>NC_140595.1:744740080-747140080 GCF_964204655.1 Triturus cristatus | reverse complement strand
CTAAAACAAGACAAATGGTTTGTATAATTCTCTGCAGAGGAGGTGACCTTACCACTGACGGTGGGACAATCGGCCTCTGCATGCAGTGACCTCCCTAGACTGAGCTCAAACCCAGACCTCAGCACCAGGCGGTTTATGTATGCTGTTTCCACGTCATGTTTCATTATCCCACCCTCCCCCTGGAGGGAAGGCTGCCGGAAACATGCTAATCACAGGCCAATTACTCAAGTGATCTCCAATGAGCCTCCGATGAGTACTGGTAACATTGTATTACTCTTTTGGTTTCACAATGTGAATTATATGCACACTGACTAGCTTCTTACTTCTCAGGCAGCACAGTCGTGTGACTGAAGTGGAAGCTCAGTCACACCTTCTCTTGATAGCATACTCACTTCGAATGTACTCAGTCAAAGATTTGCGGAGTTCCAAGCGTAAATATATATATTCTTTAGTTCAGCAAACTTTTTCTCTGATATAAAAAACAATCCTATGATTATTTGTTGCAATCTGTCGCCCTCTTCAGCACATTTGAGGTGGCGTCATAAGGGAACTGCACTCTTTGGTCTTACCGTGGCACCAGCCCTGTGTGTACATTGTTGCTAAATGCCCCAATGCCATTTATGATAACATCAGTATTTCACAAACTGTCTTTTGCACTCTTGCATTTTGAAGCCTATACATGTACTGTTGGGACAGAAATGCCCTTTCATTGCATACAGGTGTGCTACCATTGGATGAGTGGCCAACTGCTTGCACATTAGTTCTGACTCTTTGGATCTTGCATCGAGTTACCATAGCTTGTGAGCAGAGATCTAGGCGTGTTAGACAACAAGAGGTCCAAGACCTGTCCTTTGACAAGGGAGGGCACAACAAAAAAAGCCTCATACAGACAGTGAACTTCTGTTCTTGTCCTAAATTTATAACATATGGAGGTGCTGGCAGCATACCGTGTTTTATGATTTATGTTGTGATCAGACCTTTTTATCTGTGTGACTGGGATGGAGACCTTATCAATGTAGAAAGGCTGCAACTGCCAGGAACCCAGCTGCACAGATGTGGAATATAACTACCTTGCTGTGAGACGGTCGGCATTGCTCTGGCGGTAAGGTACAACTGACTTGCTGTAGGATTCACCTGCACAGTTCCAGAAATGGCCCACAACTGCTGAAGATGCCTGTTTGCTGCACCAAGGCCCATCAAACTGCACTTGTCTGTTCCAGAGAAGCCACACTTGCCAAAGACATGGAGTGCACCCACCTTCTCCTGCAATGATAACTGGAGTAACACTTGAGTGTCTGCTCCCACATCTGCGGTAAGATCAGGGACGTTGTAACGCTCATGGGGTAACAACGATGTGAACTGATTGTGCATTTGAACCTGTTTCAATATAATGTGCACCATAGCCTAATTCATGCTTTTGCCAGAGACTGCTGGGGAACTATAACAGCAAGGAAGCGGAAAAGCACATGGAGAGTGGGTGGGCCATAAGCAGAGTTATTAGCCAAGATTTGCAATTAGCCTACTACAGAGAATTTAGTTCTTTTTTGTGACTAAAAGTACTTTTGTGTTCAAAATGGCAAGCACTGGGCCAGACTTCAAAGTTATGGTCTCTTTTCTGGCTTTTTGAGTTCTGAATCTTGTCCTCCACTTTACCTCCCTGAGAAGCCTGGTACTGCTTGCCATCACTGCCCTGAGTGTCAAGTGCAGAAAGGGCTGTAAATGGTCCAGTTTGAAGAGGCACATTAGGAATGGATGAGTGAAGGCTGCCCCAGGGACATGACCTCAACTGCCACGGTTGGGTCCCAGTAACCCATGTCATCCTTGTGGACCCTCCCAGTCAGGTCTGGCACTGAAAACGTACCATACAAAACACAAAACTAAAAAGTCCCTGAAACTGCTATTTATGGCTTAGGGCCACCTGACAACTATCAATGTACAATATATATTCAACGGCATATTTAAGCACAGGTGAGATTTGTAAACAATTCCTTCACCACCTGTGGGAAGTGACACTCAAGGTCCAAGACAGCTGGGGACTAGCATATGAGATTAGACTAATAGTTATGGAGGTGACAGTAATAGTATGACAGCTATATGAGTAGCAATAGGCCCAGACAAATGTTTTAGTGAATAGTGTATCTGTGGCAGGTAAGGATGAGGACTGAGGCAGATGTATGTTTTCGCTTGTGGGATTCAAGAAGTATCTCCACCCACTATTGTACATCATAGATGACCAAAGCTACTCTAGCAATTCTTTACTGATACCTCTAATCGCTGCCTCTCCACCACCAACAAACAAAACCAATACCCTCTTTTGGAAAACGTAACTCTTGTTTCTTGGCATCAAAGTACCAGCAAATGTTCATCGATTCAAAGCTGCTCAAACTATTTGGTGAGTTCTTCAAATCACACATCATGACAGCTGACAGGTTAAACGCAAACACAGCCTATCTTTTTTAGTCCCTCTACAATCCTCTCTTTTGTTTTCAAGTCCCCTCAGGTCTCCCTATTGGTAGTGGGGGTCACTGTGATGGTAAACTCATCACTGCCAACTTAATCTATCTTGTTCTGGAAAATTTGAAATCTTACTGCCTAAGAAGTCCAGGGTCAGCAGCCAGCTTCTAAGCTTGACATAATAATTGGAAGCAATAGCTGTGATAGAGCGGAGATTTGAAGTACATCTGAAAGGCGAGCAAAAACTGGACATGCTGCTTTGTGAGAGAAAATAAATAAATGTGTGTCAAATACACGTTATAGAAAAATAATTTTAGTTACTACAGCATAAAAGCATGCAGAAAAGGAGTAGTTTAGATGATATTATTCGTATAATAAACATAGGTTGCGATTTACTAAAGAAAAATAATCTTATTTTATTAATGTGTGTTAGAAAACGTGGACATGTTGAAGTTATCACATTATTGAATTCACTTTTAATCATTTTATATTTCATATAAAATAGAAGAGTAAATGATGAGATGTGTGAACTCTTCTGCATGCTCTAGTTAGAGGGGCATTGTTTAACGTTTCACTTGCAGAATAAATTAAGGACTGCGTCCTTGTTCCACCTATTTCCTCTGCATTTTTTGTCTTCTTTATGTCGCCTGATCCAAATTCGAACATGAACTGACCAATGAACTGAATAGTCTGATCAAATGAGGTGACACCAGGAGGTGTCATCCCCGGAAATGCGAAGAATACAATATTGACTGATGAGAAAGATTTGGAGAGTCCATTTGTTGCTTTTGCACATTCATGGATAGGGACTCTCATACGCTTATACAGCTGATGGTGGTGACAGACAGCTGCAGTTCTGCATGCAGGCCAATTGCAAACCGATAGCAGAGATTTGCAGAACTTTGATGCAGACTCCCCTGGCTTCCTTTACTAATTTGCGTTTTGTGGCTCTTCCTTCTGTGACAACTAGAACTGGCAAGTTTGCATCCTTTCCTGAACTGCTGAGCTTTGGCTTCTGATTCAATCTTTGTTGAATGTCTTATTTCTGATGATGCACTAATTTCCTTAAAAGTTTTGATAAACTAAATATATTAACTATATTGACTCAGTTATCATGATTTTTACACTCAAGGTGAATGGGCATTTTCAAATGAAATGTTACTAAATAAATTTGATCGGATTAAAGAAGTTACAGGACATCAAATACTAATGCTGCTATTTTGTATAGCTTTATCTGAACTCTTAGGGGCAGATTTATATCGGACTTGCGCCACTTTTACGCCGCCGTTGCGTCACTTTTGTGACGCAGCGGCGGCGTAAACCCTGCGCCATGTTGCGCCCCATTTACAACGTGACGCATCTAGGGAGATGCGTCACGTTGTAAAGCTTGCGCCACATGTGGGCGTATCTGCACAGGGGGGGGGCGTTCCGGCGCAGGAACGCCTCCTAAAAGTGGCTGAGTGAAATCTACAAGATTTCACTCAGTCACTTTTGAGCCCATGCTGCGTCAAAACCCTGCGCCTGCTTGAAGCAGGCGTAAGGATTGACGCAGCATTGTAACCATAGGGCCCCCCAGAGCATTGCTGGAGCTGCGTCGCGCTTGCGACGCAACTCCAGCAATGCGCCACTTTTGCCCCATGGTGCGCCGCATTGTAAATGCGGCGCATCCATGGTGGAGGAGCTGTGGCGCACAATAACTTGCGCATCCCTGCTGATATGCAGGGATGCGCCAGTCATCATATATCTGCCCCTTAGTGTGTATGATTTTGGCTTGCCTACATTTCTTCAGGAGATCTGGGCCAGCAGTATTAATCCTTTCTCTTTATAGCATTGTGTTAAGAGCTATCTAAATGAGTTTTATTTCAAATTTGTAGTTCAGTTGCCCAATTCCTGGTCCTCTTTGGATGACTGTTGGAACCCTTAATAGCCATTCCCTCTCAGAACACAGCAAGGTCCATCGGAGGACCAAGAGAGTGGAAATTATTAAGTGTTACTGATCATCCTTTGGTTGTAAAAGTATGTAACTAATTGCAGCCCAGTAAATGCAGCAGCAGTTCCATGAGAAAATACAGATTGGGAAAATGAGAATTTGCAGAAATATAGAAACGGTCTAGTAGAAATCGATCTGACATGATTTGTTCCCTAACAACATTTCTACTTGTTGCTAAATCCCACTATCAATTACTTGCTCCAAAATATTCGAGAGCTAGAGTTAGAATAGGAAATAAACTCACTTTTATTAAATGGGTATTTGTGTTATGCTGGTTTTAGGCATTAAAAACAGCTTGAGATTTCTGTAGGGACACAGGGTATATTATCAAGCACGGCATTAAAATTATCGCCGCTTTAGCAGCAGAAAACTGCTGCTAAAGCGGCGATAATGGACTTGATAATATGCCGCAGAGAATTCCAATAGAAGCCCATGCTGACACCAGAACACGGGCTTCTATGGGAATTCTCTGCGGCATATTATCAAGCTCATTATCGCCGCTTTAGCGGCAGCTTTCTGCCTCTAAAGCGGCGATAATTTTAACGCCGTTTCTTGATAATATGCCCCATGGTTACCTATTTTTCACTGGCTATATTATTGTGGAGATGGTGGTTTTGCAGATATTTTTCAGTCCATGTTTTCATAGGGAACCCCATGATGTCATTTGCCATAGCCTGAATTTACTAAACTAGCTCCTCACCACTACATAAACTATTTCCACTAACCTCGTTCAATTATCCACAAATGCACACATAGAAACATTCGTAATACCTTAGCTACATGGTCCACAAAGCAATACAAAAATTCCAAACTGAAAAGCATACAATGTCTTTGTGCTTGACAAATAGGAACTAAATGAAAAGTCTTTAGCTGCTATTCCTTTTTTTTAGTAAAGGGGCGAGGGTAATGAACAAGCAGGGGAGGCATCTGCACATGGAGAATTGAAAAATAGGATAGAAACCAGATGGGTAATTCCTTAGAATTCCTAATCATATAAAGAAGATAAAATCCTGGAGAGAAGTTGTCAGCACCACAGCAGTTAGAATCAGGTGATCCATCCTAGTAGAGGCAAAGAAACAATTCGATAGAGAGATTGAGAAGGGGTCATGGGAAGTCAATATGACAATAGAGTTGGAAAAGATTAGTAAGGGAGGCATTGTCCATAAGACATATGTAAAGGTAGGAGAAAGTGAGAATATAGCAAAATCGAGGGAAAGCACTATACGTTTAGGTGAGGTACGGGGAGATTTAGGTTAAGCGTGGAGTTTTTATGGTTGAAATCAATGGAAAGACAGTATAAAGGAGGCAAACATTGAAAAAAGTAAAGGACACGTTTTGTGGTGACCATCCCAATTTCAATTTTCAATTTGTAACAATGTGACATTGTCATCAAGTGCCCAGTGTATGTGCTCTGACCCCTAAAACAAGTTGAAATTGCTCAAAACCTGATTGACAAATGTAACTTTCCTTAAAAGGCAATTGCATATGATGTGGATGTACACGCATGCAATGGAAAGCTAAATGTCACATGTGGACTGCAGAATCTATTGTGCCATCCACTACAGTGGTAGTGAAAACATAGCTCCAGGCCTAACCTATGTAGCCTGACAACTGCTTCACAGAGCTGCCCTTTGACAGGTGGGAAAACCTGATTTTAAATATTAAATTAGTCACTCCCAAGGTAGGGCACATAATTTTTAGGAATTGAGAATGTGTGACATTAGAAATGGCATGTCTCCCTGGTACCTAGGCCCGAAATGAAATTGTCACTGGCTAGGCTGTCTCTGGCAGAAAGGAAAAATCAAAGTATAGATTATACATTTTAATATATAATGTTTGACCTGAATCAGCTACAGATTCTATTTTGAGAATTATTTTTATAGTAGATCAACATGAATTGACATAGATGACTCCACTGAGCTCAGTAGAATCTGAAAAATGGGGGGCTGTGGGCATCCCTTTGATACCACAGAGTAAAATCCTGACTGACAGGTCTGGTTAAGCCACATTTCACACTTTAGTGAACTTGAAAGGGAGAGAACAGGATGCCAGGACAATTGTAGCATATCGCCTAAAGGGTGCTGTAGGACTTTGCCTTTATCCAACCAGAAATCTGTCTCCTAGTCTATTCAAGGTGAAGTGCCTGTTTCAAACTGGATTTTAGTGTTAGATGTGGGAGGAAAATAGGATTAATATAGTTCACTCCTCACTCATCCAGTCTCAGAGCTTAAGTTTAGTGTGGCCGAAGACCTTCACCATCTTGGATTTTCCCTAATGCATTTTGCTGTAAAGCAAACAGGAACCACTGAAAAATAGTTAGGACGAGGCCTCAGTAAATTTACTCCATTGGTCAGAGAGGGAATATGGGTGTGTTAGGGTGCCCCTGATAGACAGGCTGGTGAACACTCAAAAGCTGGACCCTTACCCAGCAATCCTCAGAACACTTTTCTCTCCAGCAGAAAAACAGAATAGGACTTTGCCTGCTGTCAATGAACCATGAGGAACTCTGAATGACTGGACCTGTTTCCCCTTGTGACCAGGCGAAAGAAGGGGTCTCCAATGGTCTGCTGGCTGGTTTCTTGTGAGGTTACAGGAAAACAAAAAGTTGCAAGAGTCAGTTCCCAGCTGACAAGTGGCAAATGCAACTTAATTTGGATTTTGCTGGTAGCCCCTGTCTGGGACCCTAAGAGTCTCTAGGTGTCCTCCTAAGATCTTGGGGGCATAGAAGTAGTTGTTTCAGCACCAGGAAAAGGTTAGAGAACTTTTGAAATATTTTGCTCTAGAGCCTAGGGCACATACAAGGAAAAGCACCCAGCTGAGAGTTCCACTGCATTGGATTGAATTTCTGATTTGTCCCTCTGAAAATCTTCCGTACCTTCGAAATACCAACACAGTCCCTTTCTGTTTTAGGACTTATAAACATTTTAAAGCAAAAAACATAAAAGCTTCAGAGCCTAAGCGGGCCCAATGTGCAACAGGTATCTGACCTGCAGTTCCTCAACAAAGGCTAAAATTTCAAATTTTCCCCACAAGGACACCCGTTTTTCTTCATTTGGATTAGAACTTTGAAACTTTTTCAAACTTCTTGACTTCCAGATTTTCACTGGGACCAAATTACTTGCTGTATCTGACCTGGGCTACTTCACGTTCTGCCTCAAATTGTGACTAGGTCCCAGTTTACCATGACCACTGACTACCATTAGAGCTTTGTGCATCTCAGTGCTATTTTCATATACAATTTTATAAATGCTTAACCCTTCACATGCGTAGTATGTGCTGGAGCTGTCCAATGCAAAAGTGCTCATGTGCTTCGGATGGCTCCTGTGCGACCTTTCCAATGTTACCCCTCCCTAGTGGATCCCTGATTGGGGATCGCCTCTGGAGGGCAATCCCTAAGTAGGGATCCACCGACTGGACACCAGTGAGTGGGAGTGGCCACTTGGGGAAGGGCCTTTGCTCCCCCCATTCTTTTGTGTGGCATATTCAATCTTTCTGCCCCCCCTGGGGGGCAGATAGGGGCAATAGACCCCAATTCGCCACACCGGGGGGCAAAAAGCACTAGGCACCAGGGCTTTATTTTTAGGGCATATTTAGGGGTGGGGCTGTCTGAGATAGGCATGCCAATACCCCCTGCACTAAATTCCACAGTCTTCCTCCCCCCGGGAGGCAGATGGGGGCAATAGCCCCCCGATCTGCCATACGTGGTGCAAAAAGCCCACTAGGCACCAGGGATTTATTTTTTATATGTGGGGGCTGCCCAAAATGATCATGCCAATGCCCCCACCCCCAAAAAAGTGCTCAAGTATTTCTGCCACCCCTGGCAAGCAGATGGAGGCAATTGCTCCTGATCTGTTCCCTGGGGTTGGCAGAAAGCACACTAGAAACAAGGGATTTTTTTTTAAGCATATAGGGTTCGGGGCTGGCCAAAATGGCCCTGCCAATACCCCCCAAAACATTCACAGTCTTCCCCCCAGAAGGCAGATGGGGCAATAGCCCCTCACTCCCCCCTGCAGAAAGCACACTAGGCACCAGAGATTGTTTTTTGTATACATAGGGGTAAGGGCTGCCCTAAATGGGCATGCCAATGGCCCCACCCCCAAAAAAATGTAACACAGTCTTTCTGCTCCCACTAGGCACATGGACTTTAAGGTGCAATTTTTATCGGGAGACTGAAGGGAATGCTGAGTGGTAGGAAATTTGTGCCGTGCGGTGATCCCACAAGTTTTCCACACAGATATTATAGGAAAATTTGACTTTTCAGCTAACTTTGAGATTTGCAGCGGATTCTGGGAAGGAAAATGCTGGGGGATCAATGCAAGCCTCACCTCCCTGGACTCCAGCGAATGTCTAGTTTTCAGAAATGTGTGTGTTGTTTAGGTTTCACTAGATATCTGCAAGCCCGTGATCAAAAACACAGGCGCCCACCTATCTATCACAAAATTACCTGTTTTTTCAAGGAGGTCACCTGCATTTTTTGTCCCGGGCTCAGCGGCTATCTAGGGAAACCTACCAAACCCAGACATTTCTGAAAACAAGACATCCAGGGGAGTCTAGGGGGATGTGGCTTGCATGGATCTCCCAACATTTTCTACCCAGAATCCCATGCATGGGAAAGTTGTGGGATCTCTAGGCTGCAACACATTTTCTACCACCCAGCATTCCTCTAGGTCTTCCGATACAAATTGTACCTCACTTGTATGGGTGTGCCAAGTACCCGCAACAGGGAAGGGCCCAAAACTTATTGTGGAGACATCCAAATTACCTATCACAAAACAATCTGGTTTTCCAAAGAGGGTCACCTAGGTTTTAGGCCTCAAGCTGGGCGGCCATCTAGGGAAACCTACCAACCTCACACATTTCTGAAAGATAGACACCCGGGGGAATTCAGTGAGGTATGGCTTGTTTAAATCCCCCAACACTTTCCTACCCAGAATCCCTTGCAAACCTTAAATTTAGCAGAAAAAATAATCACACTTTTTCTCACGTTTCTGTGTCAGAAAGTTGTGGCATCACCGGGACGCCACACATTTTCTACCACCCAGCGTTCCATCGATAAAAATGGCACCTCACTTGTGTGGGCGGGCCAAGTACCGGCAACAGGAAAGGGCCTAAAATGTATTGTAGAGACATAAAAATTAACAATTACAAAATGACCTGGTTTTGCAAGGGGGGAACATGTGTTTTTGGTCCCGGGCTCGGCTTCCATCTAGGGAAACCTCCCAAACACACACATTTCTGAGAACTAGACACTTGGGGAGTCCAGGGATGTATGGCTTGTGTGGACCCTCTCAGCATTTGCCTACCCAGAATCCCCTACATGTCGTGAATTGAAACCTTTTTGAGCTGGTAAAATGTGGGCACACATATGTCCTCATATCCTCTACCCATCCCATCTTTTTTCCATGTGTAAAGAAATCTCTCTTTGCTTTCAGCCACTCTTATCTGGTGCTCAGCCTGACGATCTCCATCAATTGAGTCATGCCTCATGGCTTAGGAGTTTCCAGGGAGGGTATCAGTACCATAAACATACCACAGAAGAGTGTAACAGATATGGAATTTTTCTCTTTGATATGGAACCAACATGACCAAAAGATTGGAACTCAAAAGACCAGGCATCAATAAAGGGTATATTGTGTAGGGATGTCAGGCTGATCAGAGCAAGATACGCAAGTAGGGTCACTAGAAGCATTTACTATAACCAAGATGACTGGCAACCTAGTCATCTCACTGGATGCTAGTAGTCCCTTATATGCAACCTAATTTTTCTTGACTTTCACAGGGGTAGCTAAGTGAAATAGTTGTAATCTAGGAGGTGTTTCACATGTGTGAACCCAACACAGTATTGCACTCAAACACACATTAAGCATGAATGTCTATCTAAAGTTATTAATTTAAACGGGAGTAATTGAATACACAATTTAAATGATAAATATCCCCCATAGTACACTATCTATATTCATGAAAGAATTTTAGGGGCACCATATCTGACCTCTACACTACCCAGATTCAGGGACGCTTTTTTGTGCACTTTGTATATCTTATTATGTACTTGAATGGCAAATTACAGATTAAATTTCAGGAGAAAGACTGTGATCACTTATTGGAGGCTTACAATTGAGGCCAAAACTTAAGGAATCTCACATGAATTATATTTACTATAAGAGCTTCTACCGATGGAATTGGTCACTGTCATAAAGTCATCCTTTTGGCCCCGATCACCACCATTTTTGCTTGGTACTAGTGGTAACTGACTCTTACTGCGCCATGGGCTCTGCTTGAAAAGTCCCATGGTCAGTGCTATGATTATAAGGATATGCTTATATAAGGATATGATTATTAGTACTTACAGCATGAATGTAAATTCCTATTATATGATAGGGAATGTAGGTTTAGCAGCCCAGTAGACTTAATGCACTTATATGTGAACTACAGTGGTGCCTGCTGTCATTTTAAAGGCAGAACTGCCTTTCAGGCTGCCCTTACCTTAAATGTATATGAAAATTCGACTTTGGATTTAAAGGTACTTCCAAAGTGTCAAACTACCTTGTTTTTACATATAAGTCACCACATGGTCTCCCCTAGATGCCCCTGGGGTAGGGTGCCTTGTAACTTTAGGCAGGGGCTAGTTAAATGATGATTTATGTGTGCTGGTGAGGGGGGGCGTGGCCAACTGCCGAGCATGGCGGTCGCCTCTTAGGGAAGCTCCGGAACCGGGCAATAATTATCCTGAAATCTGCCGGTCCCTGCGGTGCTCCTGGCGACCGGGCGCCGCGGCGTAACACCAGTGTCGAACATCGGAGCCGTCGGGGGGCTCTCGTGGGGCCCCTGAAGTGGAGTGGCGCAATCGACTGTTGGAAGGGCCGCGGAACGGAGGAGAAGGAAGGCGGGCCGAGCTAGGAAGATAGCGGAGCTGTGATACGGCGCAGGCGGCCCCGAGAGCAGCGGACGAGGGGTGAGCCCGGAGAGGACCATTGGGACCCCGCTGGGATCGAGTGCTGGACGCCGGAAGAACTGAGTGAGGTAGCGCGTCATAGAGGGGGAGCGCCGGAGGCCTAGAGAAGTGCGCGGCGGGAACTTGGCAATGCGAGCGCTGGGGATGGGGCGCGGCCTACACGGGCCTGTGGTAATCGACGCAGCCAGGAGGAGAGAAGAGCCAGGTGCGCGACGGCGGACAGCGGCGGAGGGACACTGGCTCGGGTCGGTAGGTGAGGAGACCCCGCCGAGCTGTGTGGATGAACCTCGGAGACAGCGAAGCCAGGAGGATGGGTACTGCCAGATAGTGACCGAGTGGGGCAGTACTGACGCCAGGAGTAGGCGAAGAATTGAGCAAAGCGAGTGGACTGAATGAACACGGAGCTACAGAGTTGTGGGGAACATTGACTTCTGTGTGAGACTATAGAGAAGAGGCCGCATAGAAAGTCTGGAGGACTGCGACCCCCATCCTCTCTGGAAAGGCATGGAATCTGCGCAACTACCCTGAGACGTGTGGAGGACGCAGGGGTGCCCGGAACAGAGCGCCGAAGTAAGGGCCATGGGTCAGGAGGATAGAGCTGGGGCTACGAATTATTCTGGAGACCAATGGTGGTGTCGGCTGGGGGCAGCAACAAAGTGGGGGATCTGACTGACACGGCGGGAAGCACGTGAGAATAGCCCAACGGCACCAGTGGGTGCGGACTCCCCGAGGCGACGCGGGACACGGCCCCTGGCAACTTCGTGATGGGGCGAGTGAAGGGCAGACTACAGGAAAGCGAGGCGGGCACTAGTCGTGTCCCAGGCACAGCAGCATCCATGGAAGCTTCCTCACAGGACAGCTGCATACCACCTACCAACATGGAGGGCACGGTGGACAAACTGGATTTAATTTTGCAGGAAGTGAGAGACTCGACGAAAGCTGTAGAAACGCAAATTGGCGCCCTCACGACTGGCCTATCGTTACTCCAAGCAGATCACACTAAGCTGGCCGATAAAGTGAAAAATCATACTGACGAGCTGGGTGGCCCCTGTCCTCAGCAGACCCACAACACCGCCAATATCAAGCAGCTGCAGACCCAGGTCGCTACCTTGATGGAGCGCGTGGAGGATACGGAAGGGTGGGCGCGAAGGAATAATATCCGCGTTATTGGTATGCCGGAGAGAAGTGAGGGGACCGATGCGGCCCGATACATGGAGGCATGGCTGAAGGAACACGTCACCGCGGAAGGACTCTCTGCCCATTTCTGTATTGAGAGAGCACACAGGATTCCTGCGGGCCGTCCGAAACCGGGGCCTCCGCCAAGACCCTTAATACTTAAATTGCTCAACTACAGAGACCGAGATGTGCTGTTGCAGAAATCGAGAGACGTGCCCCAGATTAGATTTGAGAACACTATGGTTTCATTGTACCGAGACTATACAAAGATAGTACAGAAGCAGCGTTCCTCCTTCCAAGCAGTTAAGAGGAAACTGCGAGAATTGAATGTACAGTATGCTCTTCTCTTCCCGGCGCGACTCCGGATCATTTATGAGCGGAATACTTATTTTTTTGAGAGCCCAGGCGATGCGGAGGAGTGGCTGGAGGTGACGGAGCTGGAAAGGAGATCGAGGACAGCCTCACAGACCTCGCATACCACAGCACGAGATGGTCGGTCGACGGGACAGCGTAACTCGCACAGAATGCGCAGGCGGGATGGGCAGTTTCGCCCAACGGCCCAACAGATGCAGAAGGGCAAGGAGAATGCGATTCTTGCTGTCTCCTCCCTCCGAGACATGGCAGGGATCGGTGATCTGACTACCTCGGAGGTGGACACCCAGAGATTGGACTCGGATGGGAGTGTGGCTCTGTTTCCTTCGGTGACTCCGCAGACGGCGGACGGACTGATCCCTTAGAGGATGGAGCTGTGCAGGAACCCTGGACTCAAACAGAACAGTAACGTATATGGCTGATAGATCCTTATTCATAGAATAGCTACAATGGCAGTATATGTGTGGAATATGTGGCCCGGGGGATGCGGGATTACGGTGACAACCCAGGGGGGCGTAACAGTTGGATGGGTAGGCTTGGCCGCGTACCCCTACATGCGAAAGCCTTGTGTGAATGCTATGTTGATTTTTATGTTTTTGGTTTGGTTGGGTGGTTCGGATTAGTTTTAAAATCGGACCGAGTATTGGGTGTTATGGGGGGGGAAGTGGGTCCTGGGATGTGCGATCTCCTAAGATGGTGCGGCAGTATACAAGTTGGAGCTACCATGCGGTGGCTAGATGGGGATAAGCGATACACATGCAGGATAAATACACCATAATAACATGGAATGTCCGGGGACTGGGCTCAGTTCAGAAACACCATAGAATACATGCACAGCTGCTAAGACGCAAGGCGCAGATAGTCTACCTGCAGGAGTCTCATTTGGTAGTGATAGAGGTGGGGAAACCACATGCTCGGGGTATGCGCGAGGAGCCACAATATGGGTCAGACATGGTGTGCCCTTTACACCGGTGGAGCAAAGAGTGGATCAGCAGGGGAGGTACATTCTGGTGCGGGGTACCCTGGATGGCAGACCAGTGGTACTGGGCTCTATCTATGCACTGAACTCAGAACAGGAGCGGTTCCTAGGGGCGCTATCGCTGGCATCGGATGGGTGGGAAAGCCACCCGTGTATAATAGGCGGCGACTGCAACGCTGTGATGGATGTTGCACTGGATAGGTCGCATCCCCCACTGAATGGGACAGGGGTCTGTAAACAGGCGAGTGCATTGTGTGGTTGGGTGGAGGGATGGAGGTTGTGTGATGTTTGGAGAATGAGACACCCAACTCATAGGGAATACTCTTTTTACTCACCAGTACACATGCTGCACACAAGAATTGATAGGCTGCACTGCTCAAGTAACATAGCGATGCAGGTGACGGATACTACTTATTTGGCGAAATCATTTTCGGATCATAATCCGCTGGAAGTGGTGATTGAATGGGGGACGATTCCCGCCTCAGTGCCAACGTGGCGGATGTGGCCCCAAATGCTGGAAGACTCAGTATTTCGTGACGCTATATTAGACACCATTCAACATTATTTTACTGAAAATAGGAACACAGCGTCTAATAGATTAATTGAGTGGGATGCTTTTAAAATGGTGATTCGCGGAAAGGAAATAGGGGTGACGGTGAATGCGCGGCAAGAGGTTAATAAATCCCTTACAGAGGTGGAAGAAAGACTCAATCAGTTAGAGCAGGAAGCTGTGCAAAGCGCTGATAAGCGGGCTGCTCTGCAGGAGGCTAGAATTAGACAGGCTGAACTCCTGGAATCCCTCCGGGTTATAGACTATCGAAAGTACACGCAACTGTGTCATACAGAGGCGGACAAGGCAGGGACACTGTTGGCAAAATTGCTAAGGGACGTCCCTCCTAGTGTGGTTATCAGTGCGGTCACAGACGTCTCAGGGGAGGTGGTGTCCACTCAAGGGGAGATAAATGAGGCAATCAGGCAATATTACGAGAGACTCTACGGCGAGTCGAGGAAACAATGGAAGGAGACGTAGAAGAGTTTTTGAGCGCGACACCTTGCCCCAGACTCTCAAAGGAGGCGCAGAAGGAGTTGATAGGTCCCATCATGAAATCAGAGATCAAAGCCGCCATTAAGGGCCTCCCCAGAAATAAAACCCTGGGGATGGACGGTCTGCCAGCTAAATTTTATGATACCTATGCGGAAATACTTGTACCCCAATTGGAAATTTTATACAAAGAAGCATGGGAAAAGGGAAGGTTGCCCCTTACTACGGTGCAGGCGTTAGTGGTGTCAATCCCGAAACCAGGCAGAGACCCCACTGACATGGCTAGTTACCGCCCACTATCATTGTTAACGACGGAGTATAAAATTCTCAGTAAAGTGCTGGCTAATAGACTTCTGCCGAATTTGCATAAACTGATCCATATGGATCAGACTGGTTTCTTGCCAGCGCGAAGCACATCATTGAATACGAGGAGAATGCACCATCTGATTGCGGAAGCCCCGAAGCATTATGAATATGCGGGCTGTATCTCACTTCACATGCGGCAAGCGTTCGATTCTGTTAAGTGGGACTACATGTTCAAGGCCCTGGGACGATTCAAACTGCCAGAAGAGTATATCCGGTGGGTTCGCCTCCTTTACAGCGCCCCTATGGCTAGAGTGCGGATGGGAGGGCATATCTCGGCAGAATACAAGATACATAGGGGAACGAGGCAGGGGTGCCCGCTGTCGCAGCTCCTTTTTATACTGGCGCTAGAGCCCATGGCATTAAAAATTAGGGCTGAACTAGGGGATACGGGGATCAGAGTGGGATGTACCACGCATTTGATATCGGCGTATGCAGATGACATTGTATTATACTTACGCGACCTCCGTACCCCGGTGGACACTATGGCAGCGATGTTTCTACGCTTTGAGCAGCTGTCGGGGCTAGCTATCAATCCAATGAAGTCGACAGTATTTTATTTCAAGGAGCAGATGCCGGAACGGGACTTCCGGTTTGGTACACTACAGTTTAAAGTGGCACCTCAAACGTTCAAGTATCTAGGCATACATGTTTACCGGTCTCAGGCAGACATGGTGAGGGCAACCTGAATAGAGCGCTTAGGGCTTTGCGATCTAGCATTGCCTTTTGGACTGCTCTGCCATTGTCGGTAGCAGGCCGGGCAGCAATAGCAAAAATGGTGGTCCTCCCGAGGCTGCTCTACTATTTTACAAATATACCGATTATGCTATCGGGCACCACTTTCAAATTGATGAATACACTATTAATAGATCTTATATGGGGGACAGGCAGGCGGAGAATTAGCCTTAAGAAGCTACAACGCAGCACCTCGGGGGGAGGCTTGGGAGTACCCGATCTCAGAGCTTATTTTTATGCCTGTCAATTGCAGTGGCTGACCTACTGGACAACGGGGCGCAACCTACAGGAAATAGGGATGACCGAGAAGGATATTGAGAGAGGGGCTCTGCATACCCTTTTGTTGCCGCACAGCAGGGTCCCGAGGGATCTCCCCCTCCTTTTACACACGGCGGTGCGATGTTGGAGGGCAGCCCTGCAGTACACGGGAACAATCCCTGCATATGCGGGGAACATACCCCTGTTCGGGATACCGTTGCAAGATGGCTGCTTGACGACACGCAGGCTGACGCCTTGGTTGGATGAGGCGGTCAGCACGGTGGCGGATCTTTTTAGAGACGGGATGTTAATGGACCACGACAATTTTGTACGAGAAACCGGAGCTCCGGACCATCTATATCTCTTGCACGCAGCACTATTACAATATGTCAGAACACACTGGGCCCCGCAAAGACAGGAGCCAGCCACGAATGATCTGGTTAAAATGCTATACTATATGGGGAGGGGCCGACACCTTATTAAATGGCTGTATGTGGGACTGCGTTCCCATACACAAATAGATCTGCTACCGCTGCACACAGCATGGGAAGGTGACATAGGCAGAGCCTTAGAGGACAGGGAATGGAAGAGAGTGGTGGAACACCCGAAGAAGGTATCAAGGAATGCAAGGTTTAAGTACATCCAGACCATGATCTTACATAGGGCATATCTGACACTGCATAGACTAGATAAGATGTACCCAGCTACAGAACATCATTGCCCTAGATGTCGACTAGAGGGAGCGGACCTTATACATATGATATGGTCCTGCCACAGACTTGGAGGGTACTGGGACTCGATTAGGCGCCATATGGCGGAGATTACACATAGGGAAGTACCGGCCACAATTGAGAGCTGTATTTTAGGATTAAGGGCGGGGACTTCAAAATATAAAGTACAGAACAGGTTTGTGAACCTAGCACTTTTATTGGCAGTGCGAGCAATCACCAAAAGGTGGAAATCTAAAATGCCGCCTACAATCTATGCATGGCATACTGAGATGGTGAGATGGGGTAGTGCAGAGAGCGCAGCACTGAGACGGGAGGAAGCGAGAGGGCTAAGGAAGATGCCTATTGCGATGGATTGGGATATTATGCTGGAAACGGGGCGAGCCTTAGATGTAGACTGTCCTACCACTAATGACAACACACAGGGTAGTGGATGAGCCCGAGACACAGTTAGACTAGCACAAAGCAGTACGAAATGTGCAATGTGGATGATGTGTTTAGCAATTGGACGCAGGCCAAACATGAAAATGGGAGATATGCAAGGACCCAAGGAGAAAGGGGAGGGGGGAGGGAATGTTCTTGTTGTTGTTTTGGAGATATATATTATTCAATGAATCAAGCATCATGGCATGCAATTGTGGGAGACGGGAACAACTGTGGGAAGCGGCCAAGATGCTATTTCACATTGAAAGTTATATATAAGAGTGATCCTGTAATATCGTACCACTGTAAGAAATGTATAGATCTGAGACAATAACAATAAAATTAAAAATTTTGTTTAAAAAAAAAATGTGTGCTGGTGAGGGTAAAACTGCCAATTCCATTTGTACCCATTGTGCTGAATGGCTCCATAGGCTAACAATGAGATACTTTATTTAAGTATACACATTGACAGGAGCCATCTACAAAATACTTCAAGTATCTAATTAATAGTTAAGATAAATCCAACAACTTGCCACTGTTAGATTTATAATAACTATTACAGATAAGAAGTTATTAAACATTTTTTCTGTGAGACAAAATCCAGCCTTTCGGCTCCTCGCTCCAGATTTTGCCAGCCTCTGCCCAGGCTGGCTGGGCTGTTCTAATGAGGTGTGAAAAGCTCTGCTAGAGAGAGAATGGGTTTCCTGTGGGCGGAGAAGTATAAACTGCAGAGCATAGGGCAGGAAGGATGTGAGGGGTAGCCAAACTGGTCTTCAAAGGGTGAATAGCACTCTAGGACAGCACAGGATGACCCCCACATCCTGTCACCCCAGCCACACAGGAGCCCCTGTAATTAGATTAGGGAGTGGATTGGAAGTATTTAGGCAAATTAGCTACACAAGTAGGTTCGGTTAGCCTGATCCAATTCCTCTTGAGAGACTTTTTCCATTTCGGATTTTGAGAGAATAGTGCTTTCTGGGACAAGAATATGCTACACTTTGGGGTAAGTGGTCATACACCTGGGTGGCACACAGCATCCCATTGGTCAGGGGTGCCCCACTGCTTGAAGCCCAGGAACACAGGGTACATATGGAAGAGCTGGTTAGCTCCTCAGATCTGCTGCCTGAAAATACAAGGAGAAGAAAGACTGCCATGCTGGAATCTGGATCTGCACCTAAAGGACTGTACTCTGAAGAACTGCACCTGCTGCACAAACTGGTACTACAGCCCTAAGGACTTCGCTTTGCTTCAAGAAGGATTAAGGAGTGGACTCTCTGCAAGCTACAGGTTAATAGAGTTCCCATCCTGAATTGTGTTGAGTGGACGTTTAAGGGTTTGGTTAGGTGCATTGTGGGAATTGCAGTCCAGACACACCAAGGACCATCTACGAGATTTCAGACCGTTAGATTTGTGTTTTGGACACTTTGAACCCTCAAGAGGAACTCCAGGAAGAAGTTCCAGACGTTTGGAGCAATCTTTGGGAAAAACTCCATAATGTGACCCGCTTGACGTTGAGAGTCAAGCCAGCTACCTTCAACCGCGACCCAGCCTGTATTTCAGGTTCATCCTGCTGAAAGCTCTGGAGCTCCAGACTGCCAGGATGTGACTGAGACCTTGAGGAGAAGCAATACGACAATGTCCCATTGAAATCAGTCTGCTGTAGTGACCACTCGACTTCGAGAGAAAAATCCTCAAGAAACGTTTCTAAGTCCGAAGGTAAAATATTGGCTGGGGCATCCTGCTTAGTGTACTCGACCAGTGCTCCAAGTTGGTTGGCCTCAAACTTTGACTTTGTCTCGGTCAAGTGCGACCAGATGTCCCAAAGTGGTTACATAGGGTTTCAAACACGAGAAAGTATCTATTCTTTAAAAATTCTTGTCATTGTCATCACTAACAGAAATAAAAGACCTCATTAAAACCACCATGTCAGGATCCCCTCTTGATCCATGCCCACCAACCATTATCAAACTAACATCTGATGTAGTAGCACCAATCCTGGAGAACATCTGCAGCACCATTTGTGAGACAGGAACATATCCCCAAAATTGGAAAACTGCAATAATAAAGCCTCTATTAAAGAAACCAACTCTTAACACCTTGGAATTAAAAAATTACCGCCCTATAGCAGCTCTCCCTTACCCATCAAAAATTCTTGAAAAAGCCATAAACAAACAGCTGGCCAACTACATTGATCAAAATAACCTGTTGGATAACACCCAGTTCGGGTTCAGAAGAGGACATGGAACGGAGACAGCGCTCATCAAGGCCTCTGAAGAGATCAGACAGATCATGGACCAGGGCGGTTCGGCTGTTCTGATCCTGCTAGATCTATCAGCGGCCTTTGACACGGTCGATCATAACATCCTGATCGACCGTGTCAAAGCTATGGGCATAAAGGGCAGGGCTGTGGAACTTCTGACCTCTTTCCTAGCCAATAGAGAACAGTCAGTGAAGATGGGGAACTTCTATTCACCAACGTTCGTGCTGCCATGCGGAGTCCCCCAGGGATCATCGCTGAGTCCGACACTTTTCAACATCTATGTGTCGGACCTGGCGAGGATCATTAAAACCCATGGAATGGGAGTGACTTCGTACGCCGACGATACCCAGTTGGTGTTGGCAGTACATAAGAACGGGATTGAAGTAGCAGCCAACTTTCAGACCGGTATGAGAGCCATTAGTCACTGGATGGACAATAATTGTCTAAAACTAAACACCGATAAGACCGAGGTAATGGTGTTTGGAGACCTAAAACCATCTTGGTCTCCGATCTGGTGGCCATCGGAAATGGGCAATCCACCTATCCCAGTTTCTAAGGTCAGAAACCTAGGAGTGTTGTTCGACAACAAACTAAGTTTCACCAACCACGCCAACGCAGTGGTCTCCTCTTCCCTCTTCACGCTACGGAAGGTGAAAAAGCTACTACCCTACCTACCACTGTCTGCTGGGAAAACCCTGATGTCCTCCTTGGTGTTATCCAAGGTGGACTACTGCAACGGGCTTCTGCTGAACGCCCAGGAGCAGGTCCTCAAAAAGCTACAAATGGTGCAGAACGCCGCGGCGCGAATCCTGACCAGAACACCCAAGTTTGCACCGATTTCATCAGTCATTTACCAACTTCACTGGCTCCCTATAAAAAAGAGAACTAAATTCAAGGCTCTGTGCATTATATACAGAGCACTGAACAGCCAAGGACCCGACTTCTTTAGGGAATCACTGCAGCTGTACGTTCCCAAAAGAGCGCTAAGATCAGCCTCATCCGCTTCACTATGCATTCAACGAGTGAGAACAGTCACCTGGGGAGACAGATGCTTCATGGTGGCCGCCTCGAGGCTCTGGAACTCCTTGCCCCATCACATAAAAACCAGCCCCTCACTATTGCTCTTCAGAAGGCAAGTGAAGACATGGCTATTCACTCAATAATGCACAGGACGTGCCTCCTTGTCTGCCCAGTGCCGAGACACCATTTATGGTATTTGTTCGCGCTTTAGAAATTTAGAAATAAATTAGAAATAAATAATAAATTTTGGTGTCTATTTGTTCCTAAAAATATAAACTATCATTACAAACTGGAGATAGATTTTTATTGTGTGTTCTGTCTTACTGATTTAATGTATTGGTGTTTTTAAATTCTTTAAATGCCTGTCTTCTAAGTTAGGCCCGCATGCTCGTTGTCAGCGACCAATGGTTGAGCAAGGGAATAATTTTATTGAGACCCTAACTGAACCTTTTATTGTGTTTGTGGCCTTATTACTAGTGGTAAATCACTACTAATAATCCACTTTCAAACAGTAGCCAGCAACACTTCTGCAGGTGAAGCCTAGCTCTAACTCTGTGTTGGAGGTGTGAAGAACAAAGCAAGGACATAGTCCACATTTTTGGGGAATTACCAAACACACATGTCTACTGGCATCAAATATTGGATTATATGAAACTAGATCTCCCAATATATACAATCCTGAGAGCCAAAATTGCAAACCTACATGACACTATGCCCCTCCCAGTTCTTTCAAAAGCCATGAGGAGGTGGTTCTCTACAGCAATGGATGTGGCTCAGATGTTTATTTTACACCTCTGGAAATCTAACACGGCTCCCCGTTTTTAGAGCTGCTTTGAAGACATGCATGAAATGACCTCTTTTGAAAGACTGATCTGTAGTCTCAATGACATGCCTACACAATTCAAAGGAATCGGGGGAATGTTTGTCTCCTGAGACCCACTCACTGCTTAACACCCCATGGAGATTAACTCCATTGATACAACCTCCTTCCTTTGTTATTCACCCACTTCCCCCCTTTTTGTATTTGACTAAGTCATAGATAGGCAGGAGAACTCCTCTTAAAGATTAACAGTGTATTCATGACTGTAAGGAGAGTATTTTTCTATTGAGAAGTTGCACCTTGGTAAGGTTGCACAATTTTTATTGGCAACATATTCATTTTTTCCCTAAATATATAGCATGGGTATGTTTCTCATTGAGAATACATTCTTTGTTATTATTCGAGGAGTTATATCTAACACTACTGGATATAGTATTACTGTATTCTGATAAGACGTAAGGCGTGAGACTCCAATAAAATATGGTATTAAAAGTGTTAAAAAATAACAACAACATCCAAGTTGCTAGTGCATTCCTAGCCATTGCTATACTTGTTTATATTTCTCCGTCTGCAGCGTCATGCTGAGCTTTCAGACATAAATGCTGAGAAAAACACACTATGGGAGATATCTCTCCACTGATATGTGTCAGAGAGCTGGGAGAAAGTTTCACTGAATTAAGGAGACAGCTTTAGACAATGGAAGCACCCCCGAGGTAGTAGGAGAAGCAGTCATAAGCGCATCACAAATTCAGTTTTCCTGAATGAAAGAAGAAGCAGAAGTTCTATTCCCCCAGAGGTGATGTGAAAATTATCAGAGATTTTCAGACTGACTTTTGAGAGGCTTCTATGTCACAATATTGTTTACTGAAAAAGTGACATTAATATTCTGCCCTAAATATCATTCACAAAAATATAGTTTCATTGTATGTAAATTTTCGATAAATAACTCAGGTGAGGTAATATTCTTGTAATCAATAAATAGGACATGATATTTGTCAAGGACAATATTATTACAACAATTTTCTAGACACTTCCCTAGCTCCCATACCCATGTCCAGATTTATCTAAGGATTGCGTTGCCCTTGCGTCACCTTGCGTGATTCAAGGGCACCTTAATCCGTAAGTCAGATTTACCAAGCCACTCAAAGCCACCTTGTGTGACTCTGTGTGACATAGCAAATCAGGAGTGAAGCAACACAGCTCAAGCCACTTTGTTGCATTATTGTGGACCAGGAAGGTCTTATGTGAGTGGAGGGTGTAGGTTCGCACGCAGCCACCCATGTATTTTGGCACATTCTCAGATTTACTAACACTAGTAAACTTAGGAATGTTCCAAAATGCATCGCCTTCCCAAGCGAGGCACAAATAGAAGAAATATTTTCATTTCTCTTCATCTGGCCCTCTTTCCAAATGTGCTGCATTCTGCAGTACACTTAGTAAGAGGAAGACGCCTCTAAGGATTGTTTTATGCATGAAGGTGCCCCTTCCTGCAAGAAAATGGTGTGGGCCGGGAAGGCAGCGCCTGACTATGGAAGGCCCACAAAGGACGCCTCCAGAGGGAATGGCCTGCCAGAGCACAGAGGCGAAGTCTGTGAAAAGTGAGCCTGGAGCCTCGGAAAAAAGTGGGCAGGTGATTGGTAGCCAGGTCTGAACCCCCCCCCCATGGGAGAGAAGCACCTGGTGGGAAGTCAGGATAAGAATGTTAGCATGGGGTAGGAAGCCAATCCCTTGACCTCTCGTCATTGGTCCACCCACCGACACCAAAGAGTGGGCATTACAGTCACAAGTTGGGAGAGGGCAAGGAGGCATGTGGAAACAGCACTATGTGGACAGTCTAAAAAGCACTCTAGTTTAGGATTATGAGCCGTGCAAACAGTGTCCTTGGGATGCCTTTCGGCAGGGGCACTGGGGGAGCAGGCGAATGGCAAGCTTGGGGTCTGCTGCAGATGGTCACGGCACTTGCAGCCCGGGTCAGGCCTGATGGCCACCCACTCAGATATCGGTAACACGGGAAGCCTGGAGGCCGCAAGCGCGAGACAACAAAAAGGGGGACTGTCTAGCAAGAGGGTGTGCTGTGTTGGAAGTGTTGGAAGAAGCTAGCTAGAAACCAATGAATCAGAATGTGATATTTTATAGATATGATATTGTGTGAAATCATGGAGCATATGGATGAAAAGAAATGCGTGTGTTTATGTTTCATGTTTCAAAATAAACTGCGGCCCTTATGCACCGGCTAAGGATTTGACTTTGATTACCCAAAGGGGGGTAGGTTGGTGCCTGGGCAAGGCTTTAGGTGGAAGGGGGTCACTTGCACATCTGGGAGGGGTTACAATTGTGCATATACCACAGAAACCCTTTCAACATGGCCCAAGGGTGCTTGTGTTGGCGCTAGGCTGCACCAGAGCAAGGAGAGAGCATAGATGCTCCATATCTTAGTAGATATAGCACATTCCTGTCCTCTCCCTGTCACAAAACGCAGCACAGCACGTTTTCTTGCTGTGTTGCTTTGCTTGACATTTTAGTAAATCTCACCCCCAGTTTTTGCACTTCATTCCTGACCGGAGCGTTTTACTTCCCTTCATCTCAGTTTGTTTGAGTAGAATTAAATTCTTATTAGTAAAGCCAGCCCCATCCACTATTTTAGGTTTTAAATCCTGATGTGGTGCTTCCACAGACCAAGCCCTCTTAAAATATATTGTCTACCATTATGGATGTCATGTGACGTCTTACCCCCTGTAGTCTTCATTTGTCCTATGAACATTTCTTACACATTGATATTGACGCTTGAATGATTCATTGTCTCTGTATAATGTGTGTGTTATGTACAATGCTCTGACACCCTATGCTGGTCTGAGTATTACTGTAAACTAAATTAAATACATGTGACAGAGGGGCTATGGAAAGATGAGAGGCACCCTTGGAGGATGGTAGTAAGATTATCCGTGGAACAAGAGGTCTTTGGGGAGCCCAGCAAAGATTGCTGCACAGTGCCCCACTATCACAATAGCCAGACCTGCATAACATAATTTTTTAAACATACTCCACATAGGGATCTATCTAAGTTAACAAGTCAAAGAAGTTTTTGTCTCACATTATAGAATTACACCAGCTAAAATTTGAGTACTGTATCACATAAATAGAAAACAGTTAGAAGGTGAATATTTTTCTTTACATTGTCCACAGTGCTTACAACATTACACAAGTTCTGATTTTTTGTTATTGTCTTTTTCCTATTAGTTGGTTCCTTGTGTTCAGAGTAGGTCGCAGCAAAATGATATAGCATTTTGGAAGAAATATGCACATGAATAGCCCAGCGGTGGATGAGATGATTCCAAAGACTTCCACGGCAACCATGTATTTCCCTTGAGTGCTCAGATAGCCTGGAATTAAGGACATCCACACACTGAGGAACACTAGCATGCTGAACGTGATCCACTTTGCCTCATTGAAGCTGCCAGGCAAATTCCGTGCCAAGAATGCCATCAAGAAGCTAACACAAGCCAAAAGACCCATATATCCTAGCATGCACCAAAGAGCAGTATCTGAACACTCATTGCACTGGAAGATGATTGTCTCAGTCTTCAATGTCATATTCATCTCTGGGAAAGGAGGGCAGAGTAGCAGCCAGGTAGCACAGACGAGGACTTGGACAGATGTGCAAACAGAGACAATAACCACAGGAACCCGGGGGCCCAGCCACCTCCTCATGTTACTGCTGGGCTTCGTAGCATTAAAGGCAATGACCACCATGATTGTTTTAGCTAAAACACAGGATACACAGAGAACAAATATAATCCCAAAAGCAGTTTGCTGCAGTAAGCATGTGATTACCTGTGGCTCTCCAATGAAGAGCAGAGAACAAAGGAAACTGAGAGTCAGGCTACCAAGGAGAAGATAGGTCACCTTTCGATTGTTTGCTTTCACAATTGGGGTTTCTTTATATTTGATAAAAATGTGGTACACAATAATTGTAACAGTGGCACATAACATCCCAGAAGCAGTCAGAGCCAATCCAAGAGGCTCCTCATAAGAAAGGAATTCAATTTTCTTCATGAAACAGTCAGTTCTCATCTCATTTGGCCACTGGTCCTCTGGACAACTCCAGCAATTACTAGAATCTTGGGGAGAAATGTACTGCTTATTATTTTAACACTACTGCAACACAAACCACACATGTCTAACATTGTGCATTCTGCCTTTAAGAAAATGCTTGCTGCAAAGGTCTAGGGAACCATAGATGTGATGTGCCTCCTGCAATAGTCAATGCGTGATTCTGGTCTTGGGATGTGATATTGTAATGGCGGTTAGCATATTAAGGGCTAGATATACTAAGAGATTTTGCTGTTGCAAATTGCAGAATCTTAATACCACTTAGGCAGGTCACACTGCAACCCCCTTCCATTCCTTAGTGTCAGACCAGAATTACTAATACATAGGTCAGTAAAACAACACTTGTTGCAAAGAGATGGTGCACATTTCGTAACTGGTTGTGAGAAATCAGGACCTGTTTGCCATGTCCCCCATTTTTTGTTGCATTTTGACTACTAGGTGCTGGTTTTCCAACTCTGATTGTTTTCTGGACTCTGCTAACCAGATCCAGGGCCTGTTCTCTGATTAAAAGTACATAATTAGATATAATTGTTATTAGCAATGGCAGACCCCTGTAAGTCCCTAGAATATAATAAGGCAAGGGGTATTCAAACAATCTATAAATCCTTAGTATGTAATAAGGCAGGGAGGTTTAGAGACCCATTAGATTTCCTGCACAAAAGTGTGCATTTCTGAATTGCCTGCTGTCATTTTAAAAGCCAACCCTGCCTTGCAGGCTGTTTTCAAATTGAAATTACATACAAATTTGACTTTGGAATTTCAGGTAATTCCAAAGTCTCAAACAACATTAGTTTTACGTATAAGTTACCCTTAAGCTCTCCTCTGGGTGACCCAGGTGTAGGATTCCTTGTAACTATAATTAGGAACATTATAAAAGATGTTTAATAAGCCCTGGTGAGGGAAAAACTGCCAATTCCATTTTTCCCCATTTAAGTGAATGGCTCCTTAGGATAACATTGAGATTTTTATTTAAGTAGAAATATTGACACGAGCCACCTGAAAATATACTTTAAGGTATCTAATTAATAGTTAAGAGAAATCCAACAACTTGCCACTGTTAGAGTTGTAATAACTATTACAGATAAAAAGTTACTAAACTTTCGTTTCTGTGATCCTAATTCCTGCATTCCAGCTGCCCTCTCCTGATTGGCCAGCCTTTCAGAGACTGTGCCAGAGCTGCTTGATGAGGTGTGAAGTGTTCTGTCAGAGTTGACAATGGATTTCCTGTGGGTGGAGTACTTTAGCTGCAGGAGCCAAAAGGCAGGAAGAAGGTGGGGAAGCCAAACTGGTCTTCAAAGGTAAAATTACAGTTCGGGAGCAGCACAGGCTGACCCCCACATTTTGCACCCCCAGTCACAATGGATTAGTCAGGGGGTTGCAAGAGATTTGTTAGTGAAACTTAGCCACACCAGTAGGTTGGCTTAGCCGGGTCAAACCCCAAAGGAGAGACTTTCTCCATGTTCGGTTTTGAGAGAATGGTGCTTTCTGTCACAAGAATATGCCACGGTTTGGAGGAAGTGGTCATAGATCTGGGTGGTTGGGGTACCCCTTGCTTGACCCCCAGAGACTGTGAACAAATATGGGAGAGCTGCATAGTTCCTCAGATCTGGTTCCTGGTACTACAAAGAGAAAAAGGACTGCCCTACTGGAAACCTGATCTGCAACCCAAAGGTCTGCACTCTGAAGGCATGCACTTGCTGCACATTGTGGGACTACAGGCCTAATGACATTGCCTTGCTTCAAGAAGGATTAAGGAGTGGACTAACTGCAAGCTACAGGTTAACAAACACCACTTGCATTATCTCCACCAAGAAGTCTCCATCCTGCAGTGCATTCAGTAGACTTTTATGGGCTTGGCCAGGTGCACTACTGGAATTGTAGTCCGAACATACCGAGGACCATTTCAGTGATTCTAGAACCCTGGATTGGTGTTGTGGACACTTCGAACCCTTAAGGAGACCTTCTGGAAGAAGTACCAAAATGCTCAGAAAAGTTTGGAGCAAATTTTGTAAAATGTTCCATCAGCTTACGAGATGCATTTTGGGAGTTATAGTCCCAGACCCAGGAGGCAAACCAGAGCATCTGAACCTTTGGCTGGTGCCGTGGACCACTTTCCTGCATCAAGAAATACTTTTAGAAGTAAGTGTAAACAACTCTTGACTTTGTCCTAGTCCAAAATAAGGTTTTCTAACCTTTGAGTTACATTTAATCTTTACAAATTCATATCTCTGATTGCTTACTTTGAATTTTGTTGTTTTGTTATCCATTGGTTTGTGAAAATATAATCTATTGTATGAATTTAATTTGTATTTTTATTGCATCTTGTGTCTTACTTATTTAATGTATTTGTGTTTTTAAATGCATTACACACCTGTTTCCTAAGTTACACCTACCTGCTCACAGCCTGCCACCAAGGGTTGAGCAATCAAATAATTTATTAAGACCCTAACTGAACCTTTTATCGTGGCCTTATTACTAATGGTAAGTCACTACATATCACTACTAATAAACCACTTTCCAACACTTCTTCTTAAGACCAGAATAGTTTGTTTGGCCCTTGGTCTTCTTCTTCATAGTTCCATTATATTTTGTCTGTTAGGATGAAGTCTTCTTTTTTCATAGATAATCCCACCTCCCGCTGTTTATGTGTCTGACATTTTGCTGAGAATGAAAGGATCTATATATTTTGCATCTTAAATAGAGAGAATCTTTTACCTATATAAATCACATTGCTGATAAAAATGTGGTCTTCTGGTGTGCACTTGATCACCACTTTTATTGAAGATACACATCGGGAAACAGGTGCGTATCCACCAGTGGTGCAGCCTGTAAAGTGCACCCATGCGCACAGGTGGAGGGGGGCTCAACTACAACAGCTATAGCCCTTTGAGCCATGAGAGGGCACCTAAATAACCATGCTGAAGTTCTGAAGGTGAAGAAGCATTAAATATGACTTTAAATGTGGGGCCTGAATCACAAAGGTAAACTTATACGTTTATATAAGTTTATGTTTGTTTTAGAATTCACAAACTTCAATTTAATAGGAAGTTTATGACTGTGGAGACTGTGGAGTTGGGCAGAGAACTCCACACATAAAAAGATATGGCATGGCTATCTTTTTATGTGTGGAGTTCTCTGTCCCAACTGAGGAGCCTCAGCAGTTTCAAATTTACTATTAAATCGGAGTTTGTGAATCCCAAAGCAAACTTAAACTTACACAAAAGTGAGGTTTAACTTGCGGAATCAGGCCCAAATGTCAAACTAACCTTTCCTGCAAATTGCTTCTTATTCTTTTAACCTAGAGACTGATGTTCACTTAAGCATAAGGATTTTGTAAAGTCAACTGTGTGAAACGTTTGATGGTGAAAAAGGAGAGGCTTTTGGATGTCATTTTCATTTAACAGACAACAAAATCTAAATATCTAAAAATGAACTATCCAAATATTTCAAATTAAATAAACAGGAAAGCACAAATAAAAACTTTTTTAAATTCTGAAGTGAGATGGGAACAAAGATTTTAATTGGATCAAAACAAATCAAGATACTTTTCTTGGTGTTGGCCAATGAGAAATATTCTCTGAAACCCAATTTGCACAAATCATAATTTGTGTACTATGTAGTTTTATCAGTAAAACTACATCTGTACAAAGTTAGTGGTCATTTCAAAGGTAAATATGTTTTTTGTAAATGGCAGTGGCTACCATTCCATGCTTTAGTATTATATTTGTGACAGTGTACTCCTAAATGCAACACCAGCTACATACTACACCTTTACCCCTGTCCTGCTTAATGGTCATGGCTCATTTGTGACACTAGTTCTTTTGTGATGCTTGGATTTTTCAAAATCACCATGAGTTCAGTAATGTAACGTTGATGACAGAGCCAGCAGTATGAAACTTATGGCAGCACCACTTCTTACTAGGGCCATAGGAGATCTTATGTCACCCCTACATTAATTTATTTCAATACCAGGTAGGTGGCGGTCCCTAGGGCTGAGGTGAGGAGGAGGAGCAGGCACAGAATGGCTAAAGTAAGAAAATGCCAGTTTTCTAAAAGTGCCATTTCAGACTTGCAACTTAAAATACAACGTCATTTTAAATTTGTATTTTACATTGTGAGTCTACAGACACCAAACTTGAACAGTGTATCTCTGCACAAGTGGGAGTTACACTTAAAAGATATATTAAGGTAATCCCAATGTTATCCTAAGGGAGAGATAGGCTTTGCAGCAGTGAAAAACAAATGTGAGGTGTTTTCACTAACAGGGCAAGTAAAACCTAAAGGTACGTGTCCTGCATTTTAAATACATTATACCCTGCCCTCTGGGTTACCCAGGGACTACGTTAGGTGTGATGTATATGCATAAAAAGGGAAAGTTAGGCCTGGCAAGAGGTTTATCTGTACAGGTTGAAATGGCAGAATGAACTGCACAGTCAGGCTCTTCAATGGCCGGCCTTAGTCATGGTTAGATGGCTACATAAGTGGGTTGCGGTTGGTCTTGCAGGTCCACTAGTAGCATTTAAATTACAGGCCCTGGGCATGTGTAGTGCACCTTAGCTAGCAGGGACTAATAGGTACATTTAATATGCCAAACGGCGATGAGACAATGTTACCATGTGTAAAGAAGAGAACACATGCACTTTAGTATTGGTAATGTGCTCGGAGTTCTATGGCCAGCAAAAATGAAGTCTGAAAAAGTAGAGGGGAAAGTAAAAAAGTTTGGGGGTTACCCTGCAGAGAAGGCCAATTCAAACAGGACAGTTTTTTTACTTTTGTAATTTCTCAATTTAAATGACGTCTTTCAATTCTTTGCTTCATCTTTTTTTTTTAATATGTTTTCCTAGAGCATCCTGCAGCTCCCAAGGCAGTGCTACTATACCGCTTGCTTGCAATTTTTTTCATCTGAAGTGCACTGTATCCTGTGTGACCATTGCTTCTAAACAGGGCTGCCAAATTCAAATGGTTTGCACATAGAAATATATCAGTGTTTTTTATTCCAAAATGGCCCCCATATTTAGAAAGATTGTCTGCCATTTTCGATTGTTATTTCAAGAATACATTATGCATAGCAGCATTTCAAAATAGCCACCCAGTTTTTATATATCGAACAAAATAATAAGTTTCATGAATGCACTCCTTGTTTGAGCTTGTTTTTTTTTGGACTATTCATCAAATGTACATGCTTCCAGGGCAGTCCGCTTCTCAAAAAGGCAAAAGGCCATTGATGCACCAGTTTTTATAGCCATCTTAGAATTGTATAGTGCAGAGTGTGTCACAGTTTTACATCATCCAGATGGCCAAAATGTTGCTTCTGAAGGTGGTGGTAATGTTAAAACTTTAAAATAACAATAAACCATGCACAATATAATTTCAAGATGGACATGTCCAGTTTTATCTTGTTTGCAACCATATGCCCACTACATTTAAATTGCAGCATATTCTTTCTACTATTTTCTTTTTACTTTATGTTGCATACAGGTGCTGAGTCTTTGTATGTGCTTTATTGTGGGTGGTTAAATGTACAAATGAGTAGTTGGATGATAAATAGATACATCAGTATAAGGGTAAGTGACAGAGAACATGTAACCTGAGTGTCCAAACCCACCAGATACTGAAGAAGCAAGTGCTGTTATAAGCCATTGATGTAGGCATGTAGTATGCATCTCATGCTTTTATTTTTTTAACTGTATTTGATTTTTGATTGTTGATGACATCTTTCAATACTTCTTCAACACCTTCCTCGGGGTACGTTTTGAGTACGATGTTTGCAACCTAAGGTTGTGTCTAAGATATTTTAAAGAAATCTTATGTTTGACCACATGTGGCATCTGTGTCAAAAATGCTGCAGGAGCATAGCTTAAGGACCTTTAAGCGTCTTTAGCAACAGCCTAACCTAAGTTTACCTATATAATTCCCCAAACCATTTTCCATCTTTGATTGTTTTCATCATTCCATGAATGTGTTTAATGCTCTCTACCTGTCTTGTTAGATATGTGCCCTGCAGCACACGGGATGCAGTCAAAGCAGCAGACAGGATGACCTTTCTGAAGAGCTTTTCTATAGCCAACACCACAGCTTTCACTGCACACAGAGCGTGGGGCCTAGGGAATGAAATGTGAAAGGTTATTTCAAAACAATTATGCGTTAACCACAGCACTTTCATATAAATTACAAATATGTATTCCTAATGTATACTACAGTAATTGTATACTAGAATTTATAATCATGGTCATAGACCTAGAATAAATTTTTATGTTTGATTGCTTTACAATGCAACTATGCATTTAGCCTCATGTATGGATAAATAAGTGCTTCTAGAAACAGAGCTAACTGAGACAGTCATTTGTTGGGGCACAGCTAGGGGTGAAGCACAGGCCCCTGCGGTGCAGGGGTCACCTGTGGCACCAGAGTGCCAAACCTTCAAGGAAGGCATCTAACCTTTAGGGGGGGGGTGCAGACCTTCAATGTTTTCTAATTAGCTCAAGGGTAATACATTTTTTTGTGAGATATGGAAGACTTTGGGGTCACTCATCACATTTCTGCAGAGGTCCCAATTATTTTTCACTACACGACTTGGCATGGCATGGCGTATTGAGATTGGAAGAATTTATCTGTGGCCTTGACAAGTTCTAAAGTGAAACAATAGTGCATTGCCAGGAGTGGACCCTGCCACTGAGGACAGAGACATCCTTTGGAGCAGAGCTGAATTTTCGCAAGGTATTTAATACAACATTCAAAATGTGTAGTTCCTGCTTTCGGTGCATGTTGGCATTTGTACAAAGGTATCTTTAGATATTGCTGGAGACTAACTACCAGACAGAAGACATTTATTTTATTTTGTTGTTTCACTTACATCTTTGCCCTTAGTACAGACTTAGGGGCTCATTACGATGCCGATCGGAAAAGCCATCCGACCAGCATGGTAGCAGGGAAAATCCAACCGCCGGGGACTATACATGCATTGAAAAACTCTGTCCGAGGCAGTTGGAGAGATATCAATTCCAACCGATGTGGTCGTAAAGCTTTCAGCTCCTACCGATGCGGTCGGAAAGCCAGTGATTTCATATACAGCAGGATTGGTGGTGTTCGCGATGGCGTCAGATTTCATAGTAATGTAAATGTAAATGTGTATGTACTTGTATAGCGCACTGCCACCCCCAACAGGGGTCTCGTGGCGCTTTTTACTCATACCGCTGTGGAACCCTTTCTGGCCTTTCCCTGTGAAATGTCCACTCCTGGGCACCTCCATGGTGAAGCCAGGCATCCCAGCGCTGCTGGGGCCGTTGTGGAGATTAAGCAAGCTATTGCCCAGAGTTGCAGCGTGGGACCCATGATTAGAATAGGCACCGAGGTGAGAATTATCAGGTCCGAGGAAATTGAATCCAAGACCCGCCAAGGCGGGGAATTGAACTCTGGTCCCGGGCCAGAACTCTGCATCAGGGTCTGCCGCTCTAACCATTGAGCCACACTTCTCCACAATGCAATGTAATGCAGCAGTTAGAGCAGTGGCAGGACTTATAAGGCAGGATCCACGGCGTCCCAGGTTGTGTAGAGGTGAGTGGAGTTGAGCTTGTGCCATCTGTCCCTCTGTTTCCACCAAGTCTGATGAACCTACTTAACCATCTTGGTCGGATGGCCTGATAGGAGCATCGTAATAGGATGTGCAGTCAGAACGGCTTTCTGCCCAGCTGTCTGTCTTTATTGGCCCCTTCCGACACTAGTTAAGTTGTAATTTCCTGTTGGAGTCAGAAGGACCACATCAGTCGGAAAACTCCCTATCTGTGACCATTGTAATATGGTTGTCAGGAGGACTGACTCAACCGCATCCGCCTTTTCTGACTCCGGTGGGACAGCGGAGGCCCTTCTGACCGCCATCAGAATCAGGCCCATAGTTCCATTGTACAAATCAGACCTTTAAGGATATTTTTGATTTGTGTTAGTTAGTTCGCATCTACTAAATAGTTGACATTATCATTTATTTATTTGTTTTGCAGTTTGTTTTGTATAAGGGGCCCAGGGCATTGGAGTACTTTACAAGAGAACCAGACATTACACATTTTTAGCACCGGGAGATTAAGTGATTTGGCCAGAATTTTATGAAGTTGAGCGGATGTGGTGATTCACTCTGGTTCTCACTCTTGTTCTCTTCCAATGTTGGCAGCTTAGGCTACTTTACCACATCTAACCATAGTACTAGGTATCAAACCCCCTTTCCTTAGAAAGCAAGGAGAATTCGCAGTCAATTTCAGGTAGCCAGCATTATAAAGTTTACTTCCTTGATCAGCAGCACTGGAAGACACTTGAAAGCAAATGGTAAAAAGACAATGATCCATCATTTGAAGAGAAAACCTACTTGAAGCCACGTATTTTTTTTGGCATTACCTCTGTACCCTTCTTGTTCCACTGGATGGCACTTGTATTGACAAATAGCTTCTGCCCTGATGGTGCCCCGGAATCAAAGTTCCCCACCTTCACATAGTAGATGGTCCCATCTGGCTTAAGCTGCCAGTTAATCACATCATACAAGGCCGGTGGGTCACCATTTACATCAAAGTACATCTCATCCCCAAGGCTGTTTTTGAAGCGCACATTCCTCAAGTAATGTAGGAGCTGGAAGACGATAAAAACAAATTTATTGTGAATGTTAAATTTACCCACCCAGATGTAAAGCTGATTGTTATGACCCTTAATTTCAAAACTCCCTTATTTATTTATGTACGTCTTTCTGCTAAGTTGATTGTCCATTCTAGCATGATGGGTTCTGAAACTTTTTACTTGTGATTGTGGGGGTTCCTTCCATTAACATTATGTTGGAAATGACCATCTTTTGCATAGTGCACCCCCAGATTTCTGCTTTAACTATTTTTTCTGAGTATAGAACTATCTGCACTTCCCCCTGCTAATCCGTGGTAAAGTGGTGTGTGCCACAGTTTAAATTGATTAAATTGGCATATTTAATTTCCCTAGTATAATTTGCAAAGTGTACACAGGGCTTTTAAGTTAAATGTCGCTAGTGGGCTCAGCACCTATTGTGCCCCTCACTGCAGCGAATGCACGCCTACCATTTATAGCCTGGTTAATGCAGTTTCAAACTGCAAATTCAACTTGCCAAAATAACCTCTTTTGACAGGCCTACACCCTCAGTTTAAATATCAATAAATCAAACATTGATAGGCCTTACTACAAAGTGCATGGTATTAAAAAGTAGGACTAAATTTAATTTTAAACATGTCCATACAGTGACAAGGCCCCAAAATATATTTTCACTGAAGCGAGGTTTGCTGTTTCCCTAAGAAAGCATTGAGATACATTCTTAAATGTAATGATTTTATCTTCAGCAAGGAAACAACAATCCATTCATTTTTTTGACTTTTTAAAATAGTTATTACAAGCGCAAATCACTTATGTAGTCAAATTTGTAATAAATATTATACAAAGGGTATTTTTAGAAAGTTACCCTTTACCTGCCTAATGCCTCTGGATGGTCATTTGTATAAACCTAACTGTCACCCATGAGCAACATAGCTCTCTTGATGAGATGTGAGCTTGCTCCCAGAGCTAAAACAAAGGTTTTGGGTGTGGGGATGTGTGTTTTTGCCTTAACAGGATGACCTGTAAGCAGTGCCCAAGAACTTGATTAACTTGAAAGAGGACTACCTTGTTACAGGCAGCTTTAGCTTACAACACCTGAGCCTGCCTTCTATTCTCTCCCAGCTAGTTATGCATCAATCCCAGATGGAGGGGAGCTGCCCACAGGGATGGTTTAGAATGCCCCCAGAGGAGGCACTGCTCATTTCCATGGTCACATATCTGAGTGGGTGCAGGAGCTCCGCACAGGTGAAGAAAGGTTCTGCCATCTTTGTTTTAGGTGATGAGGGGCACTGTGGCATTGCAGTAGGGCACACAGGAAATCCTGCTGGGTAGGGTTACCTCTGGGGATGTTAACCTATTGATTAGGATGTAGACAGGAGTTTCACCAACGCACAGACTGTTGCCAGGCATAAATGTGGCATTCCCAGTACTCTCCTCAGAGCACTTTCTGGACCTGTGGAAGAGGACTGGACTTGCTGCCTGTGACCTGAAAGGAGCCTAGTAGATTGGCCCAGGACAAATAAATTGACTCCAAGGGTCATAAGGCTGACCTCCTGTTCAAGCTACAGAGACAAAACAAGCTACAAGAGGTCTTTCCTGCAATATCCCAGAGGACCATTCCCAACTAGACCTGCCTTGTACTCTGCTTCTGGTCTCTGCTGTGGTGGTCCCCAAGGTCCAATGGGAAAAAATCCTAACATGAGAAGCAAGGACAGTATGTGATTGGGTCTAATGTAGGCTGCCTTTTGTGAGTGTGAGCAGCAGCTCTTTTACACCAGCAGATTTTTTTAGCGCAAAACTGCAAGCAGCAGTTTATTTAATGTGGGCATGTAAAGATCCACAAAAATATATTTTGAGTTTACCCAGGCAGATCAATTTTTCATGTTTTTTTATTATAGGAGGAAAGTGCTATAGAAACTAGGAGGCTTGTGTACATAAAGTAGCAAGTTTATATTCCTGTCTTATAGACTCCCTACCTCTGTTTTAATTTGTTCTTTATCATTTTGGATTTGGGTTTTGGAGGGGAAGCATCAATCTCTTTTTGTCTGAAATCTCTGCTGTGGCTACACCCTTGGGAGTTTTAAAGTAATTTGTAGAAAGTATATTGTTTGAGTAATGGTATGCACCACTATTTTTATTCCTTTTGTATATTTATCTCTTGCTGGATGGCAAGGAGTTTTGGAGTAGGGGCCAATGTGGGATTATCCCCTTAACAGCTGAGGCTTCACCCTTCTCCCCAGTGCTGAGCCCTTTTTGGCTATTTTGAGTAGTTCGAGCTTAGGCCTCCATTAATTTTTTCCACATATGGTATCCACTTTACATTTGCATTTTTCCAACATCCTGGGAATTCTAAAGGTACCCAGGGATTGTGGTTTCTCCTGGAGGGGGCCGAGTAAATAAGTAAAATATCAATACATTCAGAGGCTTTTAGGAAAAATAGGAAAAAACTATTCCACAAAAAAGACTCTGCTGTTCTAAAAATGGAATGAACCAAAGGTTTGCTGTGCTCAAGTCACCATCTTCCCAGATTCCAGCAACACTCAGAACTTAATAAAATTACCATTCTTGTCATTGTTCAAAGTGGTAGCCCATGTTAACTATTTTTTGTGCTTTCAACCTACTTCCAGTGTGTGGTGGAAACCAGTGTGAAACCCATGTGTGATCCATGAAAGCTATATATTTCTGAAAATTAGATTAAAGTCTGAATTCAGCAAGGAGCCATATGTCTATATCCCTCCAGGTTTTCTCGAATAAACTTACAGATGAAATGAAGAAATATTGAAAGTGAGTAGGAAAAAATGTCTATTTATGCTAATATTTTCCTCTGTAACTTTTTGTCACGATGGCTAATTTACAAAAACAATATACCATTACATCTGCTAGACCCTTCTGGTTGAAGGCATATATAGGGTTTGTAGGTTTCTCAGAAACCAGAGGTACACAGAGTCAACAACTGAGCTGTTATATACCATATAGACCAGTTCATATGGTGAAATGTGTAGAGCGAAACATGGGAAACTTATGTGCTTCTGTAATGGGCACCAAATATGGACTTTAAAGGGCGTGGTTAATTTTACATCTCTGAATTTGAGGGTATCCATGCTAGCATGAGATTCAGAGGGCATTTTTCAAAATGTTTCTCTTTCGCACACTGGCTTAGAATTGGAATGAACAAATGCAGCAAAATCCAATTGGTAATAACAAATATTCTAGCAATCGATGTTTCAACATGTCTTCCGAAAAAAGTAGTACCTCACTTGTGTAGGTATGCCTAGTGGCCACAACAGGAAACTGCCTAATATTCAACAAGGATGCATCACCTTTTTCTACTGAAAATTGACCCTATTTTTGCTGTTTAGGCTGCTGTGGATTTTGGGCCCTTACCGATAATCTCTTGCAAACCTCAAACTTTGACTAAATAAATCACATTTTCCTCACATTTCTGTGATAGAACGTTCTGGAGTCTGCTTGAACTCAGAAACTTCCTACTACCTACCATTTTTCCAAGTCTGCCAATAACAATGGTACCTCACTTGTCATGAGTTCCTGCAACAGGCACGTGGCCAAAATGCCTAGTGCCTGCAATGGAGAAGGAGCCAAAACACAACATGGACACATCACATTTTTTGAATGAGAACAAACCCTTTTTTGTGGATACTGTGGATTTTGGGTCCCACTTCAGCCATCACCAAGGGACACCTAGCAAACCTGTACAGTTGTGGAAATTAGACACCAAGTAGAATCTAGGGAGGGTGACTTGCGTGGCTCGCCAGAGGTCTTGTTACCCAGACACCCTTGCAAACCTTAAACTTTTACAAAAAAAACACATTTCCCTAATTTAGGAAAACGTCTGGAATCTGCCGGGAGCCACAAATGTCCTGCTACCCAGCTTCCCCCAAGTCTCTCAATAACAATGGTACCTCACTTGTCAAGGGTGCCTGCAGCGAGAAACAGGAAACATGCCTAGTGCCTGTAACAGGAAATTAGCCAAAAACGCAACATGGACACATCACACTTTTCCAATGAAAACTGAACCTTTTTTGCGTTAACTGTGAAATGTGGGTCCCATTTCATCAGGCACCTAAAGAAACCTAGCAAACCTAAACGTTTTTGGAATCTAGACAGCTAAGGAATGCAGGGTATGATGACTTGTGTGGTTCACCAGAGGTTTTCTTACTCAGACACCCTTGCAAACCTTAAACTTTGACTTAAAAAAACATTTTCCTGCGAGGAAAACTACTGAAATCAACAGGGAGCCACAAATTTCCTTCCACCCAGCATTCCCCCAAGTCTCTGAATAACAATGGTACCTCACTTGTTAGGAGTGCCTGCAACAAGAAACAGGCCAAAATGCCTAGTGCCTGCAACAGGAAACGAGCCAAAATGCAACATGGGCACATCACACATTTCCACTGAAACCTGAACCTTTTTTTTGCGGCAGGTGTGGATTTGGGTCCACTTCATAAGGCACCTAGGGAAACGTAGAAAACCTTTACATTTTCAGAATCTAGACAGGTAGGAAAATCCAGGGGGGTTGACTTGTGTGGCTCTCCAGAGGTTTCTTACCATGACGCCCTTGCAAACCTTATATTTTGACTGAAAAAACACATTTTCCTCACATTTCTGTGAGGAAAACTTCTAGAATCTGCTGGGAGCCACACATTTTTTACCACCCAGCATTCCTCCAACTCTCTTGATAGAAATGGTACCACACTTATATGAGTTGGTCTAGAGTCCCCGACAGGAAAGGGCCCAAAAAGCAACAAAGACACATCACCATTTTTGTGCTGAAAACTGACCCTTCTAACAGTGGATGTTGGTCCCTAGATCAACCAAAACCAAGGGAATCCTTGCAAACCTGTAAATGTTTTAAAACTAAACACCTAGCGGTATCCAGGTTGGGATGGCTTGCATGGCTTTCCTTTGGTTTTCCTACCCAGAAGCCTTTGCAAACCTCAAATTTTGATTAAAAACACATATTTTGCTCATATTTCCTTGCACAAAAGGTCCAGAATGTGTGGGAATCCACACATTTTGTACCACCGCGAGTTCCCACACATATCCCAATATCAACTGTAACCCACTTATGTGAGTGGGCAAAAAGACAACCACATAAAAGACCATAAAGCGCTAAGTGGGGAGATCAGTGATGGGGTATTTGGGGTTGTGCTGGGGCGTCACACGTGGAAACCTACCAACCACAGACATTTATGAAAACCAGGCACCCAGGGGTTTCCACGGTGGTTTGCCTTATTGAATCCCACAAGGTTTTCTTACCTACAATGCACTGCAAACCTCAAACTTGGCAAATAATATCTGGAATCAGAAGGAATCCACAAAATTCCTACAACACAGCATTTCCCCACTTATCCCGATAAAAATAATGCCCCACTTATGTAACTAGTGCTCGTGACAGGAATGGATCAAACCAAGGTCAATGGGCAATCAACTGTGGAATTTCTTTTGACCCTAGTTTGCTACTTTCCTGTTGCAGATTCCTCCAGGTGTCTAGTTTTTAGAAATGTGTGGGTTAGGTAGGTTTCCCTAGGTGGCGGATGATCCTGGGCCCAGTTAAAGCAGCTACCCCCATTGCCAAATCAAAGTAGTTTTCTGACAGGAAATGTTGATCTTTTCACAATATGTTTTGGGACCTTTACTGTTGTGGACACTAGGCCTACCCATACAAGAAAGGTAGCGTTTTTATTAGAACAAGTGGGGGAATGCTGGGCAGCAGGAATTTTGTGTATTCCGAAGTTTACATCACAGAAATGCAAGGAAAAAGCATAATTTTAGAGAGTTTGAGAACAGCAGAGCATTGTGGGTAAAAAACCATCATGAGATCCACGCAAAGCATACCACCCTGGAAAGTCTGGGCATGGTAGTTTTCTCCGGCTGGTGGCATACCAAGCACAAAAAAGTGTAGCTATTCACCATGGTAGGTGCGTCGCTAATGCCAGAGTGAAACACCTGTGCACCTTTCTTTTGCCCCAAATGCAAAGTCTCTGGAGTCTAATGGGCTACCTACCCCACAGGGGGGGCAACTTTGGGTCAACCTGTCCAATTCGGACAAACGTCCTATCTGTCGGCAGGGGAAATACAGACGCTATTGCGCCTTCTGCGGTAAGAGTATGGCTTGATGGCATCTCCCACTTTTGTTTCTTTTGGGGCCATTTTGAATTTCCTGGGGTCTATTGGGATTTCTGCCATGTACATGAGCAAATAGGGGGGGGAATCCCCTGTCTTTCCCTGGGAACAGCTGGAAGACTGGGTTGTACCTTTTGGGGGTGGGGGTGGCCAATGCCAGATAGCACACCTGCGCTTCTTTCTGTTGCCGCACATGCAAATTCCCTGGTACCTAGTGGGCTTTCTTTCCCATCGGGTAGTAGATTTGGGGCAACCTCCTCACATGGGATAAACTTCCTATCTGCCTCCAGGGGGGCAGAAAAACACTATTGTCCTTTCTGTGATGGGGTTTGCTTCAATGCCATGGTAGGCAACCCCATCCTTTTGTTTGTTTTGGCATGCTTTTGAATTCCTTGGTGTTTGGGGGTCAGATTACGAGCTAATATCATTACCCACATCCTGGGGGGCAGAATGTTTATTGAACTCCAGGGTGGGAGAGCACAGGCATTTGCCCAAGGGGGGCTGCTCCCCTCCAAAATAAAATACTTCATAAATGCAATCCCAGGTGTCTAGTGGGCTTGATGATGCCCTGGGAGGGGCATATTGGTGAAATTGCCCCATTTGGGGAGTCAGAAAGATTATTAAGCCATTTTTGGGGTACAGGCATGGCTACTCCCATGGACCCCACCCCAAAGTCGTCTTCCCCCTTCTGTTTGCCTCCCCTGGGGAGGCATATTTGGGTAATCTTTTAGTTTTCTTGTTCAGATGATCAACATAAACATGTAAAAATTGATTTTTTTAAATATATTTTTAACATTTTAAAATGGATGTGTATCTTTGATTGTAATAATAAATAAAAATCGATGTATTCTTTTTATGAAAAAATCTTTTTGGTTTTTGGCATTATTGTCTTCACTGTATTTATAAGTCACATGTAATTAATGTTTATGTTTATGTTTAAATACTGTACATGTTTTAACTCCATTTAGTATTATACATGATTACGAGGCAACACATGGTCCACATATTAGATTAGGGACCTGTTTTTCTTTCTTGGGTTTTATTTGGGTAATCACCACCCACCTGACCTTGGGAGGGACAGAAAGACTATCTGTGCCCTTTTGGGGTGGGAGCATAGCCATTCCCATGGTGGGCAGCCCCCTGGTGTTGAGTGGGTTTTCTGCCCCTTCGTGGGAAAATTGGGGATAATCATTCCCATCCATTCCCAGGGCAGAACGTCTGTCTGTGCCCATTTAGAGTAGGGAAATGCCATGTCGATGTTTGGCAGCCCACATACCCTGTGTTTTTCTATTTTTTTTCTGGTGACTTGTGGGCTTTCTTCCCCCCTGGGGGATGCAGATTCAGTATATTCACCCCCATCTGCCTCCCAGGGGAGACATAAAGATTGATAAGCCCATTATTTGAGGGGGAGGCGTGGCCACCCCCATGATGGGCAGCCACCCTATATTTAAAAAAAAAAAATCCCTGGTGTCCAGTGTTGGGGGGGGGGGGGTATTGACTGTCTGTGCATTTATTTGGGAAGAGGGTATGGCCATGTGGTGATCTCCAAGAAGGAATCCTCTGGGCAGAGATACGATTGGAAAGAGCATATTCTCCCCTTTCCAACGATACCTCTTCCAAGAGGATCAGTGCTCAGGGCAGAGCACTGGGAATGTAGTACACCCATTGGCTGACAGCCATACTTAAGAGGTGAAAGTTTTTTAAGGGATAATGTTTATACATTTTTGGGATGGTGGAGACTTGGGGTTAGATATACGTTTTCTCTATCCCCTTTTTATACTGCAGTGCATTTTACTTTTTGGGGCATAGTTTGCTGTAAGCATTTTAGGGTCCTTTGGTTTGCCTTTTATTCATGACAAATGTAGGTATTTTCTCGGCAAGTGCCTGCTGTTGGCTAGGGTTTGGGAGGCGCCAGGAGCCCAGTCTTATGTTTCCAGACATTTTACTTTGTTCTTCTCCATGTCCATGTGCTTGTCCACAATTGTGAGTGCACTGGTGTGAGACAGATGGTTAATTGTTTTTCTTCAAAGTTAAATATTATTTAGCAGTGGTTATTGTTGCTTTCTACGGTCTGTGTTTTTGAAATGTTTAAAGAATATTTTCAACTTTTCTCATAGTTTCCATTTTGCTGTTCTGGTGAGTTTATTGTTGGTGATTTTCTAGTGGTGTCCCAGGACCACGGATAGGCCACGTGATATTGTGTGGACCCAAGGGGCATGTCTGTGTGTCGGTCATAGGGGGCCAATTTAGCTTTGTTCTCCATGCCTGATATCTTGTGGGCCCATACCGTGTGGTGAGCGTCCATCATTTTGTTGACTCATTAGGGGGCATATCAACAAGGGCTTTATCTCTGCTTTTTTGGCTTTAAAAGCCAAAAAAGCAGAGATAAAACTAGCACCCTATCAACAACAGGGTGCTAACATGCAAATTTGCATGTTAGCACCCTTTTACTCTACGCTTCCCCTTGCATCTCTACTGAGATGCAAAGGGGGCGTTCCAGAGTAAAATAATAGGAGAAATGTCGCTAAGCGACATTTCTCCTATTATCAAGAATATCGCTAACTCTGTTAGAGACAAAAAAAGCAGCACTAACCACGGTTAACGCTGCTTTTTTATGTCTGGTATTTTTCTGACTTACCCATGATATCCTATGGAAGGAGGATATCATGGCTAAGATTGTCTGTCCCTATCAACAAGCTAACGTGAGATTATCGCTGGGTTTCCAGCGATAATCTCACGTTAGCCACTTAGCGTGAGGATTTTTATCGCTATTGAGATAAGCGTTGCTAATAGCACGCTATCTCAGCGATAAAAATCAACGCTAGCTGGCGATAATTATCCTAGCGCTAAGTGCGCTTAGCGATAATTATCGCTGGTTGTTGTTGATATGCCCCTTAGTGTTTCTGATTATTCATCACCCATGTAATTTTTGTTCATTTTTTTGTACAGCAGGTATTATTTAATTAATGTATTGGATTTTTACTACTGGGGTCTAAATTCATAGCCTGGCAAATCCCAGAACCACTACTGTTGACACATTTTGCTGCTCTATTCAAATACAAGGGCCGAAGTGAAACTGAGATGTCATACAGCCGTCTCTGACAAAATAAGCATAGAACATGGTGCGTATCCGCACCAGCCTTATTCAATCTATTCATGTGCGATCTGGTACCCGCAGTAACCTCAGTCATCGGCCATGCACCAAAATTAGCGAATCATCATATCACCTCGCTCCTCTATGCCGAGGATGTTGCACTTTTAGCCAAACTCCAACTGGGCTTCAAAGCCTGTCAGACATCTTACACAATCATTGCAGCTCAAACGGCATGATAATCAACCATCAAAAACCAACATCGTCTTTGGCAGGAAAAAGACAAAACAGGGCTCCTGCCACCTTAATAATTTAGATTTTTCACAGCCTGGTGGGCAGAAAATCTGGATTTTATTAAGGACACGGAGGCTAATATTATGCAAATTCTCCTTTATTGCCACAGCTCAGCAGTAACAATGAAGAGAACATAGAACTTGTGAACATTCTGCAACAGCATAAAGACCGTGAGCACACAGCCATCATCCTTCTTTGTTCGAAGCTGCGAATCCAGGAATAAGAACAGTGAATTCCAATCTTCTAAATATCGATGAAGGAGTCAAAGCAATAATCCAAAACAAGAGGATTCTATTCTGAAAGAGAGAGGTGAAAAGATTAAAGTAACAAGTCTCCTTAGGGAGGGTAGACATAGTGGAGGGATAATATTAGCCTCCGTGTCCTTAATAAAATCCAGATTTTCTGCCCACCAGGCTGTGAAAAATCTAAATTTTATGGCATGACACGGAGGCCAACATTATGCAAGTTTAAAGTGAATTGAGCACATTGTCAATCACATTATTGATAGGTCTAAAGTAGCATTTCTTAAACATACTTTCATTCGACCAGTCAGCGGCTCTAAGGATATCTTGTAATCCACCACCAAGCATAAATGCCTTGGAAGCAGAGGCCCCTCTAAGGGAATGTGCGCCAAAAATAGAAGTGTCAACACCACACTCACGCATCACCTCTTTCACCCATCTCGCAAGGGTAGGAGACGAAACTGGTTTATGAGGAAGTCTATAGGAGATCAGAAGTTGCGTGTCAGTACCTCTTATAGCAAAAGTTCTTTTTTCATATTCTTTAAGACATTTAACAACACATAGACAGTCATTCTCAGGAAAGAAAGGATAGAAAATGGACGAAGACATAGTTTTGGTCCTCTTTTTAAGATAGAAGCAAACTCCCTCGGGTTGATAAGATCTGCAAGAGATGTCTAATGCTTTAACATCAGATGTTCTTCTAAAGGAGACCAAACAAAGTAGGACAGTAAGTTTGAAGGAAATAAGTTTGAGAGAAAGCGAGGAATTATCCCCCCAAGAGGAAATAAGCTGTAAAATAATCCTCACGTCCCATAATGCTGTGTATTTTGGAGTTGGGGGATTGAGAACCCGCATACTTCTCATAATCTTCTTAGTCAAAAGAGATTGTCCTACAGACACACCATCAACTAAAGAGTGGCCAGCCGCAATGGCTGACCTATAAACATTAATGGTTCTATAACTAAGACCGGAGGCAAATCTTTCCGAAAGGAAATTAAGAACGTGAACTAGATCAGCTGAAACGGGATCGAAATGTCGTTGAAGACACCAGCGAACCCATTTGTTCCATGCCAATCGATATGCTTTCCTTGTTCCAGGAGCCCAGGATTCAGATATGAGTCTGAAAGCATTGAGCGAAAGGCCAGGGATTTCCCATTGTCGCCTGAAATCTTCCATGCCGTCAGGACTAGGATTCCTTGTTCTAGGAGTGGATGTAGCTCGCCCTGTGGGCCTAGGAGGAGATGATTGTAAGACGGAATCAGGATTGGGAAGTCTATGGCCATCTCCAGAATAACCGGGAACCATGCTTTCGACCTCCAAAGGGGAGTTATTACTACCATGCTCTGGAGATATCTGCGAGCATGTGAGAGAAGGCGCGGGAGCATTACAAAGGGCGGGAAGGCATATGGTCTTAAGCCCTGCCAGTTCTGGAGGAAGGCATCCACTGCCGATGCTAGAGGGTCCGGCTTCCAGCTGAAAAACTTGGTCATCTGAGTATTCAGTCTGTCTGCGAATAGGTCCACTTGAAAGGGACCCCATTGCTGTTGGATGGTAAGGAAAATCCTTCTGTCCAACTTCCAATTGCTCGGATCCCTGAAGTTTCTCGAGAACCAGTCTGCTACATGGTTGTTCAGGCCTGGGATGTGTTCTGCCGTGACTGACAGACCTTTTTCCAGACAAAAGTCCCAGAAAACCTTCGCTATTTCGCTCAGACCTTTCGAACGAGGTCCCCCCATCTTGTTGACATATCTTACCGCAGAGACATTGTCCATTCGGAGCATTATGGAACACTTGATCGAATTTTTTGACAAACTCCGAACCGCAAAGGAACCGGCTAGAAGTTCCAGGCAGTTGATATGAAGTTTCTTTTCCTCTAGAGTCCAGCGTCCCCCTGTGGAAAGGTTGTCGCAAGTTGCACCCCAGCCCTCTAAACTCGCATCCGACTCTATAATCAGGTCTGGTATGTCCCCGAAAATGGCTTTGCCATTCCACGCTTCTGCATTCCTCAACCACCAAATAAGTTCTTTCCTCGATTCTTCGTCTAAGTAAGTCATCTGAGAGTAGGAAAGACTCGATTTCAAGGCTTTCGCCTTGAGTCTCTGTAGGGCTCTGTAATGGAGAGGACCCGGGAATATAGCCTGAATGGTCGAGGAGAGGAGACCCAGAATTCTCGCTAGAAGTCTTAAGGGGAAGAGTTCCAGGGCAAGGATCGATCTGAGTTCCTTTTTGAGTTTCTTTAATTTTTCCCTTGGTAACTTTAATTCCCCCGAAATTGTGTTTACCATGAATCCCAAAAATTGGGTTTCTTGTAGGGGGGTAGTACATGATTTTTTTGTGTTTATAATGAAGCCTAGATGCTCCAGAAGGTGAATGGTAAGGTTGGTGTGTTGATGGACCAGAGTCTTGGACTGGGCCATAATAAGAATGTCGTCCAAGTAAATTATCAGTCTTACTCCCCTTTCCCTTAGCCAAGCTACAACCGGACGTAAAACCTTGGTGAAGCACCAAGGGGCTGATGACAGGCCGAAAGGAAGACTTGAGAATTCCCATAACTTTTTCTCCCAGGTGAACTGGAGAAACTTCATGTGAGGTGGCCAAATCGGAATTGTGAGGTAGGCGTCCTTTAAATCTAGACGTGTTAGCCAATCCCCTTTCCTCAAAACATCTCTGAGAAGATGGATTCCCTCCATCTTGAAATGGTGATAGGCAACCCAGCTGTTTAAATTTTTTAAATTTATTACGGGTCTCTGGGTTTTGTCTTTCTTTTCGACCAGAAAGATATTGCTGATGAAGCCTATTTCTCGGCTCTCTCTTATAGCCCCTTTGTTTAGAAGATCTTTGACTTCTTGGGACACTAGTTTTTTCTGGTCTTCTGAAAAGGTTATTTCATGAGGAATTTTCGTTTGGAAGGGGAAGTCTATAAAGTCTATTTTGTAGCCCTGAACTGTTTGAAGGACCCAGGGGTCTTGTGTTATTAGTGTCCAGTTGCCAGAGAAAAGGGCTAGTCTCCCTCCCACCTTTACAGGGGTATCTGAAGGGTCTATCAAAAGACCTACCTGTTGAAAAGGCTCTGCTCCTCCTCTCGCCACGAAAGGGTCTTGTTCTGAAACGTTGTCTTTGAGGATAAAAGGAGTGACCTCCGTAGAAATGTGATTGCTGAAACCTGTTTCCTCGTCCCTGAAAGGGTCTTGAGCTGGATTGTCCACGGCCGGGGAATCGACCCCGCATTCTCCCGGCCCGGCCAAAAATTTTATCCTGAAAAACTTTTTTAATTTCTCGTTGGGATTTCTGGATTGAGCTAAAAGCTCCCACGTACTTGGCCATATCACGAATAAAGTCCTCTCCAAAGAGGAGGCCTTGGGAGCTTGGTCCTGCCTCTTGGTTGGCCAGCTCAATAAGTTTGGGGTCTATTTTGAGAAGTATACCCTTTCTTCTTTCTATAGATATGGCGGTGTTTGCATTGCCTAGAAGGCAGATGCATCTTTGAACCCATTCGCGAAGTTCCTTCGCGTCAACAGGGATGCCGCCAACATATGCATTTTCCGCCATGTCGAAGATCTTGGTTAGGGGACCAACTAGGTCCAGAAGGCGGTCTTGGCATGATCTAAGGCTTTTATCTATGCCTTTCCTTGGGTCTTTTGCGCCCTTAGCAATGAATGCGACGACTTTAGGGTCGAGTTCGGGTGTGAATGCGATTTTTTCTGGGAGAGATGGTCGAGGACATTCCGATCTTAATCTTGACCTTACTTCCTTCGGGATCTCTCTTCTTAGCCAGAAGCTAATGTAGTCCGACACGTGTTGTGAGGGTAACCATTCGGGAGATAGGGGATGTTTAATTAGTAAGGGGTCGAACATGAACTCTCCAAACGGGTCAGTAATACCCATTTTTGACCCTGAGGCCTTGTTTGCCTCTTCTGTGTTGACCGTAGAACTTTTTTCTTGGACCTCAACGTCCGAATCGAAGGAAGAGGAGCATGAGAGGTCTATTTCCGCCTCGTATTGATCGTCGCTGTCAACATCGATAGGGGTTTGCAGGCCTGTTTCTTGCCCTTCTGGGATGCCCTGGGCACCATTCTTGTCTCCGCCTTGTAAGCGAGATCGATCCGTATTTAATGAGACCTTAATTCTTTTTGATTTTGGGTCTAACTGTTGTATTCCGGATCGTTTCTTTGGGACCTTCTCTGTCCCGTCTTTCGGGTTTAGGATATGTGCCCCGCTAGTGGAGGGCCACCCTTTGGTAAGAATATCAAATTTTGTATTAATTGTCTCGTTAAATCTTTTATTTATTTTTTCGCTGAATGAGTCCATGGCCCTATCCATGGCCTTAGAAACCATTAGGTCAAGTTTTGTTTCCAGCGATGCGTCAGAAGAAGACATTGTAGTTAGGGCTGGGAGAAAGTTAGACAAGACTTCCTACCGTAGTTCTCCTCTTTTCCCCTTTTTTTTTTTTTTTTTTTTTTTAAAACTGTGAGAGCAGGACACGTGTAAAAAGCTAAAAGGATCCGCCTTTAGAATTCTTGTTTAAAAGTTCATGATATACGCGATCTGAGGATATGCAAAAAAAAAAAGCGAGTTGGCAGTTGTACTCTATCGAGGAGATGCGAGGGAGCAACTGACTAATGTTGAAGAAGTAACCGTGACGACCACGCACGTTTTTTTACGTGCGTGGTCGATCCAAAGGCCCATTCCTCTAATATGATCGTACTCGCGTTGCCGTATGAAAAAAAAACAATTCCGGCGAGACAGAGAGGAGTGCGCTAATGGCGTTTTAGTCAAGACGGGGAAGGCAATAGAAGTGCCGGAGTGGGAAGGGGAGACCGGAGTGGTCTTTGATTCACATGGCAGGGATCGCGCTATGAGGTAGGGAGTACGCGGGGGGAAGCTCCGGTCAAGGCGTTGCTAGGGAGCGGGTCGCGCACGGGTTGACATTTGAAACTCGCAGGGGGAAGCGAGTAGAAGCGGTAGAAGGAAGAAACATAGCAAAAGGGTAAAAAATTGCCATAAAATCTGCGTTATAATGATAACAATTACACCATAACAATAAGGAAATAACAATTACACCAAAACAATAAGGAAATAGCGACATTGGCAAAGGTAGAAAGATCGAGAAAAAGAGCCCATAATGGAGGTTCAGAGGAGTAAGAAGAAAGGCATGATAGGGTCAATAGGACCCAGTCATGTACAAAGAAATGTCAGAAACAAATAAACATAGCGCTAATAGTAAATAAATACTCATAGAAGTAAGAGCGAATGAAATGAGATACTTATCTCTGTGAGCAGCAGCAACAAAGAAGGATGATGGCTGTGTGCTCACGGTCTTTATCCTGTTGCAGAATGTTCACAAGTTCTATGTTCTCTTCATTGTTACTGCTGAGCTGTGGCAATAAAGGAGAATTTGCATAATGTTGGCCTCCGTGTCATTTCAAGCAATATCTGGGGTGCTGGCTGGACGACAAGGGAGGCCATCTCCTACATCTAAACTCACCAAATATTAAATTGGCTTCATTACAATCTGCCTTTCAAGCGACCTTTAGAAGCACAACAAACAGTACTCTTTGGAGTCGTTGCTGAAAAAAGTTTCCATCAAACTTATTCCAACTCTGACATATGGGACTGAGGCTTTCCCAGGGAAACTTGGAGCCTTCTTGAACATTTCACAGTAATCAGATGATTGTTTAAACTGCAGTATAATACCTCTCCAGCTCAGATCAGGATGGAATTTGCATTGTGTGATCAACTACTCATCCAGAAGCCTTGTACCTTAAAGTTAATGCACTCTACACGTGCAGCAGAATCAGGATCTCTGAAAACCTCACCTGGTGTGAAGATTCACTTGCCAACAGCCTGTGTCAATCAAACACTTGGACCCATGCCCTTTCTGACGCACTGGAGCTAATACGTTTTGCAAAAAGAACTGTTGATGGACCGAATGCAGAACAATGTCATACATTCACCCAGTACAGAGATCTGGGCCTACATCCATCGTTTTTTTGCTCACCATGCCATTCCAGTTTGGACCCAGCCATATGCAAATCAGTCTTGACCCTCGCCCAATGGGAACAGTCCAGGCCGAACTGCCAAGCCAGGTTGCAAATTTTGGAACTTAAAACTACCGCATCCACAGATCAAAGCAGTTTGAATAGAAAGGTTAAAATGGAATAGTTTGCTTCAGAGCACAGGGCTTTTATCAAAAGAGGACTTGCTGCCTTACTTCTTACCAGCTATGTCAGAAGAGGGGTTCAAAAAAACATCACACAATTTGGTCGTATCAAAAAGTGAAATTTTGCCAACTTTGGATAAGTTGTTTTTCATCATTACATCTGCTTCACCCATGGCATGTCAACCTCATACCAACACCCTCATACCAAGACATGCCGCTTAGTTGGCTAACTCCAGGATTCTTTAACACCCTTGCTCTGCATCTGCCCCACTGTCCTCGAAGAACGCATAAGACCTCTCCGGTGTCTGTTGATTACAGAAGGGACACACACACTTCTAGCAGCTGGTATGTATCTCCTGAACAACGTTCAGCCGCAGAGTATAACATTTCTGGACATAGCAGATACATTATTGAGGAAGAAAACGGCTGTTATAAATGTCACAGCACCTGACTGTGAGTTTTTAAAGACATGGCTGCAAATGATGTAGTCTTGAAGTTTGTAGTAGATCACTTGCTTTACTCAGATCACAGGTTCTCTCTTGCTGTACATTTAATATAAACCACGTAGAGACAAAAGAAACAATTGGCCCTCTTAGAAGTTCTGTCTGCTAAAGATTTCTACTCTCAGCTATTAATGATGAGTCTAAATAATATGGATGCACCACGAAATTGTATTGATTATCATGTTCTGCTCACCTTTAGAGGGGCCGTCATTGACCGTTTAGAAAAGATCACCTGTTTTATATGAATTGATAGAATTTGTATGACTGAGATGCTGCTCTTTGCCGATCACTTTTCAACATAATATGGATACATTTATGTAATGCAATGTTGTGTTTCTACTTTTTACTTGTTCTGGAACTTTAATGGAGCTGATTGTCTAAATAAATAATTTTAAATCTGTATGGGATTTTTACCTTTCTTCCAGAGGGGCCACGTCAACCATGAAAGGACAACAGCTATAAATGTACCTAATTTATTCGATATTTGCTTACCTACCTACCACAGCAGGCCCCTTGGCCCTTAAGTGACACCAGCTAATATTTAATGAATATATTCAATGTAATTTATTTTTGTTCTGCCTCTCCCTGCCTCCCACAGGGGTGCAATTTGTCCTAGAGAAACAACAGCTATTATTTAATTGATTATTTTGATTTTTTTCTGCCTCCCAAGAGGTCCCATTAGCCTTGGATGGACACTAGCTATTATTTAAATAATTTATTTGATTTGTACCTGCCTCCCACTGGTGTCCTTTTGACCCTGGTGGATCACCAGTTATTATTCAATTTATTTGATTTATGCCTGTCTGCATTAGGAGTGAGGGTTGGCGATATATTCTGCTTCGTTGTCTTTTTGGCCACTCTATGTTACCCTTGTAATGAGGAGTACTGGCCAAATTCCGCCAACCACCCCGGAGTAGAGTTTTTTCTTATACGTGGCACGCCTACGGTAAGTTGCCGAGAGCGAATGAGATTTGGCGTCCCGTAGCACGATTTTCGGTCACACTCATTGAGATTTCCCCAACTTGGGCAATCGCTGGAGGTTGCGAACGTTCATGGTCAGAAAACGTCTGCTCAAGTAGAAAATCTATTTGAGTGGCAGCAAAAACATCTAGAGAAGCTATGCCTTCTGACACGCCGCTAGGTGCTGTTCACGCAAAGTCACAGAACAAGCAGCACAACATGCCTATTTTTGCCTGTTTGCAGAATTATGCAGAATCTTGCAAGGTTTTTTATTATTCCACAGAAATTAACGGAGTAATTCTCCACGAGCTCCACTCCAGGCTTACCTAGCACTCCTATGGGTACTGGAGAGACAACAGCTGTTATTAAATAAATCACAGCACAAGCAGAACAGCATGCCTATTTCTGGCCATTTGTGGAACTCCACGGATTGTGGCAGAGTATTTTTGTAACTCTGCAGAATTCCACAGAGTAAAACTCCACGAATTCCACCCAGGCCTACTTAGGGATCCCATGGGCCCTGGAGGGACAACAGCGGTTCTTCAATTAATTAATTTGATTTTTGCCTGCCTCTTGTGGGGGCGCACATGCTCTGGAGTAACACCAGGTATTAATTAGTTAATTTGTTAGATTGTTGCCTGCCTGCCATAGGATTGCCACCTACCCTTGAGGGACACCAGCTACTATTTACTTAATATATTCAATTTTGCCTGCCTTTCACAGGGATGCTATTTGCCTTGAAGGGACATCTGTGATTATGTATTCAACTTTTGTCTGCCTCCCAGCCCTGTCTTACCCGCTATTATTTAATTATTTTTTCTATTTTTGCTCCCTTCCTTTGCCTCCCGCAGGGGTCAAATGGGCCCTTGAGGAACACTTGCTCTTAGTTAATTAATGTATTCTATTTTTTCCTGCCTCTCGCTGCCTCATGGTTTGATTCGGAGAGACGCTATTTGTGGAGAGGGGGCTGAGTGATGCCATAATATATGTTATCCTAATTCAGAGAATGATGGACACTGTACTTTTTCAACTAATGTGAAAATTGCTAAGTGGAATTTGCTCTATGTTATGTGCTGAATTTGTCTGGGGTTGCAAACTGATGCATCAGTCATTCAAGTATAATTGAGCACAATTATTAACATAAACTGAAGTTGCACTATTTGCATAAAGGGGTCTGATTCAGATTTAATGAATAGAGATTTGTATTCATCTTGGCTGGAGAGACCTAAGTGGAATATGATTTATGTTCTAGTCCATACAAAAGGGGTTTTGAAGTCTGATGTGTGAGTCATTCAAATCTGAATGGGCATCAATGTCAGGTTGCACACTGTGTTGTAGCTGAGATCAATTGCGTTTCATTCAAAAAGATGACAAGTCAAACAGAAAATAGATTATACTCATTGATAAAGCTTCAAGCTGCTGAAACAATACATGATAGTAATGGATTTATGTTCTAAGGGAGGACTAAAAACCTAATAGGACCTTTTATGTTTTGCAGATTTAAAATGCCTTGTGAATGGTCTTCTTGAGAAAACATTGTGACTTCTGTGCTCTGCAGACAGAGTGAGCATTCTCCTATTTTGTGATGTCCTTGAAAAAGTTCCATGTTTTACATATCTCAAATAGAGCATTAAATCTATGATTTAGGTTTGGTGTATGTTTACACTACATGATTTTGGATAATTTTCTTCTTTTTTAGGGCAAAGATGGGTTTGGTAATCAGAATTTTTAGAGTTCATAGATTATGCCAATTCTGATTGATCATTTTCTTGAATTGATTTGTTAAGGGACTGAATGCTGTGATATATTCCATGGTTTGCTGTTTTCCAGTAGAGACTGTCTATAAAGTAACTTATACCTCAAGCTTTGTACTAGGAAGCTGTCAAATCGAAGAGGACTGCTCTCGTCAGTTGTCTTTGTGTGTGGTGATGTTCTAGATGTCCATCTCTTATTATTATAGTAACATCCCAAAAATCTATCTTTCTGTTTTCATTGGTTATGTTGAATTTGATGTCTGGTGATTTATCTTTTAACAACTGTGTGAGTTTGTAGGAGTTCCCAGTACATTACCGGAAGATGGTGTTAATGTAAAGATAATACGTGCTTATCATCTCTGCAAATGAGTTTTTATGATAGATGTAATGTTCCTCAGACTCTGTCAAATTTAGCATAAATAATGTGGGTATGTGATGGGGTCTTTCCCTTTTGTGTAGGTAATGTTCAATAATCTCTAGTGCTTCTTTCTGGGGAATAAATATAACTAGTATGACCAGAATGTGTCAATATGAATTATGAAGTTAGTTGTGTCCTGAATGTATGATTTAGTAGTTCTTGGGACTGGTTTAACAAAGAGATCAAACTATTTGGACAATGATTTTTTGAATCTTTATATACTTTCTAGAAGCAGATATAAGACAGGAGTTCTGGGTGTTTTGTTAAGGTAGAATTCAAATTCTTTTTTGTCTATCCAACCATTAGTCCTTCCGTTTCTGTAGTGATTTGGATCAAAAACTCATGTAATCCTTCAGCTATATCTTAGTATTTATTCTGAATACCTATGGTTCCCTCTTTATCTGCAGGGTTTGTGGTTAACTCTTTGTTGTCTTTTGGTTTCAAAAGGGCTTGTGCTTGTTGTTCTGAGAGCTTTGGTTTGTAATACTTTGATCTTGTCCCCATTTAGTTATTAGCTGATAAAACTGTCATACAAACATGATAATGTCTTCTGGTATTTCCAATTTGGGCGGTACAGAGGCAGACCTCCTGTGCAAGTCAATTACTTCTTCTTACATGTGGGGCTCCTTTTTCTGAAAATAAAGTTGAAGTCTAATTCAACGGAAAAATGTAATAGCTTTTATTTTCAGTTGTACAATGTCAGTAGGTCCTTGCGGGACAAAGGAAAGGCTCTTGGGTACTATTGCTAATTATTCATCAGTTGAGACCAAATTTGATATATTCTGAACCAGACTCTGTCCTGTTCCTTGCGAAACCACCACCAAGCTCTCATTTCCCAAATTTGGAGAACAATACATCTGTTGTGTTCATTACCTGATAATCCTTCTCCTGGGTCTTGGTAGTTGGTGGAATCTGATGAAGATGTTTTCGAGAATGTGATGAATTGCTTTCACGAACAACATCTGAAACCTGTCAGTGACCATGTTTCTTAAGTAAAAATCGTCTTGTGAATGGGGATAAACCATTTTAAGTATTTCTTGTCCTTCCCAAGATTGGTAAGCTGTGTATCTAGTGTAAATTCTCCAAATTATTCAAGTAGTTTTCTATTTTTTTTCTGGAAGTTCCTTACTGTCTGCTATAAACTCACTGTTCTTTATCACCTTGAGTTTTTGAATTTCCAAAAGTTCTACCTTACAACTATGCTGGGCTGTTTCTATGTGGAGAATCATTCAGTCTCTACTGCACTTGGTGCCAATGCAATTAAAGTATTTTTTATTTATAAACAGGGTCTTTGGTGAAAATGACTGGAATGTTTTTAACTTGTTGACCAAATGGTACAGTGCCCATCTGTTCAATGAGGATATTAGCATGAAGTTCTGTGCATACGTTTCTTTCTAAGTCTCAGTAGTTTGTCTCGCTCATTTTGTGTTCTAGATGTGACTGAAGGTTTTGCACAGAAAGGGAGAAAGAGTTACAAGACGTTTTCTAATATGGACTTCTGTGCAGTATGAGGCATCTTTTTCCGACATGACTTAAGAAGGTGCTGAGAAAAGAAAGGATGTGGCTCCCTGTGGAATTTGCATCTGAGGAGCACTGAATGATCCATTTCATGCTGTTAGGCAGCCTGAACCAATACCCTCATGAGTAAAAACCTGCTTCTGTAGTTAAGTTAGCAGTGGGGTTGGGTTCTTGTTAAACAAAAAAGAGGGTTGCCTGCAAGAACAATAAAAAATATAAAATGTCCTTTTCTGCTGTGTTTCAGAATCACTGTTTATTGAAAAACTCACACAAATATATTGCATCACATGCAAAAATCACAATCCAATTTTTATCTCAGTGTATAAATACATTGATTTATTTTTCTTCAGCTTAGGGAGAAGGGTTAAAAGAGAGTGCATATTTCAATACTCCAAATCATAAAGGGAAAAGAGTCTGTATAGAGCCTCCACCAGTGATTGTAAAATGTGTAGAAATAGACAGAGAATATTCATGAAATATGTATTCAAGTTCATTTGTGAAATGCACGTATCATTATCTGTCACTGGAACATATTATGAATTATAAAGACTGTTGGGAACCCAAGTTTAGCCTTTGGGAAGGCACGAGTGGGGGTTTGGATCTCTACATCTCACTGTGAATGCCTTATTTCAAAGGTATGGATTAAATTAGTTCTTATACCCTGCCTCAATAAATTTAGATGGTTTGAAGGGCCACACACATAATTAATTTAAATCATTTTGCAGTTCATTTTCCTTGAAGTAAAATGTTGACTCATTTCAATTGCTGTCAATTATAGGGACTCATACCGACAGGGACTTGGTGCAATGGATCTTGGGAGTGGTGGGAAATATGAGTTTACAATAAATCTTGCCACAGTACCATGGAATGAGGTAGAGTGACTTTAGGAAAAAGTGAGGGTTACTTCATAATGGTCACTTTTATGTGAACCTAGAAGAAGAGAGAAAGAGGACGCCAGGTCTTGTGTCCAAAAGCCCGCAGAGAGCCAACCCTTTGTTGTGCATGGCATTTGGCTGTGCACAGCATGGAGCAGATCACAGGCCTGGTACTTAACCAGGCCCTGCACTTAAGCCTGTGTCGGCGGTCACCCCTTGCTACTCACAGCTTGTGGCCATGAGCAGCGGGGGCTTGTCCACAGAGCCTGCCAGAGACCAGTACCTGCTATCTACCACCCCTGGGCTGGCAACCACCTGCTGTGCACTGTCAAAGGCCCTGCACAGAGGCCTATTTCCAACCCTCCATCGGTTGCTAACTTCCACTGCATACAACTAGAGGCCATGCACATCAGAGGGCTAGTTGTAGGGCCCAGCAGTCAACCATAACTCATCTCCCCACAGGTAGTTAGTTTTCTTTTTATTCCTTTTCACCCCAATGGTACAGGGGCAACATACAAGCTTGACCTGATGAAGCTAGCACAGTACAGTAAAACCATTGGGGTGTACTTTGAGCAGCGACTCCTGCAGGAATGCCACAATACTGAACAGGAGTGCAGCACTCAGTACAGCAGTACCAACTGTCCAATTGTTTTTCACTTTTAGCCCCTGAAGGGTCACTGTGAGTCCCCCCACAATTGCTTGGGGCAGTACTGAAAAGACCGACAGGTGGAAAAGCTCCCTCAGCCAATCAGAGCGCACTGTCTTTTGAATTTCTGATATTGCTGGGCTCCTTTGGGACTCCCGCGGGACCAACCATCTGATGTACCTATTTTTTTTAAACCCTCATGACCACTCTGAGGACGTCTTTAAATGCAAATACCCAAGAAACAGCTGAATGGGTTGTACACCAAATAACAAAAACTATGCTTTTCTGAGTAAAGTTCTAACATTTTGACAAATTTGGTACAATTCTGTTCAGGTTTTCTTTCTGTAGTTCACTATTTCTATGGAAACTCTGATCGAATCCTGTGGAGAGAAAACAATAGTAAAATAAGGGAATTTCTGGAGATGCTTAATGAGTGTTAACCGGGGGCACCTGCTTCCCTCCCAGCTTCACAAACTTGTTAATGGGCTAGTGGGAGGAGCAGGTGGTCAGCGACTCTGGGAATTTTGTTGAACAGGTGGTACTCTGGACCAGATTTAGGGGCCTATTACGATGTCAGGCAGATTGTAACGGAGCGCGGGAGTGCCCTCCGATGCTGCGGCGGTCCTGCCATGCACATTATGATGCGCCCGCCACACTGGTGGGCGTATCCTGTGCCTTTTCCATCGCAGGTGGATCTGCTGGCTGCAGGCCCACTCGCAATGGAAAAGGACTGTGCACGGCACTGCCATGCACTACATGGCAGGCACCACATGGTGCCTGCCACGTAGTGCATGGCAATGAGGGGGGGTACCAGAGGTACCCCCATGTGCACCCCTACCCCCTTCACTCTGGGGGCCGGCAACAGGCCCCAATGCAAGGACCGTATGCCTTTCCATGGTGGCAACACCACTGTGGAAAGGCCATTGACCGCTAGCATCCTAATAAGGATGGCGGTGTCTCGCAGACACCGCCACCATATGCAGGCACATTTTCCGCCGGTCGATGAGTCGACCAGCGGAAAAGCGGTGGACGGTCTTCCCGTCCGCCGTGGACCCCTCAGCCATCTTAATGTGGCGGGGGGTCATTCTAGTGAGGATGGCGGGCGGATCGCCCCCACCGGGCTGGCGGTGGCTACAGCCGGCCCGGCGGGGGCGATCCACCCGCCATCCTAATGGACCCCTTAGAGATTACATATTTATCATCTGGAAAGGGGATGAGAAATGTGACTGTGAATTTATTGTCAATCTCAACAACAATGAGTACAGCCTGCAGTTCACCGGACATACCGTTAGGTCCAAAATGTAATTCCTGGACATTCAGCTTACAATCTAGGATGGCAAACTGAACACTAAGCTTTTTCACAAGCAAAGTGCTGGCAACAGCCTTTTGAGTGTCTCCAGTACTCATCCATCTAGTCTGATTTATAGCATCCCTTACATGGAACTTATGTGCAATTGCAATACCACTGAATCCTTTGAAAATAGAGAGGACTATCATGGGGCAGAGGTTCAGGGAGAGGAGGTACAGCCAGAAAGATTTTGCTCAGGACAATGCCAGGGTTGACTTGGTCCCCAGAACACAACTGCTACACCTGAGTAGGAATCCCAAAGATGGGGAACTTAATTGTGTGAGATTTATTACCACTTACTCCAATCAGGCATTCAACATTAGGAGGATTTCCTACAGGAACTTGCACATACTCAAACCAGATGGAACGCCAGCCAAATACATATATGATACTCCACAAATCACCTTCAGAAAGTGTAGGCCCTTTGTGGACAATCTCAGTTACAACTGGGTCACACAGCATAATGACAGTAGTCTAAGACATAGCGGAGGGGACTTCTTCTACTGTATGAAGTGTAAGGCCTGCAGTAGTAGCTTCAGTTGCAACTGCATCAAAATCCCCACTACAAGGAAACATATCATTAAGAAGATCTTGACATGTAACACTCAGTACTATGTCCACTGCCTCATTTGCCCTTCTGGAAAATTATACATTGGGATTTCAATGGTCCAAACAAAGAAACGTACATTAGAGCACCTACGGGGAATGCGACACAATGACCACCAGTCCTGGTAGCACAACACTTAGGAGAGACACACTTTCAAAATGAAAAACTACACAGATTATTCGTTATTAAGGCCATTGAACGAGACCTGAGGGGAGGCAGCAGGGAACACAGATTGCTTGAACTTGAGTCCAAATATATTGTGGATTTCGACACAGTAGTACCGCTGGGTTAAAACACGAGTGAAATATGTCTGTGCATTTGGATTAAAATACAGTTTGTTCATGATCAATTATTTTCTTTCTTTCTGGCCTTTTGAGTATAATTCTTAGTTTAGCTGATTTGAATCACATCTTTTAATCACAATTTTTCTTTTTTCTTTCTCACACAAGTAGTCAAATGGAGGGGCAATGAGAGTAGCCAGCTGATCACCTTTTTTTCACTTTATATAGCAACACACTATCAGTGACTACCTCTTGAATGACTGTAAGGCACAACAGCCCACATGGGCAGGGCTGTCATAAGTTTGATTTTTAATTTTATTAGCCCAATGTGCATAACTGGCTTATACCAGCCACTCACCTAATATTTCCCAACTCACTTGGACTAGAATGTTTGCACGCTCTTAAACAGCTTTACACCATGGCATCTGCATTATTCAGCATGCCAGTTTGTGCATCAGTGATACTACTGGCACACAGTTGGTCACTCCAGCACCACGCATGCTGATGCCAGGCTTGATCGATTACAACACAAATTGACACATAGGAAGCATTAATCACCATGCGAGGTACCGGAATGTTTGCGATTTGTACTAACGCCTTTGTATCATTGGACCAGTACTATTTGAGTACTTATGGCATGGTATTATGTAGATACTATTGACAGCCATGATTTTATTTCTACCAAGCACATAATTGTAATCATTGACTGATATTTAATTACAGTACATAATTGCAACAATTGTGTTACATATGATGGGTGCTCTTATGTGATTTATTTTGTTCATATTTGCTATATACTTTCAAGTGATTTTACATGTCTTAAGACGGCGGGCACTCTCTTTCAGTATGTGAGAATCTCTCACTAGCACATATTTGTTTTCTATTTTGAATTAAAATGCATGTAAATGGCAATGTCACTTTCTACCGTGATCAAGGCTATGGCCGAAACGCGTAGAGGGAGCTTTACAATAAATTTGATATAGCATCAAAAAGTGTCTGAGTATGTCCTTGTACCATGAGGATTAACTACGGATGTTTACATGGTCCACATGACACATTTCGGCCGCAGACCTGCAGCCTTCATCACATATATATATATATATGCATTTCACTAATGGATGTGCCTTTTCATCCGGGGCGCACTGGAGTGCCTGAAAATTCAGTGGACCCGTACTGAACCCCTGAAACCTTTTAATGTATTGATGAATTGCGGGACCCACTTGGGGTGGAAATCAGGACAGATGGCAAACTACAAGCCCCAGTATACTGTGCAGCTACTATAGCTTAAAACGGACTTGCCTACTACTGAGTGCAATGAATTATGGGAAGCCTTTTGAAAACTGCCAAACCCGCCGTTCACCAAATAGCCCAGGAAGAAGGAGCGTACAGCTCCGAAATGCGTAGGCTGAAGGAAGAAAATAAACGGATGAAAAGACATTTCCAGCTTCTGCAATAAAGTGGTTTCACTTACCTGTCTGTCGAGTGCTTATTCAAGCAGCAGGGGCAATTTGGAAAACAATATATATATATATATGTATATATATATATATATATATATATGAGTTATTCCGTAGAACAGCTGCAATTGTAACTCCACACCGTCACAGCAAATACGGACACGGACCATGAGTAAGTGCTGAATTATTTTATTCTGTGCCTTTTTGCCGCCATAACGTTTCAGCTCCTCCGAGCCTTGATCACATGACAACATGACCCAATGATATCATGGCTTTTAAAGTGACTGTGCATACAAACAAGTAATCATGTGACTGTCTTTAGAGGAAATGGATAAAAGACTTGACGGTTGGTCTGTGCAAAACATTGTGGTTAAAGTACATCAGTAAAGGTAATTGAATTGTAAATAATTTAAAAACCTGCAATATAGTTCATATCATATAAATAAATATTGTTTACTTAAAACTGATGTATGTGCAGATAAAAGCTGAGTTCGATAAAATTTTGTGCAAAAAATCGCTAATGTGTAAAGTATGACACTGAATATAACACATCATTATAAAGTCGATGAGCATACATGAATAAATTCAATATGCAAAGAAACACCTCTTTAAAATGAGACTGCTATATGATGAGGTTTAAATGATAAAAATGAAACACCTCTACGAGCATAGACAATACACAAGCCATCGAATATGTGGATATTATGCAAACAAAACATCATGCTTAATGTGCACATGGCTTATAGAATGATATTGCCATCTTATATGTAATCTGAGTGTCTGCGTTCTCATTGAGAAAACACATGTACACTCCACAACCACTGCTGTTTTCAGTATAACCATAGCGAGTTACGGGATAAATCCCCTATTGTAAATAACGCTGTTATCAAGTCTACCTCTACCCATAATTACATCATTATCCAAGTCACATGATTTGATTGTGCAAATGTGCAAAGTGTAAAATAACATAAAATGTACCTCACCCTGTGATTAGATAAAAAACCTTTAAAAATTGTATACTATGATGTTGTTAGTATTTGAATAAATCTCAAATAATCAGACATTGGGGAAAGTAATCTAATCCTAAAACAAACTGAACCCAGTTTGAAATATCCAAAGGTAGATGTAACGCTGAATTAAAAGCGACCTAAGGAATACTGATTGACGTGGCATCAAATATCCACTATGTAGTTGTGGACATATCGAATATAACATCGTACCCTGTGGCACCCAATATGAATGAAATCAGAGGGACCCAGTTCCAAAGGTAGGATAAAACTTGATGAGAGCCCTCATCATAACTTGTAGTGATGTCATTTAATTCTACCTAAAGTTAGAATGGTCTTATATAGATTACAGTTGCATTGTGATGCAACTATAGCAAGGGAACAGAAGATCTAAATCTCACCAAGTGTGTGATTGTAGCTTAGAGGGGGAGAAAAAGATATTTTCAAAGGAGCCATTCTCACTCCCGTAGTTGATTGGAAATCTTAAAATAATAAATACATAATTATCTAAAAGGTAAAGAGCCGCCCATAGGTTCTACCAACTAGAATAAAAACTTATGATAAACAGATGGATACCAACCAAAATCTAGATGGCGTTAAGGTAGGCAGGTATAAAGATCCTCTGTAATATTCAACCCCCCTGGGTGTTTAGAATCAAGCTGCAAAATATACCTAGTTTCAATATTATATCTTCAAATGCGGTTCTATTCCACGGACCACCCACACAGCAGCACAACGAACAGTCAGCCTCCAAGGATTGTTGTCTAATATTTCTTTTTATTTCTTTTTGTTAGCATTCCATTCCATATATAAATATATATATATATATTATCTACTGGCGGTCGCCAGTAGATAGTTATAGTTAGGACCGTGTTTCCATAGGAAATCTCAAAATTCTATTTTGAATAACTTTGGCGCCGGTTGACGAATCCTCGCGAAATTTGCAAAACTAATGGGGCTCTCCGCTCAGCTACTACCCTGAAAGTCTCGGGGTGATTCGTCAAGCGGGGGCCGAGAAAAAAGGGGGGTCCCAAAACACGTTTTCCCCATGCATTTTTCCATAGGACCTTTAGTCGAAGGTACAGCCCGAACGGCTGAACAGAATTACTTGAAATTCGGCAGAGAAGTAGTCCTCAGGTCAGGGAAGTGCCTTTTGCAGGTCTGGTGTCAATCTGTTCAGTAGTTCCTGAGAAAATAGCATTTAAAAGCATATACATATCTATAGCCGCTGCACCATGCGCGCACCGTGCGCGCACCGTGCGAGCACCGTGCGAGCACCCTAACGTGCACGAGCGTAATTCTGATTGGTGGTTACATGTTAGTCAACGTTCGAATCGGTCGAAATCAGGAAGTGTCGGCCGCCATTTTGTTTGTTTTCAGTGCGAGAGTAAAAAAGGAAGGTGGCGAACGTGAAAAGGGGGCAGGGTAGAGAGTTCCTGACCCCCTAGCCTTTGTCAGGGGGTCCCTGAAGGACCCCGAAGGCAGAAAATTAAAAAAATATATATTTTTTTTTAAATCGCGGGGGTGCTTAGTTAGTTGTAAAATAAATATATAAAAAAAAATAATACATACATAACTTAGCATTTAAAAAAACGTACAAATTCACTGAAAAAACCATAGGTTTCACACACGTTATAGTTAGGAATTAGCATTTAAAAAACCTTGCAAATTCACTTAAAAAACCATAGGTTTCACACATGTTATAGTTAGGTGGATATTTCACTCGTAAAAAACCAATGAAATTCCCCCGTTATAGTTAGTTGAGATAACTATAACTCGCGCGACCGCCACTCTATCACAAGGATGATGTCATCAGTGATGTCATGAGTGATGCCACTGACCATGTCATGAGTGATGTAATATGTGACGTCATGAGCAGAGGATTGCGGGCGCACGAGTTATAGTTATCTCAACTAACTATTACGGGGGAATTTCATTGGTTTTTTACGAGTGAAATATCCACCTAACTATAACATGTGTGAAACCTATGGTTTTTTAAGTGAATATATATATATATATATATATATATATATATATATATATATTACCTACTGGCGGTCGCCAGTAGGCAGTTATAGTTAGGACCACGTTTCCATAGGAAATCCGCAACATTCTATTTTGAATAACTTTGGCGCCGGTCGACGAATCCTCGCAAATTTTTCAAAATAGGTGGGGCGCTACGCTCCGCTCCTACCCTGAAAGTCTCGGGGGGATTCGTCAAGCGGGGGCTGAGATAAAAGGGGGGTCCCAAAACGCGTTTTTCCCATGCATTTTTCCATAGGACCTTTAGACACAGCTACAGCCCGAACGGCTGAACAGAATTACTTGAAATTTGGCAGAGAGGTAGTCCTCAGGTCAAGGAAGTGCCTTTTGTAGGTTTGGTGTAAATCTGTTCAGTAGATTCTGAGAAAATAGCCTTTAAATCAATATATATATCTGAACCAGCTTACCGTGCGCTTACCGTGCGCTTACGGTGCGCTTACCGTACGCGTACGGTGGCGTGCGCAAGCGCGATTCTGATTGGCTCTTAGATCTTAGTAAACATTGGAATCGGTCGAAACCAGGAAGCGGCGGCCGCCATTTCGTGTGTTTCACTCAGAAAATAAAGGGTGATATCTTGAAAAGGGGGCAAGGGAGAGAGTTACAGACCCCCTAACATTTGTAAGGGGGTCAAAGAAGGACAGAAACGTACAAAGAAAACATTTATTGATTTTAAAAAAAATCGCGGGGTACACGTACGGTAAGCTCAACGTACGCGTACGGTAGAAAAAAAAGAAAAAAAAGAAATGAAATGCAGATTTAAGAGTTTAGATATTAGGGGGCTCTAAAAAGAGCCGTTGTGTTTATGAAGTGATTTTTTAGTGGTACCTACAAGTAAGTACCGATGCAGAGTCTAAGGTTCAAGAGGAAGACTCTGTTCCCTTCATCATTGAAGTGCACACCATCTCCTCTATAAATGTCTTGCATGTCGTAACGCAAGTTGTTGTGGTAAATGGAACCCATACCATAGTCACGGAGGAAAGCAGAAACAGATTTGTTGACGTGCTTTCTTGCTTTGTCAATCTGCGGACAGAAATGATTGGACCAGTTCCATTTTTGCCTTTGGCATATGTTAAAAAACACAAAGGCAGTTTAAGGGAAAAGTGAAAACAGTTGTGCAAAGGTGTCCTTCATAAGCATTTCCAGACCTACCCCAGTCAAAGTGCCTAGGTCATTGCCACCACAGTGCACTATTATGAGGTCAGGGTGTTGGATTTGCATGAAGGATTTCACCAATGGCATCAATTGGTGCCACTTTAACCCTCTCTGACCAATCCATTTAATGTCTACATTTGGCAAAGCAAGGTCTATCACCATATCTGTTTTCTCTGCATACTTTTCACTCCAGAAGACATAGCTGTGCCCTACAATCCACGCTGTGAACATCTTCAAAGGAGAACTGGATGCACTCAGGAGGTGTAATTCAGTAGAATGGTAAAAAGAAATGAAAGACAGTTTGGAAATGGAGGCATACATATTTTTTTTATTAAAAAAAAGAACTGATTGGCTGTTTCATACCATTCTAGAATAAAAACTAGGCTGTATGTGTAAATTAATAGAAGCATGTTTTGTATTGGTACAGAAAAATGTGTTACCAAAGAACAGTACTATGGATTTGCTGTTAGGTTTGAAAAGTCAAGCACTCTTGCTCTGTGGAATTGAAACATTGTTTGGTGAACTTCTGACCTAACTCCACACAGCAGTGTTCCATGAGCTGTTGCTATGGTAGCAGGCAGAAGTCAAGTTGGGGGAAGGGTACTAGGCAGAAGTCAAGTTGGGGGAAGGGTACTTTTGGAAAAGGGTTGGTTTTCAACCAATAGAAATGTGTGATTACATTTGAAAAAAAGGGGGAAGCACTGAGATTTGAAATTAACATGTATATGTGTGGAAAAAGAGAGGGAAAGTTTGCCATTATCTGGTTCTGCTGAGAGGAGAGAGGTGTAAAGAACAGAGATCCTGGCTCTGATAATCTGCTGTTTGAGTGCCACATTTCTTTCACAACTAACTAATTTTAAAGGTGAGTTTAGAGTTTGAGAGGGGATGTATATGGTAAATTAAGAAATGAATAATAGAAATGGAATTCCTTTTGTTGAAGTTGTGTTTATTATTTTCTGTTATGGGAGAAATTTAAATGTGAGGAACATGTAAAATAATATGGACTATGTTTTCACGATAAATTAAGGTGTACTGGTAAAAATAAGGAATACTTTAAGGGTTTGAGGTTGCACTCAGTAATGCAAATACATACAGCATCAGTAAGGCTGGTTGCCCTTGCTGGAGTGTAGGCAGTCACCCAGGTTACAAATGGTGCTGGTTTGAAAAAGCAGTTTGGACATGTGCTGTTTTCAGAATCTGAAAAGTGGATTCAAGATGTGTCAGTCTGTAAAAGTGTTTATCACTTGCCAAAAAAAAGAAAAGTAAGTGTGCTTTCAAATTGGCAAAGAAATTTCGTTTTGTGACTAATGTGAAAATATGACTCTGTGTGCAAATAGGAATTACAGGCAGAGATTTATTGCGTATTGCTCTGGAGATTTCACATTTGCATTAGATGGAAAGGGGGAGCCATTTTTTTTGTGTAGAAGCAGACTCTTAGCACACACCCAGCTGCTTATCCTCTGGAATCATGCATAGTATTCACAACCGAGTGGGGTTTGAGGTTTCAGTCAGTAATGCAAATACATTCAGCATCACTAAGGCTGGTTGCCCTTGCTGGAGTGTAGTCAGTCACCCAGGTTACAAAATACATTCAGCATCACTAAGGCTGGTTGCCCTTGCTGGAGTGTAGTCAGTCACCCAGGTTACACATGGTGCTGGTCTGAAAAAGCAGTTTGGACATGTGCTTTTTTAAGAATCTGAAAAGTGAATTCAAAATGTGTCAGTCTGTAAAAGTGTTTATCACTTGCCAAAAAAAAGAGTAGTAAGTGTGCTTTCAAATTGGCAAAGAAATTTCGTTTTGTGACTAATATGAAAACATGACTCTGTGTGCAAAGAGGAATTACAGGCAGAGATTTATTGCGTATTGCTCTGGTGATTTCACAGTTGCATTAGATGGAAAGGGGGAGACATTTTTTTGTGCAGAAGCAGACTCTTAGCACACACCCAGCTGTTTATCATGTGGAATCATGCACAGTATTCACAACCGAGTGGGGTTTGAGGTTTCAGTCAGTAATGCAAATACATTCAGCATCACTAAGGCTGGTTGCCCTTGCTGGAGTGTAGTCAGTCACCCAGGTTACACATGGTGCTGGTCTGAAAAAGCAGTTTGGACATGTGCTTTATTAAGAATCTGAAAAGTGGATTCAAAATGTGTCAGTCTGTAAAAGTGTTTATCACTTGCCAAAAAAAAGAGTAGTAAGTGTGCTTTCAAATTGGCAAAGAAATTTCGTTTTGTGACTAATGTGAAAACATGACTCTGTGTGCAAATAGGAATTACAGGCAGAGATTTATTGCGTATTGCTCTGGAGATTTCACATTTGCATTAGATGGAAAGGGGGAGCCATTTTTTTGTGCAGAAGCAGACTCTTAGCACACACCCAGCTGCTTATCCTGTGGAATCATGCACAGTATTCACAACCGAGTGGGGTTTGAGGTTTCAGTCAGTAATACAAATACATTCAGCATCACTAAGGCTGGTTGCCCTTGCTGGAGTGTAGTCAGTCACCCAGGTTACACATGGTGCTGGTCTGAAAAAGCAGTTTAGACATGTGCTTTTTTAAGAATCTAAAAAGTGGATTCAAAATGTGTCAGTCTGTAAAAGTGTTTATCACTTGCCAAAAAAAAGAAAAGTAAGTGTGCTTTCAAATTGGCAAAGAAATTTCGTTTTGTGACTAATGTGAAAACATGACTCTGTGTGCAAATAGGAATTACAGGCAGAGATTTATTGCGTATTGCTCTGGAGATTTCACATTTGCATTAGATGGAAAGGGGGAACCATTTTTTTGTGCAGAAGCAGACTCTTAGCACACACCCAGCTGCTTATCCTGTGGAATCATGCACAGTATTCACAACCGAGTGGGGTTTGAGGTTTCAGTCAGTAATGCAAATACATTCAGCATCACTAAGGCTGGTTGCCCTTGCTGGAGTGTAGTCAGTCACCCAGGTTACACATGGTGCTGGTCTGAAAAAGCAGTTTGGACATGTGCTGTTTTCAGAATCTGAAAAGTGGATTCAAGATGTGTCAGACTGTAAAAGTACTTTTCACTTGCCAAAAAAAAGAGAAGTAAGTATGCTTTCAAATTGGCAAAGAAATTTCGTTTTGTGACTAATGTGAAAACATGACTCTGTGTGCAAATAGGAATTACAGGCAGAGATTTATTGCGTATTGCTCTGGAGATTTCACATTTGCATTAGATGGAAAGGGGGAGCCATTTTTTTTGTGCAGAAGCAGACTCTTAGCACACACCCAGCTGCTTATCCTGTGGAATCATGCACAGTAATCACAACCGAGTGGGGTTTGAGGTTTCAGTCAGTAATGCAAATAGATTCAGCATCACTAAGGCTGGTTGCCCTTGCTGGAATGTAGTCAGTCACCCAGGTTACACATGGTGCTGGTCTGAAAAAGCAGTTTGGACATGTGCTTTTTTAAGAATCTGAAAAATTGATTCAAAATGTGTCAGTCTGTAAAAGTGTTTATCAGTTGCCAAAAAAAAGAGTAGTAAGTGTGCTTTCAAATTGGCAAAGAAATTTCGTTTAAGGGCCTAATGTGAAAACATGACTCTGTGTGTAAATAGGAATTACAAGCATAGATTTATTGCGTATTGCTCTGGTGATTTCACAGTTGCATTAGATGGAAAGGGGGAACCATTTTTTTGTGCAGAAGCAGACTCTTAGCACACACCCAGCTGCTTATCCTGTGGAATCATGCACAGTATTCACAACCGAGTGGGGTTTGAGGTTTCAGTCAGTAATGCAAATACATTCAGCATCACTAAGGCTGGTTGCCCTTGCTGGAGTGTAGTCAGTCACCCAGGTTACACATGGTGCTGGTCTGAAAAAGCAGTTTGGACATGTGCTTTTTTAAGAATCTGAAAAGTGGATTCAAAATGTGTCAGTCTGTAAAAGTACTTATCACTTGCCTAAAAAGTAGTAGAAAGTATGCTTTGCAATTGGCAAAGAAATTTCGTTTTCTGCCTAATTTCAAAGCATGACTTTGTGTGCACACAGGAATTATTTTTAGATATTTAATTTGTGAAGGTGTTATTGTGATTTTCATTTATAGTATTTTAAGATTTCTAAAGAACATAAAAAATGTAGTAATATATTTAAATAAAATAAAGGAATTTTTTTTTAGTTTTTTTCAGGTATTGCTGAAGAGCAGTGAACAAAATTTAAGATGCCTACAAAATCCAGACTAAAGAAAGACCACACAAAAAAACCTATATTTGAAGACAACTTGAGGACCTAAGTTAGTTGGAGATGCTCATGTTGGGAAAAAGAAAAAATCTTCTGGTAAGCAGACAAAAGATTTTTTAAAGAACATATTCAAAAAAAGGAAAAATGTACAAAATGTCTGTACTGGAAAGAATGTTTTCAATAGAAAAGGACAGGAAAAAATTGAGAATTTAGTTAATGCAAATATACCTTCTGCAACTATAAAGATTAACTTAAACAGAAAAACAGCGTTTAAAGAGATACGTAGAAAAATGTTTCAGAGAAGAGTTATGTCCAATTTGATAAAGGATGTGAAGAAATATAAGCAAAAGGCAAAATTTTACAAGAGAAAAAAAGAAATTGAAGCCATTGCAGCAAAGGCATTAGAATTAAAAAGGAAACTATTCATTTTAATTTTGAATAGGATGCGTACATTAGATAAAATGGTTAATGTACTGAAATCACAAAGGAAAAGAGTAGTGAACAGAACAAACTTTTGTAAAGTGTTTTTAGGAAAATGGATGCATAGTTCAAGTAGTGAACCTTTTTTTAATGAAGAGAGCTATTTTCAAAGTAATAGTTTGCTGCATGCAGTTGACACCAGAGGTCGTGCTTATGAAGTGAAAAATGGTTGCATAATGGAGAAGGAGATAATGGTTCCAAGAGATGAGGTACAAGTGATGGCGGATGAGGCTATGGGGAGACGTCCTAAAGCCCCAGTGTACACTTGGAATTGTAGTAGTATTTGCACTGTGCGTCAGGAATCTATTGATACATTTTGTGAGTTTCTAAGAGAATATAGTAAAAAAAGTATAAAACAGAAGATTAAGGTGCTTCAAAGTCTAGATCCATGCAGAGTGAGAGAGAATACTGGTTTGCAGGGTCATTCTCTGGCTTGTCTATCTAGAAAAGTGTGTAATAGTGTTTTCCATCATTTTAGGATGCTGGCTGTTCATCATACTGAAATGAGAAAGTTTGTGAGACGGTTGTATTTTGCTAAAAGTCCAGCAATAAAGTTAGATGAATTGAATAGGGCTCTGTTCCGTGGATCGGTATCAGATGTAGAGAAGGTTGTTGATGAAATTCAGTTTTGTTACTTTGGTCCTGAACAAAACAGTGCAGAAAAGGACACAGTAAATGAGGAAGAAGTGGAAGAGAATGTAGAACCCTCTGTAAGTAAGACATTTAATGATCACATAACAAAATTTGCAATAATCTCTAATGAAAGACCAAATATTACTTGTATTTGTTGCCGCAGAACTCATTATAGAAAACAAACTAGGAATGTTGATCTCTACAGAAAGAGTGAAAATGAAGATAATTATAAGTGGAAGGATTTTGCCACATATATATTTCTTGAAAATTGTTTTGAATTGGGTGAAGATCAGCGTATTTGTAAATACTGTTACAACAAGTTAGAGGAAAATAGAATGCCGACCAGAGCTGTACATAATAATTTAGAATTGGATGCTATTCCTGCTGAACTTTCTGAATTAAATACATATGAGTCTATACTCATTCAATGTGTTCATCCGTTCCAGACCATAGTACGTATGGAGCCCAAAACTGGTAAATTACCTCCTTCAGATTTACTGAGAGGTTTAAAAGGTAGAGTGGTGTATTTGCCCTTGGATTTGAAAAAGAATATGGTAACTATTGATGCGGATACTTTGGAAACTGAACCATTAATTATTCTGGTTAATGGTGTACCTACAAAGAATAAGAAGATTTGGCAGGAGCTGGTAGATGTACGGAAAGTACAAAGAGCAAATTTGTATTTGAAAAGGAATAACAAATGGTATGAATCAATATATATAGAAGAAGAAGAAGAAGAAGATTTACAAGAAGACACAGAAACACCAACTGGACAAATTGAAAAAGTGGACAAGTCAAAGGAAGAAGAAATTTATGAACATTTTAGCATACATCCTCTTCATTCAAAAGAAGTTATGGGAGACAATATTGATCTGTTTCAGATGAAGAAAGCAAAAGGAACTCCCGTGAGTGTATGGGAGGAGAGCTTGGAAGCTCGATGTTTTCCCCAGCTGTTTCCTAAAGGAAAAGGAGGACGATACGATGAACGTCCAGAACAGATTCCAGCTTCTGAGTATCGGACTACAAGACTATATGCTGAAGATCCCAGATTTCGACAAAGTATTCCTTATTTGTTCCATCTTTTATTTGAAAGCGACTTGTCTGCACTGTCTTATGCAGTAAATCACATTTTAAAAAGTGGAGTACATTTACAAAATGTGTCTGCTAAGGATTTTATGGAGAAAGTGCAGCACCGAGATGATCATTTGGAAACACAACTGATCAATCTGATGGCTTGCCGGCGTGGGACAAATGAATATTGGTACCGACGCCATGGTGAATTAAAATGCATGTTACGGAATTTAGGAACACCAACATGGTTCCTTACCCTAAGCTGTGCTGAGTACGCTTGGGATGATTTACTGGATTTTCTACGAGAGGCAAATTCAAACATTAAAAACATCGAATACAAGACAGCAGGAGAACTGTGCTCATTGGATCCGGTTAATGTTTGCAGATATTTCAATCATAGATTTGAGGCTATGATGTCCTTCATCTGCAATAAAAAAAATCCACCTCTAGGAGAAGTAGTGGATTTCTTTTGGAGAAAAGAGTACCAGGCAAGAGGTGCTCCTCATATTCATATGCTGTTGTGGATCAAGGATGCCCCAAAGTTTGGAACAGATGCTGATGAAGCAGTGTTATCTTACATTGAAGAATATGCAACATGTGCTATACCAAAAAGCACAGAAGAGAAAAAGTTAAAGGAGCAAGTTTTACGTTTCCAAAGTCATCGGTGTGGAAAATACTGTCGACGGAAATACAAGAGCAAAGATAAATACTACACTAAATGTCGATTTGGATTTCCTAGACCTGTTCTTTCAAATGGAAGAGTAAACAGTTTTATGTCATCTGTGAGACATACTATCACAAGAAAATCACCTAAGAATACCTACAACCTAAAAAGAAAAGAAGAATCAAAAAATATAAATGACTACAACCCAGTCATTTTATCCATGTGGAATGCTAACATGGATATACAGTATGTAGCTGACAATTCCATTGCTGTTGCTCGATATGTAACGTCTTACATTACTAAATCAGAAAAAACTGAATTGAAAGAAATGTGGGAAGAGATTTCTCACGAGAAGACTGTCAGTAAGAAGCTGTACAGTTTCAGTTTAAAGATGTTATCGCATCGAGAAATTGGATCCTACGAATGTTCAGATAGGTTATCTTCTGCAAGTCTCTACTCGAAATCAAGAAGAATAATTTGGGCAAGTTTAGGCCTTGCAGCAATGAGAAATCGGGTACTGAAATCTGTTGGAGAAATTGAATATTTGGCCGAGAATGACCCAGAAAGTACAGATATTTTGAAATCAAACATGTTGGACACATATTATCCCAAGAGAAGTCATCATCTGGAGAACATGTGTCTCTATGAAGTGCTGCAGAACTACATTTATTCACGGAAAGCCGCAGAAGACATCAACAATGGAAAATATAAAGTCATTGGTGAGGAAGGATGTTTGGTGAAGCAAACAAAAGGAAGTTTGATAAATCACAGGAAGCTGAGTTGCGACACTACTGACAAAAAGGAATTTTACTACTTGGCTCTTTTACAGCTGTTTAAACCATGGCGTACAGAGGATGAACTACTGGGAGAATTTCAAAGCTATGAAGATTCTTTTAATGCTTGCAAAGACAGCATACAATGCAGTACATTCTCAACTTATGTGCAAATGTTAAATCAAGAAATTGAACAGGAAACTACAATTGCAGCTGAAGTAGCTAGAGACAGTTCTCAAGACAGCCAAAGTTCAGGAACACTCAGTCAAGATCCCCTAGGACAACCAATCGTTGAAAATGAAGCATCAATAGCCATGAATGAAGTGGAAACAGCTATGAATCAAGCTCAAGAAGAATTTATAGACTTACAAAATTTGGAAAGACAACTGAATGAAGAGCAGCAACAAATTTATGAAGAGATCAGAAACAAAATTGATCACGGATTTCTACATGAAAAAAAAGAGTGCTCATGCACATCATTTCATCCAATCAGGATGTCTGTAAGTGGACAAGCTGGAACTGGAAAAAGTTTCCTAATAAAAGTCATCATAAGCTACCTACAGCAAAAAACGGATTCTACTTTGTCTTGTGTGGTTACTGCTCCAACTGGGTTAGCAGCATATAACATTAAAGGAATCACCTTACATCGTTTGCTAATGTTACCAGTGGAGCATGAGAACAAAATACAATACCACAAGCTAACTGGAGAAGCATGCTTGGAAGTTTCAAGAGTATTGAAGAAGATGCAAGTTCTCATTATTGATGAGGTGAGCATGGTATCAAACTTAATGCTTGCCTTTGTGCATTTAAGAATGCAGCAAACTCTAAGGACAGACTATGACGTGTTATTTGGTGGAAAACATGTCATAGTTTTTGGGGATCTTCTACAACTTACTCCAGTTAAAGGACAACCAGTGTTTAATACTGTGACACATGAAGACACAAAGAAGTCATTGGGAAGCATCGGTAATGCAAATATTTGGTCCTTCTTTGAGTACAAGGAACTTACTACTAATATGAGGCAAGCAAACGATGAAGAATATGGAAGTATTCTGAAAGATATCAGAATTGGACTACTGACTGAAGCTGGCACAAAAGCATTACAGAGTCGATTGCTACATAATTTATTTCCAAAGGAAGAAATAGTTGCAGAGAAGATATACAAGAATATTGCAGAAAAGAAAAGTGTCATCTGCTTAATGCCAACTCTACGTGAATGCTCAATATTCAATGAGGAGCTTTTGAAATTGGAAAAGGAAGAGATCAGGAAATTGGAAGCAGTGGACAAAATTCAAGATGGAAGAATTACTATCACATTAACAGGCACACTGAAAAATAAATTGGATTCACTAGAGAAGAACATTTCCAAAACTGCTGGATTAGAAAAAAATCTATATGTTTGCATGAACTGTAGAGTATTTTTAAGGAGAAATTTGGATGTTGAAAAAGGTTTAGTTAATGGAGCTATGGGAAGAGTTGTGGGTTTTATTAATTATCAGAAAAAAGAAGGAATTGAATGTTTAAAAATAAAATTTGATCAGATAGAAGAAGTTATAGACATTTGTCGTTGTACAGTTCGTTTTATGCTTGTGAAAGACTTATATGTACAAAGGAAACAGTTTCCGTTTTCTCTAGCATATGCTGTAACTATTCACAAGTCTCAAGGATTGACTGTAGATTGTGCATTTGTAAACATTGGTTCAACTGTGTTCAAAGAAGGTATGGCTTATGTAGCTTTGTCACGAGTGTCACGAGTGAAAACATTATCTGGTTTATTCATGATAGACTTTGATGATTCAAAAGTTAGTGCTGATGCAAATTGTGTAAAGGAGTACAATAGATTAAGATAGATTAAGAAGAACCTATGCTCCTCATTTAGGTCAGTATCCTGTGTTAGAGAAACGTGTAGTTTCTCGTAAAAGGAGAAATGAGAATATCTGTAATGAGGATGTAGAGAGGAGGAAAAAAAAGAGGAGTGATGTAATTGCAAGCAAAAAGAAAAAGGAAAATGAAGAAGAGGTTGTAGGATGTCATTTTGAAAATAGCTCTGGTGTCAACTGCTACTGTAGTGCTGAATGTTGCATTTTATCTGGAAAGTTTGCAAGAGCAGATAATAGTAAATCAGAGAAAAAGATTCTGTTCTGAGTTGAGTCTCCTTTTTCAAAAGCTGAGTAATGATAAAACTCAAATAGAAAGTGCTACTGAAATTAGAAAACTTTTAGATGTATGTTCAGGATGTACACAGTTTTCTCAAAATGTACAGCAAGACGCACAGGAATTCTTGTTGTATTTTCTTCAGGTACTGGAAGAAGAAGGGGTTCCCATTGAAAATATGTTTGGTGTCTCTTATAAATGGGAACATAGTTGTGAAAACTGTTACAATACATGTGGCTCTAATGTTGATTCTGAAAGGTTTATTTATTTAACATTGCCAGACAGTAAAACAGTCACTTTTGCTAAATTATTTAAAGATGCTAATCATAGCATGGAATGCGGTGAGTGTAAATCTGAAATGTTTTCAACATTAATTTTAAAGGAATACGGACAGTATGTAATTTTAATGATGCAACGATGTAAAGCTGATGGTTCAAAATTGGATACTTTAATAAAGAAGTTTACAGGACAGCAATTATCAATTTCAGGAAAAACTTTTGTAACAGTTGCAATAATTTTCCATGAAGGACCTACTGTTACTTCTGGACATTACACAGTTTATCTTAAATGTGAAAAAAGCTGGACACTGTGTAATGATTCCCAATTGATTTTCAAGCAACGTTTGCCTTTTGATTTAGCAAATTCCTATCTAATCTTCCTGAAACCAAAATTTTAGAGAAACTTGGCAAGATCTGTACAAAACAATTTTTCCATTTTGTTGGATTACCATTGGAATTTTCAAAAAAAATGATTTTTCAAATTATCATTTGGCCTAATGGAAAGGTAACCAATTGTAATGTGGACTTTTTTAATTTTTAATGAAACTTTCGAAAACCAAAAATTTAGACAAAATCGGTAACATCTGCACAATTTAAATTTTGGAATGTTATTGGATTGCCATTGGACATTTATTCAAAAAAGATTTTTAAAATTACTATTTGGCCATGAGGAAAGGTAAACAATTGTATTGTGGACTTATTTAATTATTAATTAATCTTTCGGAAACCAAAATGTTAGAGAGAATCGGTAAGATCTGTACAATTTAAACTTTAGAATTTTATTGGATTACCATTGGAAATTTAATCAAAAAAGAATTTTAAAATTACTTTTTGGCCTAAAGGAAATGGAACCAGATGTATTGTGGAGTTATTTGAGATATAATATTTTTGTGATTATACTTCTGAAACAAAATTGACAGACGGTATTTTAAAGAAATAATTATTGATATTAGATGATATTTTTTTAAAATATTATGCATTTCTATAATGTTATGTTTAAGTAAAAAGAGATTGTGGGCTTTTTTAAAACAATCTTTGAGATTGTTATTTTTTTTTTGCCCGCTGTTAAATGATGAATGCAATTGCTTTCACAATTTATAGTGAAATGCAATATATTCTGAAAACAGCAAAAAAAAGGCAAAATATTTTTTGGGAAAAATATGTAAATACGTGTACTGTGTTATATATTGATTTATTCAATATTAATACTTTTTTCTTTTTTTTCAGATTGTGAAAGAAAATTTAAAAAAAAAACCAACCATTTTTTCAAGTAATTTCAATTACATTTTAATTAAAAATTAAATTGTTGGGTGGGTCAGGTAAGTGAGAAATTAGATGGTCCCTTTCTTCCAGTTTATCTCAAAAAGATTTTTAGTATTTAGTTATTAATTCCTCAAGGATCTTGAGATGTGGTAATTGATTTTGAGTGTTTTTAAAAAAAAAAAAAAAAAAAATACGCTTACCGTACGCGTACGGTAAAAAAAAAAAAAACAGTTTTAATGAAAAAATAAAAAAAAAGTTGAGAGGTAAGGTTGGCTCTTAAAAGAGCCGTTGTGGTTATGCAGGGACAGAGGAAAGAAAGTATGGGAACATTAGCTGGTTGGACATATGTGCTGGTCTATTTTGTTGTTAATGAGGGGAAGACTGGTCTCCCTATGAACAATTAGACCATGGCAAAATGAACACCACATAGTAACCCTACCAAACCGAGGGTTCGTTTCCAGAGGAACAGAAAAAGGTGAATCTGCCCCACAGATGAAGGGCTCTGCGGAGTTTCCGAAGAAGAACTCGGCTGAGCTGCAGTAGAAGAGTGCTGGTCTGCCATCGTATCACAAAGACAAGTCAGCTCCTTCTCCTAAGGGATCACAAGCAGAAATGAGGGGAATGGGTGTGGTGTAGGAGAGTTCTAGAACTGAAAGTAGTTTCAACCAATCAAAAGTTGTGTTTCATGATCACATGACCCACCGTGCGGAAACGTTACGCTTACGGTGCGCTTACGGTGCGCTTACGGTAAAAGTACGCATGCGCGTGAAAAAGACACGCGCTCGCGCGCATGCGCAAAACAGTCACTCCACAACACTTCCGCGTAACGTGCGCATGTAGCGTACACGCCTACGCGCCCCACGCGCAGAACGCACGGCTACGCAAATTGCGTAACTATACGCAAACAGAGTAGATAAATTACGAACATTGCGTAAACCGTACGCTTACCGTACGCTTACCGTACGCGCACTAAAAAAATAAAAAAAATAAAAAATAAAAACATATTTTCTATGTTATACTAATATATCTTACCTGTTTGGAAAAAAAAAAAAGAGAAAAATTGATATATTGCAGATTTTTTTTAAAAAAAACATAGTATTTTAAGAGAATAAAAAGATTTAAAAAAAACTTGTTTTTTTTAAAAAAAAAAAACACATTTAATATAAAAATTTATAATAAAAAAATCATACAAAATCAATAAGAAAACTATGGGAATCACATATGTTATAGGTAAGAATTAGCATTTAAATAACCATACAAATTCACTGAAAAAACCATGGGTTTCACACACGTTATAGTTAGAAATCAGCATTTAAAAAACCTTGCAAATTCACTGAAAAAACCATAGGTTTCACACACATTATAGTTAGGAATTAGCATTTAAAAACCTTGCAAATTCACTGAAAAAAACATAGGTTTCACACACGTTATGGTTAGGAATTAGCATTTAAAAAACCTTGCAAATTCAGTGAAAAAACCATAGGTTTCACACACGTTATAGTTAGCTGGACATTTCACTCGTAAAAAACCAATGAAATTTCCCCGTTATAGTTAGTTAAGCTAACTATAACTCGCGCGCCCGCAATGCACTGCTGATGACGTCACATATTACATCACTCATGACATGGTCAGTGACATCACTCATGACATCACTGATGACATCTCAAATGACATCACTGATGACATCATCCTTGTGACAGAGTGGTAGACCTCCTCTCACCCTAATATAACCTTTGATACAAACATTCAAAAAAGAGACTGAAATTTTCAAAAAAATGGACATACCAATACCAATTACAACAACCTCTTCAATAATTCTAAGATCCACATAAACATCCACTCATTCACCAACAGTCCTGTACAGTCACTCATACGTGTACTCACACATCATATGTACTCATACACCTATACATCCTGTAACACAATGCCACTCATCCATAGAGTTACTCACACACATAGTCACTCATGCTAATAAAGAATCAAACATACATTTACTTGCATATACAGTTATACACACACCACCACACTTACTTCTACAGAAACTTACACATACTTAGTCTTTTAAACAATCACTTATAGAAACACATACTTATTCATACAGGAACTCTTTCAATCTCTCACTCTCACATATACTCACTTATATACACCAATAGTCACATATACTAGTTTAAAACATATGTAGTTACTCATAAAGACACTATTGAGACAGCCATTCACTCACTAACACACCCATACACACACTCATCCACCCATACAGTCCTGCACACATGCTGTCTTCAACACATACAAACAGTGAGTCACTCATTCATGCATCTATGCACTACGTAATACCCCCCACCGAACCATGCAGACACTCAGACACTCATACTGAGACTCAAAAAACCAAATAATAACCTATATAAACACCCATGTAGCTACTCACCAACCCATGCAGACACTTACACACAAAGTGAGAGACTGATACAGGTATTTACACATTTAAACATTACTCACTTAGCCATGTATTCAAAAAGATACACTTAATCAGTCAGTAATACAATCAATTTTTCAAAAACAAATCATCCATTTAGACACTTATATACTCATTTATTCTTCCATCGACCTTGAGATATACATATATTAAACATATTTAATTTTCAGAAAAACACACATTCACTGGATGATGTCATCAGTGATGTCATTTGAGATGTCATCAGTGATGTCATGAGTGATGTCACTGACCATGTCATGAGTGATGTAATATGTGACGTCATCAGCAGTGCATTGCGGGCGCGCGAGTTATAGTTAGCTTAACTAACTATAACGGGGAAATTTCATTGTTTTTTTACGAGTGAAATGTCCAGCTAACTATAACGTGTGTGAAACCTATGGTTTTTTCACTGAATATATATATATATTCGTCGCACTCCACCTATGCCTCGCTGATTTCACCAAGAAAGTGAAGCAAAGACCCAGCTGTTGCAGTTTCAGGTTTTTTTCCGCTCTTGCAAAGACCTCAGCAGCCATGACACGTTTTGACACTCAAGGTGTCTTGTTCATATATATATATTCAACAACATTTCTTCTTGTCACCTGTAAGGATATCCAGGTGCTTGCTGCAGGTCTCAGTTGAAAAGCCAGGTCTTGCTCCTTTTCCTGAAGTCAGTCAGCAAGGTGCGATACGGTGGTGGGGGGAGGGTGTTCCAGGCTTTGGAGGTGAGGAGGGAGAAGAGGCGTCCTCCAGTGCGGCAGGGGCATATGCAAGGGATCTATGCAAGGGCAAGGTGTGTGGAGTGGAGGTTCCTGGTGGGTTGGCGGAAGTGAAGGGTTATTCAATTAATTGAGTCCTTGGTTGTAGGGGGCTATGTAGGCATGGACAGGAGCTTGAAAAGGCATCTCTTCTGACCTGGGAGCCAGTGGAGGTTTTTCAGGTGCTGGGTGATATGTGTTCTTTTGGGCAGGTTGACGACCAGTCTGGCAACTGCTCTCTGAATTTTCTGGAGTCTTTGCATGAGTTTGATAGTGGTGCCTACGTAGAGTGTGTTGCTGTAGTCCAGTCGTATGGTGGTGAGGACCTGTGTTATCATCTTCCTGGTGCTGATGGAGAGCCACTTGAATATTTTGTGGAGCATGCAGAACGTGTGGAAGCAAATTGAGGAGATGGCATTGACCTGATGCTCCATGGAGCGTTCATTGTCGAGCATGATGCCAAGGTTGCAGGCTTGGCCTTTCAACGTGGTGGGGGGGCAGTCTGAGTTCCAACAGCCATCAGGAGTCATTCTAGAGGGCGGTGTGTTTGCTGAAGATTAGTATCTCAATTATGTCCGTGTTGTGCTTAAGGCAGTTTTTCTTCATCCAGGCTGAGACCATCTTCATGCATTTGTAGAAGTTGGTCTTTGTTGAGCTGGCGTCCACTGACAGTGAGAGGATGAGTTGCATGTCGTCAGCATAGGAGATGATGTTGATGTCATGTGACCTGACGATGTCTGTGAGTGGTGTCATGTAGACATTGTAGAGGGTTGGGCTGAGAGATGAACCTTGGGGAACACCACAGATGGTGCGCTTGGCTTGTGATGCAAAGGGAGGGAGGCAGATCCTCTGGGTGTATCCCATGATAAAAAAATCCATGCATCTGATCGTGTCGTCTGTGATAACAATCTAGCATAAGCGATCAATGAGAGTGTGGTAGGGGAAAATGTTGAAGGCTGTGGAGCGGCCAAGGAGGATGAGGGTGGCTTATTCTCCTCTGGCGCGTAGGGTGAATATGTCATCTGTTGAGATCATCAGAATTGCAACTAGAGTAGTGAAATCAAATTGAAGATATATTAATGTTAATTTAAAAATGATATAGGTAATTTATATAATGGCAACGTTATCGCGCACGTTGTCAGCACGTATTTCCAGGGTTGCGTAGGGGTCGCAACTTTGACGTGATTTGTAAAAGGTTTAAATATACTTGTTCATAATTAGAATATGTGTTTAGTTAAAGTCTTTTGACTAAAATGTTTAAAAAATGTTTTTTCTAATAGTAAATTATACTTTTAAATGAAATTTAACACATTTTACGGGTGTGCGACATGGATGCGATGGTGACGTGACTCCGTCAGAGCGTCATATCACATGGAAAGAAAGCTTATGATTGTTAAAAAGCTTTTCATTCTTTTAGGAGGATCCAACACCTGTTTCTTTCTTCTTTTGAGTGTCTGCATCTGTTGACACCTATTTGTATTGTGTACCTATTTTTTATCTTTTTGGTGTTTTGACCTATTGGTTCACAAAAAGTAAATGGCATCACCACATTTGCAGGAAGAAGAAGAGCTGGAAGATGTCGAAGAGGTTGAAGAACCTGTGAAGAAAACAAAATAAAGTATTGTTTGTACCTTTTCCACAATTCCTGAAGGTGAGAAAAAGGTGAATGCGAGGAATGTCACCTGCTCCCTTTGCAGCAAGATCTTGTCAAGAGGATCGGACAAGAAATATTCCTGTGGGACATCTTCCATGGAGAAACACCTGGAGATGATGCACCCAACTCGCCTTGCAATGGAATTCACTGCTAGAAAGAAAAGGGACCAGGCTGCATGAGGTGAATCAAATCAGCCTTCTATATCTCGTCCAGATGTACTCACAGCACCAGATCTTTTCTGAGTTGTCAGATGTTGGAGTGCACTGTCGAAAGTGCCAATCCATTTTATGTGTTGGCAAACAATCAATCTCTGCTATTATTACACTTTTAAACGGACACAAATGCACATTTTTGGTTGGTTTTCCTGCCTTGTGTTTCATAGTTTTTTGGAAGCCACATATTTCAAAGACTGAACTTTATGCTTTTTTTCTAAAAATGTAAAAATCACCCCAAAAAATAAAAAATAGTTAAAACATACAAAAAAACTCAAAATTGTTTTAAAGAAAAGCTTACGGAACCACCTTTTCTGGCTAAAAATCAAAAAGTTATATGTTGTGAAACTGATTGGATCGATAAATGTGTGTATGGAAGAGTGATTTTGTATAATAGTGTATGTATATGTGATGAGTGCATGATTACTTTCTGAGATATTGGTTGAGTGGATGAAAAGTTCCTGAGTGATTGTATGAGTGCATGAGTATTCTCTGTATGATTGGACGAGTGTATAAGTAGTGGTGAGTGATTGTAAGAGTGCATAAGTTGTGCCTGGGTGGTTGGGTGAATGCATGAGTACTGCTTGGGTAATTTATTACTGTATGAGTAGTGCTTCAGTGATTGGATGAGTGCATGAGTCATGCATGAGTGATTGTAATACTGCATGAGTAGTGCCTGGGAGGTTGATCGTGTGCCTGGGTGATCGGATGAATGCATGGGTACTTTCTGGTTGATTGTATGAGTGCATGAGTAGTGCCTGAGTGATTGGATGAGCGCATGGTTAGTACATGCATGTTTGTAAGAGTGCAGAAACAGTGTCTGAGAGATTGGATGTGTGCATCCGTAGTGCCTGGGTAAATGGATGAGTGTGTAAGCACTGTCTAGGTGATTGAATGACTGCATGAGCAGTGCCTGGGTAATTGGATATGTGTATGGGTACTGCCTGGATGATTGGATGTGTGCAAGAGTAGTGCCTGGGTAGCTGAATGAGTGCAAGAGTAGTGTCTAAGTGATTAGATTAAGGTATAAGTTGTGTCTGGGTGATTGGTTGAGTGTATGGGTAGTGCCTGAGTGATTGGATGAATGCATGGGTACTGCCTGAGTGGTTGGATGGTTCCATAGGTAGTGTCTGCTTTATTGGATTAGTGAATGTGTAGTATCAGGTTGATTGTATGACCACAATGGTAGTGTTTGGGTGATTGGATCAGTGAATATGTGGTACGTGGGTGATTACATAAGTGTTGGGGTAGTGGTTGAGTGATTGCAATAGTACACAGGTACTTCCTGGGTGATTGTAAGAGTGCTTGGGTAGAGCCTGTTTGGTTATATGAGTGCATGGATAGAGTCTGGATGATTGCACTAGTGCACAGTTAGTATGAGTACATTGGTAGTGATTTGGTGAGTGAATGAGTGCATGAGTAGTATAAGGGTCATCAAATGAATACACAAGTGGTGGCAGGGTGATTTCAAGAATATGTGAGTAGTGCTTGGCCGAGTGCATAGGTTGTAGCTGGACCACACATGTTAGATTATGTGTAGAAGTTCCTCTTATGCCACTTTTATTAGTGTCCGCATCTTCCTAGAGACCTCAATGAATGTGTCAGTGCCTTTTAGGGTTGAGATGACACATGTAAAGTAGCATATACGTACTAGACTACCTCTGTTTCACACCAATAAGATGTCTGTACATATTGAAGGTTTGCCCAGTAAATGAGTTAATCACCAACATTTGGTCCTATATTCTTACCTTCAAGTATTTTATATAGATCATCTAGCAAAGGTATTTTTGGAGTAGTATTGTCCTACACAGTACTAAAGTTGTTTTCAATGTTGAAGTGTAACTGCTATTAAGAAGAAAAATAAAAAATAAATATATAAGCATGTTATGTTAAAGAAAACCACTACATTTAAAAAAAAACATAGTATTACAATCAGTATCAGTTTCCGTTTTTTTTACTATTCTCAGATTTCATATAAATTCACCATACATGGTGGTTAGAATGTAGCATCATCATTGAACAGTGGGGAAAAAACAATTGCGTGGATTGTATAAAAAAACAAAGTTGCCTAGTACATCATTAGAAATATGTATAACTATGCTTTACACTCACTACAAATTCTTAATCATTTGTTTCATCTCTATTAACTCTACTACTTAACATAAATAGTTTTAAAAACATTTACTATTACTATACAGTACTGAAAAGAAATACACATTCAAGTTGCTTTCTAAACTTATTTTAAAAAAAGGTTATGTCTATTAGGCAAAATAACAAACAAAACCCTAATTATGAATACAGATAGGATCCAATCCATTCTGTTTTTTAATGACATCACCCCCAATAGGCCGAATGATCTTAGAAATTTGGTTGCAGAACTAATATATACGAATTTGCTAGTTGAGAAGGCAATTTAGCTTTGAATTTCAAGTTGGTATCATTACAAAGTGTCCATCCACTGTTACATTTTAAAAACACAGTATAGTGCCTAGATGTTATGGTAACTCCTTCATGAAAAATAATAGGCAGTGTTGTATAAGTTCTCCCTGAAATAGATATTTGACCTGGTTTGAAGTTTGTAATTTCTGTTTCTAATATTGTTCCATTTGCTCTACAATGTTGTAGCATTACAATTAGATATTTTCCAATTCTTTGTATCTACAATGTTGACATCATGTCTGATCTACAATTTGAGTAGGTCATATTTTGATTTGCTGTTTCAATCAATTTGTTAAAAGAGACTTTTTTGCAATCTGGTATTTTGAACTATAGGAATCATTCTGTAGGTATGTTAGTGGTAGAGATAAATAAACAATCCTCACACTTATGCTCCCATTTGTAACTTAGTCCAAATAACCTTCTACTACTCCAAGCATAACCATGATAAACTCTGGTGCATCTTGTTGAGAGTAAATGTCACTGATTTACTACATATGTCCAAATGATGCTGAATGCCATAAACAGTATGCATTTTAATTCTGTCAGTATGCAACTGAATAAATAATGTAGTGCAGAACAAAATCTTTTTTCATGGTTTCATTAAGAAGACGTGGTAATTGAAAGATTACATCAGAAGCATAGCAGTTGATACCCAAACTGTTTTCTGATTGGTATCCTACAACGCACTACGCAGTCATTACAAAGCACTACCTTTACATCGCAGTCATTACAACACAACATCCTTTGCATGCCACTACAATGCAGCCATTACAACGCATCTCACTATAACACATGCCATTACAATGCATGCCACTACAACGCATGCCTTTACAACGCATTATGAGGTAAGTAATGGAAAATAGTAATTTTTACCCCTACACTATCCAACACTTACCCTACTGTTGCACTCACTGGAGTAATTTATACCCCTACACTATCCAACACTTACCCTACTGTTGCCCTAAAAATATTATGCGTTGTAGAGGTATGCATTGTAATGGAATGCGTTGTAAGTGTAGTTTCTAAAAATGCATTGTGTTGGCATGCGTTGTAATGGATGTTGTGTTGTAAAGGCATTCGTTGTAAAAGTTTGCGTTGTAACAGGTCCTATTCGCCATCGCTGCGGTAGTGGGACTGGCCGCCTACGAGGTGGCCTACCCACCTACCGCATTACAATGCACCCGCCGCGGCTGCAAAATACATTTTTAACATTGCGGCGGTTGCTGCTGGATGCAGCACCCACCGCAATGCTAAAAAGGCAGGTTTTGCTTTTCCCTGCACTACGTGGCAGGCACCGCACATGGTGCAGGAAAATGTAGCTGGGCACCATAGGTGCCCCCAAAGTGCGAAACTAATGTGCCCCTGCACAGGGGGGTCAATCCCTGCCGGCCTTTGCCATGGCGGGGGAACCGCCATGGAAAGGCTGGCGGGGATCCAGCATCAAATCTGCTAGGTACCGCCACCATTCTGTGGATATTGTCGGGTCCGACAGGCAATCGTAACAATTACCTCTGTCGGACCCATGGCAGACGGGCTTTCCATCCGCCGTGCACACCACCAGCCATCTGATCTGGCGGGCGGTAAAAGGCCTTACGGTGGCGGTGAACCCACCACCTGCAGCCTGCGTATCAGGCCCAATGTTCTTACTCAAGAGAAGGCAATGTATGCAATTCCTTCTTTAAACACAATACTTCCAATATTTACAAAAGCTCTGTCTAGGCTTAAACCTTGAAATTTGTGAATAGTTACTGCATATGCTAGAGACACAGGAAATTGCTGTCTTCGAACATATAAGTCATTTGCTAGCAAAAAACATACAAAACAACGCCCAATGTGTTTCATTTAATTAATCTGTCAAATTTTACAATCAAAAATTCAATTTGATCTCTATTTTGAAAATCAACGACTTTTGCTAATCCTTCCTCTACATTCAAATTAAGATGTAAAATTACTCTACTGTTTTTACATATATATATATATATATATATATATCACCTCGAACTCGTGACACCTCACACTGCTTCGCGCAGAAATAACGAGTGCAGACCAACAGCAGTGCAATTGTTTATTCCAGCATTTTGTCTTGACGCGTATGTATATATCCTTAAGCAAAGTTTTCCATTAACATGCGCTCTCAGCAACACAAAGTCCACCAGGTTTGCAAAGTCAAAGGGTATTTATTCACTTACAACATGTTTCGGCTTGCACGGAAGCCTTGTTCACGTAAATGAATGCGTTAGAGAACAGAGTTAATAAAGCATCAGGCAAATGCTAAACACAGACAAGGGACTAGCATGAAATCATTATTCATCAGAATGCATGACAGACACATTGTTATATATGCACAATATACAATGCAAATGGTTCGTATGTGCATGTAACTCATATTGATTGCCACACTGATGTCACAAAGAAACATAATAAGACATTGTGTTTATGCATGTCTTGTACACAAAATCAACACTGTAGGCAAATGCTAGACATAGACGAAGGACTGAGGTCGAGTGCCTTACATCAAACTATGTGGCAGGCATATTGTAATGTGCGATAAACATATAAAAGCAAAATAGCTCATACATACATATATGACAGACATATTGTAATGTGCGATAAACGTGTAAACGCAAAATAGCTCATGTATACATGCAGACTTTAAGTAATGAATCCCAAAATAGACCTGATGTCATGTTCACATCATAAGTTCAATTCATTCTGTAATATTCCCTCATTGGAAATAGTGTCAACACAATAATATGAAAATAAACAAATATGCTCTTATAAAAACATGACGTCTGTGATAGTGCCAAATGTCAAAATAATGACTCATGTCCCATCACACAAACCTCCCATGCCAAAATGGATTGACTTACAGCCGAAATAGGCAGCGGCTATACACGTGTCAATTGGCACGTACAAAAAACCAATAATATTAATAATCAAATTATTGCATACTCTTGGAATAATGTCAAACCAAGAACAAACTGTGAGGACAAGGACATAAAGAGTTCAAGTTATTACATAAAGTACGTACAAGTGCATATATTGCCAATCACATGGAACTAATCGATATCAACCATAATTGTTCGAAAGTTCACCAAGTCCATGCTAGACAAGATTACTGTAAAGAATTACTAAACAGAATTACTGGAAATAATTGCATAGATTGGCTAGTAAAATTATTATGCAATTATTGTTATTCTATACACAAATAATGTAAATTTGTTTATATATAAGAAAATATGCACAATCTGTCCGCCAAATAAGGCCAAGTCCTCAACATATGAATGAACTGCTAAATTATTGTGTACATGACCAAACTCGTGGGGCATAGGTGTAAAAGTGATAATGGCATATCACATAATAGAATGTTTGTAGAGAGTTGATGACGTCAAATAGTACTTGCCAGAGATGCCAATCAATGAAGAAGTGCTCATTGATAGAATGGTGAAAAGGGTAGGTTGCCCGTGAAAAGTGAGTGTTGTGTTTGGGCCCCTTCCTTTCCTCCTGTTAGAAAAGACATAATAAAACAACATCAGTTGCTGTGGAGTTAAAAACAATACAACAGAATAAACTTCTTCTTGCGCTCTAAACTCAAAGGGAAAGGAGAGAAAAAAGAAGATATGGAGCAGACATGATCAATAAAAACACGTTAGTATTAAGCAAAGGAAACCCACTAAAAAATTGCATAATGTCACTATTACTCCCTAAGATGTACTGCTAGTTCCTCATCTTCATTAAGACCCCCTGGGTCTTTGGACTTAAAATCAACAATGTACTTAGACTCTCTCTGCCTGAGTTTTAACACCCTGTTTCCCCCTCTGGGGTTCCTGGTGATTTGCTCTAAAATAAAAAATCTAAGTAGTGATGTATTGGAGAAATGTTTGTCCCTGAAGTGTCGGGCCACCGGGTATTTTTCATCATTATGCGTGATGGCTCGACAATGCTCAATAACACGTTTCTTGACTAGTAGGGTGGTGCTCCCTATGTACCAAAGTTTGCACGGGCATTCAGTCACATAAATCACGTAGGTGGAGCTGCATGTGGGGAATTGTTTGATGTCTTTCTTATTGCCACTATAGTTGACCATATTGGTAAAAGTGCTGTTGTTGCATGCCTTGCAATGGCCACAAGGAAAAAATCCTTTGAGGCCATGCTCGTGACCAGACGGATAGATTGTAACATCACTTTGTACCAGCATGTCCCTGATACTTCTGCTTTTCCGATAGGTCACGCTAGGTCTGTTCGAAATGCATTCCCCAATTATGTTGTCACACTTGAGGATGTCCCAATTTTTGGATAATATCCTAAAGATGTTTTTAGATTCTGCATTATACGTCATAATCAGGCGAGTGTTACAATCAGTATCATCTTCAGCTTCAGAGGGCTTACCTGACAAAGTCAGAGATCTGGGGACATCATCGGCTCTGTCTTTGGCTTTACGGAGCACCCAATTCGGATAGCCCCTGATTTTAAATCGTGCTAACATTTCTTTACATTCTTGCTGGTATGCCGATTCTGTATTGCAATTTCTTTTGGCCCTCAGCAGTTCCCCATACGGAAAAAAACTCCATTTGAGGGTATCTGGATGGCTGCTGAGGGAATGCAGGATGCTGTTGCCTGCAGTGTTTTTTCTGAAAAGCATAGTATGCAGTTGATTATCCTTGATGTCAAGTCTGACATCTTCAGCAAAGGTCTTGCTAATATGGCTAGTCAGCACAATATTGTTTTGGTTAGTATTCTGTTCAGCAATGAACTGAATCGCCTCCAATTCGCTTCCATTCCAGATGACGAATAAATCATCAATGTAACGCCACCATGTAGTGATATGTGTGAGATGCCCTGCATAGACAGGGCTGGCAAAGATCTCTTGCTCCCAGCGTCCCAAGAAGAGGTTCGCAAAGCTGGGAGCAAAGCACGAACCCGTCGCGGTACCAACCAGCTGCCTATACAGGACACCATCAAATAAAAAGATGTTATTTGCAAGACAGAATTCCATCATGCTCAACAGCATCCTGTTGTGCTCCCTAAAATGTAAGGGCCGAAATATAAGGAAATGATCACAAGCTTCCAGGCCCTGACGATGGTCAATGATGGTGTATAAAGACTGGACATCCAGTGTTATGAGGAGTAAGCCTGGGCGAAACACTACGCTACGCTCGCGTAGTTTGCGAAGTTCGCGCTACTTCGCACTATGCGAACTGCACGTAGCACAGTGCAAACACGTGTAGCGTAGTGTTGCGTAGTTCTGCGGTCATTTTTTGCTTGCTCGCGGTCCTCAACGTCAAGTTGGCGACCGCGAGGAAGCAAAATGACATCCCGGCGAGACTTTTTCCTTGTTCGCGATCAGTAACATCAAGTTGGCGATCGCGAGCATGGAAAATAAACCTCCCGGCGAGATTCCCAACGCGAGGAGGTCAGGTTTCTCATTGCGAGGGGTCGCGTATGCTCGCGACCGCTCGCGATGAGAAACTACCAGTTCGCGTTGAGAAAGCTGCCGCTCGAGTAAAAATCTACTCGAGCAGCAGAAAACTACAGCTCGCACTGTGCAAGATGCCATTTTCAATGATTGCACAGTGCCGGTTGCTTGTCCGCACTGTGCAATCATTGAAAACAACATCTTGCACAGTGCGAACATGTTACTACGCAGTTCGAGAAGTGCTACGCGTAGCTCGCGTAGTGCGAACATCACTTTGCGTAGCTTCGCGAAGTGCTACTTCGCAAACTACGCCCACCCTTAATGAGGAGACAATCCTCATCCCATTGTACCTCCTGAATTTTGGTAAGAAAATCCTTAGTGTCTTTAATATGACTGGGCAAACTACTAACCCATTCACGGAGGTAATGGTCTACATATATAGAGACATGTTTGGACACACTACCCCTAGAGGACACTATGGGCCGTCCAGGTGGATTGTTCTGATCTTTATGTAATTTGGGCAACAGGTAGAGGACAGGTAAGATAGGACGGTCATTTTTGAGGTACCTAAATTCCTCCCACTCTAAAATCCCCATGTCCTTCCATGTGGTTAATTTCTCCCACATATCAGTAATGCTGTTTTTATAGGTGTCTGTAGTGATGGGCGTATAGAACTTCCGGTCATTAAGTTGCCTTTGTGCTTCTGCAACATATTTGTTCCTATCCATGACAACAACATTGCCACCCTTGTCCGCTGGACGGATGACAATGCTGTTATCCTCCATCAGAGATTTAAGTGCCTGTCTCTGAAGGGACGAGAGATTGTTGTCAGTAGACCTGTAGTTCTTCTTCTTAAGCCTATATTTACCAAAATCTTTACTGACACTGTCATGAAATGTGTCAATAGAGTCATGGGGGAGTGTGGGATGAAAAGTAGACTTTGGTTTAAAACCTGAGGCCGCACTGCTGTCAGTAACAAGATCTACGTTGTGCAGCATCTGAGTACTGTTGGTAGAACCAATTTCTCCCACTTCTAGTTCTGCCTGGTAGTTATCGATGGTATCAGAATTACCTGCACCCGCCTGTTCTAGTTGTAACATATTAATGATTGTGTCTACATCCCAATGATAATATTATCCAAATCATTAGATGTGAGTGATGTGATTTTCTTGGGTCCCCCAACCTTTTAAGTTTATGCCACTTTTTTAACTTCAATTTACGTCCTTCTGTTTCCCACACCGCCCCTTGCTCTGCCTCTTCTGCCATCTCTGTTGTAATCTTTTTCTTCGATTTCTTCGTTTCCCCGTCCTCTGCCGCGTCCTCGGCCTCTCTGTCCCCGTGTCAAAGTTGCCGCAGTTTCTTTCATCGTCCGTCGGCTCCGGCGCAGATGACGATATTCCTCTAAATTATTCACTGGACGTGATGTATTTTCCCCAATGGCTGCCCCTTCTGTGGAGATGTCCGATTCAGTCTCGCTTGCTGTCAACAGAGTGGCTTGTTGGTTCTCGTCGTTATCTTCAAGGATAGCCACTGATGTTTCCTTTCGGTTATACAGATGGTCATATTTACGACTAAATGTCAGAATTCTGCCACTCTCATAGTCCTCATAATCACGGTCCAGTTTTCTTTCTTTACGTGCCTTGATGTCTTCTTCGAACTTTTTTAAGCGTTCTTTCATGGCATTGATGAGTTTTTCTACTGCGTCAACCTCTGGTTGTTTTTGAAGATCTGAGCTCAACCAATCCGACCACTCATTAAATCCTATCTCTCTATGGGAAAGCATCTTCAAGATAAAGCTTTTAAATGTTTTCCTGGGACTCTTTTCTGCAGATATTTATCCTCACATGCCTTTCATCTCTGACTTCTCAGATTTTGTAATATATGATGTGACATAACGAGCAACAGCAAATGAGTTGTCCGCAACAAACCGAATATCCATATTTGCATGCCACATTTTTAAAATGACTGGATTATAGTAATTTTAGATTACCGCTGACAAATAGTTGTTTACTCTTCCTTTAGAAATTCTAAGATGAGGGCATCCAAAACGACATTTTGTATAACATTTTCCTTTGCATTTGTATTTTCGTCTTCAGTAATTTCCACATCTAAGAATTTGAAACCGTAAAACTTGCTCTTATCCTCTTCTTCTCTTTGGAGTGCACATGTAACATACTGTTCGATGAAAGACAAAATACTGTTATTACTATCTGTTTTCACCAAAAGAAATCAGTTACCTCTCTAAGAGGTGGAATGCTTTTTTTTTTTCAGATATATGACATCATTGCCTGAAATCTATGCTTAAAATATCTGCAGACATTTGCAGGATCCAAAGACGTGAGTTATCCAGCTGTCTTCACTTCAATGTTTTTTATATTTGAATTTGCTTCTCGTAAGAATTCAGGTAAATGACTTCAATCATATTCAGTCCAACTAAGTGTAAGAAAGCAAGTAGGTGTACTTAGATTTCTCAACATGCATTTTAGTTCACCATGACGACGATACCTATATTAATTAGTACCCTATTAAATTCATTAAGTGACATTCCATGTTTTCATCCCTTTAATCAACTTCCTCCATCAATTGTCTAGCAGAAAGATTTTGTACATGAATTCTGTATTTAATATATGGTTCACTTCACAGCATATGAAAGTCCAGACAAATCACTCTCAAAGAGAAGATGAAATGGAAAGGGAATCTCAGATCTTCACTGTATAATCTTAATGATCGATATCCAGATGCTGGATTCCGTAGAGGCCAATCATCAAATTGTCCACCATCTCCAGTAGGGAACAGCTGTAGAAAACACCAACCTTAAAAAAAAATCTCATATACTGATGGGAGCTTCTTTCATTTGAAATAATTTAATAGTGTTACTAATAATTTCTTTTGAATGGACAGGATGTTTGGTATAGTGGCCATAAATCTCTTCACTTCTGGATTGATCTACTTTTTCAATTTGGCCAGTTGATACTACTGTTTTATCATGAATGTACATTGTTTCTCAGCATTAAAATTCTCATTATAAATATTGTGCCAGGTTTAATTTTGCATTTCATACTTTTCTAATATCTACTGACTCTTGACAGATTCTTTTACTCTTTGTTGGTACACCATTTACTAGAAGAACTAGGGCCTCATTTTCCTCTCTGTCGACACCAATAGTTTTATTATTTTGCTTAAAATCTAACAGTAAGGACACATCCTTTTTATAAATCTGTTGTTGGCAGCTTTTCTGTATTAGGTTCCATATAAACTATTGTCTGGAATTAATGTACAGATTGAATTAGAATAGTTTCATTAACATTTAAATCTACTAGTTCTTTAGGAATGGGTACTAACTGTAAGTTGTTATGTATTGCTCTAGCTGGTATTTAGTTTTCTTCTAATTTGTTGTAATAGTACTTGCATATAACTTGATCAATAGACAAGTCATAACAATCTTCTACAAATTAATAAGTAGCAAATTGTTGCCACTTATCATTGTTTTCTTTATTCAATGTTGAGTATAAATTAACATTCCTAGTTTGACTTTTGTAATGAGTGTGTTGAAAACAAATATAGTTTGGCTTTTCAGAGGAAACAGTGTTAAACTTTGAAATCTGTTCTGCAAAATTATCAACTCTAACCTCTCTATTTTCTTCTACAACAGCTGCAGATAGAAGGCCTCATTTAGTGTAAACTCATCTTCAGAACTACAAAAACGAAAGTATACATCATCACAAACTTTCTGTACATCTGCTACTGTACCATGCAAAAGAGCTGAATTAATTTCACTTAAACATAATGCAGGAGATTTTACATAGTAAAGTCTCCTTACAAACTTCTGCATTACAGAGTGGTGGACAGCTAACATTTATAAATGATAAAAAGTACTTTGGCACACTTCCCTTGAAAGACAAGCCAGAGAATGTCCCTGTAACCTGGTATATTTTCTTTATTTTACATGGATCTAGTCCTTGCAATATAGTAATCTTTCATTTAACACTTCTATTTGGATATTGGCATAAAATGTTTTGTAATATATTGACAGACTCCTGTTGAATACTGCAAATACTACTACAATATCACTTATGTACAGGAGGTTGTGTAAGACTTCCTTGAGCTTCTTCAGCTATTACTTCTTCTACATTCATAGGAAAAAAAAATCCTTTGGAATGGGAGAATCATCTTTCACCTCATACTATTGACCTCTAGTATCAAATGCATGTACTAATGTGTTCCCTTGAAAATAGCTTTCTTCATTAAAGAAAGTTTCAGTGGTGGAACTGTGTTTCCATTCCCCTGTAAAAGTTTTACAAAAGTTAGTTATTTTTCTTACTTTTTTCATTTATGAACACCACTGTTCCATCCAGTGTTCTCAATCTGTTCAATATTAAAATTAATATTCTTTGTTTCAACTCAAACGCTTTATTAACTACACTTTCAATCAGATGCTTTTGCTTACAAGCTGCCGATCTTCTCTTATACTATTTTTAATTCTTTAGTAAATTTTGTATTACTTTACTTCTAAACATACTTCAACCTTCTACCTATACACTGTTTCTGCCTTCTTGTCAGAGGAGTTCTTTTTTTATAATTTGTTGAACATGAGTAATCCCTTTTCTTTTCTGACGTGTTAAAGTTTTCTTTGTCTTTTCAACACTTTCCACAGCTTTCATTTTTCTTAATATTGTTCTAAGATACTGCTTAGTTCTCTTACCACTAGATCTTTTTTGTCCCACTATAATATTGTGTCCATCTTCCAATTTCTTCTTTTATGTCATCTATAAGTCTTTTGCTTCAAGTAAACTTTAGATCTGAAAATAAAGAATAATTTTAATGTTTTATGTTATATAAATTACGCAAATAATATTACTCATGAAAATCAATTAGCAGTTTGTTAAATTAGACTTCCAATGTATCGTTTATTGGTAGACATGCAGGATTTCTGACTATATAGATGTCATCATCATCATCAATCATCTTTATTCGGTTTTCATAAAAGGTAAACACCATAAAAGTACAATATAAAAAGAATGATTAAAAACAATTATTTCAAATCTCATTATACAATAAAAATACAAGTCAATTAGCAGCTTCAATGGTTTAGTTTCTTCTTCCATTTTTACAAGTATTTTCTATGCCTAATGCTTGTTTTCAAAAAGCATGCGATATTTCTTGCAAAACATTCCGCATCTAGGCATTGCAATGCAAGGTAGGCTGGGTGACATTGCCTCAAACCCCAAATCAGTAAAATAGGTTTGATCCATTTTTCTCTTAATTTCTTATAATATTTACAGAACAGGACCACGTGCATCGACGTTTGGGGTGATATTTTGTCACAAGGGCAATTAGGTAGATCTTTGACCCAGTCGTTCATTTTTGGGAAGCTAACCAAACGATGAAAGACATTTAGCCTAAAACGTGTTAGCACGAATCTATCGTGCCCACTTAAAGTGAAAACTAGATAGGGTTGGATGTTGAGGCTAGTTCTCATCATTAAGTTATTTTGAACTGTTCGCTTGGATGCCTCTACCGCAAATCTGAGTTCCTCCATGTGGCTCATACATTGTTTTTTAAACATTTTCCTGGAGATTTGAGTTAGCGTAATGGGATTGTTGTAGTAATTTGAATGCCCCATCTCAAACAGGAAGTTTTTGACATATCTGAGCCACCCAATCTTAAGAACAATCTCTAGGCCTAAAAGATCTTTCAGCACCTCCCAATGTAATGATGTTTTAGGACATCACCAAATACGATGCCACAATAGAACCGGTTGAACCTTTATGGTATCTGTAATATAAGGTGCGCCCAGTTCCATATGGCACAGAAACGTGGAGGTGCCCTGTGGAACTGCCAATAAATACCTAAAATAAGCATTCTCAACTTTCTGAAGTTCGCCCACTACTCCGTATCCCCAGACTCTTGCCCCGTATATCGCTGTACTGACGCATTTGGCTTGGTATATTTAAAGCATCTCCATCAGTGGTCTCTTACCGAGCCGTTGCGAAAAATTAACCAGAGCTGATGCTGTTCTCATAAATAAAAGTTTCCTATTTTTAATGGCTTGTCGCCATGAACCTTTGTTTTCAATTAAAATCTCTAAGTACGGATAGGTTTTAGTAAATTCCACCGTTTTATTTTCAATAAAAATATCCTTCTGTTTGGTACTACCTGGCCCACAACTCATTATGAACGTTTTCTTAATATTTATTTTCAGGTCTAAATCCGCCATATATTTATGATATATGTTCAATGCACATTGTAGCCCTCTCGGGGTCCTTGCCATAATCACGGCATCGTCCGCATACAAAAGGGCGGGTATTGGACGTTTTTGTATGAGTGGTAGATCCTGACACCCTGCTGCTTCCAGGCCATTTGTATAAAGAGTAAAGAGGAAGGGAGGCAGGACGCAACCCTGCCTAACCCCCCTCTCCACTTTAAATGACTCCCCATCTTTACCAAACCGTACTCTGGCAGTAGCTTTTCCATATAATTCTCTTAGGAAATTGATTATATAGGTCTCCACTCCCATTGCTCCCAAGGTCCTCCATAGTTTTGTATGACTTACGCAGTCAAAAGCTGCTGTTAAGTCAACAAAGGCCATATATAATTTGCCCCCATTTGCATTTACATATGTACCCATTAGGAGGATCAAATTGAGACCTTGTTCAATGGTACCCAGGCCTTCCCTAAATCCAAACTGGAGATCCGATAATACGTTGTTGTCCTCTGCCCACTGTTGGAGGCAATTTAGGACTATCCGGCCTGCCATATTTCCCAAAGAGTCTAACAATGAGATGGGACGGTAGCAGGTCGGATTTTGTCGGTGTCCCTTTTTGAATATCGGGACCAAGATAGATTGAGACCACGATTTGATAAGTGCAACTGCGCAAGAAGCTTCCAACACCCTTGTTAGTAATGGGGTCCATAGAGCTGAGTTAAATTTAAATAGATCAACTGGGACCCCGTCCGGTCCCGGTGCCTTTCCCCATTGGCTGGCATTAAGGGCAAGCCCCACTTCTGTTAAAGTGATATCTAGGGCTATGTGGGAGTCTATCATATTCGCAGTAGGACTAAGTCTCCTCTAAATCTCGGCCAAAGATCTCGAAAAAATGCCCCACCCATTGTGTTTCGTCTATCGCAATTTCTATTGAAGGCGTTTGTTCAGGTGTTGATAGGAATGGTGATTTAATCACCTGCCAGAATGTGATACTATCTTTGTCAGTGCAGCTTTTATGTAACTCCTCCCAGATTTCTTTTTTTAATTCACTTTTTCTTAACTTCACAGCCTGGTTACATGCCTTTCTGAGCTGTCTGATTTCCAGTCTATCTCTGTCCTTTTTATGCAGTGCAAGTTTTAAGTCGGCATATGCTTTTGTATAGTTAGTGTTAAACCAACCCTTACGCTTGTCATTCTTATGTTTTAGTTGGACTATCAAAGTGTCCCTAATTACATTTGTTATCTCCTCATAACTTCTTAGAATTTCATGATGTGGAGTTAGACGTAGGCCTGGGCGAAGCACTACACTACGCTCGCGTAGTTTGCGAAGTTCGCGCTACTTCGCACTACGCGAACTGCACGTAGAACAGTGCAAACACGCGTAGCGTAGTGTTGCGTAGTGCTGCGGTCATTTTTTGCTTGCTCGCGGTCCTCAACGTCAAGTTGGCGACCGCGAGCAAGCAAAATGACATCCCGGCGAGACTTTTTCCTTGTTCGCGATCAGCAACTGCAAGTTGGCGATCGCGAGCATGGAAAATAAACCTCCCTGCGAGATTCCCAACGCGAGGAGGTCAGGTTTCTCATTGCGAGTGGTCGCGTATGCTCGCGACCGCTCGCGATGAGAAACTACCAGTTCGCGTTGAGAAAGCTGAAGCTCGAGTAAAAATCTACTCGAGCAGCAGGAAACTACAGCTTGCACTGTGCAAGATGCCATTTTCAATGATTGCACAGTGCCGGTTGCTTGTCCGCACTGTGCAATCATTGAAAACAACATCTTGCACAGTGCGAACATGTTACTACGCAGTTCGCGAAGTGCTACGCGTTGCTCGCGTAGTGCGAACTTCACTTTGCGTAGCTTCGCGAAGTGCTACTTCGCGAACTACGCCCACCCTTAGTTAGACGGTCTAGATATTTCATAATTGAGGTTAAGGATTTTTTAACCACTGTGGTAGTACACTCCAGTGGTTCAACTTTATTCCATTTTAAGGAATATCCATTTATTTTGTCAATTTCCAAGTGTTCAAGCCCGTACATATTCTTGGTCTTATTTCAACTGGTCTTAGTCGGACAGAGTAATGAGACACTGATTGGAAAATGATCGCTAATAGTGTTCTTATGTGTGCGAAAATTCTGTAAGCGAGAGGCATGCCTGTTGGATATTAGAATAAAATCTATAATTGTACTTGCTCCACTACCATTAAAGGTCTGGGTAAATGGGATTGGTGGAGAGGACAAATCATTTGCAAATCCCATTTCTAGTACAAATAGCATCTCGTTTAAACAGTCGCCGTTAATCGTATGGGGAAAATGGGGAACATTACTATTATTCTCATCGATTAAACCACATATTAGAGTGTCATTATTCCCACTTGGAGATAAATTAAAATCTCCCCCCACACAATTAATAAATTTTCAGTGCAGTTATTTTCAATATCTAGCAAAACATTTTTCAACCGTTTTAAAATGTCCACCAAACGACCCTTCTGTGTGTTGTTGTAAAAATTGACCAGTACATACATATTTTGCTTGTTTATAGTTAGTTTTTATTTGGAAACTAGGCTCTGATTTTACGAAGTTTATTTCCCTTATCTTCAACAAATTAGAAATATATAAGATAAGACCTCCCTTTGCCCTCCCAAAAATGGACGGGATAGCAAGAGTGTAGTATGTCTTGTACCCCTCAATGTGAATTTCAATAGTAGCCCATGTCTCTTGGAAGCAGAGGACGTTAAATTTTCCCACAAAGTCATGCATATATGATTGGTCAATTTCGACCTTAAGCCAGCTATATTCCAAAATAGGATTTCCAAGATTGATTCTTCAATGGTAGCGATCTGTTTGGAGTCACTTCCAATAAACCCAAATTGGGTAGTAGCTGGGCTCTCAGTCATACTCATTCTTTGTTCTAAGGCTAGAGAAGAATCAGCTATAAGCCCACCGCTGCCCAAATTATTTTCAATGCTCTTGGTCTGGAGTTCAGGTTGATAAGAATTCTCTAGGTGAGGATCGTGTAATTTGGGCTTCAGAACAGAATCTATAAGCGGTATTCCTTTTGTGGTAGAAACTGCAACGTTCTTTATTTGGGTTACCTGTAGCTGAGACCGTCAATCTGTCTCATCCAGACCAGAGAGCATGGCAAACCTGTTCTCAACCGGAAGGTTATAAATACTTTCCTGCCCTGCCGCCTTAATAGCACCCCTCTGTGTCCTGAAAGACGGAGAATAGAAAAAACCCAATGGAACTATAGTTATCCCTCTTGTTAGAACCACATTTTTTCCTGACCACCAATGTATATTCTCCACCAACAACGGTGTATATATATGTCAAAGAAGGTGTACATACTTGGGACACTGTCAGAAAGGATGTATAAGTAGGTGTATCCTTTAATTTTATACATAGATAATTATTTGCTTTTTATACAGGGCACCAGGTTATGAAGCTGGGTGAGATATTTCAGAGATCACACATCCAATCTTGACAAAATACATTTTCAGTTTTAGGTACATACATTATTATTTATAGCCTACTTGCACTGAAATCTTCAAGAGAGTTATATATACAAAAATACTGCTTAATACACATGGGAACATGATTTAAACCTCACATTTCTCTGCCTGTTTCATCAGAAGCACACATGTTTTAGTGCCAGGCCTAATACAAAATCAAAGTTTGATTCCTAAAATACCAGTCTTATTAGTGTCAGCATGTTTTCAGAGACCTCAACGAGTGTATCAGTACCTTTTAGAGTTTAGATAACACAAGTAAAATACCCTATAGGTATAAGATTACCTCTGTTCAAGACTATATGCTCTCTGCTCTATAAATGTATGTAAAAGACTCTGCATGGATCAGTTTCTGATTATTACACAAAATATCAGAGCATGAAGCTGTATATGCAAGTAATTCTATAGTTCGGTTGAGAAAACAGATTTTTACTTCAGGGACTGAATGATGAACTAGCGTAATAAATATTTGCCACTGGGTATTATACATCATGGAGTTTAAAAGTTAGGTTCATCAGCTGCACCACAGGTGTCAGACTAGATGTAGAAGTAGTGTTTGAGGTTAAACATTAAAGCGTAACAAAATCCATTTTCAATTTTCAAACACATACATTACTTTTTATGGCCTACTTGCAGTGTACATTTTAGGACAGTTACATGTACTAGCATACTGGTTAATAAACTTAGGAACATGTTTTGAATCTCAGATTTCTCTACCAGTTTCATTACACACAGAGAGGTACCAATGCCAGGCCTTATCCAAAATACAATAGCAACTTCTGAGCATGTTACCCTTGCTACAGTCACTGTGATTTCACATACATCAATGAGTGTCTCAGAGACACAGTTAATGTGAAATGGTTCACAAATTGTATAAACATCTTATATCAAGGCTAAAAAGTAATGTCGCTTAAAAGCTTTTCTACAATAGTCCACACTCCTTGTATACTTGTAGCTTACCTGTGAAAGTCCTCTGTAGATTGTAAATCTATCAGATATTCTTAGGTAATTGTGTTTTCATGCAGCAAATATGATGTACCATTCTCAACAAAGAAGAACCAATAATGGCACATTTTCCCTCTCAATTTCCACAGAAATTACGTGAGTTGCAAATCAAAATATTCAGTACATTTTTTAAAAATCTAAAAAGACTTTCTATTGGATACTTATATTACCCCTGCTACCTTGTTCTACAGAAGCCCAATCTGGTTGTGGAACTTGCTGGAGTCACGACCCCACCAAGGCACCGATCATGACCCCCTGTGTAATGTTGCGCTGGAGTCGCCAATCCACACAGGAGTTCAAAAACCCTTTTCCAATAATACTACTATCATTTTTCAACAACATATCACATTGAAATATACCACTGAATTGGAAAAACTCACTTTTCAATTGGATAAGAAATATTAAGTACTCCATTTTATATTTTAATAGCACTCTGGACTTGGAACCCTTCGCCACACTGCTTCAATTCAGTTTCCATAGCAACAATTTATGAAACATTCAAATGTACCAGTAAGTCAAAAGTTTAACATGTTTTTAACTGCAGCCCACCAGTTTCCAATTCAACAGTAGCAGGTGTGGTTGAGTATTTGGAAATGTAAGCTTATCCAGTGTATGGACCTTTTTAATGTTTTTCCCACAGCCAATCAGAAAAACGCTTATTTTACAAACTAAAAAACAACCTATTTTCTAGGTATCAAATTTCTATGAACACCCAATCACTTATCTCTTTTTCTTAAACCAGATTCTGTTCTCCATTTTAGATGCCTTTCATTATACCAACTGGCACATTCTGCTTTAGACCTCTTATTCCTACTGTTCCTTCCTTCAAAATGCTTACAGTATGGATTGTGGATCACAGCTATGTTTCCTGGGGTAAAACATTTGCTAGAGACAGTGGTATGACAAAGACTTGGGTTTGCATAATGTGGATATTAAATGGTTTGGTCAGAGAGAATTAAAGTGACACCAATTTGGTTAAAAGCATTTTGAATTTTCAACCCCTTAACCTCATGATTGTACAGTGTGGTGGCACACTGACTGGGGTACGGCTAGAAATCCTAATTAAGGATGCCTCTGCACAACTGATGTTGCTTTTCCCTCACACTGTGTTTGGGTGCTCTAAGATATGCCAAACACAAAAATGGAAGTGGTCAAATCAAGTGTGTCCATAGATTGACAAAGCCAGGAAGCATGTTAATAAAGCTGTTTCTGCTTAGCACAGAGACCATAACATTTGCTCTTATCTACAACAACAACCTGTATGTTGACATGGAAGAAATCTATATAAGTAATGGAGTTCACTTCACAGATGAAAGGAACAGAGTGTTTCTTAGCAACTTAAAACTGTGCATCCACACTTACATGTAGCTGTAACAAAGTCATATTGAACACAAAAGCACTTTTCAGAGCCACACTATAACACAACAGTGAAAAATATATATTTTCTAAAACTACATTCCTGAAAAATATTTTCCTGATTCATGTACCCATCGCTGATCCACAAAGCAAAAGAACAAAATCAATTCACAGCACATTTTAGATTTTTAACTACCACTTTAACTCTATACATATTAAAATGTTTTTATAACTAGTTTTCTAACTATATAAATGTGAATGTAATTATGCACTTCACTCTGAGTAGCTCTATGATATGCTTTAGAAATGTGGGAGTGGGTCTGTGAAAAAATTTATCAGACTCAGTGAGTCTGTGACTAGGTGTATTAGTGTGTAAGTACAATTGTGAATGGATGCATCCGTGTCTGACTGAGTCTCTGACTAGCCATGTCAGTTATTAAATGGGTCTGTGAATGGGTGCAACAGTGTCTGAGTGGGAATGTGAGTGGATGCATCAGTGTCCAAGTAGCTCGGTGAGTGAGGAAACTATTATCTAAATGGATTTCTCACTGGGTGAATCAGTGTCTCACTGACTTTGTGACTAGGTGCGTGACTCTATGACTAGATCTCTAAGTGGGTGCCTGACTGTCTGTGTAGATCAGTGAGTGATGGATTCAGTGTCTGAGTTGGTACGTTAGTGAGTAAATCAATGTTAGAGGTCATCTGTGAGTTGAGACATCACTGTCTGACTTGGTCTGTGAGTGGGTGTATCATTGTCTGAGTGGATCAGTGACTGAGTATGTTAGTGTCTCAGTGGGTTTGTGAGTAGCTGCATCAGTGTCTGAATGGGACTGTGACAGGGTGTGTCACAATGTAAGTGAGTCTGCGAGTGGATGTGTTGATGTCTGTGTGGGTCAGTAACTGGGTATGTTGGTGTCTAGGAGGCTCAGTGAGGGTGTGTGTTACTGTCTGATTGACTTTGTGAGTAGTTATTTAACTGTCTGAATAGGCCGGTGAGTGGATGCACCAACATCTGAGTGGGTTTCTTAATGAATGCATCAGTCTCTGTGTGGGTCTATAAGTGGGTGGAACAGTCACTCATTGAGCTTGTGAATGGGTGTGTCTGTGTCTGAGAAGATCTGGGATTGGCTCTGTCAGTATCTGAGTAGGTCTTTGAGTGGGTATCTGAATCTCTAAGTGAGTCTGTCAATGGTTAAATCAGTGTTTGAGTGTGTATGTAAGTGTCTTAGGGGGTGTATGAATGGGTGTGTGAATGAGTGCATTAGTGTCTGAGTAGGTCTCACACTAACTTCATCTGTAACTGAGTGGGTCTGTGATAGGGTACATCAGTGTCTGTCTGGGTCTTTGACTGGATACATCACTGTCAGAGTGGATCTGTCAGTGGGTGCATCAATATCTGAGTGGGTTTATAAGTGGGTGCGTCAGAGTCAAACTGGGTGTGTCAGTGTCTTAGCGGGTGTGTGAGTGGGTGCATTAGTATCTGAGTGGGTCTCAGACTGGCTACATCGGTAACTCACTGAGTCAAATCAAAATCAAATCAAGTTTTTTTCGATTTTTGTAATACAAAAAATCATAAAAGCATACATGATATTGCAAAAATAGATCTGACATTTTGACGCAGTATTAAAAAAAATCATTAGACATTCATGGTTACATAAAAACTGTAGAGTAAATGGTGCTATTGCCTGTCATTTAACACATTAAAATTGTTTCCTGCACCTGATTATACTTTTTAAAAATGAGACTATTTCTCTTGTAAAACATTCAGGGGCCGATTCCGATCCGGTATAACCCGGGTACGAACCGTCGGATGGAGCGTTTTCTCCGTCCGACTCGTACCCGGGAAAACCACCTTACAAACCCGCAAGTACGATTCGTACCAAAACACAATTACCATACGATTCGTAAAAAACACCGACCGGCAAAAAAATACATACAAATCTGAATCTGGACGGCGCATACGCGACGTCCGGACGGAATCAGGCAGCGTTTCACGGACCAGCAAGTACGATTCGTGCCGACGTCACTCCGCACGTAGCATTTTTTACGGGAGCCAAAAACTGCCGGGAAATTGAGGACGACGCGAACAAGGAGCACCGGTACGCGACGGACAGCCATGGATCCCAACCTACGCGTCATCCCGGCCCTCATAGCCTACGACCTCGTGTTCCGAAACCGACGCAGATGCCGCAGAAGGTCAGAACAACCCCCAGGGCCAAAGGGGGGGGGGTTCAAGGGGTAGGAAACATAACCCACACCCCACATAAAACAAATATACCCTGCACAACAATCACCTCCATGGTCTGGTCACTTCGGGGGGCGTGTTCACCAATCCCACGTCCCGCCACAACAGAAGTGGACGTGGACGCGTACCCGTCCCCACCACAATGGTGGTACGGGATGTCCCCACGCCCCTCAGAGCGTGGGTACGGGCAGTACCACGCCTACCCCTACGTCACACCAACAATGGCGGTACGGCCCGTACCCACGTCCCAAAGGCATGGGTACGGCCCGCACCCCCAAAGTCGGGGTGCTGTAGGGGAACGGGCCGTACCCAGGCTCACAGCGCGTGGGTACGGCACATACCACGCCTACCCCTACGTCACACCAACAATAGCGGTACGGCCTGTACCCACGTCGCAAAGGCATGGGTACGGCCCGCACCCCCAAAGTCGGGGTGCCGTAGGGGAACGGACCGTACCCAGGCTTAAAGCGTGGGTATGGCACATACCACGCCTACCCCTACGTCACACCAACAATGGCGGTACGGCCCATACCCACGTCCCAAAGGCATGGGTACGGCTCGCAGCCCCAAAGTTGGGGTGCTGTAGGGGTAAGGCCCGTACCCAGGCCATCAGCGCATGGGTACGGCTCGTACCACGACATTGGACAGACACATAGAGGTGTGTGCCTATCACCCCCAGCAGTGCCCAGACAAATGAGGGGTGGGTGGCCATCACTCCCAGCACTGCCCAGACAAATGAGGGGTGGGTGCCCATCACGACCAGCAGTACCCAGACATATGGGGGTGGGTGCAGAGGACTCCCAGCAGTGGACAGAGACATGGGGGTGTGTACATCATCCTCCGATGAGCAAAACTCCATGGGTGCATGAAGGCATCCACAATGTGCGACAATGTTGAGAGTGCCATGACATCACTGACAGCAGTGTCCCACACCCATGAGGATGGATGTCCGTCCCCCACTGCATGACACACCACATGTGGGTGTGAGGAACAATCACACATGCATACCCACCCCTGGCGGTGGCAGCACAATACACACATTGAGACCATGCAACAAGACTGTATCCACATGTAAAACACCACTAAACTAAGAGAGCCCAAGGGAACACACACTGTCACCCACATTCCAGGACTGATAGGAATGTACAGCTGCCGGGGCAGCCAACAAGTTGTTGCCTCCCATGGAAGGAAAAGGGTGGAGTACACACAGATACAATGCCCACAATTGTCAGGCAGGTGCCCAAAGACCCTTCAGAACACGTAACACATGTGTGTGAGGCAGGGAGTACACACATGCATAGTGCGGAAAAGTGAAAATGTCCACATGTAGTCATGTCAATATACTCCATACACAAGTACAGTGTCCACCAAGGATGCCACAAACGATGCAGGTGGAGACATTGCAGAGCATGCATGGCCAAAGTTGAAGGGATGTGTCACACACCGAGGAAATGTTGACACAGCTCAGCATAACAATTTGGAAACACCCTGCAGGGAAGATGTCAGGTGCCACAGAGGAAGGAACACACCTTGGGACAATGTCACCATGCAGTAAGAGCTAACATGACCTAAAAATATATGCAGACACCTTGTGACGGCATGCAGATACCAGGGTGCACCCCATGAGCAGCACACTACAACATTTCCCAGACACCCAACACATCATTACCACCCCAACTCAGGGAGCAGCAGCACCAACAGCAATACCAGAAAAGCAATAGTGTGCAAACGAAAAACAAAAAGCCACATTCAGCAGTCCAAAGAAAATTAGCTACAGTACACTATTCACCAAGCCCATAGGCCACGCCAGATGCAAAGTCCTGGGGGGGACACGTTGGGACGCGTCTCCCCTAGCTTGCCTGCACAGTTCACTGTTCCATATCATCCACAGAAGGGGGGCATCATGTGGGGGGGAAGAACCAGGCACCACAGGGACAGGAGGGGCACGGGTAAGTGTTGTGGGTGCAGGGACGGACGAATCCACCACAGGGGGTGGGGCAGCGCCAAAGGAGGAGGTCAGTATGGCCTATACACGCCCGCAAGCTCTTCCAGTGTCTCCCCTGCACCCAAAGGAACTACAGGCCCCAAGGAGGGGGGGGTCAGAGGGATGGGTTGCAGCGCAACTGGGGGAGGGTGTGGACAGGGGGGGGACTCAACTACCCTGCCCGGGTAATCCCTCAAACGCTTGCGGGGTGGTGTCTCACTGGGGCTGAGGGACAGACTGGCCATGAAGGACTCTTTGTCCGACTGTTGGGCAGGAGAGCCAAGGGGAGTGGTGTTCGAGGTAGTGGGTCATGAGGACTGCGGACTCCTACTGCGACAGCGTGGCTGCTGTTTGCCCCCGACCCAGTGCCTGTGCCTTCTCCCCCCTGTGTGTGCGTGACAGGAGGTGTGCGCTTGCCCGTCCCTGGTGCTGGGCTGCCTGTGTCTGGTGGGGTGCGTGCATGGGGATGTCTGGGTGTGTATGGGACAGGCATGGGAGTGGGAAGTGCGGATGGTGCCATGGTAGGGGGGGACAGAGCGCTGCCGGAGACCCACTGCTGCCGTCAGTGACGAGTCCATTGACCTCAGCAACATCCGTTGGTCAGACATTGCTGCTGACATGCCCTCCATGTATGACACCATCTGTGTCAGCAGTCTGGTGTGGCCATGGAGGACATTAAGCAGTGATGTCTGACCAACCTGCAACTGCCGCAGGATGTCCACAGACTCGGCATTGACGGCAGCAGGGGAGACAGGGGCAAGTGGTGCGGTGCCTGGCACGAAGGAGACATGTTTGGTGTACCACAAACTCCCCTCGGAACCCAGAACCCCTTATCTGACTAGTTTAGTGTCCCATTCGTTAGCCGAGGTTGAGCTCGGCGGTCCCAATGTATAGACTACCCAGGACAAGCCACTTACAATATTCTCAGGAATGGTGGGCATCTGTAATACCTGTTTGTCATTATTCTCAGATCAGTCCACAACAGAATACACCAAGACACGGTAAAGTTGATAGAGTTCATTCAATGAACCTTGCGTCCTAAGGTGCAGTACTGTGGCTAACATAAGCAGACAAATGGTTAAGTTCAGAAGCATCAGCATTGCTACAATATCATAACCAATGAAAGGAGCAAGCATAAGAAAATGACAGTGGAAACAGCAACCTTCCTGTTGCCAGTAAACTAATAGTAGTATCATTAGACTAATAGAAGGTCTCTAGGCTTGAATGGGTGACCCCCCACCGTACAGATCAGCTCAGTGGAATCACATCACAGGATCAGCTAGTCTCTACTCCAGCGAAAGTACTCCATCACAATGAAACTAAAACGTGCTGCAATGCAATATGAAAAGCACTCGTCTATCAGGTATCTGCAGCTGCGTGCATGTAATGGCTAAATAGTGGGACGATCAACCTGCACACAACAACATGCACCGTCTAGTGACCCAGACTGTTTGTGTACACAATGTACAGTACAAGATCGCTGCTCACTGTGAAGGATGCCAAACAACAGACAGTTCTCTTGTGAAGCAAACTCGATTGGGCATTTTTCAATTAAGAACTCGCAACTCCAGTGTCGCGTGCAAAAGCAGCAAAATTGGCAAGATGGCTTTCTAACAACTAACGCGGTGGTGCAAAATTAGCATTGTACATAGGGAGATAGTAATCCCCACTACACCCCCCCTTGCACGTACCACTAACCACTAGGGGCGCTAATTCAAGTACGCAGAGTTCAAGTTTGATAGAACGGAACCAAGGGCATGAACTGGAAGTCCATAGAAGGTAAGCGAAAACAGTCAGAAAAGAAATTTCAATTATAAACGATGTTGCTGGGAAATTAACCATGTAAAAAGGGAACAAAAATAACATCGATGGATGCACCATGAAACGAGCAGGGCAAAAGTCAATCCATCAAGGTATAAGCACAATAAGTTGCAACAGCTTCCAAGAGGAAATCATTTGAACGTTCCGCAAAAGTATCTGCCATCCAGTTCAGCAGGGGGAAAGAACACACGTGTTCCTCAACAATCGGGGCATCCAGCACCATTTGTGGACAACAGGTGGGTACATCAAGATAACTTCTGGATAAGAATTCTGTTGCAGCCGTTCCGATGTCCCAATTCCCTAGGACTCCATGTGCTGCAGCACAGGCCATAAACCTGACGCCAGAACAGTCCAACTCATGATCCACTAAGGGGCTCATCAGTCGATCATAATCCGGGGCAGGAGCCACCGAGTTAGACAGGCACAAATCCAGAACCCATTCGAATGGACAATCTAGGCAATGAAAGACAGGTTGCACGCAGGTAAAGAAGGGAAACCGGAAGGACAATCCATAGGCAATGCTTAAGGTCGCCAGCGGCAGACTGCCGTAGAATTCAAGCATCTGTTTCCGAAGATGGAGCAGCCAGGGCATGCTGTCTTGTAATGCAAGTTGTGCAGCCATAGCGTAGTACGCAGATCAATAATAGCACACCAGCTACGAGGGCGAGAAGCAAAGGGAGACCTCCGAAGACGCTTGAAAAAATCGACTGAATAAATGCGGGGATCACACCAAACATAGTTTGGAAGGAGGTCACGAGGCCGGAGCCCACAATTTAGAAAAAATCAGCCAGGCCACTTGTTGACGAGGCATGAAAGATAGTCTGAATCAGAGTCCCAAAATGTAGTGGGAGATCAGTGTTCAAAAGCGCATGCACCTCTGTGCGCGTGTTAGCTACGTGAAGGACAAATGTTTCTCGGGATGAAGTCAACACGACTTGTTATTGAAACAATAGAGCCCTTATTCTGCTCATCTTGTTGAACTCTACTTTCAAGGTTGGAATGGAAGGCCAGATGGATACATCGAGCCGGCCATGCGGGGGTGGGAAAAGGACGTTATTACAGAAAACCACTCGTAGTGATACAGTCACGATGTGAGGAATTCCCACCAGCATCCCACAGCAAGCTTCTTCATTGAATAGCACATAACTACCGTTAGCAAGCAGCGTACAAGACAGTGTCATAACTGGCACACAAATCCCTTTCAGAACACAAGCTAAATTATGAGCGTGTATGTTACAAGCACCATGCAATTGAATGTGCCTACACACTACAGAATGATCTGGAGTGGAAGTGCACCCTTCACCTTTTAAATACACCTCCTTGCCGTCTCTCACGCACCTGTTGTCGCCTAGCACCGACACAAGGGACCCGAGCAGGTGGGAGGGCGGTGATGGGAATGGAGGGTGCTGCGAGAGATGGGATGCTGCTTTCAGCAACATGAGTAACATCTACAATACTACAAACATATGTAGGCCCTGCACCACACAGTTGGCTGACCCACCAAGCCACCGGGAAACAATGGGGAACATGGCACAACTGCTAATTACTTGATGTCAACTTATACAGAGGAGCTGGTCTCTGGGGACAGTCGAGCACTGCATCACTGGCATGGCACAGTCACCTACACCCGCAACTGTCCCCAGATGCCAGGTACACGGATAATGACACCTGACATGTAACTACCGGCGTTGCACGATGTGACAATGGCATGTGTGTCTCATGTGTTCCAATGAGCTTGCTGTAGTTGTTCCGTCACATGCATATGCAGTTGCTGCATCCAACATGTGTCTGCATGTTGATGGGCATGGCACACTATTACGCACACCAGGCCACATGTGCAATCAGACGTAACGTGTGTATGTATGCATCGCACATGGACTTGCGAGACAAGGACATATCTGCGTAGTCTCAATGTATGTGTGATCAGTCTTGACATGTACCCCTTCATGGCAAGGTGTGTGGACTGTCCTATTTCAAGGACATGTGACCTGTGCCTCTAGTGTTCCGCAACCTGTCTGTATGATAATACATCCTTCTTCTGCACATATGTGGATGTCTGTCACTCCTGTAATGCGTCTGCCAGTTCACTTACACTGGCCCACAGCTAATTTCATGGCATGTCATGTTGACCTTGAGCACCCACGTATGTAGCTGACTCTTGGTAGGAGTATCACCTGGCTGGCATACGTGTCCTGGATGCATTGCACAGAACAGACTCTGTATGTCGCATATGTGTATTAGCAGTTGAACATGTGCGCAGTTCATTGACATTGGTGTAGTAATGTACTCAATCTTCGTCATTCCTTCCAAATTTCTGCAGGGCACCGCCTCTCCCCGGACTAATTCCAGACTTGGCTGCCATGAGGGAACGTGACTGTATACGCCGCTACCGCTTCTCCCAACCGTTGATTGACAACTTGACCGAAAGGCTGGCACCACACCTCCAACCGCTACACAGGTATCCTACTGCACTGACACCCAAGATGAAGGGGATGGCAGCCCTACATTTCTTTGCCACGGGTACGTTTCAATTGACCATAGCTGATGTAGGTGGAATGTCCCAGATCATGTTCAGCCGTGTCCTGCATGATGTGTTAGAGGCCATGTTGGTACACCTGGATGAATTTATACATTTTCCAACTTGTGAGCAGTTGACAGGTGTCAAGGGTGAGTTCTATGCCCTGGGAGGGATGCCCCATGTCATTGGGGCCATTGATGGGACCCATGTGGCTTTGGAACCACCACAGGCACAGGAGGTAGCCTTTCGTAACCGCAAACATTACCACTCCATCAATGCCCTTGTGGTATGTCTTGCTAACATGCTGATATCCCATGTCTGTGCCCGTTTTCCAGGATCAGCACACGATGCCTACGTCATGAGGCGTAGCAGGGTGCCTGAAATGATGCTGCAGCTGCGCAACGAACGTGCATGTCTTGTTGGTGGGTATACTCTGTTAGTCCTGTATTATTCCGGTATCTTAATATCTTACTGCTTCTCCTGACCCACTTCTGTCCATGATGTTTCCATGCAGGGGACTCTGGCTATCCCACATGCCATGGCTGATGACGCCTCTCCGCAACCCCTAGAACAGCCGCAGAACACCGGTACAACGACACCCATGGGCAGACGAGGCGCGTGATTGAGAGGACGTTTTGGACTCCTGAAGAGCAGATTCCGGTGCCTCCACAAGACCGGCGGCGCACTCCCATATGCCCCGGTGAAGGTCTGCAAAATCTTCCTTGTGTGCTGCATGCTGCTGAAGGACTGGGTTATTCTAAGACCCAGCGGTGCCAGGGAACAACACCTGAAACCTTCGTGGGTTACCTGTTCTGGCGTACCAAACACAGAGACACGGGACACTTCCAGCGACGTCAGAGATCAGCGTTTATTTACTGCAGGGATACAGAAGTCACAAGAAGTACACAGCGTGTAGATTCTCGGAGACTGCTTCAATTTGCAAAAGTGGATCGCTCCTTTTATACACGTTTTTCCCATAGAACAGTATGGTGAACAAAGATTACAACTCAGTTCCCACAATAAACTTCAAAAGAGTCGCGTTCATGTTTCAGGAGGCCAGAACATAATTACAACAGTATTGCCAGTTCCCAACTGTAAAAACATATCTTCTCTGCAATAAAACACATTCCATCCTGACCATAAACACATTAGGAGAAGGAACAAAAACAGATGCAAAGAAAGGACAAGGATGCACAACAGATTAGAGAAGAGTGTTAGGAGTAATAAAGGAAACTCGATGACGAGATCAGAGACACCGTGTCTAATGTATGCATGACTGAAACAATAGACCGGCACGGCAAGATGAGCCTTGAGCGGGGCCATCTGCCTTCGTCGTGTCATTTCCCTCATCATAAAAGTCATACTCAAAGGAACACGTGTCCCTCGTGTAAGCTTGGGAGTCCCAGGGTCACGAAGCGGACAAAGTCCGTTCGCTGGCTACTTGAGGGCAAGAAACAAAATGGATGCCGTATCTAAAATGGAACCCGAGGGTTCAGATGAACAAACCCGAAAATAAGACGAACCATACGTGGTTGCGTAGCGAAACTGCGTACACCCACTATACTCGTCATTTGCGGTTCGTAGATACCCAACTCATCCATATTCGTCACCACTCAAAAGTGTCGTTCCGTCCCACACGGAACCTCAGACGCTCCTTTTGCCCTCATGTAGGCAAGCACTAGTCAAGATCGGAATCTATTTCAATATTCATCAGATCGTTCAGTTGCTGCTGGAACATCATTCTATTCATCAACGTTTCCTTGGTAACAGATGGCCGTCTTATACACGTTGTAGCACATAGGCCACATAAGGCAGGACCACACTGTACACAAAGACAACACGTGAACAGAAACGTTACAACGACCCCTACGATCATCAGAATCTTCCAACCCCAAGTTGACATCAGGCCCCAAAACCATCCTAGAAGCGTCCAATTACCTTCGTCCACGTGTATGGACTCGGAAATCTTGTGCAACTTCGAGATGGCTTGGTAGACAGTTGGAGCATTGTCAGGAATAAAAATGCAACAACTCGAATGGATAACTTTACACACACCACCTCTATCTGCGAGAACAACATCTAGAACCATACGGTTCTGCAACGTCATGAGTCTATCCGCCTGAAGTTCAGCTGTCAGATTACCAAGGGCACTTGCAGTAATATTAGCAGTCGACTCAACTACACGTGTCAGTTGTCTTAGGTTCCTACTATTAACCATAGGTCCCCAAAACGGCAAGAAACCCTTAAAGAAGTCTCCTGCTTCTTGACCGGCAGTGTCCTCTTTGCTAATAACGCCTCTCACAACTCTAGTTTTGTGATAATCTGAGGCGACAGTGAAAGTCGGTGGCAAAAGGTTCGCAATATAACAGGTACCCGAGAAATCACGGGGTAACCATGTATATGCGCGTTCATAACATACAAAATAAGTGCCCTTAGCGGTCAGAAAAACAGGGGAAAAGAGCATCGGCAGAACATACGTGTCAGTGCAAGCACTGTTCCCAAGTTGTGCTCTCGGATTTCGACCCAAACCTTTCAAGCAGAAATTACCGAGGTGTGGTACAATCCATATTGGGGACGAGCTCTTAAGCTGTCTATCACCCACTGACGTACTATACTCAGCCTCGCTCAGATCCTTATAAGCCTGTACCTCTTCATTTGGGATAAGCGATGCATCAAAAACATCTCTATCTAAATCCGCTATCGCTATCGCCAAGGGTTTGTGATACGGCCCAGGACCAAGATTGGCAGAACGTGGCTCTCGACTGGGGTAGGAATCTAGTGCACTACGGAACATAGTTTGGAATGCTCGAGCTGAACCCTGGGAGCTGTACGGAAGGACCAAATATGGAATACCCCTATCCATGGTATGTGGCATTAACCCACACACCCAACAATTGGTAGTATTCATCACCAACTGATGCTGATGTAGAAGTTGAACGAAGGAGTTATTCATAAATTCCGCACGTCTAACCTGTTCATGTTGAGGCAGAGGATGAAAAGAATGTGGGGAAACAGTGGTGAGGGAGCTTAGTTTAGGAGAAAAGGTAGGTGAAACAGAAGGTAATAACAACTGTACTCCAAAATACACTCCACCCACCAATAACATAGATACGGTCAGGAACAGTAGGAACACCTGAAACAAAAAACATTTTGTACATACAACTCTTCTTAATTCTGATCTCTGTGCTGACATCCTTTCTACTTCCAACAGCTTAGAGAATGCCATCCTCTACAAACCGTCCGTGACGTACTTGACGCAATTCGTTCTGAGTAGCGATTATCAATCCCCAGGAGTTCCCAGGAATCGACAAAGGTAACCGACCTAGCGTCAGAAACCTGCTAAACAGAAAGGAGTACCCGCACGGCCCTACGGTGACCCGGATGGAGAGGTTTCCTCGAAAAGTTCAGATTACAAATCTCTTAGCCGTGGGACAACACATAAAAACTCAAAAAGAAAGGATAATTGTCCATAATGTTCATAACACCAAAAACAAATATACAACTAATTTTTATTAGTCCTTGAACGAAGAAAGTATCGACTTCTTCCAGGTCGAGTTTGCTCTACAAACAATTGTTCAGCTGGCGCAACAGTATTCGATGAAGTGGACAACGAGTCAGACCTTGGGCTCTATGCTACCGATGACTCCACATGTGGGTTTGGCAGTGACAAATCATTCCCCACAGGTTGAGCGTCGCTAAACGGCACAAAGTGCAAAGGAGTCTCAGTTTCTGTTGCCGAAATCCCAGTCCTCACCCAACCATCCGTTGGTAAGGGGATCGGTACCTTTTTCGTGTGGCTGGCGTGTACCCAATTCTTCCGGCCCTCCAGTCGAACCGCAGTCCTCGTTGTCAATAAGACTTGAAAGGGTCCTACAAATCTTGGCTCCAAGTTACGCTTCCGACCAAAATTTCGGGTAACAACCCAGTCCTCTGGCCGGAGCTGGTGTCCAGGACCCTCTGTCTGCGCCGGTAGAGCTTCAAAGACCTGTTGATGGATTAACCGTAGTTTAGTGGTCAAATCATGCAGGTAATCAATTAACATTGGATACTCAAGACTATCAAAAGCCCTTGGTCTCGGGACCCCCCAAATATTTGCAGGGCGGCCGAACACAATCTCATATGGGCTAAGCCCTACTCGAGAGTGTACGGTCGCTCTGGTCGATAGGAGAGCCAGAGGCAAGGCATCAGGCCATGATAGGCCAGTCGTAGCTTGAATCTTGGTGAGTTTTAGTTTTAGGGTACCATTGTACCCTTCAACCAAACCCGCTGCTTGAGGATGATTAGCACTATGGAATTTTTGACGAATTCCAAGGCCCTTACACACACTCTGCATTACACTTCCCACAAACTCACTTCCATTATCCGACCATACAATCCGTGGCATTCCGTACCGAGGAAAGTATTCCTTCAGCAGGATTTTTGCTGTGGACAGGGCAGTGTTATCCTTAAGAGGATAGGCCTCAATCCATCTGGAGAACGCACAAACCACAACCAAAACATACTTTAGGTTATTGCATCTCTCCATATGGATAAAGTCCAGCTGGATAACCTCAAAGGGACAAACAGGAGGAGCAAAATGACCAGGTGGAGTGGGGGTGCCCTTGCCAGGATTGTGCATCAAACACACCATACAATTCTTAACCACTCTCTCGGCACATTTAGCAATACCCTCATTTCTCCATACAGGGGACAAAAACCTACATATTCCTTTCGCACTGATATGTGACAACCCATGAGCCATCGTCACAACAGCTAATACATACGCATCTGGTAACATCCACCTCTGACATTCCGTCAGGTCAACCCAACATCCATGCATGTCCAACTTTCCCGTACTTTCTTTCCACTTAGTCTTTTCAGCTTTAGTAGCCTCGTTCTGAATTGCTTTCACACTCTCAATAGTATTTTCACACATACCAGTCTCCGTCAGCCACCTCACTGAACTCGTGACATACATTCGGGTCGCAAGATCCTTAGCCGTTTCCTTAGCAATCTCATCCGCAAACGCATTACCACGACCGACATCATCCGTCACTTTCCGATGTGCACTACATTTAACAATCGCCACTTGTTTAGGCAGTGTAAGTGCATCCAAAAGGTCATTCACGAGCTGCCCATGCTGAATCTTCGTACCATGTGATGTCATTAGGAGAAGGAACAAAAACAGATGCAAAGAAAGGACAAGGATGCACAACAGATTAGAGAAGAGTGTTAGGAGTAATAAAGGAAACTCGATGACGAGATCAGAGACACCGTGTCTAATGTATGCATGACTGAAACAATAGACCGGCACGGCAAGATGAGCCTTGAGCGGGGCCATCTGCCTTCGTCGTGTCATTTCCCTCATCATAAAAGTCATACTCAAAGGAACACGTGTCCCTCGTGTAAGCTTGGGAGTCCCAGGGTCACGAAGCGGACAAAGTCCGTTCGCTGGCTACTTGAGGGCAAGAAACAAAATGGATGCCGTATCTAAAATGGAACCCGAGGGTTCAGATGAACAAACCCGAAAATAAGACGAACCATACGTGGTTGCGTAGCGAAACTGCGTACACCCACTATACTCGTCATTTGCGGTTCGTAGATACCCAACTCATCCATATTCGTCACCACTCAAAAGTGTCGTTCCGTCCCACACGGAACCTCACTGCACAACATGGCAGTGGAGAAGGCCGTGCCACTCATCCTGGATCCCGATGAGCAAGATCATCCACCCGTGGAGGATGAAGGGCTTGGGCACGGGGCAAGTGAGGATGAGGAGGAGGATGAGGACATCCGGAGTCAGCTTATCTGCAACTTCTTCTCATGATGGTGAGTCCATGTGTCTGAGAGTGCACGCTTAGTGCCTTGTGCGGCATGTGTTGCAATGTGTGTGTCGAGCTGACTGTGTGCTAAGTGACTTGGAGGTGTGTTCTGATGTGTCATTCAAGTGATGATGTCATTCCACAAATTGTTTGCGGGAACACAAAATTCATTAATAGCATGGTGAGAACATCATTCCTGTAGAGTACATGTACATGTCTGCGGATTACTAGCTCTTCGCTGACTTGTTGTGTGTCTGTCCTCCCCAGGTTCCTGCGGCTGTCGTCTGCTCATGTCATCATTGCCCTCCTGCTATTCCTCATGAGTATTGCAACCTGTGCTGGATCAGAGTTACATGCACAGACATGGTGACAAGTCATTTTGGGTAAGGAGTGCAGCAAGGCGTTTTGTGGGTGGTACGTGTTTGTGATATGTGGGGAGTGCTCCTGTGCATGTTGTGTTACCATGCATACATGTCGACTCACCATGGGCCACATGACGTGTTGCATGGCTCCCATGAATTGATAGTCACCCTTCCTGACAGTCATCTGTCATGGATTGTGGATTCTGATGAAGGCATCGATGTGTGTATAACGTCCCTCAGGAACATACGGGATGCTAATGGTGGACATGGTGTGGGACATCCCCATGACAGGCTCAATGGGGAATTGCAGCCTCTCCGTATGCAGCAAGGGGTGTTAGGCTCAACCCCTTCACTTGTGTGCCAGCTGAGTAGGATTTACCACATCTGTGTGTTGAAGTCCAGTGTAGGTCACACATACATGTTCAGCCAAATGACCAGTGAGTCTGTTCCAATGGATGCATTTCCATTAGTGTGAGGCTGAGTAATAAAGGTGTTGGTCACACTCCAAGGTGCCTCATCTCTGTCAATGCATGTCTCTTGCCACTGCGGCATATCTGGCATACTTGTTGCAGATAATGCATAGGAGTCCATGTGTAGTTTAGCGACATGCATGCAGTTGCTCATGGATTAGGCTCCCTATTGGGCATGAAGTACATGGCCGTGTATGTTTTTTAGCAAGTTTGACCACACAATGGGCCATCAACAGCTGCTGAGGGTGTGTCTCCTGTGCGCAGGTCGGCCTTCAGTTTCCTGATCCGGTGTATTGGCACTTTGGTGATTGTGCATGCATTGTCTCTGGGTGTGCCATGTGACACTGGACACTCCTTACTTTACACATGCACCTGTTGCAGTTGTCCTTCTGACATCCTAGTCCTTGTGTGCAAAATGGTGCATTTTGCAGGGAGATGGCGCCTGCTGCTGCGGGCCCTGCACAAGCACCCAGTGGGCAGACACACAAGATGGTGTGTATCATGTTTGGCTCGCTCACATATGCCATGCTAGTCCACAGCATCTGTACCGCATGCTGCAATGCCCTCTGCATTATGCACATGATCCACAGATAGATCCACTCCAAGTACAGACAGACATCCCCCAGGTCCATGACAACATCCATGTCAAATACTGCCCTGCCCTCTACGGAGCTAGTACATCCATACTCCCAGGAAACTGGTCCATTTCCAGGGGGCATCTGCACACCTCAGCTTCAACACCCTGTGCCCCAGCCACCTCACCGTCCAGCATAGATAGCTGCAATGGATCACGGTCTGCTGCAGGATGACCTCCACACTCCCCACCCACACTCAGGAGGCAGTCCACAAACCCGACCTCACACCAACCTTGTACGTCTGTCATCCTAGATCCCGTTGGGCCATCTCTGTGCATCCAACCTTGCCCTGGCCACCGTTCTTCACATCCACCGTACTCCAGCATACAGGACATTGTTCTACCACCTGGCCACACATACCTGGGACTCCCTCCCTGGGTACCTCCACATGAGCCATGACCTCTACGCCTTGATGATTATCTCCCAAATAGGTCTCTCTGCACAGTTTAGCAAGCCCCCCCTCAGCAGCCACAGGCCATCACAGGTGAGTGTTGTGCTCCATGCCTACATTGAATGATAACTTGTTATCCATGTATCTCCTGTACCAGACTCTGATCCCAGGGTATGGATGGCTGGAGTAGGTTCAACACTCAGGAATAGTTAGACATTTCCACACACATATGTCGTTGAATAATGCCAAATGACAGCAACATCTCCTGTACAGAAAAATAAGATTTTATTTTTGGTGGGGTGGGTCTTTTGGTAGATGTGCTAAGGTGCTCTACCGGGGGAATAGAATCCAAAGTTCACAGGGGGAGATGGCATCCTTGTCAGTTGGAGTCATCAGAGTCCAGACCACAGTGTTGGTCATCATTGGTCAGACTGTGACCAGCAAGTCCATGTGGCAGAGAATATCATTGGGTGAGGTGGTGCTGTTGCGCCAGAGGGCCAGGTGCCAGGCCAGGTGACCTGGGAGATGGGGATGGTCCGCTGACTCTCACGGTCTTTTCCGTGAACGACCTACCTTCCTCCGGGGACCCTCAGATGCAGGCCTTGACGATGTTTGGGACGCTCCGTCAGATGAATCCTCCTCCTCCTCCTCCCTCCCAGTGTCTGGTGCTGGTCTACGCCTGGTGGTACAGGGAGGGTTTGCCAGGCTTTGGGCGATCTGACGGAGTGATTGGCTCACGTCCCTGTGCACCGCCAGGAGCTCAGCCAGTCTTGCCTCCATCCGTCCTTGGTGTTGTTGATGACTGGCATGATGCTCGACCTGCAGGTTCTTAATGTCATCGAAGGTCCCCTGCATCCCAGAAAGTCTGGACACGACCTGGTCGATGCCTCTGGTGTCACGCCGGTAGGAGTCCAGGATGTTGCGTATGTGTGACATACCGGTGTCTTGATCTGGCTGGTCAGGTTCGCGCCTCCGCCTGCCTCCACTCCCACCAGCCCTGCTCACTTGAGCCTGGCCTGCCCTTGTGGGCACATCGGGTCTACGGGACCCCTGAGGGATGGCATTTGCAGGGTTGCCTGCCTCCTCCTGGGTGCCCGTGGAACCTTGTCCCTCCTGGTCAGACTGGCTCTGTTGTTCAGTGTGAGCAGGGCTCCTGGTTGTGTCCTGAGATGTGGCAGGAATGGGGGTGGTGGTTGGCACAGACGTACCTGACGCAGGTGCTGCAGGGGCTTGTCCACCAGAGGGGCCAGGTTGGTCGGGGTCATCCACGGAGTGGTGAGAGTCGTCACTGCAGGTAGGATCGTCTTCACGCGTAGCCTGGGTCTGTGAGTCTTCCCCCCAGTGTTGGGGGGAGATCGGCGACGTTGCCCTGTGTGTGAGAGAGAGACAATGTTAATGGTGTTTAATGCCACATCTATGTTTCGTACATATTAAAGTTGGCACAGTTCCTCCAGGTAGTTGGATGTCCCTAGCATTCCTCTCAGTGTCCACTTGGGGATGGGTATGTTGCGGGGGACAGATTGAAATGTTCTCCTGAGTGTTTGACCTGTAGATTGTTGGCTCTGATGCTTATTTGGCTCTGGTTTGGTCTTGTTGTGTCACATGTCCATTGTGGGAGTGTGTACATCCGTTGCCTGTGTGCTTGTGTTAGGGGGGGGTATGATCGGGCGTGCTGTTGTGTGTAGTGTGAGTTGTCATTGGGTCTCCCAGGTGATGTGTCTGTCCCCTCATGGTGCATGCTGGAATGACAGTGAGTGTGAGTTCCTGTGCTAGATACCTGTGCTTGTGGAGTTTGTGTTTGAGTGTACAGTGGTCCCAGGAGGGCCTTGTGCTGCATGCAGCAGGGCCCGGTGTCAGCTACCTTATCAGTAGTTTGCCAGTCCCTGTGCATTGTGCATGGGTATGTACCCATGCCATATGGGCTGAGGGCATTTGTGTCTGCGTCTCATTTCCACAACGTGTTCTGTGGGGCCCAGCCTCCCGGACATCCAGTCTTGTGTTTGTGGTTGTTGTAGGCTTGGACATGGCCTTGCCTTGATTTGTGAAGGGTGCATGGAGACGTTAGTGGCATGAGCGTGGTTTTTGAGTGCGGTTGTGTGCGGTGGGTGCTTGGGGGAAGTTGCGTGCATTTGGTGTATATGTGGTGTGGCCCCATTGCCCCCATGTTACGTAAGTTGTTTGTGTACTCACCAGGCTCTGCGACTCCTTCGACTCCGTGTACTCCCACCGGCGGTAGCAGGGCCATCACCTTCTCCACCCAGGGATGGTAGTGTACGGGTCTGCGGGGCGGCCCACCTCCAGTGATGTTGGTCTGGGCATGTTCTTCATTCATTTTCCTCTTGACCGCCCAGCGCAGATCGTACCACCTGGCTTGGCATTCATGCCTGGTCCTTCGGACGGGCGCAACAGCATTCACCTTGTCGACAATCCTCTGCCACATGGCAGATTTTTCTGATATGCTGGTCTATCTGACCAATGTTCCAAACAGCTGTGGCTCGACTCTGATGACTTCGTTGACAAGGAGCTCCAGCTCCGCCGTAGTGAACTTTGGATTCTTGTCTGTGGGCATGGTGTGGGGTGTGGGTGTGGATGTGGATGGTTGTGGGTGTGTGAGTGTGAATGTGAGTGTGTGTGTCAATGTGGAGAGGGGGATGTTTGTGGAGGAGGTTGTGTGAAGGTGTGTGAGTGAAGGTGTAGTGGAGGTATGAGTGATGTGGAGTAGTTTCTCTGGGGAGTTGTTTGTCAGTGGGGTCTGGCAGCAGCGGGTCTGTTGCAATGGCTCATAGGTTGTGTGTGGGCCCTTTTTATTGGTCCATTTTTGGGTGTGGCTGTGTTTGAATTTTGGTGGGTGTGTTATAAGTGGTGGTTGTGATTGGGGCCTCTGTTTGCCTGTTTGGATGTGGCAGGTCAGTCATTGAGATGTATTTTGTCATGTAGACGTGTCGAATTGACCCTCCTTGTGCTGTTTTACAGTGTCCTGGTTCTGTATGAGTCTTTTTCGCATAGGTACGATCCGTACATACGTGATGCTGGGTGAGGGTGCTGGGGTACGGGGTTGGTGTGCGGCGCGTACATGCGGTGGGGGTTCGGTGCGTACATGCGGTGGGGGGGCTGGGGGTACAGTGCGTACATGCGGTGGGGGTACGGTGCATACACGTGCGGCCCTGGGGAACGGCGCGTACCTGCGGAGGTACGGCGCGTACATGTGGGGGTGCTGCACGTACATGGGGGACGGCGCGTGCAGTTGCGGGGCTGGGGTACAGTGCGGACAGGGTGGTGTACGGTGCTGACATATTTGGGGTTGGGGGGGCTGTACGGCTCGTATACGGCCATGGGTTTACCCGTGTACAGGTGTGCTACTGCGTTAGCTCCGTACGGGTCATTCTCCGTGCGTTTGTGTATTCGGACGGACGGTCGGGATCGTACTTGCGCGTTCAGACTGTTGTTTTGCGATTTGCATGTGAAAATGTCCGGCTCACTCTCGTACACTTTTCCCAGCGATATTCGGACGTAGACACTTTCCGACGCACTCTCGTAGTCTTTTCCCGATGCTATTCGTAGATATTTTTCACGTACGAATCGTACTTGGCCATTTGTAAGGTACTTGTACGACTCGTACGTAAAAAAATAAGGATACGAGTCGTACGGTAATTTTTTTTAACGGATCGGAATCTGCACCTCAATGTCTAAAATCTGTAGTGCAATAAAGGCTGGGCAGCATTGCTTCAGACCCCATAATTTTAAAATGGGAATGATCCATCTCCTTCTGTTTGTAGTGTAGAATTTACAGAATATTACTACATGCAAAGTGGTTTGCTGGGAGACCTTGTCACACGGTCAAGGGCACAGAATTTTAGACCAGTCGTTTGTTGAAAGAAAGCTTACCAAATGATGGAAGGTGTTAAGTCTGACACGAGTCAGAACTAATCTATCATACCCGTTTGGCATATCGGTTAAATAAGGCTGCATGCCGTGGGTACTTAACTGCATTTGGTATTGAAGTACCATCGGTCGTGAGGCTTCTGCAGCAAATCTGATTGCCTCCAGATGAACCATACAAGACTTTTTAGAGGCTTTTCTGGAAATGTTACCCATAGACAGGGGGTCATCAAAACAGCCTGCATGCCCAATATAATTCCTAAAATCTTTAATATATTTTAACCAGCATATTTCAAATGCATGATCCAGTTTGAGGCTGTCTCTTAGGATTTCACTGTTAAATTCTGTATTAGATGTGGATCAAATGCGATGCCAAAGGAGGACCGGTTGTACTATTATTATATCTGTTATGTATGGCACTCCCAATTCTGAGTGACAAATATAGGTCAAAGTGCTGCGTGAGACTGCCAACAGGAACCTTAAAAAGGTGTTCTCAGTCTTTTGAATAGAATTTACGTTGCAGTAGCCCCATATATAGCCGTGCTAATGCATTTTGCGCTATAAATGTGAAGCTGTTCCACTGGAGGTTTCTTCCCTAACTTCTTGGATTAATTTATCAAAGCTGACATTGCTCACATAAAATGCAAGTTCCTGGTTTTAATGGCTTGGGTCCAAGATCCGTTGGAATCAAATAAAATTCCTAAATAGGGATATGTTGTGGTCTTAGCTACCTTTTTTTGTCGATGTAAATGTCTCTACACTTTGCATTGCCTTTCCCACAGCTCATAATAAAAGTTTTGGATGTGTTCACTCTCAGGCCCAGATTTATCATATAACTGTTGTAAGTGTCAAGGGCCCGTTGTAGGGCCAATGGAGTACGGGCCATTATCACAGCATCATCAGCATAGAGAAGGGCAGGCAGGGAGCAACTGGCTTTCTGTGGTAGATCGCAACACTTCCCGAGCATTGTCTGCTCTAATCCATTAGTATGTAGTGTAAACAGAAAAGGGGCCAAAATGCAGCCTTGCCTGACCCCCCTCTCCATGGTGGAGGGCTCCGTACACTCACCATTGGACCCTTACCGGACTCTAGTGGAAGCATTGCTGTACAACTGCCTCAGGAATTGGATTAGCGCTGCCTCCTCCCCATGCTGTCTAGTATATTCCATACTTTCTCATGGACGACACAATCAAAGGCAGCCGTGAGGTGTACGAAAGCCAGATGTAATTGGCCCTCACTGAGTCTGTGAAAGGATGTGTCCGGGTCTGTGTGGATCTGTGAATGGGTACATCAGTGTGTGAGTGGGATTGTCAGCGCATGTTTTACTGTCTAAGTGGATTGGTAAGTGGGTGCCTCAGTGTCTGAGTGGGTTAGTGAGTGGACGTGCCAGTGTCTGAGTAGGTCTATACGTGGGTGCATCAGTGTCTGTAAGTGGGTGTACCACTGTCTGAATAGATGTGTAAATGCATCAGTGTCTCATTGGCTCTCTGAGTGGATACATAAGTCTATGAATTAGTCTGTAACTACATGTGTGACTGTTTGTATGAGTGTATGAGTCAATTCAATTCAATTCAAGTATCTTTATTCGGTTACTTTAGAAAAATAACCATAAAAGCACATTACAATTCATAAAAAAAAGTAATTTCAGTGCCACATGAGTATATAATTACAGTTCACATAATAATCGATTTCCGAAAGTTAAAAACATTATTTTTAAAAGCAGTAACAGATGCAGTAACAAATTCATTTTCTAAAAATTGCAAAGCTATAAATGCAGGTCGACACTGTTTGAGTCCAGGGTCCTTTAAAACAGGGATAATCCATCTCCTTCTTCGTATAACATAAAATTTACAGAAAAACAAAATATGGATGGTTGATTGAGTGGAAGAATCGTCACATGGGCATTTACACAGAACTCTAGACCAATCATTTACTTCAGGGAAACTTAGAGACCTATAAAAAATGTTCATTCTAAAACATACTAGCAGAAAACGGTCATAGTCATTATTTACTAAAGATATATACGGCTGAATGGTTGGAGTCAATAAGGTTAGATGGTGAGTTTGAACCGTGGATTTACTCATTTCAGTAGTGGTTCTAATTCCGCCCAAAAAACACATACAAATTGCTTTGAGTCAATACATTATTGAGTAAATAATGATTTGAATATCTTTTAATTATTTATTTTGGATATATTCGCGACTGCACCTCAACGTTACAGGGGGGGCCACATTGGACATCGCGATGCAGTTGTGACTCAGAACACGTGGAGAAAAAATATATTTTTTTGGGAAAAGGGACAGCGTGGACCCCCTTCGCTGGGCTGATTTTGTCCCTGGGAACCCCATTCCTGGGGCATGGCCACAATACTGGATGCCCTGTTCCCACCCAGTTATTTTCTTTGGGGACCTCGAGGGAACCTGATGGCCCTCAAGATCCCTGCGAGCTCCCTGAATCCTGCCAACTCCCCGGCATTGCTTTTGGACAGAGGGAGCTGCTAAAATGCAGCTCTCTCTGGCAAAAAGCAATTCTGCTAGGCTTCGTGCAAGTAAAAGCATTTTACTTGCTCTTGCTTCCACGATGTGGAGTAGTGTTTACTATGGCTTGGTGGGAGCCCCCCACTCTAATATTAAATCTAGCCCGGGAAGGTGGTGGCCCCCACAGCATTATTGAAACTTGCCCCTGGGAGCTGGCGCACCCAGGGGCCTAGATTAAACAAAGCGCAGGAGTCAAAGCTTTGTTTTTTTAATATTTTCGGATTTTTACCAAAAATGTTTTTTGGCCTGAGGAGTCCATTTGGCCCCCTCAAGAGGCTAAGAGGTAGGGTGTTTCTACCCTGCCCGCTTTTCATTTTTTAAAGTTTTTTCTTCTGACTCGGTTCCACCAAGTCACAAGATGGATGCCAACACTTCTTGGTTTGAAGTTTTGGCAGCCAATCAGATCTCAGGCACGAGATTTGGAGGGGTCGCAGATCCACCTCGGCCTCAGATGTATATCTTAAAAAATCTTTAAATTTCTCTGCAACTACTGAATGGATTTAAACCATTTAACAAAAAGGTTGCTTTCCGAACAGCTACCTTTCTGCCAAATTTGGTGTAATTTCGATCAGCAGTTCAGGCTGTATCCATGTCTAATGTTTCCTATGGAAATTAAAATGGGTGAAATCACATTTTGGGACCCCCCCCCTTTTTGTCGGCCCCCGCTTGATGGATCACTTCAACACTTTCAAGACAGCAGCTGAAATGACTTACAAATTCGTTTTGGAAAAAAACTAATTATATATATATATATATATACACCACCAATATGTAGTTATATTTTATAGTGACATAGTTAGGGTTAGGACCATGTTTCCATAGGAAAAGTGTTTTTTTGACTTTCCTATATCTTTTGCACCATTTGATGAACTTTTCCCCAAAAAAGTGTGCTGGTGATTCTTGCTGTGCATGGAAAGTTTTGTGGTGATCCGTCAAGCGGGGTCTGAGAAAAAGGGGGGTCAAAACAAGTGCGTTTCCAAAGTTAATTACTGTGGGAGTTTTGAGTACGACTACAGCCTGAACCGCTGGACAGATTTACACAAATTTCGCAGAAAGGTAGACTTTGTTATGCAGATTGCTCTTTCTTTCTTTTGGAATACATCCATTCAGTAGTTGTCGAGAAATTAAATGAAATCCAAATTTATATATCCGTGGCCGCAACAACTTTGCAAATAATAAAAAGCTTGTGCAGTGATCTGCAGAGTTCTGACTTGCTGTCAAAACTTCAACCAGGACCCCATTCCCCGGGGCTCAGCCTCTAGTGTAGATGCCCTTGTTCCACTTAAGGCACCCACTTTGTAGTGTTGAGGACAGTGGGGGAGCATCAAGGGCCCCACATCATTTTAATATTGTATGCCCCGGGAAGGTAGCAGTCCCCGGGGTACAAGTGGTGCCGTGTGGGCACCCACGCATAATTAAAATATAAATCCAAACAATGTAATTAGTGATGTCATCAGTGATGTCATTTGAGATGTCCTCAGTGATGTCATGAGTGATGTCACTGACAAGTCATGAGTGATGTAATATGTGAGGCCATAAGCAATGCATTGCGAGGACATAGGTTATAGTTAGCTCAGCTAACTGTAACTGCTCAATTTGTCTGGTTGTGTATGAGTCAAATGTCAGTTTAACTATAGCGCCCCTGTAACCTCTGTTTTTTTCAGTGAATATCTATATCGATATATACACATATGTATACATATATATACATTCTCTGAAACATTATATTTATCTGAAAATGTCAGTTAAAGCATACTGTTTTAAACAAACAAAAACCACTGATTAAAATTATCCAAGGGCATGAGTTATAGTTACTTGAGATAACTATAACTGGTGAATGCCAGTGCCTTTCTCCATTTAAAATGGTATGTTTCACATAACTACACATTCCCTTTAACATTTGATTTTTTCAGTAAATTTCAAAGGTTTTTTAATGCAAAGAAATATATTACTAACACCTAACTATAACGTCACTTTTTCCTTTGTTTTTTTCTGTGAATTTCTAGGGCTTTTTAGCATAAAATTATGTTATTATCTTACGTTAACGTCAACCTCCTGCCACGCATTGCATTGAGTTGCCCAGTGGGCTTTGCCTGCGGCAGCCAATTCCATGCTGTGCATGGCATTTAACACCAAAACATAGAAAGTGGGCCTATTTGCTTTATCAAGGAGAGAGCATATCAAATTATATAAAGCAAATCTATCATCTTTCTCCAAAAATAACCTATATTTTGAATCTAATCTTTATTTCAATAATTCACACAATACATTGTTTAAGAAAAAATATTTGTATAAAAATATTTAATAAAGTTTTGATTAAAAAAGAAATCAACATGCCTGTGAGTCACTCTTTTAACATTGTTTGTATGATTGCATTTGGTGGGCTGAAAAATCTCAGACATGTTTATTTTTTTAATGTTTAACGTGTCTCTGAGTCTTTCTTATAACATTTTTAGCCCACAATATACAATCATAAAAAGAACCACTAGAAGGCTGCACTGCAGCTAAAAAAATAGAGATACAATTCAGAGTATTTCAAAAACATTGGTAAGTTCTCCTATGGTGGCAGATTTAATGACCCAGGAGACTTACCAGGACCCTACAAAATTTAACTGCAGGCAGCCGAAACGTGCCATGGTACCTCTTAATAAAATAACTGCAAAATAACTCAGAAGTGTTGGCAATCCTTTGTGAATGAGGTGAGAAGTGAGGATTGATTGAGTATTTTTGTGGAGATTGCTGACTCCGCCACAACACTGACACGCCCTTCATTCTAGCTTGCTGCCAAGTTTGGGGTAATTCCTGTCAGCCGTGCCTTCTGAATCACTGATTCCCAGTTTTCCTATCCAAATTTCATGGAAAAAACACATTTTGAGACCCCTCCATTTGCTTAACCCCCCACTTGATGGATCACTCCAAAAGTTTCCATGTAAACTTACCTGTGATGTAAATAATGCCTCCAGAAAAAACTAATATATATACAATTTAATAATTCTAAACATCATCAACCTAGTCTCACCATCTCAGTACCAAGCAGGTTGAGCAGGTCTTCCCCCAATTCAATTGGGGTCTGGCCAGCAGTGTATCAACTGCCCCTCAATCTGTAAAAACCAAGGTGTGGTGGCACATGCTGCGCCACACTTTCCTTTTCCGCTGATTGTGCACAATCAATCTGTACTCTTTTCCTGGCCTGTTCCCTTCTGCTACATGAGAAGGAGTTGGTGCTGTCCAAAAAAATTAGCACTGTCCCCTCCACCTCATTAAACATATGGTGGTGTGTTAACCCCTTGCACCGCTGTTGACAACAGGTGGCCCAAGGGGGTACGCAGTGCTGCCTGCCTTTGTCCATTGATAGGGATTACAAAAGGGAAAGGGAAGATATTGCAAAAATAGACACACGGAACAAAAAAATGAAATGTTAGCGCATGGGGCAGGCCTACTGGAATAAATAGTGAAAATAAAGTTCAAAAAGGGGAGAAGTAGATAAGAATGGGTTTGGTGAAGGTGGCTAAGCTTAGGGAACAGGGTAGTGTGATCTTTAGCTATGCAGGAGCAGGCTGGAGTAAACAAAATAACTACATGCTTGCATAACGGGTCTTGCATTTCCTTACTATTATTTTTATTTGAAATGCATCTCTAGTATCTTTTCTTAACACAAAGTGCCAGATAGGTAATGTTGCTTATTTGTTTTTAATTTTAAATAATTACAGGAATGCAATTTATGCAAATCTCTCACACTCCGGAAATGAAATTACATTAAGGTGAATTCAAATAATTAAATGAGAGAGTACTCAGTGGTTGCAGATAGGATCAGGTTTCACGTTAAAATTAGTCTGGGTAGACCACATTGTGTTGGTAAAGTTCTTCAATGGAAATGGATGTAGTTTAATAATTTAATACTTAACATCTGTTGGGATTAGGGTTAGATTTAATATTAGCATGGCAGTTGTTCAATTAGCTGAATTTCATCAAAATTGTTTATTTAATATGACAAATATGCATTATAAGAGTTAACATTTGGAAAAAATGATTTAAATACATTTAATGCACTAGTTTCAAGGAATTTCATATATATAAAATGTTCATATTCATGAAATCATGCAGTTAATGCTAGTCATTGGTAAAGGGTACATTACTTGATTCAATTAAATTCAGTTTAATTGACTATAATTCAACATACTAATATACAGGAATGTTTTTCTATTGGAAAGCGAAAGGTTTAGGATTTCATATAGGTATGTATCAGTGAAGAGTATAAATGCATAACAAAGAGGTGATGTTCTGGCAAAAGGAATTTAAGGTTAAAGTAGGCTAAAAAGGTAATTTGGCAAGTGGGAATGGCAGGAGAGGAATAATAAGTAAATATGTGTATAACAGCTGTTCTTATTTCCACCAGGGATGTATTTTAGTTTGTTGAGAAACCATCTCTCCTACACCCCATGAATTTTGGAGCTTTGCCTTACTGCTTCCAGCATGAAGACAAATGTAGAGCCTTATTTAGAGTATGGCAGTTAAACAGCTACATCACAGGATGTGCATAACTAATATCTTTGCACACTGCTAGTTCAAGGGGTGTCACATTTTGCTTTTGTGGTTGTTAGCTGCTTATTCTGCGACTCCTGGCTCACCACAACTTACTCCATTCCAAAGCTCCCTCTTTAACGTACTACCCCTGGGACTTCACGTTATTGGGCAGATGTAAAAAATTCTTATTTTGCATTACCTAAGTCGGGATTCCATAGAAATCGCTATTTTGTAAATGTAAAATGATAGGTACAAACTTTGCGATTTACTGGTAGTGATTCCTATAGCATTGGAAACAATATTAGGAAATCACAAATAGGAAATGCTCTTGCATTCCCACCAATGGGCAAAATAAGAAATCACAATTTAGAAAATACAAACCCAAGGCTGCCTCTGGGATGTATGACGTTACAACGCATGCTGTTAAAACGCATGCTGTTACAACGAAAGTTTTACAACGCGAGTGCATTGACAACGCAGAACATTACAACGCAAGTCTTTACATCGACTTGCACTAGATGGTGTGCTAACATTAAAAAAGTGTAATTTACTATTCCAACTCCAGTCCACGTAACAGTAGGGAAGGTGTTGGGACAGTAAACTACACTATTTTTAATGTTAGCACGCCATCTAGTGCAAGTCGATGTAAAGACTTGCGTTGTAATGTCCTGCGTTGTCAATGCACTCGCGTTGTAACAGTTTCGTTGTAATGGTAGTGCGTTGTAAAAGTTGCATTGTAAAGGTTGTTCCCCCTGCCTCTGGCATTAAGAAAGCACCCTGAAATTCGTAGTGCACATCTGAATGTACAAATGCCCTAGGGGCATATGTGCACTTCATATCATATTAACAAATGTATTTTCAAATGCATTCTTTTATTTTGTACATGGTTACTGTTGGCTTTGAGTCAATAGTAATAGAATTTCTCAATTGCCCGATTTGCATTTGCGAAATGCCTTGCACATGTGCTTTAGGAATCGCAAATAGGTAATCCATTTTTGTGATTTCCTAAATCATGGTCACAAATGTCAATTTTTTTGCCTTGTAGAAATAGCAAATTGTGACCACGATTTGGCATTTGTACATATCAAAAGGCCCAAAATAAAGATTCAGACCATTATGAAATGCTAAATCACTTTGTACATCTGGCCCTCTGACTCTCCCTGTCCCTTTGTATAACTATCCAGTGTCACCGCCCCTTCTGACTATGCAGCTAAGAATCTGTTCACCTTCCCCTGATTGACTGTTTGTGGTTGTAGACTGAATTTGGGTCCTGGGAACCAAAGAACTGTATTGAGAGTTTTTCTAACAAGCTGAATTTTCTCTCCCTCTAGATCAGGTAACATCTTCACAGCTTCATGATGGAACACAAACATTTACTTGCTACATTGTCGTGAAGGTGAAGCCAATGAAAATGGCATTATAATTGTCAGCCTAAATTTGGCCTCCAATCAATACCATTTTTTTCAAACTCAGGTTTCCTGATAACAAAGCCAATGGGAGATCCCCCAACAGGTACTCCACCTGAACATATTTTAAAAATGGGTCTTGTAAAGATAGAGGCGGGTGTAAGGGACATCTACTATTTTTGAAGAATGGTCATTTAGGGCACTCCTCTGATTGAGTCCATTAATTTAACCTTTTTTTGATAGATGTTGGTGCGGTACCCCGTTGATACTGGCATGTGGATGGTCATGTAACATGTATTTGAATAACAATACAAATCTTACATTGTTGGTGTTCTATGCAGTTTGCATGCCAAACAACATAACACTGCCTCTTTCCCACCACTAATTCCAATGTTTTGACCTTGGAAAACCTACCACAATGTTGCACTCAGCTGTGACATTTGAAGTCCATCTCTGCTAATTCTGATTCTGTGCATGAAGAACTACAAGCAATTGTATCTTGCAATCCCAAGGTTAAGATAAGTGTGAAAATCTATTTATGAAAAGGGCTTACCAAGTTAAATATTTCAACGTTCATATTGGTCACCAACCAACTTCACTCTCCTCAGTCACAATCATAAAGTGCATCCAGACGCTATTCTTTCTATTTCATTTGCCACCAAAAACTCTTTAAGCCTAATCTCAAGGCACCATACAAAGTATTCGAGTTTAGTTTGGAATGGCAGATTAAAGGATCCTTATTCACATACCTGCCATGGTGTGAAATTGCTAAGGTTGGCACACTCATTATGGGTGAACGGCCCATGTCTTGGCACACAGAAATGCATGTTGTGTAAGGCATGTGCCACAGCATAGATAGCATTGTAGATATTATAGGTGATTCTTTGGTCATAGTCATAATTTCTTTGATCCAGTTTTTCCTCTCCAGTGCACCAGCCTGTACTTGTATTATCGCTATCTCTTGAAGTCAGATTACTGGTTTCCCATTGGCATCCAAAGGCCTCCTCCCAGAAGAGTTTAATAAATACATCCCTGGGTGATGTGAAAGGATGAGCTTTGAGGAAGAAGTCTTCCATCCCTGGCACCTTTCCCTCCTTTGCAGTCAAACCAAGTGAGCCACTCATGATGTTGCCAAGATCGGTGCTGGAGGTAATGGTGGTAGTGAACAATGCATCACTAGCAATCCACAACTTCCCAGCGATGTTCTCTCCGACAAGCGACTTGAGCACTGGAAGCAGATAAAGAGGATTACAAAAGGCCAGGATGACATTGACTGACGATCTCTTGACTAGATCACGGATCACAGTGTTCCTATTGGCAGAAGAGCTGATGGAGATAGTCTCATGGAATGCTATGCAGATTCCAGATGCCAAAAGGTTCGCTTTCAACACTTGCGAGCCCAGAGTTCCGTAGTCATCCTCACCAGAGAGAAGCCCCACCCAGGTCCAGCCAAAGCTCACCACCAGCTCCGTAAGTCCATATGACTGAAAGAAGTCACTAGGGAATGTCCGTAAAAAAGATGGAAATTGTGCTTTGTCACTTAGCAGTGGAATTGATGCAAAGTAACTGACCTGTGAGATTAGATAAACCAACTCAGATTTAGGCAACAAAAGCAAGATGTTCAAGAAAACTTGGCTTTACTGGACATCATAGACAAAGAGCTACTTTTACAGGCTATTTTAATATTTCTCTCAACTGAATGTTGTATTTTTCTAGCACATTGTCTGATGCAAAATCTTTTGTCATAGCCACTTGTCATCTGCATTGGGAATTTATGGAGGATTGAATGTGGTGAATTTATGATATTGAGCTTAGCCAATATACAACTAGGCAAAAAAATATTCCAGAACAAAAGTATCCAGATCAGGAAGAATGTAAATTCATAACACATTTCGTACAAAATATCACATTGACATGTTAGTTTAAGAGGTTTTGATGGGCTTAATGACTCAAGTCCGATATGTGGTACACACGTCATCCCAAGCAGATACCAAAATATAACTACTATTATTACCCTTGATTACAACGCTCTTGTTTATGGATGTCAGTACTCTATCAATGAGAATGTGATATATGATTATTTTATCATTTGTAGAGGAATGGGATTGAAGTAGAGACTTTGGGTTTGGGAAGTGAAAGGAATGAATCCCCAGCCAAGTAATAATTGAGACAGTAATGATCAGGGAAACCTTACGAACATCCTAGTAAGAACTGCACATCATTGTCTCTAAGTAATTTCACCTCACCCATTACCTGTGGCATCCTATAGAGTCCCAGAAATCTGGCCATTGAAAGTGAGGAGGTAGAGATTGATTCCCCAATAACTGCAGTGAGCACAGACTCATTCTGACACCGGTAGTTCAGGATGGGCTTTCCTCTACCTGTTAACAGCCAAGCAGTTCCCTGCAAACTTCTTTGTACAGACAGGCAGGAATCAAATATCTGGAATCCCAATGTGATGTTTGGAAGTAAAGCATAATTTTTGTTGATTTCAATGATGGTGAAGACCATGGCTTGAACCCAACTGTATGTCATAATGTAGAATCTGATGAGGAATGATAAAGAAGGAGATAAAAGTTCAAATCTCAATTGGTAACCTTTCTTTGTATAGTTTTCATGAACCAGCAGATATTTCAAGATTGATTTTAAACATAGGAGCAGGACTTACCTTGCATCCATAATTGAGATATTCAGGTATTATAAAATTTGCAGCTTTTTCTGCACACCCTGTATACCAAAGAGTAATAATACTTGCACATTATTTTATTATAGTGTGTTGACAAGAGGGTAGAAGTGAGGTGAGCAAAGTTGTTGTATCCCCACCAGCAACTATGCAAAGTTTGTCAAACTTTCTAAGGTCTTGAAGGGTAAAAACATCTGACTTTATTGGTCCTTATCAACAACAGGAAACTATTCCCACATCTGTGAATATCAACTGGTGGACTGGTGTACTTGATAACTGTCTGTCATTCTCTGGGACACCAATCAAAGTGCAGACTGATAGACACCTTGCCTTGCTCTTTCATATGTTTCTCTTCCTTGTAGAAGGAAATCATCATTGCTGTTGGGACAAGGGCAGAAACTTAGCCATGGGAAAACTTTGACATGCTGAAAAACTTTGCTCAACTTTTTCAAGTGTGAGGTTCCGGGCCGTACTGGCTGTACCGGACACCGTCTGTTTCCCCGGTGGGCTGGAAGGGTGGGGGCCAGTTTTGTACCAGTGGGGGTCATTTTTGTTGCTGGTGGCTGGTTTTGCAACAGTGATGCAAAATTGGCCCCTTGTAACAAAAGCGCAACAGCAGTGTTCCAGACCTGGCAATTATGTATGACTGCTCCCCCCCACCCCGGGGCCGGTTGGACGTAATTGCAAGGGCTGGTTAGCGATCCCAGTCCAGCCCTGGCAAGGTTTCTGGCTTTGTCTCACTTCACCAGCATAGTATCTACTTTACAGACTCCTATGTATAATATGATTTCTTTAGTTACTACCAAAAAAAACACAGCTTCGGACAAGGTGGGTCATGGGAAATTGTTTTCAACTTCAAGTAAACCAAAACTAAAGAACATTTTAGTACCCAGGTCAGATACCTAAAACGATAATCTTCCACGGTGTCCGTTTCCAGGCACCTGAAGCAAAGGATGGATGAAGACAAGAATGCAAACAATCTGGACCAGTGTTGGCTATATGAGAGACAAACAGCATGATACCCTGTGTCTTGCATCACACTACAGAGCACCAAAGCTACTCTGATCAATACCTCCAAGTGCATCCTCTCCACGCCTTATCTCTGCCATTTCATGCACACAAACATCACCAGAATGCACACCACTTTCCCACATCCAACTCACTTGTCACCTCACACTGAAAGCACCCCGAACATTTTGAACTTCATGCTGAATAATGCTCATGCCACACTCTACAACCATGCATGAAGATGACATAGCTACTAAGATGTGACGCATTACTGCTCTCTCCCTGTGCTGGTACACTGTGTGGTGCCTAGCACCAAGGCAGGATATTTTGTACAGAAAGGGGCACCTTAGAGGTATGTTCCTCTTTCTCTGTGTACTGCAGAATGCAAATAGGAAATAACAAGGAGAAATAAAGATATTTCTCCTCAGTATGCCTCTCTTGGCATGGTGTACCATTCGATGCAATCCCAGGTTTAGTGACCTCAGTAGGTCTGAGATTCCGTTAAAATCTATGGGTGGATGCATGGTAAAGCCCATTCTCCACCCATAGAATGCCTTATTTTTGGCTTGCCTTGGCTTAGTCAAATGTACTTATGAGCTTGCATTGCCTTATGTCGCCTTGTGTGATCCAAGGGCACTGTAACCCCTTAGTTAATTTGCCCCCTGGGTCATATCAACCACCATCTATATCTTCAAAATCATGGTAAATCAAGCCTAAAGTAGCAACATTTCAGAAGCATGCAACTGTCAACTACTTTTAGACTCTCCCATGCCACTTTTCTAATCCAAATAGACCAAATCTGCTGGCAACTGGCAGACAACCTGTAAAACACAACTCCTATCCATTGTGGTGAGATAAACCTGACAAAGAGTATGGCCAGGTTCTTTAAACCCTTCCCAACCTTTGCTCTCCACAGCATTCTGCCATCCCTGGCAGTTATGTTTAACCCATTTCACAACTTCTGCTATAACCTCCAGATAAGAGCAGATGTCCAGCCCCACCCCGGATCCAATATATGAAGGTAAAACCCTCCATTCCTTCGTACAGACCATTGGTAGACAACAAATGTGCCATTAGACATCAGGATACAAATTGGCCATGAATACAGATTCAAGAAGGCCAAATTATCCCAAAGACCCTCACCAGCACTCACAGGCAGCTCATCATATAGGTAAGGCCATCTACCACAAGACCAACTTCTACAAGGCTTGCAACAGCTACAGTTCACTCTTAGTGGGGACTGAGGGACTGGGGGCCTAATGCATGTTTCCGATTTGGTATGGCTCTCAAGTACCTCTATTACTACATTTTCAAGTGCACTTTTGTAATCCCATAGGTTTGGCACTGCTACCATGGTTACATTATAGTATATTTTAATATATCAATTTTTGGATTGCAAAAGGTGGCATAATGCAAATTTTCTTGCAGTTGTGTATTTAGTTTTCATAGCAGGCTCACCTCAATGAAAAGGCTGGCGGGTGGGGAATCTCATAATATGCTTGGCATATTGCTGCCCCAGACTGACTTGCCACCGTCAGGCAACGCAGTTCCCTGGTGACAGTTGTGGTAGTCCCAAAACGGTCTGACAGTTGTACTTGTAAAATGGAGGTCGGACCACTGGTGTTGTGGTGCCCGGGTCCACGGTTTCGTCAGTCCAATGAACAGCCAAACTAGTAATCAGGCCCTTAGAATTTAAACAGGCCAACTCCCCTGTTTTCCATTCTGCCTCAGCTTTCTCTTGGAGCTAAGAATGTTTGTCTTAAAGAATGATCCACCACGAAGAGACCCACTCCTACGTTTTACATCTTTTTCTTAATTTTTCTGTGGCCCTACCAACTGCAAAATCTCAGTTATATAAAATGTGCTGTATATTTGCAACTTGGTTCATGCTGTAACAGTTATTTATATGGATACATCCTGCTGAACAAATTAAAATAATCAACAAAGATATTTTTTATTTTGATTCCAGAAGATGTAGCGATAGTGGATCAGTGCTGGACCCTCAAGTTTCTTAAACAATTGGAAACAGAACCCAGATTGTGTGAGTATACATAATCAATGGTATAGGTGTAGCATTGTATATTAGTGAATTTATATGGATATCATGCATTACATTTACAGGCTAGCTATCATAGATCAGGAGTCAAATCTAGGCATTAGGAATTGGGATATATCAGTGCACATTGAGGAATGTGATTGCAGGATGCACACTACAGAATTGAAATGCATGTTGACCACCAATTCCAGAGGTTGAACATTAGGATAAGTCAGAATTATAGACAGCACATTGAAGGTATGGATTTGGCTTAGTCCACTAATGAACTCTTGGAATTTGGCAAGGAATATTTACCTGGAAATATAGCAAGCACAATTGTTGGTGGGCATGCCTGAAATGTATTACAAGACCAGAGGCTTAATTATGATGTAACTTCTTTAGAGTAAAACTCCAGTAGCAAGGAAATGTGTTATCGTTCAAAATAGATAAAGAAAAACAATTTTTTTATAGTTCAACAATGTTTATAAGTAATTAAAAAAGGTTATTTTGAGAACTGCCTTTATTGTTTTAAAAATAGTAAAAAACTAAAGCAGTCTACTTTTAATAATAAAAGGTGAAAATATATTTCATAACTTGCAACAATAGTTTTGTCCTACATTTTTAAACATGTTCAACTGGGTTTGCATTACTTTTTTAGTGCCTGCCTAAAAGAAAATGTATATTGCAGCCTTATAGCCTTCTCTACCGGGCTATACCTCAACCATTAAATGTGTGCTGCAGTGTTATTAGCCTGAGCCTTTAATTGCTGCTATAACCCTCTTTAGAGGGCTATGTGTCTATTCGAACATTTCATTCCATGAAGGCAGAATTTTCTGAGGGTAAAACAAAGCCACTTAGGAGACATAGGAGGTTTTCAACTTTTTGTATCTCCATGAGTTTTAGCATTTCACAACTTTTCTTGTGTGTGCTTGTCCATTACTGTCACACCACACAACAAGGTGTAGTAAGATGTCTGTACAGGGTGACCACTGTCTGTATTAGTTTCTTAAACATGCAATGGGTCTTAGATGTGTGATGAGTGACTGATTTCTCTGTAAAGACCTCTGCACAGGGTAAAGTCTGTGTGTAGTAGACACTTTCATTTGCAGTCGGGCTTGGGTATGATGAGGGATTGTTTGTACATAGATACATCTGTACAGGGCGATGATATTGCGCATTACTGTATAATAATCAAGCTTTCAATAGCTGTAACACATTTTATATTATTCACCACTAAACCAAAAGCAACAATATTGAACCATTAGATAACAATTATGTTCCTGTTGATGTTCTACCTCTTTCTGTACACTTATCAGTTCCTAAGTAATGTAAAAAACAGATATTTAACTGAATTTTAATACTTTCAGCTCTTATATTATGATCAATATTTCAATATATAATTTTTAACACATATTCCATCTCTTCTACTTGATGTTATGAGTTATAGTTCTTCCCTCTAATACAAATAGAAAATACAAATGTTATAAAGACATATTGAAAATTCTTGTGCAAAATTTTCAGTCTACATATTATTAGCTTCACAGTGACTAGTGTGTGTAAAGAGCTTTTTAAAGAGTGAAACACAATGTTGTAGGGTCTTGTTCACATAATGGAACTTAAGTGTTGCAAGAGACTGACATGTCTAAAAAAAAGCTATGTATAGACCAAAACCTGTACATAATATCTGTTGCCTACATAAAGGGACTTCACAGTTGTAAGAGACTGGCCTCAGTAAAAAGAGCTGTCTACAGAACAAAGACTGTGCATAGTAGGATCGTGCTCAGAAAATATTCTTTAACAATGGTGATACAGTATCCTATCCATATTACTTGTATATTTACATCTATAGAATGTTAAATGTCACCATAGCAGGACCATGACCAACTAATAGGGCCTGAATGTGATAATTGAATGGTCTTTCAGTGTACATAGAATCGGCTTACTAATGCAATGGGGCTTGGGTGTGGTGAACGACTGGTTCACCATGAACAACCCTGTACAGTGTGCAGCATGTGTGTAATAGGAAGTTATCTACTTAATGGGCTTTTGCTGTGACAAAGAAAAAACCTATGCATGAAGAGGTGTCTGCAAGACAAACAATGTGCATAGTAACAAGTTGCTCAAACAGTTTAATTTGGGTTCGGTGATGGGGTGTATTGAGAAACTAGTGTTTGCAAAATAACTCTGTACAGCACAAACATTGTGTGTAGTAGGAACTCACACACATTAGGGAAGTTCACTATGCTGAAAGGCTGGTGTATGCATGGTAAACATTGCATATGGTGAAGGCTTACATATATAATACACTTGGCAGTAGTGAGGAATTAGCATGTCATTAAAGAGCTTTATAGAAAGTGTTGTCTGTGTTTAGATATGTCTTCAGTACCTAATCGGAACTTAGTTTGCCTTATTAATGACTGTAGTTGTGATTATCATCACCCCAGTAAAGCCAACAGTTCAAGATCAATTTTATAAAGAAAACAATGAAAGTGTCAACATAGTATATACAACTTAATTATAACAATCATTGTATTTTAACATTAGAAATACTTAGAAACTTGTTCCGTGTTCTCAGACCATGATGTTTCACTATTTTTCATCCTTAAACTATGGGGAAAAAAATAATTTGGATTTTGAAAAAAAAAATATAACTGTGCATTCCAGACTAACAGCCGATACTGCACTACACTATCTGTCAGACACAATTTTCAGAAAAAATTGTATATAAATGCCTAATTACCAAAAATGTGACTATTTGATAGTTTCATAATCAAACCTATTCATACTGTTGAAAAATAATACTGGAGTGCAATGCAGATACTTCTGATACAACTAAGAAACAACTAAAACCTAAATAAAATAAGTTGATTAATATGATGAAAAAGGATTTTGCTTTGCTGGATCCATGGCGTCAAAGTCATCCTGGGCACTCAGATTATACATGCTATTCTTTCAGATAGAAGACCGCATCTCGAATTGATTTTTTTGGTATTGATAATCTGATATTCAAAAACGAGACGGAGATTATCTCCAATGCCTTTTCTGATCATTCAGCCATTTCCATTAAAATCCATATAAAGGGAACACAGCTTCAGAATAATATGCGCTGGTGCTTCGATAAATCTCTTCTGGAAGATATGGATTGGATTACTGAAATGCAATCTTTTATTAAGCATTTTTTTTTTTAAATCAATGAGAACCCGGCATCTATCTTTTCTGTGTGGGAAACTTTTAACCCCTTCGCTGCCAGGCCTTTTCCCCTCCTGTGCCACGCCCTTTTTTGGCTATTTGGGGTAGTGCGCGCTTAGACCCCTGTAACTTTTTGACCACATAAGGTATCCACGCCAAATTTGCGTCCTTTTCTTCAAACATCATGGGGATTCTAAAGGTACTCGGGGTTTGTGGATTCTCCCAGAGGGGTCACAGAAATTAGCCAAAATACAGCAAAATTTTGGGGTTTTTCGGAAAAATTGGAAAAACGGGCTGCGAATGAAAGCATCTGGGTTTTTTCCTGCAAATGTTATCAAAAAAGGGTTTGTGGGGTTGGAATCACACTTTTTCCCAGCTTTTTGGGGATACCAGACTTTCATCAGAAACCCAACATTTTTTACACAGTTTTGGCATTTTTCTGGGACATAGCCTAATTTTGCTACTTTTTGTGCTTTTGACCTCCTTCCAGTTAATGGCAGAAATGGGTACAAAAGCAATAATGGATCCTGGAAAGCTATACATTTCCGAGAAGAAGACAAAATTCTGAATTCAGAAAGGGGTCATTTGTGTAGATCCATCAAGGCTTTTTTATAGAAACTAACAGTTAAATATCGGATACATTAAAAATTAGTTGAAAAAAAAAGCCTTTTGTGTCCACGTTTTCACCTCTAACTTCTTCTAATTATTACAGTTCTTTGAAAGCAATATACCATTACATCCTCTGGACAATACTGGTTGTGGGGATATATAGGACTTGTAGGTTCACCAAGAACCCGACGAACCCAGAGCCAAAAACTGAGCAGCAACTTGCAATGGTTTTTTATTATGTACCGGGTATATAGTAATTATTCTGTAAAAATGTGTACATGGAAAAATCGGTATGAAAGACACCTATGTATTTCTGAAATGGGAACAAAATATAGAGTTTAGAAACAGTAGATATTTGCACATTTCTGAAATTGGGGATACTCACACTAGCATGAGAATTATCAGTCATTTTTTAGAATGACTTCTTTTTTACACAATATCTTTCATTTGGAAGGCAGAAATGCATCGAAAGTAAATAGATAATAACAGTTCCTTTACAAAACTGAATTACCCTAAGTCTCCCGATAAAAATGGTACCTCACTTGTGTGGGTAGGCATAGTGCCCGCGACAGGAAACGGCGCAAAACGCAACGTGGTCACAACTCAATATCGCAGTGAAAATTTACCCTTTTTTGGCAAAGTGCCTAGCTCTAGTTTTTGAACCCTAGGTCTGCGGGCACCTTGGGAAACCTAGCAAACCTATACATTTTTGAAAACTAGACAACCAGGGGAATCCAGGATGGGGTGACTTGACTGCCTCCCACCAGGGTCTGTTACCCAGAATCCCTTGCAAACCTAAACAATTGTCAAAAAACCACATTTTCCACACATTTCTGTGGTGGAAAGTTTCGGAATCTGCATGGATCCACAAATTTCCACCCACCTTGCGTTCCCCAAAGTCTTACGAGAAAAACGGTACCTCACTTGTGTGGGTCGGCCTAGTTCCCGCGACAGGAAACGGCGCAAAACGCAACATGGTCACAACTCAATATCGCAGTGAAAATTTACCCTTTTTTGGCAAAGTGCCTAGCTCTAGTTTTTGAACCCTAGCTCTGCGGGCACCTTGGGAAACCTAGCAAACCTATACATTTTTTAAAGCTAGACACCCAGGGGAATCCAGGATGGGGTGACTTGACTGCCTCCCACCAGGGTCTGTTACCCAGAATCCCTTGCAAACCTAAAAAATTGACAAAAAAAACACATTTTCCACACATTTCTGTGGTGGAAAGTTCCGGAATCTGTGTGGATCCACAAATTTCCACCCACCCCGCGTTCCCCAAAGTCTTACGAGAAAAACGGTACCTCCCTTGTGTGGGTCGGCCTAGTGCCCGCGACAGGAAATGGCGCAAAACGCAACGTGGTCACACATCAATTTCGCAGTGAAAAATGACCCTTTTTGGCAAAATGTCTAGATGTAGTTTTTGAACCCTAGCTCTGCGGGCACCTTGGGAAACCTAGCAAACCTATACATTTTTGAAAACTAGACACCCGGGGGATTCCAGGGAGGTATGGCTTGCATGGATCCCCCAAAGTTTCCTTACCCAGAATGCCCTGCAAACCTCAAATTTAGCTGAAAAAAATCACCTTTTTCACACATTTTTGTGTGGGAAAGTTGAGGCATCACCGGGCTGACACAAATTTCCTACCACCCAGCGTTCCCCCGAGTCTCCCGATAAAAACGGTGCCTCACTCGTGTGGGAGGCCCAAGTACCCGCGACAGGCAAGGGCCCACAACGTATTGAGGCGACATGAAAATTGCATACCTCAAAACGAACTGGTTTTGCAAGGGGGGTCACCTGGGTTTTTGGCCCGGTGCTCAGCGGCCACCTAGGGGAGCCTACCAAACCCACACATTTCTGAAAACTAGACATTCGGGGGACTCCAGGGAGGTATGGTTTGCGTGGATCCCCCAACGTTTCCTTACCCAGAATGCCCTGCAAACCTCAAATTTAGCTGAAAAAATCACCTTTTTCACACATTTTTGTGTGGGAAAGTTGTGGCATCACCGGGCTGACACAAATTTCCTACCACCCAGCATTCCCCCGGGTCTCCCGATAAAAACGGTGCCTCACTCGTGTGGGAGGCCCAAGTACCCGTGACAGGCAAGGCCCCAAAACGTATTGAGGCGACATGAAAATTGCCTACCTCAAAACGACCTGGTTTTGCAAGGGGGGTCACCTGGGTTTTTGGCCCGGTGCTCAGCGGCCACCTAGGGGAACCTTCCAAACCCACACATTTCTGAAAACTAGCCACCCAGGGGATTCCAGGGAGGTATGGCTTGCGTGGATCCCCTAACGTTTCCTTACCCAGAATTTCCTACAAACCTCAAATTTAGCTGAAAAAAATCACCTTTTTCACACATTTTTGTGTGGGAAAGTTGAGGCATCACCGGGCTGACACAAATTTCCTACCACCCAGTGTTACCCCGGGTCTCCCGATAAAAACGGTGCCTCACTCGTGTGGGAGGCCCAAGTACCCGTGACAGGCAAGGGCCCAAAACGTATTGAGGCGACATGAAAATTGCCTACCTCAAAACGACCTGGTTTTGCAAGGGGGGTCACCTGGGTTTTTGGCCCGGTGCTCAGCGGCCACCTAGGGGACCCTACCAAACCCACACATTTCTGAAAACTAGACACCCAGGGGATTTTAGGGAGGTATGGCTTGCGTGGATCCCCCAACGTTTCCTTACCCAGAATGCCCTGCAAACCTCAAATTTAGCTGAAAACATCCACTTTTTCACATATTTTTGTGTGGGAAAGTTGAGGCATCACCGGGCTGACACAAATTTCCTACCACCCAGCGTTCCCCCGGGTCTCCCGATAAAAACAGTGCCTCACTCGTGTGGGAGGCCCAATTACCCGCGACAGGCAAGGCCCCAAAACTTATTGAGGCGACATAAAAATTGCCTACCTCAAAACTACCTGGTTTTGCGAGGGGGGTCACCTGGATTTTTGGCCCGGTGCTCAGCGGCCACCTAGGGGAACCTACCAAACCCACACATTTCTGAAAACTAGACACCCGGGGGATTCCAGGGAGGTATGGCTTGCGTGGATCCCCCTACGTTTCCTTACCCAGAATGCCCTGCAAACCTCAAATATAGCTGAAAAAATCACCTTTTTCACACATTTTTGTGTGGGAAAGTTGAGGCATCACCGGGCTGACACAAATTTCCTACCACCCAGCGTTCCCCCGGGTCTCCTGATAAAAACGGTGCCTCACTCGTGTGGGAGACCCAAGTACCCGCGACAGGCAAGGGCCCAAAACGCATTGAGGCGACATGAAAATTGCCTACCTCAAAACGACCTGGTTTTGCAAGGGGGGTCACCTGGGTTTTTGGCCCGGTGCTCAGCGGCCACCTAGGGGAACCTACAAAACCCACACATTTCTGAAAACTAGACACCCGGGGGATTCCAGGGAGGTATGGCTTGCGTGGATCCCCCAACGTTTCCTTACCCAGAATGCCCTGCAAACCTCAAATTTAGCTGAAAACATCATCTTTTTCACACATTTTTGTGTGGGAAAGTTGAGGCATCACCAGGCTGACACAAATTTCCTACCACCCAGCATTCCCCCAGGTCTCCCGATAAAAACGGTGCCTAACTCGTGTGGGAGGCCCAAGTACCCGCGACAGGCAAGGCCCCAAAACGTATTGAGGCGACATGAAAATTGCCTACCTCAAAATGACCTGGTTTTGCAGGGGGGGTCACCTGGGTTTTTGGCGTGGTGCTCAGCGGCCACCTAGGGGAACCTACCAAACCCACACATTTCTGACAACTAGACACCCGGGGGATTCCAGGGAGGTATGACTTGCGTGGATCCCCCAACGTTTCCTTACCCAGAATGCCCTGCAAACCTCAAATTTAGCTGAAAACATCCACTTTTTCACATATTTTTGTGTGGGAAAGTTGAGGCATCACCGGGCTGACACAAATTTCCTACCACCCAGCGTTCCCCCGGGTCTCCCGATAAAAACAGTGCCTCACTCGTGTGGGAGGCCCAAGTACCCGCGACAGGCAAGGCCCCAAAACTTATTGAGGCGACATAAAAATTGCCTACCTCAAAACTACCTGGTTTTGCGAGGGGGGTCACCTGGGTTTTTGGCACGGTGCTCAGCGGCCACCTAGGGGAACCAACCAAACCCACACATTTCTGAAAACTAGACACCCGGAGGATTCCAGGGAGGTATGGCTTGCGTGGATCCCCCAACGTTTCCTTACTCAGAATGCCCTGCAAACCTCAAATATAGCTGAAAAAATCACCTTTTTCACACATTTTTGTGTGGGAAAGTTGAGGCATCACCGGGCTGACACAAATTTCCTACCACCCAGCGTTCCCCCGGGTCTCCTGATAAAAACGGTGACTCACTCGTGTGGGAGACCCAAGTACCCGCGACAGGCAAGGGCCCAAAACGTATTGAGGCGACATGAAAATTGCCTACCTCAAAACGACCTGGTTTTGCAAGGGGGGTCACCTGGGTTTTTGGCCCGGTGCTCAGCGACCACCTAGGGGAACCTACAAAACCCACACATTTCTGAAAACTAGACACCCGGGGGATTCCAGGGAGGTATGGCTTGCGTGGATCCCCCAACGTTTCCTTACCCAGAATGCCCTGCAAACCTCAAATTTAGCTGAAAACATCATCTTTTTCACACATTTTTGTGTGGGAAAGTTGAGGCATCACTGGGCTGACACAAATTTCCTACCACCCAGCATTCCCCCAGGTCTCCCGATAAAAACGGTGCCTCACTCGTGTGGGAGGACCAAGTACCCGCGACAGGCAAGGCCCCAAAACGTATTGAGGCGACATGAAAATTGCCTACCTCAAAATGACCTGGTTTTGCAAGGGGGGTCACCTGGGTTTTTGGCGTGGTGCAAAAATAATGTCATGAGCAATGCCAATAGCTCTAACTTTACCAATGCCGAGACCATTGCATTGTAAATGCTTGTTCTCTGAAGACTTTGGGGAACGCAGGGTGGGTTGAATTTTGTGGACCCACGCGGATTCCAGAACTTTCCGACAAAGAAATGTGAGGAAAAAGTGTTATTTTGAACACATTTTTAGGTTTGCAATGGATTCTGGGTAACAGAACCTGGTGAGAGCCAGTGAAGTCACCCCATCCAGGATTCCCCTCGGAGTCTAGTTTTAAAGAATGTACAGTTTTGCTAGGTCTGCCTACGTGCCAACTGCGCTAGTGCCCAAAATCCACAGGTATGCACATTGCTAAAAAAAAAAATCGGAGCCCAGTGGGCTTTCTGCCGCCCTGGGGGGAATCGGGGAAGGGGGTTTCATCTTGATATGCCCCTAAAGGGGCAGAAAGACTGTGGCTATTTTTTGTGGGAGTAGGGGCATTGGCATGTCCATTTTGGGTAGCCCCCACCCCATGCATAAAAAAAGCCTGCATACTCGCTGGCGCCTACTGGGCTTTCTGCCCCCCCAGGGGGCAGATCAGGGGCCACTGCCACCATCTGCCCTCTCGGGGGGCAGAAAGACTGGAATTTCTCTGGGGGTGGGGTGGGGTATTGTCATGCCCATTTTGGGGAGCCCCTACCCCTACACTAATAAATCAAAAAAATCCATGGTTTCTAGTCGGCATTCTGCGCCCCCAGGGGGGGCCAGATTGGGGCTACAGCTCCCATCTGCCTCCTGGGGGGCAGAAAGACTGACATTTTGTGGGGGGGAGAGTGGGGGCATTGGCGTGCCCGTTTCAGGCAGCCCACACCCTTAAAACAATTGCGCCAAAAAAATCCCTGGTGTTTAGTGGGCTTTCTGCCCCCCCCAAAGGGGCAGATTAGGGGCCAATGCCCCATCTGCCACCAAGGGGGGGGGGGCAGAAAGACTGTAATAATTGGGGGGTGGGGTGGGGTGGGGGTATGGGCCTGCCTGTTTTGGGCAGCCCCCACCCCTATTTTTTTTTTTTAACAATTCCCTGGTGTCTAGTGGGCTTTTTGCCCCCCCCCGGGGGGGCAGATTGGGGGCCGATGCCCCATCTGCCCCCAGGGGGGGCAGAAAGGCTGTAATGGTGGCGGGTGGGTGGGGGCATTGGCGTGCCCGTTGCGGGCAGCCCCCACCCTAAAAATAAAACTAAAAACGAATCCCTGGTGTTTAGTGGGCTTTCTGCCCCCCCCGAAGGGGCAGATTAGGGGCCAATGCCCCATCTGCCCCCCAGGGGGGCAGAAAGACTGTAGGAATTGGGGGCGGTGGGGGCATGGGCCTGCCCGTTTTGGGCAGCCCCCACCCCTATTTTTTCTTTTTACAATTCCCTGGTGTCTAGTGGGCTTTTTGCCCCCCCGGGGGGCAGATTGGGGGCCGATGCCCCATCTGCCCCCCAGGGGGGGCAGAAAGGCTGTAATGGTGGTGGGTGGGGGCATTGGCTTGCCCGTTGCGGGCAGCCCCCACCCTAAAAATAAAACTACAAACTAATCCCTGGTGCTTAGTGGGCTTTCTGCCCCCCCCCGAGGGGCAGATTAGGGGCCAATGCCCCATCTGCCCCCCGGGGGGGCAGAAAGACTGTAGTAATTGGGGGTAGTGGGGGCATGGGCCTGCCCGTTTTGGGCAGCCCCCACCCCTATTTATTTATTTATGTAACTTCCCTGGTGTCTAGTGGGCTTTTTACCCCCCCCGGGGTGGCAGATTGGGGGCTAATGCCCCCATCTGCCCCCCAGGGGGGGCAAAAAGACTAAAATGGCCAAAATATACAGGGGGGAGCAAAGGCCCTTCCCCAAGGGGCCGCTCCCCCCTCCCTGGTGTCTAGTGGGTGGATCCCTGCTTGGGGATCACCCTCCTGTGGTGATCCCCAATCAGGGATCCACTGGGGAGATTCTCCCCTTTCCAACGATACCTCTCCCGTGTTTGTACGTGCTCAGGGGGCTGAGATAGCCCCCTGAGCACGTACAAAGTGAAACCTGAAATGAGCGTCTTGGCTCATTTCAGTTTCACTTTCACTGTAATGACGTCGGTGCGACGTGCGCGCTGATCGTCATTGCAGTGAAAGGGGGGGGGCCTCGGGTGCTGGGGAAGCTCTTCCCCAGCTCCCGAGGCTATTTTGCACGAAAGGGAATCCCTCTGGTGCCCGCACCAGAGGGATTCCCTAGGGTATGCCTCATGACGAGCTGGACTCGTCATGGGCACAGCGCGACTGTGCTCCATGACGAGTCCAGCTCGTCATGGGCATACAAGGGGTAAAGCAGCCTTTAGAGGGCAGGTAATAGCATATACATCGGGCCTGCGGAAACAACGCTCTCAGGAGTGCTTTCTTTACAGGAGGAGGCTAAAAAAGTTAAAGCTATTTTAAAGACAGCTAGGTCTGAATCTCAAAAGACGGGTCTCTTTCAAGAGCTAGCAGAGGCTAATGAAAATCTCAGGCAATTCTTTTATCTTCAAGTAACCAAGGGAAGCAAGGCCAATAAACAAAAACTTTACAAAAAGAGTCAACATATAGGACGCAATCTGGCCTGGTTAACAAAAAATCAGAATATTCAAAATAGAATTACTCGGATTAAAGACCCGGTCTTGGATACAATTGTAGATTCCAAAGAGGAGATTGCAGGTTTTTTACGGCATTTTAAAATGATATATGAAGACACACGGGAAATTACTCAAGCATCACTTATAAACTATTTTGTATCCTTAGAAATGTCCTCAATTTTTAAGACCATACAGGATTCTCTTGATGAATCTATTTTTCAAGATTAAGTTAGTAATGCATTGAAATCTATAGCCAATGCGAAAGCCCCAGGTGATGACAGTATCCCTGTTGAAGTCTTTAAGATTTTTTAACCTTTGCTTTTACCTTTTCTTACTAAATTATACAATTTGATGAAGAATGGTGAACCATTTTCTAAACGTTTTAAGGAAGCGGTTGTGGTCTGCTTTCTTAAGAAAGATAATGATCCCACCGCTGCTGGTTCTTACAGGCCTATAAGTCTTTTAAATATAGACTATAGCATTTTTCTGAAAATCCGGGTAGTAAGGTTGACTCTGATTGCACAACAGGTAGTTCATATGGATCTGTCCGGTTTTATTTGGAATAGATCTATGGCCTCTAATACATATTTTTTTACACAAGCCATTGATTACCGGTCAGTCAACAAGGTTAAGGCAGCAATCTTAATGCTTCATGCAGAAAAAGCATTTGACCTTGTTGACTGGCAGGCTTTGTTTTTTATATTATATAAGTTCGGCTTGTCTGCACATCTGGTCAAAATGAGAAAAGATGTGTACTCAGGTTCATAAGCGAGAATCTTAATCAAAAGAAAATCAGCGCGTATAGTCAAGATTCGACATGAGACAAGACAGAGATGCCCGCTGTCTCCCCTTTTATTTGCACTTTTTATAGAAGCCTTGGCAATTAAAATCTGTAATAATCTTCAGATAATGCCTCCAATAGTGGCTATGCCAAAAATTAAATTATTTGCAGATGATGTTATTTTAAATTTATCAGCAGAACCATCCAACGTCTTAAATGCATTTAAGGAAGTAGAAGAGTTTACACAAATAGGTGGGTATAGACTAAATCAAGCAAAGACGGAGGTGCTTTGGTTCAATGCCCCATCGGTGTCGCTGCCTTTTCTCCCTCAGCAGAATTCATAACATCCTAATAAATATTTAGGGTTATATGTAAATTGTCACTATGATCATCTTTTTAGGCTACATTATGAAAACACCTTGGAAAAAGTTAAGAGGCTATTAGGTCGATGGTCTCTTGTTCCTTTAAATTTAATTGACTGTGTATCATTAGTCAAATGTCAATCTTTGCCATTATTTGTATTTTTATTTATCCATCTTCCGATTAAAATTCCCAAACATATTTCTCAGAAGTACATGCATTAATTCGGAATTTTATATAGCCACAGAAACAGCTTAGAACCTCCTTAGCAATTTTACAACTAGATATGTCTCAGGGGGGGCTTGCCCTCCGCAATCTTGAGCTTTAATATCAGGCTGCATTATTTAATTTATTGTTTCAACTTCCATTGGCAGCATCAAAATTTTAGAATTTGTTATTAAATAGTATGGTGCAGGAGAGTGCAATCCAATTACCTGCTTTTCTACACTCTCCGAAACTCCCTCAAAAAATCGCAATTTTTTAATCTACATAAAATTCCAAGATACCATCTGTATTAAAAAATTAGTCAGTGCCAGCCCTTTGGTTTGCAGCTTTCTTGGGGGTCGTTACATTTATGGCGAGAGGTGGGTTTTGAATATTTGGGTGACTTTTTTAGTACATCTAATTTGTTTACCAGTGAGATAATGTCCCAGCAGCTGGGCCCTAGGTTTCCAGCTTTGGCATTTAGTTTTAATGAGATCAAATTTCGAGCTTTTTAAAAGCAAATTATGTTGTGACTGATAGTGAAACTTTAAACATTTTAAACCAACTCTAGACTTACCAGATACGGAAAACTTAGTCTTTAAATCTGACACCGATACAGGCACCATGGCGCTAGCATTGATCTACCGACCACCTACATCTATGCCTTCCTTCCCAGCTTCCTTGTCTGAGCAAATAGCAGGTCTAGTCGTCGACTATGACAAGGTCATGGTCATAGGGGATTTCAATTATTGGTACAATAACTCGGAAGCTGGACCTCACGCCACAGAACTTTTCGAGCTCCTTTCTAATTTAAACTTTCTCCAACACGTCTCGATCCCCACCCATGAAAAGGGACATCTCCTAGACCACATCTGGTCTCACAACATCTCTACCTCCTGTCCCACGGCCTTACCATGCATATGGTATGACCACTACTTATTGCAATTCTCTATCACCACTCAGGGTCACCCAAAAAATCAAGCGCCCCTGGGGGGGTCAGCCAGGAAATGGAGATCCCTAAACCTCCAAGATTTCCTCTCCACCCTGACCAATTCCATCCCTACCCAGGGACCAGACATCAATCTGATGGACAAAGCACACACCGAGTGGCTCCGCTCTGCATGCAATGAACACGCTCCCCTTACCATGTTCTCTCGCACCCGTCGTATGGACGCCCATAGATGGTTTTCCTCTGACTTAAAAAAGCAGAAACTAGAACTCCGCCAACTAGAGAGGAAGTGGAGACATGGCTACCACGCCATAGACAGAGCATCATACAAGACAGCCCGTAAAAATTATAAAGACTCCATCCTATCTGCCAAAGCAAATTTTTTCTCAGACAAAATCTCCAACGCTAAAAACAAATCACGGGAAACCTTCAGAGTCGTAAACGATTTATGCAATGACTCCAGAACCTCTCCCTCTCAACCTGCATCACAAATGATGTGCAACCGACTCAACGATTTCTTCAAGGAGAAGATAGACATCATAAAAAACAGCATCCAAACCAACCATGCTGTGGCAGACTACCCGGACATCAGTAGAAATCCTAATACCCTTCAGGATATCCCCCCCATTGATCCACCCAAATTACTGGAACTAATGAACCGAGTAAAATCGGGCTCACCTAATGATCCCTGTCCCCCGCATATACTGAAAGAAGTCTATGCCGCACTCCCTCAGGGCATACTCCCCATTTTGAACACCTCCCTATCACAAGGAATAGTACCCGATTCTTTTAAAAATGCCACCCTGGTCCATCTAATCAAGAAACCTGGTGCCGATCCCTCTAACCTCTCAAACTACCGCCCCATTTCCCTTCTCCCTTACGGCGCAAAGCTGTTGGAAGCCTATATAACCAGCTGCTTATCCAATTTTATCGAAACATCAGATTACCTGGAATCCAACCAAGCGGGATTCCGCCAGGCTCACTCCACCGAAGCGGTGATCCTCGCCGTGCAGAACACTCTAAGGACCAACGCCGACAATGGAATTCACCAAGCCCTCGTACTTCTCGATCTATCGGCCGCGTTCGACACGGTGGACCATACTATTCTATTACACCGTGTCGAACAAGCCGGCCTCAGTGGCGCGGCTCTCGCTTGGATTAAGTCCTTTTTGACGGACAGATCCCAGGCTGTAAAGCTGGAGAACTTCACAGCCCCCACACTCCCAACCACTTGCGGTGTCCCACAGGGCTCCTCACTATCTCCTCTCCTTTTTAATTTATATCTTAAACCCCTTCTGCACTCCCTGAAAAATAGAAAAGTCATTATTTACAACTACGCAGACGATCTGCAGCTGGTATTCCCCCTCAACTCCCCAGATTCCGTCGAGGAATTTCAAAAGACCATGCTGCACATTCAGAGCTGGATGTATCGGAACCATCTTAAGCTGAACCCAGGAAAGACTGAGTTGGTACTCCCTAGCAATAGCACACTCAGCTGGGGCCCCCATTTCTGGCCATCCTCAATGGGCACTCCCCCATCCCCCTCCCAGTCAGCTAAAAGCCTTGGGGTCACTCTCAGTGCCGACCTCTCACTGAAAACTCAGGCCGGAACAGTGATCTCCTCCTGCTTCTTCCAGCTAAGAAAGATTAAAAAAATCGCCCATCTGCTGACCCATTCTGCTCTCATCCAGGTAGTACTCGCACTGGTTCTCTCGCGATTAGATTTCTCCAACTCTATCTACCTGGGCCTTCCCCTCACCATCGTTAAACGCCTGCAGATTGTTCAAAATCAAGCGGCCAGATTAATATTCAAGAGCAATCGCAGGAAGTCAGCCAAACCTTTGTTGGCCTCCCTCCATTGGCTCCCCATAACCCATCGGATCACCTTCAAGACAGGCTGCATAATTTTCAAGGCTCTCCACGGTAAAAGCCCTAGGTTCATCAATCAACTCATAAACAAACATGAACCGACCCGCGACCTCAGTTCTGCCCATCTGTCCCTCCTCACGGTGCCGACATTTAAAAAGAAACGACTTGGTGGATCCTGCTTCGCACACCTTGCCCCAAAAACTTGGAACTCTCTGCCCTTGTCTATCCGGAATTGTACCAAGCTGACAGAGTTCAGGAGAGCGTTGAAGACATGGTTATTCAAACAAGCGCATGGTTAGAGCATTATTCCATCTGCCTTTTTACTCACCATCTACTATCTGTTTCCTCAGCGCCATGAAACCTCTGGGTGACCGTGCGCTTAACAAATTCCGTATAAGATAAGATAAGATAAGTTTTAATGAGATCAAATTTCGAGCTTTTTAAAAGCAAATTATGTTGTGACTGATAGTGAAACTTTAAACATTTTAAACCAACTCTATGGTCAGGGCCTATGTGGAGTGGGCAGCTGGAATTCTTGCCTAATACAGCTGGGCCAGCAGAAAGTGCTTGATAACTTTTTGCCAAAATTATTGAAAGAAACCGGCTGCAGTGTTAGCAAAAAGGAATGGCAGTCTCTATGTGAAGTATTAACAGAGACAAAGGATAACAGAAAAAAGCAAATCTTGCAATCAAGGATGCAGAAAGTGGGAAAATCAATAGATTTTATAATACTGCCCTCACACACCCGAGAGTGTCATGCTTCATCTTTGGGCCGCATCATACACCAAGGTGCAGACCAACACCTTTGGTGGAGCGCAATTTTTTTAGAGAGTGAATGATGAAAAAAGTGGTGGTGAGGGTAAAGTATAAAAGACAGAAAAGGTAGAATAAACACAATTTTGAGCTATTCAAAAAGAAAGACAACAGATAGTCTCTCAAAATCAAGGGACCAAGGAAAGCAGAAAGAAATTAAAACTGTCTAGGGGTTGACTTTGGTACTTTATTCGTGTCAACCTCTGGCAGGGTTAAAATGAAACGTATGGGGTCTCTAGGGCAGGTAACGACCCTATAATCCCCCTGCTAAAACCAACATGTTTCTGCCAGCTACTCGTGTGCCCAGAAGGGTCACTCTGGCATTCGTCAGGGTGTTGGTCCCTATGTAGTACCCCTTGTCAAGTACTTATTACCTTGGGTGTTTAGGACAATATGCCCATCTCGCTCTTTTAGGAAATTCCAAGAGGAGGAACATATCTAGGAGGAAGAGGAAAACAATGGATAGTCATTCCCTCTAAACTTCATATTAAAAATGAAACATCATTCTATGTCCCACGCATCCATCATATGCGAACCATGTTATCACACTACAGCCCATTAACCAGCGCACCCAGTGATACAATGTGGAAAACACTTGCACACAGACACCCCCACACCCAACTGTTTGGTGGGTATACCGAGTCATTCTTTTGTCTATGTGTCCTGTTCTTGATCAGGACCCCACTCAAACGATATTGCTAAAACCATGCTTTGTATAATACTACAAACTGTGTGATCCCTCAATTGTTCGATCTCTCTCACCCCTTCTGTGTGTCCATCTCTACATAAAACGTAGACATACTCACAAGGGTTTACGAAAATTTTTCTAAACCCGGGGCTGCGGGGGCGGGTACTCTTGTAGTCACACTCTGCATAAAACAGACTTAGTCAGTGTCTCCAACCAAAAGACACACTTATACACCACAGAGACTCTTATTTCGGAATCGCCTCTTTAAAAAAGACGAGATCAACTGCGTAATTCAGGTGCCTGCCATGTCCTACTTTGTTCCGGGCGGTGGTCGAAGGCATGTAAAACCAACTCGCCCGTAATCAAAGTGTTTGCGGTTTTTTCAACCCCACCCTGGCTCTCCTTTCGAGCGCTCAAAGCCCTTAACTAAATTCGAATGGACCGTTACTTATACTCGCGCTTCAAAAAATCAATCAACACTTACTACTCCAAAGAGGCACCCGATCCTTTTTCCCTCCGTCAGTCCTCTGCCGATACATTACGCTCCTCTCGTGTCCTATTTAAACACAGTGGAGCCTTGTTTCCGTATGGCGGCTGTTAATCACGCCCCTTCTCCTCATTGGCCAAGCCCATCGCTGTATTCCCTGACATAGAAAGAGGCCTTCTGTGTACTCTCTCGCCTGGTTGTTCTCAAGGCGGCCATCTTTAAATTTCACCACGCAAAGTAGTTTGCAACTGCAACTGCAAATTAGTTAGCAACAATGGTAACCAACAAGGTATATCTCTCGGTTATAAAGGAATGTCGGGGGAGGGTTTTTATATGCTCTTATTTTATTCATACTCGTGAGCATTAAGCTTGTCATGTCCTCATCCTGTGTGAAATAACAGTGTATTTAGAGACTGAAATTTTATTATCTTCTAAATTTCCTTCAACACAGCCAGTACAGATCTTATAATCATTACAATATTTATTCTACCTTTTCTGTCTTTTATACTTTACCCTCACCACCACTTTTTTCATCATTCACTCTCTAAAAAAATTGCGCTCCACCAAAGGTGTTGGTCTGCACCTTGGTGTATGATGCGGCCCAATGATGAAGCATGACACTCTCGGGTGTGTGAGGGCAGTATTATAAAATCTATTGATTTTCCCACTTTCTGCATCCTTGATTGCAAGATTTGCTTTTTTCTGTTATCCTTTGTCTCTGTTGAGTGTGATTAAGTCTGATTGAGGGAGTCAGAGACATTGTTGTCCCTCGTCTCTCCTATTTTGTGGGTCTATGTGAAGTATGCCATAAAGGGCTTAGAGCTGCAAACTATAAAAGAATGGCCTACTTGTCAAGATGGTTAACTTATTATACACCTAAAAGGTTTATTAAAATTTTCCCGGCTTTGTCGGCGTTTTGTTTTAGATGTGGTAACCCTGAGATAGGGTCCTGGAACCATATGTTTTTCTATTGTCCTGATCTATATCAATTCTGGTCTGATGTTTTTTCGAGGATTAATCAATGTCTAGTTTTATCAGTCCACATTACTCCTACTAATAAATTAGCTCTTTTTGGGTGTTCAATAGAGGTTCAACATTTTTTCTAAATACCAACAATATTTCTGTTCAATAGCTATCACAGTGACCAGGTCTTTAATATTACAAATTTGGAAGTCTAATAAGATCCTGTTGATTCATAAATTGCAAGAAAAAATGGTTAAGACACATATGTGCTAAGCGGATAGGGTCTCTTAGAAGATCTGTAGTAATCTGGTCAGGATTTTTCAATAATACATTTTAACATGCTCATAGTCATCTATACCCTCAATGTGTCATGAAAGTAGATTATTAACTATGTGGCATTTGATCATCTGCACTTTACATCAAAGTATAACTAACGTGCTGCTACCAATATACTGTCTGACTTTGTACTGTTAGCACTTTATTTCTGTGCATTAGCACTTCATTGATGTATTTATGAACAGACGGTTTTATCGATTATATGTTGTGATGCTTCTTAAGCCAGCGATATTTCGGGTGTTTCAATTTTAGCACTGTATTGATATGGTATTAGCACTTTTTTGATGGTTTTTTCGAACCGGTAAGAATAGCACCTTAGTCTGATTGCACTAGAAGTTTATTATTATAATTATGATATCTCTTGATGCACTTTTACCACTTTACTGCCATCACACTAATTTTTCTACTTAATCATGCAGGAATGTATTGTTTTATTGATCTAAGCTGTACTATGCAATTGAGTTGTTTTTCTTTTTCTGCAATCCACTCAATAAAAAAAAGTGCAATTCAGATATTGCTCAAAAGAAATTCAAGGCCTAACAGTGTTGCCAACCTTGCTAGGTCACATGGACACATAAATCCACCACATTAACATTTGTTAAAGAACTATGGTGCCAATTCGGATCCTGGAAAAATTTTCTCCGTACGACTCGAATCCGGTCTTTTTACCGTACGAATCGTACAAGTAGCGTACAAACTGCCAAGTACGATTCGTATGGGAAAAAGTCCATACAAATCGCATTGGGCAAATTTCCCCACACGTCCTCGGGTCGGAAAAAGTGTCCGACACATCCCCGGACAATTTTACGTACAAATGTGAAAAGTGAAGTCCGAGTGCGCAAGTACGATCCGTCCCATGCGTCCGATGTTAAAACCGTATGGAAAAAGTACCGAACGGACCGAACTCCCATAGCAACCATGGAGACATGTGCCCGCATACGTACCGAACCCCCCCCAGCCCCCGCATGTACGTGCCGTACCCCCCCAGCACCCGCATGTACGCGCCGAACCCCCCCAGCCCCCGCATGTACGTGCTGTACCCCCCCAGCCCCCGCATGTACGCGCCGAACCCTGCCCAGCCCCCGCATGTATGCGCCGTACCCCCCCCAGCCCCCACATCTACGCGCCGAACCCCCCCAGCCCCCGCATGTACGCGCCAAACCCCCACCCGTGTATGTACACCAGTGTACGTACGCACCGTACCCCCACCCGTGTACGTACGGCACGAACCCCCAGTGCTGGGGGTTCGCGCCATACATACACGGGTGGGGGTACGGTGCGAACGTACACTGGTGTGCATACACGGGTGGGGGTACGGTCCGTACGTACACTGGTGTACATACACGGGTGGGGGTACGGTGTGTACGTACACTGGTGTACATACACGGGTGGGGGTACGGTGCGTCCGTACACTGGTGTACATACACGGGTGGGGGTACGGTCCGTACGTACACTTGTGTACATACACGGGTGGGGGTACGGTGCGTACGTACACTGGTGTACATACACGGGTGGGGGTACGGTGCGTACTTACGGGGGCTGGGGGGGTTCGGCGTGTATATGCGGGGGCTGGGGGGGTACGGCACGTACATGCGGGGGCTGGGGGGTACGGCGCGTACATGCGGGGGCTGGGGGGGGTTTGGCGCATACTTGCGGGGGCTGGGGGGTTTGGTGCGTACTTACGGGGGCGGGGGGGTTCGGCATGTACTTACGGGGGCTGGGGGGGTACGGCGCATACCGGGCCCCCTAAACTGGTCATTTCGCGGCATACTTCGCTTTCCCGGCACTTTTTGGGTGCCATAAAAATATTGCCGTCCGGACTGCTGTGGGTATGATTCGTACTTCCCGGTTCGTGAAACACAGGCTGCATGCGTCCCGACGTCACGTCGGCGCTTACCCGGATCACATTTGTATGTTTATTTTCGTTGGTCGGTGTTTTGTATGATTCGTACGGAAATAGTATTTCCGTGCGATTCGTACTTGCATATTTGTAAAGTGTTACAACCGGGTACGAGTCGGACGGAGAAAACCCTCCGACCGACGGTTCGTACCCGGTTTTTCCAGGATCGGAATCGGCACCTTAATGTGTACTGGCCTTAAACCACAGTTTGTACTAATTGAAGGGCTCCTTCAAAACAAATCCACTTCTAAAATGGTTAGCACCTTTGCTAGGCCACATAAATGCATACATCCTGAAAACATAAGATATGTGTTAGTGTAAACCAATATGTATTGAACACGACCATATCTATTCTACAATTTTCGTTCACAAAAAAACTGATATGAGTTTTACATGGTAATCTCTGGTTTAATGTAAGACAAGTCATTAATTGAGTTGTCCAAATCTATTTTTCAAATAGACTGTGTAGTGACCTGATCTAATAGTGTCTCCATGATGGAAAATTATAGCAAAAGTAATGTATATTTTTTCAGATATTGATATTTGATCAGCTTTGTAGTAGATAATGTCAATATGCCACCTGTTTTACATCGTTGTAGCATCACAATAACAGAACTTCTGCTCTATCTAGCAACTAATGTTGATAATACATCCAGGGGCAGCTCCTCCGCTAAGGCGGAGATGCGTCGCCCCACTGTTCTGAGAGAAGAAAAAAATGAAAAAAGAGTGATATTAAGTGTTGTATTCATTTTATTTTTCTTTGCTACAGGGCTTGGTTAGGATGGAGCAGGGCTGGGGTCCGAGTCTGGGAGGAGTGATGAGTGTACACTCTCAAAGTGCGCATGAATACTTGGCTGGCCGTCTTGCCCAAGCAAAAGCATTCAGTCTGCCGCAGGCAAAACCATAGGTGTTGCCTGATACGTCATTTCATACATAAGAAAATCTGAAAAGACTAAAATGAAATAACTATGGAGAATATTATTCACTAAAAAGCAGTATAGCTTAGGTTTGAAGCTGCTCTTGCTCAGAGAGATTGGGTCTTACGAGGCCTGTGATAGAGTTAGCGCTTCTAGCTTAAATGGAAAGAGCAAAGCCATCCTTTGGATTAGCTTAGGCCCTGCTTCTACACACAAAGAACTGCTGTAGACATTTCCAGAGATTCGCTACCTTGCTAACTCTGATCCTGATAGCACTGTGATTGTAAAAACGAATATGATGGATACCTACTACCTAAACAGTAGTGTTCCTTTAGAGAACCTGTGTCAGTATGAAGTAGTTAATTTCTACATGTACAGAAATAATGTTGAACAAAACATTGAAGCTGGTAGGTTTGCTGTTTCCGGCTGTAATAGTTGTTAATTAAGACACAGCAAAGTGAGATCATCAACCATCACAACCTCAGTTGGCAGACTGCATAAAAAAAGAATTGTTCTATTTAGCTGTTCTGCAGATTTTTAAACATTGGAGTACTGAGGAAGACCTGTTAGGTGAGTATGACTGCTATGAAGATGCTTTGAATGCAGCTTAAGAACAAACTGAATGTCCAGTGTTTCCTGCCTATCTCAAAATGTTCTACAACAGGAAATAATAGCAGCTAAGATTGCAAAAGACAGGTCTCAAGGAAGCTAGAGTTCAGGCAAAGGTAGTCAAGATCCTCTTGGCCAGCCCATTATTGAAAAATAGGCAAGCATAGCTATTAATAATGTGGAAAATGCTATGGATCAAGTGAAGTGTGACTATATTGACTTACAAGCTTTAGTACCTCAAATTCATAAGGAACAGCTGCAGATTTACCAGTAAATGAAAACATCAGTTGAAAATGGAATTTGACATGAAAAATCTGAATGTTCATTTACTACATTCAAGCCTACACTTCTACATGCCAGTAGTCAAGCAAGCACTGGGAAACATTCGCTCATACAAGTGAACTGCATATGTCCATAAAAAGACAGATTGTAACCTTTCTTGTATTGTAACAGCACCCACTGGACAAGCTGCACGCAACATAAAATATATCACTTTGCATCATCTTCTCATGTTTCTCATGAACAAACTGGAGTATCTAAAGATATCGGGTGATGAATGCCATTCTGAAAAAGCTGAAGTTTCTCATCATAGATGATGTTAGTATGGCCTCAAATCTAACCTTTGTTAATCTGAGAATGCCAGACACTCTCAGAACAGACTATGTCATACTTTTTGGTCGAATAATGTCGTAGTCTTTAGTGATCTTCTTCAACTGACCACTGTAAAATGTCAGCCAGTATTTAACATACTGCTCCACGAAGAAGCAAAACATCTTTTGGTAGTATTGAAAATAATAGCATATACTTAAATGTCCAATAGGCAGAATTAAAAACAAATATGAGACAGGCAGCAGATGTTTAGTATAGTAACATATTGAAAGACATCAGAATAGTTGTAGTCATTGAAAAAAGTTAAATGGCTTTTGTTAGTCACAATTTATATATTTTCCCACACAAGAACTAAGCTACAAGTTAAATGGAAGACCTCTGCTAAAGTTGCAAGCAGATTGTGTGCAGCATGTCCAGTTTGGAGGAGTGTACACATTTCAGTATGGGAATAATTCAGTGAGAGAAGCAGAACATTACTCAACTTACTTGCATAGATAATACTGAGTATCAAGACTTAATTTACCACTATGTTAAAAAATTGTAAAAAAGGTTAAAGGGCTGGTAAAATCAGTTTCACTTAGAGCTATTATTTTTAATACTCTAAGCCTCTATAGGAATTGCAGGATTAATTTGAATTGGAAATTGAATGTCTTGGAGGGCTTAGTTAATAGAGCTATCAGAAATGTGCTAGACCTCATAGCATATGCCAAAAACCCAAGGGGCATATTTACAAGGAAATGGTGAAGTGCTGCGGCACATTTCACAGTGCCACTCTCCGCCATTTCCAAAACACAGGGATGCGCTACCTAGCACCAACACAGACACCCTTGCATCATAGTGCAAGGGTGCCTGTGTTGCAGGGAATGATTGTTTATGTGAGGGAAGGTGTTCCTTTCTGTACTTAAACAATCAAAAATGTTGATTTATTACTTTTATGTGTGGTCCATTCTGCAGCACACATAGAAGTAACAAATCATCATTATTTATTGATTATGTGCAGGAAGAGACAAAATAAAAGTATTTCTCCTTGCTGCGCCATTCTAACTCCTGCTTTTGCATGGCGATAGTTTTTGGCACTGCCTCAGATTTGCAGATTGTGTCTGGGGCAGTGACAAAAAGAAATGGGTGTTGAGGTGGTATGCCCACAGCAACACCCATTGCATGTCTCTTTTATGCACATACCTTCCTGAAAGGGTACCATATTTACAAAGTGTCTCAATGCCACTTTGTAAATATGGTGCAGGAGGTTGCACCACTGGAACATCTTACAAAGCGGCTTAACTCCACTTTGTAAATATGGTGCAGGGCATTGCGCCACCGGAAAGCCTAAAAAAGTGATTTTCCAGTGGCGCAATCCCCTTGTAAATGTGCCCCTATTTAAAGACAATTTTGATTAGATTTGACCACTTAGCAGAAGAGTGAAAACAAATATGTAGGTGCAGTGCTAGGTTGAGTAAGTTCCTGTTCGCAAAAGATCTCTGCTTCCCCCAAGAACAATTTCCACTTTGTTTGGCCTGTTACCATTCACAAATCACAAGGATTAAGCTTGGATGCAGCAAAGGTAAATATCGGCCACCAAGTTTTCAAAAAGGTTATGTCTTATGTTGCCTTGTCACTTGTTAGGCTATTTTCAGGGTTGTACCTTGTAAAATATAATGAGAGAAAAGTAACTGCAGACAGCTGTTGTGTTAGAGAATACAATTGTTTGAAAGGTCTGTACGCTCCTCATCTGGATTTATACACAACCACCGAAAAACATTCAAGCTGTAGCAAGCAACAGGTATACGCGATCATTTCAACCTCCGGACTGGTGTGACATAGTTTACTTTAAATTCCCAAGAAGATGCCCAGGAATTTCTTATGGTAGTGCTCAGTATTCTAAAAACTGAGGGTCATATTTATCAAATATTCATGCATAGCAATGCAGCAAGCCACCTTGCTGCCATGCGCGGCACTGTGTGAAAGGGAGAGGGCAGAAATTCCCCATATTTAACATTATACAGCACATTCCTGCTCTCTGTCTGCAATGGCTCACAAACTGCTGCCTAACATCAATGTAGGCACTCTTGCACCATGGTGCAAGGGTGACTATGTTGTCGGCATGATTATTTTAGTGGAGGAAGGGACACCTTCTTGCACAAAAACAATCCTCTGAGACTTTTTCATCTTTCTATGTGCGCTGCACATGTAGAAAGAGGAAAAACAATGAGATATAAATATATTTCTCTCGTTGCACCTCCCCTTGGCCGGCTAAGCACTTTAATGCATTCCCAAGCCTAGCACTAATGGTAAAACTGGAAATTTCCCCCAAATCCATGGATGGATGTCTGGGAACACCCATGCTACACTCATGGAACACCTCCCTGGGGTAGAGTAACGAAAGGCAGAAACTTGCGCTCCACATTTACCAAATCATGCAGGGCCAAGCAATGTGGCCTTGCATGGATTAGCAAATGTCATTCTAGGTTTGGCATCACCCTTGTGCCCCTTGCATGGCCCAAGACCAACGCAATACCATGATAAATATGGCACTGAGTGTATTCCAATCAAACTATTGTTTGAATCCTGTTACTCCTGTTCACATGAATGCTGCTGCAGACTGAATGTCAATATCTCCATTCCTCCATGACAAACTAACAGGGTTATAGTCATTAGTTAGTTTGGAAACCTCCCTTTTCTGAATATTGTATGTAATCCTAAGAGATTTGCCAGTCACAGTATATCTGACTGCAGACATACAACTCTTTACTCTCCCTTTTGAGAGAACAGGCCTAGGAAATCCAAAGGGACACTTTGTGCAGTATTTCCCTTTGACTCTGTATCTGTGACAACAGCACTTTCCATATTTGTGAGACTGGAGTTGCAACACTTGCTACCTAAGAGTTCTGCTTTAGACTCATATGGAATATCACGGGCAATTTACTGCTCAATGAATGAACATACTGACTTATCAGTTTTCGTTTTACATTTTGGTGCATATTTTAACCACAGTAACATGTCTGGGGCATCTCTAGATTGGTAGCCTTACCTCCAAAATAGGTAAATAATCTCACCTAGAGGAGGATTGTGTTGTTGCAGATGAAGCCAAGTATGGGTTGAAATATATGCTTACAATCCCTACAATCATTTGCTGGATCCATTGAACATAATTCTCCAGGAGTTTTAAAGCTGCAAACCATTATACTGGATCTCTATCTTAATTTTTTCACAAATATCTACCTTTTTTGTTTGTGACTTGTACTTTACATGACTGAAACAAACACATACATAGGAATGTCTACTGATGTTTCAGTAAATTCAGCAATTTCTTTTCTGAAGCTATCTAACTTCTTTCCAGCCATGCCTGCACTGCTCACCTCCTCGACCACTTAATTTTCTTCAGTATCTCTAGTATGTCATTTGAATATCGTCTGTGATACTTGTCACATTGGAGTGAGTGCCATGTAACAGAGCATTATTTGTGGCTTCTAGATGTATAACGCGCAGAATAGCGCCTCGCAAATTGCGAGTCTTTTGCGACTCACAATTTGCAAGGCGCTATTTTCCATGTACAACAGCATTTTGACCACTGTTTGCGATTCCCAATGGGGTCGCAAATTGCAAGGCTCATTAATATTAATGAGCCTCTCGCAATTTGCGAGCCCCTTGGGAATGACAGGCCCTACAGGGATGGTGGCCTGCTGGGAATCGGGCCCTCTGTGCTTCTGGCAACAAGCTTATCAATTTTAATTGGTGTACATTGTTTCATTTCGTATGCACATGCATTAGTGTCAAACACCACATAGCTCTCCTCATAAAGGAAAGCTTTCATACTGAAACTATGTATCATTCTTCCTCAAAAGTGACACTAAAGTTTTATATATTGAAATGTTGCTCTTGGTGGGAAATCTTCTTAAGTCAAGTCCCTAAGCTGCCCAACGTTCTCATTCCCTAGCTTCTTGATAGCAACTATGTTTAAGTTTCTTTCTCTTCAGTTCTCTTGTTGGCATTTTTGGAGAATTTGAAGACCAGCAGAATAATGATTAGACAATAGAAAAAGAAACAGTTTTATTTAATCTATATACCATTACAATCTTCACAAATAACAATCTTTACAAAAATATATAGATTAAATTGTTTTGTTTTGAGGATTTATTAAATTAAAGGCTTACTTACAAATAGTACATAGAAGAGGCTTACCTACAGAATAGATCTATGATGTTTGAAAGAACTTTCCTCTCCATAAAGAGTACGCACAGGGCAACGTCTGAGCATAGTAGCTACTTGGCTATGTAATGGGGCTTTCTTTTGTGCCAGGACAATTTTCTCTGTGAAAATCTGTACTCATGGCAAACACTGTGTGTAGTAAAAGCTTTCCATCTAATGAGCCATGAATGACTAAAGAAAGTGCACTATCCAAAAAGAACTGTGCACCGGGTAAATAACATATGTAGAAGCACCTTGCTTATCAAGAAACAGCTTGGGTGACAGTAATCACTGGCCTCTCTTTAAAGAGCTTTGCGGGGTGTAAAGACTATATATAGTAAACACATGGCCACTTCATGAGGCTTGTGGGTCTGCAAAGATTGACTTCTCCGTAAATGGTTGTACACAGAGTGAAAGCTCTTTGTAGAACGTCCTATACCATCTAATGGGTCTTCATTGCCTCAATGGACTTACTTCTCTGTAAAGAACTGTGCAAAGAAGGAAATCTGTGCATTGAACAACCTGTGTTTACAGGGATTGGCTCTTAATGGCAGTGCAGAGGAAGATCACCGTACATACTAGAAGCTTACCCATTTAATGGGGGCTTGGATGGTTGTAGGTACTGACCTCCCATGAATAGATGTGTGCAGAGGGTGCAATCTATTTATAGTAAGAGCTTTGCTGTGCAATGATGCTTAATTATGAAAGAACTGGGCTTTCGTCAAAGATCTATACACACGGCAAACACTGTGTGTAGTAGGGGCTTGTCCACCTAATGGGGCTGTAGTATCAGGAGGGGCTAGACTCTCCATGAAGAGCTGTACACAAAGTAAAGGCAGTGCATACAAGGGGTCTGCTCACCTAATAGGGGTTGGATGTCTAGACACTCTGTTACATCTATGAACGGCATTGCACAGGGTAAAGACTCTTGTAGTAGGTACGTGACCACCTAATGAAGCTTGGTTGTCTGGAAACACTGTCCTCTCTACTAAATACAGTTGGACACAGTACACAGGCTGTGCATAGTAGGGACAAGGCCACCTAATCAATATTTATTATTTGGGAGACTGGCCTCTCCATTGAGGCAGGTACACATGGAGAAAGCTGTCCATTAAAGGAGTTTGGTTAGTTAATAGGGCATGTTTTTCTGGAGAGGGAAGCCTCTCTGTGCTCAGCAGTACTGATGGAGAACACTGTACATACTGTGTTTGAAGAGACTGGCCTTTCCATAAACAGCTATGCACAGGGCAGTCTGTCTGTAGCAAATGCTTGGCTTTTTAATAGGCTTATTTGTATGGAGGGACTGGCCTCCCCATGAAGATCTGTACACAGTGACAGCTGTGAGTAGTTGGGACTTGGTCAGATAATGGGTCTTCATTATCTAGGGCGACTGATCCATCCGTGATGATATGTACATAGGGAGAAAGTTGTGCATTGAAGATGCTTACCATCTAGAGGGGCTGGCCTCTTCATGATTGAGCTGCTGAGAGTGTGGGCTCTATATTTACAAGGGGTTTGACCAAGTAATTGGTTTTGAATATCTGAAGAGACTGACCTCCCTATGAAGAACTACGCACAGGGTAAACTGTGTATGTACTAGGTGATTGACAATATATGAGGACATAGGATTTAGTTGTGGAAAGGGACTGGTTTCTCCATGAAATCCTATACACAAGCATATTAGGGGTTTGCCCACCTAAAGGGACTTCATTTTTTAGAGGGAGTAGTCTTTCAGTGAACAGCTGAACATACATATTAAAGGCCGTACATACTAGGAGCTAGATACATCATAAGTCTTGGGTGCCTGGAGGGACTGGCCTCTCTGTGAAGTGCGTTGCAGGGAGTGAAAACTCTGCATAGTACGGAAATGGTCACCTAATGGGGCTTAGGTGTCTAGAGAGACTGGCCTACCTGTAAAGAGTAGTACGAAAGGAGAAGGGTGTGTGTAGCAGAAACCTGGCCACCAAATTGATATCTTTCTCTGGAGGGACTGGCCTCTCTGTGAAGACCTTTGCTTAAATAAGAAATTAATTATAGTTCCTTGGACTTCTAATAGAGAATATGTGTCTAAGGATACTGGCCTTTCCATGACTGACCTGTACAGGGAGAGAACAGTGAGCCTCCTAGGAGCTTTCCCACTTAATGAGGATTGGGTGTCTGAGAGACTGTGTCTCCTTGAACAACTTTGCAAAGGGCAAATGATGCATTGTAGATGTTTGGCTATGTGATAGGGCTAGTTTTTTGGAGAGATTGGCTTCTCTGTTAGATCTATGCACATGACAAACACTGGGCAGAATAGTGGCTTTATCAGCTAATGTAGCTGGAGTGTCTATGCAGAGCTCATAAAAGAATAAAGGCTGTAAATAGTAGGAACTTGCTTGTCTAGTAAGACTTGGTTGCCTGGAGAGACTGGGCTTTCTCCAAAGTGCTTTCCAGGGCAAATACTTAATGTACTGTGGACATTACCACCTAATGGGATGTGGATGTTGTTGGAAATGGCCCTTTCGGGAGTGTCACCCCCAAACATTTAGCCATCCTCCTTTCCTTTTTCATGAATTTCTAGCCACCCTGGGAAAATGGGAGGGAGGAACTGGGCACAGCCTCACACTTACACCTGAATAGGCTGTGTCTTGTCCCCACACTAAGGGCTATAGTGAGTTTGGAGCTACTTCTGGAGCCAAGGCAGGAATAGAGGACCTCTGTTCACTTCAAAGGCCCCTCTTTGAAATCTCCCCCACTTCAAAGGCACCACTGGTTATAAGAACTTGACCTTCACTTCTGTATGCCTCTGGATCTGTGAAGAATCTGTCAGGAAGAAGAGCAGCTGTGCTGCTGAAGGACTGCCACTCTGCTGGACTGGTGCTTTGCTGGACCCCTGCCTTGCTGTACTGCCCTGCTACCTGATGTTTCTCTCGCTGGGTGAGAAGGACTTGCCTGGGTGAGAAGGATTGGACCTGCTTCACTTGAACCCTGACTCCAAGACCTAGCTGGCTGGCCTCCTGATGATCTGACGTTTCAGGGACATAAAAGACTTCCAACTGTCCTGTTTCTAAACTTGAACTCTGCCATCTGTGAGTTTACCCTGCCAAGTGGTGCCAACCCAGTCCTAGTCCCTTGGAAGTGAGCCTAAGGTGTTTGCTCAACACCTAATTCACCAATGCAGGGAGGGACCTGATACATTGCTGCATTTGTGTGGTCAGCACCGATGTATCTTCGATACTGCTCTGATTGGAACCCTGTTGTATGGATCAGAAGTGGTACATTGCTGCATTTGTGTGGCTCTGGGCTTCTGCTCCACCTTCGGAACCACCACTTGGCAATGCTGTTCAAGTAAAACCCTTGCATGTCCCTCAATGACAGCAACGGAGTCAAAGCAGATACTCCACATCATAACGAAGCCTGCACATCTTCACTGGTGAAGAACTAGGACCAGTGCATCACTGCTGACGCTTGGATCGACATAGGTGCATTGCCCCTTTTGCACTCAGCAGCATCTCCATTGATAAGATCTTCGACGTTGACACAGCCCGACTAAGGTACTTTTGCTCCCTGCAGTTGGGCAGTGCTCCATCGTGGTTGGCCTGAACGTTTGACATTGTCACTGTCCAGCGCAACCAGATGTCCCTTGTTGGCACTCAGTGTTAATATTTTCACTTTATTTAAAAAAGCATAGCTCAAGTTCTACTTGGTGGATTTTTGTTGTTTTGTCTAGTTTTATTTATTAAATGAATCTCTATTTTTTCAGCTAGTGTGGAATCTTTTTGTGTGGTGTTTTCACTATTTTACTGTTTGACGTGTTGCACAAATACATTACACATTGCCTCTAAAGTTGTATCTGACTGCTCTGTGCCAAACTACCAGACGGTGGGCACAGATTAATTTTGGGTTTTCCTTCCTCTTACTATGAATAAGACTGCGGTTTCTGCTTGCCTAGGGCTCATACACCAGTCAACCAACAACCCAATTTCTAACAGGTGTCTATAGAGAATAGCCTCCCCATGAACACATGTCCACAGGGCAAATTCATAGTGAGTGCTTAGTTATCTAATATAGCCTAATTGTGTAGAGGGACTGGCCCCTCTGTCAAGATCTATACATAGGGTGAACATTGTGTGTATTAATGGCTTGCCTATTTAATGGGGCTTGACCATATAAAGGGAATGGGCTCTCTGTATAGAGTTGAACACAGAATAAAGGTTGCACATAGTGAAGCTTTTCCCATATAATACCGTTTATTTGTCGAGAGGGACTGGCTTCTCCGCGAATATCTATTCACAGGACAAACACATTCGGTAGTAGGTGCTTGCCAATCTAATGGAGGTTGAGTGTCTAGAGGGACTGATTTCTCTTTTTGAGCTGAATACAGAATAAAAACTGTACATGGTAGGTGCTTGCCCATCTAATAGGGTTTGAATATGTAGAATGACTGGTGTATCTCTGAATTGCTTTATAAAAGGCAAACATTCAACAGTGAAGGAACATGGCCACCTAACGAGTCTTTGGTGTCTGAAGAGACTGGCCTAAATACTTGCACACAAGGAGAAGATTGTGTGTCATAAGGACTTGGCCACCAAATGAGTCTTCATTGTCTTGAGGGACTGGTCTCTCAATGAAGACCTGTGCACAAGGCAATAGTTCTGCATTGAAGGGGTTTGGGTTTTTAAAGGAATATATACCTCTATAGACACTGGCATCTTCATGCACAGAGAGTAAACACTCACCGTAGTGGGGGCAGCCAACTGAATGGGCCTCTGAAGGGACAGGCCTCCCACTGAACACTTGGACCTGATCAAACGTATTACATGCTTTTCTATGCATTAAGACCTGTTTGTGTGGCAGGGTTGTTCTCTCCATTAGATCTATACACAGGGCAAACACATGTATACCAGTGTCATACCTATTGAATGGGGCTTGTGTGTCTAGAAAGGCTGACCTCTTTGTGTAGAGCTGAATACCAAATTAAGGCTGCACATAGAAAGACATTTCCCGCCTAATGTAGCTTAATTCTCTGGAGAGACTGGTCACAATGCAAAGATCTATACACAGGGTCTAAGAAAGTGTCTGTTTTTGCATGGTTAGCCCCTACTTTTTGCATGATGCCTAATGTAATTTTGAACAGTAAGTGCACTGGGTCCCTGCTAACCAGGTTCCCAGTGCCCGATCTCTTTCCTCAAAACTGTACCATGATTGGCACACCTTCACTTACACCAAAATTCAAGTTAATGAAAACTTGACCTCTGTGCACCGTAACCTCTGCGTTTTAGCAAAATGCTCTTTCACAAAATTAACTCAATCAATTTCTTCATTGAACAATACAATTAATTACAAAAAACTCCATAATGGAATGCCAAGAAACATTGGCTCATATTTTCATGATGAATTAAACATTTATTGTGTTGCAAATCACAGATAAGTTGTTTATCCAAATTCATTCAAATGCAGTCCATAAAACTGTCCTTTTTGATGCTGCCCGCCCAATGCATTTCGGGCCTATTTGGCCCTTCTTCAGGGGATTAAATTCTGAAAACAATACAAATAATATTCATATTAAATACAGCCTGCAGGGAAACAACTATTTTTCAAAAGCCATAGCTAACATTAATCAAAAAACATTATTCAATGTCCACGGAAAAACACATGTACATCATTCATTGTACATAATATGATAATTGCCTGTATGTCTTGTATAGTCCCCGAACTATACAGAAACTACATAAATAAATAATGAAGAAATAACAAGAAACCAAAGAAAAGTAGTGCACCCATTATATTTGTGTGTGAAACAAAGTTCACCATAACTGGCCCTTTACGTCCCGTGATTTAAGAAAAGCCACATTAGTGATCAGTCACCGCCAGCTCTCAAAACCTCATACCTGGTTCTAAACCTTGTGTGCATAGAACCTGAAAAGATACATTTGTTTTCTTGTTATTTCTTCATTATTTATTTATGTAGTTACTGTATAGTTCGGGCACTATACAAGACATACAGGCAATTATCATATTATGTATAATGAATGATGTACATGTGTTTTTCCGTGGACATTGAATAATGTTTTTTGAATAATGTCAGCTATGGTTTTTGAAAAATAGTTGTTTCCCTGCAGGCTGTATTTAATATGAATATTATTTGTCTTGTTTTCAGAATTTAATCCCCTGAAGAAGGGCCAAATAGGCCCGAAATGCACTGGGAATACTTTATATACATTCTTCTAGGGTTACTACAAGCCCCTCTACCCTGGCAGTCCATAAGGCACAGCGTTGCCAAAACAGAAGTATGTTCTTACAAATTGTGTACAGTATGTTTAAATGTTTGTTTTGTCTTGTAATGTTTACTCACGAGTGCTTCTTTCTTTTTACCAATGTTTTTAATGATTAACCATGCTTTCTCACAATAGAGTAGTCCGATGTGTGCCAAGTTGTCACATTGGATACAAGCACTAATTAAAAGTTTTTACTACTCAATCAATCAATCAATCAGTCATTTGTAAAGTGCACTACATACCAGCGAGGGTCTCAAGGCGCTGGAGGGGGCCGCTACTGATCGAACAGCCAGGTCTTGAGTGTTCTCCTGAAGGTCAGCAGGTCTTGGGTCTGTCGTAGGCTCAGTGGGAGGGTGTTCCATGTTTTGGCGGTGAGGTGGGAGAAGGATCTCCCGCCGGTGTTAGTTCTCCGGGTTGTGCGGGACGGTGGCTAGTGAGATATCGGCAGAGCGTAGCTGGTAGTTGGGGATGTAGAAGGAGAGTCATCTGTTGAGGTAGGCAGGGCCGGTCTTGTGGAGTGCCTTGTGTGCGTGGATGACAAGCTTGAAGGTTATCCTCTTGTTGACGGGGAGCCAGTGCAGGTTTCTCAGGTGGGGGATGATATGGCAGTGGCGTGGTACATCGAGGATCAGTCGTGCCGAGGCGTTTTGGATGCGTTGTAGCCCTTTGATGAGCTTGGTCGGGGCACCCGCATAGAGGGTGTTTCCATGGTTGAGTCTGCTGCTGACGAGGGCCTGGGTGACTGTCTTTCTTGTATCTGTCGGGATCCATCTGAAGATCTTGCGGAGCATGCAGAGGATGTTGAAGCAGGAGGAGGAGACGGCGTTGACTTGCTTGGTCATTGAGAGCGTTGAGTCGAGGATGATTCCCAGGTTGTGTGCGTGGTCTGCGGGTGTCGGGGCTGCCCCAGTACCGTCGGCCACCAGGAGTCGTCCCAGGCTGAAGGGTTGGAGCCGAGGATGAGGACCTCCGTCTTGTCCGAGTTCAGCTTCAGGCGGCTGATCTTCATCCATTCGGCGACAACCTTCATTCGTTCGTGGAGGTTTGCTTTGGCGGTGATGGGGTCCTTGGTGAGGGAGAGGATCAGTTGACTGTCGTCGGCGTAGGAAATTATGTTGAGGTCGTGCTGTTGGGCGACGTGTGCAAGCGGGGTCATGTAGATGTTGAACAGTGTCGGGCTGAGAGAGGATCCCTGGGGTACGCCGCAGATGATCTCGGAGGCTTCGGATCGGAATGGGGGGAGGTGGACGCTCTGGGTTCTGCCTGAGAGGAAAGATGTGGTTCATTCCAGAGCCTTGTCTCGGATCCCTGCGGCGTGGAGGCGTGCGCATAGCGTAGTGTACGGTGGCAGACGGTGTTGAAGGTGGCTGAGAGGTCTAGGAGGATGAGTGCTGCGGTCTCACCATTGTCCAGCAGGGTTCTGATGTCATCGGTGGCGTCTAAGGGCACCGATACAACCTATAGAGGAATGCATTGATTTAAGCACTGCATATGGTTTGGACCTGCCAACGTGAGAAGTGGGCAGGCAATATGTACTAATCTCTTTGTCACTTTATCTCCTTGAACAGATATGAGTCTGATTTCAACAGTATGTATTTAATTTTCGTGCTCACACATTAGGTGTGCATCTGTTCTTTATTATAATATTTCTTTAGTATAGGATTGTTTTTCTCACAGAGTGGTACGCATGGGGATGGTCCCATGTGGTCCTGAAGAAGAGGATCAGGGGACACCTCGAAACATGTCGACCAAATACTAGGGATAGTATACACATAACAGTTACACTTCCTCCCTACTATCAACCCCTTTTTATCCATACCAACTAGGAGCAGGAATAAATGAATCACTAGCTAGGTATTTTTAGCATCACCATTACCACTTCCCGAAACACTGCCGTACACATTTTTTCACAAAAAGTGCTCCTACGTAGTTTCACAACCTGGCCCTTCCCAATATCAGTATGCGATTGATACCAGTGCATTCTAGGAGTTTGGAAGGTTTGTTCAAGGTAGCTTGTTATTTGGTGGCACCTTACATGTTAGAGTTTTAGGCAAAACATCTTGGTTTCATTGACACATTTCCCTTTGATTTTAAATGGTATATATCTAGGTCCCCTCTAAACTAGTTGACGTCAGAGGCAGTGCCTCTTGGGAACAGTGAGATAGATCAACTCAGTGCTTTAATGTTCATGTCCAATCGGTGCTATATTTCCTGTAGAGAGGCAGGTCACACTTTCACCAACAGGCATTGCTATGTGTTATCGGGACTAGTTAGTACTACACTACATATTAGTTGTACGTTCAACCTCTCATCAGTATATAGGTGATCAACATGTTGGGATGCTGCCTTGTCCTAACAAGAAGGGGTAACATCACTCTACACAAAAGTTCCTGTAGGCATGAAGGGGAAAAGTGGGCTGTGGTAAGAAGAGGGTTGCAGTAGGAAATTGAGGAATAACCAGTTCCATTTAGATAACATACTTTGTACCCCAAAAAACACACTTCCTCAAAGAGACACATCTGAGTGACAATAAGGCACTAACTGTCGCAGTAATAGCGTTTAACACTGGTGCATAAGGGGACTCGACTTCACGTTCTTGTACTGAAACAAGGAGAGCCAAGGTGACACTTTATGGCTGTGGTCAACATCTGACCTTACCACTGTGAAGTCTGTGGGACTGCCTTTAAATTGATGCCTACGTTAATGGCAAATAGAAGCTTTTATCCCATGACACAAATGTCACTTTATCTGCCGAGGCTTCTTAAACTAGACCTGCCTCCTGATGCCAGGTATCCCCACATAGTGGCAGAACTACGTTCAGAGCACATATAACTTGTCATAGAGCCCACACAAGGTACACCATGGGGTTCAACTTCAGACATTGAGCTTAAGTTCTAATACAGTTAGCACTGGGGAAGGTGACCATGCACTCGCAGGGAGGGGAGCGAAGGGAATAAATGTACTCAAATGAGGAGGGGGTTTCGTCCTTTCACAATTTATGTATGTGTTTTTATATAACAATAGTGAGAGGTGCAGCACTCCCAACTGAAAGCTCATGACGGCATTCGGGTCTCCTTTCTTTGTTGTTTGATCACACACCGTATGAACAATGTGGCAAACTCAGATGGGCAAAGGCCCTGGGGAGAGTGGAGCACAGCAATGAATTCCGTCAAAGCTACCTCCCCGCCAACAGCAGCGGAAACAAGCCCAGGGAAGAAACTGAGATAGGACACATTTGGCACCACCCACCTCACCTTGATATGCGCAAGTCAACCAACGAGGCTGTGGTCATATTAAGATCCGGCACTACTTGATCAGGGTTAATTTGAAATATTATAGGTGGGCGCTGACAAGCTTCACTATGCAGCAGTTGACAACGTTTTTGCCAAACTCAGTGGCAAAACTCTGCGAACTCCACCGGCAGAGCTGAGTTTATCGCCTAGCCCTAGTTTCACCCCTCTCCCCCGGTAACCCAATTTCCTACAACATTTTTATATTTATTTCTATTTTAAAATATATCATCAAACAAAGTGTACACATTTTTTTCAGTATATTAATCTGCACATTTTTTAAACTGGCATGAATACAGAAAATCTTAATTACAGTGTCAGTAACATACTGCTTTTTAGTATGAGCAACAATAAACACATTCCTAATATATACACAATTTTATACCATCATGTAAAATAAATATCTTCATAATTATTTGGTCACTCAAATAAATCTGTCACCTGTTAAAGAAGCTATATGTTGAAAATATTTGAATGAGTCACTTTGTGGCGGAGTCAAAATAGGAATGTCAGTGTCAGAAGAAAAATAGTGTTCACCTCCTGCATCTGTACACTACCAGAGATGAACTCAGCTATCAAAGGTTATGCAAGATATATATGTATCCTAAGCATTCAACCCTTTTACGTAATCAGATTGAAGCTTTTCCAAAAATAGATTGAACATCAAGCATCGGTTGAACTTAATGCACCTCATTGCAGCTTTCAATGAACAGGAAATACCTTGTTTCTGAGGATACCATACTACAGAACAATACCTCAGGCAACTACAAATATTTTGAAAAATGAGACATATAAAGATAAAACAACACTTTATGCCCCCCTATTTCTTATGGAGGGAGACTTTACACTTTTTATTTTGGTTTACTCATTTTGTCCCAAGGCAATGAGCTTGTACCCTGTGTGCTCTTGAGGAGTCTAGAGGGATCACATTGCTAGTATCAAGCGGTGAAACTTACTATTATACAAATGGGGGAAAAAGTAAATTTTAATTGGGCCTCACTATAAGGACTTTTGTAAAAAGCATAGAGTATGCTTTGAAGACACTGCATCACCTAAGAGGGATTGGATGTCTGGAGGAGCGGACTGTGCATAACAACTTCTGAACAAGTCATATGGTGAGTGCATAGTAGGGTTTGCTTAGGAACAAGCATTTCTACAAGAACACCTGTACAGGACAAAAACTGTGCATAGGAGGCTTTAGCGAGGGACTGACCTGTTCACAAACATCTCTGTAAAGGGCAAAGGCTGAGCATAAGCAGGATTGGTAAGGACCTGCCTGCAAACACCTCTGTACAGAGCAAAGGCTCTAAGTAGCAGAGTTTGGTGAGGTACTGACCATGATGACCTCTCTACGAAGTAGGAAATATTGAGAAGGAGCGGCACACTGAGTTCTCCAAAGTTATTCAAAAAGTATTCAACAAATCACTTTTGTTGTGTTGGGTGCTGGTGGGTATCTCCCTCTGACCAATGGGAGGGGGTTCAGACAAATAAGAGAGCACTGCTGGAGGTGCAACAGTTTCCCCATGTAGCGCTCCATTGGGATGAATCTCCGTTATGTATTCATTCGTAAATCAAATAGATCATGAGCAATAACTTGAATTTTTCTCCAAATTTAATTTTTTTAACCTTGTTCCATCACAATGGTTTCTCCCATGACTTTATCATCAATGCAGGTATGAAATAGTACATTCCCATTTCATCTTCAATCTATAAATACAATCCATTCGCAATCCACAGATATTTGCCTTAAATGTTCCCAATGCATTTCGGGACCAAGACCTTCATCAGGGGTGGTATTACATCTGTAGGATAATGTAAAATATAAGAGCGTCATAGTCTCCATGAGTTAGCACTCATCATAAAAGAACACCTGAAAAAGAGGGTAAAAGAAAGGGACGGAGGCGATCTATATCTGTTGCTAAATCGTATATGTTGGGCAGAGCTTAGGCTCAACGTGCTAAAGAGAATAAGCTCTAATAACTTACTTAAGTTAGCTCGCTTCCAGGACCCCTCCCAAGCAATAGAATACGTTGCGATAGTTCACTCGTAGGTATCTAAGCGGGTCCTGGAGACGAAGGCCAACAAAAACCAGTAAATACCTGGCCAAGAAATTTCCAACATTAAATGGGCACCCAGCCTGTCCCCTGGTTACTTCCCCATTTACAAAGTTTAGTATAGCCTAAGTGGTAAGCCAAAGTGGTTTAAATTTGATATAGTAAATGAACACGTAACATTGAGAGAATTTGATCTATAAATCCGGTCCTACCCGCATGGAATTTGTGTTCCAATGTTGTAAGGGTGGTGTCAGAACTTCAGAGCAGCGCTATTCAATCAATACTTCATATAAGATATAGCCGGAAATTGGGAAAAGAAAAGAAGCACTTTGTTCCTCCTGTAGGTAAATAATACACCAAAAAAGACAAACAACCCATAGTCACCGAGTGCTAGAAAGAGAACGCGAGTCAAAAGTCACTGGTTTAAAAATGTCAGGTTATATTATTAAGTGCAATACCCCACCGTACACATTAAGGCAACTGATTCATATTTAAGTAATAATAGTAACCAAACGATTCATGGTGAACAAAGACGAAAAAATCTTAGTGTGGTATACTTAACTCGACCACGTAGTAGAATGTTCTACCGAAAAGCACTGTGGTAGGTGCCTGTATAGAGAGACAGTATTCAGCGTCAGACCAAATGCGGCGATATTATGAAAAGAGCGCAAAATCCGTTCAAATACTAATCCCATTATCTCAACAGTATACCAACGGTCTCGCATTCACTTATATTAAGTATACTGCAAATGTTTAGCGGGTCATGTTCGCGGCGTCCGTCAAGGAGGTCTCTGTCGGTACTCCCACCTCTATTTGTATACGTGATTCGAAACAGTAAAAGGACTCCATAACTCTGGTGGGCTTCCTGATCCGAAATAGTAAAATCAGAAAGCCGTTAGATACAAACATATCCGCCATGTTGGAGTGGAATATCTGGCGCCTGAAGGGCCAGCCTAGTGTAGGATGATCTGTCAACTCACGAACAACGTATAGTGTAAGTGGTTGCCGGTAGTGAAATAATAGGCGCCTACATATCTGTTCATGCATTTTTAGGTGGGTAAGTCTCACAAGCCATTGTTTTACCGCCACCCTATCGGATTGAGAAAATAGTGGTAAACAAAACCAAGAAAGGCGAAATTACAACCCTAGGGAGAAACCTTAGTCCAGACCTGAAAGAGTTACACAAAATGAGCCAATAGAAAAAGTAAAGTACCATAGAGGTTGATATACATAGAAGAGGGAAAATCTTCTGAAGATTAACAGACACAGTACATCCTGTATCATTTCTGTTTCCCTTTCACAAGCCATAGCATATACATGTATATTTACATTCTATGTGAAACCATCTAATCTTTGAGAAAAACCTGTAACTCCCTATCAAAATGAATGCCCTGTTCTACGGCCCGTAGGCGAATAATCCATTGTGCCTCTAGTTTCCTGAGGGTAAGTGTCCGGTCGCCCCCTCTGGGGTGATTGTATGCCTGAGTGATCCCATGAAATCTAACATTTAGAAGTGAGCTATCCGGATGCAAAGTATTAAATGTACTGCCAAAGGATAACTCTGGTCATTTTTCCGGATGGCCCTCATGTGTTCTTGAATTCTCTCTTTGAGCATACGAATGGTACTACCAATATGAATTTGTTTGCAAGTACATTGTATACAGTAGACTATGTATTTTGAGTCACAGTTCATGAAATCTTTAATTGTATGAACGGTGGAAGTGTTATAGCTAAATTTCTTTATACCATTCATCGCCATGGGGCACATGTTACAGTGTGTACATTTGTAAAATCCTTTAGGTTTAGGTGGTAACCAGGAAGGCGTCTTAGGCATCGGTGGGAGATAGCTTCTGCATAACATATCCCTCAAGGTTTTGTTCTTCCAGTTTTAATTGTCATAATGAACTGGGAATCTCCCATATTTCTGATTTGATTAAAATTCAACCAATTTTACTTTGGCACAGGATTTGGACCTCTTCTAGTTTAGGCCTGAACCGTGAGATCATAAAAGATTCCATGGAATTAGATCAGGCCAAAAAAATCCCTTGGTTAAACTATATAAGTAATTTATCGCATGACTTATGTAGACCTGATTTTTATTCTAACCCAGACACTATGAGCACTTTATCGAGAAAGGAGCTTAAATCCTTATGCTTAAATCATTTTGAGTCCCTTAGATTACCGGTAGAGATAAGTAAATACTCTGTGATCCAGCATCAACTGAGTCTGTCTAGTTATTCCATTCAGCTCTATTTAGTATGCTGTCTACAGGAATTTGATAGATATATATTGACAAGGCTCAGATTTGACTGTTTCCACCGCCTGGTTTCTTTTCCTATTGTAAATGACTGGTCCAGGAAACTTGGCCTTTGTCCCTGTGACAACACTGCTTCACAATCTACAATGCACGTTGTTCTATTTTGTAAATTTTATGCTAAAGAAAGAGATAGATGGATTAAGCCTATTTTAAAGCAGCAATGTCGCCCGGCATTTCTCTTTTTAAAATTATTGGATAATGTGTACTGTATTGGAGCTATGACGGGGCTTTTGAAGAGTATAATGAGGAAAAGAAGAAGCTGTTAACCCTTATGCTGTAAAATTATGTATAATTGGACTAGCTGCATTTTATTAAGATATTTTTAATGTCATTTTTAAATGATCTGTTCTCATTGTATTTTGTGCTTTTATGATTTTATTATTTTTTAAAATCGAATAAAGCATTTATTGATTATTGGGTATGAAAGCAATAATGGATCCTGGAAAGCTATACATTATAGAAAAGTAGACACAATTTTGAATTCAGCAAGGGGTCATTTGTGTAGCTCTTTCAAGGTTTCTTTAGAGAAACTAACAGTTAAGAAAAAATCAAAAATTAGTTGAAAAAAACAGCTTTTTGTGTCAACGTTATCACCTGTAACTTCTTCTAATTATGACAGCTCTTTGAAAGCAATATACCGTTACATCCGCTGGACCTTTCTGGTTGTGGGGATATATAGGACTTGTAGGTTCACCAAGAACCCGACGAATCCAGAGTCAAAAACTGAGCAGCAATTTGCAATGGCTTTTTATTATGTAACGGGTATATAGCAATTATTGAGGGAAAATGTATACATGGAAAAATCGGTATGAAAGACACCTATGTATTTCTGAAATGGGAACACATTATAGAGTTTAGAATCAGTAGATGTTTGCACATTTTCGAAATTGGGAATACTCATACTTGCATGAGAATTATCGGTCATTTTTCAAAATGACTTCTTTTTTACACAATGTCTTTCATTTGGAAGGCAGAAATACATCGAATGTCAATAGGTAATAACAGTTGCTTTAAAAATGGTACCTCACTTGTGTGGGTAGGCATAGTGCCCACGACAGGAAATGGCTCAAAACCCAACGTGAACACACCACATTTTCACAATGAAAATTACCCTTTTTTTTGCAAAGTGCCTAACTGTAGTTTTTGAACCCTAGCTCTGCCGGCACCTAGGGAAACCTAGCAAACCTATTCATTTTTTTAAACTAGACACCCAGCGGAATCCAGGATGGGGTGACATGACTGCTTCTCACCAGGTTCTGTTACCCAGAATCCCTTGCAAACCTAATAAATTGTAAAAAAACCCCACATTTTTTCCCACATTTCTGTGGTGGAAAGTTCTGGAATCTGCGTGGATCCACGAATTTCCACCCACCCCGCGTCCCCCAGAGTCTTCCGAGAAAAATGGTACCTCACTTGTGTGGGTTGGCCTAGTGCCCATGACAGGAAACGGCGCAAAACGCAACGTGGTCACACCTCAATTTTGCAGTGAAAAATTACCCTTTTTTGGCAAAGTGCCTAGCTGTAGTTTTTGAACCCTAAACCTATACATTTTGGAAAACTAGACACCCAGGGGAATCTAGGATGAGGTGACTTGACTACCTCCCACCAGGTTCTGTTACCCAGAATCCCTTGCAAACCTAAAGAATTGTAAAAAAAAACACATTTTCCCCACATTTCAGTGGTGGAAAGTTCTGGAATCTGCATGGATCCACAAATTCCCACCCACCCCGCGTTCCCCAAAGTCTTCCAAGAAAAATAGTACCTCACTTGAGTGTGTTGGCCTAGCGCCCGCAACAGGAAACGGCGCAAAATGCAATGTGGATACACCTCAATTTTGCAGGGAAAATGACTCTTTTTTGGCAAAGTGCCTAGATGTAGTTTTTTAACCATACCTCTGCCGGCACCCAGGGAAACCTTGCAAACCTATCCATTTTTGAAAAATAGACACCCAGGGGAATCCAGGATGGAGTGACTTGACTGCCTCCCACCAGGTTCTCTTATCCAGAATCCCTTGCAAACCTAAAAAATTGTAAAAAACCCCACATTTTTCCCACATTTCTGTGGTGGAAAGTTCTAGAATTTGCGTGGATCCACAAATTTCCACCCATTCCGCCTTCCCCAAAGTCTTCCGAGAAAAATGGTACCTCACTTGTGGGTCGGCCTAGTGCCCACGACAGGAAACTGCGCAAAATGCAACGTGGACACACCTCAATTTCGCAGTGAAAAATGACCCTTTTTTGGCATAGTGCCTAGCTGTAGTTTTTTAACCATAGCTCTGCCGGTACCTAGGGAAACCTACCAAACCCACACATTTCTGAAAACTAGGCAACAAGGGGATTCCAGGGAGGTATAGCTTGCGTAGATCCCCCAAAGTTTCCTTACCCAGAATTCCCTGCAAGCCTCAATTTTAGCTGAAAAATTCACTTTTTTCACACATTTGTGTGTGGGAAAGTTGTGGCATCACCGGGCTGACACAAATTTCCTACCACCCAGCTTTTCCCTCAGGTCTCCCAATAAAAATTGTACCTCACTCATGTGGGAGGCCCAACTACCCGTGACAGGCAAGGGCAAAAAACGTAGTAAGGCGATGTCAAAATTGCCTATCACAAAAAAACTTGGTTTTGCAAGGGGGGGTCACCTGGGTTTTTGGCTCCGTGCTCGGCGGCCACCTAGGGAAACATACCAAACTACACATTTCTGAAAACTAGACACCTGGGGGATTCCAGGGAGGTATGGCTTGATTAGATCCCCCAATGTTTCCTTACCTGAAATCCCCTGTAAACCTCAATATTAGCTCAAAACATCACTTTTTTCACACATTTTTGTGTGGGAAAGTTGTAACATCAGCGGGCTGCCACAAATTTACTACCACCCAGTGCTCCCCCAGGTCTCCCAATAAAAATGGTTCCTCACCTGTGCGGGAGGCCCAAGTACCCGCGACAAGCAAGGGCCCAAAACATAGTGAGGTGACATCAAAATTGCCTATCTCAAAATGACCTGGTTCTGCAAGGGGGTACCCTGGATTTTTGGCCCGGTGCTCGGGGGCCACCTAGGGGAACCTACCAAACACACACATTTCTGAAAACCAGACACCAGGGGGATTCCAGGGAGGTATGTCTTGAGTGGATCCCCCAAAATGATTTTTTTCAGCTAACATTGAGGTTTGCAGGGGATTTTGGGTATGGAAACATTGGGGATCCATGCAAGCCATACCTCTCTGGAAGCCCCCGGGTGTCTAGTTTTCAGAAATGTGTAGGTTTGGTAGGTTTCCCTAGATGGCCGCTGAGCACGGGGCTAAAAACCCAGGTGACCCCCCTTGCAAAACCAGGTTGTTTTGAGATAATTCGTTGTTTATTTCTGCAGCGTGAACATTTTGGCACGATATTGCAAACGGTGACAGACATTTTGAGATTTGCAGGACATTGTGGATAAAATAACTTGTTGGGATTCACAAGAGAGTCATCACCATGTACTCCCATGGGTTTACGACAATATATACAGTTGGTAGGTTATTCTTAGATGGAATGTACACCTTGGCAGAGAGACTAAAAAGACAAAGATTCTTGCACAGCCATCTATTCCTCAAACATGCACACATACTGGTTGGATTTGGCACAAGGGTGAGTGATGGTTCAGTATATAAAATTTTATTAACAAGAGATATCACCAAAATGAAATGCACTGTTAATAATTGAAAGGACGAGAAACCGAACCATTGACTCACAGCTAGTAAGCTGTAAAGCCAAGAAAAGGTACCAACCTCTTTACAGGCCATTCATACACCTTTCATACATGTGACACATACAAAACCATTCACACCGCCAACCGCGGGCCCATCACATTACAACACTCACATCAGCAGACATTGCCATTCAAGGGTCCGTCATTTTCACACGCCCACATTCCTGACACAGCAACCACACAAGCTGATGGATTGCGTGGAGTGGTGCTCAGCTAGCAGTGTGTGTAGTGACCAGCAGCAAGTCACTATTCAGACACCACCAGCTGAGTGCCAGTCAACGCACACCGCCAGCCAAGCACCAGTCCACGCACACCGCCAACAAAATGCCAATCCACACACACCACCAGCCAAGCGCCAGTCCACGTACACCACCAGCCAAGCGCCAGTCCACGCACACCGCCAGCCAAGTGCCAGTCCACGCACACCGCCAGCCAAGCGCCAGTCCACGCACACCGCCAGTCAAGCGCCAGTACACGCACAATGCCAGCCAAGCGCCAATCCACGCACACCGCCAGCAAAGCGCCAATCCACACACAACACCAGCCAAACACCAGTCCACGCACACCGCCAGCCAAGCGCCAGTCCACGCACAAGCCTACACACACCGCCAGCCAAGCGCCAGTCCACGCACACCACCAGCCAAGCACCAATCCACACACACCGTCAGCAAAGCGCCAATCCACACACAACGCCAGCCAAATGCCAGTCCATGCACACCACCAGCCAAGCGCCAGCCACGCACTCCGCCAGTCAAGCGCCAGTCCATCCACAATGCCAGCCAAGCACCAATCCACAGACACTGCCAGCAAAGCACCAATTCACACACAACCCCAGCCAAGCACCAGTCCACGCACACCGCCAGCCAAGCACCAGTCCACGCACACCACCAGCCAAGCGCCAGTTCACGCACACCACCAGCCAAGCACCAATCCACACACACCGCCAGCAAAGCGCCAATCCACACACAACGCCAGCCAAGCACCAGTCCACGCACACCACCAGCCAAGCGCCAGTCCAAGCACACCGCCAGTCAAGCGCCAGTCCACGCACAATGCCAGCCAAGCACCAATCCACACACACCGCCTGCAAAGCGCCAATCCACACACAACGCCAGCCAAGAACCGGTCCACGCACACCGCCAGCCAAGCGCCAGTTCACGCACATTGCCAGCCAAGCACCAGTCCACGCACACCACCAGCCAAGCACCAGCCTACACACACCGCCATCAAATTTAGGATTTTTTTATACAAAAAAGAAATCACAAACAAATTGCAAATAGATACAAATCTACTAACACAAAATCTGAAACTAAATACATTTCACTAATGCCAACCTTGAAACAGAATAAGAAAATTTAAACAATACAGAACAGACAGTTTACTTTACCACTTATGATGATCCCAAAAATTAGTTTGCGTGTGGTACGCTCTAAAACAAGCAGGCACACACAGCCCAGGGTTAGAAGGACACCCAGGGCAGTACATACGAGTCTCCTTCCGTGTACCTCTTTGCCAACAGACTCTACATCTCCTAGTGGGAAAGTCTTTTGAGGATGTGGGAGGAATGTAATCAGGAAAGTGGTGATCTTTCAATCGAGCCACATCCTTCACCAATCCAACTCTAGGAACACTTGCCTGTTCCACGACAACAAGGCTGCCTATCAAAGACTGCTGAAACTGAACAAAAGTGAACTTTGATGCAGGAGAACACTCCTTGAACACAACAAAAGCATTGAAAGTTGCTAAATTGAAGAGATGGATGGCCAACTTCTTATACCAAACGTTCGCCTTACGAATAGCAGTGTAAGGTTCCAACCTCTGATCTACTCTATCAACACCACCCATGTGCTTATTGCAGTCTAAAATGCACACAGGTTTGCACACTTCAGCAATCTGACCCCAAACAGCCACTGGTGAAGTACTCTCATTATGGATGGTAGTCAGCATGTACACATCCCTCCTGTCCACAAATTTCACAGCTAGTAATTCATCATTACGCAAAGAGCTGCACTGTCCCCTCTGAAGTTTTTTGCAAACAAGCTCTTTTGGATAACCTTTACGGTTGGAGCGGATTGTGCCACAGGCAAAAGTGTCCACTTTGCAGAATTCCTTAAACAATTGCACAGCAGTGTAGAAGTTATCAAGGTACAAATGGTGGCCTCTGTTTAACAGTTCTCTAGCTAGATCCCACACAATTTTCTCTGAAACTCCAAAAGTGGACAGACAACCAGGGGGTTAATAGTGGAATCCCTACCAGTGTACACATGGGAATTAAAAACATATCCTGTCCTACTCTCAGACAACATATACAGCTTAATTCCATAGCGTGCCCTCTTGCTAGGGATGTTCTGCCTGAAAATCAAACGGCCCTTGAACAAGACCAAAGACTCATCAATAGATATTTCTTTCCCTGGAGTATAGATCTCTGAAAATCGCTCTACAAAGTGATCAAGAACAGGTCGAATCTTAAAAAGACAGTCACAGTCAGGGTGATCTTGTGGCAACGCCAAAGAATTATCAACAAAATGCAGCATCCATAGCAAAAGTAAATACCAATCACGAGTCATAACTGCAGGAAATATGGCCGTTGCCATCAAGGGACTGGTAGACCAATGTGAAGCCATGGACGGCTTCCTTATCAAACCCATTTATAAAGTCAAACCCAAAAACATCTTCATCTCTTCCAGATTTGTAGGAGTCTACCGGGTAGCTCTACAGTGGGGCCTAAGTTTGTCGCTGAAGTCCCTCAGAAACTGTACAGCATACAAATTAGTCTGCTCAACAATCTCACCCAAAAATACATCATCCATAACCAACTGAAAAAACTGTATAGGCAAAAAATGTTCACAATCCACTCTACACCTAGCATCACCACTGAAGGCAGGCAACACCGGCTGCACCATGTTGGGATCAATCCAGAGTCCAGCACTTCCAGTAGGAAGCCTAGCAGCCTCAGGCTGCAATCCAGATGCCTCTTGTACCATCGGCACAGCAGTATCCTCCTCCAAAACAGGCAATTCATCTTCACTGAGAGTAACTTCATCATCCGATGATTCCATGTGGAGAGATAACTCACTGCCTGAATCTTCCCCTCCCTCCTCTCCCTCAGATGCACTGTCAGTCTCATAATCCTGCTCAGAGGAAGATTCAAGAAGCATACCAACCACCTGCTGAGCAGTCATTCTACAGCTAGCCATAATGCTTACTAATAAAGGTAACTTGTCAAACAAGTCAACAACAACAAACGCTTTGTAAAATAAGTAATAAACAAAATGTACCTTTATCAGAAATACCTATATACTCCAAAACGATACCACTCACTTTCCAGAAGCAGCTAAACTCACCACCACCTACTCTGCACAGACACAGTATGGATCAACAATATCCCACTAAAAAAAAGAAAGAGAAAAGAAAATTACACATAAGACGATGCAAAACACATCGCAAAGAATTTCATGCTCAAAACACTAACTAAATATGCTGCCATTATGACACCACTTACAAAAAAATTAATTAATACATGACAATAATACTCATTTGGAGTAAACACAACAAAAAAAAAATTCTTACCAAAAAAATGCAACTAAGCAAAACTGCAGAACAACCACTGTTGAAACCGCAAACAGGAATCAAAAGCTTTACACTAGAATAAAAAGGAGAAAAAAATTACAATCACATATGCAAATAATGCACCAGTCCACACACAATCCACCAGCCAAGCTAAGGGGTAGGTGGGCCTAAGAGTATAAATAAAATATTCACCCCGTAAAAGGGGAGCAACCCTTGCCCTTGAGGCCACTCCCGAACACAAAAATAAAAATAAAAACTGATGTCTAGTGGCTTCTGCCCCCCTTGGGGGCAGATGGGCCTTAAAACATACTGCTATTCTGCCACCCAAAGAGGGCAGAAATGGCCTCAATCATCCTCCCATAAAGTGGAGCGACCCTTGTCCAAGGGGCCGCTCCCCAACATAAAAAAAAACCCTGGTGGCCTAGTGGCCCTACAAAAAAACAAATCAGCTGATCTGCCCCTCAGGGTGGCAGAAACGGCCAAATGAATGCTCCCCAAAGGGGAGCAAAACTTGCCCAAGGGGCCACTGCCCACAAACAAAGCCCTGGTGGTCTAGTGGGCCCAATTTTTTAAAAAACGTGGTGAGATCTGCCCACCAGACACAGCCACAAACATTGCCCCCAAAGGAGAGCGACCCTTGGCCAAGGGTTCACCCTCCACAAATAAATCCCTGGTGGTCTAGTGGAATCCAATATAAAAGAAATGGAAAAATCTGTCCCCCCATGAGGGCAGACAGCCACAAACAATGCCCCAAGGGGGAGCGACCCTTGTCCAAGGGGCCACTCTCCACAAATAAATCCCTGGTGGCCTAGTGGCCATACAAAAAAAATCAGCCGATCTGCCCACCCAGGGGGGCAGAAACAGCCAAATTAATGCTCCCCAAAGGGGAGCGACCTTTTCCCAAGGGGCCATTCCCCACAAACAAATCCCTGGTGGTCTAGTGGGCCTAATTTTAAAACAAAACATGGGGATCTGGCCCCCTGGGGTAGACACAGCCACAAATATTGCCCCCAAAGGAGAGCGACCCTTGCCCAAGGGGTCACTCTCCACAAATAAATCCCTGGTGGCCTAGTGGGCCCCAGATTAAAAAAAGGTGAAATCTGTACCCCATGGGGGCAGACAGCCAAAATCATAGCCCCCAAAGGGGAGTGACCCTTGCCCAAGGGGCCACTCTCCACAAAATACTCCCTGGTGGTCCAGTGGGCTGTTTTTTTTATTTTGCGACATCTGCCCTCCCAGGAGGGCAGACAAAGCCAAAATGATTACCCCCATAAGGGGAGCGTCCCTTGCCTAAGGGGCCGCTCCCCCAAACAACAAAACTCACTCGCCCTTTAAAAAAAAAAAAAAAAAATCCCTGGGTCTAGTGGGCATTCCTGCTGCACGATCGCACGATCGTGCAGCAGGAATGCACATAAGAGGCATTGGGGAAAGGAAAACCCTTACCTTTCCCCCGATGCCTCTTTTGTTTGAATCCCCCCCTCCCCAGAGCCAAAACTCACCTCTTTCTTCCCCAATGCGCTGAAAGCAAATGGCTTCCAGCGCGTCGGGGAAGAAAGGGAAACCTCCTATGACGTCAGCGCACCTTGCGCGCTGACGTCATTGATGACGTGTGCAGGGGGAGGCAGGAGAAGGGCTTTTCCTGCATTCCCTGGTAAAAATACCCAGATCGGCGTCCCACGGGGGAGCGCCAGCGCTTCACCCGTGGGTGGGCGCCATGACGAGCTGGACTCGTCATGAGCACACGCCCACTGTGTGCCATAACGAGTCCAGCTCGTCATGAGCACCAAAGGGGTTAAAGTTAAGGAGATTGGAGTTGAGATATATAATTGACCTGCAAACTAAGACCCCGAATGGGCTAAATAGTGGGGAGGAGTTGATAGTACATCTGGGGACCTAGACTGTGTAATAATGTGTTTTTAAGGGAAACAAAATGAGTATTTACAGTGTTAAATGTGATTTCTTCTTATCTGACTAATCTTTTATGGATGGGTGCCCATACACGGCGGTATACAGCGAGCACAGAGGGAAGAATGGCAATCCCAAATATGAGCGATGAGTAATCACACTTGTAATTGTAGGAAATACAAAGAGGAGAAGCCAAAGCAGACTGCTAGGGCAACCACCAATGAGCTGCCTGCCACAGTAAAATGCTCAGGCAACTGCCAATGAGATGAGATTGCTAGAGTCTGAGCAAGCTGACGTCTCTTATCATCTCATCCATGGCAAGTGTGGTTCCCTCAACTTCTAGAACTGTCTGTAGATTTTCTCTGAATATTTCCACTTTTTCTTCTTCTGCTACAAGATTTTATCGGTTGACCTCACAACTGGTTCTGTTTGGCTAACTTTGACTCATGGTGTATAGCATTTAAGGTCAGCTTGGCATGCCCTGGAACTTTCTCAAGAAGTGTTATTCAGCATGCACAATTTCTGGGCTCCTTACAGTTAATCTTGTTGCAAATACGACTGGGAAACCTGGGTTAGTTGGATTGTGGAATAGGAAATTGATCCCATAACTGCATATGCAGTAGATGTGGGAACATTTTAGTGTTCCTTTTCCTCTCAGGGAAGGCTTACAGAATGTTTAAACTTTATAATCATCCATTGCTGCTTGCCATATCCTAGTAAATGGGAAACCAGTAGGAAAGAATGTCTTAGCATGCAACGTTTTTAGACAATCCACCTTCAACCATATCAAAATACTCAGCTTTGTAGGACTTACAGGGGGTGCTGAATTTCTTGTTCCCTGTCTCGGTGAAAAAGTTATCTTTCTGAAGCTACTGTCAGGTAAATTAACCTTGCTATTATGTGTGTTATCATTCACAAGAATATGAAAGCTTTAGATAACAGACAGTGGAAAATAGATATATTTCTCAGCTGGGTGTTACCTTCTATACTACTAGGGGGCCGATTCTGATGGCCAGTCGGACAGCTGTCCGTAGCCTTACCGTGCGATCGACACGTTCCCGGAGCCGGTCCGTCCTGTAGAGGAAGTACGATGTGCATAACTGCCAAAAACACGACCGACACGGAGGCTGTGAATCAAGCCCCATTCTCCGTCCGAGCTGTAACTCCTAAAGAGGAACAGAGTCTCCCGGAAGCAGTATCCATAGCAGTTTCCGGCATGACAAGTACGATGCGTACTTCCTATGCGCCGAACGGGTCACCACATACGGCACGTCACATCATCTGGAAAACAAGCATATCAGCTACGATTCCCGCCACAACTCAATACACGGCTACGAGACGGAACAGCTTGCAGCGGGTACGAGAGTAACGAGACGGAGCAACAAGCAGCGTGTACAACACAAACACATCATGAATCCCATCGCGCAGGTCATACCAGTACTCTACATCTATGACCGGATCAGGGACCGACGCCGACGGCGGTAAGTCAGACACCTACAACACAAACAAACGACACGTACCCGCAAACTGGCACACACACACAGGGGATCCACATCCTGGCCACTAACAACAGCCCACCATAGGGGTTGCATGGCCAGCACCACTAACACCACCACCCATAGGGGGCCTGTTGCCCATCACTGCTGCAACCCACACCCATAGGGGACCTGTTGCCCATCACCCCTGACACCCCCACTCACAGGGGACCTGTTGCCCATCACCCCTGCCACCCCCACTCACAGGGCTTATGTTGCCCATCACCCCTACCACCTCCACCCCTAGGGCTTATGTTGCCCATCACCCCTGCCACCCCCACTCACAGGGGACCTGTTGCCCATCACCCCTGCCACACCCACTCACAGGGGACCTGTTGCCCATCACCCCTGCCACCCCCACTCACAGGGCTTATGTTGCCCATCACCCCTGCCACCCCCACTCAGGGGACCTGTTGCCCATCAGCCCTGCCACCCCCACTCACAGGGGACCTGTTGCCACCCCCACTCACAGGGGACCTGTTGCCCATCACCCCTGCCACCCCCACTCACAGGGCTTATGTTGCCCATCACCCCTGCCTCCCCCACTCACAGGGGACCTGTTGCCCATCACCCCTGCCACCCCCACTAACAGGGGTTATGTTGCCCATCACCCCTGCCACCACCAGCCATAGGGCTTATGTTGCCCATCACCCCTGCCACCCCCACTCACAGGGGACCTGTTGCCCATCACCCCTGCCACCCACACTCACAGGGGACCTGTTGCCCATCACCCCTGCCACCCCCACTCACAGGGGACCTGTTGCCCATCACCCCTGCCAAACCCACCCATAGGGCTTATGTTGCCCATCACTCCTGCCACCCTAGCCATAGGATGGGTGATGCGCAACACATCCAGCATACGCAAACATCAGGTATGTCTGCAAAATACATCCCCAATGGCATCATGACAACAGTGTGTAGTCAATGACAAATGCCCACAACATTGATTATGGCTACAAGCATACAATGTAAGTAACAGCACATGTGTGACCAACACATGAGTGTGACATACACAAGGCAAGCATCACCATAGCACTGTGGCAATGTAAAAAGAACACCCCCTCACTGTGTAGAGCAGAAGTTAAGTGGGGGCTCACAAAATGCAGCAGATGTGGAGCATTGTGGTGATGGAGACCAAACCCACCTCATCACAGTGACCAAAAAGTAAGTGCCATCATGGTCAAAGCTGCAAATAACAAACAGCATGTATTATCCCTGCTCCCAACACATCAAACACTTCTGGGGCAAACTAGTGGTTGTGTCTCATACACACAGAGATGTGGTGAGGCTAACAGTGTGGTGAAAACATAACACTCTAGGCCATGTGCAGACATGCACCACACATGGGGGCTGACAATGCATACAGCGTACAATGACACAACAGCAGAAGTGACCATCACCAAGCATGCACACATCTCAAAAATAGACACACCAATCAAAACAACATGTGTAGACTGTAGGTGTCAGCTCACAAACTCACATTCCATGCCAGCAATGGCACCCACACAACCAGGATGAATGTGCACAATGATGTGAAATGACTCACAGGGACAGCAGGCAAAATCACAGAAACAGCATCCAGACAAAGGCCCACAACAGCAATACCAATCAACTGGTGCAGATGCACAAACTGGCAAACTCACACTGCACATCAGACACAACTTGTGTGTGTGTGTGTCACACTATCCCCAGGCAACTCCACAACACAAGAGGGGGGCTGAACCACAGTGACACAGATGTGGACACAGTGCCATACAAAAGTAAACCATCATTGGGACACCCTCAGTGGGCAATCAGGTGTTAGGAGATGAGAGGAAGCACAACAGACACATGTGACACAAGCTGGAATGAACACCAACTAACACAGCAAGAGACTGACACACAACACCACTACCCCCAGGGACCAGACAGTGGGGGGACACAAGCATGCATGAAACCTCCCCTGTGATGACAAAGGCAGATGTCGTACAAACTGGGAAACCCAGACATGTGTCCTGTGCCACAAACATACATCACACATACACAAACACAAATCACTCAGCATGGCCCCTCATCCATGGACAAACGTGAGCTAGGGGACCATCCATGCAAACATTCACATCAGTCCACCCTCAACACCACACACCTGAACTGCAACAATGTGTATCTGTGAAGTCCACATGGACAGGTAACATTGCACATGCACCCATGACAAACACAGGAATGTTGGCAGGAACTAAGGTGCACACACACATCACACAAGGACTGTTTACAACCCTGGGGAATGACAGACATACTGCACAGTATGCGGTACATGGCCATGACCTCAAAGCTCATGTTACCTTCAGAATCCCTGCCACAGTCCCAGGACTATGCAGATGCCAAGGAGAAACACAAGGCACACATGCTGACACCTTCCAGCATCGCAGCCGTGAACCCGACAAGTGGGAGCAGTCACACACACATAGAAATGTCTCAATCACTGAAAACTACCACCTAGGGACAACTACATGATATTGCGAACAAACAAGTGCCTTGAGGAACCCTGATTGTGTCCCATCTGTGTCTGACAACATCATCACCACTCAGAACTGACAAATCCCAATGATGATACATCAATTAACATTAGTGTGTCATGCACCTACACATCTGGTAGCCCATTGGAAAAGTAGTGGGATGAACCCAGTACCACTCAGCAAACATCAACAACAGGAACATATCAAGGGAACCCTGTCTGTGTATGAACAGGGATGTGGACACACAAACATGCACATACAACACACACCATGGGCCCAGCCCATGTCACTGGACAACACACTAACTTGAGGGGACACAACTCCTGTGGGAGCCCAGCTGTGCCACACATATTCACCGCAAGTCCCACTCATATCTGCAGAACACTTGGTCAGTCAGCCATCACTTACCACACAATGAAGGCTCTGGTCACAACAGCCTGGCTACGTGAGTCTCCCCTAAGTCATCTGCACATACCCAAAACATATGTCTAGCAAGTTGCACAGAGGCCCCAGTTGCTCCTATTACAATGATGCCCACACCTGTAGGTCCAGTCTTGATGAGCACGAAGTATGTGGAAGTGACAATTTGGACAATGGGAAGCACATCATATGTGCAGGGATGTATGACGTTACAATGCATACATTTACATCGCGGTACACTACATCACGGTTTTGACAACGCAAGTCGTTACAACGACTTGCGCTAGATGGCGCTCTAGGACAAGGAATAGGATTTAGGAGTAGTATAATTTACTATTCCAACTCCAGTCTACGTTCAGTAAGGAAGGTGTTGGATAGTAAATTATACTATTCCTTGTCCTAGAGCGCCATCTAGCGCAAAACCGCGATGTAATGGCATCACAATGTAATCCCCGCGTTGTAAACGATGTTTCCCTATGTGCAGGGGTGCTAACCACAGATGTGACCATGCCAATGAAATGCTCACAGAGAGATGTACACAAATAGTTGATCCTGATACACACAGTTAGCTGCAAAGGATGACATGGATACCCACCAGAATAGGATACATATCTCATGGACCACAGGGAGTACCTCACATCAACACATCAGTATGCAACATTGTAAACCAAGCATCACAGGTGCAAGGGCATGTAAAACAACATCAACATGATGTGCAGCTAAATCAAGTTCACAGGGACAAAGAAAAAAGCTGTATTCAGTATATTAAAAGTGAAACATCTGTTCCAACAAAAGGCCAATGGCCAGTCCATGTCCAAATGGCAAGGAGTGAACTAGAGTGACAAATTCAGTATATTTAATTCTAAACGTTTGTGCAACCAAAAGGCCAATGGCCAGTCCATGTCCAAATGGCAAGGAGTGAACTAGAGTGACAACTGTCACACCTTGCTTGCCTGCACTGCTAAGGGCCGGGGTCATCCCCTCGGAGGAGCATACATGGGGGTAGGCCAGGCACAGCAGGGACAGGATCAGGGCGCAGCAGAAGGAGGCAGTGAAGAGGTGGGGGATGCAGGCGAGACACTTGCAACTGCACTGGAGATGACTGAAGTGGTGGGTGCTGTCAAAACTGTGGGGCACAAGTCAGATGGGGTGGGTGCCGGCACAACTCCAGTGGATAGGTCAGATGGAGTGGATTGGGTCCCCACTGCAGTGCCCAAGTCAGACGGGGTGGTCGTGGACTCCAAAGCAGTGCCTACATCCATGGGAGCGGAATGGGGGACAGGTGAGGTCGGCAGGGCAGGGGGGGACACGGTCCCCACATCAGTGGCACCAACTGTTTGACCAGGTGTGGAGGAGCAAGTGCTGGGGGGATGGCCTTAGCATTTTGGGGATGGTGTATCTGTGTGTGGGGGAACCTGGGGCAGGGAGTGGCGGGGGAACCTCTGTAGTAGTGGCCTGGGGGATGGAGGATGGAGACTTTGCCTTGGAGCAGCGTGGTGGCGGGGGGCTCTTGCTCTTCTTGCACCGGGGGGACTTGTGGGTGGGTGTCTCGGTCTGACTGCGCCTGGGGGAGGGTGTCCGGGTGTGAGGGGCACTCCCTTCTGTGTGTGGGGACTTCCTCTTCCCTTTGTAATCAGGATCTGCATGGTCGGTGGGGAAGAGGCCAAAGACACAGAGGAAGAGCTTCTGGGGGGATGGTGTTGCAGGTGAGGCAAGGGAAGGGGTCTGGGAGGGAGAGGTCTCAGAGGACTGTGGAGTGGTTGTGGATGACTGTGTGTGTGTCAGCAAACCAGCCCTTGTGAGTGTGGAATTAGTCCTCTGTGCTTGCTTATGTGCATGTCTAGCCCTTGGTTTGGGGGTTTCTGTGCTTGGGACAGGTAAAGTGCTAGGTGCAGGGGTAGGAGGTGTGCGGGACTGTTGGAGGAGGTACACTGCTGCCGTCAGGGAGGAGGCCACGGACTGACTGGTCCTCTGTAGGGCAGACATGCCCGAGGAAATGCCCTCCATGAATGACACCAGTTGTGTCAACAGACCTGTGTGTGCATGGAGGACCTTCAGCATCGATGTCTGCCCTACATGGATCTGTCAAAGTAAGTCGACAGACTCCTCACTTAGGGCAGCAGTGGACACAGGGGCAGGGGGTGCGGTGCCTGGCACAAAGGAGACATGCTCACAAACACGGGAGCCCACAGGGACCTCTGGGATGGGAGCCGATGGGAGGGGGGTGGTGGCGGTGGTGCGGACAGCCTCACTAGCTGGGGTTTGGTGGCTGCTGACACCCGCCTCCACAAGGGAGTCATCCTCAGAGCTGCTGTGGCCCTCAGCTGGGGGGGTGGTGGTGCTGACGACTCCTCTGTGCGGCTCAACTCGCCCTCCGTGCCACTGGGTCCACCTGACTCCTCTCCTTCTGTCCCTGTAAGGCTCTGTGGCTATTCCTGGTCCATGGAGCTGTCCCCTCCTGTGGCCGTGGATGTATCTGGATAGGAATAGGAAGTAACAGAACTACATCAGTCACCTTCACCGACTGCAAACACCACAGTGAGTACATCACATCACAGGGCAAGCTCTGGCACCATCAGTTGGACACAGCTCAAAGTGCCAACACTGTTTAGGATGAGACAATTGTCATTCTCAACATCAACCATGGCACACATATCCCTCCTTGACTTTCACACATATGTCCATTGCATGTTGGATGCTAACACACCAATGTGCCAACATGCACCATCCACACATTAGTTGGACATGCAAGTGAACATGTAGGAGTATGTCACTATACACACAGCACATCTCTTGCGACTGACTCAGTACAGGTGTCCGGATGAAGGGAAGGGGAGAGACTCATTTCACATGCTTGGGATGCATGCCAGCAACACACACTATGATGTACTCATGTCCTGATGGGCAAGGCCACAATGGGGTGCATGGTGCACACTTGAACACAACGCAGGATCACTCATAGCAAGTTAAATGCCATGGCACTGGGATGCCCTGAAAGTCAGTCAACACTGTCTCCTGTCACAGGGGCAGGGCATCCAGACACCAACAATATGCACTGACTCACAATCCTAGCTCAGGGGTAAAGCTGACTCTGCAGATGACCGGCGCACTTGTCCATCCCATTCAAACAACATATCCAGGACCCAGAAGACCCAACATCATGCAAATCATTCATATGAGTCTCAGCAAACACAACTCCCTGTATATTAACACATCACAGTCTGCTATGCATGTAACCCAGCTGCATGAATGACACAGTTGCATACACCATTGTGCGCTGTCAGATGATCACACACCTATATGTCACACAGGTCTTGTCTCCCACAGTCACATTGCAGATGTCATGCTGATCCTCTGAATCATGGACACCCCAGTTGTACGTAGCAACAAGCCACACCCTAATGACACAGAGGCAGACACCTGAGGGCACATGTCACTAAGCACAACCTGCAATTTCATGCACAGGATTGGGATTACAGAGTGTGTCTGAATGCCCTTGAGGGGGAATGACTGGGCATGTCTACGTGAAACAGTATTTTGCACCGGACAGTAGTCAGGTGGTAAAGCAATTGTGACATTCTTGATATACATACTCCTGATGCCCAACATTTGGAGTCCCCTGGTGCATGGGTTTGTTTTGAATACCCCAGACACATGTTACGAGTCAGACCAGCAATTGGTACACATCTCAAGGGCACACACAGTTCACATGTCAGATCTCAGGCATCGTGTAAACAATTGACCCACCCATGAAACACACAACAGAGTCACGGGAACTGATGCTGACTGGTACCGGGAAACAACCTTTACAATGCAACTATTACAACGCACTACACTTACAACGCAGGCATTACAACGGAACATCCATTACAACGCATGACACTACAACGCATACCATTACAACACATACCATTACAACGCATGACACTACATCGCATGTCACTACAACGCAGGCATTACAACGCATACCATTACAATGCATACCATTGGAGTTAGAATAGTAATTTTAACCCCTACACTATCCAAAACTTACCCTACTGTTGCACCCCCTGGAGTTAGAATAGTAATGTTTACCCCTATACTATCCAATACTTACCTTAAATGCAATGTAACAGTATGCGTTGTAATGGTATGCGTTGTAAAGGTAGTATGCGATTTAATGGAATGCGTTGTAAAGGTAGTTTTTTAAAATGCGTTGTAGTGTCATGCGATGTAATGGAATGCGTTGTAGTGGATGCTGCGATGTAAAAATTGCGTTGTAAGTGCATGCGTTGTAAAAGTATGCGTTGTAATGTCATTCATCCCTGGTACCTGAAGCATAGCTGACTGCAGGAACACAGTGCCATAGTGACACAAGCAACAGACTGTAGGGGCCACACCTGTGGAACAGATGAGGAGGGTGCATCACACAAATGAGGGACCTGAGTTTGGGACTACAAGACCTACGTAATGTGGAAGTGTGACCAGGACAAAAGACTGTTATTTGCATGTCAGACATCGTACACAGATCAGGCATGGACTTACCCCCTTCCTGCTGCTGTCTGGCCTTCAGCTGCCTATCCAGGTCCGGGAAGACCACCGCCAGGATCCGGATCATGTGGGGAGTCAGGGTCCGGTGTCTGCCCCTCCTGCGTGGAGGTGACAGCTTCAGCTGGACTCTAGCTATCCTCCGGGTCCAGCCCGAAGGTCCTGCCACCTCTTCTGGCAGTTGCGGATGCAGCGCTTGTAGACCCCACAGAACGAACAGCCGGGGCGATGGTCAGCCAGATCTCCTGCTTCTGGTGGGCATCAACCTGTGAGGATGACAAAGTGAAAAGTACATTAACACACATGCCCCAGATTTGTGCAGCACACAATAGGATAGACATGTCATCATCACAAAGGGAAATAAATTACACAGGTAGTGCAACCATGGGGAATGAAGACTCACATGCATGTCTGACATGTTAAGAATGCCTGGTTAGTTTAAGCGTGCAATAATGCACTTTAGCAGCAGGAAAACTATTCATTACATGTACCTACACATTTTGGTAGATGAAAGTAGTCAGTGAGAATGCTTGCCACTGGTGGACACACTGCTAGTACTGCTAGTCAGACAACATGCATAATTAGGAAGGCAGTGGACAGCACACTCACCTGCTCCCCTGGTGTCCCATAGAGCTTTCTGTACTCTGGAAGGAGCCCATCCAGCAGGGCCTGGTCCTCCTACTCAGTGAAGGCTGGGGCCCTCTTCAGAGTACGTGCCGTTGCAGGAGCCAGAGGATGCAGAGACAGCAGCAGTGGTAGCAGGGATGGGGTCCAGTAGCATGTAGTGCAGGCAAGTGAGATCCCTGGGGGCCAGCCAGCCTTATATCTGTGCTGCAGAGGCAGAATCTGTGCCATGTGTCCCAATTGATAGGTCCAACACGGTTGCATTCTATGAATCTGGCCAATCCATTCAAAAGTACGACTCGTACACGCCTTCCGCATCATTCAAATCTTCATCTTCATGGAACACTTGAAATTGCAACATTGTTGTAGCATCCAACTGAATTTCCAGTGCACAACTCGTACAAGTTTTGAATCCGCATCCGTCTCCATGACAGTCCTGAGCCAATGAGTGCGCCCGGCTCGTTGAACTGACTGTACAACGCGTATTTTGAATATACACATGCACCAGTCTCCATATGATTCAATGGCCAAAGGCATACGCCTGTCTCGGACCATGCCTGTCCGACACGTATGCATGATAGTCAGCCGCGTCAGACCTTATTGGATTCAATGACAAAGCGTACGCACGGCTCGGTCATGAACCGTGCAATGCGTACGCATTGTCACCTGTGTCGGACCTCATTGGATTCAATGACAAAGCGTACGCACGGCTCGGTCATGAACCGTGCAATGCGTACGCATTGTCACCCGGGTCGGACATCATTGGATTCAATGACAAAGCGTACGCACGGCGCGGTCATGAACCGTGCAATGCGTACGCATTGTCACCCGCGTCGGACCTCATTGGATTCAATGACAAAGCGTACGTACTGCTCAGGCATGAACCGTGCAATGCGTACGCATTGTCACCCGCGTCGGACCTCATTGGATACAATGACAAAGCATACGCACGGCTCGGTCATAAACCGTGCAATGCGTACGCATTGTCACCCCCGTCGGACCTCATTAGTGAGACTATTATACGGATGCAACACACATATACTGGCCATGGACACCTGCGCACACCTGCCACACTTCAGCATTGGCCACACAGCGTCCCATGGCATGTAAGGCTGCATTCCCTGGGTGTTTGGGGGGGCCACAGCTGTTTTTTTGTCTGGCACTTTGTGCAGCCACTCCCAGGCTGTTATCTTGTACATGGGGCAGAATCCTTTGTGTGTTGTGCACATTACCACTGTGATGTGCAATTGGACAGTAATGGGCATGAGTGAAGGGCAAAGTGTCAGGTTGGATATGTTTCATACATGTCACATACACCCTGAGTCCTGGGGGTGATGGCATGTACGTCACAGTGAGACCTGTAGCCCCAATACTGATGTGCACCCACAGTCTGTGTGCATGTTGTGTCTCAGATGTGTCTGATCACATGTTACCAATGGGTGACAGTCTCCACATCCATGTGGTATATGAATCAACCTTGATGGGGTGTGTGTCTAAGAGACGTACATGTAGGGCCGGCAGGAACAACAGTGGCCACTACCTATTGGACTTACGCTTGCCTTGTGGTGTGTACGTGCTACGCCATGTCCATTGCTGTGTTGATGTGGCAATACTGGGAGCATGCGTTTCTGCATGGCAAAGATCTGTGATGCCTGGGAGACATGAAGTACTGGGTATTTAGACCCAGCGGTGCAGGGGCACACACCCTATGACTTCTGGGTTCACCCTGTTCCAGACCTACAGAAACACAGAGTCTTCTGGGTGAAGTCAAAGATCGTTTATTGGCTGCAGACCAATTACAGGTATCCTAGAAGTACAACAGCGTGTATGTTCTCAGGAGACTGCTGAAAATCATAGAAACGGACTTCACCTTAAATACGCTTTTTCCTGCCTCAAGCATACATTCCTAGGTTTTATAATACGGTAATAAACAAGTGTACATTTCAAAGGAAAGAGCAGAGTCATGATGACCATCCCATATTCCAGTTAAGCCAGCCCACAATGATTTACACAGTAAGGTTCAGATCCCACATTAGATATCAATAGGCCCCAATAAAACACGGGCAGCTCCTGTTGATAGAAACAAGTCATAAAGCAAGAACAGTCAGGTGTGAAAGAGATTAGCCGGGGGCTCGTGTAGAATGAAAGGGTTTTATGATGGGTCAAGCCCTGATGCTAATCACAGGTGGACGGAGGAAGGGGAGCTCGTGAGACCAGTTTGAACTGGGGCAGCAGAGCCAGCTGCCCAGGTCACAGAGAAGTCAAAGGAAAGCACATGTACTGTGAGGCCCGTATTTGCTCCATTATAGCCTATGTGAGGGCAATGACAAGATGGCCACCGCTTCCAAAATGGAACCCGCGAAGTAACGTAAAACAACGTGTACACAGTGCATTCATAGCTAGAACGATATATAAAGCACTCGTACATACCGCATTAACCATTTGCGGTTTGCTAATACCAGGATAGACAGGGGTAGGGCCCTGTCCCCTACGCGGTCCCAGAGATTAAAGTACGACAGACCCTCCTTTTGCCCTTACATAGGCAATCACTATACTCATCTTAATCCGAGTCTAGGTCAATGTTCACAAAGTCATGGAGATGTTGCTGTAGCATCATCCTATTACTTAGCTCATCCCTCGATACAGGTTTCCTTACACATAAGGTAGCACAGAGGCCACATATCGCAGGAGCACACTGTATGCACAGACAGAACAGGAAAAGAATGGCTAAGATCATTCCAATGACCATCAGAACTTTCCAACCCCAGGCAGATATCAATTCCCAGAACCACCCCACCAGTGACTAATCTCCTTTATCCACGTGTATGGATTCAGATATTTTATGGAGTTTGGAGATGGCTTGATAGACTGTTGGAGCGTTATCTGGTATGAAAATGCAACAACTGGATTGGATAACCTTACATACCCCACCGCGGTCTGCAAGAATAACGTCTAGAACCATGCGGTTCTGCAAAGTCATAAGGCGATCCGCTTGGAGCTCAGCTGTCAGATTACCAAGGGCACCAGCCGTTACATTAACAGTGGATTCAACCACACGTGTCAGTTGTCTCAGGTTCCTACTATTCACCATAGGTCCCCAAAACGGCAGGAAACCCAAAAAGAAGTCTCCCGCTTCCTGACCGGCAGTATCCTCCTTACTAATCACACCTCTCACAACTCTGGTCTTGTGATAATCAGAGGCAGCAGTAAATGTTGGCGGTAGCAAGTTCGCAATATAACATGTGCCCGAGAAATCAGGGGGCAACCATGTATATGCTCGGTCATTGCAGATGAAATATGTGCCCTTGGCAGCCAAAAACGCAGCAGAAAACTGTGACGGGAAAGTGTACGTTTCAGTACAGTCACTTCTCCCCAGTTGAGCTCTAGGATTCTGACCATTACCCTGTAAGCAGAACCGACCTATGTGGGGTACGACCCAGATTGGGGATGAGATTTTTCGCTGTCTTTCACCCAGACTAATACTATACCCCGTCGCGTTCCACCCTACATAAGCTCTCAGCTCTTCTTTGGGAATGGATGAGTATGCATCAATATCCCTACTCATATCGGCAATTCCTCTCACTAAGGCTTTATTATTTGTACCAGGTCTGATGGAACGCGGTTGTCGCGGGGAGTAAGCATCTAGAGCATAGAGGAACATGGTCTGGAATGCCCATGACAATCAATTGTAACTAAATGGCAGCACCAAATAGGGAATACCCTTGTTAATGGTATGTGGCATTAACCCACACACCCAGCAATTGGTCGTATTCATTACTAGTTGGTGCTAGTGCAAGAGCTGGATAAACGAGTTATTTACAAACTCTGATCGTCTGGTCTGTTCGTGCTCAGGCAGAGGGTGAAAAGAGTGAGAGGAGGCAGTAGAAAGAGGTATAGGCTGTACAGTGGGCGCAATGGTCTTTTGAGAGGAGAAAAACACAAATCCTACGATGAACATTATTTTACTACACAGTGTAAATAGGCACAAAAATACAAAACATTTACTTTTTACAATTCTACACATCCTTGCTTTAAAGTTCATTTCCTCAATGGGTCTCTCCATCTTAAGAAACTCCATCCTCTAATCGGGCCGCTCGCGGCGGATGAGTTTCTTCTGCTGAGGAGTACGCCTGTCAGTCCAGGGAAACGCCCTAGACCAACCAGAACCGTTGACCTAACGTCTTCGGCCTGTACCCCAAAGTCTTGGCACCGCGACCCTGCGGCTGAACCCGGATGGTGGTTCGAAAAACAAAAATCAAGAAAGTCCTTCAGATGGGAGAGCTAAAATGTCAAAAAGGAAATAGTAAGGAAATCTTTATTTGTCCATGGGCCTTGGTCTCAAATTATAGCGGAGACGGCCAGGTGCTGTTTGGTCTTGGAACAAAAGTTCAGGCTCTGTGGTGTCCAGTCGATTTGATGGTGGCACAGCTTCTTGTAAAATATCGTCACTCTCTTGGTCTGAAGCTGTGTCTCTTATGCGTGCGTCACTGAATGGTACAAAACGAGGTACAATGTCTGTCTCAGAGTCGGCGATACCCTCCTGGACCCACTGGTCGTATGGCAGAGTCAAGAGGACTACCTTGCAGTGGGTGCCATGGATCCAGTGTTTCTTCCCTTTTACTCGCACCGCTGATCTTGTTGATAAAAGTACAAGGTGAGGGCCAATCCAGCGAGGCTCGTCGTTGCTCTTGCGCTGGAGATTTCGGACCAGCACCCACGTACCAGGGTTGATAGGGTGACCAGGAGTTTCAGAAGCTTGAGGAAGAGTATCATGTACCTGTTGGTGCAAAACACGCAGTTTAACAGTCAAATCATACAAGTAATCGAGTAGTACTGGATGCTCAATCTCACTAAATATCGTAGGCCTCGGTACACCCCATACATTGGCCGGGCGGCCAAAAACCACTTCATAAGGACTGAGTCCCACTCGTGAGTGTACGGTCATTCTGGTGGACAGGAGTGCTAAAGGCAGGGCGTCAGGCCATTTAAGACCGGTGCTCGCCTGGATTTTGGCCAGCTTGAGCTTTAAGGCTCCATTGTAGCGTTCTACTAATCCAGCTGATTGGGGGTGATTTGCAGCGTGGAACTTTTGCTTGATGCCTAAACCTTCACATACATTCTTCATCACTTTACCCACAAACTCACTTCCATTATCACACCACACCATTCTTGGCATTCCAAACCTAGGGAATAATTCTTTCACAAGGGCTTTGGCTGTGGATAGGGCAGTGTTATCTTTCAGAGGATAAGCCTCTATCCATTTCGAGAAAGCACAAACAACCACCAACACATATTTCAGGTTGTTGCATCTTTCCATGTGAATAAAGTCCAGCTGCAAAACTTCGAATGGACATGATGGGGGTGCAAAGTGACCAGTTGGAGTTGGGGTTCCCCTACCAGGGTTGTACTTCAAGCATACCATGCAATTCTTGACCACATTCTCTGCACACTTGGGAATTCCAGCATTCTGCCATACTGGAGCCAACAACTTACAAATTCCTTTCGTACTGATATGTGCCATTCCATGTGCCATAGTAACCACTGGGAGCACATATGCGTCAGGTAACAACCATCGCCTATGTTCTGTCAGATCAATCCAACAACCATTCTCATCCAACTTACCCATACTTTCTCTCCACTTACTTAACTCTTTCTCTGTGGCTTCAGCTTGAAGCGACTTCACACTCTCTATCGTGTTTTCACACATCCCAACATCATTAACCCATCTTGCGGGGCCTGCCACATACATTCTAGTCTTTACATTCTGTGCTGTTTCCTTTGCGATCTCATCAGCAAACGCATTCCCACATCCAACATCATCTGTGATTTTCCTGTGCGCACTGCATTTCATGATCGCAACTTGCAACGGTAGGGTCAGTGACTCAAGGAGATCATTCACCAACTTGCCATTCTGAATTTTAGATCCATGCGACGTCAGGAACCCACGCTCTTTCCACAAACGCCCAAAATTATGAGCCACGCCGAAGGCGTACTGGCTATCCGTGTAAATATTCACTCTCATTCCTTCAGACAACACGCATGCTCTCGTGAGGGCGATTAATTCCGCTGCTTGGGCCAAATTATGTGGCACTCGTGCAGTTTCCACAACCGTGTGTAAAGTCGTGATAGCATATGCAGCAGTCGTGTCACCATTAGGGAGCTTGAAACACGAGCCATCCACCCATAAAGTACCATCACACTCAGTCAGGGGAGTATCTTTTAAATCTACTCTCCCTTTCGTCTCTTCTTCTGTTCTGAACAGACAGTCATGTTGATCAAACTCATCTAGGTCTGCTGGATTTGGCAATAACGTAGCTGGATTCAGCGTATTGCATCTCTTTATGTGTATGTGATTCGCTAACAGTGTGAGCTCATAGCCTGATAATCGCGCACTAGTCAAGTGTTGTGTCTTGGTCCTATTTAATAATGTGTCTACAGCATGTGGAACCATAACGATCAATGTGTTGTCCATTACCAAACCAGCAGATTGTCGGATAGACATAGCTGCAGCAGCTGTCGCTCTCAGACAGCTCGGTAATGCCCTCGCTACAGGGTCTAAGGTTGATGAAAAATATGCGCACGGGCGCGGTCTATCGCCAAAAGGCTGTGTTAACACTGACAACGCACATCCATCTTTCTCGTGAACATACAATGTAAAAGGCTTACTGTAGTCAGGGGTACCCAACACAGGAGCTGAACACAATGCATTGCGCAATTCCACAAAACTTTTCTGGCACTCTTCAGACCATGGGATAGGATTTGGTGTGTCTTTGCATGTTAAGGCTAACAAAGGTTTTGCCAACAAGGAAAAATTAGGAATCCAATGCCTACAGTAAGAAGTGATGCCCAAGAAAACACGCACTTCTCTCTGCGTTCTTGGCACACTCAACTGTGCAATGGCTTGAATTCTTTCTGGGGTCAGTTTCCTTCCCTCCTTCGATAAGAGATGACCTAAGTAGGTCACTTCTTGTCGACAATATTGCAGCTTTGAGAGAGACACTTTATGATGGAAAGCAGATAAATGGCGCAACAATGACAATGTGGCTTCTTTGCAGATCTTTTCAGTATCCGCGGCGATTAGTAAATCGTCCATGTATTGAATCAGAATAGCGCCACTAGGTAAAACAAGTGCATCAAGCTGCGCTTTCAAAGCTTGACTGTATATGGATGGACTCTCACAGTAGCCCTGGGGAGCGCGTTTGAAGCGGAAGCTTCGGCCTCCCAGACTAAAGCCAAAAATGTCTCTGCTCTCTTCTGCAATTTTGATGCTAAAGAAAGCATTCTTTAAATCGATCACTGAAAACCATGCAGCAGAGGCTGGAATCATCGTTAACAAGGCAGTTATATCAGGGACAACTGGGAACTGTGGCACAACAATCTTATTAACCTCTCTAAGATCAATCACAAATCTGTAAACAGGTGACTGTGAAGGGTCCGTTCGTTTTAAGACAGGTAAAATCGGACTATTGCAAACGTTGCCTCTTGTCTCTTCAATTACACCCTTATTAATCAAGTCGCCGACAATGTCTAACAATGCTTTCTGGCCTTCATTAGAGATCTTGTACTGGGGAATACGTGGCAGTCTGACATTAGCTTTTAAAGTTACCACGTATGGCGGTATCTCCAAGAGGCCCACATCATTGGGACCAGTAGCCCAAAGGGCATCCGGAAGGGATGACAATTCCGGCGGCATTGTATTTTTAGACAAGTACATCGGGGAAATCACTTTCCTACCTAATGTAAGTTGTACTCCTGACGGTGAACAAAACAGTGTAGCATGCAATCTTTTCAACAAATCCAACCCTAGCAAATTCTCACCACAACCTGTTGTCAGAATCAGGGGTGCTTTCAGCTCGCAAGGCCCAATAGAAAGTGACATGGGACTAGAAATCGGGTTCCTAACTGGGGCGCCAGAAAAACCTACTGAAACATTTATATCGCCAGACAAAGGTGCGCCAGGGAATTTTGAATGCATGATTGAACTCTTTGCAGCACCAGTGTCCAGCAGAAAGGGCTCCGTTACATTTGCTGTAGTTACTTTAACATAAGGTCCACTCTGATCCACTGGCACTGAAACAACTCCCTCTCTCTGTCTACGGCTGTCCTAGTAATCATTATTTCCTGCATCGCCGTCCTCTGCATAATAATCATTATTGTAATACTGAGCTGTATTACCAGTTGTGTTAGCTTGCTGGTCAAAACTATTGATGGTATTTTGAGGCGGCAGAGGACGCGCGTTCTGGGGAGCATTTCCACGCCCTCTGCCTCTAGGAGCTTGCTGACCACCCCTACCTCTTGCGCCATACGCATTACCGTTCCGCTGCATTAATTTAGGGCAACTATATTTAAAATGACCTTCCTCTTTGCAGTATGAACATTGGTTGGGACCTACAGAGACACGTGGTTGATAATACCCGTTCATTTGCTGATTGTTCTGAAATTGTTGGGGTTGATGATAGACACCTTGGGGTTGCCTATAATTATTCTGACCTCCACGTGGCGGATAGGCCTGCTGTAAAAGGGCCTTTGTCTTTAATTCCTTCGTTTTCTTTTCTGTTCTATCTTTCTCGTCTTTATCTCTGTTTTCATAATACTGTGCAGTAGCCAGTATTTGCGCTGAAGAGGAAACAGCCCAAGAACTTTCTGAATCTTTTAACTTTTTACACAGGTCAGGAAGTAAATTCTGCACAAACTTATACACAAATAACCGTTGGCCACCCTCAGTACTCATATCTTGCCCACTGTGGTCAATAAACGTTTCTTCAAACCTGGTAAAGAAGTCTGACACTGTCTCATCTTTCTTCTGTTTGCATGCAGATAGCTGGTCCCAATTTACGCGCATCGCGGGCATTATTGTCTTCATATACGTGATGATTCTACCAGGCAGTTCTGCTATTAAAGGCTTAGGTTTCGCGCCACCAGTTTGTCTAGCATCAGCAGCGATGATGTTAGCCCATGTGTCCCCTAGTTCTGCAGCATGATCCGTATTACGTATGGACCCCCACAAAGGCTGTGGAACCACATTCCCAAACAGCATATCTACGTCAGCCAGATTCATTACACAAGATTCTGCAGTTTGTGACAGCTCCTTATAATAACCGGTAGGGTTTTTACGGGGATCAGGCAATGTCTGCTTGAGTGCTAACACCTCAGATCTTTTCCATGGAACATGTACCCAAATACGCTGGAAATGTGCTACGACAGGTGGATTAGCATTTGGATCAGCGGGTCTCCAAACTGGGGGAACCTCACGCATCGGATATTGGCGTGCCTTTACCCTCTTTCCCACAGGGACATCAGGTTCAAACAACGACTGTTGACAATCATCATTCCTGAAGGACAATACAACCGCAACTGCTTTATCTACCTCGCGATCCACAATTGTACCAGTTCCAAAATCAAACCTCACTCTACACAACTCCTGCGGGCTCGGGTCTTTACCACTATCCTCCAATTCTTCACAGAGAATTTCGCACATTTTCTCAAACACATATCTCTGTTTTGGGGCATCACACTGATGGAAAACGTTGACAACTGATTCCACATCATACAGTGAAGGGAAAACAATCCATCTACGCGCCATGCGATCTATTACCTTTTTCTCATCGGGGTTAGGCAACTGACTACGCAATTGCTTACGCTGTAAACCAGGAGTCGCACTGGATGACTCAAAGAGAGGCGACATTAACGTAGTAACCACATTAGCTAAGCGCTGTCGCACTGAAGGAGAAGCTGAGGCGAAAGCAGGGGGATAAACAGAGGGGAGAAAAGAGGATGCAGAAACAGGTACTGGAGTGGTGCAAGGAATAGTGTCAGGGGAGGCAGCTGCTGAACTAGACAAAGTCGCAGGAAGTGCGGGGGCAGTCGGAAACACAACTGGCGGCCCTTGAGAGGGCTGCGCTATGTGGATAAGAGCCGGCTGCGCAGCAGCAGGCGGTAGCGGCAAGGCTTGCAGTATATTAACTGGAGGTGGCATATTCACAAGCTGGGGAGGTGCCGTGGCATTTTGAGCATACGGGGGTGGCGAACTCAACAAATGCGACATCAGGGGATCTTTCTCCTTCTCTTCTAACTCATTCTGCTTAGAGTGTGGTAAAACTGGGTAACATTTGTCGATCCCTAACTTACACTGCCTGTGCAATTGCTCAGTCATCTGCTCCTCCTCATTGTCTTTAAATTGTACAGCTGCTTGCATTACTGTCATACCTCTCTCTCTTTTATTCTTTTTCGCTAGCTTAATTTCCTTCTGTTTGGCTTCCTTTCGCCATATGCGGAAAGAATCAAACATCGCCGGCCGGGCTTTCTTTTTGAACAATTTAATTTCCAAATTATCTAAAATATCGGTATCAAAACTACCATTTTGGGGCCATTTTAAAACACCGTCTTTTCTGGTGTAGTGGATCCATACTTCGTTATATGCAATGGGGCCTACGCCATGTTTTACATAGAGCTCATAAGTTGGAGTTCCAACCGGAGGAACCGGACATGATTCCTCCAGCTGGAAATCTCTTCCAGAACCCAAACAGAACAATCTACCAAATATTCTAGAACCAGGCATCTTCGCTCACTAGTCTAGATCTAAACGTCAAAGGATTATCAATTACGATAGTCTCGTGAATACACGAGTCCTCTGGCTTTGGCGTTTGCAAACTCCAAATTACCAAATAAAAACGATCCCGAGGGATACCAAAACAAATGGGAGACGCTCCACTTATACTTAACTGAATATTGCTGATCGATGGCGTCACCAGAAGACTCTCTTGATTGTTTCGCTCTCTCAAACTCGTCAAGGGTCCAAAACAGGTCGATTAATCAGGGCAGCAGTCCTTCGTAGCCGTCGGGACGCGGAGAACCTCGCAGAAAAGACTTTCGGACCACGTCGACATGCAGGGGTCGATGAAGTGGCGGCCTTCCTCCGGAATTTCCACACGAAGCTCCTCACGAACCTCTGGCTTGGACTGGTACCGCTGAAATCGCCCCACGATGGGCGCCAAACTGAAGTACTGGGTATTTAGACCCAGCGGTGCAGGGGCACACACCCTATGACTTCTGGGTTCACCCTGTTCCAGACCTACAGAAACATAGAGTCTTCTGGGTGAAGTCAAAGATCGTTTATTGGCTGCAGACCAATTACAGGTATCCTAGAAGTACAACAGCGTGTATGTTCTCAGGAGACTGCTGAAAATCATAGAAACGGACTTCACCTTAAATGCGCTTTTTCCTGCCTCAAGCATACATTCCTAGGTTTTATAATACGGTAATAAACAAGTGTACATTTCAAAGGAAAGAGCAGAGTCATGATGACCATCCCATATTCCAGTTAAGCCAGCCCACAATGATTTACACAGTAAGGTTCAGACCCCACATTAGATATCAATAGGCCCCAATTAAACACGGGCAGCTCCTGTTGATAGAAACAAGTCATAAAGCAAGAACAGTCAGGTGTGAAAGAGATTAGCCGGGGGCTCGTGTAGAATGAAAGGGTTTTATGATGGGTCAAGCCCTGATGCTAATCACAGGTGGACGGAGGAAGGGGAGCTCGTGAGACCAGTTTGACCTGGGGCAGCAGAGCCAGCTGCCCAGGTCACAGAGAAGTCAAAGGAAAGCACATGTACTGTGAGGCCCGTATTTGCTCCATTATAGCCTATGTGAGGGCAATGACAAGATGGCCACCGCTTCCATAATGGAACCCGCGAAGTAACGTAAAACAACGTGTACACAGTGCATTCATAGCTAGAACGATATATAAAGCACTCGTACATACCGCATTAACCATTTGCGGTTTGCTAATACCAGGATAGACAGGGGTAGGGCCCTGTCCCCTACGCGGTCCCAGAGATTAAAGTACGACAGACATGAGTCCTCAATTGTCACTGGGGTGTGTTTTTTTAACGTTGCAGCAGCACATAGGTTGGATGACATAGCCAGATGATTAGCCCATTGCACTACATGGCACTCATGTGGACATGTGGAATTGAGATGTGAGGTGATGGTCTTGTAGGTGACATATGTGTCCATGACCAACAGCACACACCTCAGTACATTGTGTAATGTCAAAACTAGCATGTGATAGTGATTGTGGTCATGGCCACATGGGTGGATGTACTGACAATCTTCCTTTGTGCATCTCTGTACTGCAGGGCACCAGCTGTCCATCGTACGTTCCCAGACCTTGCAACCATGCAGGAACGTGACAGCATCAGACGGTACCGCTTCACCAGGCCACTGATTGAGGAGTTGGCGGAGCAGTTGGCGCCACATCTGCTACCTGGCCGGACATACCCTACAGCACTGACCCCAGAGGTGAAGGTGATGGCCGCCCTGCACTTCTTTGCTACCAGTACCTTCCAGTAGACTGTGGCTACTCCTCGTGGTATGTCGCAAACTATGTTTAGTCGGGTTCTACGCGATGTCTTGGAGGGGATGTTGCAATTCCTCGACCTGTATATCAAGTTCCCGAGCCAAGATGAACTCCCTGAAATTAAGGATGCCTTTTATACACTGGAGAGTATGCCAAATTGGATTGGATGCATTGATGGGACACATGCTGCCCTGATACCACCACAGGCACATGAGCAGGTATACCGGAACAGGAAGCACTGCCATTCGATCAATGCTCTGGCGGTCTGTCTTGCTGACATGTTGATCACACATGTGTGTGCACGGTTCCCTGGTTCGGCGCACAATGCCCACATTATGGGGAGTAGTTGCATTGCAACACTGATGTCACAGATGCCAGCTCAGCCTGCCTGGCTTGTCGGTGTGTAATGACTGTTTCTCTTTGTGTGTGTTTGCCAGTGTTGTATTCCACACTCAGCTACTTGTTCATTTTTGTGTGTGTAGGTGACTCTGGATACCCCAACATGCCGTGATTGCTGACAGCCCTCAGGAACCCTGTGACACCAGTCGAGCTGGGCTACAATGAGGCACATGGTCTGAGCAGGAGGGAGATTGAGAGGACATTCGGCCTCCTGAAAAGCCGCTTTCGCTGCCTGGACAACCGGAGGGGCCCTCCCATATGAGCCTGCAAAGGTGTGCAAAATAATACTGGTCTGCTGCATGCTACACAACATGGCGGTGCGGAAGGAGGTGCCTCTCATCCAGGATGACGATGAAGACGACCAACGATCGGCACCTGTGGAGGATCCCGGCCTGGGCCAAGATGCCAGTGATGATGAAGATGATGGTGACGTCCGCTCACAGCTCATCAACAACTTCTTCACCTGAATGTAAGTTTCCAGGGTTGTTATGTGAATGTAGGCTGGAATGTGATGTGCCAGCTCTGTTGCTGTCTGAGTGTGTCTGTGTGCCACTTGACTGGATGCATGCTGTGATGTGTCCATTCAGGTGGTGTGTACTCCACAATAGGGAGGTACTGCTAACTAGTGTTTGTGTAGGTGTTTTGCAACATGTTTTGTGCATGTGAATGGCATTTCTCTCCTGTTCTTCTGTGCTTTTGACTGTATCTTGTCTGTCCTTCCCAGGGTCCTTTGCCTGTTGTGTGGTCAACATTGACCCCCAACACCCAGAAGCCAACACCAGAGTGGAAGTTGACAATTCCCATCAACTGATGTACCACACATCCCTGGACTTCCATTCTCCAGCACATTGTGAGTGTGTGTCCACTGTTACGTTGAATTATCGTGCAACTAGTGTGGAATAAACGTGTTGCTGATGTGTAATGAACCCGTGCTACGCTTTGTTATGTGCGTTGTCTGTCTTCCCACATCTGACTGACATCTGCTTACCTCACCTGTGGACTTGTTACCACTGACTGGGTTGGTGCTGTGTCTGTGCATGCCAATGTGTTTCAGGTCAACATCATTGTGTGTGATGAGTAACATGGCCATGGTGAGTATGTTTTGTGTTGCCATAGTGGTGTGTCTCCCTCACATGTGTCACATCCCCATGACTCACCTTACGTTGGTCACATTGTTGCAGTATTTGGCATGCACTGTGTTGTGTGGCAGATCGACATCTCCATGAACATGACAAGTTAGAATCACAACAGAGGCAAGTATGGTGTACTGGTGAGTTTATTTACAAACATTTGTGAGGGACGTGCACAGGATGGTGGGTGCTGTACAGTGGTTTGGGAATCCAAAGTTCACATTGGAGTTGGAAGTGCTGGTAGATGAAATGTCCAGAGTAAAGTCCACAGTCGTCTGCTACAATGGCCCAACATGAACCCTCCATGTCATGTGGGAGAGTTGTGTGCGATTGGACAAGGTGAATGGGTTGCGCACAAAGAACATTGTCCAGAACAGGTTTGGAGGCCCTGGGGGATGTGCTGGGACATCTGCCTCTCACATGTCCTTCTTCGGATGACCCCTCTTCTTCCGGGGGGGATCCTCATGTGCAGGTCTCTGCAGTGCAGGGGACTCTCCGCCAGAGTCCTCCTCCCTTCCTGTGGCGCTGGCAGATGGTGTTGCGACAGATGTTGTGGGCACGCAGGGGGGTGTGGACAGGTTGGTGTTGATCTGGCGGAGGCATTGTAGAATGTCCTGATGCACCGCAGTGATGTCATCCCACTTGGCCTCTATGCGGGCATGGTGGGCGACCTGCTTGTGTTGCATGTCCTTGAGGATCCCCACTACCTGGCCAAATCCTCCGGTGCTATCCTGGTATGCATTAAAGATGCGTGCCAGTTGGGGGTCATCATGCAGTCCAGTCTCCTCTGCAAGGCGTGCCCTGTGCCTCCCACCCCTTCCAGTACCCCTCTCCACATGGGCAGGACCAGCGGCAGTACACACAGGCGACACTGGGACCCCTTGGGTGGTGTTGCTGGTGGTGTTGGCTGTAGCTTCTGGGGGGTCCTGTGTCCATGTGCTGTGGGTGTTGATTGTCCTTGGTCTGTCCGTGTTGGCAGGGGTGCCCTGTCGGTGTCCAGATGCTGGAGGCGTGGGTACAGGGGGGGCAGATGTTGATGCTGCTGGTGCTGCATGATGGCTCACACCGGAGGGGCCAGGTTGGTCGTCGTCATCCGAAGAGGACAGTGAGAGAGTCAGACCAGAGAGCTCAGTGTCCACCAGAGTCTGGGACTGGGTATCCTCGTCATTTGGTGCTGGGTGCCCAGCACGACCTGTGTTTGGAAGAGACACACAATGTGATTTATGTTTCAACATGCATTGTTGGTTCACAAACATGACATTTTCTACTTTTCAAACAGATGCCTGCCTGTACACTGCTTTTTCCCAGATTGTCACAGACAGAGTTTGTTATTGTTGTTTGCCATTTCCCAACATGGCCTTGTGCTCCCCACAACAGAGCCCCGTGCCAGACATCTTGTCAGTCCCTTCCCACTCCCTGTGAGGTGAGTATGTTTCAGTTTGATCCTGCTGGGCCATGTGGGTGGGTGTAAGTTGTCTGTGACTGCGACTCCCATCATACTCTTGGCTACACCCCCTTCACAGCATGCCCATGCTTCCTCCCTCTTGACTCTGCTTCCCTGGGAGGGGGTGTGACAGCAATGGCAAGATGGCTGACTGTGAAATCCTGGCGTTTGTTTGGCTACAAGTCCCAAGTGATCCCTTGTGCTTCACACTGCAGCACCCAGTACGGGGTATATTTTGCTGATATTTTAATGAGGTGTGTGTTAAAGCATTGTACCCGGTGAGTTGTGTGGAGTTTGTGTTGGGGGGGTGTCTCCCCATGCTGAGTAGTATGGTCAGGGCTGTCAGTCCTCCTTCCCATCATGAAACGTGCTTCCATTGTAGGGCGTGCAAGTTGTCTTTCAGGATGTCAGTCAGTGGTATCCTGCTTCTGATTTGCACACAAGCCCTAGCAGGGCCTTGTGCTCCCCACAGCAGGACCCAGTGTCAGCCATATTGTCAGTCATTTTCCACTCCCTGTGATGTGGGCATGTTTCTGAGAGGTCGTGATAGGTCAATCAGGAGGGGGGGGGCATTATCTGTGACTACAGGCCCCATCATGCTTTTGGCTACACTCACTTCAACTGCATCCCCACTATTCCTTCCTGACAGTCAGCTGACTTGTGAGGTGGTGTGTTTGTGGTGGCAAACTGTCTGGCAGGGTGTCTTTGGCTTGATGCCACTGGCTTGCTCTATTTGTTTGTAGGTTGGTGCATGTAATGACACAGTCCCCAGTCAATATGAGATGGAAGGTACTGTGTTTGTGTGACTGGCATACACATCTTGGGTTGATTATCTATTGGTTTGTGTAACTTTGCTTGTGGTGCATGGTTTCACTGTCCCCTTCCAACACAATCTTGGGTATATTGTTTGTCTACTCACCAGGCTCTGGTATGTCTGTTAGCCCATGGACGCTCTCTGGTGGTAGGATGTCCCGCACCTTCTCCTCCCAGGTCCTGAAGTAGACAGGTTTGGCAGGAGGGCCACCGCCAGTGCGCTGACTCAAGGCGTGATCTTTTTCAATGAGTTTCTTGACCCTCCTGTGCACGTCATACCACCGGTTCTGGATATCGTCCTTTGTGCGCAACGTTGGTGCTTGTGCGTTCACCTTGTCCACAATCCTCGCCCACATCTTGGTTTTCTGAGAGATGGGGGTCCTTTGAACCAATGTACCAAACAAATGTGGCTCTACTCTGATGATCTCGTCTACCAGCACTTCTAACTCACTATCTGTGAACTTTGGATTCTTCTTTGGAGGCATGATGATGGGTGGTGGTGGTGGGGGATGTGTGTGTGAGGGTGCAAGTGATGTTGGGTTGGTGTTGGTTTTGCTGTGTGTATGTGTGTGTGCTTTTGTATGAGGTGCTGATGGTGTTTGAGTTGTGTGATGGGTGAGTTGTGAGTGTGTCTGTGGTTGCTGTGTACTGGTGTGTGCTGCTGGCTGTGTATCTTGTTTGCAAGGGATGATGGTAGTGATTGTAGTCCTTCATATAGTTGGAGTTGTGGGTGTGTCTTTGTCCCATTTTAATTTTTTGGGTATTTATTGGCTTAGTCATTGCTTGTTTGGTCCTTTTTTAATCTTTTTTCCTTTGTGTTTTGTAGGCATGAAGGAGACGTTCATGTGACGGAAACAGACGCTGCTGTTGTCTTGTGCTTGCTTCTCCACCTCGTTCACGCTGCCTGTCTTCTGTGTTTGGTACGCGTCGTTCGCGGCGGTCTCTATTACTTGTGTGCCGGGTTGTCTGTGCGTGTCGGTCGTGCAGCTTGGTCTCCGTGCGAGTCGGTCGGGTTTTACACGCATTGCATCGTACTGCGCTGATCGTACATCGCGGGTATGGGTCGATCGGGTGGAATCCGGGTTCGTGTCGGTCGGTGAAAATCGCGTAGGTTTTTCCGGCCGGATCACTATTTTCCCTCCGGCTCGGTCGTACGTCTTGTATTCTGTACGTGTCGGTTGTAATTCACTCGCGTTGCATCGTACTGCACGGGTCGTACGGCGCTGGTCCTTGTTGGTCGGTATTCGGTCCGGGTCCGTGCCGATCGGTTCGTTTTGCGGCCGGAATCGGCCCCTAGATGTGCTAAAACTAGGGCCTGATTTTGACTTTCTCAAACAGGAGTCTGTCCATCAGGTTGGTGAAGGACATTACTTTGCCAACCTGACAGACTACAATCTTACAAATTTAGAGATGATAGCCAGCCAAGCTGCCTCTCTGTACATTGAAAGGAACTACAGCCATGGTTGTACCCTTCAAGGTTCAGAAAGTCTGGCAGATGGTGGCTGTCCATTTTGGTGGACATCCAACAAACTTTGGCAAAGTATTTTGTTTCAAAAACAAACCTTCCTAAGCTAGGGACCTTCACTCCCTGCGAGTTCCCATGATATGGGAGTAATTTTTTTTTTATAGTTCACCATCAGGTTTTGCCTGGCAGTGATGGACAGATAAAAAGTACACTACACCATCCATCCTTAATAGGGTGGGAGGTATAATGCCTTTCCTCTGAAAGATTTTCCTATCCATCAAATTCTTAATACTTCCCTATGTCTGCAACATTTTTCTATGCTGATTACCATGACTATAAGAAACTATATGTAGTGTCAATCTTACAAATCACAAACATCTCCTTTTTGTCTTACTTCAACTTCACAGCTTTTAATAACGTTCAAATAGCCCTTTAAAATGCAGTCTCTGTCCACTCTTGCCGGATGGTTCAGATGGATGATGACTGAGGATAGCATTGATCTATCCCGTTTTGTACAAGAGAGTCCATGACATCACAAGCATTCATTTCATCTGGACGCCTGGAGCACATTTTTAAAGCTGCTAATTTTAATTTAGAGTCTACTTTTAGAATGTTTTGTTAGAAACCACTTGTTAATGTGTCTTGCTATGTTATTACACAAACCTCTCATAATTAAGCCTTTGCACAAATAGAATGGGAAATCTTCCCCACTAATGTTGCATAAGGCTTGGATCATATTAAACAGACAAGATGTGAATAATATACCCCTTACCTATTCTTTCATTTTGTTTTTCTGTTCTAATTAAAATATCAATTCCTACCCTAATATTGGAAGGTTTTAGATTTTATTTTCATGTTTGTGGAGTTGCAAAGGTTCTTTGAGGCCTGGGTGAGATTCCACATCCACAATTCAAGAAGAGAGACACTCCTCATATATATTTTCAAGAGGGTTCATGGTTATGGACATTTTTCTTTTTGCAAAAAAGAGGAGGAATTGCTTCTCTGTAACGTGAAATATTTGTATGGTTGTATTGTGACTCTTAGAGACATTGTGAGGCCATAGGGTTGCGAGGTCTACTAGAGAGCTAACTTTAATCATAATTTTCAGCTGTGTGACTTATTTCGTCCATGTTGAATCGTGATAAAAACCTTTTCTATGCTGCTACATTTTTACAGTAAGGAGGTTATGTCATAATCTTTGCCTCCATTACTTTAAGAAAATCCAAATCTCCACTAATGTTAATGGGGGTATCATCCATTAGGGATCAATACAGTCATTGATGAACTTCTGGAAAGTAAGACACTCAGTTTATATTATAATGGAAAATAATCTTCAAGCACAGAGTTGTAGATATCATCCAGGATACGTATATTGAGCAGGATCTGAAGAAACTTAATAGTAAAATGGGAATCAAGTAAGACTGGCTGAGCACCAAGTGCCATCAGATAACACTGGTGAAGAGAGGACAACAAATATCAGAATTATAGGACTTTGAAGTTAGTAGGGAGGGAATCAAAGGTTAGAGTAATAAGCTGACATTTAGGGGTCGATTAGGATGTAGGGCTGATTGCCACCGCCCGCATGGCAGTGGCGATCCACCCTACATCCTTCCCCGCCCGACACCCATTTCCCCCCCCATATTAGTATGGGGAAACCCCGGCGGACAGAAAGACCGTCTGCCGGATTTCCGCCAGTCGACTCATCGACCGGGCGGAAAAAAGCCATAACATAGAGGCTGTGCCTGTGAGACACCGCCATCCATATTATGATAGGTGCGGAAATTAGTCTTTCCATGGCGGCGTTGCCACCATGGAAAGGCTCGTGGTCTTTGCTGTTGGGGGCCTGTAGCGGTCCCCCAGGGTGTTGGAGGGATGGGGTTACACATGGGGGTACCTATGGTACCCCCTCATTGCCATGCACTACGTGGCAGGCACCACGTGGTGCCTGCCATGTAGTGCATGGCAATGCCGTGCAGAGTCCATTTACACTGCGAGTGGGTTTGCAGCCAGCAGATCCACCCGCAATGTAAAGAGGCCAGGATGTGCCCGCCAGTGTGGCGGGTGCATCCTAATTTACATGGCGGGATCACCACGACTTCGACAGTCGGTCCCTGGCTCCCTTACGGTGCCGCCCGCCATCGTAATGGACCCCTAAATATCGGAAATGCCAACTATTCATTGAGGGCAATGATTGTAATGATTGTAGGCCTAACATCAAGGCTCAAAGCTTGGAATCAATGATTCAAAAGATAGGATGGTCATTAAGGATTATGGTTGTAGACAGGATTATATTAATCAAGGCTGCCAAAGATCAATAGTATACATTGGTCTAGGATACTATCTATAATCTGAGGAACTTTCATGATACTCCTTAGCCCTTCCAACTAGTTATTTCTTAGAAAAAACCTCATAAGCACAACTCAAACTAAGGCAAGAACAACACACAGATACTATAGTGACTACATTATTTTGCAGAATTAGGTGTAGATCCTTTGTCAGAACAGCATAAATTACTTACATAAGTAGAAAGCCAAATAAACTGATTTGAGCAAATACTAAATTGCTCCTTACCTTGATACAACACTTCAATGCTCAGAATCACAGTGATATGACCTTGCTACCTTCGTTTATCAACCTGGGCAGGGATGTCTCCACCAGGCATGGTGTCCATAGACCTAATGTATTCTACATTTCCTATGAGGAAGATAGTACAATAAATATTGCAGTGGCAATAAGAGCAAGTTCAGCTCAGTTTGAAAACCATAGGAAATGGAGTCTTGAACTTGGCTTTTCATAGACTTCCCAATGTTGTGAGCTGCTTAACCCTCATGAAATTTAATCAGGATGTCATTTTTAACTCAAAACATTCATACCTTGGTTGGTAGTCCTACGAGTAGGGATTAGCAGTGGTTCACCCACTCAATTATCTAGTGCCTTACTATGCACATTTTAATCCGCTGTTCCAGTGGCAGCTTTCCATACTTTGCAATTCCTGCCTGTTGGAGATGGCGTATTAGATTGATTGAGCCCTCGGTGGACCTGTGGAATCTGCCCATCAGTGGCTTGGAAGTGGCATGTCTGCAAATATTCGATCTCTCTGGTTCTAAGGGTCTAATCAGTTCTCCAGAAGGCACTATCACTTTTGAAAGGGTTCTCAATAATGTAGCCGTTGTCTATTCTATGGTCCCTGCTGTCCATTCAAGACTCAGCTGGTCCAAACCCCACTGAGCTTTCCCATTGTCAGCTCTTCAAAAGCTCTGTATATTTATCTCTCTAGAAGATGATGAACAAATGGCTATGGTAATTTCCAGACGTTGCATACCATCCAAACAGTTACAGGCTCAAAGTGCAAACCTTAATATAAAACAGCATTGATCACTAATAGTGTGTCAAGAATATTATGGTGCTTTCAATATCATGGGACATAATATCACAGGAAAGAATATTGTTTTTTAAGAGTTTAATTTGTTTTTAATACTCTTGTATATACATCGGTTTTGTAATTATTTTATTACTTTTTGTGTTACCCATCAATTTATTGGTAGGCTAATTATTTTCAATAGAGTATGGTGGGAAGTTTTAATACATATTTTCTCATTTGTATTTATGCATTCAGTAATTTATATGGTTTAATTGGTTAATTCTATAACTTTGTACATTATTTAAACATTTTTATTAATTGATTAAATTACGATATTGTAGTATGTTTTAGTGCATTACATAGAGTTTGGCAGATGGGTTACTCCGTCACGATGTGATGGTTACCCTACCTGCCTCACTAAAAGTGTTATTGTATGTAATGCACTTGTAATAGGGATGAGGAGATATCAGTCACTGTGTGACAGAGTAGCCTGACTGTCAAACTCTAAATCAGCCACTATGTTATTGATATCAATATTTGTTTTATGTATTATTATATTTTAATCCTTGTGTTATATTTTTTTTTCTCAGTGTTATTTTGATTACTTTTTATGGTTTGTTGGCTTTGTAAGTTTTTATAATATTACCTTTCTTTGTTGTGGTTTTTTGGGTTTTATTACCTTGGTGGGGTATGTTTTAAATATACACTTGTTGATGTTTTTAACTGGTAAATAATTTTTTCTATAAGTGTATTTATTATGTTAATTTTTAAAGCTATTTCTTTACAGTAATTATTACATAATTAAAACATATGTGATATTTTTAATGTGTTTGTTGAAATACATTTTATGTTTTTGTTTATCTTTATTTGGTTGTTTTTATTTTATTTAGGATTGGGAGTAGTAAATCTGAACTCTGCAAAGTCCAACACTTTATTTTTCTAATGCTTATGTTGAAGTGGGAATAGTAAATCGGACACATCAAAAGTAAATCTACCCCCCTAAAGTCTAATATTTTCCTTAATGTAGCTTATGTTGGAGTGGGAATACAAAATCTAAACTTTCAAGGTTTAATTTTTTTCGAAAGATCTCTAGGTTGCATTAGAAAGGTAATTTTCTTTTTTTTCAAATTTAGATCTGTTTTTCAATTTACCTTTTTATAGTTAGAATTGCAATAATGTTTTCTTTGTTCTATAGTTGTGTTTATTTCATTTATTTGTTTCATTTTTTTTCGTCTATCAAAAGATAGTCATAAAAGTACATCATTCAAACAAAAAACGTGTTTTGTATATGGGTACAATCACAATTGATAAAATCATTTCATTTCTTATATTAAAACCGTACATCCAAGTTCATATTAGTACATCACCAAAAAATCAAGCCATAAAAATTACACATAAAAAATCTAATATGAATATTCTAAAATTCCATGGATCATGTAATTTCCTTTCTGCTAGATACTCATAGTTTTTCTCATTTAAATAGCTTTCAGAATAAACAGGGCAACACAGTAACAAGTAAAGGCATCACCCAATGTCACCTAGAATTTCAACGCTTCTTTATGTGACCTGATATGATGGGTGAGAAGCAGAGGCTTCAAATAAAAACTAAGCCTGGGCAAAGCACTACGCTACGCTCGTGTAGTTTGCGAAGTTTGCGCTACTTCGCACTACGCGAATTGCACGTAGCACAGTGCGAACACGCGTAGCGTAGTGTTGCGTAGTGCAGCAGTCGTTTTGTGCTTGCTCGCGGTCCTCAAAGTCAAGTTGGCGACCGCGAGCAAGCAAAATGACATCCCGGCAAGACTTTTTCCTCGTTCGCGATCAGCAACATCAAGTTGGCGATCGCGAGCGTGGAAAATAAACCTCCCGGCGAGATTCTCAACGCGAGGAGGTCAGGTTTCTCATTGCGAGTGGTCGCGTATGCTCGCGACCGCTCGCGATGAGAAACTACCAGTCCGCGTTGAGACAGCTGCCGCTCGAGTAAAAAATCTACTCGAGCGGCAGAAAACTACAGCTCGCACTGTGCAAGATGCCGTTTTCAATGATTTCACAGTGCCGGTTGCTTGTCCGCACTGTGCAATCATTGAAAACGACATCTTGCACAGTGCGAACAGGGTACTACGCAGTTCGCGAAGTGCTACGCGTAGCTCGCGTAGTGCAAAGTGCACTTTGCGTAGCTTCGCGTAGTGCTACTTCGAAAACTAGGCCCAGGGTTATTAAAAACATCTAAAATTCTTATAAAAATTACTAAGTAGCAAAAAATGCATTGCACTCTGCTTACTCCTGTTGTCACATGGATGTTTATTTATTTTGAATGTTTGCAGTATATTATTTTTGTTATGTCATTATATTTATTTTTTAATATTAGTTATTTTAATTCCTTTATTTTTACTACCTATTGATTGTGATTTAATTGTAAGCATTATTTCAGAGTTAAGGCTATTATTGTTGTATATTTATGTTTGCTTGTACTTTTTATTTCAATAATGTAATATATTTAATCTATATTTCTATTTCCATATAGTTCTATATATATGCATTATATACGTGTGTGTGTGTGAGTGTGCATGCGTGTGTGTGGGGGCATGTTTTTTTAGTTTATTATTTATGTTTCTGGTACAATTTGATATGTTTAAATAGTATGTTTAATACTTTTAATTTTTTTAAAGTTTTATATATATATTTTTAACATTTTTATGTTAAAAAAAATATTTATATATCTTTATACTTTGTATGCATACAATTTTAAATGCAATATTTTGAAATGTAACACATTTTATAAAGTTAATATAATGTTAAATATTAAAAATGCTATATTCTTACATATGTAACAACAATATTTTTATCCATTAATGTTTTTTAGTCAATGTTTTTCAACATTACCTGGTAAGTACGTAAAATCTAATTTTGTGGTCTCGATAATATTTTGGGTAATAATTAGTTTTTGCATATGTATATCATCAATATTACATCATAGAAGCGAGAAACTCACCAGGTTGATTTGGCTCTAATTATACCTGATTATCTTTTACTTTGCTGCTTAACAAAGAACCATTTACTCCTACATTCGTAGTCTCCCAAATATGGCTCGTCCAGCCCAGAAACGTGAAAAACCACGCTCCTGATGTAATCATTCTCTGCATTTGCACTTCATATTGTTGGAGAGGAAGATAGCCCTTAAATGGATTCAGGAATCTAGATTACATATTCAATACCAGGATTTAAAGCTAAGCAACAACAATCAGTCTTATTAGAGTGACATATAACTTTGAATTTAGCAAGGACTACAGCTAGGGTAGGGAGCTTTTTTCTGAATTCCAGGATAATCCACCTTTCGTTTTGAACACATGTTTAAAGTTGTAAGAATCATCATGGAAATAAAATTGGACCTTACTCGTTACAGACAGCAGTCTTCATGGGTTCGGTGAAGTGGTTCAAAGGCTCTTCTCTGTGGAGGTTTACAGGAAAAATTCCACCAATCTGGATGTTGCTATCCTGTTCGTAACCAGTCTCTTCCTGTGTTTGTAGCAAACATCCAATGGCATGGATGAGGCAAAATCCCCCAAAAATCATCAGCCAGACAGCAACAGACAGCAAGTACATTGCAGTGGCCAGCAAAGTGCACAATCCTCTGCTGAAATATTAGCATTTATCGAGAATTAATAAACCTGGAGAAATATATACCAGAAACATCACAAGCAGAGGCAAACCTGTGCCCACCCAAGATATGTGATTGTATATACTGACAACAGAAATTTCATGATACATAAATGATGTGGCCTAAATATCAAAAGCCCAAATATTGTGAAGGTAGATGAAAAGTATAGATTTACTCTTCTTAAGTACTATTCTTAACAACATATCTAATTGCCTGGAGAAATATATTTATATATTGTCATGGTACACATATGTATTATTTGGAGGTTACACATTCTGAATGCCATTCATACATTAAGGAATCAAAATAATTATTAAAATACGTGATAGAATTTAGATGTGATAGAAGAGATGAGTGGTGGCTGTTCTCCTGTGTTAAACTGAAAGAAAGCACTATAAGGGAGTGACAAAATGAGATTTGGTGCATCAATGTTTAGTTCAAGCCGCTTGAAGTCTACAAATGAGGAGTGGGATCTCCATTGATTTAATGCTTAAATGAAGAAATTGTTATGATTATTAATTGTGATGGGAAAATGTATTTTAGATTTTATACTATAACTTGTAATGACTTGTTTGGTAATGCATTGTGATTTCTTTTATGACCTTTTTAAGTCGAAATAAAGATAAAGAAATGAAATAAGGGAGTAACACTCAAGAGCAGAGGCAACAGAAAACTCACACCAGGGTACATACGAGATGAAAAACATTGTCCTACTGATGTATATGTCACCTTATTTATTATTTAAAGATTCATGATGTTTATTAAGTAGTACAATCATAGAGGGGTAGTTCTGAAGAAAGCCCCTTGTGCCTATTTCCGGGATATAAATGGGAACAAAGAAATCAATCTCACTAGAAGTGTATCATAATCCCCCTTTATTTTATTTCTACTCACTGAAGATCCCAATAAAATTATTTTCCCCCTCAACATCTCTTAGAAGTATATTTACATAAGAAAATTCAGTCCCCCCATAACCGCTTAGAGGCTGGTATGTGTTTTACGGTTGTAACACACATTGGTAGAATGATGCTACCAATCTGAGGAGGAACCCAATGAGGAAGCATGCCACCCCTTAGTAGGTTAGGCTTGTGTCCTTTAAAAACAAGTCTTCATCACCTGACATTGAAAAAGACTCCTTTCCCAAATATGCCCTATGTACTACTTGTTTATTTTATTTTTGTCACAAAAATACACTTTTTTGCCCTTCAGCAATGATTTATTATCTTTAGTCAAGTCAAGTCAAAGTAAACTTTATTTGGCGAAAGGGCACGAAAGCACACATAAAATGAAAAACCACAGAATAAAAAATGTAATCTAGTACAAAATCATAAACAGTACCCAATTTTCAAATAACAATTCTGAGTTATATATTTTAATGGACTAAGTCATATCTATAATATTGAAAAATAGCCCTTAAAATTCATATCTCTTCCTAATGTAAAACACTGATTTTATAAAATGTAAGACTGCAGAACAAATTTCAGGTGAGCCCAAAGACTGCATGAATATTAAACGATCCATATGCCATCTTACCTTAGCCTTGTGCAACAACGGCACAAAAAAACGATGTCTGGGATCTTGATACAATGCAAACACAAGGAGATAATGGACAGAGCACTGAATCTTTTCAGATACTCACCCCCACTCACAGATCTTGGTTGAATCCATCATTGTTCTTTAGCTCACTTCGCCACCCCAGTTCAGACACAGATATATGCAAATCTGTCTTGACCCTGTGCCTCATGGTAACTGTCCAGCCCGAATTGCCAAGCCACGTCTTCCCTGCACCGGAAACAAGCATCCTGGGACCGGTTTCAGGCTAACAGCCCTCATCAGCCAGGCTAGCTTGAATCCAGTGGTAAAGTGAGCAAGGGACTCACATCTGGGCATATGTTTATGTGCCGAGACTGGGACTTTCCTGTCCATAAACAATCCAAGGCTCTTTGCTTTTTCCATGTGTACTGAACAAGGCAGCACACATAGAAAAGGCAAAAACAAGGAGAAATGAAGCATTTCTCCTTGTTTCGCCAACTTCAGACCAGGTATTCCCTGGTCTTAATTTTGGCGCTGCCTCCTACTTACCCACTGCCCACTCCTTTCACGCTAAGCATAGTGTGAATGGGGGCTTACTTACAAGGCAGGGTTAAGCCACGTTAAGTGGCTTAACTCTGCCTTGTATATAGTGAAGCCCCTATTGCCTTGGGAACATCGCAAAAAAGTGACGTTCCCTTGGCGATAGGGGCTTGTAAATATGCCCCTTAGTGACAGCATTAATTACAAATGTTTCAACAGTCTTGAAGTAGTCTGTTTTGTTTCCTGTATATGGCCTCAACCTCCCTACTCTTGTGGAGTACAGCGCCGTAGCCTGACTTTTCCCCTTATCAGTACTGGCTGTTGTTCCGGCTTAAGCTATAGATTGCAGCAACTGGTAGCACTCCCTATGATCAAGGTGCCGGTCTTATAAACTTGCTGATTACCTGGTGCCTCTGATAGTGCCCAATCTCCACAGCAGTAAAGAGAGATCCCAAAGCCTTTCATGGAGAGCATTGGCTACCCTCCCACACCAGGCCCTGATATCCTCTCCCAGGCCAGTTAGGTCCAATACAGTGAAAAAGTACTCTCCCTCATACTCAGCCTTGCTTACAAATATCATGGCTGACCAAAAAGACAGTAAAGATGAAGAAGTTAAGGCCAGCCTTAAACTCTCTAAAGAGTACCTGCCATTACCTGACTTTCCAGTTAAGGGCAAGTCAGACACCTCATCAACACTGGAAGTTATATTGAAGAAACTCAACACAGTGTATGACACCATGCAGAGGACCAAAACAAACACAGACACAGTGGCGGCTGTTGACATTTGAAAGCGGTGGACGTAAAATGTGAGTTGGAGCGCACCATGGCGAGCGAGCGTAGCGAGCGAACCTGATCGACAGAAGGAGGGTTCGGGGGGGGAAAGCTTTGAAAAAGAGTGGGCAAATTGTGCATTTTCAAGCAAATTTGAGAAAGCAAGAAGGTTAAAAAAGCAATTATGAAAGTACAGTTATTACATTAATAAAGAGGTGTCAATGTCATATAATAACATAGGCAGTTGCTTATTCAGTATAACCACAGAACTTCATCACAGACTTCGAGATAACAATGCTGAGTACCATTCATACATAGCACATTTGCCAACAAAATGGTATTTTTGTTGAAGCATTCACCATCTGTTTGAGCTCGTAAAATAAGTATAGCAGTGGCACCTGGTGATTTTTCAAAGTGTAGGGGCTTAAAAGTTAGCCCCAAGTGACCCCAACTGATATAAGTTAAGATAAGGGGAGGGGGGTTCTTCCTCTGAGAAATATTTTAAAGAAAAAAAATGAAAATAGCGCATTTTAAGCTAATTTAGACAAAATAAATTGAAAAAGCAATAAGAATCTAGACCATATATAGGGTGCACAACAACTGAGTTGCCTCTTTGTACATAATTGGCATTATTGTAAGGAGGGAGGCTGAACACTTCTAGTAAAGTACACCTGCACCCCAGTAAGCAGTCTAGGGTCAAAGTGTTGGAATAAACCTGACTTGTATTTTTACTTGTCACACACAACAGTGCATCACTGCAGCATCATCGGTAGAATGGCCTGCAAATTGGACAGTCACCCGAGGTCAGCTCTGTACCCCCAGAAACATCAAAGTCCAAGAACATATAGGTGTATTGCAAGGTATGGGAGATTGCATGCACTTTTCCTGCTGCAGACAATGTTTGTGGTAGTATCAGAAAAATAAACAGTAAAAGCAGCCTTCCAGACCATAAAACAGGAGCACAAACATAAAAAAGAACAGCCTACGCTTTCCGGGGCATATTCTGAAGCACGGCGTTAAATTTATCGCCGCTTTAGCGGCAGAAAACTGCTGCTAAAGCGGCCATAATGGGCTTGATAATATGCCCGTGAGAATTCCAATAGAAGCCCAGGTTCACACCAGAACATGGGCTTCTATGGGAACTCTCAAGGGCATATTATCAAGACCATTATCACCGCTTTAGCGGCAGTTTCCTGCCGCTAAAGCGGCAATAATTTTAACGCTGTTTCTTGATAATATGCCCCTCCATTACTAAACGTTACCTCACTGTGTTAGTGATGACTTCACTCAGCCTCAGGAGTCTGCTGAGAGAAGGGTTCCCACTTCCCCTCTACTCCCACCTTCTGTCAGCAGAATCTGTTGCTTAAATTGCACTGCATTTCACACTAATGAGTTAAAGGCATCAAATGGCGTGCCAGCCACCTAGTTTACGCGGCAAGGAGCCTTTGAATCGTTATCTAACACTAGCATTAATGTGAAACTCTAAGTAGGTATTCTGCATTTGCAGACCTCTTTACAGCACCAAAGTGAAATGACGTGCTCTCTCTGATGTACTTTGGGTGCTCTCGGACACCAATCTATCAATAGGAGCAGATCGGCTCAGTTTGGCACAAATAATGCATGCATGTCAGAAAGTTGTGGTGGAACCTGTCCTTGAGCAGCTCTGATACTTGGCCCTGAATCCGAAAGTGGACCCTGCTTTAATTTTAAGAACCCCGAGTGAAAGTGGACCCTGCTTTAATTTTAAGAACCCCGAGTGAAAGTGGACCCTGCTTTAATTTTAAGAACCCCGAGTGAAAGTGGACCCTGCTTTAATTTTAAGAACCCCGAGTGAAAGTGGACCCTGCTTTAATTGTAATTTTAAGAGCCCCGAGTGAAAGTGGACCCTGCTTTAATTTTAAGAGCCCCGATACTAGAGCGAAACAAAGAGGCAGTGTATGGTGGTGAAAGAAAGACATGAGGTGGAATCCACACTAGGCATCCTTGTGTACAACAACCCCCCCCCCCCCATTCCATGAACGGAGGTGGTCGGCTGAGAAAACTTTGGGCTCCCTCACCTAAGTTTCTTTCAAGAATCAAGCAGCGCATGTTCTTTTGACAAGTTCGGCAGTGCAGGTGTAGCTATGCCAAACGTTACTAGATATTATGCTGCTAAAAGCAACAAACAGAAAGCACACAGACACAATATGACCGAGAAACAAGCCTTTTACATTGAAGTATACCTTCATGAATTTTACAATATATATTAGAGGTATTTGTTTTGTAAAATATCTCTTTCTACATTCTGTTTGCGCCACTCACTGGCTCCTTCCTAGAATCCTCAGCTTAAAAACTTGCACCTACTGAAGCCCGCTTCCATCAATGAAAATACTTACATGTGAAGATATTTCTCCTCGGCGCACCTGAAATCGGGCGACTGTTATGCAGTTCTCATTTGTACTACCTATGTCGGCTCGCAACAACCATTGACGTTTTTGTCTGATTATCTTGTATATGAATCATCAGCGGTGAATAAAGACAGAACAAACGTAATCAATATAGGAGCCCTATGCACGGCAGCACACTCACTCTTCAACCCTTACTGTTTTTCAAGAAGCACAACGAATTCCAGGTGCGTGCCTCACTGCACTGGCTGTATGCACTATAACTGGAAGGAATAACAGAGCACAGAAGTGACTGTTTGCCACCAATTGCAGTGTGAAAGCCCGTTTTCCTCTCCTCTGCGTTTGGCTGCTTTTTAACCTTGGGCAAGCCACTTCCTTTTCTTCCCTGGGCCTTAATTTACCCGGCTGAGTTCTGGTAATGCTAACACCAGGCCTCGTGCTGGCGCCCAGCAAACGTTCAGTGCTAACCGTTCCTGAGACTCCGCGCGCAGCTCTCTATAGTGACGTGATGGCAGAAGACACCGAGACATGCCTTCGATGGAATAAAATGTACACAATGCACGCTAATTATTTAAAGTAAAGTAAATGATCCTGGCAATCATACTAATGCAGCTCTACATGATTTAAACGTTAGTAGGAAGGGCTGAAAATAAAATATCAATTTACTAAATCCCAGTGCTTTCATTAAAAGCAAAACTGGCATTGCAATGCGTGGCTCGCAATACTCGCAGAAGGGGCGGGTATCACGCAGGGGTTACCGCGGGCTGGGACCTTAAATTAAAAATAATGAAATGAAAACTTACCTGATCGGGTCCTGTGCCGCCTCTGCTACTAGGCCGGGTCTCGCGCCACCTCTGCGGTTCAAACAGGAACAGGCATGCTCCCTCCCCTCCTGTAAGCCAATCACAACGTTGTGATTGGTGCGGAGTCGCGGGCAGCGCCCACCCAGGCACCTGTAGGGAGACCATTTTCTCTATGTAGGCTGCATGCAATGTAGAGTGCTCATGACTGCTTTGGTCGGCCCCAGGGCCGACCAAACGGTCGGTGCACTCAGAGTGGTGCAAGCCACTCCTCCCCGACCCGCCAACCAGGCATACCCCTGCCTTCTGCTTTCTCGCAGCGCAAGAAGCAGAAAATAAAATGGTATTTAAACCATTTTATTTTCTGCTTCTTGCACTGTGAGAAAGCAGTGGGGCGGCGCTCCAATGCCCTAATGGAGCGGCCACCACTGCACAGACATGCTTCAAGTTGTAGTAGTTGGCAAAATTATAGCTAGTATGAAATAATTGAATTGGAGGATCGCAACAGGAGGAACAATGTAAGGATCTTCAGCCTGCTGGAAGGGGTGGAGAGTGTAGTAATAGCTATCTTGGCATTCTTAGAGTTCTGGATTACAGAAACTCTTCAACTCAAATTCACCAAAGACTTTGAAATTGAACGTGTCCATAAGATTCCTAGCTGCAGATCAAAAAACTTGAGCTACCCATGGCCAATGGTCTTTAAACCCATACGCCACCAACAGCCTGAGGCCATCTTGGCACAAATGGGAAAGATCAAAGTATTGAGCTGGAAAGGGGTCAGAAAATTGATCCTCCAGTATTACACCAAAGGTTCTGTCATCAGAAGAAAGGGCTTATTGGCACTTCGAAACAGACTCATTGGCATGCTTATCCATCATTCCTTTGTAGGACCAGCAAAATGTAAACTCATCTACAAAGGTCAGTCTCGATCTTTCTATAAATCGCCCTTGCTCTGCACCTTCCTGGACAAACAGTTTGAGTTGAGCATGGAAGAACAATCCATTCCCTTCAACAAACTAACAAGACTTTCACTAAAGTTGCCCTGTTTACCTAGACTCATCTCCGGGTCGTAGGCCAACCTTCAAGAGATGGTTGTTACAATATTTCCTCAAGGGTTTCCTGGTATGCTACCTGTTGTGATCTTCATGTACTCTGCCATGTGATGTCACTATGTTTATTCCTAGCAACTGCATCCTAGAAACTGTGTTCTGAATGTGAATCCAGTCTGTTGGAGTCACGAAGAGAGGACAGGAGTGCACAGGATGACAGCTGTTGGGGGTCGCTATATAAATACTTAATAAACTTCTTCTTAATCAATTCATCGACTCTCTGGCTTCAAAACTACCCATCCTATTGCATGTTTGGCCCCCTCTATATGATTCATATGGCTATCAATGCATTTATTCAATACTATAGTAGGTCTTCTCTTCTAGAGTGGCTTTATACCTTTTGACTAGGAATATTTACCAATGTTTTGTTGTTTATTTCAAGATCAAGGAGGTTCTGAAGTAAATATGCTTGTTTGGCTAATGCTGTATCCCAAAATTCCACATGTCCTAAAGTGTTATTGTTGTCACCCCTTGAGGTAACTGTGCTTGTTGCTGTGCTAGATCGCTCCCACACCCAGCACACCATTGACTCTGATGTTCCCTTTATTAGCTCTTCTCCGTACTGGAGACCCAGATGTTTTCCATTCTTGCACGACTTCCCCACAGTCTCCTGTAGTATACCTTGCCTGTCATTTGCTTCCCCTGGTGGGTTGGGAGGTAGAAAGCTAAATGGACATGTTTACCCTGTGTGGTTGTAATGGTATATTATGGTGCCCTAATGGGCCGATTTGGATTTCCCTCCATCTCCAACTTTTCTGTTTTTAGTTTTATATTGCTCTATTTCCCCCCCAACGGCTAGTCTCACATACCCTGCTTAGAGATCCAAGGAGTTTGCTCATCCTATCAGTGTAAAGGACACTACTTTAAGGTCCATTTACGTAGCAACTTTGTCCTGATTGAGATGCTACGATGATAAATTCGCAAATGGCTGCCCAAATTAATCTCATTAAATACTAGCGGTCCAAAACATCATATAAAAAGGAGGAAAATATAAGAATATTGTGGAAATATAAAGAGAGATATTGTTTTATTTTAGGAGACCAAAATAAGCTATAAAGAAGGATTATCTTGTAGGACCAGTTGGGTCTCTGATATTTCCTGCCCTGATGGTGTGGCAAAAAAGAAAATGGAGCAATCACACAGCTTGAAGAAGTCTGGCCTATCCATTATTTCAGCTGAACATGACAGCGAGGGTCAATGGCTACATATTAGATATAAAAAACATGAGGAAGATCTCTATGTGCTGAATATGTATACTCCTAACAAGGACAATCCATAATTTTGGCACACCCTAGTCTCTAATACGGTTCATCTTTATGAAAAGCTGCAAGCCCACATCTGCCCTACCTTGAGGGCCTAACATTCGTTCCTGGTTGCCAGAAGTTCCACCTTCAAGCTGCTTTGTATCACCCACAAATCAATACATAGAACCGGACCACTTTTCATCAGGAATTAAATCCAAAAATAAATTCAACAAAGGAACCTTCATTCAAGATTGGACCCTCACCTCAAAACCTCACCATACAAGAAAAAAAACCTAGGTGGTAAATGTATCTCTGTTCAAGCAGCCAACTTAAGGAAGTCATTAGCTCCAAACATAAGATCCATGGATAACTATCTTACCTTAAGAAGACTACTCAAGAGTTGTCTCTTTACTACATAACCACCATACTCAAACTAAATGTAAAGCATATCTGTGTGCTTGTAAACATTTATAATTTGATTATATGTATGTATCTAGATATGTGTATTTCATTGTACAAATATGTATAATAACTATGGTTTTAAAATATAAAGGTGTTCTGTAGATCTGCTTAAAATGCATATATCACTTATAGGTAAAACAAAATATATATATATATTATTCTATACTTAACATATTTATAGGTCACTGCATAGTTTTCATGTAAATTATTTGATTAGATGCTTATGGGTCTCTGTTTAATTAATCTATTACAATATCTAATATTATCATAACTATTTTATCTACAAGTGCTTCAGTATTGAAATATTAGGGAAAAGAAACAATAAAAAAAACTTTAAAAAAAAATTACCTTCAACTACAGCAACACTTGAAAGTCTGGTTTTATACAATACAAATTTAAATCTAAATATATTATCTTCCTTATACATGTAAACCATTTCTATGTAGGTATGTATATATATATATATATTTATTACTTCACTCCTTCTGTAGAAGAAGAGCAAATTACCCTTGTCATTCTCCAAACTACTGTCTCACCCTATTCCTCCCTCAATATATCCTCTACCTCCACCCTCTGACTAATCCCAAACCTCATTCTCCTACCACGATCTCCAAATTAAAATTTTCTAGACTCTCCCCCCTCTATCCCTCCTTGGCTCAGCAGAAACCTAATTTTCCTATTATGATCTCCCAAGTAACTCTTTCGAAATTCTTCCCTCATGTATCCGTCTTTTGACATATCCTAAACCTCATTTTACTACTATGGTTTCCCTAATGCCTTTCTAAAGACTGTTCCCTCATCCATCTCTCCTTTTACTCATCCCAAGCCTCATATTACTACTATGATTTCCCAAATAACACTTTTCTAGACTCTTCCTTCTTCTATTCCTCCATTATCCCATTCAATCCAACTAACAGACTTGCATATTCACCGTTCAAATTAACACATATACTAATCCACCACTAATCCATTTTGGATTCAGCAGTAGTGTGCTACTCTCTTAAAAGCACTTCAATGCCTCATCAGGAGAAGTAAGCACTATAAAAATGCAATTATAAAAATATCTCTCATACCTCTTAACTCATGGATTGCAGTGGGAGATTTCGGTCTCGCAATGGACGTCATTTTAGAAGATCGCCAATCAGCCTTTAAATTTAGACCTCCAAAATCACCCAAACAAATGACAAACTTTTACAAAATTCACAATCTATCTGATGTTTGAAGATTTCAAAACCCCAAAGGAATTACTTTTCTTTCTTTTCTCCTCTGCCTCTCCGTCCCTCATACATACACTTCTTACTAGTTGATCCAAATCTGTTACGAGCAACAATGGATTGCGCTATCGAACCAAAAATCATTTTGGATCATGCAGCTTTTTCAATTACACTCAATAACTCTCCTACTATACAGAGAAATACTTCTTGATGCATTAATATGGAAATATTAGAAGACAATGCAGACATCCAAGATCTCATGAAAGAAATACACATGTTCTTCTCAGTGAATGTTAACTAAGTATCTTCCCCAGTAACCCTCAGAGACACATTTAAAAGCACAATAAAAGGCCAAATCATGAACTGCATTGGTAGAAAAGATAAAGAAATAAAACAATCACTTAGTCAACTCTTTACGACAATCAAATTAAAGAAATGAGTTATAGACAATCAAAAAACTCCAATCTCCTCGCTGGGATCAAATAACTAAAATATTAACATAATTCCATTGTCAGCAAGAAAACAAAGTTATGGGTTCTTGCTCAGAAACCAAAGAAACTTTTAGACTTTAACAAAGCCCAAAAACTCTGTGCCTCGTACTAAAATTCAAAAGGATTAACAATTTTATTACTAATATGAAATATAGAGATTGTACAATCAAATAAAAAACTAAAGAAGTATTGGACATTCTTTTAAATGTCTATGCCTCTCTTAATAAACTAAACTCTCAGGTATCTGCCTAAAAATTCTCTAAATATCTGCATATAAAGTCATTTCTGATTTCAGAAAGCTGATACTAGGCAATCCCTTAGATTTAAAATAAATATTAGATGCTCTAGGAAGGCTCCCAGCCAGGAAGACTTCCACATTATATTCTATGAAAAATTCTAAAATGCAATTCTTAAACCCTTGAAAGATACCCATAATAATTTTTCTTTACAAGATAAGGCTACAGGAACAGGTTCCGCGGCAACAATAGTTGTAATTTCCGAAAAGGGGAAGGACATTTCAGACCCTAAAAACTATAGACCAATATCCATCCCCAATATGGAAGCAAAAATATATGCAAAAGTTTTGGCCAAACGATTTGAACCCCTTATCACTAAATTAATGCATAACTCCCAGACAGGGTTTGTTAAAGGCAACCTAGCAAGTGATAATATCCATACTTTCTGGCATGTCATCGAAAAATAGAAACTTTCTGACCACTAGGCAGCAGCGGTGGTGCTGGATGCAGAAAAGGCCTTTGATAAGTTATCATGGCCATTCTCACAATCAGTTTTATTGAAACACATAACTTGTGAAACTCCTTCATTAAAGTGACTATTGCACTATATGCTGCCCCAAGGGCGAGGAGAAGAATTAACGGTCCCCTATCATCCCCATTTCTGCTACCACAGCGCGTGCGACAAGCTGGCTCCTTCTCACCACTTCTATTTCTCCTCTCTATTGGCCCCTTAATTAAACTTGTGAATGACTCCCATAAGATCAAATGCTTACCTTTCAGCCTGATTGCTTATAAAACAGCAGCATATGCTGATTTACATCCTTGTTTTCTCTAATGATGCAGAGAGAGCCATCCCAGTGATTAGGAATATTATTAAACAATTGTCTCTGGTCTCTGGCTACTGTCTGAATAATGATAAGACTGGAGTCCTATCCCTCAACTCTATATGCCTTCCTTCCCATGTTGTTAGCTCTGGCCTAATATAGAAACCCAAATTCATTAAATACCCTGGTATCAGGTTCTGCAACTGTTAGGCTTGTCAGCCTTAGGGGTGTCATTCCCCAAACGTTTTGCCTACTTACCTCCAATTTTTGCTGGATTTCATTTTTGTTGGCCTTAGTACTCTGTTCACTTTACCACTGCTGACCAGCGCTGAAGTGCTTGTGCACACTTCCCTCAACAAGGTTTGATTGGCAAATACCTAATACGTCCCTTATAGAGTGGAATACCATATACCTAGAGCCTGTAAATTAATGCTATCAGTGGGCCTGCAGCACTTATTGTTTCACCCATCTAAGTAGCACTCTAAAACATGTTCCAGGCCTACCACTGCAGCCTGAATGCTGTTTTGCACTGCTATGTCGACTAGGCATTTAAACCCCATTGCCAATCCTTAAACTACCCTTTTAATACATATGAGTCAGCTCTTAGATAGGCCCTAGGCCAGGGGTCTGCAAACTTTTCTCTAATAAGAGCTATTTATGTCAATGAAAATACTCCTGAGCTTCTAATATTATTAGAGATGTAATGGTAACCACAAAAGACAAGATTACATTACTTACCATCATATGCAAGATTAGTTGCAGTGATCATGTCAGTGCATCAGTCTTGGTGCCGGCAGTAATGTAAAATTACTTTATTAATGTGCAATGGCTCTACATGTATAATACATAACAGTCATAGTTGTAATGCCCCTAGCAACAAATGTATAACATTAGTAATAAGTCTCCCAACACTGTTTGATATCAGCTTTAAATATATTTTGAAAATACAAACATTTTTTCCCAAAAATCAACTTTTTGCTCTTAAAATAAACACATTTTCATCTCTAATACACATTTTTCAATTTCGGTGTACTTATACTAAATTAACCAAGCAAAAGCTCCTAATTGAGTTCAGTGGACTGAAGAATGGGGAGCTACTTACAGGTAGCTGGAAATCTACCAGTAGTTTACAAGTTACCAGTTGGCGAAGCCTGCTCTAGGTAACCCATAGGGCATGTCCTGGTATTGAAAAACTCCCAAATTAATTTTTCACTACTGTGAAGCCTACCCCTTCCAAAGGATAACAGTGGGGATTCATTATTACATTTAATACGGTGTAATTCCTAATTCAGAGGAGGAAGGTATATCATGTTTGGTATTTATGAAATTGTAATTATAAACCCTCTTTAATGGTGAAGTTGGAATTTTCATTACAAAGTTGGGATTTTATTCCCTTCCCCTTTGTGCCTGTAGCCTGTCTTGGGTCACATAACTTGGTGACAGACTTTGTGAATTCCTCCCAGACAGTCCCACAATAGAGGGATAGGTGTGCCTGAATGGTCAATCTGCTTGCAGGATGGGGGGGCCAACCTGAGTACAGACCCATTTATACCTCGATAGTTTGTGCTCAGCCTCCACACAAAGGGCCTAATGACCTTGTATTGTCACTGCAGCCAGCTTGGAGCCAGAGCAGGGGAATCAGGAATTTAGATGCACTTCAAAGAACCTTTCAAGAAGCTTCTCCCACCTTCCGGAAGAAGGAAGGGTACCAGTGTATAAAAATAGGTCATTCAGACCCACTCTTAAGTTCGCTGCTGGACTGTGGAAAGCCTATCAGAGGACTGCCTGCTTCTGTGACCTGCTGTGTGTACCTGGAAGAACCTACTTGCTGCCTAGAGCCTGCCTTAAACCCTCAGAGGCTAGCTCTGGTGTTGAGTCCTGCATCAACACCTGCATCCAGGAGTACCAAAAGGAACACCAAGGGTTAGTTTGCTGGCCTCCTGCTCAGGCCACACGGACACACCAGACCCCCACCATCTTGAACCTGTACCTGGGCCCAACGTGAGTGAGTCCTGAACCCCCAAGTGGTGCCCCATTTGTGCTGAACATTTGGTTGTGGTGCTAATGGTGCCCAGATGGGCATTTTCCAAAACTAAGGACTTAGATTAAATGTGCATTTGAGAACCAGGAGGAGACTGGGACTAACCTAATCTCCTATTCGTCCATGGTACATGGCCAGTAAAATTGACTTTTTGGCTTTTCCCGCTATGTTCCTCTCCGCAGCAGCAAATCTGTTTCATCAGTCCTTCGCCAAAGGGGTATCAGACCTTGTGAAATTGTTCCCATCTACAGTCTCCTGCCTCATCTGGCTTCCATTTCTGTGACCATGGCCCTCCAAGCAGGGGCAAACACCAAAACCCCTCCATGCCGGTGGGAGCTTAAAAAATGTACCCACCCACTGGGTGCAGAGATTAGAACTGTTTCTTTGCCCGCAGTGATAGGAGTAGGGAAATAGATGTCAAAATTGCTTCTTCCCAGAAGGAACACCATTACTAGCTTTAAGGTGCCACAACCCAGGGGATATTGTCAATGGGGCCGAAATTGGCCCGCGAAGAGGGACCTCATTCCCCCCCTCCCCTTCAGAATTATGCTGGCCCCTGGGGGATAGAGTCCCTAGGGTAAAAATTGGCCTGGGGTGGGGGCCGCAAGCCCCTTCCCTTCAAGTAGTATGCCTAGCCTTGAAACAGGACTATGCAAGGGGGCTGTGTAGCCCACTCCCCCTTTAAATTGATGTCCAGCCACATGGGATGGGGTCACAGGGGCTCAAGTCTGCTTTTGGGGGGGGGGGATCACATGATCACACCTCAATAAACATTGCTTGTTGAAGCTGAAGTGACTGTTTAGATTTCTTTGCATCAGAGAGTTCATCTCCTTGGAGGGTGAAGAGTGATTGTGAAATGTTGAAGGCTCTTTGCCCATATGTGTACCTTGCCGTATGGTGCCAGTTTGGAGGAACCGTGACAGTTCATATTTCAAAAATGTCTCTTACACTCCATCAATGCCTGACTGCTCTTTGCCACACTACCAGGTCTAAGCTAAGGATTATTGTTGTTGAATTCAAGGATCAGCCACTGTGTATTGTGGGAATATTGCATGGAAGGCCCTCTAGCCAAACCACATAATATTCCACCTTGTAACAATGGGTGTGTTACTGGGTGTATGAATAGCTATGTAGGTGAGTGAGTGGTTGTATGGGTGGCTTATTGAGTGAGTGAGTGAGTGGGTGTGTGAATGGCTTTATGGCTGAGTGAGTGTTGTGAGTATCTGTAAGGGTCTGTGAATGGGTGTGTGAGTAGTTGTGTGAGTGTGTGAGTGGGTATATGAGAGTTTGTAAAGGGGTGTGAATGGGTGTGTGAGTGGTTCTGTGGATGATGTCATCAGAGATATCATCATTGATGTCATTTAAAATGTCATCAGAGATGACACTGACCATGTCATTAGTGATGTAATATGTCATGTCATAAGCAGTGCATTGTGGGGACGTAAGTTATAGTTAGCCCAGGTAACCACAACTGCCAAAGTTCAATGGTTTTGCACAAGTGAATTCTGAGCTTAACTACAGCGTCCCTGTAACCTTTGGTTTACAGTGAATTTCCAAGGTTTTTTCAATTCTATTTCCTAACTATAAAATCCCTGTAACCTTTGTTTTTTTCATGGAATTTCTGTTTTTTTAAATTCTAATTCCAAACCATAATGTATCTGTAACCTTTATGTTTTACAGTTAGGTGGTGATCACGATCCGGTAAAAACCGGGTCGGACGGAGCATATTCTCCGTCCGCCGCGTACCCGGTCTCAAAAATATAAAAACATGGAATTACGATTCGCACGGAAACACCATTTTTGTACGAATCGTACAAAACCCCGACCGACGAAAATAAACATACAAATGTGATCCAGGAAAGCGCCGACGTGACGTCGGGACGCACGCAGCCTGCCATTCACGAACCAGGAATCACAATTCGCACCGACGTCATCCCGCACGGTGAATATTTTCCGGCAGACAAAAACTGCCGGGAAATCAGGACGACACGAACAAGGAGTACCTGTACGCGACGGACAGACATGGACCCGAACCTACGTGTCATCCCGGCCCTCATAGCAGTCGACCTCCTCTACAGGTTACGACGCAGACGCTGCAGCAGGTCAGAACAACAAAGGGAGGGGGGAAAGGGGGGGGGCAGGACCAGGGGCAGGCCACAAATCCCCACCAAAGTCACACAGCACACATGCCCTGGACATACCTGACCCCCAGGCCCTGGTCACTACGAGGGGGTGGGGGCGTGTCCAGCAAAGCCAGCGTCCGCCACAACGGAAGTGCTTGACGACGCGAACCGGCAACACAACAATACAGGTACGTCCCGTACCCACGCCTTAAGAGCGTGGGTACGAGTCGTACCACGCCCACACCTACGTCATCCCAACAATGGCGGGACGGCTGTACCCACGTGGCAAAGGCCTGGGTACGGCCCGCACAAGCATTCCATAGCGTGGGTACGGATATGTACGGACCGTACCCCCACCCCCGTATGCATGGAGCGTACCCCCCAACCCAACATTGTAAGTCCGACTCGTACCCTCACCCGCGGACGTATGGAGCGTACCCCCACCCCAACAGTGTAAGTACGACCCGTACCCTCACCCGCGGATGTATGGAGCGTACCCCCACCCCAACAGTGTAAGTACGAGCCGTACCCTCACCCGCGGACGAATGGAGCGTACCCCCCACCCCGACAGTGTAAGTACGACCCGTACCCTCACCCGCGGACGTATGGAGCGTACCCCCACCCCAACAGTGTAAGTACGACCCGTACCCTCACCCGCGGACGTATGGAGCGTACCCCCACCCCAACAGTGTAAGTACGAGCCGTACCCTCACCCGCGGACGTATGGAGCGTACCCCCCACCCCAACAGTGTAAGTACGACCCGTACCCTCACCCGCGGACGTATGGAGCATACCTCCACCCCAACAGTGTAAGTACGACCCGCACCCTCACCCGCGGACGTATGGAGCGTACCCCCACCCCAACAGTGTAAGTACGACCCGTACCCTCACCCACGGACGTATGGAGCGTACCCCCACCCCAACAGTGTAAGTACAACCTGTACCCTCACCCGCAGACGTATGGAGCGTACCCCCCACCCCAACAGTGTAAGTACGACCCGTACCCACACCCGCGTATGTATGGAGCGTACCCCCACCCCAACAGTGTAAGTATGACCCGTACCCTCACCCGCGGACGTATGGAGCGTACCCCCACCCCAACAGTGTAAGTACGACCCGTACCCTCACCCGCGTATGCATGGAGCGTACCTCCACCCCAACCGTGTATGTACGACCCGTACCCTCACCCGCGTATGCATGGAGCGTACCCCCACCCCAACCGTGTATGTACGACCCGTACCCCCACCCCAACAGTGTAAGTACGACCCGTCCCCTCACCCGCGTATGTATGGAGCGTACCCCCACCCCAACAGTGTAAGTACGGACCCTACCCCCACCTCGTATGCATGGAGCGAACCCACACCCGTGTATGTTCTAAGCGTACATATTCTGAAATAGGAGGGGTGGGTGCAGACTCCTCCCAGCAGTGCCCAGACACAGGAGGGGTGGGTGCAGAGTCCTCCCAGCAGTGCCCAGACACAGGAGGGGTGGGTGCAGAGTCCTCCCAGCAGTGCCCAGACACAGGAGGGGTGGGTGCAGAGTCCTCCCAGCAGTGCCCAGACATAGGAGGGGTGGGTGCAGAGTCCTCCCAGCAGTGCCCAGACACAGGAGGGGTGTGTGCAGAGTCCTCCCAGCAGTGCCCAGACACAGGAGGGGTGGGTGCAGAGGCCCCCAGCAGTGCCCATGGAAAAAAAAGGCTGGAGCACCCACAGATCCAATTGCCACAATTGTCAGTCAGGTGCACAAAGACCCTGCAGTACATGTAACACATGTGTGCGAGGCTGGGAGTACACACATGCATACAGCCTAAAAGGGAACATGTCCACATGAAGTCATGTCAACAGACTACATACACAAGTACAGTGATCACCAAGGATGCCACGAATGATGCAGGTGGAGACATCGCTCTGCATGCATGGCCAAAGTTGAAGGGGTCCGTCACACACCCAGCTAATGTAGACACAGCTCAGCGCAAAATATTGGGAACACCCTGCAGGGAAGATGTCAGGGTACACAGAGGAAGGAATACACCTTGGAACAATTTCACCATGCAGTAACTGCTTACATGAACAGAGAAACCTAGCTAACACCTTGTGATGACACACAGACACCAGGGTACCCCCTATGACCAGCACACTACTACATTTCCCACACACCCAACACATGATCACCACCCAAAATCATGTAGCAGCCCCACCAACAGCAACACCACAAAAGCAGTAGTGTTCTAAGGAAAAAAAAGGCTTTATTCAGCATATCCAAATAAAGTGTGTGTGGATAAAATTCAATATTTACAAAGCCCATAGGGCAGTCCATGAGTCACAGCTGGATGGGGGACACAGTGGGACGCGTGTCCCCTAGCTTGCCTGCACAGTCAGACTCCTTCGTCTTCCACAGCGGGGAGGGCATCATGTGGGGGGGAAGGACCAGGCACCGCAGGGACATGAGGGCGAAGGGTAGGCGTCGTGGGTGCAGGGATGGAGGACTCCACCACAGGGGGTGGGGCAGGGCCAAAGGCGGAGGCCAGGATGGCGCTGCACACCTTAGCAAGGTCCTCCAGAGACTCCCCTGCACTCGAAGGAACCACAAGCCCCAAGGAGGGGGGGGGGCGGAGGGATGGGTCGCAGCGCCACTGGGGGAGGGTGTGGACAGGGGGGGGACTCAACCACCCTGACCGGGGACTCCCTTGACCGCTTGCGGGGTGGTGTCACAGTGGGGCTCAGGGATAGAGCGGCCATGAAGGAGTCCTTGCCGGATATGTGGCCAGGAGAGCTGAGGGGAGGGGATTTGGAGGGAGTGGATTTGGTGGAATGCGGACTCCCACTCTGGCTGCGTGACTTACGTTTGCCCCCTGACCCAGTGGGTGTGCCTACTTCACCCTGTGTGTGTGTGCCAGGAGGTGTGCGTATGACCTTCCCTGCTGGTGTGGTGCCTGTGTCTGTTGTGGTGGGTGCATGCTGACGTCTGGGTGTACGTGGCACAGGCATGGGAGTGGGAAGTGTGGATGGGTTAGGGGTAGGGGGTTGGATGTAGCGCTGCAGGAGACCCACTGCTGCAGTCAGTGTCGAGTCAATGGACCTCAGCAAGTTGAGTTGGTCAGCCTGCGATGAAAAAATGCCCTCCAAGTATGCCTCCATGTTGTTCAGCACTTGGCTGTGGCCATGGAGGACATTAAGGATCGCAGCCTGACCAACCTGCAACTGCCGCTGGATGTCCACAGACTCGGCATTGGCGGCAGCAGTGGAGACAGGGGCAGGGGGTGCGGTGCCTGGCAGGAAGGAGACATGTGGTGACCGGGCACGCTGGGAAGGGACACGAGCAAATGGGAGGCGGCTGATGGCAATGGAGGGGGCGGGGTGAGATGTTGTGCCGCTGTCAGATGCTGGTGCAGCCTCCGCCCACTCGGAGAGATCATCCTCGGACCCATCAGCTTCATATTCTGTCGTGCCAGTGGACAGGTCCTCGGCCTCACTCTCCTCCACCTCAGTATCACTCAATGTGCCCGCCACGATGTCAACGCTGGCACTGGTGCTCGGTCCCTCCGCTCCGTCTGTGCTCATGTCTCCCTCCGTGTTCCCCGACGATGCTGTGGGCAAGGTGAAGAGACAGCAATTAATCACACACCTGTATACATATGTCACATGAGTCCAATCTACATAGGTTACAGTGCATAGCCTGCAAAGAAAGATCAGTAACATCTACAAAACAAGGTACAGATGTAGGGCATGCAACACACAGTTGGTTGACCCACCATGCCACTGAAAATCCATGGAGAGCATGACACAATAGCAAATGACATTGTAAAAGAGGCCACGCCCATACCACTAACATGTGTCACCACTTACAGTACCCTATCCAACAAAATGAAGAAAGCCATCAAAAAACACTGGTGTATCATCAATACCAATAATCGCAAATGGGAGAAACCTCTGTTCTCCTTCCAATTCAATTCTTTATTTCGGTTATAATAACCATAAAAGAGTACCGTACAATAAAAACAATCATTATGACAAAAATGCAGCATTTCTGGTGGGAACAAATAATCCATACATAAATACAATATACAGTATAAAAAATTTTTAAATATCAATTTATACACAATGTTTTAAAATAGGGATAAAAAAAGGGGTTATTTTTTTTTTTTTTAAAAAATTTTTTAAGAACCAGGCTTAATGATGATACCATTACATTTTTTGACCATTCCTTTTCCTAATTATCGCAACACTAAATAAAAAACGACTCAGGCTAAATACTATCCTCTGTGATGAGTCGCCCTTAAATATTCTTTCCCCATCCTGGATACGACGAAGACCCAAGTTTAAACAAATAGGTTTGATCCATTTTATCCTTGGCCGCATATATGCAGGGCATATGAAAAGAACATGGGTCTCATCCTCCTTAACGTCCATATCGCACAATTTGCACAGATCTGATTTATTATTATTATTATTGGGCGCCCATTTTGATGTTCTAGAGCTAAGTTGCAAAATACCATAGCGATACTTTAAATACAGTGATTTAGCCAGAGGGGGTTCAATTTCATCCATAAAGTTTTCGAATTTGCTTCCACATTTAAAATTTAAAAATTTTAGGGTCAGTGGTCCAAGTTTGGGGTTATATAAAACAGAGTTATTAATATAGTCCCAATATGTGACCTTCAGCAATTTTTTAGAAGAATTGGTTAGTGAATCCGGATCTGTCCAAAAGTTGCGTAAGCCCAGCTTTGTAAACCAGTTTTCAATATACGCTAACCAAACCAACTGAGTAGCATTCTTTATTTGGATTATTTCCTTCAGTGCGTCTCTATAGTCTGCAAGCTCATCAGTTGACCACAGGCGCACCCAGTACAATAGTGGGCGTAAATGAGCTTGATCGTCCAAGTGACGTATATTCAAATCCCAAAATAGCGGGACAAGAGGGGTACAGCCCGGAATCGCTAAGAGTTGCCTCAAAAAACTATTTTCTTGGACTGAAAAAGAATCTCGTGGTACATGGCCCCATAGTTCTGCCCCATATAGGGTGGCTGATTGAACTTTATATTTAAAAAGTTCAATTGCAGGTGATATTGCTTTAATAGGGCTACTTTTAAACTTCCTAATTATAGGGGCTTTATTTTGTATTAATGTTAACCTCGATTTTTCTATTTGGGGTTTCCAGTTCATTTTAGTGTCAAGGGTGATACCCAGATATTTAAAATTATTCACTTGTTCAATCTTTTCCTTATTTACATTAAAAACTTTGTTAAACCCTCTATGGGGGTTAATCGCCATAACTTTCGTTTTAGAAGCATTAATTTCAAGGTTTTTGTCCAAGCAGTATTCCCGAAATTTATTCAAAAGATTTTGTAGACCATTAGGTGTTTGGGAGATTAAAATCGTGTCATCCGCAAATAATAAGGCCGGAACGGCTTGACCACACAACTTGGGAGAGTCATGCTCGCAGCCCAAGAGGGTTTCAGGGATGTCATTTACGTAGAGAGAAAAAAGAGTTGGTGCCAAAACACAACCTTGTCGGACACCTCTCTTTATATTTATTCTCTCCGATAGCTCTCCATTTGGCCCCCACCTTACTCTTGCATAGTTACCTTCGTGTAGCCTAATCAATTGGTGGCAGATCTCCCCGGGGGCGCCCATATCCCTCAGCCTTTTCCATAACTGCCCCCTGGGAACCAAATCGAAGGCCGCTTTAAGATCCACGAAGGCTACGTATAGATGGGATTTCCTTATGTTGATATATTTCCATATTAAACATAAAAATCTAAAAACCTGGTCTACTGTACTAATTTTGGCTCTGAAACCTGCCTGGTATTTGGTGAAAATAAAATGATCCTCGATCCACATATTCAATTTATTAAGGAGTTGGCGCGCATAAATTTTTTGCAAGACATCTATCAAACTGATAGGTCTGTAATTTGATGGATTGGATCTATCCCCCTTCTTAAAAATGGTCACGATTTCTGCACCCTGCCAGGTTTCTGGAATTGGGGCACCTCTTGCGATGTCATTACTAAGTAGATTAATATAGGGTGCCCACAGATTATTCTCGTGTTTCCAGAGGTCCCCAGGAATTTTGTCTGGTCCTGGGGCTTTGCCTTGTTTAACTAAATTAATGGCTAGTATGGTATCTGCCAAGCTAAATGTTAGCGTTGAATCACAAGTGTTTTGCCCTGGGTATTCGTTTGTCATTACTTCCTCCTCCCCCTGTTCTCCTTCAAACGTGCTCAGAGCTTGCGCAACAGCCTGGTACATACACGCCCCACCGCACAACCTGACACAATCCAAAGGTCTATCACAGAAGCTTGGGGCCTACCAAAGATTACTGGGCATTTTCCCTGCTCCGATTGCATCATATGTCATCTGACTTCACATACAAACACTCTGAATCTCGAACCGGGCAGGATCTGGACCCAAAGAGGGCATACCAACTGTAATACGCCCAATGTAATCTACCTAATCACTTGCCCGTGTGGTCTACGATACGTAGGGATGACCACTAGGAAAGTTAAACTCCGAATATGTGAACACCGGAGTAATATTAGGTGCAAGCGCGTCACTACCAAATTGAGTGAACATTTCCTATCTGTCCAGCATACCACAAATGACTTGAAATGGACTGTAATTGAGGAGATCACAGCACGAAAAAACATTGCTAAAATCCTTTTTGAAAAGGAACAAAGATGGGTTTACCGCTTGGGAACCAATCTTCGTGGCCTGAATGATAATATACCCTTGACCACCATACTATGACTCCTTGGTGTTAGCTTGTTAGCCATACAGAGTATTTACTACTTGTGATCCATCTGACTCTTCATGAGCCAGGACTGGCTCTACATTGTATACATGGACTGGCTCTACATTGTATACATTTCATACACCTGCTTATACATGGACTGGCTCTACATTGTATACATTTCATACACCTGCGTGTCTGATATACCATACGTGCCTAACCCACATATGGAAGTCCGAATTACCTTGTTCATCAGACCCCACTTTTACGAGATATCTTTTTGCTCGTTTTCTTTATTTCGCTTCTGGCCTTTTAACTACACATCAATATACAGCGTATTCGCTTTTGGCGAGGGCCCCCTTTCCATGTTCCCTATGCTGGTTCCCTGTCCTGGCGATATCTGCGATCCCTGAGTCTGACTCCCACGCTTAATAAAGTTTTTCCCTTTTAAAAAAACATTGCTCATTATTTTGGACGACTTCTTTCTTTACCCAAGATACTATTGGCTTTACAGCCGCCATTCTAACCAATCACAGCAAAGCAGTGGCAGAGTCTGCCCAATCCCCGTGACTCTTTCTTTTTCCTAGCCTCCCTGTTTCACGGGACACCCTCTCTTATATGAGCCCCTCGCCATGGTCTCTCACACCCTGGACCCGGTTGCAAGAGGCGCTCTAGGTACTGATCGGGTGCCGAGCAGCGAGGGCGTGAGTAACCTCCTCTGTTTCTTTCCCGTTTTCTAAGGTAAGCGGTCCCAGAGTTTCTCTGCTCGAGGTCGTCATCCTCTTCTTTTTCTCCTGCAGGGTGTGCCATATTGCTCCCACCCTCCTCCCGGGATCCCTGAGGCTTCAAATGGATATGCCTCTTAGTAAGATGGTTTCTTCTTGCATTATAAGTCTACGATGACTTTCACAGGGGCACGCTTTGTCGTGCCTCAGCCCATATGTGAATTGAGAATCTCTCACAGAGTTTTAATTCCAATTGTGTTCCGATATACATTATTAGACACGCTATTCAGGATAAGTTGTAATTCACTTACCTGACACCGATATCCGGATAATCTTAGGTGCACTTTTTTCACCATTTTTGCACCTGAGGTATATGTTATTGGCACTTCTCCATTTGAGCACAAAGTCTTTCACCTGACTCTGCAGCGTTTGATTACGAGTTGACCATCAACATTTACAACTCTTTCATGTTTTGTCTTTTGTTTGTGTGTCTTCCTAACTTCAGAATAAACTCGTTTCTCTCCACCACGATAATATTTGGCGGACTTTTTCACTGTATATATATTTTTCACACAGTAGTCCACGGTAGGGTGAACCTTAGCGCGCTCACACCACCGGGACTCTGCACCCCCACTCTTGTCCTGACGAAAGCCTGTTGAACATTCATTTAGGCAGAAACATGTTGACTGCCATTGAGTGAAACAGGTCTTCTATTTTTTGACCTTCACTCATTTTTAATATTTCCGATTAGCAAAACTAATAAATTTACTTTTTTGACTCAATTGGAAATTTTTAAATTCACTGTCACCTCACATGAACCCCGCTCTGCAGTAACCTGGCGTTGCAGCACACTGGGATGGCATTTGGCCATACCCAGTGGAGCCCGATGATGAAGCATGTCACCAACCAGGTTGGTGAGTGAGGGCTTTATAACTCGTATTATCTGTGTAGGTCTGTGTTCCTCTTAACAACATACATGTTTGTTCTGAGCCTGTAGACCCATGCTCTTTTGATGCGAAGTGCTTTGTTTTCATCACACTGACTTTGTTGTTAAGAATATATATTCCCTTGAGGGGAGTAGTCGTGTTGTTGCCTTCCTCTCTTGTTGTTTACATGAAATGGAGTTTGACATAGGAGCCAGGCCCTGGGGACAATCCAGCACTGCATCTGCACCACACAGCGGTGCCTAAAAGAGGGATGAGCAGGGACCATATCCATGAACTTGAGGCACATGCTGCATAGGTAATACTGAAAACATGCCCACCATGACTGGCTCACTGCACCTTGAGTGTATGTCCAGACAAACATCACACACTGGCCAGACCTAGCAAGGAGAATTCTGGTTTTGACATGTAGGCTTGGCCCGCACCAACCACCCCCTACATGAGACAATTTGTTGAGACACAGGTGGCACTTACATCTCTTAGTCTGGGTGAAATACACAGGGGCTGCATAAATGCAAGATTGGACGCCAAATAGCCAAGGTGCGCCTGTCCAAATAATCATGTACAAATGGCCATCATCAGATGATTGTAACAAGACACACAGGCACTGGCCACTGTGAGTATGAACAAGGAAAATCAGGTCAGGCTGTACAGTGGACACTTGTACTACATTTCACGTCAATATACATGGTGCCAGGGGACAATGGCAAAGAGCACAACCTATGCTGTAGACACTGAGAGTGTCCACGTTTTGTGATGACACACATGACACCTATGAAAATATGCCCCAGGGGACAGTAGTGGCCACACAACTCCATGGTCCTGAATGGGAATGACTGCAACACACGCCACCATCCCTGCACTATGCGTATCGCAGACTCATGCACATCATGTCACAGGCCACAACATAGGACATGCGCGCTGTAAGGCATGACACTTGAGAGACTAACTCCCATGTCTGGACTCAGCATCAGTGCCAACTGACATGGAACCCACATGTAATGAACTGGACAGGGCACAGGCAAGGTCCCAAAACCTGTTACACACCACCCCCACACATGATGCTACAGGCATAGTTCACGTGGAGAAAGCGCCAGCCTACATTACCTTGTGAAGGAGTGACTACACACAGACCAGGGAACACATTGCAAGGAGGGGAAGGGAGGCAGGAGAGCACCGCTATACTGTGGGTAACAGGATCTGCACAGCACCTTTAAACCCTGGCAGTGTATCCATGCAACTGTGCGCTTACAAATGCTGGTGACACACAACAAACACACATGTACCTACCCCCTTCCTGCTGCTGCTTCTCCTGTAAGCGCCTCTCCAAGTCTGGAAATACCACCGCCAGCACACGCTTGTGAATGTGGCTCAGACGGCGGCACCCGCGGTTCTTATGGGTCTCAGGTGAGTCCCCCAGCAGGACCCGTGCGATCCTCCGCGTCCAGCACCGGATATCCTGCCAGCGTTTCCTCACCTGGGCCAGGCGCCGCTTGCGACCATCCGCACTCCTCACGGCACTGACGGCGGTCAGCCATATCTGCTTCTTGGCAGAGGCGCCTACCTGTGAGGATGAACAAGTGACACTACATCAATACACCAGGCACATGTCACAGAGAGACATATTAGAACAAATTTGCTGTTTACAACAAGGCATAGTATGCATCCAACGCATTGCACCTTTGTCATAGGGACATGATCCTCTGGGGAAGGGCAAAAGCAGTACGTGCCATTGAAAGTACACAGGTGGAATGAGGGCAACTACACAATCAATGATCCAGGCTCACACTGTGCATCACAAGCTACACCAGGATAATGTGCAGCACCTCTAAGCAGTCACATGCCACAGGCCACTGACGCTACCGCATCAGAGTACACAGACACACACAGGCACAGGACATTCACCTGCCATTGCCAAATGCAGCGACAAACCTCACTCTGCACATGTGCCACTAGACGGGGGGGGCTCACAGGTGTGGGGCTGGCTCTGCACGTCAGCAACGAACGAACATGTGTTGTTGGTGGGTACACTCTGTCTGTCCTGTATTTTGCGTAGACTTCCAGCACGACCGCTTCTCCTGTCCTACTTATGTCCATGTGCTTTCCATGTAGGGGACGCTGGCTATCCCAACATGCCATGGCTGATCACACCTCTCCGCAACCCCATCACGCCGGCCCAGCTCCGCTACAACACCGCCCATGGCCGGACAAGGCGAGTGATAGAGAGGACATTTGGCCTCCTGAAGAGCCGATTCCGATGCCTTCACAAGACCGGCGGCGCCCTCCCATATGCCCCGGCGAAGGTCTGCAAAATCTTCATGGTCTGCTGCATGCTGCACAACATGGCAGTTGAGAAAGCTGTGCCACTCATCCTGGATCAAGATGATCAGGACCATCCACCCGTGGAGGACGAAGGTCTTGGCAATGGGGCTAGTGATGTGGAGGATTTGGTTCCGCAAGAGGACATCCGGAGTCGGCTCATACGCGACTTCTTTGCTTAGTGGTGAGTACCAGTGTCTGTGTGTGCACGCATTGGTCCCCGTGTGGCATGTGTTGCGATGTGTGTGTCCATCTGCATGTATGGCACGTGAGTCAGAGGTGTGTGTGGATGTGTCACTGGAGTGATGGTGCCAGTGATGAGTGTATTTCCCCAGTCACAATTGTGACCTAGCATGTTGTCATCCTTACATGTGCCGAGTACATGCACATGCAAGTGGCTGTGCTTTTTGTGGCTGACTTCTTGTGTGTCTCTCTTCCCCAGGTACTTGCGCATGCCGTCTGCTGGTTGCATTGTTGTGGCACTGCTATTCCTCATGGACACGTCATCTTGTGCTGACTCAGCGTTACACGCACGGACAAGTTTGGAAGTCTCCTTAGGGTAAGGGATGCATCAGGGGTGTATTGGGTGTGGCAGTTGTTTACGATGTATGCACACAGCCCCTGTCGATGTTTGGTTCCTCTGCAGACATGTCGCATCACCATGGTACACATGACATGCAGCTGGGTACACCTGAATAGATGGTCAGACTTGTTGACAGTCATCAGTGATGGGATTGTGGAATGTGATGATGGCATCAATGTGTGTTACACTGCCCTCGGACACATACGGTTTGCATTGGCTTGACATGGTGTGAGACTTCCACATCAGCGGATCAATGGTGTATGGCAGTCTCTCCGTGAGCAGCAGGGGGTGTTTAGCTGTTAGCCGACACTTGTGTGCCAGTTCCATGGCTATCACGCATTTGTGCTGCAGAAGGGGGGTGCCAGTGTTGGACCCACATGTTACTCCACATGACCCGTTCATGTGTACTCCGAGTTGCCTCTGCAATCCCGAATACATGACTAATAAAGGTGTCCCTATGCCTCCAAGGTGCCTCTTCTCAGTCAATGCTGGTGTGTTGCCACGGTGCATCCGGCATGTCTGGCATGGTTTTCCGTGATAGTGGCTATGTGTCTATGTGTAGAGTAGCAAGATGCAAGCTGTTTGTGTAGGATTAGACTGTGTATTGTGCATGATGTCCATGACTGTGTGGGTATTGTGACATGTGCCATCCCCATGCATCCAACGTTGGCCAGGCCACCATTCTCTGCATCCACCTGACTCAAGCTTGCAGGACATGGTTCTGCCACCTGTCCACACATACCTGGGTGCCCCCCAGGACACTCCACATGATCCCTGACCTCTGCGCATGGCTGTCGCTGTACGCAATATGTCTGTCGGCACGGTTGTGCGGCCACCCCCTCAGCTGGTTGGGCCCATCACGGGTGTGTATGGTGCTCCATGTATGTCTTGCCTAATACAATGTGACCCATGTGTGTACTGTGCCAGACTCAGGCCCCAGGGAGTGGATGGTTGAAGTCAAATGAGAACTCAGGCATGGTTAGACTTTACAAGACACATGTAAGGTAATAATGCAATCAGTAGGCATCTTCTCTTTATGGTGTAACTTTTTATTTTGGTTGGGGTAGGGGGGGGGTTGACATGAGGGGCTTTCCGGGTGTGTGGAATCCAAAGTTCACTAGGGGAGTTGGTGTCCTTGCCATTTGAAATCCTCAGAGTCCATGCCACAGTCTTTGTCAACATTGGTCAGACAGTGACCAGCAAGTCCATGTGGCAGAGAATGTCTTTTGCTGCTGTGCTGCTGTTGCTCCAGTGGGCCAGGCGCCAGGCCAGGTGTCCTGGAAGATGGTGCTGTTGCGCCGACCCTCACGGTCTTTTCCGTGGACGACCCGCCCTCCTGCGGGGACCCTCAGAAGCAGGCCGTGACGATGTTTGGGATGCTCCGTCGGATGTCTCCTCCTCCTCCTCCTGATCCCTCCCTGTGGGTGGTGATGTTCTACGCCTGATGGCACAGGGAGGGTTGCCCATGTTGTCGGCTATCCGACGGAGTGTACTGTGAATTCCCGTGAACACCGTCACGAGCTCAGCCTGTCTGTCCTCCATCCGCCCTTGGTGTCGCAGTAGACAGGCATGTTGCTCCGCATGTTGCTGGGCCTGCTGGGTCTTGATCTCATCGAGGGTCCCCTTCATCTCGTTGAGGGTGGGCCCAACCTGGGCCATGCCCGTGGTGTCCTGCCGGTATGTGTCCAGGATGTTTCGGACATGGGAATATACCGGTTACCCAGCCAACAGGTCAGGCTCGCGCCTCCGCCGTCCTCCACTCCCACCACCCCTGCCCACTTGCACCTGGCCTGCCCTTGTGGGCACATCGGGTCTCCGGGACCCCTGAGGGGTGGCATTGGCGTTGTCGCCTGCCTCCTCCTGGGTGCCTGGGACACCGTGTCCCTCCTGGCCAGCCTGGCTGCATTGTGGTGGTGGGGCAGGGATCCTGGGTGTCTCCTGGGATGTGGCAGGAGTGGGGGTGGTGGTTGGCCCAGTTGTACCTGACGCAGGTGCTGCAGGTCGTTGGACACCAGAGGGGCCAGGTTGCTCGGGGTCGGGTTCGTCCACAGTGTGGTGAGAGTCGTCGCTGCCGGTGGCTCCGTCATCCCGCCGAGCCGGGTCCTGTGAGTCTTCCCCCCAGTGTTGTGGGGTGATCCAAGACGTTGACCTGTGTGTGAGAGAGACAATGTTAATTTTGTTCCATGCAACATCCATGTTTCATTGGTTTCTAAGTTGGCACATTTCCTCTGGGAATTTGGATATGTCTTGCATTCCACTCACAGTGCACTTGTGCATGGGTATGTCCCTTGGCCACAGCTTTTGCGACTTTACCTATGTGTGGCACAGTCTTACTTGCTGCGTCAATTGTGACTGCAGTCAGCAGTGGAGTGGGCAGGTGTGGCGAGCCTTGCATTGGCGCCTTCCGTGTTGCACTGTATGTGGGCACATGGAGTGGTTCCACACACTTAGATAATGCAGGTAGCTGTCGTTGTGCTCGTGCACAGGTTGTGACATGGCCCTGTGTTTTGCCATGGAGAAGAGGGGGGGTTCTGGCACTGGCCACCCTTGTCTACATGCACGCAGTCCACCTGCTGACGACGAGCAGACATTCCCACACCCCCCCAAGGCTGATTTGCTGTCCCTGTGTGTCCCTTTCTCGCTCCCTCTCTGTCCCCCTCTCCCTCTCTCTGTGTGTCAGCCTCCTCCCTCTGTCCGTCTCCCTGTGTCTCCCTCCCTCTCTGTCCCCCTCTCCCTCCCTCTGTGTGTCACCCTCTGTCACCTCAGCCCATCTTCCTGGGCACACACTGTTAGCATATCTTTGAATGGCCCTTGGATTGTTGATGTGAGTTTGTTTCTGATCTGCAGGCACCCATTGGGTGTAGTGTCTGTGTGTGCGCTGCTGCTGTGGTGGTGTGTGCTGCCACTCTTACACAGTGTTGGCTGTTCATTAGCTGCTGTCATGTGCAAGAACATGCCGTCACCCCCATGTCTTCATGCAAGGCGTCCGCCATTTGCTGGCAAGTCTTTCCTGTGTGGGGACACACTGTTTGTCTGGCTGTGACCTAGGCCATATGGGCAGGGGGTATTGTTGTCTGCTTCTGAGTTGCACTATGTGATTTTTGGGGCCCACACTCCCGCCATCCGGCTTACCGTGTCTTGTGTTGGTGTTTTCTGTGGCCTGTGACTTGGCATTGTCCAGCTGGGTGCATGGGGCATGGTGGCGCCAGTGGCATGTGCGTGTTCATGGAGTGTGGTTGAGTCATGCGATAGCTTGGGGTGGTTGCGTGCCTGATTGTGAGTTTGGTTGTGGATGACGTTCCCCCCATGTGAGGTGAGTTGTTTGTGTACTCACCCTGGTCTCGGAGTCCTTCTAATCCGTCCACTGCCACCTCCGGCAGTATGGCCATCACCCTCTCCTCCCAGGGATGGTAGTGTACGGGTCTGCGGGGTGGCCCTCCTCCAGTGACGTTGGCCTGGTTGTGGTCGTCAGTCATTTTGGCTCGGACCCTCCTCCGCAGATCGTACCACCTGGCTTGGCATTCCTGCCTGGTCCTTCTGGTGTCCGCAACAGCATTCACAGCATCGGCAATCGTCTGCCACATGGCTGTTTTTTCTGACATGCTGGTCTGTCTGACCAATGTTCCAAAGAGGTGTGGCTCGACTCTGAGGATTTCATCGACAAGGACCTCCAACTCTCGGCTAGTGAACTTTGGATTCTTGTTAGTCAGCATGGTGAGGGGTGTGGGTGTGGATGGTGGGGGGGTGTGGATGGTTGTGGGTGTGTGGGTGTGGTTGTGCAGGTGTGTGTGTGAATGTGATGAGGGGGTGTTTGTGAAGGTGGGTGTGTGAAGGTGTGCAAGTGTAAGGTGTAGTAAAGGTTCTAGTATGGTGCTGTAGGTTGTCTGTGGGGTCTGGCAGCAGTGAGTCTGTTGCAAAGGCTCATGGTTTGTGTGTGTGGGCCCTTTTTATTGGTACATTGGTGGGTGTGGCTGTGTTTGAAGTTTGGGTGGGTGTGTTATAAGGAGTGGTTGTGTTTTGGGCCTTTGTTTTGGATTTTGGCAGTTGCAGGTCAGTGAATGTGTTGTTTTTGTGCTTGTTGGACATGTTTAGTGGCTTTGTGCCATTCGAATGGTGTATTCTTGTGTTGTTTTGCTTTGTCCTGGTTGTGTACGTGCGTTTTTAACGTGTGTACGGTGTGTACTTCGGGCATTTTGTTGTACAGTGCTGTCCTTGTGTCTGGCTTGGTACGACTCGTACATGCGCGATGTTGTGTGAAGGTGCTGGTGTTGGGGCCTGGGGTGCGCTCCGTACTTAGAATGTTGGGGTGGGGGTACGCTCCATGCATACGCGGGTGGGGGTACGCGTCGTACATACACGGTTGGGGTGGGGGTACGCTCCATGCATACGCGGGTTGGGGTACGCGTCATACATACATGGTTGGGGTGAGGGTACGGGTCGTACATACACGGTTGGGGTGGGGGTATGGTCCATAAGTACGCGGGTGAGGGTACGGGTCGTACATACACTGTTGGGGTGGGGGTACGCTCCATGCATACGCGGGTGGGGGTACGTGTCGTACATACATGGTTGGGGTGGGGGTACGCTCCATACGTCCGCGGGTAAGGGTACAGGTCGCACATACACGGTTGGGGTGGGGGTACGCTCCATGCATACGCGGGTGGGGTACGCGTCGTACATACACGGTTGGGGTGAGGGTACAGGTCGTACATACACGGTTGGGGTGGGGGTACGCTCCATGCATACGCGGGTGGGGGTACGCGTCGTACATACACGGTTGGGGTGAGGGTACGGGTCGTACATACACGGTTGGGGTGGGGGTACGGTCCATACGTACGCGGGTGACGGTACGGGTCGTACATACACTGTTGGGGTGGGGGTACGCTCCATGCATACGCGGGTGAGGGTACGGGCCGTACATACACGGTTGGGGTGGGGGTACGGGTCGTACATACACGGTTGGGGTGGGGGTACGCTCCATACATACGCGGGTGAGGGTACGGGTCGTACATACACGGTTGGGGTGGGGGTACGGGTCGTACATACACGGGTGGGGATTCGACTCGTACATATGAGGGCTGGAGGGGTGTTGGGCGCGTATGCGGGCACATGTCTCCATGGTTGCTATGGGAGTTCGGTGCGGACGGTGTTTTTTCCATACGGTTGTAACATCGGACGCACGGGATGGATCGTAATTCCGCGGTCGGACTTCACTTTTCACATTTGTACGGTAAATCGTCCGTGGACGTGTCGGACACATTTTCCGACCCGAGGACGTGTGGGGAATTATTCCCAATGCGATTCGTATGGTCTTTTTCCCATGCGAATCGTAATTGGCAGTTTGTACGGCACTTGTACGATTCGTACGGTAAAAAGACCGGGTACGAGTCGTACGGGGAATTTTTTTACCGGATCGTGATCGGCACCTTAATGTCTACAGTTTTTTAATGTTATTTCCTAACTGTAATGTGTTACCTTTGAGAGTGAGTGCATGAGTGTCTCAGTGGGTCTCAGAGTGGGTGAGTGAGTGTCTCAGTGGGTCTGTGAGTGGGTGTGACAGTGTCTGAGTGGGTTTGCGAGTGCCTCCATTAGTGTGTAAGTCAGTCTGTGAGTGTGTGCATGCATGTCTGAGTGGGTCTGGTCATGGGTGCATGAGTGGGAGTGTGTCTGTGATTGGGTGTGTGAGTCTCTGAGTAGATCTGTGAGTGGGTGAGAAAGAGTATGAGTGACTCTGTAAGTGGATGCATGAGTGTCTGACTGGGTCTGTGACTGTGTGTACATGTCTGAGTTCATCTGTAAGTGGGTACATGAGTGTCTGAATGGGTCTGTGAGTGGCTGTGAGAGTGTCTGAGTTGTTTGGTGAATGAGTGCATGAGTAGGTTCTTCTCAGTTTCTGCCTTATTTCTGACCTTTATGTTGCATCTTTCTGCTCATTGCTAACCTTTATTTTTCCTTTTCTGCTCATTTCTGAACTCTATTTTGTCTCTTTTACCTCGATCCTGACATTTTTTTTGCATTTTCTGCTAATTTCTGACCTTTATTTTGCCTCCCTCTGCTCATTTGTGATCACTATTTTGCCTCTTTCTGTTAGTTTCTGGCTTTTCTCTTGCCTCTTTCTGCTTATTCCTGGCAATTCTTCGCCTCTCCCTGTTCATTTCTGACCTTTATCTTGCCTTTTTCTGCTTGTTTCTGAGCTTTATTTGGCCTCATTCTGCTCATTTCTGACTTCTATTTTGCCTCTTTCTTCTCATTTCTGATCTCTATTTTGCCTCTTTCTGCTTGTTTCTGTCCTTTATTTAACCTGTTCCTGGTTGTTTGTGATCTCTATTATGCCTATTTATGCTTGTTTCTGACCTCTATTTTGCCTCTTTCTGCTAGTTTTTGACCTTTATTTTGCCTATTTCCGTTCTTTGCTGACCTTTTGTTGCCTCTTTCTGCTCATTGCTGACCTTTTTTTTTACTTCTTTCTGCTCGTTTTGACCTTTATCCTACCACTTGCTGCTCGTTTCTGACCTAAATTCTGGCTCATTCTGCTCATTCCTCACCTTTATTTTGCTTCTTTCTGCTAGTTTCTGACCTTTATTCTGCCTCCTTCTGCTAGTTTCTCACCTTTAACTTGCATCTTCCTGCTCATTGCTGGCCTTTATTCTGCTCATTTTTTTCTTTATTCCGCTTCTTGCTGCTCTTTTCTGACCTCTATTCTGCCTCTTTTTGCTTGCTTCTCACATTTATTCTGTCTCTTTCTGCTCATTTCTGACATTTATTCAGCCTCTTTCTGCTTGTTTTTGACCTTTAGCCTGCCTCTTGCTGCTCGTTTCTGACCTCTATTCTGCCTCATCCTGCTTGTTTCTCACCTTTATTTTGCCTCTTTCTACTCATTGTTGACTTTAATTCTGCCTCGTTCTGCTCATTCCTGACCTTTATTCTGCCTCTTTCTGCTCGTTTCTCACCTTTATCTTGCCTCTTACGGCTTGTCTGACTTTATTCTGCCACTTTCTGCTAGTTTCTTTCCCCCAGGACTGGCCCCTGAAGGCCCCTGCCTCAAGGCCCCTGCCATCCCAGCCGGCTCCTTGCCTTCTGCAGGAGCCAGCCTTACTATTGCACAAAGGAAGCTGCTGGAAATGCAGCTCCCTGCTCACACCCACTGGAACAGTAGTGTTTGTTTTGGCAGGAGGTGTCACAGCTTCACCCCGAGACATAGCAGAAGCTAGCCCTAGGGGTTTATGGCCCACAGGGCCATGTATGGCTCCAGGAGGGGAGCCATGCAGCCCCCTCCTTTACTTTTCAGAGCCGGCCCCAGGGAGAGGGTGGTCCCCGTGCCCATATGTGTCTCCCATTTTTTTAAAATCATGTGTCTTCCGGAGGTGGTGGTCTCCGAGGCCCTGGAGAGGGTCAGTAGGGCCCCCCATTAGATGTTCATAAGCTCCGGGTGGTGGTGGTCCTAGGGGCTCGGAGGGCTCGGGGGGCTCATGAGGCCCCTGATTTCTGTTTATTTAGCCCCAGGTAGGTGGTGGCTTATAGAGCTTCAGGAGGGGGGCCCGGTTCAGCCATCCTTTTTTATAAACAAAGCCCCAGGCAGGTGGTGGTCCCCAGGGCTCCAAGAGCCTCAGGACGGGGGCCCTATGTGCCTTCTCCTTTTTTAAACAATGCCCTGGGACTTGACCCACACAGGGTCCTTTAAAAAAGTTTTTGGACTGATTCCACCTTGTTGTTCAGCAAACATTAAACAACAAAATATGCTTTTTGGCACTTTTGGGGTTCTAGTGGGATCCCAGGACCAGAGCTAGTGGGTCAGCGCATTTCTACCCTGCCCCCTTTTCTTTTTTTTCACTTTTATGGGGACTTGGCTGAAGCCAAGCCCGTAGATGGCTGCCAACACTTCCTGGTTTAAGTGTTGGCAGCCAATCAGATCACAGCATGGAGAATGTTGGATCCTCGGAGGATCGCCGTTCATATCAATGTAAGTTGGTATATTTCATTTTCAGTGGTTAGGGCTGTGGCAGTGTCTAAAATCCCTATCGGAAATTGAATGGTGAAAACTCTTTTTGTGGCCTCCTTTTTCTCAGACCCCGTTTAACAGATAATCCCGAAACTTTCAGGACAGAAGCTGAGGTGAGTGGCAAATTGTTTTGAACATTTGTGCGAGGATTCGCCAAATGGCAATAAAGTTATTGACAAAAAAAATGCTTTCTATGGAAGTCCGGTCCTAACTATAGCTATCTACTGGTGACTGCCAGTAGGTAACAAATATATATATATATATATATATATATATATTCACTGAAAAAACCATAGGTTTCACACACATTATAGTTAGGAATTAGCATTTAAAAAACCTTGCAAATTCACTTAAAAAACCATAGGTTTCACACATGTTATAGCTGGACATTTCACTCGTAAAAAACCATTGAAATTCCCCCGCTATAGTTAGTTCAGATAACTATAACTCGCGCGCCCGCAATCCACTGCTCATGACGTCACATATTACATCACTCATGACATGGTCAGTGGCATCACTCATGACATCATTGATGACATCATCCTTGTGATAGAGTGGCGGTCGCGCAAGTTATAGTTATCTGAACTAACGATAACGGGAGAATTTCAATGGTTTTTTACGAGTGAAATGTCCATCTAACTATAACATGTGTGAAACCTATGGTTTTTTAAGTGAATTTGCAAGGTTTTTTAAATGCTAATTCCGAACTATGACGTGTGTGAAACCTATGGTTTTTTAAGTGAATTTGTAAGGTTTTTTAAATGCTAAGTTATGTATATTTTATTATATTTTTATATATATATATATATATATTTTTAGGTTTTTCACCGTGCACGCATGGTGCGCGCACCCCGCGATGTTTTGAAAATGTATTTTTCACCCTTCGGGGTCCTTCAGGGACCCCCTGACAAAGACTAGGGGGTCAGGAACTCTCTACCCTGCCCCCTTTTCACGTTCTCCACCTTTCTTTTTCACTGTCACACACAAAACACACAAAATGGCGGCCGACACTTCCTGATTTTGACCGATTCGAACGTTGACTGACATGTAACCACCAATCAGAATTACGCTCACGCACGTTAAGGTGCGCGCACCGTGCGCGCCTATAGATATTTATGTACTTTTAACTGCAATTTCCTCTAAACAGATTGACTCCATATATGCAAAAGGCAAATCCCTGACCTGAGGACTACCTCTTTGCCAAATTTCAAGTAATTCTGTTCAGCCGTTCGGGCTGTACCTTCGACTAAAGGTCCTATGGGAAAATACATGGGGAAAATGTGTTTTGGGACCGCCCTTTTTTCTCAGCCCCCGCTTGACGAATCACCCAGAGACTTTCAGGGTAGGAGCTGAGCGGAGCGCCCCATTAGTTTTGAAAATTTCGCGAGGATTCGTCAACCGGCGCCAAGGTTATTCAAAATAGAATTTTCATATTTCCTATGGAAACTCGGTCCTAACTATAACTATCTACTGGCGACCGCCAGTAGATAATATATATATATATATATATATATATATATATATATATATATATATATATATATATATATATATATTTTGGAAAACGTTGTGCCCATGCACAAGAGAGCACTCGAGGCCAGCGCTGATGGTGGCACATCTTTATTCAGGTAGAACCGCTGACATCAAAAGGGTGAGTATGGCAGAGTTGCAGTGTTAAAATACGCCGCGTTTCGGGAATGGCTCCCTTCTTCCTGGTACAACACCGCAGCTAGCAGTCCAACACACCTGCATTCATTTGACCTAACACGCCCTCCAATGGGCCAATCATCTGTGAGGTCAGTCCCAACTGAATTCTGGGACTTGCAGTGTGTCGCAATGTCCATGGCCACAATATTTGTCCTGCGAATCTTCATGCATTTGACCCTGTATGGGCCCCTCTGGATGGAGTGGCTCAAAATCAACCCCCACGCTGCTCCATAAGACTCCGCAAATGTGAAACCTCATGGCCCCCTTTGCAAACTGCTAGCTGCGGTGTTGTACCAGGAAGAAGGGAGCCATTGCCGAAACGCGTCGTATTTTAACACTGCAACTCTGCCATACTCACCCTTTTGATGTCAGCGGTTCTACCTGAATAAAGATGTGCCACCATCAGCGCTGGTCTCGAGTGCTCTCTTGTGCATGGGCACAACGTTTTCCAATATATATATATATATATATATATATATATATATATATATATATATATATATATATATTACCTACTGGCGGTCGCCAGTAGGTAGTTATAGTTAGGACCACGTTTCCATAGGAAATCCGCAACATTCTATTTGGAATAACTTTGGCGCCGGTCGACGAATCCTCGCGAATTTTTCAAAATAGGTGGGGCGCTACGCTCCGCTCCTACCCTGAAAGTCTCGGGGGGATTCGTCAAGCGGGGGCTGAGATAAAAGGGGGGTCCCAAAACGCGTTTTTCCCATGCATTTTTCCATAGGACCTTTAGACAGGGCTACAGCCCGAACGGCTGAACAGAATTACTAGAAATTTGGCAGAGAGGTAGTCCTCAGGTCGAGGAAGTGCCTTTTGTAGGTCTGGTGTAAATCTGTTCAGTAGGTCCTGAGAAAATAGCCTTTAAATCAATATATATATCTGAGCCAGCTTACGGTACGCTTACCGTACGCGTACGGTGGCGTGCGCGAGCGCGATTCTGATTGGCTCTTAGATCTTAGTAAACATTCGAATCGGCCGAAACCAGGAAGCGGCGGCCGCCATTTCGTGTGTTTCACTCAGAAAAAAAAGAGTGATAACAAGAAAAGGGGGCAAGGAGGAGAGTTACAGACCCCCTTACATTTGTGAGGGGGTCAAAGAAGGACAGAAAAGTACAAAGAAAACATTTATTGATTTTAAAAAAAATCACGGGGTACGCGTACGGTAAGCGTACGGTAACAAAACAAAAAAAAAAAGAAATGAAATTCAGATTTAAGAGTTTAGATATTAGGGGGCTCTAAAAAGAGCTGTTGTGTTTATGAAGTTATTTTTTAGTGGTACCTACAAGTAAGTACCGATGCAGAGTCTAAGGTTCAAGAGGAAGACTCTGTTCCCTTCATCATTGAAGTGCACACCATCTCCTCTATAAATGTCTTGCATGTCGTAACGCAAGTTGTTGTGGTAAATGGAACCCATACCATAGTCACGGAGGAAAGCAGAAACAGATTTGTTGACGTGCTTTCTTGCTTTGTCAATCTGCGGACAGAAATGATTGGACCAGTTCCATTTTTGCCTTTGGCATATGTTAGAAAACACAAAGGCAGTTTTAGGGAAAAGTGAAAACAGTTGTGCAAAGGTGTCCTTCATAAGCATTTCCAGACCTACCCCAGTCAAAGTGCCTAGGTCATTGCCACCACAGTGCACTATTATGAGGTCAGGGTGTTGGATTTGCATGAAGGATTTCACCAATGGCATCAATTGGTGCCACTTTAACCCTCTCTGACCAATCCATTTAATGTCTACATTTGGCAAAGCAAGGTCTCTCACCATACCTGTTTTCTCTGCAAACTTTTCACTCCAGAAGACATAGCTGTGTCCTACAATCCACACTGTGAACATCTTCAAAGGAGATCTGGATGCACTCAGGAGGTGTATTTCAGTAGAATGGTAAAAAGAAATGAAAGACAGTTTGGAAATGGAGGCATACATATTTTTTTATAAAAAAAAAAGAACTGATTGGCTGTTTCATACCATTCTACACTAAAAACTAGGCTGTATGTGTAAATTTATAGAAGCATGTTTTGTATTGGTACAGAAAAATGTGTTACCAAAGAACAGTACTATGGATTTGCTGTTAGGTTAGGAAAGTCAAGCACTCTTGCTCTGTGGAATTGAAACATTGTTTGGCGAACTTCTGACCTAACTCCACACAGCAGTGTTCCATGAGCTGTTGCTATGGTAGCAGGCAGAAGTCAAGTTGGGGGAAGGGTACTAGGCAGAAGTCAAGTTGGGGGAAGGGTACTTTTGGAAAAGGGTTGGTTTTCAACCAATAGAAATGTGTGATTACATTTGAAAAAAAGGGGGAAGCACTGAGATTTGAAACTTACTGTATATGTGTGGAAAAATAGAGGGAAACTTTGCCATTATCTGGTTCTGCTGAGAGGAGAGAGGTGTAGAGAACAGAGATCCTGGCTCTGATAATCTGCTGTTTGAGTGCCACATTTCTTTCACAACTAACTAATTTTAAAGGTGAGTTTAGAGTTTGAGAGGAGATGTATATGGTAAATTAAGAAATGAATAATAGAAATGTAATTCTTTTTGTTGAAGTTGTGTTTATTATTTTCTGTTTTGGGAGAAATTTAAATGTGAGGAACATGTAAAATAATATGGACTATGTTTTCACGATAAATTAAGGTGTATTGGTATAAAAAAAGAATAGTTTAAGGGTTTGAGGTTGGACTCAGTAATGCAAATACATTCAGCATCACTAAGGCTAGTTGCCCTTGCTGGAATGTAGGCAGTCACCCAGGTTACACATGTTGGGAAATATAGGCAGAGATTTATTGTGTACTACTCTGGTAATTTTATATTTGCATTAGTAGGAAAAAGGGAGAGCCATTTTTTGGTGCAGAAGCAGACTCTTAGCACACACCCAGCTGCTTTCCATGTAGAATCATGCACAGTATTTACAAGCGAGTGGGGTTTGAGGTTTCAGTCTGTAATGCAAATACATTCAGCATCACTAAGGCTGGTTGCCCTTGCTGGTATGTAGGCAGTCACCCAGGTTACACATGGTGGTGGACTGAAAAAGCAGTCTGGACATGTGCTTTTTTAAGAATCTGAAAAGTGGATTCATAATGTGTCAGTCTGTAAAAGTGATTATCACTTGTCAAAAAAAAGAGCAGTAAGTGTGCTTTCAAATTGGCAAAGAAATTTCGTTTTGTGACTAATGTGAAAACATGACTCTGTGTGCAAATAGGAATTACAGGTAGAGATTTATTGTGTTTTGCTCTGGTGATTTCACAGTTGCATTAGTAGGAAAAAGGGGGAGCCATGAGTGGGGTTTGAGGTTTCAGTCTGTAATGCAAATACATTCAGCATCACTAAGGCTGGTTGCCCTTGCTGGTATGTAGGCAGTCACCCAGGTTACACATGGTGGTGGACTGAAAAAGCAGTCTGGACATGTGCTTTTTAAGAATCTGAAAAGTGGATTCATAATGTGTCAGTCTGTAAAAGTGATTGTCACTTGTCAAAAAAAAGAGCAGTAAGTGTGCTTTCAAATTGGCAAAGAAATTTCGTTTTGTGACTAATGTGAAAACATGACTCTGTGTGCATATAGGAATTACAGGCAGAGATTTATTGTGTACTACTCTGGTGATTTTACATTTGCATTAGTAGGAAAGAGGGGGAGCCATTTGTTGGTGCAGAAGCAGACTCTTAGCACACACCCAGCTGCTTTCCATGTGGAATCATGCACAGTATTTACAAGCGAGTGGGGTTTGAGGTTTCAGTCAGTAATGCAAATACATTCAGCATCACTAAGGCTGGTTGCCCTTGCTGGTGTGTAGGCAGTCACCCAGGTTACACATGGTGGTGGTCTGAAAAAGCAGTTTGGACATGTGCTTTTTTAAGAATCTGAAAAGTGGATTCATAATGTGTCAGTCTGTAAAAGTGATTATCACTTGCCAAAAAAAAGAGCAGTAAGTGTGCTTTCAAATTGGCAAAGAAATTTCGTTTTGTGACTAATGTGAAAACATGACTCTGTGTGCATATAGGAATTACAGGTAGAGATTTATTGCGTTTTGCTCTGGTGATTTCACAGTTGCATTAGTAGGAAAAAGGGGGAGCCATTTTTTGGTGCAGAAGCAGACTCTTAGCACACACCCAGCTGCTTTCCATGTAGAATCATGCACAGTATTTACAAGCGAGTGGGGTTTGAGGTTTCAGTCTGTAATGCAAATACATTCAGCATCACTAAGGCTGGTTGCCCTTGCTGGTATGTAGGCAGTCACCCAGGTTACACATGGTGGTGGTCTGAAAAAGCAGTCTGGACATGGGCTTTTCAAAAAATCTGAAAAGTGGATTCATAATGTGTCAGTCTGTAAAAGTGATTGTCACTTGTCAAAAAAAAGAGCAGTAAGTGTGCTTTCAAATTGGCAAAGAAATTTCGTTTTGTGACTAATGTGAAAACATGACTCTGTGTGCATATAGGAATTACAGGCAGAGATTTATTGTGTACTACTCTGGTGATTTTACATTTGCATTAGTAGGAAAAAGGGGGAGCCATTTTTTGGTGCAGAAGCAGACTCTTAGCACACACCCAGCTGCTTTCCATGTAGAATCATGCACAGTATTTACAAGCGAGTGGGGTTTGAGGTTTCAGTCTGTAATGCAAATACATTCAGCATCACTAAGGCTGGTTGCCCTTGCTGGTATGTAGGCAGTCACCCAGGTTACACATGGTGGTGGTCTGAAAAAGCAGTCTGGACATGGGCTTTTTAAAAAATCTGAAAAGTGGATTCATAATGTGTCAGTCTGTAAAAGTGATTATCACTTGCCAAAAAAAAGAGCAGTAAGTGTGCTTTCAAATTGGCAAAGAAATTTCGTTTTGTGACTAATGTGAAAACATGACTCTGTGTGCATATAGGAATTACAGGTAGAGATTTATTGCGTTTTGCTCTGGTGATTTCACAGTTGCATTAGTAGGAAAAAGGGGGAGCCATTTTTTGGTGCAGAAGCAGACTCTTAGCACACACCCAGCTGCTTACCATGTGGAATCATGCACAGTATTTACAAGCGAGTGGGGTTTGAGGTTTCAGTCAGTAATGCAAATACATTCAGCATCACTAAGGCTGGTTGCCCTTGCTGGAGTGTAGGCAGTCACCCAGGTTACACATGGTGGTGGTCTGAAAAAGCAGTTTGGACATGTGCTTTTTAAAAAATCTGAAAAGTGGATTTATAATGTGTCAGTCTGTAAAAGTGATTATCACTTGCCAAAAAAAAGAGTAGTAAGTGTGTTTTCAAATTGGCAAAGAAATTACGTTTTGTGACTATTGTGAAAAGAAATGTAGTAATATATTTAAATAAAATAAAGGATTTTTTTTTTAGTTTTTGCAGGTATTGCTGAAGAGCAGTGAACAAAATTTAAGATGCCTACAAAATCCAGAGTTAAAAAAGACCACAAAAAAAACCTATATTTGAAGACAACTGGAGGACCTAAGTTAGTAGAAGATGCTCATGTTGGGAAAAAGAAAAAATCTTCTGGTAAGCAGACAAAACATGTTCAAAAAAAGGAAAAATGTACAAAATGTCTGTACTGGAAAGAATGTTTTGACAAGAAAAGGACAGGAAAAAATTGAGAATTTAGTTAATGCAAATATACCTTCTGCAACTGAAAAGATTTACATAAACAGAAAAACAGCGTTTAAAGAGATACGTAGAAAAATGTTTCAGAGAAGAGTTATGTCCAATTTGATAAAGGATGTGAAGAAATATAAGCAAAAGGCTAAGTTTTATAAGAGAAAAAAAGAAATTGAAGCCATTGCAGCAAAGGCATTAGAATTAAAAAGGAAACTATTCATTTTAATTTTGAATAGGATGCGTACATTAGACAAAATGGTTAATGTACTGAAATCACATAGCAAAAGGAAAAGAGTAGTGAACAGAACAAACTTTTGTAAAGTGTTTTTAGGAAAGTGGATGCATAGTTCAAGTAGTGAACCTTTTTTTAATGAAGAGAGCTATTTTCAAAGTAATAGTTTGCTGCATGCAGTTGACACCAGAGGTCGTGCTTACGAAGTGAAAAATGGTTGCATAATGGAGAAGGAGATAATGGTTCCAAGAGATGAGGTACAAGTGATGGCGGATGAGGCTATGGGGAGACGTCCTAAAGCCCCAGTGTACACTTGGAATTGTAGTAGTATTTGCACTGTGCGTCAGGAATCTATTGATAAATTTCGTGAGTTTCTAAGAGAATATAGTAAAAAAAGTATAAAACAGAAGATTAAGGTGCTTTAAAGTCTGGATCCATGCAGAGTGAGAGAGAATACTGGTTTGCAGGGTCATTCTCTGGCTTGTCTATCTAGAAAAGTGTGTAATAGTGTTTTCCATCATTTTAGGATGCTGGCTGTTCATCATACTGAAATGAGAAAGTTTGTGAGACGGTTGTATTTTGCTAAAAGTCCAGCAATAAAGTTAAATGAATTGAATAGGGCTCTGTTCCGAGGAACGGTATCAGATGTAGAGAAGGTTGTTGATGAAATTCAGTTTTGTTACTTTGGTCCTGAACAAAACAGTGCAGAGAAGGACACAGTAAATGAGGAAGAAGTGGAAGAGAATGTAGAACCCTCTGTAAGTAAGACATTTATTGATCACATAACAAAATTTGCAATAATCTCTAATGAAAGACCAAATTTTACTTGTATTTGTTGCCGCAGAACTCATTACAGAAAACAAACTAGGAATGTTGATCTCTACAGAAAGAGTGAAAATGAAGATAATTATAAGTGGAAGGATTTTGCCACATATATATTTCTTGAAAATTGTTTTGAATTGGGTGAAGATCAGCGTATTTGTAAATACTGTTACAACAAGTTAGAGGAAAATAGAATGCCGACCAGAGCTGTACATAATAATTTAGAATTGGATGCTATTCCTGCTGAACTTTCTGAATTAAATACATATGAGTCTATACTCATTCAATGTGTTCATCCGTTCCAGACCATAGTACGTATGGAGCCCAAAACTGGTAAATTACCTCCTTCAGATTTACTGAGAGGTTTAAAAGGTAGAGTGGTGTATTTGCCCTTGGATTTGAAAAAAAATATGGAAACTATTGATGCGGATACTTTGGAAACTGAACCATTAATTATTCTGGTTAATGGTGTACCTACAAAGAATAAGAAGATTTGGCAGGAGCTGGTAGATGTGCGGAAAGTACAAAGAGCAAATTTGTATTTGAAAAGGAATAACAAATGGTATGAATCAATTTATATAGAAGAAGAAGAAGAAGAAGATTTACAAGAAGACACAGAAACACCAACTGGACAAATTGAAAAAGTGGACAAGTCAAAGGAAGAAGAAATTTATGAACATTTTAGCATACATCCTCTTCATTCAAAAGAAGTTATGGGAGACAATATTGATCTCTTTCAGATGAAGAAAGCAAAAGGAACTCCCGTGAGTGTATCGGAGGAGAGCTTGGAAGCTCGATGTTTTCCCCAGCTGTTTCCTAAAGGAAAAGGAGGACGATACGATGAACGTCCAGAACAGATTCCAGCTTCTGAGTATCGGACTACAAGACTATATGCTGAAGATCCCAGATTTCGACAAAGTATTCCTTATTTGTTCCATCTTTTATTTAAAAGCGATTTGTCTGCCCTGTCTTATGCAGTAAATCACATTTTAAAAAGTGGAGTACATTTACAAAATGTGTCTGCTAAGGATTTTATGGAGAAAGTGCAGCACCGAGATGATCATTTGGAAACACAACTGATCAATCTGATGGCTTGTCAGCGTGGGACAAATGAATATTGGTTCAGACGCCATGGTGAATTAAAATGCATGTTACAGAATTTAGGAACACCAACATGGTTCGTTACCCTAAGCTGTGCCGAGTACGCTTGGGATGATTTACTGGATTTTCTACGAGAGGCAAATTCAAACATTAAAAACATCGAATACAAGACAGCAGGAGAACTGTGCTCATTGGATCCGGTTAATGTTTGCAGATATTTCAATCATAGATTTGAGGCTATGATGTCCTTCATCTGCAATAAAAAAAATCCACCTCTAGGAGAAGTAGTGGATTTCTTTTGGAGAAAAGAGTACCAGGCAAGAGGTGCTCCTCATATTCATATGCTGTTGTGGATCAAGGATGCCCCAAAGTTTGGAACAGATACTGATGAAGCAGTGTTATCTTACATTGAAGAATATGCAACATGTGCTATACCAAAAAGCACAGAAGAGAAAAAGTTAAAGGAGCAAGTTTTACGTTTCCAAAGTCATCGGTGTGGAAAATACTGTCGACGGAAATACAAGAGCAAAGATAAATACTACACTAAATGTCGATTTGGATTTCCTAGACCTGTTCTTTCAAATGGAAGAGTAAACAGTTTTATGTCAGCTGTGAGACATACTATCACAAGAAAATCACCTAAGAATACCTACAACCTAAAAAGAAAAGAAGAATCAAAAAATATAAATGACTACATCCCAGTCATTTTATCCATGTGGAACGCTAACATGGATATACAGTATGTAGCTGACAATTCTATTGCTGTTGCTCGATATGTAACGTCTTACATTACGAAATCAGAAAAAACAGAATTGAAGGAAACTGTCAGTAAGAAGCTGTACAGTTTCAGTTTGAAGATGTTATCGCATCGAGAAATTGGATCCTACGAATGTTCAGATAGGTTATCTTCTGCAAGTCTCTACTCGAAATCAAGAAGAATAATTTGGGCAAGTTTAGGCCTTGCAGCAATGAGAAATCGGGTACTGAAATCTGTTGGAGAAATTGAATATTTGGCCGAGAATGACCCAGAAAGTACAGATATTTTGAAATCAAACATGTTGGACACATATTATCCCAAGAGAAGTCATCATCTGGAGAACATGTCTCTCTATGAAGTGCTGCAGAACTACATTTATTCACGGAAAGCCACAGAAGACATCAACAATGGAAAATATAAAGTCATTGGTGAGGAAGGATGTTTGGTGAAGCAAACAAAAGGAAGTTTGATAAATCACAGGAAGCTGAGTTGCGACACTACTGACAAAAAGGAATTTTACTACTTGGCTCTTTTACAGCTGTTTAAACCATGGCGTACAGAGGATGAACTACTGGGAGAATTTCAAAGCTATGAAGATTCTTTTAATGCTTGCAAAGACAGCATACAATGCAGTACATTCTCAAGTTATCTGCAAATGTTAAATGAAGAAATTGAACAGGAAACTACAATTGCAGCAGAAATAGCTAGAGACAGTTCTCAGGACAGCCACAGTTCAGGAACACTCAGTCAAGATCCCCTAGGACAACCAATCATTGAAAATGAAGCATCAATAGCCATGAATGAAGTGGAAACGGCTATGAATCAAGCTCAAGAAGAATTTATAGACTTACAAAATTTGGAAAGACAACTGAATGAAGAGCAGCAACAAATTTATGAAGAGATCAGAAACAAAATTGATCACGGATTTCTACATGAAAAAAAAGAGTGCTCATGCACATCATTTCATCCAATCAGGATGTATGTAAGCGGACAAGCTGGAACTGGAAAAAGTTTCCTAATTAAAGTCATCGGAGGCTACCTACAGCAAAAAACGGATTCTACTTTGTCTTGTGTGGTTACTGCTCCAACTGGGTTAGCAGCATATAACATAAAAGGAATCACTTTACATCGTTTGCTAATGTTACCAGTGGAGCATGAGAACAAAATACAATACAACAAGCTAACTGGAGAAGCATCCTTGGAAGTTTCAAGAGTATTGAAGAAGATGCAAGTTCTCATTATTGATGAGGTGAGCATGGTTTCAAACTTAATGCTTGCCTTTGTGCATTTAAGAATGCAGCAAATTCTGAAGACAGACTATGACATGTTATTTGGTGGAAAACACGTCATAGTTTTTGGAGATCTTTTGCAACTTACTCCAGTTAAAGGACAACCAGTGTTTAATACTGTCACACATGAAGACACGAAGAAGTCATTGGGAAGCATCGGAAATACAAATATTTGGTCCTTCTTTGAGTACAAGGAACTTACTACTAATATGAGGCAAGCAAGCGATGAAGAATATGGAAGTATTCTGAAAGATATCAGAATTGGACTACTCACTGAAGTTGGCAAAAAAGCATTACAGAGTCGGCTGCTACATAATTTATTTCCAAAGGAAGAAATAGTTGCAGAGAAGATATACAAGAACATTGCAGAAAACAAAAGTGTCATCTGCTTAATGCCAACTCTACGTGAATGCTCAATATTCAATGAGGAGCTTTTGAAATTGGAAAAGGAAGAGATCAGGAAATTGGAAGCAGTGGACAAAATTGAGGATGGAAGAATTACTATCACATTAACAGGCACACTGAAAAATAAATTGGATTCACTAGAGAAGAACATTTCCAAAACAGCTGGATTAGAAAAAAATCTATATGTTTGCATGAACTGTAGAGTATTTTTAAGGAGAAATTTGGATGTTGAAAAAGGTTTAGTTAATGGAGCTATGGGAAGAGTTGTGGGTTTTATTAATTATCAGAAAAAAGATGGAATTGAATGTTTAAAAATAAAATTTGATCAGATAGAAGAAGTTAAAGACATTTGTCGTTGTACAGTTCGTTTCATGCTTGTGAAAGACTTATATGTACGTAGGAAGCAGTTTCCGCTTTCGCTAGCATATGCTGTAACTATTCACAAGTCTCAAGGATTGACTGTAGATTGTGCATTTGTGAACATTGGTTCAACTGTGTTCAAAGAAGGTATGGCATATGTTGCTTTGTCACGAGTGAAAACATTATCAGGTTTATTCATGATAGACTTTGATGGCTCAAAAGTTAGTGCTGATACAAATTGTGTAAAGGAGTATAATAGATTAAGAAGAAGCTATGCTCCTCATTTAGGTCAGTATCCTGTGTTGGAGAAACGTGTAGTTTCTCGTAAAAGGAGAAATGAGAATATCTGTAATGAAGATGTAGAGAGGAGGAAAAAAAAGAGGAGTGATGTAATTGCAAGCAAAAAGAATAAGGAAAAAGAAGAACAGGTTGTAGGATGTCATTTTGAAAATAGCTCTGGTGTCAACTGCTACACTAATGTAGTTCTGAATGTTGCATTTTATCTGGAAAGTTTGCAAGAGCAGATAATAGTAAATCAGGGAAAAAAATTCTGTTCTGTGCTGAGTCTCCTTTTTGAAAAGCTGAGTATTGATAAAACTAAAATAGAAAGTGCTACTGAAATTAGAAAACTTTTAGATGTATGTTCAGGACGAACACAGTTTTCTCAAAATGTACAGCAAGACGCACAGGAATTCTTGATGTATTTTTTTCAGGTACTGGAAGAAGAAGAAGTTGCCATTGATAATTTATTTGGTCTCTCTTATAAATGGGAACATAGTTGTGAAAACTGTTATAATATATGTGGCTCTAATGTTGATAATGAAAGGTTTATTTATTTGACATTGCCAGAGAGTAAAACAGTCACTTTTGCTAAATTAGTTAAAGATGCTAATCATAGCATGCAATGCGGTGAGTGTAAATCTGACATGTTTTCAACTTTAATTTTAAAGGAATACGGACAGTATGTAATTTTAATGATGCAACGATGTAGAGCTGATGGTTCAAAATTGGATACTTTAATAAAGAAGTTTACAGGACAGCAATTATCAATTTCAGGAAAAACTTTTGTAACTGTTGCAATAATTTTCCATGAAGGACCTACTGTTACTTCTGGACATTACACAGTTTATCTTAAATGTGAAAAAGGCTGGACACTGTGTAATGATTCCCAATTGGTTTTTAAGCAACGTTTGCCTTTTGATTTAGCAAATTCCTATCTAATCTTCCTGAAACCTAAATTTTAGAGAGACTTGGCAAGATCTGGACAAAACAATTTTACCATTTTATTGGATTACCATTGGAATTTTCAAAAAAAAAGATTTTTTAAATTATCATTTGGCCTAACGGAAAGATAACCAATTGTAATGTGGACTTTTTTAATTTTTTATGAAACTTTCGAAAACCAAAAATTTAGAGAAAATCGGTAACATCTGCACAATTTAAATTTTGGAATGTTATTGGAGTGCCATTGGAAATTTTTTCAAAAAAGATTTTTTAAATTACTATTTGGCCATGCGGAAAGGTAACCAATTCTATTGTGGACTTAATAAATTATTAATAAATCTTTCGGGAACCAATATGTTACAGAGAATCGGTGAGATCTGTACAAATTAAACTTTAGAATTTTATTGGATTACCATTGGAAATTTAATCAAAAAAGAATTTTAAAATTACTATTTGGCCTAAAGGAAATGGAACCAGATGTATTGTGGAGTTATTTGAGATATAATATTGTGATTATACTTCTGAAACAAAAATTTCAGACGGTATTTTAAAGAACTAAGTATTGATATTAGATGATATTTTTTTAGAATATTATGCATTTCTATATTGTTAAGTTTAAGTAAAAAGAGATTCTGGGCTTTTTTAATACAATCTTTGAGATTGTTATTTTTTTTTTGCCCGCTGTTAAATGATGAATGCAATTGCTTTCACAATTTATAGTGAAATGCAATATATTCTGAAAACAGCAAAAATAAGGCAAAAATATTTTTTGATAAATATGTAAATATGTGTACTGTATTATAAAATGTTTTAAAAAATATTAATACTTTTTTCTTTTTTTTCAGATTGGTATAGAAAATTTTCAAAACCTAGAACCATTTTTAAAGCAATTTTTAAAAAAAACAAATGAATAAATATTTTTTTGAACGGGTATGGTAAGTCAATAGTATCATGGTTCCTTTTTTTCTACTTCTCTACAATCACATTTTCAGTTTTTAATTGTAGTCTCTCAAGGACCTTGTAATGTGATTAGTGTTTTTAAAAAAAAAAATAAAAAAATACGCGCACCGTACGCGTACGGTAAAAAAAAAATAAAAAAAGTTTTTAAAAACATATATAAAAAAAAGATGAAAGATAAGGTTGGCTCTTAAAAGAGCCGTTGTGTTCATGCAGGGACAGAGGAAAGAAAGATTGGGAAAATTAGTCTCTGCGACAAGTGTGCTGATCTATTTTGTTGTTCACTAGGGAAACACTGGTCTCCCTATGACAAATTAGATCATGACAAGAGGCGCATCGAATATCAACCCTCAGAAACCGAGGGTTAATTTCCAGAGGGCCAGCAAAAGGAGATGCTCCCCCCACAGATGAAGGGCTCACCTGACCTGCAGAAAAAGGACTCGGCCCTGCAGATGATTGTCCAGGCTGAGCTGCTGTGGATGTGCTTGGTTGACTTACTGAAGGGTTACCTCCAGTAAGTCGAGCATGTGTCCTTTTGTGTACATCCTTAAGGTGTCTCATCATGGTATGATTCCCAAAGGAATACTTCCTGTCAGGATTCCCTCTTGAAAGTACACGACCACACAGCTTACAAGTCACTAAGGGTGCATTTACCTTTTGCTGGCCTTCTGGAAAAGTAAAATAATCCCATACATAAGAGGTCTTTTGTTTCCTCGCTCTCTGCCTCAAGGTAGTGCTGCTAGCCTCACTCTCAGAAGGGCTCTGCTGTTCTGCCATCGTATCACAAAGACAACCCAGCTCCTTCTCCTAAGGGATCACAAGCAGAAATGAGGGGAATGGGTGTGGTGTAGGAGAGTTCTAGAACTGAAAGTAGTTTCAACCAATCAAAAGTTGTGTTTCATGATCACATGACCTACCATACGCTTACGGTACGCTTACGGTGCGCTTACGGCAAAAAGTACGCATGCGCGTAAAAAAGACACGCTCACGCGCACATGCGCAAAACTGGCACGCCCCTCCACTTTGCGCGCGTGACGTACGACTACGTAAATTGCGTAAATGAACGCAAACAGCGTAGGAAACTAGCGTAATTACCTCGCGACGTGCGCTTACGGTACGCGCTCAGTAAAAAAAAAAAAAAAAAAATATTGCTAATAAATTTTACCTGTTTATTTTAAAAAAAATATAAAATAAAAACATATTGTAGAATTTTTAAATTTTAACCATAGTCTTTAAAAAAGGATAGAAAATAAAAATAAAAATATGTAAAAAAAAAAAGAAAAAAAAAAAAAATTAGCATTTAAAAAACCTTGCAAATTCACTGAAAAAACCATGAGTTTCACTCACGTTATAGTTAGGAATTAGCATTTAAAAAACCTTGCAAATTCACTGAAAAAACCATGGGTTTCACACATGTTATAGTTAGCTGGACATTTCACTCGTAAAAAACCAATGAAATTCCCCCGTTATAGTTAGTTCACCTAACTATAACTCGCGCGCCCGCAATGCACTACTGATGACGTCACATATTACATCACTCATGACATGGTCACTGACATCACTCATGACATCACTGATGACATCTCAAATGACATCACTGATGACATCACTGATGACATCATCCTTGTGATAGAGTGGTAGACCTCCTCTTCCCCTAATATAACCATTGAAACACACATTCAAAAATAGAGACTAAAATTTTCAAAACAATGGACATACCAATACCAGTTACAACAACCTATTCAGTAATTCTAAGAAACACATACACATCCACTCATTCACCAACAGTCCTCTACAGTCACTCATACATGCACTCACTCATCATATGTATTCATACACCTACACATCCTGTTACACAACGCCACTCATCCATAGAGTTACTCACACACATAGTCACTCATGCTAATAAAGAATCAAACATCCATTTACTTGCATATACAGTTATACACACACCACCACACTTACTTCTACAGAAACTTACATATACTTACTCTTTTAAACAATCACTTATAGAAACACATACTTATTCATACAGGAATTCTTCCAATCTCTCACTCTTACATATACTCACTTATATACACCAATAGTCACATTTACTAGTTAAATAGATATGTAGTTACTCATGAAGACACTATTGAGACAGTCATTCACTCACTAATACACCCATACACACAGTCATCCACCCATACAGTCCTGCACACATGCTGTCTTCAATACATACAAAGAGTGAATCACTCATTCATGCACCTATGCACTACATAATACCCCCCACCGAACCATACAGACACTCAGACTGATACTTAAAAAACAACTAATAGCCTATATAGACACCCATGAAGCTACTCACCAACCCATGCAGCCACTTATACACAAAGTGAGAGACTAATACAGATTTTTTCTTATTTAAACATTACTCAGTAAGCCATGTATTTACTATGATACACTTAATCAGTCATTTACACAATCAATTTTTCAAAAACAAAGCATTCATTTAGACACTTATATACCCATTTATTCTTCCATTGTCCTTGAGATATACATATATAAAACATATTTAATTTTCAGAAAAACACACATTCACTGGATGATGTCATCAGTGATGTCATCAGTGATGTCATTTGAGATGTCATCAGTGATGTCATGAGTGATGTCAGTGACCATGTCATGAGTGATGTAATATGTGACGTCATCAGTAGTGCATTGCGGGCGCGCGAGTTATAGTTAGGTGAACTAACTATAACGGGGGAATTTCATTGGTTTTTTACGAGTGAAATGTCCAGCTAACTATAACATGTGTGAAACCTTTGGTTTTTTCATTGAATTTCTAAGGTTTTTTAAATGCTAATTCCTAACTATAACGTGTGTGAAACCCATGGTTTTTTCAGTGAATATATATATATATATATATTTATATATATATATATATATATATATATATATATATATATATATATATATATGTTCACCAAATCTCCTATGAGTAAAGAGAACTGAGATTTCTTTATTGACTCATAAAAATAGATAAAATATTTGGATAAAAAGTCAATAATTTAAAAAAGGAGACAGCATACGTCTTTTTCCAAATGATGTATTTCTTTAGCCCTCCTGCAAACAGAAAATGTTTTAAGCATTGAGTGATATTTCTGAGATTCTTGTGCAAGCAATTGGAACTCTGACCTAGGAAGGCAGTCAGACTGATATAGAACACAACTTGCATCAAAATGGTATGAACACCAATAGTGATCTCTGATTTCAAATCTTACATCACTAGACTATAGAAACATGCCATAAAGGCAAACATACACCTTAAAAGAGACTGTGCATGTGGGCTCACCAACTCAAATTACAGGGTAGAAAGGTCCAGGAGTACTGGAATTAACTAGAATACTGAGGGTCAAGAGGACAAGTGCATTTAGGATCAGGGGGGGCAGGCAAACAGAATCTGGTGCACAGGAGCCAGGAGGACTCAGACAAGTAGAAACAGCAAGGTAGGACCAAAAGGAGTACAATTAGGGGAAGAGAAAAAGGGGGACCATTAGAACCAGGAAATTGAATATTAAGGCCAGGAGGACAAGGCCAGTGGTCTATGACCTGGGTTGCCAGAAGGATAAACAAACAATGGCCAAGCTTAGGAGGAGCCAAACAAAAAATACCATCATTAAATTGTTGCAGAATAAGGGGCTCAAGAAGCAAGATTATTTGAAGGACAAGGGACAAGAGAATCAGAACTACATCCAGAAGTACCAGGAGGACTAGGAAAACCAGGAGTAGTGGTACAAGGGCCGGTAGGTTGAGGACGGCAACATTAGGTCTAGTGGAGATAGATACGTTAAACCATTCTAATTAGAGCCAGCACCAATGGAATCAGACAAAGATGACCAAGAGCATCAGGCCAAAGATGATCAGGCCAGGTAGACCATGACAAAGTGGACACTAACAAGTGGGTAGAGTCACATAAGGATCACAAATGATGAGGGCCAATAGAATTGACTAATATTAAGAAGACAAGGACTGTGAGAGCCAGACCACGGAAGACCAAGACACTAGGGGCTTGGTGGACTAGGATGATGGGAACCAGCAGGGCTTGGCTTTGTGATACCAGGCCAGAGGATCAGGGCAAGGAGAATGAAGAAGACCAGGGCAAGAAGGCCTAGGGTAAGGAGGACCAGGAAGAAACAGGGCCAGACAGTGACAGGACTAAGGGTAGCAGGAAGGGCCAGGACACCGATGACCAACACAGGAGGACCAGAACAAGGTGTAACAGGGCTAAGAAGGCTATGACTAAGATACCTATGAGTGCCACTTCTAGGAGAACTTGGCCAGAACAACCAGAGCATTAAAAAACATAGATAATAGGATTAAGGTCTGTGGGCAGAGATACAGGACGATGTTAAGGAATATGAAGATCAGGAATAGGAGGTCCAGGACCAGGAGGATCAGAACCTGGGTGACCTGAAAGATCAGATCACATGGCACCAGGAGAGCCATCAACAGGTGTACCAGGACTAGAAACACCGGGGCAAGGAGAACTAATACCAGGATGACAAGGCAGGATGACCAGGACAGGGGATTCAGAACAGGATAGCTATGAGGAACAGGATCAGAATCACCAGGCCCAGAAAGACTAGAAAAGGAGGAACAGGACCATTGGTGCAGCACCAGGTGCACTTGGTAGATGTGCAAAAATGTATATTTTTGCATGATAACCTGAAAGATTTGAACGGAGGCTTTTCAACTCTGGGAGTGAATGAGGCCTGCTATCTAGAGCTCAGTGCCAGTGAACTGACCTGGTAGGGTACATCTGATTGGTTCACCCACAATTGACATGAGTTAACTTAATTATAAGTTCCTAGTTTATGGTACCATGGATAGCCATGGATACCCAGGGCCTGTAAGTTAAAGTGTTCCTCGTAGACTGCAGCACCTATTGTGCTACCACGATAGTGACACAACAGAACTAAGCAGAGCAGAGGAAGACTCCCAGACTGCCATTGCTGGCTGATAGAGCAGTTTTAAACTGTTAAATCAAAGACAAAGCCCAGACTTCCCTATTTATTAATATATATAAGCACCCCTGAGGTAGGCCTATCAAGCTCTAAGGCAGTTTGCTATATATTAAAAAGAACATGTGTTTTATGTGTTTTTACAGTAAAACCCTCCAAATTGTGTTTCTACTGTCGAATAATTAGTAGCTCCATTGGCGAGTACAGAGTTACACGCTGACAACTCAAAGGATGTTCAACCACTCCTGCATCACCTCGTTTCTCCAATCTCCTTCTACCTCTTTCTGCTGTCCTGGTGTACCCTACCTACTCCTCTCTTTGCTATTTCCAAAAACTTCATTAAATTGTTCTCATCCTTGTATCTGGCTCTCAATCTCTCCTTATCATCAGTCACCACTTACCCGCTTTCTCTAGCCATCTCCGCTGCATTTATAACAAAAAACTAAAGGATTAAAAAAAAAGCTTGAATATCTCCAACTCCAGTCCAGATAGTCTCTTCATTGCTGAAACATGCTGATCATTTGGCACATCCCCCACTTTTCATGGGAACATCCCACCTAGCTACTAAATCATCGTAATAAAACAATATACTATAAAAACTATAAGTGGAGCAGGAAAAGGTCATCTTCAAGATGTCCTTACTCACCATAAGTTACCAAGAATTTGTATCATAGGAATGCAAATACTTACTCGGCTGCTGCTCCCTTTCCAAGACTGCATTTTGCGATTCCCAAATAGAGAATTTTACCGATTCGCTATTTGTAAATTGCAAAATGCTATGCATGTAGGAATGGCAAAACAATTTGCGATTCCTTAACATTAACGAATAGCGATTTGGGAATTGCAAATCACTATTAGGTAATGTGACTTCATTCATTCCTGTGGGCCTACAGGCCCATAGGAATGAATGGTAATGCATTCGCTAATTGTGATTACCAAATTGGTAATCGCAAATTGAGAATGCAAATCTAAGGCCCCCCCAAGCACCAAACAAAAAAAGGTAAGTGTACTCATGTAAAGCACGCGCGCTACATAGCACTTTGAAAAGTGCATTTTTGTGCTTTTGTCAAAGCATGCACATATTACCATCAAATTGAAGTTGATGGTAAGTAGCATTTCCTAAATGCACATTTCACATTTAGGGAAAGGCAACATGCATTGACATTAAGGAATCACAAATTGCGATTCCCTAAATGCATTCCCAATTTAGGTGATCGCAAAAAATTGTGATTCTCTAAATTGCGAATGCTAAAACCTACAGGTCTTAGCATGCAATATTCTCACAATACACAATGGAAGATACTTGGATTCAACAACAATAGTGCTTAGCTCAATCCTGGGAGTGTGGCAAAGAGCAGTCAGGCATTACTGGAGGAACATGCTTTAAGCATTTTACAGTACCATTATAGTGCATAAGTTATTGAGACGGCTCAAAAGAAATCCAATACCAATTTATAAAAATAGAGTGTATTTTTATATAAATATCGACACCAAAATGAACTTTGTATCATACATACAACTGGTGTTGTGGATTTTTAAAGTGTTCAAAAATAGATGCACTTTATCTGTCAAACTGGTCGTATTTAAATAAATGGGGAAAAACCCAAGTGACATTCAGTCACTTTCAGGGTGAGTTCATACGAACCCTCTTGTGAATAAGGAGGATAAGGTGATGCGGGTCCATAGATCAAGTTCCAACAGTTGTTACTTTGTTACCTTGCCGAGGAAGTCCGGGTACGGAGGTGACTTGGCTGTCCTTGGTACTGAACGAGATCTGTGCGAGCTGTCAAATGTGCAGTACTTAACAAAACCAGACTTGAAGATGGAGTTCCACTCTACCAATGGAGAGTAGAGGCCTTTGGGGGTCCTAGCATCTGGATTCAGCGGCTGGATTTCTTCTACCTTGCTCGGCAGCTGCTGGTGCAGAGGAAGCTGGCAGCTGTCAATCACTGGACTGGTAGCACCAAAGATGCTTTACAACAGACTCGACAACACCAACTTCAGGATGCAGGAACACAGCAGCGGGGTCTTTGCCATCGTCGGTCGCTATTGCTGTGCAGTGCTCTCGGGTAGATGTTGTTCAAGGGGTAGATCACCCAACTGGCAATCACCAAGCTTTGACTGCAGCAAATGAAGTCGACAGTTACTTCAGCGGCTGGAGGGCAACAAGAGTGGGTAGTGGCTTGAAACAATGGAAAAGCTTAGCAATCACTCTGGACTTGCAGGACACCACTTCTCTTGGGGCTCATTCTTAGCAGACCCAGCAGGTTGCAATTCTTGTCACTCAGCACGTCAATTTTACTGCAGCTTGCAGGAGACTGGACCCACCAATCCTTGGAAGTCTGCTTCGCTTTCTGGCATCCACTGGAGTCCTTTTTGGTGGACGCCACAAGCTTACAGATACATGTTGAACACAAAGTTCCAGTATATGATGTTCAGGTCACTTAAGTGTCCTATCTTCACACTGCAGCAAAGTCCAAGGTCCTGCTTTCAGTATTGCATCTTCTTTGTGCCTTGGATTCAGGCTTGAAGGACAGTGGCCAATTGGCTACTGGTCCCTGTGACTAACCCGCCCCTGGGGTGACAACATCCTGTGGGTGTACATCACCTTTCTACCCAGAGTCCTCTAATATAGGGTCTTGCATTAATGGCAGAACCCTCCCTTGGCTGTACAGACCTCCTAGTCCACCCTAAAGGTGTGGCTAGCCTTTTGGAGGTGTATGCCTTCTGAATAGCTAATTTCCCCCACCTGTCAGGCTGGACAGGGTGGGAAGGGTTTTGTCCTCGGGTGCGTGAACAATACACTTGCACATCAAGGGCGGTGAAGTTTTTAAGGCTTGATTGCTGTAAACACTAGCACATCTCACCAGGAGGGCAGAGTTATCTTGGAGACAAATGGCTTGGGGAAGCTCGCCAAAGCACTGGAGCACTAAACCTTAGATGGGCACCCACTCAGGGTGGCAACTACGTGCATGCCAGTTCACCCCGACATGAACATCATTTTGAGGTGAAAAAGCACGGTGTTTGATACCAAACACAACACGATTTGGTTGTTTCTCGAATTTTCTCAGTAGCCAGTTAAATGGACCGTCGGTCACATACAGATAAAACCTTGCTTTACAGTGTTACTGTAGGGATATTTATCTATACAGATATATATCCAGATCTTTAATATAATGCACCCTACCTACTGGGATTAGGAGGACATCCTTAAGAGTGACTTACTACATAAAGGCAACACATGGTGTGTGCAGAGTCACTCTGGAGCAGAAATGCTGTTTGTGCAGGGCTGCAATGGCGCACCTGCAGACATACTTTTACTTGGGTCAGCCTTGGTGACCCCTTTACCACCTTTGCCCTGGGTACCACTCTTATCATATACCAGAGACTTATAAGGGAGGAAAAGTACCTTGCCAATTGGGTGTACCAATTAGCACCACTTTTAGGGGAAGAGTCAGAAACCTGCATCTAGCAATTCTAATGGGGGCAAAACGTGGGGGTGGCCATCCTCAAAGAAGCCCAGTTTCCAACATATACATTGCCAATTAACTGCATAATGAAAGTTAGCTGTGTGCTATGCAGCCTCCAGCAAATAAGAAAATCTGAGCGCTGTTTAACTCCTTCATGTATGCATGTACATTCACATATACCAGCATCTACAGACTCTCCATTGACTTCCCGTGGTCACCTTTAGGCCCACCACATGGTCCACTTGGCTATTCATATCATTCGACCTAACCTGATCTCCCTAAAACTGTGGCAATATTCACAAAATATAATGCTCCAATCCAGCTGTCTCCAGGTCTGACCACCACTCTTATCAGAAAAATGCATATTGATAAAATCTGTTTCTCCTGTACAGAAGTAAGTTCCTAAATAGTCTTCCAGCAAGATTAAGGCCAATCCATGACAACTTTGAATTCAGGAGAGTATAGTCCAACCTGACTGTTAATGCTCATATATCTTGCATAGGACCATTTAGAGGATGATATTTTGTAGTAAGACTCCATGCTTCTTACACTTTTCTGTCACAGTGCATGCATGTAAATGTAAATGTAAATGTAAGTTGGTTCTTATAGAGCGCTGGCTGTCACTCTGCGAGGAGCATCCTGGTGCTGTGGAGGTTGGAGGTAAGAGGAGAGGAGGGGCACTAGTGTTTCTAAATAAGGGAGTGACATAGTTCCTCTGGGGCTGCAAATACCCAAGTCTTAAGAGCCTTCCTGAAAAGTGTCTCTGTCTCAAGTGATCTCAGGTGAGGTGGTAGAAGGTTCCAGGCTTTGGATCCCAGGACGGCCACTGTTCTACCGCCCTTAGTTTTATATTTGAAGGAGGGTGGCTTGAGATAGTTGGCGGTGGAGGACCTGAGATTTCTAGTTGTGGTGTATGTGGTGAATCTTGCGGAGAGACACTTGGGTCCAAGTTTGTGTTTGGCTCTGAATGTAATGAGAAGGATTTTAAAAAGAATTCTTTTATGTACAGAGAGCCAATGAAGGGCTTGTAGGACTGCAGATGCTGAGGATCTTCTAGGAAGCTTCAAAACGAGTCGAGCCGTGGCATGCTGGACAACCTGCAGCTTCTTTATTGTGGATTTGTTGGTACCTGCTAATAGACTGTTGCAGTAGTCCAGACGCGAGAGTATCAGGGCCACTGCCACTGATTTCCTGGCAGTAAGTCGGATGAAGTCAAAGAATTCTTTCAAGGATTTAATGAGGCTGAAGCATGTCCCTGCTACTGCCGCGGTGTGGGGGAGAAAGGTGAGCGCGGAGTCGAATTTTACTCCCAAGTTTTTCGCTACCTTGACTGTGTCCGGGGGTTGGTGTCCCATCTGGCCACCACTTGCCAGGTTGGAATTGGACATTTTTCCCTATGGGGAGGATTTCAGTTTTGTCCGTGTTGCATCTCAAATGATTCTCTCTCATCCAATGGATGATTGCGGTGAGGCAGTGTTTGAAGGTAAGTTCAGTCGAGGATGAGTTGTTGTCTAGGGAAAGGATCAATTGGGTGTCATCCACGTAGGACGTGACTTCAATGTCAAATGATCTTATTAAGTGGATGAGAGGGGTCATGTAGACATTGAACAGCAGTGGGCTCAGAGTTGAGCCCTGTGGGACACCAGTTGTTATGTTACGTTCCGTTGAAATAAAGGTACCTAGGGCAACTGCTTGTCTACGGTTGGTAAGAAAGGATTTAATCCAGTCTAAGGCAGTGCCTGAGATGCCAGTACGTTCGAGTCGTTTCAGAAGTATGCTGTGGGAAATGGTATTGAACGCAGCCGACAAATCGAGTAGGATGAGGACAGCTTTCTTGCCATTGTCAGCTATGGTTTTTAGTGCATCAGTAATTTCCAATAGAGCTGATTCAGTGGAATGTTTGGGGCGAAAGCCTGATTGTTGAGGGTGCAGAATATTATTATCCTCAATAAATTTAGACAGTTCTTTATGCACGAACTTCTCTGTTATCTTGCCAAGCAATGGAAGTAAGGAGATAGGCCAAAGATTAGAGAGCACGAAAGAGTCAATGTTTTGTTTCTTCTTCAGTGGTTTCACAAGCCCGAGCTTCCACTCGTCCGGAACAATGGCTGTGCTGATGGAGGAATTCACTATCTGATTAATAATGGGGTTGACTGTGTCTATTATTTTGTGAAGAATCAGTGGAGGGCAAGCATCTAGGGGTGAGCCTGATTTGCAAGTTCTTATGGCCTCATGGGTCTGTTCTAATGAGACTTGCTTAAAGGTCCGGATAAAGTGAGTGGGTGTTGGCTCGGAGCCCCCATCCAGATCTTGTGGAATGTCAAAAGGGAAGTCCTTCTGTATTTTTCTTATTTTTTCTTCGAAAAAAGCTGAAATTTCATCACAGAGATTCTGTGATGGGGGTATCTCTTTCAGTAGCACCTTGGGGTCCGTAAAGGACTTTACCACTGAAAAAATGGCTTTTTGGTTTTGGTTAGCTTCCAGAATTTTCTTAGTGAAGTATTCTTTCTTAGCGTATTTGATCTGCTGATGATAGAGCCTTCTGCCACATTTGTAGGCTGTTCTATCCTCAATGTTGTAAGTTTTCCTCCATTTCCGCTCTTTCTGCTTGCATATTAGTTGAGCTTGAGCCAGGGTGGGTGTGAACCAGGGTTTATTTATTATTTTAGGTTTTTTGTGCTTATCAGGTCCCTCCAGAGGGGAAAGCTCGTTGCAGGTTGAGGTAAGCTAGGAGTGGAAGTGACGTGAGTCCTTCCTAGTGTTTCCTGTTAGTACTGGAGTTAAAAATTGGGCAATGGTAGCCAATCTCGAGTTTTCCGCTAATTTTGCCTATCTACGTCCATATCGGGGCAGAGGGGACGGCCTATGAGCAAGGGTCGTCTGGGGGATTGTAAGGGTGAGGGGGACAAAGAGATGGTCCGACCAGATCAGGGGAAGAGGGGAACCAACTGAAAGTGGGGCGAAGTTAGAACAGACCCCATCTAATGTATGGCCTGCTTGGTGTGTTGGACCCTCTATGAGTTGAGTCAGAGTAAGCAGTTCAGTGATTTGAAGAAAGTTATCTGCTCCTGAGTCAGTCTTGTCTTCAAGATGGAGGTTAAAATCACCAAGTAGGGTGAAATTGGCATATCTGAGCAGGAGGTGGGTGGCTCAATCCATCCCCAAGCGAGTCTAGAAAGGTAGTACTGTGTCCCGGTGGGCGGTAAATTAAGGCGCCTGAAAAGGATAGGGAGGCATTTAAGGAGAGGCAGAAGCCCAAGCTTTCTGCTCCCTTGATGGTATCAAGGTTCATACTGGTGCAATGAAAGGTGCCCGTAAGATGATAGCTAAACCCCCTCCTCTACCCTCTATTCTATCTCTCCTATGGATTGTGCAATCGGGTGGGAGGGCGACTGCTAGGTCAGGGTTACACCAATCTTTCAGCCATGTCTCAGTAATAAAAAGCAGATCGAGCTGCTGGTCTATGATAAGATCCCTGACATCTTGGCAGTGCTTGCTTAGTGATCTAGCATTTATTAGTCCCCCCTTGATTAGCATATTGGGTTTTGTTATAGAGGTGGGGCTGTTGCCTGGGGTTGGAAGTCCTGTGGGCAGAGTGGTTTTACAAAAATATCAAGAACAGGCCCCCATGATACCCTCAGGTGGGATCTGGCACTTACAGTTTCTCTTGTTGAGGATTCTCAAGGCCTCAGATGTGTACACGCTCCTCGTAAGGAATTGGGCATTATTTCCTGTCCCTGTCTCGGACTTGGCGTGGACGGGCACAGACGGGCTTGCCTCTGGTTCGCCTCCTGCATGCCAGCGGCACGCCCGCTGCGCGCGTCCGCTGCGCGTCCAGCCCAGCATGGAACTAAGTAGCTGGCCGGGCGCGGGGGCGTATTAGGCTCCGCCTACAGCCAGAAGTTGAAGCAATCCGGAAGGCAGGTTGGGCAGATGAAGGGGGAGTGTCCGCTTCCCTCCGATCGAACGGCGAAAATGCCTGCGTCGGACCGGGGAAGCGGAAACGACAAACACAGGGGCAGTGGTGAGTAAAACAATCGCTATGTATGTGAGCGGCAAAGAGGGCACTTTAAAACGCTGGCTACTGTTATCCTAACAGCAAAACTGGTCACATACAATATAAGTGCAGAGGTAGCAAGAATATGATTTAAAAAATGAGGTCTACTTCTTCATTTTTTTACCATTAAAAGATTAAGAACAAATTGAAATGACAGTTTAAAACAGATTCACAGTTTTGACAACGAGTATAAATTCAGGTAGAAAAGCATGGCGCTGGCCGTAAAAGGTGCCAGATACCTAAGGAGAGTAGTGCGATAGCTCAGTGGGCGCTCTTCACACCGTACACTCCGCTGCGCGTCCGGCCCAGCATGGAACTAAGTAGCTGGCCGGGCGCGGGGGTGTATTAGGCTCCACCTCCAGCCGGAAGTTGAAGCAATCCGGAAGGCAGGTTGGGCAGATGAAGGGGGAGTGTCCTCTTCCCTCCGATCGAACGGCGAAAATGTCGGCGTCGGACCGGGGAAGCGGAAACAACAAACACAGGGGCAGTGGTGAGTAAAACAATTGCTATGTATGTGAGCGGCAAATAGGGCACTTCAAAACGCTGGCGACTGTTATCCTAACAGCAAAACTGGTCACATACAATATAAGTGCAGAGGTAGCAAGAATATGATTTAAAAAATGAGGTCTACTTCTTCATTTTTTTACCGTTAAAAGATTAAGAACAAATTGAAATTACGGTTTAAAACAGATTCACAGTTTTGACAACGAGTATAAATTCAGGTAGAAAAGCGCTGGCCACTAAACCACAAAACTGCTGTTATATGACTGAAGCATCCATCTGACACATGCATGACACCATATAGACCAGACTACACCGACATCCTCCGAATCAAGCACAAGCATCAAGAATATTGTTTGTATCTGAAAATGCAACTTTTTGCAAATTTTCAAATCACTCTGTTTCGCTTCATATTTAAGGCGAACCACAACTTGGTTATAGAATGATCGGCAACCATGATACATGGCATTTACTGTTTCTTATGCAGGACACACAATACCACCTGTAAGAAACTGGAGTATTCGTTGATGGGGGTAAGTACCCACCTCAAGTAATAATCACAATTCTTGTCAGGATGAGAGACTAAAGTCATAAATAAACCTGAGCTCAACCCCCTGGTTGATATTGTACAGAGAAGACCTTAACATAAAGGATATATATGTAAATTATTTATGCAGTATCAAAGCAGTAATAAAGTTGAAGTGCAAAACAATAAAAATCCCAAATCAAATTAGATAAACAGAGTAAAATGTAATAACAAAACTCTAGGAATGGAAAGCGGAGATAAACATTTTTAAAGTTGTAATTAGAAATATCACCAAGAAGCACAAAGTGTCAATGATAGTCAATGGTCCTGGTAGAACAGGACCTATGTGCAATTTGGAGCTGGCCGTGGTATAGTGAATGTCGGATACACTACCCAGGTTCATCTGGATCAAAGATTTTGCTTTCTGCCTTCGGTCCTTTAAGTGTCAATCCACCAATTGAGTAAGCTTCTAAAGTACCCTGGAGCCTTAAAGGGTGTCATACAGAGGCCAACAGCAGGGTCCAGTCCAGGACCAGCTGCCACTGATCAGCTGGGCAGTTACAGGAAAGGACTCTTGTAGCTTCTTGTATCCATGCAGCTTGAACAGGCGGTCAGCTTTATTACCCTTGGAGTCCTCTTCTCTGTCCTGGGTACAAGAGAGAGCAGACTCAGTTCTTCGAGGCTCTTCTCAGGTTGCAGGCAGCAGTTTCAGTCCTCTTATGTGTTTCCGCAGGTTAAGGAGTGTTCTGACGTGGATGCCTGGAAATGCCACATATATGCTTGGCATGAACTAATGGGTACAAGTGTACTATGGCTATCCTAGTGTAATATCCACAACTAGCTGGTGTAACGTTTTGCATCAGACACAAGCCCCGACTGCCTTGTTTGCAGAAATTGCGATTAATCAAACATTGTACTCCAATTCTTTCTTGAGATTGGCCTACATCAACTCCCCTTTCAGTACATCTGTACCACATTGATGAATGATGAGCTACACACATACTTGGCTCCCATACTGTCCCCTATGAATACAAACTCTTCCTTTACCCCACACCACCATGCCAATTAAACCTTTTTACCTAGTCCAACAAGTGGGCCAATTGAAATGGCACATAATTGAAATTAGAACATTGGAATGTTGGGAGCTCCATTGAAAACAATGGAGTGCTCCGGGCTTATAATGGCTGGTATAAGCCCGGAGCCAACATTCCAATGTGTCTTTGTTCACAGCTCTGGCTGTGAACAAAGACTTCAGGGAGCCGGAGGGGATTTGAATCCCCTCGCGCTCCCTGAAGGCTTCGTTGTGTTAGAACATTCTGCCCTCTAGTGGCAGAATGTTCTAATAGCCTTATAGCCCTTCGTAGCAGGGCTATACCGGCTTTTAAAGTCCCTCTGCTTTGTTAAAGTCCCTTGCCTTCGTCTCGGGCCTTTAACGCTGCAGCGGGCCTTTAACAGCCGGTATAGCCCGCTATGGCGGGCTATAAGGCTATAATATTAACCCAGCCTATCCTTATGAGTCATCTGTCTCCAATAACCCGCAACTCTTGAAAACTGTCAATGACAATCTCTATCCAGATTCATTAATGAATGTGCATAGTGATCATCAACGCTGGTTTGAGTCTACATATCAAAATTCCCTTGAAAACAAGGTGGATCTCGTCAATTCTAAGTTATCCAGGCTAGAGAAAACTATGGCTCACCAAAGCTCTAAGGGGCATATTATCAAGAAATGGCATTAGAATTATCGCCGCTGTGCCGATAATGGCCTTGATAATATGCCCTTGAGAATTCTCATAGAAGCCCATGTTCTGGTGTCAACAGGGGCTTCTATTCGAATTCTCTGTGGCATATTATCAAGGCCATTATCGGCGCTTTAGAGGCAGTTTTCTGCCGCTAAAGCGGCGATAATTTTAACGCAGTGCTTGATAATATGCCCCTTTGTTCTCAGTTTTAAAAAAAAAATCTCCTTTGCCTCTATGATGGCTGAGTAGTCCTGGGGCTTAAGATTTAGGCGGAATTGTCTACATCATCCAGATAGATTCCAATCCCACCTCTCACCGAAGGACTTTGGCAACCTACTTCCAGATTATGTCACTTTTTGCCCCTCTACCTCCACGTTTACCATACATATCAGTTAACTTTGCACCAAATAGAATACCAACTATCACAACATTTAGAACCCTGTGTCAGACCTACGTAATGAAGGCGTTGGACAACAGGAAAATTGTTTCTATTCTGACCGAACCCCTATTCACTCATTTCACCAAAATAGTCACGTCAGCCTTATGCTACCTGCTACCTAGTTGTAAAACTTCAGTGAAGCGCAAAGTGGAAATGACTGACATAAATTTCTGAAATAACCTCACAATACAACCTTGATCTTCTAGTCCTTTCAAATCCCTGGTTTAATGAGATTGGATAGCTGCAACAGCGGATGAAGGCTTGGAAGCAGTGCTGCACTTATCATTAGGAATTTGTAAGATTTCAAAGAGAAACCCAATAGCTTGTTTTCTTTTTTCCGTGCCTTACTCTTGAACTACAAGATCAACACAATTCTCCTTTTCAACTTAATAATATCTATCATCCTCCTGGTGATAATGCTGGTATTATCAACGAGTGCTTGGAGCTCATGACCAACCAATCAATTCAATGTGACAAGGTCTTTTTTTCTTGAGAATTGAATCTTCTTTTGGTCAACACAGCTCACTGTGTGGTCAATCCCCTTTGCTCTTTGGAAATTATCTAAGCCAATACAACCTTCGACCTACACGCATGGAAGGCTCACTACTAGACTTAACTATATACAAGAATGACCGCCTCTCAGTAGATGATCTCATAGCTGTAGAATGGTCAGACATAAGAGTATTCCTTTTTCTATGCTGCCCTCTCATTCTATAACCAGGGGAACCCAAAATGGTGATTGTATGATTTTGCACTAACGAGCATACGGAACTCAATTATTTTGGCATCAGCTCACAGGATATACTTTTAGCAGTGGATGGCCCTCGGGGGCACCAGGGTATCGACCCTCTGCCATTACTGCTGGCATATTACATCTTTTATTTGAAAACAAACAATGTCACAGATTGTTTTTTGCATGTCAATTCTGTAATGTTAGGTTGGCATTAGAAGAGGGCTTCACTACCTGTTTTGCGCATGTGTCAGGCAGGAGCTGTTACAGCCCAGCCTAACACATACACAAAACATGTCTGCCATGCTGCACTAGCAACACACAGTGCCGCATGTCAGATAATGGAGCTTTAGAGCTTGTCAATCACACGCTCTCTAGCCCAATCAGAATCTGGAATAGAGAAAAAGGTCTACCTTGGTACCTTCAACCCTATTCCAGCTTCTGATTGGGTGGAAGCTGATGAGTCTGCCGCCGGCTGCTTCAGAGAGATGAGAGAGTCGGAAAGCATGGGCCTGCCTCAGGTAAGTTTTTCGGAATTAAAGTCTAAGTGTGTTTGTTTGTCTGTGCACTGGGGATTGCATATGTATGTATGTATGTATGATTGAATATGCATGTATGAATTGCATATGTATGCATGTATGTGTGTGTGTACCTGAAACTGTGTATATGTATGCATGTCTGCTTGTATGTGAAGTAAATATCTGCACCAGGGATTGCAATGGCAAGAGGCAGATTGCTGGATCGTGCTGTTGGGCCAACCACTTCCATAATGCACCAGCCGCCACTGTATACTTCTCTATTCTTGACCATCTTTCGGATCTGCTTGATGATCTAATACCACTCAAGAGCAAATATTGGCCACCAGGTTCCATAAGTCTCTCTTTGAGGAAAGGAAAGCCCTGAGGTTACTGGAGAAGCAATGGAGACAGTCCCAATCCACCTCCAATTTAGCATATATCAAGAATGAAATGTCTTTGTGTAAGAGGAATATCCTTAGTGCAAAAGGGACTCTCTTCATTTCGCCCATTGGTATAGGCAAATACCAACCTAAACACCTTTTAGAACTGGTCAGAGCTGTTAGAAAGCCTCACATGTCAGTGAGATTTGGTGACCCAGCTATTATGGTGCAAATCCATATTTACACAGAGTTGTAGACATGAGTTTAAACCAAAATGATGCTCTTGCCCGTGGCTCGTGCCGGGAGTGTTAATATCTTTACTTTTCCTTGTTATTTCCTCTTTGCATTTGTGCTGCACTCTGCAGCACATATGCAAAAAATAAAAGCATATAAGTAAGTGTGTGGCAGGAAGGTTCACCTTCCTGCATAAAAACTATCCTAACCATAATGCAGGCCCCCTTGCAGGTTTCTTTGAAGATATGGGGCAGTTCTGCTAACTTCCTTTCACACAATGCAGCGGGGTAGCTTCACTTGCTGTGCTACCTTTCCGGAAATGATGTACATCCTGACCTCAGAGTTTTATTGATTGGTTTGTGATGCTTGGGAGCTTTTTCAGCTTGATTTTCCTAAAAAATCAAAAGTTCAAGTCTGCTTGCTGGGGACCACTTGGGATTTGGCAAATATACTTAGTGTAAACAAAATACAGGAAAGTAAAAAAAATATATGGAAGCTGTAATTAGTTTTAAGAGAGTGGTTTAACATACGTTCTAGTACCAAATCGCAAGTTGCTTAATATCTACATAAAAGCCTTACAGCTGCCACGTATTTCACCTACAGTGACAGGAATTTTATGAACAACCTCTTGGCATTCTGAGACTTGTAGTTTTGTTCATTCAAAGAAAAGTATTGCCTTGAAACAGCCAATAGACAAGCTGGTTGCTGGCTGCGGGTGTCGCATAGTCATCAGCTGCTGTTCCAGTACTGGTTCTCTTTATACTTGCACTTTGACTTTGGACATTACTAATACAGCACTACAAGGACCCGTATGCGAGAATGACGGAACAGTTTTAAGAGAGCTGCGTGTGCCTGGTGCAGGACACTTTGAGATTCTAGTCCACCTTACAAAAATGCAGCAGGTAAATCGCACCTCTTAAAAGGAATGCATAGCAAACAGCTTTACCAATGCATGGGGCTGTTGCACATGTTAACATTAGAAGCACATACCACTAATTGCAAAGCATATTACATTTATTTTCTATGTAAAAATGGCCAAACCAACGCGCTCTTCAGCACAGCTTCTACGGTCTGTCCTGAACCATGTTTTATTCTCAAAACTGAGCATGCAGGTCCAACCAAGAAAGCATGCACATCTGCAAAAAATAGAACAAACCACAGCTGAAAGAAACGAGACATACCTTGCACCTCAAACCTTGGATGATCCCTGATATATTTTAGAGTTTGTTAGACCTGGGTCCACCCCATCATTCTGTTGATTCAAGTTAGTGCAGGTTGAGTACACAAGGGACTCATCCCAACAAGGAAGGTGGCCTCCAGGAAAGATACAGGGCAGCAGGGAATCATGCTATTTGCCCTACGGGCTGAATTCTCCTTCCAGATGTCTTTGTCCCATACAGTGATCTTAAGAATGTCCTCTGACCCCGGGATGAGCTCAGCCTGCATTAGAGAGCTTCAAACGCAGAGAACCTTTATAGTGTGTTTCAGAACACTTCCTCCCTGCGGAGGGAGAGGTGGGGGAACATTGTGTAGTTACAGGCTGTTACTTCATTATCATAAAATGATCCCAGGGTGCAATTACTTTATTGGCTGCCCTTGATTTCAAAGTATAATGCTAGAGCCTTAAACCTTTGAGACCCCACTATTCAGACAGCTACAGCTGTCACAGATCCCACAGAGCACACTAGATAGGTCAATAGGAATTGCCCTGGACACAGCTGCTTGCAGGCTGTGGTTGCAGAGCTCGAGTCAGCAATGGGCAGGGGAGCCTGGGGAGAAAGATAAGGATGTCCTGCATAGAAATGGTATTAAGTGGTTTAAGCCTCTGATTCAAGGAGTGATGGACCCAACCAGTAATGTTCTGGGTGGATTATGGATACATAGCAGTGATCAGTGGGTGAGAGAAAAGTCAGAGCTAGGGACTGCCAGATTTTTTATTTACCACTCAGAAGGGCCTTGGACTTTATGGTATGCTGACAAGTGTCAGTCCGATGAATACTTACACTCATGAACTGGACTAACACGGCCTGGCACAAACAGTGATTTATGGCACACTGGAGTCTAGGATCCTTTTCCATCTTTGCTATTGCCTCCCCTCCTTTCACTTATATTTTTGCTCTATCTAGCATCCCTTTCTACATTTAGATGAGGGCAGACCAAGATCTATATGCTCCCGTTCGCTTCCTCTTTGTAGTCCCTTTGCATTTTCCAAGACTTTCCACCCGTAGCCTAATCTTGATGGTGTATTATAATATTTTCTTTAAGGGGAAAACGACCCACTATTAAACCTCTAATATTCCCTCTCTATTCTGCTCCCAATCCAATGCCCACACAGCTATGAATTGTCTTCCTCCATTTATTGTCCGTATCCTGTCTAACTCAGACCGTGTCCCATTCTCCTTCACATGAATCCCTCCTTTTTTCTTAATTTTCTTTCCTCTTTTCTCCCATAATCCTCCGACACGCATAAAAAAAGGCAATCTCAGCAACTCACGCCCTTTCCCATAAATATCTATAAGATCATACTTTAAACTATTAGTTTAAGGATCGTCTTACCTTTTTATTATAATTGCCTTTTCTCCTAAGGGATTTGAATCTGTGTGTATGTTTTGTGTGTGTGTGTCTGTGTGCGTATGTTTATATATTACCTAGTAGCAGTCACCACTGGGAATAGTTAGGTCAACATATCCACAGGAATAGCATTTTTGTTTTCGTAATCACTTTAGCTCTGTTTGATGAACATTCACAAAACTTTCCACAAAAATGTCTCGTCCACCTCAGCTTTCCCCTGAAAAGTTTTAGGGTGATCCTTCAAGCGGGGGCTGAAAAAAGGGGGTCCCAAAAGATTTTTTCCCCATTCATTTTTTCCACCTCAGCTCCTGATTGAAAAGTTTCCCTGGATTCATCAAGAGGGGGCTGAGAAAAAGGATGGGTAACAAAACATGCCTGCCCTGAATCCTAGATTTATTTTTATTTTTTAAACATAAGGAGGTAGGGATACCCTGACCGCCTGACCCGGGTGGTGGTTTTTGCTGCAAATTCGCAGAGGAACGTGATTCCGCGGTCATTTTTAAAAAGTGCGTCATTAAAAAACACCCCACTAGGTGGGCCAGGGCCGGGTGGCAACTTATATACTATTTAGGGGGAGGGATCAACAAGAATTTGTGGCAGGCATCTTAGGACTCAAGACTCAGTTACGAGTCTTAGAACAAAAAAGAGAAAAAGTGAAAAATAGACATAAAGGTCAGGGTAGTGATGTGCTCCCCCCCAGAAAGACAGCCGAGGGGGGGGGGAACATATTTTGTTTTTAATTTTGCCAGAAATGCACAGAGGGGGAGTGGTATTCTGGAATCACTGTATGTGTTCTGGAACTGAGGGGTGTTGCTAATGATAAGAATGCTCTGATCAGTAGGACTGGAGATGAGCTGACTGTTGGAGGTTACTGTGGATGGGGTTCACTATATCTTGTACTTAATGAAGTGCCTTCCTTGTTCACACACACATTGTCTAGAGGATTTATCCAATGTAACATTGGGGACGAGGCTGGGAGCCGCCTCCCCTTTCCATATATGTTTTTGCCCACTCTGGGATGGGCCCCCCTGGCCACTATTGCTAAATGGAAGATGGCAGTCACGCCCTCCACTTTAAAAAAAACAGTCCCATGGGATGGGGTCCCCAAGGGTCCATAGAGGCTTGGGGATAGGGGCTACCTTCCCTTAATTAAAGAAAACAGCCAACGGAATTGGGTCTTAGAGCCCTAAAGGCTCGAGGAGGGGGTCTTCATCCTCTTCTCCAATATTATAAAAAATATTGCCGGCACCAATGGTGGGTGCTGGCAGGGGAGTAGAAAGGGTGGTGAGGGCCTTGGAGCATTCCCCATGGTTCCCACCAAGAATCTCAGGGTCCCGGTTGGGCACCGGGACACCCAAAATAAATAAAAATAAAATGAATAATAAATAAGCGGCAGGAGTGGCTCATTTATTGTTTCCTACTTCTAAGAAGGAGCTCCCCATAATGCCCTAGGGCATTTTAAAATTGCTTAGTTTCATGCTTGTTGTGCTCCTAGAAGAGACAGCGTCACCAGCAAGCATTTTTTAGTGTTGCGGGGTGCTGCAGAAAGTGCAGCAGCCCACTAACAACTTAAAAAAAGTAAATCTCCTAGCTCATTAAATTCATGTCACCACTAGAACTTCCAATATGTTTTGAACTCAAAGCTGGAGCTATTTGCCCTTCAGCTAGAGTGCAAGGCCCTCTTGTAGTTGTTTCTTTGACTGCATTTTCCGGTCTAAAAAATATTAGAAAAAGGCTCAAAGACATGTAGGATTTATTTAAAAAATAAAAACAGCATGTCAGCCCACCAAATGCAGTCATAAAAACAATGCTAAAAGAAAGACTCACAGTTGGTTGCATGCTGTGCCAAACCCGCATCGTGCATGGCCTTCGGTTGGCTGCCTGCGACCAATTCCACGTTGCGCTTGGCCTTGACTGCCTGTGGGTTGGGGGGTTGGTTGCTGGGTCTGGATGAAGGTTGTGCACACTAGGATGGTGTTCCCTATGGTAAAACCATATAATTCATTGTTAAAAAAACTCTAGAAATTCACTGAAACAACAAAGGTTAAAGTGATGTTAAAAGTATGGCAATTATATCTTACTTTCCATGACAACAATTTAGAAATTCACTGAAGAAAACAAAGGTTAAAGGGATGTTATTGCTAGGTGAAAATCTCAGTTAAAATATAATATTTTAAACTAACAAAACCACTGAATTTCACAAAATATATAGTTAGCTCAATTAACCTCAACTTGTGCCTTAAGGTAAATTTAAATGCATGCCATCACCATTCACTGCTAATTACCTAATTATTAATTCACTCAGGACATGGTCATGTTCTATGAAATCATTGATGACAAAACTGCAAGATCTCTCAGAAGGCTCTTATTGGCAGTTTCTCCTCACATGAACATTTGTTAAAAATGTATTAGACCTTAGGGACATGCATGATATACCCTACATCAACATATCCTCCAAGGTGCAGTGGCTTCTTACATCTCAAAATACAGAGGTGCTAATTTTGATGTCTGGCGGACGTGCGTCTGCCCGACACTGTATCCGTCTGGAACCACCTGACCATAGGTCGAGGGTTTCGACCTCACAATTTGGATGCAACTGCCCATAGGGTGGTCGGAAACATCCATTTCATTATGGCAACTTGTGCGGCGGGCGGAATAGGCCCGCAGCACAGCTGCTATAGTGAAACGGATGGGTGTAAACATCACTGCACCGTGTTGCAAGCACCTCACGGTGCCTGCCACATGGGCAGAGATGTTTAGGGGGGCACAGGCGCCATAGCGGAGGGACATGGGGAAGAATGGCCTACTAGGGACCCCAATGTCATTTTCCGAAAGCCTTTCCATGTGGGAAAGGCCCTCATGGAAAGACTGTCAGAAAATGACATCATACTCCTGATGGCGGAGAAGCCGTCATTAGGGAATTATGCTGTCTTTCCGAAGCACCAACAGGCTCCTCGAGCCTGTCGGACACATCAGGAACAGTCTCTCCACCCCATGACTCCGCCCACTGCTTGTTAATGCGGCTAGCGGACCGCAGTGGCAGATGTCGTTGGGTCAGACACAGATGTGCCGTGAGTATTTGAAAAAAAAATATTGTTTCACACTAATATTTTTAAAAACATAAAAATGTTTCTATAAATATATATATATATATATATATTACCTACTGGCGGTCGCCAGTAGGTAGTTATAGTTAGGACCACGTTTCCATAGGAAATCCGCAACGTTCTATTTTGAATAACTTTGGCGCCGGTTGACGAATCCTTGCGAATTTTTCAAAATAGGTGGGGCGCTACGCTCCGCTCCTATCCTGAAAGTGTCGGGGGGATTCGTCAAGCGGGGGCTGAGATAAAAGGGGGGTCCCAAAACGCGTTTTTCCCATGCATTTTTCCATAGGACCTTTAGACACAGCTACAGCCCGAACGGCTGAACAGAATTACTTGAAATTTGGCAGAGAGGTAGTCCTCAGGTCAAGGAAGTGCCTTTTGTAGGTTTGGTGTAAATCTGTTCAGTAGATTCTGAGAAAATAGCCTTTAAATCAATATATATATCTGAGCCAGCTTACGGTGCGCTTACGGTGCGCTTACCGTACGCGTACGGTGGCGTGCGCGAGCGCGATTCTGATTGGCCCTTAGATATTAGTAAACATTCGAATCGGTCGAAAGCAGGAAGCGGCGGCAGCCATTTCGTGTGTTTCACTCAGAAAAAAAAGAGTGATATCTTGAAAAGGGGGCAAGGGAGAGAGTTACAGACCCCCTAACATTTGTAAGGGGGTCAAAGAAGGACAGAAAAGTACAAAGAAAACATTTATTGATTTTTAAAAAAATCGCGGGGTACGCGTACGGTAAGCTCAACGTACGCGTACGGTAGAAAAAAAAATAAAATAAAAGAAATGAAATGCAGATTTAAGAGTTTAGATATTAGGGGGCTCTAAAAAGAGCCGTTGTGTTTATGAAGTGATTTTTCAGTGGTACCTACAAGTAAGTACCGATGCAGAGTCTAAGGTTCAAGAGGAAGACTCTGTTCCCTTCATCATTGAAGTGCACACCATCTCCTCTATAAATGTCTTGCATGTCGTAACGCAAGTTGTTGTGGTAAATGGAACCCATACCATAGTCACGGAGGAAAGCAGAAACAGATTTGTTGACGTGCTTTCTTGCTTTGTCAATCTGCGGACAGAAATGATTGGACCAGTTCCATTTTTGCCTTTGGCATATGTTAGAAAACACAAAGGCAGTTTTAGGGAAAAGTGAAAACAGTTGTGCAAAGGTGTCCTTCATAAGCATTTCCAGACCTACCCCAGTCAAAGTGCCTAGTTCATTGCCACCACAGTGCACTATAATGAGGTCAGGGTGTTGGATTTGCATGAAGGATTTCACCAATGGCATCAATTGGTGCAACTTTAACCCTCTCTGACCAATCCATTTAATGTCTACATTTGGCAAAGCAAGGTCTCTCACCATATCTGTTGTCTCTGCATACTTTTCACTCCAGAAGACATAGCTGTGCCCTACAATCCACACTGTGAACATATTCAAAGGAGAACTGGATGCACTCAGGAGGTGTAATTCAGTAGAATGGTAAAAAGAAATGAAAGACAGTTTGGAAATGGAGGCATACATATTTTTTTTATAAAAAAAAGAACTGATTGGCTGTTTCATACCATTCTAGAATAAAAACTAGGCTGTATGTGTAAATTAATAGAAGCATGTTTTGTATTGGTACAGAAAAATGTGTTACCAAAGAACAGTACTATGGATTTGCTGTTAGGTTTGAAAAGTCAAGCACCCTTGCTCTGTGGAATTGAAACATTGTTTGGTGAACTTCTGACCTAACTCCACACAGCAGTGTTCCATGAGCTGTTGCTATGGTAGCAGGCAGAAGTCAAGTTGGGGGAAGGGTACTAGGCAGAAGTCAAGTTGGGGGAAGGGTACTTTTGGAAAAGGGTTGGTTTTCAACCAATAGAAATGTGTGATTACATTTGAAAAAAGGGGGAAGCACTGAGATTTGAAATTAACATAAATATGTGTGGAAAAAGAGAGGGAAAGTTTGCCATTATCTGGTTCTGCTGAGAGGAGAGAGGTGTAAAGAACAGAGATCCTGGCTCTGATAATCTGCTGTTTGAGTGCCACATTTCTTTCACAGTTAACTAATTTTAAAGGTGAGTTTAGAGTTTGAGAGGGGATGTATATGGTAAATTAAGAAATGAATAATAGAAATGGAATTCCTTTTGTTGAAGTTGTGTTTATCATTTTCTGTTTTGGGAGAAATTTAAATGTGAGGAACATGTAAAATAATATGGACTATGTTTTCACGATAAATTATGGTGTACTGATAAAAATAAGGAATACTTTAAGGGTTTGAGGTTGCACTCAGTAATGCAAATACATACAGCATCAGTAAGGCTGGTTGCCCTTGCTGGAGTGTAGGCAGTCACCCAGGTTACAAATGGTGCTGGTTTGAAAAAGCAGTTTGGACATGTGCTGTTTTCAGAATCTGAAATGTGGATTCAAGATGTGTCAGTCTGTAAAAGTGTTTATCACTTGCCAAAAAAAAGAAAAGTAAGTGTGCTTTCAAATTGGCAAAGAAATTTCGTTTTGTGACTAATGTGAAAACATGACTCTGTGTGCAAAGAGGAATTACAGGCAGAGATTTATTGCGTATTGCTCTGGTGATTTCACAGTTGCATTAGATGGAAAGGGCGAGCCATTTTTTTGTGCAGAAACAGACTCTTAGCACACACCCAGCTGCTTATCCTGTGGAATCATGCACAGTATTCACAACCGAGTGGGGTTTGAGGTTTCAGTCAGTAATGCAAATACATTCAGCATCACTAAGGCTGGTTGCCCTTGCTGGAGTGTAGTCAGTCACCCAGGTTACACATGGTGCTGGTCTGAAAAAGCAGTTTGGACATGTGCTTTTTTAAGAATCTAAAAAGTGGATTCAAAATGTGTCAGTCTGTAAAAGTGTTTATCACTTGCCAAAAAAAAGACTAGTAAGTGTGCTTTCAAATTGGCAAAGAAATTTCGTTTTGTGACTAATATGAAAACATGACTCTGTGTGCAAAGAGGAATTACAGGCAGAGATTTATTGCGTATTGCTCTGGTGATTTCACAGTTGCATTAGATGGAAAGGGGGAGCCATTTTTTTGTGCAGAAGCAGACTCTTAGCACACACCCAGCTGCTTATCCTGTGGAATCATGCACAGTATTCACAACCGAGTGGGGTTTGAGGTTTCAGTCAGTAATGCAAATACATTCGGCATCACTAAGGCAGGTTGCCCTTGCTGGAGTGTAGTCAGTCACCCAGGTTACACATGGTGCTGGTCTGAAAAAGCAGTTTGGACATGTGCTTTTTTAAGAATCTAAAAAGTGGATTCAAAATGTGTCAGTCTGTAAAAGTGTTTATCACTTGCCAAAAAAAAGACTAGTAAGTGTGCTTTCAAATTGGCAAAGACATTTCGTTTTGTGACTAATGTGAAAACATGACTCTGTGTGCAAAGAGGAATTACAGGCAGAGATTTATTGCGTATTGCTCTGGTGATTTCACAGTTGCATTAGATGGAAAGGGGGAGCCATTTTTTTGTGCAGAAGCAGACTCTTAGCACACACCCAGCTGCTTATCCTGTGGAATCATGCACAGTATTCACAACCGAGTGGGGTTTGAGGTTTCAGTCAGTAATGCAAATACATTCAGCATCACTAAGGCTGGTTGCCCTTGCTGGAGTGTAGTCAGTCACCCAGGTTACACATGGTGCTGGTCTGAAAAAGCAGTTTGGACATGTGCTTTTTTAAGAATCTAAAAAGTGGATTCAAAATGTGTCAGTCTGTAAAAGTGTTTATCACTTGCCAAAAAAAAGAGTAGTAAGTGTGCTTTCAAATTGGCAAAGAAATTTCGTTTTGTGACTAATATGAAAACATGACTCTGTGTGCAAAGAGGAATTACAGGCAGAGATTTATTGCGTATTGCTCTGGTGATTTCACAGTTGCATTAGATGGAAAGGGGGAGCCATTTTTTTGTGCAGAAGCAGACTCTTAGCACACACCCAGCTGCTTATCCTGTGGAATCATGCACAGTATTCACAACCGAGTGGGGTTTGAGGTTTCAATCAGTAATGCAAATACATTCAGCATCACTAAGGCTGGTTGCCCTTGCTGGAGTGTAGTCAGTCACCCAGGTTACAAATGGTGCTGGTTTGAAAAAGCAGTTTGGACATGTGCTGTTTTCAGAATCTGAAAAGTGGATTCAAGATGTGTCAGTCTGTAAAAGTGTTTATCACTTGCCAAAAAAAAGACTAGTAAGTGTGCTTTCAAATTGGCAAAGAAATTTCGTTTTGTGACTAATGTGAAAACATGACTCTGTGTGCAAAGAGGAATTACAGGCAGAGATTTATTGCGTATTGCTCTGGTGATTTCACAGTTGCATTAGATGGAAAGGGGGAGCCATTTATTTGTGCAGAAGCAGACTCTTAGCACACACCCAGCTGCTTATCCTGTGGAATCATGCACAGTATTCACAACCGAGTGGGGTTTGAGGTTTCAGTCAGTAATGCAAATACATTCAGCATCACTAAGGCTGGTTGCCCTTGCTGGAGTGTAGTCAGTCACCCAGGTTACACATGGTGCTGGTCTGAAAAAGCAGTTTGGACATGTGCTTTTTTAAGAATCTAAAAAGTGGATTCAAAATGTGTCAGTCTGTAAAAGTGTTTATCACTTGCCAAAAAAAAGAGTAGTAAGTGTGCTTTCAAATTGGCAAAGAAATTTCGTTTTGTGACTAATATGAAAACATGACTCTGTGTGCAAAGAGGAATTACAGGCAGAGATTTATTGCGTATTGCTCTGGTGATTTCACAGTTGCATTAGATGGAAAGGGGGAGCCATTTTTTTGTGCAGAAGCAGATTCTTAGCACACACCCAGCTGCTTATCCTGTGGAATCATGCACAGTATTCACAACCAAGTGGGGTTTGAGGTTTCAGTCAGTAATGCAAATACATTCAGCATCACTAAGGCTGGTTGCCCTTGCTGGAGTGTAGTCAGTCACCCAGGTTACACATGCTGCTGGTCTGAAAAAGCAGTTTGGACATGTGCTTTTTTAAGAATCTAAAAAGTGGATTCAAAATGTGTCAGTCTGTAAAAGTGTTTATCACTTGCCAAAAAAAAGAGTAGTAAGTGTGCTTTCAAATTTGCAAAGAAATTTCGTTTTGTGACTAATATGAAAACATGACTCTGTGTGCAAAGAGGAATTACAGGCAGAGATTTATTGCGTATTGCTCTGGTGATTTCACAGTTGCATTAGATGGAAAGGGGGAACCATTTTTTTGTGCAGAAACAGACTCTTAGCACACACCCAGCTGCTTATCCTGTGGAATCATGCACAGTATTCACAACCGAGTGGGGTTTGAGGTTTCAGTCAGTAATGCAAATACATTCAGCATCACTAAGGCTGGTTGCCCTTGCTGGAGTGTAGTCAGTCACCCAGGTTACACATGGTGCTGGTCTGAAAAAGCAGTTTGGACATGTGCTTTGTTAAGAATCTGAAAAGTGGATTCAAAATGTGTCAGTCTGTAAAAGTGTTTATCACTTGCCAAAAAAAAGAGTAGTAAGTGTGCTTTCAAATTGGCAATGAAATTTCGTTTTGTGACTAATATGAAAACATGACTCTGTGTGCAAAGAGGAATTACAGGCAGAGATTTATTGCGTATTGCTCTGGTGATTTCACAGTTGCATTAGATGGAAAGGGGGAGCCATTTTTTTGTGCAGAAACAGACTCTTAGCACACACCCAGCTGCTTATCCTGTGGAATCATGCACAGTATTCACAACCGAGTGGGGTTTGAGGTTTCAGTCAGTAATGCAAATACATTCAGCATCACTAAGGCTGGTTGCCCTTGCTGGAGTGTAGTCAGTCACCCAGGTTACACATGGTGCTGGTCTGAAAAAGCAGTTTGGACATGTGCTTTTTTAAGAATCTGAAAAGTGGATTCAAAATGTGTCAGTCTGTAAAAGTGTTTATCACTTGCCAAAAAAAAGAGTAGTAAGTGTGCTTTCAAATTGGCAAAGAAATTTCGTTTTGTGACTAATATGAAAACATGACTCTGTGTGCAAAGAGGAATTACAGGCAGAGATTTATTGCGTATTGCTCTGGTGATTTCACAGTTGCATTAGATGGAAAGGGGGAGCCATTTTTTTTGTGTAGAAGCAGACTGTTAGCACACACCCAGCTGCTTATCCTCTGGAATCATGCATAGTATTCACAACCGAGTGGGGTTTGAGGTTTCAGTCAGTAATGCAAATACATTCAGCATCACTAAGGCTGGTTGCCCTTGCTGGAGTGTAGTCAGTCACCCAGGTTACAGATGGTGCTGGTCTGAAAAAGCAGTTTGGACATGTGCTTTTTTAAGAATCTGAAAAGTGGATTAAAAATGTGTCAGTCTGTAAAAGTACTTTTCACTTGCCTAAAAAGTAGTAGAAAGTATACTTTGCAATTGGCAAAGAAATTTCGTTTTCTGTCTAATTTCAAAGCATGACTTTGTGTGCACACAGGAATTATTTTTAGATATTTAATTTGTGAAGGTGTTATTGTGATTTTCATTTATAGGAAAGGGGTTTATAGTATTTTAAGATTTCTAAAGTACATAAAAAATGTAGTAATATATTTAAATAAAATAAAGGAATTTTTTTTTAGTTTTTTTCAGGTATTGCTGAAGAGCAGTGAAGAAAATTTAAGATGCCTACAAAATCCAGAGTAAAGAAAGACCACAAAAAAAACCTATATTTGAAGACAACTGGAGGACCTAAGTTAGTTGGAGATGCTCATGTTGGGAAAAAGAAAAAATCTTCTGGTAAGGCAGACAAAAGATTTTTTAAAGAACATATTCAAAAAAAGGAAAAATGTACAAAATGTCTGTACTGGAAAGAATGTTTTCAATAGAAAAGGACAGGAAAAAATTGAGAATTTAGTTAATGCAAATATACCTTCTGCAACTATAAAGATTAATTTAAACAGAAAAACAGCGTTTAAAGAGATACGTAGAAAAATGTTTCAGAGAAGAGTTATGTCCAATTTGATAAAGTATGTGAAGAAATATAAGCAAAAGGCTAAATTTTACAAGAGAAAAAAAGAAATTGAAGCCATTGCAGCAAAGGCATTAGAATTAAAAAGGAAACTATTCATTTTAATTTTGAATAGGATGCGTACATTAGATAAAATGGTTAATGTACTGAAATCACAAAGCAAAAGGAAAAGAGTAGTGAACAGAACAAACTTTTGTAAAGTGTTTTTAGGAAAATGGATGCATAGTTCAAGTAGTGAACCTTTTTTTAATGAAGAGAGCTATTTTCAAAGTAATAGTTTGCTGCATGCAGTTGACACCAGAGGTCGTGCTTACGAAGTGAAAAATGGTTGCATAATGGAGAAGGAGATAATGGTTCCAAGAGATGAGGTACAAGTGATGGCGGATGAGGCTATGGGGAGACGTCTTAAAGCCCCAGTGTACACTTGGAATTGTAGTAGTATCAGGAAATTGGAAGCAGTGGACAAAATTGAGGATGGAAGAATTACTGTCACATTAACAGGCACACTGAAAAATAAATTGGATTCACTAGAGAAGAACATTTCCAAAACAGCTGGATTAGAAAAAAATCTATATGTTTGCATGAACTGTAGAGTATTTTTAAGGAGAAATTTGGATGTTGAAAAAGGTTTAGTTAATGGAGCTATGGGAAGAGTTGTGGGTTTTATTAATTATCAGAAAAAAGATGGAATTGAATGTTTAAAAATAAAATTTGATCAGATAGAAGAAGTTAAAGACATTTGTCGTTGTTCAGTTCGTTTCATGCTTGTGAAAGACTTATATGTACGTAGGAAGCAGTTTCCGTTTTCTCTAGCAGATGCTGTAACTATTCACAAGTCTCAAGGATTGACTGTAGATTGTGCATTTGTGAACATTGGTTCAACTGTGTTCAAAGAAGGTATGGCATATGTTGCTTTGTCACGAGTGAAAACATTATCAGGTTTATTCATGATAGACTTTGATGACTCAAAAGTTAGTGCTGATACAAATTGTGTAAAGGAGTATAATAGATTAAGAAGAAGCTATGCTCCTCATTTAGGTCAGTATCCTGTGTTGGAGAAACGTGTAGTTTCTCGTAAAAGGAGAAATGAGAATATCTGTAATGAAGATGTAGAGAGGAGGAAAAAAAAGAGGAGTGATGTAATTGCAAGCAAAAAGAAAAAGGAAAATGAAGAACAGGTTGTAGGATGTCATTTTGAAAATAGCTCTGGTGTCAACTGCTACGCTAATGTAGTCCTGAATGTTGCATTTTATCTGGAAAGTGTGCAAGAGCAGATAATAGTAAATCAGGGAAAAAGATTCTGTTCTGAGTTGAGTCTCCTTTTTCAAAAGCTGAGTAATGATAAAACTCAAATAGAAAGTGCTACAGAAATTAGAAAACTTTTAGATGTATGTTCAGGACGAACACAGTTTTCTCAAAATGTACAGCAAGACGCACAGGAATTCTTGATGTTTTTTCTTCAGGTACTGGAAGAAGAAGGGGTTCCCATTGAAAATTTATTTGGTCTCTCTTATAAATGGGAACATAGTTGTGAAAACTGTTATAATATATGTGGCTCTAATGTTGATTCTGAAAGGTTTATTTATTTAACATTGCCAGAAAGTAAAACAGTCACTTTTGCTAAATTAGTTAAAGATGCTAATCATAGCATGGAATGCAGTGAGTGTCAATCTGACATGTTTTCAACGTTAATTTTAAAGGAATACGGACAATATGTAATTTTAATGATGCAACGCTGTAAAGCTGATGGTTCAAAATTAGATACTTTAATAAAGAAGTTTACAGGACAGCAATTATCAATTTCAGGAAAAACTTTTGTAACAGTTGCAATAATTTTCCATGAAGGACCTACTGTAACTTCTGGACATTACACAGTTTATCTTAAATGTGAAAAAGGCTGGACACTGTGTAATGATTCCCAATTGATTTTTAAGCAACGTTTGCCTTTTGATTTAGCAAATTCCTATCTAATCTTCCTGAAACCTAAATTTTAGAGAGATTTGGCAACATCTGTACAAAACAATTTTACCATTTTATTGGATTACCATTGGAATTTTCAAAAAAAATGATTTTACAAATTATCATTTGGCCTAATGGAAAGGTAACCAATTGTAATGTGGACTTTTTCAATTTTTAATGAAACTTTGGAAAACCAAAAATTTAGACAAAATCGGTAACATCTGCACAATTTAAATTTTGGAATGTTATTGGATTGCCATTGGAAATTTATTCCAAAAAGATTTTTAAAATTACTATTTGGCCATGCGGAAAGGTAAACAATTCTATTGTGGACTTATTTAATTATTAATTAATCTTTTGGAAACCAAAATGTTACAGACAATCGGTGAGATCTGTACAATTTAAACTTTAGATTTTTATTGGATTACCATTGGAAATTTAATCAAAAAAGAATTTTAAAATTACTATTTGGCCTAAAGGAAATGGAACCAGATGTATTGTGGAGTTATTTGAGATATATTTTTCTGATTATACTTCTGAAACAAAAATATCAGACGGTATTTTAAAGAAATAAGTATTGATATTAGATGATATTTTTTAAGAATATTATGCATTTCTATAAAGTTATGTTTATGCAAAAAGAGATTGTGGGCTTTTTTAAAACAATCTTTGAGATTGTAAATTTTTTTTTTGCCCGCTGTTAAATGATGAATGCAATTGCTTTCACAATTTATAGTGAAATGCAATATATTCTGAAAACAGCAAAAAAAAGGCAAACATTTTTTTTGAAAAATATGTAAATATGTGTACTGTATTATAAAATGTTTTATTAAATATTAATACTTTTTTCTTTTTTTTCAGATTGAGATAGAAAATTTTCGAAAACTAGAACCATTTTTAAAGCAAATAAAATTAAATTTAAATTAATAAATATTTTTTTCAGTGGGTATGGTAAGTCAAAAATGTCATGGTCCCTTTTTTCCACTTCTCCACAATCACATTTTCAGTTTTTCATTGTAGTCTCTCAAGGATCTTGTAATGTGATAATTGATTTTTAGTGTTTTTAAAAAAAAAAAAAAAAAGAATTACGCGTACCGTACGCGTACGGTAAAAAAAAAATTTAAAAAAGTTTTTAAAAATATATAAAAAAAAGTTAAAAGGTAAGGTTGGCTCTTAAAAGAGCCGTTGTGTTCATGCAGGGACAGAGGAAAGAAAGAATGGGAATATTAGTCGGTACGACAAATGTGCTGATCTATTTTATTGTTCACTAGGGAAATACTGGTCTCCCTATGACAAATTAGATCATGACAAGTGGCGCACCGTATTTCAACCCTCAGAAACCGAGGGTTGATTTCCAGAGGACGAGAAAAAGGAGATGCTCCCCCCACAGATGAAGGGCTCACCTGACCTGCCGAAGATGGACTCGGCCCTGCAGATGATGGACCAGGCTGAGCTGCTGTGGATGTGCTTGGTTGACTTACTGAAGGGTTACCTTTAGTATGTCGAGCATGTGTCCTTCCGTGTACATCTTTAAGGTGTCTCAACATGGTGTGATTCCCGAAGGAATACTTCTTGTTGGGATTCCCTCTTGAAAGTACACGCTTGCACAGCTTACAAGTCACTAAGGGTGCATTTACCTTTTTCTTGTTCTCTGGAAACGTAAAATACTCCCATATGAAAGAGGTCTTTTGTTTCCTCCTTCTCTGCCTCAAGGTAGTGCTGCTAGCCTCACTCTCAGAAGAGCTCTGCTGTTCTGCCATCGTATCACAAAGACAACCCAGCTCCTTCTCCTAAGGGATCACAAGCAGAAATGAGGGGAATGGGTGTGGTGTAGGAGAGTTCTAGAACTGAAAGTAGTAAAAACCAATCAAAAGTCTTGTTTCTTGATCACATGACCTACCGTGCGCGTACGTTACGCTTACGGTGCGCTTACGGCAAAAGTACGCATGTGCGTAAAAAAGACACGCGCACGCGCGCATGCGCAAAACAGGCACGCCCCTTCACTTCCGCGTAACGTGCGCGTGCAGCGTACGCGTTACGCGCTGTGCGCGCGTGACGTGCGTCTACGCAAATTGCGTAAATGAACGCAAACAGCGTAGAAATCTAACGTAATGAAAGCAAGACGTGCGCTTACCGTACGTGCACGTTAAAAAAAAAAATAAAAAAAAAAAAGGAAAAAAAATAAATATATGTTATACTAATAAATCTTACCTGTTTATTTTATAAAAATGGTAAAAAAAAAACATATTGTAGAATTTTTAAAATTTAACCATAGTCTTTAAAAAAGGATAGAAAATTAAAATAAAAATATGTAAAAAAAAAAGAAAAAAAAAAAATTAGCATTTAAAAAACCTTGCAAATTCACTGAAAAAACCATGGGTTTCACACACGTTATAGTTAGGAATTAGCATTTAAAAAACCTTGCAAATTCACTGAAAAAACCATGGGTTTCACACACGTTATAGTTAGGAATTAGCATTTAAAAAACCTTAGAAATTCAATGAAAAAACCAAAGGTTTCACACATGTTATAGTTAGCTGGACATTTCACTCGTAAAAAACCAATGAAATTTCCCCGTTATAGTTAGTTCAGCTAAATATAACTCGCGCGCCCGCAATGCACTACTGATGACGTCACATAGTACATCACTCATGACATGGTCACTGACATCACTCATGACATCACTGATGACATCTCAAACGACATCACTGATGACATCACTGATGACATCATCCTTGTGATAGAGTGGCAGACCTCCTCTTCCCCTAATATAACCTTTGATACACACATACAAAAATAGAAACTAAAATGTTCAAAATAATGAACATACCAATATCAGTTACAACAACCTATTCAGTAATTCTAAGAACCACATACACATACAGTCATTCACCAACAGTCCTATACAGTCACTCATACATGCACTCACTCATCATATGTACTCATACATCTATACATCCTGTTACACAATGCCACTCATCCATAGAGTTACTCACACATAGTCACTCATGCTAATAAAGAAACAAACATACATTTGTTAGCTTATACAGTTATACACACACCACCACACTTACTTCTACGGAAACTTACACATAGTTAGTCTAAAAAACAATCACTTATAGAAACACATACTTATTCATACAGGAACTCTTTCAATCTCTCACTCTCACATATACTCACTTATATACACCAATAGTCACATATACTAGTTTAATAGATATGTAGTTACTCATAAATACACTATTGAGACAGTCATTCACTCACTAACACACTCATACACACACTCATCCACCCATACAGTCCTGCACACATGTTGTCTTCAACACATACAAAGAGTGAATCACTCATTCATGCACCTATGCACTACATAATACCCCCCACCGAACCATACAGACACTCAGACTGATACTTAAAAAAGAACTATTTACCTATATAGATACCCATGAAGCTACTCACCAACCCATGCAGCCACTTATACACAAAGTGAGAAACTGATACAGATATTTTCATATTTAAACATTACTCAGTAAGCCATGTATTCACTATGATACACTTAATCAGTCAGTTACACAAATTTTTTTTTTAAAAAAAGCATCCATTTAGACACTTATATACCCATTTATTCTTCCATTGACCTTGAGATATACATAAATATAAAACATATTTAATTTTCAGAAAAACACACAATCACTGGATGATGTCATCAGTGATGTCATCAGTGATGTCATTTGAGATGTCATCAGTGATGTCATAAATGATGTCAGTGACCATGTCATGAGTGATGTAATATGTGACGTCATCAGTAGTGCATTGCGGGCGCGCGAGTTATAGTTAGCTGAACTAACTATAACGGGGAAATTTCATTGGTTTTTTACGAGTGAAATGTCCAGCTAACTATAACATGTGTGAAACCTTTGGTTTTTTCATTGAATTTCTAAGGTTTTTTAAATGCTAATTCCTAACTATAACGTGTGTGAAACCCATGGTTTTTTCAGTGAATATATATATATATATATATATTCATATATATATTCATATATATATTCATCCTTTTCCCCGCAGGGCTTCCTCGCGCACTCACGAGTCAGGAGGCGGTTGTGCAGTGATTCAATTTCACTTTTATTTTAATTCATTACAGCATGCCAGTTCACCAACTCTACGCGTTTCGGTTTCCAATGAAACCTTGTTCACGACTCTCATGAACAAGTGAAATTGGATCACTGCACAACCGCCTCCTGAATCGTGAGTGCGCGAGGAAGCCCTGCGGGGAAATGCACTGCTGATGACGTCACATATTACATCACTCATGACATGGTCAGTGACATCACTCATGACATCACTGATGACATCTCAAATGACATCACTGATGACATCACTGATGACATCATCCAGTGAATGTGTGTTTTTCTGAAAATTACATATGTTTTATATATGTATATCTCAAGGTCGATGGAAGAATAAATGGGCATATAAGTGTCTAAATGGATGATTTGTTTTTGAAAAATTGATTGTATAACTGACTGATTAGATGTATCTTAGTGAATACATGGCTTAGTGAGTAATGTTTAAATATGTAAATATATGTATCAGTCTCTCACTTTGTGCATAAGTGGCTGCATGGGTTGGTGAGTAGCTACATGAGTGTCTATATAGGTTATTTGTTGGTTTTTTGAGTATCAGTATGAGTGTCTGAGTGTCTGTATGGTTCGGTGGGGGGTATTACATAGTGCATAGGTACATGAATTAGCGACTCACTGTTTGTATGTGTTGAAGACAGCATGTGTGCAGGACTATATGGGTGGATGAGTGTGTGCATGGGTGTGTTAGTGAGTGAATGACTGTCTCAATAGTGTCTTTATGAGTAACTACATATGTTTTAAACTAGTATATGTGACTATTGGTGTATATAAGTGAGTAAATGTGAGAGTGAGGAATTGGAAGAGTTCCTGTATGAATAAGTATGTGTTTCTATAAGTGATTGTTTAAAAGACTAAGTATGTGTAAGTTTCTGTGGAAGTAAGTGTGGTGGTGTGTGTATAACTATATGCAAGTAAATGGATGTTTGATTCTTTATTAGCATGAGTGACTATGTGTGTGAGTAACTCTATGGATGAGTGGCGTTGTGTAACAGGATGTATAGGTGTATGAGTACATATGATGAGTGAGTACATGTATGAGTGACTGTATAGGACTGTTGGTGAATGAGTGGATGTGTATGTGGATCTTAGAATTACTGAAGAGGTTGTTGTAACTGGTAGTGGTATGTCCATTGTTTTGAGAATTTTAGTTTCTATTTTTGAATGTGTGTATCAAAGGTTATATTAGGGGGAGAGGAGGTCTGCCACTCTATCACAAGAATGATGACATCAGTGATGTCATTTGAGATGTCATCAGTGATGCCATGAGTGATGTCACTGACCATGTCATGAGTGATGTAATATGTGACATCATAAGCAGTGCATTGCGAGCGCGCGAGTTATAGTTAGCTGAACTAACTATAACGGGGGAATTTCAATGGTTTTGTACGAGTGAAAAGTCCAGCTAACGATAACGCCCCTGAAACCTATGGTTTTTTCAATGAATTTCTAAGGCTTTTTAAATGCTAATTCCTAGCTATAACGTGCATGAAACCTATGGTTTTTTCAGTGAATTTCAAAGGTTTTTTAAATGCTAATTTCTAACTATGCCTACAGAGATAGGACATGTGAAGAAAGAAGAAAAAACGCACAGAAAGAAAAAAAAGATATGCAGAAAGAAGCAACAGAAGTCCTCAAAGACGAAGAAAAGTGCAGGAAGAAGGATAATGTGCAGAAAGAACAAACAGAAGAGCAGAAAGAAGCCTTGTTGCAAAATCATCCTGTACCCTCAACTTTTTCAGACGGATACTGGTGGTAACTGAGTCTGACTAACCAGTCCTAGAGCCAGTGCTATGTTAAAAGACACTCAGAATACAGTGAAAACACCTACATACACTAGGGAACACTATGCGTTGCGGTCCCCCTGTGATTAGCATGACCTCCTCTGTAAGCCCCTAGTATATAATAGGGCAGGGTATTAAAACGACCTCTTAAAACACGCCACAGGGCGTGTTTGCACACATCACCTCAGGCCCCATTCCCTCCCTTCCCCATTGTGTAAACAAGCCCTGTGGCCGTTTTAAGTTGGGAGATTAAGTCCCCTTGAATCCTGAGGGTCCCTAGGGTCCAACTAGACCACTAGGTACCTCCAGTAAGCGCCACAGAGCTGCGTTGCAGAGAGATGTATAAAGGGGCACGGCCTAGACCATCTCTCTGCAACGCAGCGCAGTGGCGCTTACTGGAAACACCTGGTGGGCTAGTTGGCACCCGGGGTCCCTCAGGATTGAAGGGGAATTATTTCCCCAGCTTAAAACGCGCCACAGGGCGTATTTACACACGTTAACTCAGGCCCCGTCCCCTCTCTTCACCACTGTGTAAATACGCCCTGTGGCCGCTTTTAGTTGGGAGATTAAGTTCATTTGAATCCTGAGGGTCCCTAGGGTCCAACTAGCCCACTAGGTACCTCCAGTAAGCGCCACAGAGCTGCGTTGCAGAGAGATGTAAAAAGTGGCATGGCCTGGACCACCTCTCTGCAACGCAGCTCAGTGGCGCTTACTGGAAGCACCTGGTGGGCTAGTTAGCCCCCAGGGGCCCTCAGGATTGAAGGGGAATTATTTCACCAACTTAAAACATGCCCTAGGGTGTGTTTGCACACGTCACCTCAGGCCCCGTCCCCTCCCTTCCCCACTGTGTAAACATGCCCTCTGGCCGTTTTAAGTTGGGAGATTATATCCCCTTGAATCCTGAGGGTCCCTAGGGGCAAAATAGCCCACTAGGTACATCCAGTAAGCGCCATTGCAGAGAGGTGTAAAAAGGGGCACGGCCTGCACCACCTCTCTGCAACGCAGAGCAGTGGCGCTTACTGGAAGCACCTGGTGGACTAGTTGGCCCCCATGGTCCCTCAGGATTGAAAGGGAATTATTTCCCCAACTTAAAATGCGCCACAGGGCGTGTATGCACACGTCACCTCAGGCCCCGTCCCCTCTCTTCACCACTGTGTAAACGTGCCCTGTGGCCGTTCTAAGTTGAGAGGTTAAGTCCCCTTGAATCCTTAGGGTCCCTAGGGTCAAACTAGCCCACTAGGTACCTCCAGTAAGCGCCACAGAGCTGCGTTACATAGAGGTGTAAAAAGGGGCGTGGCCTCAGAACACCTGTCTGCAACGCAGCTCCCTGGTGCATACTGGAGATACCTGTTGGGCTAGTTGGCCCTCAGGGACCGTCAGTATTGAAGGGGAATTAATTCCCCAACTTACAACTGGCCAGGGGGCGTGTTTGCAGAGTGCTGCAAGGAGGGGGCGTGGCCTCCGTCGCGATGCCGGTCTTTTATTTATTTTATTTTTTTAAGAAGGAGGGCTGTGTGGCCCCCCTTCTTTTTCTAATTTATTGGCCCTGGGGACCCCATCCCCCAGGGCCTGCACCCTCATTTTTTTTGTTGAAAAAAATAAATTTGGAAGGGGGCATGTGGCCCCCCTCCCAAGGCCTTGATCTGCCCCGGGGACCCCAACCCCCGGGTCATGGCTTTTTTTTTTTTTATTCTTTAGGAGAGGGGCTGCGTTGTCCCCTCCTCAGGCCACTTATGGCCCGGGGACCCCATCCCCCGGGCCGGCCTTTGTTTTTTATTGTTATTTTTTTAAATATATTTATAGAAACACCTAGGACATGCTAGACAAACCGTATGTACCTATCACCATGACGATTTGCGTGATATTCATTAAAAGGCGACTATGCATTCAATGAATCCACGTGGAATGTATTTACAACGCTAGTGAAGCTCTGATGTGTCTGACGCCCTACCATGCCTAATCCCGGCGCCCCCGCCGGTGGGTACCCTCCAAGTAGACACCCTTGTTGTTTATTTATACAAACATGGGTAGCTATTGACGGGCACATATAATACACACGCACGCCAAGCCATTCAAAGGGGATTCAACAAAAATTCTACCAAACTATGCAAGAAACCCCCCTCACCGTTAATAAAACACACATCCACCTCCGGATGTGTAATACGTTTTATTTTACTCTCTGGAAAGGAGACGAACGTCACTTGAGAGTCACAGCGTGCTCCTGGCTGAGCCCAATGCTGTGTTACACCCACCAGTGCCCGCCGAGTGCAACACACCTCTCTGTTGTTTTTCACCAGCTAGTGCATATGCTATGACGCTCTCTAGCCTATGTGCACTGTAACACCACCCCGTAAATATGTCATGCCACACTTGCCTTCGCACAGGTTATATTGCCCCATCTAACGTGCCTCAATGCCTATGTTATAACTCACAGCGCTATGCCATACATATTACAATCTGGGACCCATATCTTTGTCACAGTGCATATGCAACGTTACACTCCCCAGCACATATTTTATATTACAACTTTAGAGACTAGTTAGGTTACACAACACTGCCCTGTGTATTTTACACTCCAAGGCGCATATCGCATAGCACGCGCTAGTGCCTGTGCTATCTCGCGCTCTCCAATGAATCTGTCATTGCGCACAATGTATTGCATATTATATCTCACGCCCCGGTTCATCTTATATCACACTTTTTGCTGCATAGTTTATACCATATACTACATCTAGTTTTCATTTTCAATCGTGCTCTCAGGACTATGTTCTATATAACACTGCGTTCACCTACCCTTTTCACGGGCATTACATTTTGCGATGGGGGGTGGAGGGTCAGGGGGTGTTTCTGCCAAGTGAGCCCGGAGTCACAGTCACAAACGTCCTCTTCTTCCTGAATAAAAGTGAGATTATGCTGCATACTTGTTCATATTTTAAGTACAGACACACATTTTAAAAACAATAAAGTTCCTAATACCCACCTTCTCTGAACAGATAGCTTGCTGCCCCATCCACCTCCTCCCTATCCTCTGTTGTCTGAATCCATAGACTAGCCTCCTCCCTCCTGCCATGCATGGTCTGATGTGCTGCCACTGCCGTCCATTTAGCATGATGTACCAGTCCACTCCTGCTGCCCTCCATTGCCCAATTCTAAGGCCCATCATTGACCTACTGCTTTTCCTCTGTGCTTAGCTTGCTGCCCCTATTCTCCTTCCCCCTGCTCTCCGATTACTTTGTGCATGCCCCTGCGCCATCCTTTTTGCCCACCATGTTCCATGGACCTGCCACACCTATCTACTCTGAGTGTTCTGTTGAGCTGCCACTTCTCTCCCACCTGCCTAGCATTGTCAGATGACTGTAACCTGTCCCTGCCACCTCCACCCTGCCTATCGACATGCCATGACCCTATCCCCTTCCTCCTGTCCTCCATGGTCCATTTTACTGCCAGACCCTTCTGCCCTCCCTGGTCTGTTGTACTGCAACTGCTCCTCCTGCCTGCCCCACGCGGTCTGTTGTGAGGCCCCTTCCCCTGAACTCTCTTGTCTGTGCCCAGGTCCTGACCCTCCCTTCTATCCTCCATGGTCCTTTGTGCATGCCCCTGCACCCTCCTTCTTGCCCATCATAGCCATTGTGCTGCCACTAACCCTCCCGCTTGCCATGCATGGTCTTCTGTGCTGCCATGGCCCCTCCCACCTTCCCTGTGTGGTCAGCTAGCTGCTCCTGACCCCCTCCCACCTTCCCTCCATGGTCTGTGTGTATGCCATCATAGTCTCACTGTTGCTCTCCATGGTGTGTCTTGTTTCTAGTGCCCATCCTGCCTGACCTTCATGATCATCTTGCTGCTCCTGCCCTGCCCCCTTGCCCCCAGCCCTCTGTTTCCATGTGCAGACCCCTATTCCCTCCCTCCTGGCTTGTCTGTTCCATTGTAATGCCCCTGATCTGTCCCTCCTGCCCTTTATGGTCTGTTATTCTGCAGCTTTCTCTCCTGTCTGTCCATTATGGTCAGCTAGCTACCATTGCCTCTTCCCCTCTGTTCTCTGTTGTCCATGTGCATGGTCCTGTCCCCTCCCTATTGCTTTCTATGGATTGTTGTGCTGCACTCCCGTCCCGCATGCCCTGTGTGGTGTATTGTGCTGCCAGTTTGGTGCACCTCTCCGTGTCCCTCCTGTCCTCTGTTATCCGAGTCCATGTCCCTACCCCAATTCCTCCTGCCTACCGTGATCCAATGTACCATACTTGCGAACATTTTGAACTTGGTAAGAGGGAGATTTTGAAACAAAACTGGGGTATTGATTTTCCCCTTTGAGTTATATTGAAAAAGAGTAAATTGTAGACAGGAGACAGATCAAATAAAGCCCATTTGAGCTTAAAAACATTGGACGTTTCCTGGCTGAAACGGGTCTGTTGGCATGTATGGTTGTACAACCACTGCCTCTTCCTTCTGCCCACAATGGTCTATTATATTGCCACAGCCTCTCTTGCCAGTCCTGTATTGTTGGTTTCTTGCCCCTGCCCCCCTTTCCACTGCCGTCCATAGTCTGTTGTGCTGCCACTGCCCTTCCTGCCTGCCCAGTGTGGTCAAATTGTTGCCTACCTGCCTTCAATTTTCAGAGTCCGTGCCCCTGGCCTCTGCCTCTCAACAGTATCCCAATGAACAACTAGATTGCTAACATTCTATATTTATTACAAAAGTGTGGAACGCCTGACGTTATCTTGATGTAATCAAAACTGTAATACCTAGAGCATTTCATTTAGAAATTACATATATGAGAGGGTCTTATTTGCATCAAAATTATGGTTAGTGCTCTAAAAAACTAAAATGAGGACATATTTTCTGAGTTTTCAAATAGCGACAAAGAACTTTTAAATTATTTGTAATCTTTATGTTTTTTTATCCAGTTGATCACTTGATTAAATGTTGCACTTAGGGGAGAGGATGTGGTTTTACGTCCAGAGCTTCAGACCTTGCAACTGGGGAACCAGGTTGGAGTTTCTGCTTCAACTCAACATTCTGTGATTCTGGTCAAATCACTTAATCTCCCCATGTCTACAACCAAAATGAATTTGATCTTGTGTGATGTAAGCAATGTTCATGTAAAGCACTCCAATACCTGACAAGTCTGCACTATATAAAACTGCAAATAAACAAAAAATAAGTGTTTTGCACACTTCTGTCATTGGGCTACATGTGGGCTACATCTGGGTTATATTTGTGCTGCATTTGGGCTCTTTTGTCTCTGGTGGCCATCTTAGGAGATTTATTTGTTATGAAGTTTCCTAATTTACTCATTTACTGCAGTCTCCTCAGTAGGAAATGCTTTCAGTTTTTCACTTTGATTCCATCAAGAAGGTATTCAGATATGTCACACATTTACCATAAATTCTGAATGTTAGCACTCTAGTTGCTCATTAGATCACTGTAGTAAAGCTACTGCTCACCAGGGAAGTCTGCTGCTGGTATTCAAAGTGCATGTTTCAGTCAGCATGTCAGAATTTTTTAATGAAATAGAAGAGGATTGGAAAAGTCAAAATGTGCCCTAATTTTTCTTTCTGCAGCACTAATAATAATTTCTACGGCAAAATGAACCCCCTCATTTTGTTCCTTTGTAAATTAAATGTTTTAAGTGTTACCACTTTATTCCAATCAAGATGGCTTCAGGTGTGCCATACGTTTGTCATGAGTAAGACTGTTAGCGCTCTAGTTGTTCGTTAGAACACTCTGGGACATTCTGTCATTGGGCAATACTTGGGCTACATCTGGATGAAATTTGGGCTACATTTGGGCCCTTTTGTCTCTGGTGGCCATCTTGGGAGATTTATTTGTTATGAAGTTTCCTAATTTCCTCATTTACTGCAGTCTCCTCAGTAGGAAATGCTTTCAGTTTTTTACTTTGATTCCATGAAGAAGGTATTCAGATCTGTCACACATTTACCATAAATTCTGAATGTTAGCACTCTAGTTGCTCATTAGATCACTGTAGTAAAGCTACTTCTCACCATGGAAGTCTGCTGCTGGTTTTCAAAGTGCATGTTTCAGTCAGCATGTCAGAATTTTTTAGTGGAATAGAAGAGGATTTGAGAAGTCAAAATGTGCCCTAATTTTTCTTTCTGCAGCACTAATCATAATTTCTATTGTTCCTTTGTAAATTAAATGTTTTAAGTGTTACCACTTTATTCCAATCAAGATGGCTTCAGGTGTGCCATACGTTTGTCATAAGTAAGACTGTTAGCGCTCTAGTTGTTCGTTAGAACACTCTGGGACTTTATGTCATTGGGCTATACTTGGGCTACCTATGGGTGATATTTGGGCTGCATTTGGGCTCTTTTGTCTCTGGTGGCCATCTTGTAGGAAATGCTTTCAGTTTTTTACTTTGATTCCATCAAGAAGTTATTCAGATATGTCACACATTTATCATAAATTCTGAATGTTAGCAATCTAGTTGCTCATTAGATCACTGTAGTAAACTGCTCACCAGGGAAGTCTGCTGCTGGAATTCAAAGTGCATGTTTCAGTCAGCATGTCAGAATTTTTTAATGAAATAGAAGATGATTTGAGAAGTCAAAATGTGCCCTAATTTTTCTTTCTGCAGCACTAATCATAATTTCTACGGCAAAATGAACCCCCTCATTTTGTTCCTTTGTAAATTAAATGTTTTAAGTGTTACCACTTTATTCCAATCAAGATGGCTTCAGGTGTGCCTTACATTTGTCATAAGTAAGACTGTTAGCGCTCTAGTTGTTCGTTAAAACACTCTGGGATTTTCTGTCATTGGGCTATACTTGGGCTACATCTGGGTGATATTTGGGCTACATTTGGGCTCTTTTGTCTCTGGTGGCCATCTTGGGAGATTTATTTGTTATGAAGTTTCCTAATTTCCTCATTTACTGCAGTCTCCTCAGTAGGATATACTTTCAGTTTTTTACTTTGGTTCCATCAAGAAGGCATTCAGATGTGACACACATTTGCCATAAATTCTGAATGTTAGCACTCTAGTTGCTCATTAGATCACTGTAGTAAAGCTACTGCTCACCAGGGAAGTCTGCTGCTGGTATTCAAAGTGCATGTTTCAGTCTGCATGTCAGAATTGTTTTATGAAATAGAAGAGGATTTGAGAAGTCACTCAAAATGTGCCCTAATTTTTCTTTCTGCAGCACTAATCATACTTTCTATGGCAAAATGAACCCCCTTATTTTGTTCCTTTTTGAATTAAATGTTTTAAGAGTTACCACTTTATTCCAATAAAGATGGCTTCAGGTGTGCAATACATTTGTCATAAGTAGAACCGAGGCACAAGAAAACCAAAAAAATGGCGCAAAAAGTGACAAGGGGGCAGGGTAGAAACACCTGACCCCCTAGACCTGCTCAGGGGGTCACACAAGGACCCCCAAAGCCCCAAAAAATAATTAAAAAAAAAAAAAATCACGGGATGCACGTAGGGTCCGCGCATCTCGCTGACGAAAAAAAAACGAAGTGCGCACTGCCGCGCTTCAATTTTATTTAGCCCCCGGGGGGCCAAGTCCCGGGGGCAATATCTTTATCATAATGGGGGGCCCAGAGGGACCCCCCAGCCCCGGACACCGCCATCCCCGGGGCTTATCAGAATTATGGGGGGGCTCTCAGCCACCCCCCAGCCAGGGGACCGCCACCCCCGGGGCTTTATTAGATATGGGTGGGGGGGCTCAAAGGTCCCCCAAGCCCCGTGGACCGCCCTCCACCAGGGCTCAATATCAATGTATGCGGGGGGCTCATGGCCCCCCCGCAGCCCTGGGCACTGCCACCCCCCGGGCTTGTTTTTTTTTTAAATAAAAAAACCCTGTGTGGGGGAGCTCGAGCCCCCCCACACGCCCGAGGACCGCCACCTCCCCGGGGACTAATTATTTAAGATAGGGGTCCGTTACGGACCCCCAAGCCCTGGAGACCACCACCCCCCGGGGCTTTAAATTAAGTGGGAGGGGGGCCGCGTGGCCCCCCTCCTGGAGCTAATGATGGCCCTGGGGACCGCCACCCCCCCAGGGCTGGCTCCTGCGGTGTCCCGGGGTGCCCACCCCCAGGACACTGCTATTTGCAATGGCAGGGCGGGAGCCTTGTGGCTCCCGCCTGTCATTGCAAACTGCTTTGCTTCATTGAAGCGAGAGCAGGGAAACCTGCTCTCGCTTCAATGAATCAAAGCAGATTGCTTTTCCATATGGGGAGCAGCATGTTAGCTGCTCCCCATGTGGAAAAGTAATGCCGGCTCCCGCAGGAAGCGGGAACCGTCTGTGACCGTGGGGCGATTGGGACCCACCAACGGTCCCCAACGAGGTGGGCAGGCCCCGGGGATGGGGTCCCCGGGGCCAGTAGTGGCCCGGGAGGGGGGCCTAGCGGCCCCCCTCCTAAAAATAAAATAAATACACTAAATACATTAAAATAAATACATTAAAAAACGGCCCCGGGCAGCCCCCCTCCCCCCCCAAAAAAAGAAAAGGCCATGCCCCGGGGGATGGGGTCCCCGGGGCAAATGATGGCCCCGGGAGGGGGGCCACGCGGCCCCCTTCCCGATTTTTTTTTTTTTTATAAAAAAAAAAATTGGAGGCAGGCCCTGTGGGGTGGGGTCCCCAGGGCCAATAAATTAGAAAAAGAAGGGAGGCTACACAGCCCCCTTTCTAAAAAAAGAAAAACAGAAGGGATCGGGCCGGAGGCCACGCCCCCTCCTTGCACCACTCTGCAAACGTGTCCCCTGGCGCGTTTGCAGAGGGGGATCTAATTCCCCTTGAATACTGGGGGTCCCTGGGGGCTAACTAGCCCACCAGGAACCTCCAGTATGCACCAGGGGGCTGTGTTGCAGAGGTGTAATGAGGCCATGCCCCTTTTTACACCTCTGCAACGCAGCTCCGTGGCGCTTACTGGAGGTACCTGGTGGACTAGTTGGCAGCCAGGGGACCTCAGGATTCAAGGGGACCTAATCCCACAACTTAAAACACCCCACAGGGCATGTTTGCACAGTGGTGAAGGTAGGGGGCGGGGCCTGAGGTGATACTGTGCAAATATGCCCTGTGGCGTGTTTTAAGTTGGGGAATTAATTCCTCTTCAATCCTGAGGGTCCCTGGGGACCAACTAGCCCACCAGGTACCTCCAGTAAGCGCCACGGAGCTGTGTTGCAGAGTGTTGTAAAAAGGGGCGTGGCCTCTGAACACCTCTCTGCAATGCAGCTCCCTGGCACATACTGGAGGTCCCCAACTTAAAACGAGCCATAGGGCGTGTTTGCACACATCACCTGGTGCCCCGCCCCCTTCCTTCACCATTGTACAAATATTCCTCTAAAATCAGCCGAACTACGAATTCCGATTTACTCACCTGTTATCAGGAGAGAACCCAGTGCTGCATCTTTTAGTCCAGCACTGACCCTGAAAAGTAATTCCAAGCGTACTTACCAGTAACTTGTATTTCCTTCCAAAGGAATCCATTGTGTGGTTTTCACAAGAAAATTTTCTAAGTGTCCAATTTTGAAACGTACAAATATTCCTCTAAAACCAGCCGAACTACGAATACCGATTTACTCACCTGTAATCAGGTGAGAACCCAGTGCTGCATCTTTTAGCCCAGCACTGACCCTGAAAAGTTATTGTAACCGTACTTACCAGTAACTTGTATTTCCTTCCATCGGAATCCATTGTGTGGTTTTCACCCCAAAATTTTCTGTGTCCATTTTTGAACCGTACAAATATTCCTCTAAAATCAGCCGAACTACGAATTCCGATTTACTCACGTGTTATCAGGAGAGAACCCAGGGCTGCATCTTTTAGCCCAGCACTGACCCTGAAAAGTAATTCCAAGCGTACTTACCAGTAACTTGTATTTCATTCCAAAGGAATCCATTGTGTGGTTTTCACCAGAACATTTTCTGTGTCCATTTTTGAAATGTACAAATATTCCCCTAAAATCAGCCGAACTACGAATTCCGATTTACTCACGTGTTATCAGGAGAGAACCCAGGGCTGCATCTTTTAGCCCAGCACTGACCCTGAAAATAATTCTAAGCGTACTTACCAGTAACTTGTATTTCATTCCATAGGAATCCATTATGTGGTTTTCACCAGAAAATTTTCTAAGTGGCCATTTTTGAAACGTACAAATATTCCTCTAAAATCAGCCGAACCACGAATTCCGATTTACTCAACTGTTATCAGGAGAGAACACAGGGCTGCATCTTTTAGCCCAGCACTGACCCTGAAAAGTAATTCTAAGCGTACTTACCAGTAACTTGTATTTCCTTCCATAGGAATCCATTGTGTGGTTTTCAGCAGAAAATGTTCTGTGTCCATTTTTGAAACGTACAAATATTCCTCTAAAATCAGCCGAACTACGAATTCCGATTTACTCACGTGTTATCAGGAGAGAACCCAGGGCTGCATCTTTTAGCCCAGCACCGACCCTGAAAAGTAATTCTAAGTGTACTTACCAGTAACTTGTATTTCCTTCAATAGGAATCCATTGTGTGGTTTTCAGCAGAAAATATTTTGTGTCTATTTTCCCAAAGTAAAAATATTCCTAAAAAATCATCTGTATGACTTAAACACATTCTTTCAACTGTTTACAGGAGGTTGGCCAGTGCTGGATCCAGGATCCACCACTGAGTAAGAAAAAGTAACGATAACACTACTTACCTGCTAAGTGAATTTTCTGCCATAGGATAACATTGGTGATTCTATGTGAAAAATGTTCTTAGTGTCAACTTTTAAAATACAATAATATTCCTTAAAAATAACTACTGTAACCAAAACGCTTTTACTCAACTGTGTACAGGAGATGTCTAAGGACTGAATCTAGGATCCGGTCCTGTGGTTAGAAAAGTAATCCATAAAGTAACTAATTGCATTTAACTAGAAATTCACATTGAGCTCAATGTTGCTCTGTGTTTGAAATTGTGTTGCCCATTGCAACAACTGTAACTACTGTACTTAAAAGTCTGTTGCCTATTTGCCAAGTATTTAAACTAAAGTAATTCATTCTGAGAAAGTATATTTTGTATTGTAATGTATAATGTAATTATAATGTCATTAAAAAAATATATCTAAAAATAAATAGTTTAAAAATTTTAGTAAATCAGTATACAAAAAATCAGTATAACAATTAATACATTAAAAATTGTCATTTACAAAACCTTTGAAATTCACTGAAAAAACCATAGGTTTCAGGCCTGATATAGTTAGGAATTAGCATTTAAAAAACCTTTGAAATTCACTGAAAAAACCATAGGTTTCAGGCCTGATATAGTTAGGAATTAGCATTTAAAAAACCTTTGCAATTCAGAGAAATAACCATAGGTTTCAGGCCTGATATAGTTAGGAATTAGCATTTAAAAAAACCTTAGAAATTCAATGAAAAAACAATAGGTTTCAGGGCTGTTATAGTTAGCTGGACATTTCACTCGAACAAAACCATTGAAATTCCTCGGATATAGTTAAATGTACTAACTATATCTTGCGCGCCCGCAATCCACTGCTGATGATGTCACATATTACATCATTCATGACATGGTCAGTGACATCACTGATGGCATCATCCACGTAACAATCAGATACACCTCATCATACACTAGTATAACCTTTCATCACTCACTGTAAAATACAGAGTGCCAGATTTAAAACCATTGACAAACCAATACAAGTTTCTAAACACCCACTCAGTGATTCCTAGATCCATACACACATCTAATCACTTACCTATAGATTCACTCATACATGCTGTCAATGATCAATAGAACACTATCACTTATACAACTATATCGACATTACACACCAGCACAAATCCTAATCACTTATGAAGTCATCCTACTCACTTCTGCAAGCAATGGATCATACTTACTTTTACTTAACTATACACTTATAAAAACACCACTTCATCTATTCATATAGATAATAGCTCATACTAAGTGTGTTATAAAATCACTATTACAACTATACATTTATCCATACAGTCACTCATACAATCACTGAGTCTTATGTATACTTATTTATATACAACTGACACATACACCGGCTTTTATTTTCCTAGTTTGTTGGTCATGTACCATTGAGACATATATTGGCTCATCACCACACCCATAAAGATATTCACTCACCCAAACAACTGTTATAACATGTAGTTTTAACTTCGTATCCCTTCTGAATCAACTATTCACACATCTTTGGGCAGTCACACACCCCCCACCGAACCACACACACATTCACTCTGCCATACAATTGCTCAGTTAACTAATCAATAAATAATATAGACTTTCACGTAGCTAGCAACCAACTGGTGTAGCAGTTTACACAACAACTTACAAAGTGATACAGATATTCACACAGTCTAGTCACTATCCAATATATTTAGTGAGACACTATAAATTAGTCAAGTAAACGGTCAATCACACTGCTACTAAATCCTCCATCCAGATATTTATATTTCCACTCAATCTTCAATGCAAATTGCTATATATATATAATACATATTTAAATAATGAACCAAACCACATTCACTGGATGATGCCATCAGTGATGTCATCAGTGATGTCATTTGCGATGTCATCAGTGATGTCACTGACCATGTCATAAATGATGTAATATGTGACATCATCAGCAGTGGATTGTAGGCGCGTGAGATGTAGTTAGTACAACTAACTATATCGGAGGAATTTCAATGGTTTTGTTCGAGTGAAATGTCCAGCTAACTATAACAGACCTGAAACCTATTGTTATTTCATTGAATTTCTAAGTTTCTTTAAATGCTAACTCCTAACTATATCGGGCCTGAAACCTATGGTTTTTTTTCTGTGAATATAAATATACATATATATATATATATTCACTGAAAAAACCATAGGTTTCACACATGTTATAGTTAGCGGAAATTTTACTGATAAAAAACCAATGAAATTGCCCCGTTATAGTTAGTGCTGGCAACTATAACTCACGCGACCGCAATCCTCTGCTGATGCTAATACTGTATTTAGACACTTATTTGCCCATGTCTTCTTCCATACATTTTTAGCTATACATATATTACAAATATTTTTTTTTATAAAGACACATATGTCATCAGCAGAAGATTGCGGTCGCGTGAGTTATAGTTGCCAGCACTAACTATAACGGGGCAATTTCATTGGTTTTTTATCAGTAAAATTTCCGCTAACTATAACATGTGTGAAACCTATGGTTTTTTCAGTGAATTTGCAAGGTTTTTTAAATGCTAATTCCTAACTATAACGTGTGTGAAACCTATGGTTTTTTCAGTGAATTTGTACGTTTTTTTAAATGCTAAGTTACTTTACGCCATTCGAGGCGTGCGCGCCCACTTAACGCAGTGCGTTCCGTGCACGGTTTTTATCAACTTTAATAAGCCCTGTACATTTGGTGGCCTTCGGCCACCAAAAGCACAGGGGGTGGGGTCAATGTGGATAGTGTTTTTTTTATTTCGATTTTATAATTTCATGTTGCCAAAATATAGTTTTTTTACTGATGTAATAAGCCCTGTACATTTGGTGGCCTACGGCCACCAAAAGCACAGGGGGTGGGGTAAGTGTGGATAGTGTTTTTTTTATTTCTATTTTTTACCGTACGCTTACGGTAAGCGTATGGTAAGCGTACTCGGCAAAATTGCCGAAAAAAAAATAAAACCGTTTTTGCTCTTGGGGGATGTTTGGGGACTCCCTCAACATGACTATGTGGGAGGGAGTTGTCAAAACAGCCCCGTAACATGTTTTTTGGCATCATGTTTGATAAATAACACTCAGTGCGAGAGACAAAATGGCGGACGCCGCTTCCTGGTTTCGGCCGATTCGAATGTTTACTAAGATCTAAGAGCCAATCAGAATCGCGCTCGCGCACGCCACCGTACGCGTACGGTAAGCGTACGGTAAGCGTACCGTAAGCGGGCTCAGATATATATATTGATTTAAAGGCTATTTTCTCAGAATCTACTGAACAGATTTACACCAAACCTACAAAAGGCACTTCCTTGACATAGGGACTACCTCTCTGCCAAATTTCTAGTAATTCTGTTCAGCCGTTCGGGCTGTAGCTCTGTCTAAAGGTCCTATGGAAAAATGCATGGGAAAAACGCATTTTGGGACCCCCCTTTTATCTCAGCCCCCGCTTGACGAATCCCCCCGAGACTTTCAGGGTAGGAGCGGAGCGGAGCGCCCCACCTATTTTGAGAAATTCGCGAGGATTCATCGACCGGCGCCAAAGTTATTCAAAATAGAATGTTGCGGATTTCCTATGGAAAAGGGGTCCTAACTATAACTACCTACTGGCGACCGCCAGTAGGTAGTTATAGTTAGGACCCTGTTTCCATAGGAAAACCGCAACATTCTATTTTGAATAACTTTGGCGCCGGTCGACGAATCCTCGCGAAAGTTTCAAAACTAATGGGGCGCTACGCTCCGCTCCTACCCTGAAAGTCTCGGGGGGATTTGTCAAGCGGGGGCTGAGAAAAAAGGGGGGTCCCAAAACGCGTTTTCCCCATGCATTTTTCCATAGGACCTTTAGACACAGCTACAGCCCGAACGGCTGAACAGAGTTACTTGAAATTTGGCAGAGAGGTAGTCTACAGGTCAAGGAAGTGCCTTTTGTAGGTCTGGTGTAAATCTGTTCAGTAGTTCCCGAGAAAATAGCATTTAAATCAATATATATATCTGTGGCAGCTTACGGTGCGCTTACCGTGCGCTTACCGTGCGCTTACCGTACGCGTACGGTGCGGTGCGCTAGCTCAAATCTGATTCGTTGTCACATGACTGTAAACATTCGAATCGGACGAAATCAGGAAGTGTCGGGCGCCATTTCGTGTGTTTCGCTCTGAAAAAAAAGGGTGATATCGTGAAAAGGGGGCTAGGAAGAGAGTTACAGACCCCCTAACATTTGAAAGGGGGTCAAAGAAGGACAGAAAAGTACCAAAAAAACATTTATTAATTTTTTTTTTAAATCGCGGGGTATGCGTACGGTAAGTTTACGGTGAGCTTACCGTACGCGTAAGGTAGAAAAAAAAAAAAAGAAAGAAAATTCAGATTTAAGTGTTTAGATATTAGGGGGCTCTAAAAAGAGCTGTTGTGTTTATGAAGTGATTTGATTTTTTAGTGGTACCTACAAGTAAGTACCGATGCAGAGTCTAAGGTTCAAGAGGAAGACTCTGTTCCCTTCATCAGTGAAGTGTACACCATCTCCTCTATAAATGTCTTGCATGTCGTAACGCAAGTTGTTGTGGTAAATGGAACCCATACCATAGTCTCGGAGGAAAGCAGAAACAGATTTGTTGACGTGCTTTCTTGCTTTGTCAATCTGCGGACAAAAATGATTGGACCAGTTCCATTTTTGCCTTTGGCAGTTGTTAGAATATGCAAAGGCAGTTTTAGGGAAAAGTGAAAACAGTTGTGCAAAGGTCTCCTTCATAAGCATTTCCAGACCTACCCCAGTCAAAGTGCCTAGGTCATTGCCACCACAGTGCACTATTATGAGGTCAGGGTGTTGGATTTGCATGAAGGATTTCACCAATGGCATCAATTGGTGCCACTTTAACCCTCTCTGACCAATCCATTTAATGTCTACATTTGGCAAAGCAAGGTCTCTCACCATACCTGTTTTCTCTGCATACTTTTCACTCCAGAAGACATAGCTGTGCCCTACAATCCACACTGTGAACATCTTCCAAGGAGATCTGGATGCACTCAGGAGGTGTATTTCAGTAGAATGGGAAAAAGAAATGAAAGACAGTTTGGAAATGGAGGCATACATATTTTTTTAAAACAAAAAGAACTCATTGGCTGTTTCATACCATTCTACACTAAAAACTAGGCTGTATGTGTCAATATATAGAAGCAGGTTTTGTATTGGTACAGAAAAATGTGTTACCAAAGAACAGTACTATGGATTTGCTGTTAGGTTTGAAAAGTCAAGCACTCTTGCTCTTTGGAAATGAAACATTGTGTGGTGAACTTCTGACCTAACTCTACACAGCAGTGTTTCAAGAGCTGTTGCTATGGTAGCAGGCAGAAGTCAAGTTGGGGGAAGGGTACTAGGCTGAAGTCAAGTTGGGGGAAGGGTACTTTTGGAAAAGGGTTGGTTTTCAACCAATAGAAATGTGTGATTACATTTGAAAAAAAGGGGGAAGCACTGAGATTTGAAATTAACATGTATATGTGTGGAAAAAGAGAGGGAAACATTGCCATTATCTGGTTCTGCTGAGAGGAGAGAGGTGTACAGAACAGAGATCCTGGCTCTGATAATCTGCTGTTTGAGTGCCAAATGTCTTTCACAACTAACTAATTTTAAAGGTGAGTTATGAGTTTGAGAGGGGATGTATATGGTAAATTAAGAAATGAATAATAGAATTGGAATTCCTTTTGTTGAAGTTGTGTTTATCGTTTTGTGTTTTGGGAGAAATTTAAATGTAAGGAACATGCAAAATAATATGGACTATGTTTTCACCATAAAATAAGGTGTATTGTTATAAATGAGGAATACTTTTAGGGTTTGAGGTTGCAGTCAGTAATGCAAATACATTCAGCATCACTAAGGCTGGTTGCCCTTGCTGGAGTGTAGTCAGTCACCCAGGTTACACATGTTTCTGGTCTCAAAAAGCTGTTTGGACATGTGCTTTTTTTCAGAATCTGAAAAGTGGATTCAAAATGTGTCAGACTGTAAAAGTACTTATCACTTGCCAAAAAAAGAGTAGTAAGTGTGCTTTCCAATTGGCAAAGAAATTTCGTTTTCTGACTAATATCAAACCATGACTCTGTGGGCAAAGAGGAATTATAGACAGAGATTGTGTTTATCGTTTTGTGTTTTGGGAGAAATTTAAATGTAAGGAACATGTAAAATAATATGGACTATGTTTTCACCATAAAATAAGGTGTATTGTTATAAATGAGGAATACTTTTAGGGTTTGAGGCTGCAGTCAGTAATACAAATACATTCAGCATCACTAAGGCTGGTTGCCCTTGCTGGAGTGTAGTCAGTCACCCAGGTTACACATGTTTCTGGTCTCAAAAAGCTGTTTGGACATGTGCTTTTTTTCAGAATCTGAAAAGTGGATTCAAAATGTGACAGACTGTAAAAGTACTTATCACTTGCCAACAAAAGAGTAGTAAGTGTGCTTTCCAATTGGCAAAGAAATTTCGTTTTCTGACTAATATCAAACCATGACTCTCTGTGCAAAGAGGAATTATAGACAGAGATTTATTGCGTATTACTCTGGTAATTTTACAGTTGCATTAGTAGGAAAGGGGGAGCTATTTTTTCTGCAGAAGCAGACTCTTAGCACACACCCAGCTGCTTATCCTCTGGAATCATGCATAGTATTCACAACCGAGTGGGGTTTGAGGTTGCAGTCAGTAATGCAAATACATTCAGCATCACTAAGGCTGGTTGCCCTTGCTGGAGTGTAGTCAGTCACCCAGGTTACACATGTTTCTGGTCTCAAAAAGCTGTTTGGACATGTGCTTTTTTTCAGAATCTGAAAAGTGGATTCAAAATGTGTCAGTCTGTAAAAGTACTTATCACTTGCCAAAAAAAGAGTAGTAAGTGTGCCTTCCAATTGGCAAAGAAATTTCGTTTTCTGACTAATATCAAACCATGACTCTGTGTGCAAAGAGGAATTATAGACAGAGATTTATTGCGTATTACTCTGGTAATTTTACAGTTGCATTAGATGGAAAGGGGGAGCTATTTTTTCTGCAGAAGCAGACTCTTAGCACACACCCAGCTGCTTATCCTGTAGAATCATGCATAGTATTCACAACCGAGTGGGGTTTGAGGTTGCAGTCAGTAATGCAAATACATTCAGCATCACTAAGGCTGGTTGCCCTTGCTGGAGTGTAGTCAGTCACCCAGGTTACACATGTTTCTGGTCTCAAAAAGCTGTTTGGACATGTGCTTTTTTTCAGAATCTGAAAAGTGGATTCAAAATGTGACAGACTGTAAAAGTACTTATCACTTGCCAAAAAAAGAGTAGTAAGTGTGCTTTCCAATTGGCAAAGAAATTTCGTTTTCTGACTAATATCAAACCATGACTCTGTGTGCAAAGAGGAATTAATTATAGACAGAGATTTATTGCGTATTACACAGGTAATTTTACAGTTGCATTAGTAGGAAAGGGGGAGCTATTTTTTCTGCAGAAGCAGACTCTTAGCACCCACCCAGCTGCTTATCCTGTGGAATCATGCATAGTATTCACAACTGAGTGGGGTTTGAGGTTGCAGTCAGTAATGCAAATACATTCAGCATTACTAAGGCTGGTTGCCCTTGCTGGAGTGTAGTCAGTCACCCAGGTTACACATGTTTCTGGTCTCAAAAAGCTGTTTGGACATGTGCTTTTTTTCAGAATCTGAAAAGTGAATTCAAAATGTGACAGACTGTAAAAGTACCTATCACTTGCCAAAAAAAGAGTAGTAAGTGTGCTTTCCAATTGGCAAAGAAATTTTGTTTTCTGACTGATATCAAACCATGACTGTGTGCAAAGAGGAATTATAGACAGAGATGTATTGCGTATTACTCTGGTAATTTTACAGTTGCATTAGATGGAAAGGGGGAGCTATTTTTTCTGCAGAAGCAGACTCTTAGCACACACCCTGCTGCTTATCCTGTAGAATCATGCATAGTATTCACAACCGAGTGGGGTTTGAGGTTGCAGTCAGTAATGCAAATACATTCAGCATCACTAAGGCTGGTTGCCCTTGCTGGAGTGTAGTCAGTCACCCAGGTTACACATGTTTCTGGTCTCAAAAAGCAGTTTGGACATGTGCTTTTTTTCAGAATCTGAAAAGTGGATTCAAAATGTGTCAGACTGTAAAAGTACTTATCACTTGCCAAAAAAAGAGTAGTAAGTGTGCTTTCCAATTGGCAAAGAAATTTCGTTTTCTGACTAATATCAAACCATGACTCTGTGTGCAAAGAGGATTTATAGACAGAGATTTATTACGTATTACTCTGGTAATTTTACAGTTGCATTAGATGGAAAGGGGGAGCTATTTTTTCTGCAGAAGCAGACTCTTAGCACACACCCAGCTGCTTATCCTGTGGAATCATGCATAGTATTCACAACCGAGTGGGGTTTGAGGTTGCAGTCAGTAATGCAAATACATTCAGCATCACTAAGGCTGGTTGCCCTTGCTGGAGTGTAGTCAGTCACCCAGGTTACACATGTTTCTGGTCTCAAAAAGCTGTTTGGACATGTGCTTTTTTTCAGAATCTGAAAAGTGGATTCAAAATGTGTCAGACTGTAAAAGTACTTATCACTTGCCAAAAAAACAGTAGTAAGTGTGCTTTCCAATTGGCAAAGAAATTTCGTTTTCTGACTAATATCAAACCATGACTCTGTGTGCAAAGAGGAATTATAGACAGAGATTTATTGCGTATTACTCTGGTAATTTTACAGTTGCATTAGATGGAAAGGGGGAGCTATTTTTTCTGCAGAAGCAGACTCTTAGCACACACCCAGCTGCTTATCCTCTGGAATCATGCATAGTATTCACAACCGAGTGGGGTTTGAGGTTGCAGTCAGTAATGCAAATACATTCAGCATCACTAAGGCTGGTTGCCCTTGCTGGAGTGTAGTCAGTCACCCAGGTTACACATGTTGCTGGTCTCAAAAAGCTGTTTGGACATGTGCTTTTTTCAGAATATGAAAAGTGGATTCAAAATGTGTCAGACTGGAAAAGTACATATCACTTGCCAAAAAAACAGTAGGAAGTGTGCTTTCAAATTGGCAAAGAAATTTCGTTTTCTGCCTAATTTCAAACCATGAGTCTGTGTGCACACAGGAATTGTTTTTAGATATTTAATTTGTGATGGTGTTATTGTGATTTTCACTTGTAGGAAAGGGGTACATAGTATTTTAAGATTTGAAAAGATCATAAAAAATGTAGTAATATATTTAAATAAAATAAAGGAATTTTTTTTTTAGTTTTTTTCAGGTATTGCTGAAGAGCAGTGAACAAAATTTAAGATGCCTACAAAATCCAGACTTAGGAAAAACCACAAAAAAAACTATATTTGAAGACAACTGGAGGACCTAAGTTAGTTGGAGATGCACATGTTGGGAAAAAGAGAAAGTCTTCTGGTAAGCAGACAAAAGATTTTTTAAGCAATATTTTTCAAAAATGGAAAAATGTACAAAATGTCTGTACTGGAAAGAATGTTTTAAATAGAAAACAACAGGAAAAAATTGAGCATTTATTTAATGCAAATGTACCTTCAGAAACAATAAAGATTAACTTAAAATGAAAAACAGCGTTTAAAGAGATACGTAGAAAAATGTTTCAGAGAAGAGTTATGTCCAATTTGATAAAGGATGTGAAGAAATATAAGAAAAAAGCTAAATTTTATAAAAGAAAAAAAGAAATTGAAGCCATTGCAGCAAAGGCTTTAGAATTAAAAAGGAAACTATTCATTTTAATTTTGAACAGGATGCGTACATTAGATAAAATGGTCAATGTACTGAAATCACAAAGCAAAAGGAAAAGACTGGTGAAAAGAACAAACTTTTGTAAAGTGTTTTTAGGAGAATGGATGCATAGTTCAAGTAGTGAACCTTTTTTTAATGAAGAGAGTTATTTTCAAAGTAATAGTTTGCTGCATGCAGTTGACACCAGAGGTCGTGCTTATGAAGTGAAAAATGGTTGTATAATGGAGAAGGAGAAAATGGTTCCAAGAGATGAGGTACAAGTGATGGCGGATGAGGCTATAGGGAGACGTCCTAAAGCCCCAGTGTACACTTGGAAGTAGTAGTATTTGCACTGTGCGTCAGGAATCTATTGATACATTTTGTGAGTTTCTAAGAGAATATAGTAAAAAAAGTGTTAAACAGAAGATTAAGGTGCTTCAAAGTCTAGATCCATGCTGAGTGAGAGAGAATACTGGTTTGCAGGGACATTCTCTGGCTTGTCTATCTAGAAAAGTGTGTAAAAGTGTTTTTCATCATTTTAGGATGCTGGCTGTTCATCATACTGAAATGAGAAAGTTTGTGAGACGGTTGTATTTTGCTAAAAGTCCAGCAATAAAGTTAGATGAATTGAATAGGGCTCTGTTCCGTGGATCGGTATCAGATGTAGAGAAGGTTACTGATGAAATTCAGTTTTGTTACTTTGGTCCAGAACAAGAAAGTGCAGAAAAGGACACAGTAAATGAGGAAGAAGTGGAAGAGAATGTAGAACCCTCTGTAAGTAAGGCATTTAATGATCACATAACAAAATTTGCAATAATCTCTAATGAAAGACCAAATATTACTTGTATTTGTTGCCGCAGAACTCATTATAGAAAACAAACCAGGAATGTTGATCTCTACAGAAAAAGTGAAAATGAAGATAATTATAAGTGGAAGGATTTTGCCACATATATATTTCTTGAAAATTGTTTTGAATTGGGTGAAGATCAGCGTATTTGTAAATACTGTTACAACAAGTTAGAGGAAAATAGAATGCCGACCAGAGCTGTGCATAATAATTTAGAATTGGATGCTATTCCTGCCGAACTTTCTGAATTAAATACATATGAGTCTATACTTATTCAATGTGTTCATCCGTTCCAGACCATAGTACGTATGGAGCCCAAAACTGGTAAATTACCTCCTTCAGATTTACTGAGAGGTTTAAAAGGTAGAGTGGTGTATTTGCCCTTGGATTTGAAAAAAAATATGGAAACTATTGATGCAGATACTTTGGATACTGAACCATTAGTTATTCTGGTTAATGGTGTACCTACAAAGAATAAGAAGATTTGGCAGGAGCTGGTAGATGTACGGAAAGTACAAAGAGCAAATTTGTATTTGAAAAGGAATAACAAATGGTATGAATCAATTTATATAGAAGAAGAAGAAGAAGATTTACAAGAAGACACAGAAACACCAACTGGACAAATTGAAAAAGTGGACAAGTCAAAGGAAGAAGAAATTTATGAACATTTTAGCATACATCCTCTTCATTCAAAAGAAGTTATGGGAGACAATATTGATCTGTTTCAGATGAAGAAAGCAAAAGGAACTCCCGTGAGTGTATGGGAGGAGAGCTTGGAAGCTCGATGTTTTCCCCAGCTGTTTCCTACAGGAAAAGGTGGACGATACGATGAACGTCCAGAACAGATTCCAGCTTCTGAGTATCGAACTACAAGACTATATGCAGAAGATCCCAGATTTCGACAAAGTATTCCTTATTTGTTCCATCTTTTATTTGAAAGCGACTTGTCTGCATTATCATATGCAGTAAATCACATTTTAAAAAGTGGAGTACATTTACAAAATGTGTCTGCTAAGGATTTTATGGAGAAAGTGCAGCACCGAGATGATCATTTGGAAACAAAACTGATCAATCTGATGGCTTGTCAGCGTGGGACAAATGAATATTGGTACCGACGCCATGGTGAATTAAAATGCATGTTACGGAATTTAGGAACACCAACATGGTTCCTTACCCTAAGCTGTGCTGAGTACGCTTGGGATGATTTACTGGATTTTCTACGAGAGGCAAATTCAAATATTAAAAACATCGAATACGAGACAGCAGGAGAACTGTGCTCATTGGATCCGGTTAATGTTTGCAGATATTTCAATCATAGATTTGAGGCTATGATGTCCTTCATCTGCAATAAAAAAAATCCACCTCTTGGAGAAGTAGTGGATTTCTTTTGGAGAAAAGAGTACCAGGCAAGAGGTTCTCCTCATATTCATATGCTGTTGTGGATCAAGGATGCCCCAAAGTTTGGAACAGATACTGATGAAGCAGTGTTATCTTTCATTGAAGAATATGCAACATGTGCTATACCAAAAAGCACAGAAGAGAAAAAGTTAAAGGAGCAAGTTTTACGTTTCCAAAGTCATCGGTGTGAAAAATACTGTCGACGGAAATACAAGAGCAAAGATAAATACTACACTAAATGTCGATTTGGATTTCCTAGACCTGTTCTTTCAAATGGAAGAGTAAACAGTTTTATGTCATCTGTGAGACATACTATTACAAGAAAATCACCTAAGAATACCTACAACCTTAAAAGAAAAGAAGAATCAAAAAATATAAATGACTACAACCCAGTCATTTTATCCATGTGGAATGCTAACATGGATATACAGTATGTAGCTGACAATTCCATTGCTGTTGCTCGATATGTAACGTCTTACATTACTAAATCAGAAAAAACTGAATTGAAAGAAATGTGGGAAGAGATTTCTCACGAGAAGACTGTCAGTAAGAAGCTGTACAGTTTCAGTTTAAAGATGTTATCGCATCGAGAAATTGGATCCTACGAATGTTCAGATAGGTTATCTTCTGCAAGTCTCTACTCGAAATCAAGAAGAATAATTTGGGCAAGTTTAGGCCTTGCAGCAATGAGAAATCGGGTACTGAAATCTGTTGGAGAAATTGAATATTTGGCCGAGAATGACCCAGAAAGTACAGATATTTTGAAATCAAACATGTTGGACACATAATATCCCAAGAGAAGTCTTCATCTAGAGAACATGTGTCTTTATGAAGTGCTGCAGAACTACATTTATTCATGGAAAGCCACAGAAGACATCAACAATGGAAAATATAAAGTCATTGGTGAGGAAGGATGTTTGGTGAAGCAAACAAAAGAAAGTTTGATAAATCACAGGAAGCTGAGTTGCGACACTACTGACAAAAAGGAATTTTACTACTTGGCTCTTTTACAGCTGTTTAAACCATGGCGTACAGAGGATGAACTACTGGGAGAATTTCAAAGCTATGAAGATTCCTTTAATGCTTGCAAAGACAGCATAGAATGCAGTACTTTCACAAATTATGTGCAAATGTTAAATGAAGAAATTGAACAGGAAACTACAATTGCAGCTGAAGTAGCTAGAGACAGTTCTCAAGACAGCCAAAGTTCAGGAACACTCAGTCAAGATCCCCTAGGACAACCAATCGTTGAAAATGAAGCTGCAATAGCCATGAATGAAGTGGAAACGGCTATGAATCAAGCTCAAGAAGAATTTATAGACTTACCAAATTTGGAAAGACAACTGAATGAAGAGCAGCAACAAATTTATGAAGAGATCAGAAACAAAATTGATCACGGATTACTACATGAAAAAAAAGAGTGCTCATGCACATCATTTTATCCAATCAGGATGTATGTAAGCGGACAAGCTGGAACTGGAAAAAGTTTTTTAATAAAAGTCATCAGAAGCTACCTACAGCAAAAAACGGATTCAACTTTGTCTTGTGTGGTTACTGCTCCAACTGGGTTAGCAGCATATAACATAAAAGGAATCACCTTACATCGTTTGCTAATGTTACCAGTGGAGCATGAGAACAAAATACAATACCACAAGCTAACTGGAGAAGCCTGCTTGGAAGTTTCAAGAGTATTGAAGAAGATGCAAGTTCTCATTATCGATGAGGTGAGCATGGTATCAAACTTAATGCTTGCCTTTGTGCATTTAAGAATGCAGCAAATTCTAAGGACAGACTATGACGTGTTACTTGGTGGAAAACATGTCATAGTTTTTGGGGATCTTCTACAGCTTACTCCAGTTAAAGGACAACCAGTGTTTAATACTGTGACACATGAAGACACAAAGAAGTCATTGGGAAGCATTGGTAATGCAAATATTTGGTCCTTCTTTGAGTACAAGGAACTTACTACTAATATGAGGCAAGCAAACGATGAAGAATATGGAAGTATTCTGAAAGATATCAGAATTGGACTACTCACTGAAGCTGGCACAAAAGCATTACAGAGTCGGTTGCTACATAATTTATTTCCAAAGGAAGAAATAGTTGCAGAGAAGATATACAAGAACATTGCAGAAAAGAAAAGTGTCATCTGCTTAATGCCAACTCTACGTGAATGCTCAATATTCAATGAGGAGCTTTTGAAATTGGAAAAGGAAGAGATTAGGAAATTGGAAGCAGTTGACAAAATTCAGGATGGAAGAATTACTATCACATTAACAGGCAAACTGAAAAATAAATTGGATTCACTAGAGAAGAACATTTCCAAAACTGCTGGATTAGAAAAAAATCTATATGTTTGCATGAACTGTAGAGTATTTTTAAGGAGAAATTTGGATGTTGAAAAAGGCTTAGTAAATGGAGCTATGGGAAGAGTTGTGGGTTTTATTAATTATCAGAAAAAAGATGGAATTGAATGTTTAAAAATAAAATTTGATCAGATTGAAGAAGTTATAGACATTTGTCGTTGTACAGTTCGTTTCATGCTTGTGAAAGACTTATATGTACAAAGGAAACAGTTTCCGTTTTCTCTAGCATATGCTGTAACTATTCACAAGTCTCAAGGATTGACTGTAGATTGTGCATTTGTAAACATTGGTTCAACTGTGTTCAAAGAAGGTATGGCTTATGTAGCTTTGTCACGAGTGAAAACATTATCTGGTTTATTCATGATAGACTTTGATGATTCAAAAGTTAGTGCTGATACAAACTGTGTAAAGGAGTATAATAGATTAAGAAGAACCTATGCTCCTCATTTAGGTCAGTATCCTGTGTTGGAGAAACGTGTACTTTCTCGAAAAAGGAGAATTGAGAATATCTGTAATGAGGATGTAGAGAGGAGGAAAAAAAAGAGGAGTGATGGAATTGCAAGCAAAAAGAAAAAGGAAAATGTTGAAGAGGTTGTAGGTTGCCATTTTGAAAATAGCTCTGGTGTCAACTGCTACGCTAATGTAGTGCTGAATGTTGCATTTTATCTGGAAAGTTTACAAGGGCAGATAATAGTAAATCAGAGAAAAAGATTCTGTTCTGAGTTGAGTCTCCTTTTTCAAAAGCTGAGTAATGATAAAACTCAAATAGAAAGTGCTACTGAAATTAGAATACATTTAGATGTATGTACAGGACGAACACAGTTTTCTCAAAATGTCCAGCAAGACGCACAGGAATTCTTGATGTATTTTCTTCAGGTACTGGAAGAAGAAGGGGTGCCAATTGAAAATATGTTTGGTGTCTCTTATAAATGGGAACATAGTTGTGAAAACTGTTTCAATACATGTGGCTCTAATGTTGATTCTGAAAGGTTTATTTATTTAACATTGCCAGACAGTAAAACAGTCACTTTTGCTAAATTAGTTAAAGAAGCTAATCATAGCATGGAATGCGGTGAGTGTAAATCTGACATGTTTTCAACGTTAATTTTAAAGGAATACGGACAGTATGTAATTTTAATGATGCAACGATGTAAAGCTGATGGTTCAAAATTGGATACTTTAATAAAGAAGTTTATAGGACAGCAATTATCAATTTCAGGAAAAACTTTTGTAACAGTTGCAATAATTTTCCATGAAGGACCTACTGTTACTTCTGGACATTACACAGTTTATCTTAAATGTGAAAAAGGCTGGACACTGTGTAATGATTCCCAATTGATTTTCAAGCAACGTTTGCCTTTTGATTTAGCAAATTCCTATCTAATCTTCCTGAAACCTAAATTTTAGACAGACTTGGCAAGATCTGTACAAAACAATTTTACCATTTTATTGGATTACCATTGGAATTTACAAATAAAAAAGATTTTTCAAATTACCATTTGGCCTAAAGGAAAGGTAACCAATTGTATTGTGGACTTATTTAATTCCTAATTAATCTTTCAGAAACCAAAAATTTTAGAGAGAATCGGTAACATCTGTACAATTTAAATTTTGGAATTTTATTGGATTACCATTGGAAATTTCATCAAAAAAGATTTTTAAAAATACAATTTGGCCTAAAGGAAAGGTAATCAATTGTATTGTGGACTTATTTAATTCCTAATTAATCTTTCGGAAACCAAAATTTTAGAGAGAATCGGTAACATCTGTCCAATTTAAATTTTGGAATTTTATTGGATTACCATTGGAAATGTAATCAAAAAAGAATTTTAAAATTACCATTTGGCCTAAAGGAAAGGGAACCAGATGTATTGTGGAGTTATTTGAGATATATTATTTTTGTGATTATGCTTCTGTAACAAAATTGTCAGACGGTATTTTAAAGAAATAGTTATTGTTATTAGATGATATTTTTTTTGAATATTTTGCATTTCTATAATGTTATGTTTAAGTGAGAATAGATTCTGGGCTTTTTTAAAACAATCTTTGAGATTGTTATTTTTTTTTTGCCCGCTGTTAAGTGATGAATGCAATTGCTTTCACGATTTATAGTGAAATGCAATATATTCTGAAAACAGCAAAAAAAAAGGCAAAAAAGTGTTTTTGGAAAATATGTAAATGCGTGTACTGTGTTATGTAATGATTTATTAAATATTAATACTTTTTTCTTTTTTTTCAGATTGTGAAAGAAAATTTTCGAAAAAAAACAACCATTTTTACAAGTAATTTCAATTTCAATTTTAATTAAAAATTAAATTGTTGGGTGGGTCAGGTAAGTCAGAAATTAGATGGTCCCTTTCTTCCACTTCTCCTCAAACAGATTTACAGTATTTAGTTATTAATCCCTCAAGGATCTTGAAATGTGGTAATTGTTTTTTAGTGTTTTTTTAAAAAAAAAATAAAAAAAATACGCTTACCGTACGCGTACGGTAAAAAAAATAAATAACGTTTTTAAGAAAAAATAAAAAAAAGTTGAGAGGTAAGGTTGGCTCTTAAAAGAGCCGTTGTGTTCATGCAGGGACAGAGGAAAGGAAGAATGGGAACATTAGCTGTTAGGACAAATGTGCTGGTCTATTTTGTTGTTAATGAGGGGAAGACTGGTCTCCCTATGAACAATTAGACCATGGCAAACTGAACACCGCATTGTAACCCTCGCAAACCGATGGTTCGTTTCCAGAGGATCAGAAAAAGGTGAATCTGCCCCCACAGATGAAGGGCTCTGCTGAGCTTCCGAAGAAGGAGTCGGCTGAGCTGCTGTGGATGTGCTTGCTCGACTTACTGAAGGGTTACCTCTAGTATGTCGTGCATGTGTCCTAGGGTGCACATCCTCAAGGTGTCGTAACATAGTGTGATTCCCGAAGAAATACTTCTTGTTAGGATTACCTCTTGAAAGTACACGCTGGCACAGCTTACAAGTCACCAAAGCAGCATTGACTTTTTTCTCGCCCTCAGGAAAAGTAAAATACTCCCATATAAAAGAGCTCTTCTGTTTCCTCTTTCTCTGCCTGATGGTGGTGCTGCTAGCCTCACTCTCAGAAGAAGAGTGCTGGTCTGCCATCGTATCCCAAAGACAACTCAGCTCCTTCTCCTAAGGGATCACAAGCAGAAATGAGGGGAATGGGTGTGGTGTAGGAGAGTTCTAGAACTGAAACTACTTTGAACCAATCAAAAGTTTTGTTTCATGATCACATGACCCACCGTGCGCGTACGTTACGCTTACGCTACGCTTACGGAGCACTTACGGTGCGCTTACGGTAAAAGTACGCATGCGCGTAAAAAAGACACGCGCTCGCGTGCATGAGCATAACATGCACTCCCCAACACTTCCGCGTAACGTGCGCGTGTAGCGTACACGCTTACGCGCCCCATACGCAGTACGCACGGCTACGTAAATTGCGTAACCATACACAAAAAGAGTAGAAATATTACGTACATTACGCAAACCGTACGCTTACCGTAAGCTTACCGTACGCGCACTTAAAAAAAAAAAAAAGGAAAAAAAGAATCTCTATGTTATACTAATATATCTTACCTGTTTAGTAAAAAAAAAAAAAACAACAATAATATATTGCAGAATTATTTAAAATTAAGCATAGTGTATTAAGAGACTATAAAGTTAAAAAAAAAAAGAAAAAAAAATAACTTGCAAAAAAAAAAATTCATATAAGAATTTGTATTAAAAAAATCATAAAAAATCAATGAAAAAACCATGGGAATCACACATGTTATAGGTAAGAATTAGCATTTAAAAAACCATACAAATTTACTGAAAAAACCATGGGTTTCACACACGTTATAGATAGGAATTAGCATTTAAAAAACCTTGCAAATTCACTGAAAAAACCATAGCTTTCACACACGTTATAGTTAGGATTTAGCATTTAAAAAACCTTGCAAATTCAGTGAAAAAACCATAGGTTTCACACACGTTATAGTTAGCGGACATTTCACTCATAAAAAACCATTGTAACTGGTATTGGTATGTCCATTGTTTTGAAAATTTTAGTTTCTATTTTTTAATGTTTGTATCAAAGGTTATATTAGGGTGAGAGGAGGTCTGCCACTCTATCACAAGGATGATGTCATCAGTGATGTCATTTGAGATGTCATCAGTGATGTCATGAGTGATGTCACTTACCATGTCATGAGTGATGTAATATGTTACGTCATCAGCAGTGGATTGCGGGTGCGCGAGTTATAGTTAGCTTAACTAACTATAACGGGGGAATTTCAATAGTTTTTTATGAGTGAAATGTCCGCTAAATATAACGTGTGTGAAACCTATGGTTTTTTCACTGAATTTGCAAGGTTTTTTAAATGCTAAATCCTAACTATAACGTGTGTGAAACCTATGGTTTTTTCAGTGAATATATATATATATATATATATATATATTACTTCCACTCCTTTCCCTTGCACTCGTTGTCGCTGCAAACAGGAGCCCAGACCACGGTTAAGTGCTTCAAAAGGAATCTTTATTCGTCCGCTCTCAGGTAGTTAGACAGCCATTACGCGTTTCGAGCCCGTGGGCCCTTGATCACATGACGCTGTTATCGCTCACACCTGGGCTTTTTAAACATTTTTTTCAAAAGTGCATTTTTTTCTTTTTAAAGTGACAAGGTGCTTACTAGAGTTACCAAAGGGATAGTGCAATATACAGGTAATAGACATAGAAGATATATTCCTATCTTTTGCGTTTGACATACATAAATACCACAATGTTAGTATTTAAAATTCACTTCATTGTTGACAATAAATATATAAATAAATATATAAATATAATTTCATATATATACAATTGTGTAAAAAAGGGGAAAAAACGCTTTTGATAAAATGTCATCTAAAAGCAGCCACTCATAAATTCTTGTGTAGAGTTTTTTTCGCTGAAACATGTTATTATATTCAATAATCATTTTAGTTGTAATGACATAGTGTCTTAGTTTCAGTAGATATTGGCAATTTAGTTTATAACATTAATGTTATTAAAAAACCCAATTATGTCAAACCTAGAGATGTTTTTTGCTAAAACCCATAATGCATGTTGTTTTTTGGTAACATTTGGCGTATGAAAGTGTCAAGTGCTTGTTGTGTTTTTTCTACCTTGTCCCTACCCAAAACGTGTGACAGTGATAAAGAACAGAGAGGCAGTTTGCAGATTGCTTCTATATAAAATATACTATAGATCTTTAGTCATTTGCAATTTATTTTTTAAAAATAGATTAAAAGGGCGCATATTTTGGAAAAGTTAGGTCTAAAGGCAAGTGTATAAGTCCTCTGTGCTGTTTAGGCCTACAGGTTGTTTGCTGTCCAGTTGAAGAATGTATCTAGTTTCCAATAATCTTAGGGCTTTCTCCCTGTTGCCTCCTCTCTTGTTGTGTGGCACATTGTCAATCAAAAAGTATTTTAAACCTTTGGGGTCTCCATTGTGGGTTTCTTCAAAGTGCCGTGCCACAGGGTATGTGTGATCTTTGTTCTTGATGGCTCTCATGTGTTGAAGTATACGTTTGTGGCCTTGGAGAACTGTGCTCCCAACATATTGAAGGCCACAAGGACACTCCAGCACATAGATCACATATTCTGTCTTGCATGTCAGAAATCTGTGTATGGGGAATTCTTTGTCACTAAAAGGTGTTTTATAGGACCGTTTGTTTTCTCCATATTGACATGCTTTGCATACCGTACACTTAAAAAAACCCGTGCGTTGTTCTAGCCAGGTGGTTTTTTTACATACGAAAGGGTCATTGTGGACCAACTCGTCCCTCATCGAGGGTCCTTTACTGTATGTGATTGCTGGTTTGCTCGCTAGGCAATGGCCAATGATGGGATCACCTAGTATGAGTGGCCAATTGTCTTTAATGATTTTACTTATGGCCCTCGATTGTTTGTTGTATTCCAATATAAAACGGAATGTTTCTAAATTGGAAGCAATTTCATCGGTGGGACTAGCGTTAATGCTGTTATTCTCTGTTTGTGGTGTCAAAAGGCAGTCCCTACTGATTTTGCTGCATCTTTTTATGGCCATATCTATAGTTTTTCTGGAGTACCCCCTCTCAAGAAATCGTTTGGTGCTTGCCACCTGGGCACTAAACAAATCGTTCTCATTGCTGCTTATACGCTTCAATCTTAGCATCTCCCCATACGGTATGCTCTGTATAAGATGTTTGGGGTGGGAGCTAGTGGCGTGTAGTATGGCATTTCCCGCCGTTTTCTTGCGGTGAAGTTTAGTGGCAATTGACCCCTCTTTTATGTATACCTCAACGTCAAGAAATTCTGCCCTTTGCTCACTAATATTGGCTGTGAATTCCAGATTTAAGTTATTGGAATTAAGTCTATTGACGAACATCTCTGCCTCTGACCGGGTCCCCTTCCAGACGATAAAGAGGTCGTCAATATATCTAAGCCAAAGTTTTACATGTGTGTTTATGGTTTGTTCATGTTCTTTATGGAGGACCAACTCCTCCCACCAGCCCATGTGTAAACATGCATAGCTAGGGGAGAAGCTGGCCCCCATCGCAACGCCCCGTAGTTGTTGGTATAGAGTATTTCTATACATGAAAATGTTGTTGTTAAGACAGAACTCAGTCATGTCTTTGAGCATTTTGTTATGATTTGAATAATGAGAGGGTCTTTGGTTGAGGTAATGTAATAATGCCCTGATGCCATCTTGATGATTAATAGACGTATACAGTGAGGAGACATCCAAAGTAATATATATATATATTCACAGAAAAAACCATAGGTTTCAGGGGTGTTATAGTTAGCTGCCCATTTCACTCGTACAAAACCATAGAAATTCCTCCATTATAGTTAGTTCTGCTAACTATAACTCACGCGCCCGCAATGCACTGCTGATGATGTCACATATTGCATCATTCATGACATGGTCAGTGACATCACTGATAACATCACTGATGACATCTCAAATGACATCACTGATGACATCACTGATGACATCATCCACTAAATGTGGTTTAGTTTAAAATGTAAATATGTATTATATATATACCAATCTGTATTGAAGATTGAGTGGAAATATAACTGTCTGGATGGAGGAGTTAGTAGCTGTCTGACTGTCTTTTCAAGTGAGTAATTAAAAGTGTCTCAATTAATACATGGATTAGTAACTAAACTATGTGAATGTGTGCAGCACTGTCTCTGCTGTTGTATAACAGGCTGCCTCAGTTGGTCACTAACTACATGAGTGTGTATATTAGTTATTGATTAGTTGGGTGAGTATTTGTATGGGACACTGAGTTTGTGTGTGGTTGGATGGGGTGTGTGTAACTCTATGCATAGATGTGTGAATGGTTGATTGACTAGGTGTATGGGTTTAAGAGTGCATGTGGAAACAGTTGTTTGGGTGACTGAGTGTATTTATTTGTGTGTTGGGGAGCGAATATATGTTTTAGTTGTACATCTTCAACAAAGTAAAAAAATAAAAGGCATTGTATGTGAGAGTTGGCGCATATAAATACGTTTGTGTAAGAGTCAGTGATTGTGAGAGTAAATATATGAACGAGTGTATAATTGTAATGGTGCTTTTTTAACATATTAACGATGAGTTACTATGTGTTTGAATAAATGAGGTGTCATTGGATAATTGTGTAAGTGAGTAAATTTAAGTGTGATACATTTTTTTCATGAGTGAGTAGGATGACTGCATAACCGACTAAGATGACTGCTGATGTGTCAATGTCTATATATGTGTATAAGATCATTTGATAGTGTTCTATTAATTAATGACTGCATGTATAGATGATTATTTTGTTGAATGGGTAGTTGTGTGTGTAGACTTAGGAATCAGTGAGTGGGTATGTTGTAACTGGTATTGGTGTGTCAATGGTTTCAAATATGGTACTCTGTATTTTACAGTGAGTGATGAAAGGTTATACTAGTGTATGATGTGGTGTATCGGATTGTCAAGTGGATGATGTCATCAGTGATGTCGTTTGAGATGTCATCAGTGATGTCATCAGTGATGTGCCTGACCATGTCATGAATGATGCAATATGTGACATCATCAGCAGTGCATTGCGGGCGCGTGAGTTATAGTTAGCAGAACTAACTATAACGGAGGAATTTCTATGGTTTTGTACGAGTAAAATGAGCAGCTAACTATAACACCCCTGAAACCTATGTTTTTTCTGTGAATTTCTAAGGTTTTTTAAATGCTAATTTCTAACTATAACGTCTATGAAACCTATGTTTTTTTTCAGTGAATTTCAAAGGTTTTTTAAATGCTAACTTTTAAGTGTGATAGTAGTTATATCTATTTTTTTGTACTGATTTTCTACAGTTTTTTAACTGTTTATTTATAAATATTTTATTCATTAAATAACATTATATATTTTTCTGAAAATTGCAAAAAAACATTTTTTAATTAAAACTGAAATATTGATTAATTTTCTTGTTTTCATTTTTTATTTGAATATATTTATATCATTTTCTTTAAAAAAAAATCCAGTTTTTTTCGCAGTCGCGCACTCAAATTGTACACATCACGGTGGGTGCACGCATTCTAGACGCCATTTTAGAAAAGTCATGAAGGATCCGCGTATGGTGTGCGATGGCTCCGTGTTTTTCGGTTACATCATATACATTTAATATCACGTGATATGCGCGATTGGTATGCGACCAGTCTGCGACTCCTGCTCCCGCGCATTCACGACACATGCGCATTACGGTTCGAGATGTTTGCACGCTTGCGGGTCCCGCGTGACATCATATACGTGCTGGGGCGCGCTGGGTGCGCGACTCCCGCAAAAAAAATGATATGTATGTGTCTTTAATATACATATTAAGGCACGAGATTATGTAAGATATTCATCAAAATAATATATTTGTACTTATAAGAAACTTATATTATTTTTAAATATGTTTTCACGAAGTCGGGTGCGTGCGTCGTGAGTGCAGAAAACCAGGTCAGCAGAGCTGCTGTAGAGCCAGAGAACCAGGTCAGCAGAGCTGCTCTAGAGCCTAAGAACTAGGTCAGCAGAGCTGCTCTAGAGTCAGAGAACCAGGTCAGCAGAGCTGCTGTAGAGCCAGAGAAACCAGGTCAGCAGAGCTGCTTTAGAGGGAGAGAACCAGGTCAGCAGAGCTGCTTTAGAGCCAGAGAACCAGGCCAGCAGAGCTGCTTTAGACCAGAGAACCAGGTTAGCAGAGCTGCTTTAGAGCCAGAGAACCAGGTCAGCAGAGCTACTCTAGAGCCAGAGAACCAAATCTGCAGAGCTGCTTTAGAGCAATAGAACCAGGTCAGCAGAGCTGCTCTAGAGCCTAAGAACTAGGTCAGCAGAGCTGCTCTAGAGTCAGAGAACCAGGTCAGAAGAGCTGCTGTAGAGCCAGAGAAACCAGGTCAGCAGGGCTGCTTTAGAAGGAGAGAACCAGGTCAGCAGAGCTGCTTTAGAGCCAGAGAACAAGGCCAGCAGAGCTGCTTTAGAGCCATAGAACCAGGTCAGCAGAGCTGCTTTAGAGCCAGAGAACCAGGTCAGTAGAGCTGCTCTAGAGCCTAAGAACCAGGTCAACAGAGCTGCTCTAGAGCCAGAGAACCAGGTCAGCAGAGCTGCTGCAGAGCCAGAGAAACCAGGTCAGTAGAGCTGCTTTAAAGGGAGAGAACCAGGTCAGCAGAGCTTCTATAGAGCCAGAGAACCATGTCAGCAGAACTGCTTCAGAGCCATAGAACTGGGTCAACGGAGCTGCTTTAGACCCAGAGAACCAGGTCTGCAGAGCTGTTGTAGAGCCAGAGAACTAGATCAGCAGAGCTGCTCTGTAGTATAGGAACTAGGTCAGCAGAGCTGCTCTAGAGCCAGAGAACCAGGTCAGCAGACCTGCTGTAGAGCCAGAGAAACCAGGGAAGCAGAGCTGCTATAGAGAGAGAGAACCAGGTCAGCAGAGCTGCTTTAGAGCCAGAGAACCAGGTCAGCAGAGCTGCTCTAGCTGACACTGACTGACTGACACTGACTGACTGACACTGACTGACACTGATTGACACTGACTGACACTGATTGACTGACACTGACTGACTGACAATGATTGACTGACACTGACTGACTGACACTGATTGACTGACACTGACTGACACTGATTGACTGACACTGACAGACTGATTGACACTGACTGACTGACATTGACTGACACTGACTGACTACTCTCTACTACTCTACTACTGACTCTCTACTACTCTCTCTCTACTACTCACTCTCTACTACTCACTCTCTACAACTCTCTACTAATCACTCTCTACTACTCACTCTCAACTACTCACTCTCTACTACTCAGCTACTCACTCTCTACTACTCACTTGCTACTACTCTTTACTACTCACTCTCTACTACTCACGCTCTACTACTCTCTACTGCTCACTCCCTACTACTCTCTACTATTCACTCTCTACTACTCACTCTCTACTACTCACACTACTACTTTCTACTACTCTCTACCACTCACTCTCTACTACTCTACTACTCACTCTCTACTACTCTCTACTACTCACTCACTACTACTCACTCTCTACTACACTCTCTACTCTCTCTCTCTACTACTCTCTATTACTACTCTCTACTATTCACTCTCTACTGCTCACTCTCTACTACTCTCTACTACTCACTCTACTACTCTCTGCTGCTCTCTAGCTCTCACTCTCTACTACTCTACTACTCTCTCTCTACTACTCACTCTCTACTACTCCCTACTACTCACTCTCTACTACTCACTCTACTACTCTCTACTACTCACTCTCTACTACTCTCTCTCTACTACTCACTCTCTACTATTCACTCTCTACTACTCACTCTCTACTACTTGGTCTCTACTACTCACTCTCCACTACTCACTCTCTACTACTTGCTCTCTACTACTCACTCTCTACTACTCACTCTCTACTACTCTCTCTGCTACTCACTCTCTACTACTCACTCTCTACTACTCTACTACTCTCTACTACTCGCTCTACTACTCCCTCTCTACTATTCTCTACTACTCACTCTACTACTCTCTCCTACTCTCTACCACTCACTCTCTACTACTCACTCTCTACTACTCTCTCTCTACTACTCACTCGCTACTACTCACTCTACTACTCTCTACTACTCACACTGTACTACTCTCTACTACTCACTCTGTGCTACTCACTCTCTACTACTCACTCTCTACTACTCTCTACTGCTCACTCCCCACTACTGATTCTCTACTACTCACTCTCCACTACTGATTCTCTACTACTCACTCTCAACTACTCTCTACTACTCACTCTACTATTCACTCTCTACTACTCTACTACTCTCTCTACTTCTCACTCTCTACTACTCTCTCTACTACTCACTCTCTACTACTCACTCTCTACTACACACTCTCTACTACTTGCTCTCTGCTACTTGCTCTCTACTACTCTCTAGTATTCACTCTAATACTCACTCTCTACTACTCCCTACTACTCACTCTCTACTACTCCACTACTCTCTACTACTCACTCTCTACTACTCACGCTCTACTACTCTACTACTCTCTACTACTCTCTCTCTACTACTCACTCTCTACTACTCTCTACTACTCACTCTCTACTACTCTCTACTACTCACTCTCTACTACTCACTCTGCTACTCACTCTCTACTACTCTCTACTACTCACTCTCTACTACTCACTCTCTACTACTCACTCTTTACTACTCTCTACTACTTTCTACTACTCACTCTACTACTCACTCTCTACTACTCTCTCTCTACTACTCACTCTCTACTACTCACTCTCTACTACTCACTCTCTACTACTCACTCTACTACTCTCTACTACTCACTCTCTGATACTTTCTCAACTATTCTCTACTACTCTCTACTACTCACTCTCTACTCTCTATTACTCGCTCTCTACTCTCTACCTCTCTCTCTACTACTCTCTACCTCTCTACCTCTCTACTTCTACCTATACACCTCTACCTCTCTGTACATGCACACATATGCACATATATATATATGCATATATATGCATGTGCATGTACATATATTTATGTGTATATATATATATATATATATATATACATATATAAACATATAAATATATTCTGCATAACTATATAAATATAAATTCATGCAAACATATACATATACATGTATGCATTCATATGCATGGTATACATGAACGTTTGAAAAACTCTTATACAAGCAAAGCTAAAAAGCCACCTAATTACAAACAGAATTGCTTTAACTTAAACGAGGGCGATACCTATTGCATTTTCAATGCTTGTTTACTTTGATTCCATCAAGAAGGCATTCAGATGTGTCACACATTTTCCATAAATTCTGAATGGTAGCACTCTAGTTGCTCATTAGATCACTGTAGTAAAGCTACTGCTCACCAGGGAAGTCTGCTGCTGGTATTGAAAGTGCATGTTTCAGTCTGCATGTCAGAATTTTTTAATGAAATAGAAGAGGATTTAAGAAGTCACTCGAAATGTGCCCTAATTTTTCTTTTTTCCTCACTAATCATAATTTCTATGGCAAAATGAACCTCCTCATTGTGTTCATTTTAAATTAAACTACTCACTCTCTACTACTCACTCGCTACTACTTTCTACTACTCACTCTCTACTACTCACTTTCTACTACTCTCTACTACTCTACTACTACTACTCTCTACTACTCACTCTCTACTACTCACTCTCTACTACTCTCTACCCCTCACTCTCTACTACTCTACTACTCACTCTCTACTACTCTCTACTACTCTCTCTCTACTACTCTCTCTCTACTACCTCCCTCTCTACTACTCACTCTCTACTACTCACTCTCTACTACTCACTCTCTACTACTCTACTACTCTCTACTACTCTCTACTACTCACTCTCTACTACTCACTCTCAACTACTCACTCTACTACTCTCTCTACTACTCACTCTCTACTACTCTCTACTACTCACTCTACTACTCTCTACCACTCACTCTCTACTACTCTCTCTCTCTACTACTTACTCTCTACTACTCACTCTACTACTCACCACTATTCTCTCTGCTACTCACTCTCTACTACTCTCTACTACTCACTCTCTAATACTCACTCTCTACTATTCTCTACTACTCACTTTCTACTACTCCCTCTACTACTCACTCTCTACTACTCTCTCTGCTACTCACTCTCTACTACTCACTCTCTACTACTCTACTACTCTCTACTACTCGCTCTACTACTCCCTCTCTACTATTCTCTACTACTCACTCTACTACTCTCTCCTACTCTCTACCACTCACTCTCTACTACTCACTCTCTACTACTCTCTCTCTACTACTCACTCGCTACTACTCACTCTACTACTCTCTACTACTCACACTGTACTACTCACTCTCTACTACTCACTCTCTACTACTCTCTACTGCTCACTCCCCACTACTGATTCTCTACTACTCACTCTCCACTACCGATTCTCTACTACTCACTCTCAACTACTCACTCTACTATTCACTCTCTACTACTCTACTACTCTCTCTACTTCTCACTCTCTACTACTCTCTCTACTACTCACTCTCTACTACTCACTCTCTACTACACACTCTCTACTACTTGCTCTCTGCTACTTGCTCTCTACTACTCTCTAGTATTCACTCTAATACTCACTCTCTACTACTCCCTACTACTCACTCTCTACTACTCCACTACTCTCTACTACTCACTCTCTACTACTCTCTACTACTCTCTCTCTACTACTCACTCTCTACTACTCTCTACTACTCACTCTCTACTACTCTCTACTACTCACTCTCTACTACTCTCTACTACTCACTCTCTACTACTCACTCTGCTACTCACTCTCTACTACTCTCTACTACTCACTCTCTACTACTCACTCTCTACTACTCACTCTTTACTACTCTCTACTACTTTCTACTACTCACTCTACTACTCACTCTCTACTACTCTCTCTCTACTACTCACTCTCTACTACTCACTCTCTACTACTCACTCTCTACTACTCACTCTACTACTCTCTACTACTCACTCTCTACTCTCTATTACTCGCTCTCTACTCTCTACCTCTCTCTCTACTACTCTCTACCTCTCTACCTCTCTACCTCTACCTATACACCTCTACCTCTCTGTACATGCACACATATGCACATATATATATGCATATATATGCATGTGCATTTACATATATTTATGTATATATATATTCACTGAAAAAACCATAGGTTTCACACATGTTATAGTTAGCGGAAATTTTACTGATAAAAAACCAATGAAATTCCCCCGTTATAGTTAGTGCAGGCAACTATAACTCACGCGACCGCAATCCTCTGCTGATGCTAATACTGTATTTAGACACTTATTTGCCCGTGTCTTCTTCCATACATTTTTAGCTATACATATATTACAAATATTTTTTTTTCATACAGACACATATGTCATCAGCAGAAGATTGCGGTCGCGTGAGTTATAGTTGCCTGCACTAACTATAACGGGGGAATTTCATTGGTTTTTTATCAGTAAAATTTCCGCTAACTATAACATGTGTGAAACCTATGGTTTTTTCAGTGAATTTGCAAGGTTTTTTAAATGCTAATTCCTAACTATAACGTGTGTGAAACCTATGGTTTTTTCAGTGAATTTGTACGGTTTTTTAAATGCTAAGTTACTTTACGCCATTCGTGGCGTGCACGCCCACTTAACGCAGTTCGTTCCGTGCGCGCACGGTGCGCTTCGCGCACCGTGCGCGCACAGTGAGCACGCGGTGCGCTTCGTGCACCGCGCGCCCACTTTACGCAGTTAGTGCCGTACACGCAAGGTGGGCACGCGGTGCGCGTAACGCACCGTGCGCACATGGAGGACATATTATGCGCTTCCTTGTGATAGGTAATCTGTTAAATTTAATTTGTAAGTGATGACAATAATACGCCATGCACAGAGAGTGTTTTTTTTTTTTTATTAAAATTTTTAGCGTAAGCGCACCTTACGCGTACGGTAAGCGTAATCGGCGAAATTTTCAAAAAATAAAAATTTACCGTTTTTGGCCTTAGGGGATCTTTGAGGACTCAACTAACATGGCTATGTGCATGGGCGCTGTCTAAACAGCCCCTTTATATGTTTTTTGCCTTTGTTTACAGCCCCCCCTCAGAGTGCGAGAGAGAAAATGGCGGCCGCCGCTTCCTGGTTTCGACCGATTCGAATGTTTACTTAGATGTAACAGCCAATCAGAATTGCGCTCGCGCACGCCACCGTACGCGTACGGTAAGCTTACGGTAAGCGTACCGTAAGCTGGCTCAGATATATATATTGATTTAAAGGCTATTTTCTCAGAATCTACTGAACAGATTTACACCAAACCTACAAAAGGCACTTCCTTGACCTAGGGACTACCTCTCTGCCAAATTTCTAGTAATTCTGTTCAGCCGTTCGGGCTGTAGCCCTGTCTAAAGGTCCTATGGAAAAATGCATGGGAAAAACGCGTTTTGGGACCCCCCTTTTATCTCAGCCCCCGCTTGACGAATCCCCCCGAGACTTTCAGGGTAGGAGCGGAGCGTAGCGCCCCACCTATTTTGAGAAATTCGCGAGGATTCGTCAACCGGCGCCAAAGTTATTCAAAATAGAATGTTGCGGATTTCCTATGGAAAAGGGGTCCTAACTATAACTACCTACTGGCGACCGCCAGTAGGTAATATATATATATATACATATATAAACATATAAATATATTCTGCATAACTATATAAATATAAATTCATGCAAACATATACATATACATGTATGCATTCATATGCATGGTATGTACATGAACGTTTGAAAAACTCTAATACAAGCAAAGCTAAAAAGCCACCTAATTACAAACAGAATTGCTTTAACTTAAACGAGGGCGATACCTATTGCATTTTCAATGCTTGTTTACTTTGATTCCATCAAGAAGGCATTCAGATGTGTCACACATTTTCCATAAATTCTGAATGGTAGCACTCTAGTTGCTCATTAGATCACTGTAGTAAAGCTACTGCTCACCAGGGAAGTCTGCTGCTGGTATTGAAAGTGCATGTTTCAGTCTGCATGTCAGAATTTTTTAATGAAATAGAAGAGGATTTGAGAAGTCACTCGAAATGTGCCCTAATTTTTCTTTTTTCCTCACTAATCATAATTTCTATGGCAAAATGAACCTCCTCATTGTGTTCATTTTAAATTAAACTACTCACTCTCTACTACTCACTCGCTACTACTTTCTACTACTCACTCTCTACTACTCACTTTCTACTACTCTCTACTACTCTACTACTACTACTCTCTACTACTCACTCTCTACTACTCACTCTCTACTACTCTCTACCCCTCACTCTCTACTACTCTACTACTCACTCTCTACTACTCTCTACTACTCTCTCTCTACTACTCTCTCTCTACTACCTCCCTCTCTACTACTCTCTACTACTCACTCTCTACTACTCACTCTCTACTACTCTACTACTCTCTACTACTCTCTACTACTCACTCTCTACTACTCACTCTCAACTACTCACTCTACTACTCTCTCTACTACTCACTCTCTACTACTCTCTACTACTCACTCTACTACTCTCTACCACTCACTCTCTACTACTCTCTCTCTCTACTACTTACTCTCTACTACTCACTCTACTACTCACCACTATTCTCTCTGCTACTCACTCTCTACTACTCTCTACTACTCACTCTCTACTACTCACTCTCTACTACTCTACTACTCTCTACTGCTCTCTCTACTACTCACTCTCTACTACTCACTCTCTACTACTCTACTACTCTCTACTGCTCTCTCTACTACTCACTCTACTACTCACTCTCTACTACTCTCTACTACTCACTCTCTACTACTCCACTACTCTCTACTACTCACTCTGTACTACTCACTCTGTACTACTCTCTACTACTCACTCTCTACTACTCTCTCTCTAATACTCACTCTCTACTACTCACTCTCTGCTACTCACTCTCTACTACTCTCTCTACTACTCTCTACTACTCACTCTCTACTACTCTCTACTACTCACTCTCTACTACTCTCTCTACGACTCTCTACTACTCACTCTACTACTCATTCTCTACTACTCTCTCTCTGCTACCCAGTCTCCACTACTCACTCTCTACTACTCTCTACTACTCACTCTCTAATACTCACTCTCTACTATTCTCTACTACTCACTTTCTACTACTCCCTCTACTACTCACTCTCTACTACTCTCTCTCTACTACTCTCTCTCTACTACTCCCTCTCTACTACTCACTTTACTACTCTCTACTACTTACTCTCTACTACTCACTCTCTACTACTCTACTACTCTCTACTACTCTCTACTACTCACTCTCTATTACTCACTCTCAACTACTCACTCTACTACTCTCTCTACTACTCACTCTCTACTACTCTATTACTCACTCTACTACTCTCTACCACTCACTCTCTACTACTCTCTCTCTCTACTACTCACTCTCTACTACTCACTCTACTACTCACTACTATTTTCTCTGCTACTCACTCTCTACTACTCTCTACTTCTCACTCTCTACTACTCAATACTACTCACTCTCTACTTCTCACTCTACTACTCTCTCCTACTCAATCTCTGCTACTCTCTCTACTCTCTCTCTACTCTCTACTCTCTATTACTCATCCTCTACTCTCTACCTCTCTTCCTTTCTCTACCTCTCTCTCTACTACTCTCTACCTCTCTACCTCTACCTCTCTGCCTCCACCTCTCTACCTCTACGTCTCTACCTCTACACCTCTACCTCTCTACCTCTCTACATGCACACATATGCACATATATGCATATGCATTTATATATATGTATGCGCATATATATATATACATACATATATAAACATATGTATAATCTGCATATCTATATAAATACAAATATAAATGCATGCATACATATACATATATGCATGTTATGTACATGAAATTTTGAAAAACACTAATAAAAGCAAAGCTAAAAAGCCACCTAATTGCTTTAACTTAAACGAGCGGTACAAAAGGGGGTGGTGATGGACGGAGCATCAGAACCAATCAAACACTCACACCCAGTCAACAGATCTGGGTTTGATCCATCACTGTTCTGAAATGCCAGAAACTGGTCCTAGGAAGCTTGTTTCCGGTCCAGGGAAGGCATGGCTTGGCAGTTCGGGCTGGACTGTTCCCATGAGGCACAGGGTCAGACTTATTTGCATATGGCCATGTCTGAACTGGGGTGGCAGAGTGGGCTAAAGAACAGTGATGGATCAAACCCAGATATGTTGACTGGGTGTGAGTGTTTGATTGAAGAGTGCGATAATTGCCTAAATGGTGGACCTTGGGAGCTTGATGTATATCGGCAACGGCACCGCCATTTGGAATCCAGTGTACCGCCGCCGACTGATGTCGACAGTAATCCATATTGTTGGGGATGCGTCCATCAGACCAGCTCCAGCGTCGACTGCAGTAGGACCTGTGGTTGGACGAGGGACCGCATGAGGAGGTGTCATCCATGGCACAACGGAGATGTGATCCTTTGTGAAAGGGTGAGCCGCAAAGAGGACGATAAATATCTAAAAAACATTCACCATCGCACTTGTATGCCTTGTACCGGACTCCAAATCCCACAAAGCATCATGAGGATTGGACATTGGTTTTGGGGATTTAGTCCTCTTTTGATGTTTATGGCCACATCCAAACACAATGAACTTACCTGTTTAAATTGTCATCACGACAGAAATGTGCAGATTTAGGTAACAAGCTGATGAAGGCAGCACGCCGAAAACGCGTTCCTTGTTGAATAAATACATCTTTGATGGGATCCCGCGAGTGCAGTGTTTCTTCTTTTGGAAACTGGAGCGTTGATATTAGGTATGAACCACCGCCATACCAACTGCACCCGTCCACAAGAGTGCGATAATTGCCTAAATGGTGGACCTTAGGAGCTTGATATATATATATATATATATATATATATATATATATATATATATATATATATATATATTCACAAAAACAAAGTTTCCATGCTTGGAAACGCCAATTCAGGTGAGGGTAAATCCTTTCTTTATTGTGGGTAGCAAAGCAGCACATTATTTCTCCATGTCCATAGCGCCATACACGTTTCGGGCGGACTGCCCTTGTTCCCTGGCAATACATGCAGGCCACCACAAGTGCGAACTAAATAGTCTTTATACCCACCATCATGTGCAAGTGCATTCTGGGTAAAGTAGTTCCTGCCTCTCCCTAATGGTAGCAGTCGGAACTGTATGCATTAAAAATAATTCCCAAGTGGGTTTGGATGGAGTAAAGCAGCACTGTCCAGCAAATGCTCATCCCACAATAATGGACCGTCACCTCCACATGGGCCCCTGGTTTAGGTGGTGTGGTCCGCAGGTTCTGCGGCAGGGCATTTCCGCAACGAGGCAGGCCGCATTTTGAATTCACAAAAACAAAGTTACCATACTTGGAAACGCCAACTCAGGTGAGGGTAAATCCTTTCTTTATTGTGGGTAGCAAAGCAGCGCATTATTTCTCCATGTCCATAGCGCCATACGCATTTCGGGCGGACTGCCCTTGTTCACTGGCAATACATGCAGGCCACCACAAGTGCGAAATAATAGTCTTTATACCCGCCATCATGTGCAAGTGCATTCTGGGTAAAGTAGTTCCTGCCTTTCCCTAATTCTACCGAGGCACAAGATAGCTGCTAACACTTCCTGATTTGGAGTGTTGACAGCCAATTAGCATACAGCTCGTGATCGGGAGGGTGCGCGGATCCACCGAGCCAATAGATAATTGTCTCAGGAACTACTGAACGGATTTACACCATTTAACCAAAAGGCACGGCTCTGAACCAAGGGCTACCTTTTTGCCAAATTTGGTGTAATTCCGTTCAGCAGTTCAGGCTGTAGCTGCGACTAAAGGTTCCTATGGAAAATTGCATAGGGAAAACACGTTTTGGGACCCCCCTTTCTTCTCGGTTCCCACTTGACGAATCACCCCGAGACTTTCAGGATAGGAGCGGACCGGAGGTGGCCAAAAGTTTTGAAAATTTCGTAAAGATTCGTCAACCGGCGCCAAAGTTATTGGGAATATAATGTTGCGGATTTCCTATGGAAAATAGGTAATATATATATATATATGTATATATATAAAGTGGAAAAAGACTTTGGGGCAGATTTACGTTCCCTGGCGCATCCCTGCAAATCAGCAGGGATGCGCCAGGGAAGATGAGTCACGCAAGTTTGCCCTTGCGCCACCGCAGATGCGCCGCATTTACAATGCGGTGCATCGTGGTGCAAGGACAAGCAGATGCGTGACGCATCTGCCGGCGTTGTAAATCTGTCGCAGCATGGCGCTAGCTTTGCGAAGGCGCTCTGTCACAAAAGTGACGCAACGGCGGCGCAAAAGTGGCACAAGGGGCTTGTAAATCTGCCCCTTTGTCCCTTTCCATATCAGCATGGAACATTTCCCCGGAGACCCACTGGTGGGCTTTTAAATTAAATGAACATTTTACTACAGCACACAAATCTACCAAAGGTAAAGTTATTTTGAAAGGGCACTACCGATCTCAGCACACAAAACGTAGATGAACTCACCTGTGAGGCGAACTGAGGGCTAATTAAATGGATTGCAGAGGGGAGTGCCTTTTCACCATTTTTGTGCAGTATCATGGATCCTGTGAACAAGGAGTTGTGCTCTGAAACGTGAAATGCATTTGAATGAAAATGCCAGTTTCCTTTTATGAAAAGAATCAGTGGAATTCATCTGCTTTTCGAGCGTGTCTTCAACTGGGGATGTTTTGTTGAAAGATTTATGACTGGCGTTCCAGCCTGGAAGACAGCACCATCCCTAAAGGTGAGGGGGCCACTAGGCCACTAGGATTCAACACTAAGTAGATTTCACCTGTGAGGCCCACTGAGGGCTAATTAAATGGACACACAGAGGGGAGTGCCTTTTCACCATTTCTGTGCAGAATCATCATGTCTGTGATCAAGAAGCTAAGTGCTTTGAAACGCGTAAGGCAAATAAATGCATCTGAATGAAAATGCCAGTTTCCTTTTATGAAAAGAATCAGTGGAATTCATCTGCTTTTCGAGTGTGTCTTCAACTGGGGATGTTTTGTTGAAAGATTTATGACTGGAATTCCAGCCGGGAAGACTACAAACTCCTGAAGGTCCTGGTGAGGGGGCCACGAGCACATGGAACTACTCTGAGTCTTCCTGAGTGGAACAGAAGAAAACAAGAAAAAGAAACTGAACATTTTCATCTCGGAGGTCCACTGGAGGGCTCTTTAATGAAATGAACACTTTGCTAAAGCACAGAACTCTACTAAAGTAAAGGAATTTTGAAAGAGCACTACCGATCCCAGCATGCAGCACTTAGTTAAATTCACCTGTGAGGCCCACTGAGGGCTAATTACATGGATTGCAGAGGGGAGTGCCTTTTCACCCTTACTGTGCAGTATCATCACGCCTGTGATCAAGAAGCTGAGTGCTCTGAAACGCGTAAGGCAATGAAATGCATCTGAATAAAAATGCCAGTTTCCTTTTATGAAAAGAATCAGTGGAATTAATTTGCTTTTCGAGTGTGTCTCAGGAACTACTGAACGGATTTACACCATTTAACCAAAAGGCACGACTCTGAACCAAGAGCTACCTTTTTGCCAAATTTGGTGTAATTCCGTTCAGCAGTTCAGGCTGTAGCTGCGACTAAAGGTTCCTATGGAAAATTGCATAGGGAGAACACTCTTTGGGAACCCCCTTTCTTCTCGGTTCCCACTTGATGAATCACCCTGAGACTTTCAGGATAGGAGCGGACCGGAGGTGGCCAAAAGTTTTGAAAATTTTGCGAAGATTCGTCAACCAGCGCCAAAGTTATTGGGAATATAATGTTGCGGATTTCCTATGGAAAATAGGTATATATATATATATATATATATATATATATATATATATATATATATATATATATATATTACCTACTGGCGGTCGCCAGTAGGTACTTATAGTTAGGACCACGTTTCCATAGGAAATCCGCAACATTCTATTTTGAATAACTTTGGCGCCGGTCGACGAATCCTCGCGAATTTTTCAAAATAGGTGGGGGCGCTACGCTCCGCTCCTTCCCTGAAAGTCTCGGGGGGATTCGTCAAGCGGGGGCTGAGATAAAAGGGGGGTCCCAAAACGCGTTTTTCCCCTGCATTTTTCCGTAGGACCTTTAGACAGGGCTACAGCCCGAACGGCTGAACAGAATTACTAGAAATTTGGCAGAGAGGTAGTCCTCAGGTCAAGGAAGTGCCTTTTGTAGGTTTGGTGTAAATCTGTTCAGTAGATTCTGAGAAAATAGCCTTTAAATCAATATATATATCTGAGCCAGCTTACGGTGCGCTTACGGTACGCTTACCGTACGCGTACGGTGGCGTGCGCGAGCGCGATTCTGATTGGCTCTTAGATCTTAGTAAACATTCGAATCGGTCGAAACCAGGAAGCGGCGGCCGCCATTTCGTGTGTTTCACTCAGAAAAAAAAGAGTGATAACAAGAAAAGGGGGCAAGGAGGAGAGTTACAGACCCCCTAACATTTGTAAGGGGGTCAAAGAAGGACAGAAAAGTACAAAGAAAACATTTATTGATTTTAAAAAAAATCGCGGGGTACGCGTACGGTAAGCGTACGGTAAAAAAAAAATAAAAAAAGAAATGAAAATCAGATTTAAGTGTTTAGATATTAGGGGGCTCTAAAAAGAGCCGTTGTGTTTATGAAGTGATTTTTTAGTGGTACCTACAAGTAAGTACCGATGCAGAGTCTAAGGTTCAAGAGGAAGACTCTGTTCCCTTCATCATTGAAGTGCACACCATCTCCTCTATAAATGTCTTGCATGTCATAACGCAAGTTGTTGTGGTAAATGGAACCCATACCATAGTCACGGAGGAAAGCAGAAACAGATTTGTTGACGTGCTTTCTTGCTTTGTCAATATGCGGACAGAAATGATTGGACCAGTTCCATTTTTGCCTTTGGCATATGTTAGAAAACACAAAGGCAGTTTTAGGGAAAAGTGAAAACAGTTGTGCAAAGGTGTCCTTCATAAGCATTTCCAGACCTACCCCAGTCATAGTGCCTAGGTCATTGCCACCACAGTGCACTATTATGAGGTCAGGGTGTTGGTTTTGCATGAAGGATTTCACCAATGGCATCAATTGGTGCCACTTTAACCCTCTCTGACCAATCCATTTAATGTCTACATTTGGCAAAGCAAGGTCTCTCACCATACCTGTTTTCTCTGCATACTTTTCACTCCAGAAGACATAGCTGTGCCCTACAATCCACACTGTGAACATCTTCAAAGGAGAACTGGATGCACTCAGGAGGTGTCATTCAGTAGAATGGCAATATGAAAAGAAAGACAGTTTGGAAATGGAGGCATACATATTTTTTTCATAAAAAAAAGAACTGATTGGCTGTTTCATACCATTCTAGAATAAAAACTATGCTGTATGTGTAAATTAATAAAAGCATGTTTTGTATTGGTACATTAAAATGTGTTACCAAAGAACAGTACTATGGATTTGCTGTTAGGTTTGAAAAGTCAAGCACTCTTGCTCTGTGGAATTGAAACATTGTTTGGCGAACTTCTGACCTGACTCCACACAGCAGTGTTCCATGAGCTGTTGCTCTGGTAGCAGGCAGAAGTCAAGTTGGGGGAAGGGTACTAGGCAGAAGTCAAGTTGGGGGAAGAGTACTTTTGGAAAAGGGTTGGTTTTCAACCAATAGAAATGTGTGATTACATTTGAAAAAAAGGGGCAAGCACTGAGATTTGAAACTAACATGTATATGTGTGGAAAAAGAGAGGGAAAGTTTGCCATTATCTGGTTCTGCTGAGAGGAGAGAGGTGTAAAGAACAGAGATCCTGGCTCTGATAATCTGCTGTTTGAGTGCCACATTTCTTTCACAACTAACTAATTTTAAAGGTGAGTTTAGAGTTTGAGAGGGGATGTATATGGTAAATTAAGAAATGAATAATAGAAATGCAATTCTTTTTGTTGAAGTTGTGTTTATTATTTTCTGTTTTGGGAGAAATTTAAATGTGAGGAACAAGTAAAATAATATGGACTATGTTTTCACAATAAATTAAGGTGTACTGGTATAATAAAAGAATAGTTTAAGGGTTTGAGGTTGGACTCAGTAATGCAAATACATTCAGCATCACTAAGGCTGTTTGCCCTTGCTGGAGTGTAGGCAGTCACCCAGGTTACAAATGGTGCTGGTCTGAAAAAGCAGTTTGGACATGTGCTTTTTAAAAAATCTGAAAAGTGGATTCATAATGTGTCAGTCTGTAAAAGTGTTTATCACTTGCCAAAAAAAAGAGCAGTAAGTGTGCTTTCAAATTGGCAAAGAAATTTCGTTTTGTGACTAATGTGAAAACATGACTCTGTGTGCAAAGAGGAATTATAGGCAGAGATTTATTGCGTATTGCTCTGGTGATTTCACAGTTGCATTAGATGGAAAGGGGGAGCCATTTTTTGGTGCAGAAGCAGACTCTTAGCACACACCCAGCTGCTTACTATGTGGAATCATACACAGTATTCACAAGCGAGTGGGGTTTGAGGTTTCAGTCAGTAATGCAAACACATTCAGCATCACTAAGGCTGGTTGCCCTTGCTGGAGTGTAGGCAGTCACCCAGGTTACAAATGGTGCTGGTCTGAAAAAGCAGTTTGGACATGTGCTTTTTAAAAAATCTGAAAAGTGGATTCATAATGTGTCAGTCTGTAAAAGTGTTTATCACTTGCCAAAAAAAAGAGCAGTAAGTGTGCTTTCAAATTGGCAAAGAAATTTCGTTTTGTGACTAATGTGAAAACATGACTCTGTGTGCACAGAGGAATTACAGGCAGAGATTTATTGCGTATTGCTCTGGTGATTTCACAGTTGCATTAGATGGAAAGGGGGAGCCATTTTTTGGTGCAGAAGCTGACTCTTAGCACACAGCCAGCTACTTACCATGTGGAATCATGCACAGTATTCACAAGCGAGTGGGGTTTGAGGTTTCAGTCAGTAATGCAAATACATTCAGCATCACTAAGGCTGGTTGCCCTTGCTGGAGTGTAGGCAGTCACCCAGGTTACAAATGGTGCTGGTCTGAAAAAGCAGTTTGGACATGTGCTTTTTAAAAAATCTGAAAAGTGGATTCATAATGTGTCAGTCTGTAAAAGTGTTTATCACTTGCCAAAAAAAGAGCAGTAAGTGTGCTTTCAAATTGGCAAAGAAATTTCGTTTTGTGACTAATGTGAAAACATGACTCTGTGTGCAAAGAGGAATTATAGGCAGAGATTTATTGCGTATTGCTCTGGTGATTTCACAGTTGCATTAGATGGAAAGGGGGAGCCATTTTTTGGTGCAGAAGCAGACTCTTAGCACACACCCAGCTGCTTACTATGTGGAATCATGCACAGTATTCACAAGCGAGTGGGGTTTGAGGTTTCAGTCAGTAATGCAAACACATTCAGCATCACTAAGGCTGGTTGCCCTTGCTGGAGTGTAGGCAGTCACCCAGGTTACAAATGGTGCTGGTCTGAAAAAGCAGTTTGGACATGTGCTTTTTAAAAAATCTGAAAAGTGGATTCATAATGTGTCAGTCTGTAAAAGTGTTTATCACTTGCAAAAAAAAAGAGCAGTAAGTGTGCTTTCAAATTGGCAAAGAAATTTCGTTTTGTGACTAATGTGAAAACATGACTCTGTGTGCAAAGAGGAATTACAGGCAGAGATGTATTGCGTATCGCTCTGGGGATTTCACAGTTGCATTAGATGGAAAGGGGGAGCCATTTTTTGGTGCAGAAGCAGACTCTTAGCACACACCCAGCTGCTTACCATGTGGAATCATGGACAGTATTCACAAGCGAGTGGGGTTTGAGGTTGGACTCAGTAATGCAAATACAATCAGCATCACTAAGGCTGTTTGCCCTTGCTGGAGTGTAGGCAGTCACCCAGGTTACAAATGGTGCTGGTCTGAAAAAGCAGTTTGGACATGTGCTTTTTAAAAAATCTAAAAAGTTGATTCATAATGTGTCAGTCTGTAAAAGTGTTTATCACTTGCCAAAAAAAAGAGCAGTAAGTGTGCTTTCAAATTGGCAAAGAAATTTCGTTTTGTGACTAATGTGAAAACATGACTCTGTGTGCAAAGAGGAATTATAGGCAGAGATTTATTGCGTATTGCTCTGGTGATTTCACAGTTGCATTAGATGGAAAGGGGGAGCCATTTTTTGGTGCAGAAGCAGACTCTTAGCACACACCCAGCTGCTTACTATGTGGAATCATGCACAGTATTCACAAGCGAGTGGGGTTCGAGGTTTCAGTCAGTAATGCAAACACATTCAGCATCACTAAGGCTGGTTGCCCTTGCTGGAGTGTAGGCAGTCACCCAGGTTACAAATGGTGCTGGTCTGAAAAAGCAGTTTGGACATGTGCTTTTTAAAAAATCTGAAAAGAGGATTCATAATGTGTCAGTCTGTAAAAGTGTTTATCACTTGCCAAAAAAAAGAGCAGTAAGTGTGCTTTCAAATTGGCAAAGAAATTTCGTTTAAGGGCCTAATGTGAAAACATGACTCTGTGTGCAAATAGGAATTACAGACAGAGATTTATTGCGTATTGCTCTGGTGATTTCACAGTTGCATTAGATGGAAAGGGGGAGCCATTTTTTGGTGCAGAAGCAGACTCTTAGCACACACCCAGCTGCTTACCATGTGGAATCATGGACAGTATTCACAAGCGAGTGGGGTTTGAGGTTTCAGTCAGTAATGCAAATACATTCAGCATCACTAAGGCTGTTTGCCCTTGCTGGAGTGTAGGCAGTCACCCAGGTTACAAATGGTGCTGGTCTGAAAAAGCAGTTTGGACATGTGCTTTTTAAAAAATCTGAAAAGTGGATTCATAATGTGTTAGTCTGTAAAAGTGTTTATCACTTGCCAAAAAAAAGAGCAGTAAGTGTGCTTTTAAATTGGCAAAGAAATTTCGTTTAAGGGCCTAATGTGAAAACATGACTCTGTGTGCAAAGAGGAATTATAGGCAGAGATTTATTGCATATTGCTCTGGTGATTTCACAGTTGCATTAGATGGAAAGGGGGAGCCATTTTTTGGTGCAGAAGCAGACTCTTAGCACACAGCCAGCTGCTTACCATGTGGAATCATGCACAGTATTCACAAGCGAGTGGGGTTTGAGGTTTCAGTCAGTAATTCAAATACATTCAGCATCACTAAGGCTGGTTGCCCTTGCTGGAGTGTAGGCAGTCACCCAGGTTACAAATGGTGCTGGTCTGAAAAAGCAGTTTGGACATGTGCTTTTTAAAAAATCTGAAAAGTGGATTCATAATGTGTCAGTCTGTAAAAGTGTTTATCACTTGCCAAAAAAAAGAGCAGTAAGTGTGCTTTTAAATTGGCAAAGAAATTTCGTTTAAGGGCCTAATGTGAAAACATGACTCTGTGTGCAAAGAGGAATTATAGGCAGAGATTTATTGCGTATTGCTCTGGTGATTTCACAGTTGCATTAGATGGAAAGGGGGAGCCATTTTTTGGTGCAGAAGCAGACTCTTAGCACACAGCCAGCTGCTTACCATGTGGAATCATGCACAATATTCACAAGCGAGTGGGGTTTGAGGTTTCAGTCAGTAATGCAAATACATTCAGCATCACTAAGGCTGGTTGCCCTTGCTGGAGTGTAGGCAGTCACCCAGGTTACAAATGGTGCTGGTCTGAAAAAGCAGTTTGGACATGTGCTTTTTAAAAAATCTGAAAAGTGGATTCATAATGTGTCAGTCTGTAAAAGTGATTATCACTTGCCAAAAAAAAGAGCAGTAAGTGTGCTTTCAAATTGGCAAAGAAATTTCGTTTTGTGACTAATGTGAAAACATGACTCTGTGTGCAAATAGGAATTACAGGCAGAGATTTATTGCGTATTGCTCTGGTGATTTCACAGTTGCATTAGAAGGAAAGGGGGAGCCATTTTTTGGTGCAGAAGCAGACTCTTAGCATACACCCAGCTGCTTACCATGTGGAATCATGCACAGTATTCACAAGCGAGTGGGGTTTGAGGTTTCAGTCAGTAATGCAAATACATTCAGCATCACTAAGGCTGGTTGCCCTTGCTGGAGTGTAGGCAGTCACCCAGGTTACAAATGGTGATGGTCTGAAAAAGCAGTTTGGACATGTGCTTTTTAAAAAATCTGAAAAGTGGATTCATAATGTGTCAGTCTGTAAAAGTGATTATCACTTGCCAAAAAAAAGAGCAGTAAGTGTGCTTTCAAATTGGCAAAGAAATTTCGTTTTGTGACTAATGTGAAAACAAATGTAGTAATATATTTAAATAAAATAAAGGAATTTTTTTTTAGTTTTTTTCAGGTATTGCTGAAGAGCAGTGAACAAAATTTAAGATGCCTACAAAATCCAGAGTAAAAAAAGACCACAAAAAAACCTATATTTGAAGACAACTGGAGGACCTAAGTTAGTTGAAGATGCTCATGTTGGGAAAAAGAAAAAATCTTCTGGTAAGCAGACAAAATTTTTTCTAAAAAACATATTCAAAAAAAGGAAAAATGTACAAAATGTCTGTACTGGAAAGAATGATTTCAATCGAAAAGCACAGGAAAAAATTGAGAATTTAGTTAATGCAAATATACCTTCTGCAACTAAAAAGATTAACTTAAACAGAAAAACAGCGTTTAAAGAGATACGTAGAAAAATGTTTCAGAGAAGAGTTATGTCCAATTTGATAAAGGATGTGAAGAAATATAAGCAAAAGACTAAGTTTTATAAGAGAAAAAAAGAAATTGAAGCCATGCAGCAAAGGCATTAGAATTAAAAAGGAAGCTATTAATTTTAATTTTGAATAGGATGCGCACATTAGACAAAATGGTTAATGTACTGAAATCACATAGCAAAAGGAAAAGAGTAGTGAACAGAACAAACTTTTCTAAAGTGTTTTTAGGAAAAGGGATGCATAGTTCAAGTAGTGAACCTTTTTTTAATGAAGAGAGTTATTTTCAAAGTAATAGTTTGCTGCATGCAGTTGACACCAGAGGTCGTGCTTATGAAGTGAAAAATGGTTGCATAATGGAGAAGGAGATAATGGTTCCAAGAGATGAGGTACAAGTGATGGCGGATGAGGCTATGGAGAGACGTCCTAAAGCCCCAGTGTACACTTGGAATTGTAGTAGTATTTGCACTGTGCGTCAGGAATCTATTGATAAATTTCGTGAGTTTCTAAGAGAATATAGCAAAAAAAGTGTAAAACAGAAGATTAAGGTGCTTCAAAGGTTGGATCCATGCAGAGTGAGAGAGAATACTGGTTTGCAGGGTCATTCTCTGGCTTGTCTATCTAGAAAAGTGTGTAATAGTGTTTTCCATCATTTTAGGATGCTGGCTGTTCATCATACTGAAATGAGAAAGTTTGTGAGACGGTTGTATTTTGCTAAAAGTCCAGCAATAAAGTTATATGAATTGAATAGGGCTCTGTTCCGTGGAACGGTATCAGATGTAGAGAAGGTTGTTGATGAAATTCAGTTTTGTTACTTTGGTCCTGAACAAAACAGTGCAGAGAAGGACACAGTAAATGAGGAAGAAGTGGAAGAGAATGTAGAACCCTTTGTAAGTAAGACATTTAATGATCACATAACAAAATTTGCAATAATCTCTAATGAAAGACCAAATATTACTTGTATTTGTTGCCGCAGAACTCATTATAGAAAACAAACCAGGTATGTTGATCTCTACAGAAAGAGGGAAAATGAAGATAATTATAAGTGGAAGGATTTTGCCACATATATATTTCTTGAAAATTGTTTTGAATTGGGTGAAGTTCAGCGTATTTGTAAATACTGTTACAACAAGTTAGAGGAAAATAGAATGCCGACCAGAGCTGTACATAATAATTTAGAATTGGATGCTATTCCTGCTGAACTTTCTGAATTAAATACATATGAGTCTATACTCATTCAATGTGTTCATCCGTTCCAGACCATAGTACGTATGGAGCCCAAAACTGGTAAATTACCTCCTTCAGATTTACTGAGAGGTTTAAAAGGTAGAGTGGTGTATTTGCCCTTGGATTTGAAAAAAAATATGGAAACTATTGATGCGGATACTTTGGAAACTGAACCATTAATTATTCTGGTTAATGGTGTACCTACAAAGAATAAGAAGATTTGGCAGGAGCTGGTAGATGTACGGAAAGTACAAAGAGCACATTTGTATTTGAAAAGGAATAACAAATGGTATGAATCAATTTATATAGAAGAAGAAGAAGAAGAAGATTTACAAGAAGACACAGAAACACCAACTGGACAAATTGAAAAAGTGGACAAGTCAAAGGAAGAAGAAATTTATGAACATTTTAGCATACATCCTCTTCATTCAAAAGAAGTTATGGGAGACAATATTGATCTATTTCAGATGAAGAAAGCAAAAGGAACTCCCGTGAGTGTATGGGAGGAGAGCTTGGAAGCTCGATGTTTTCCACAGCTGTTTCCTAAAGGAAAAGGAGGACGATACGATGAACGTCCGGAACAGATTCCAGCTTCTGAGTATCGGACTACAAGACTATATGCTGAAGATCCCAGATTTCGACAAAGTATTCCTTATTTGTTCCATCTTTTATTTGAAAGCGACTTGTCTGCACTGTCTTATGCAGTAAATCACATTTTAAAAAGTGGAGTACATTTACAAAATGTGTCTGCTAAGGATTTTATGGAGAAAGTGCAGCACCGAGATGATCATTTGGAAACACAACTGATCAATCTGATGGCTTGTCAACGTGGGACAAATGAATATTGGTACCGACGCCATGGTGAATTAAAATGCATGTTACGGAATTTAGGAACTCCAACATGGTTCCTTACCCTAAGCTGTGCCGAGTACGCTTGGGATGATTTACTGGATTTTCTACGAGAGGCAAATTCAAACATTAAAAACATCGAATACAAGACAGCAGGAGAACTGTGCTCATTGGACCCAGTTAATGTTTGCAGATATTTCAATCATAGATTTGAGGCTATGATGTCCTTCATCTGCAATAAATAAAATCCACCTCTAGGAGAAGTAGTGGATTTCTTTTGGAGAAAAGAGTACCAGGTAAGAGGTGCTCCTCATATTCATATGCTGTTGTGGATCAAGGATGCCCCAAAGTTTGGAACAGATACTGATGAAGCAGTGTTATCTTACATTGAAGAATATGCAACATGTGCTATACCAAAAAGCACAGAAGAGAAAAAGTTAAAGGAGCAAGTTTTACGTTTCCAAAGTCATCGGTGTGGAAAATACTGTCGACGGAAATACAAGAGCAAAGATAAATACTACACTAAATGTCGATTTGGATTTCCTAGACCTGTTCTTTCAAATGGAAGAGTTAACAGTTTTATGTCATCTGTGAGACATACTATCACAAGAAAATCACCTAAGAATACCTACAACCTTAAAAGAAAAGAAGAATCAAAAAATATAAATGACTACAACCCAGTGATTTTATCCATGTGGAACGCTAACATGGATATACAGTATGTAGCTGACAATTCCATTGCTGTTGCTCGATATGTAACGTCTTACATTACGAAATCAGAAAAAACAGAATTGAAGGAAATGTGGGAAGAGATTTCTCACGAGAAAACTGTCAGTAAGAAGCTGTACAGTTTCAGTTTGAAGATGTTATCGCATTGAGAAATTGGATCCTACGAATGTTCAGATAGGTTATCTTCTGCAAGTCTCTACTCGAAATCAAGAAGAATAATTTGGGCAAGTTTAGGCCTTGCAGCAATGAGAAATCGGGTACTGAAATCTGTTGGAGAAATTGAATATTTGGCCGAGAATGACCCAGAAAGTACAGATATTTTGAAATCAAACATGTTGGACACATATTACCCAAAGAGAAGTCATCATCTGGAGAACATGTGTCTCTATGAAGTGCTGCAGAACTACATTTATTCACGGAAAGCCGCAGAAGACATCAACAATGGAAAATATAAAGTCATTGGTGAGGAAGGATGTTTGGTGAAGCAAACAAAAGGAAGTTTGATAAATCACCGGAAGCTGAGTTGCGACACTACTGACAAAAAGGAATTTTACTACTTGGCTCTTTTACAGCTGTTTAAACCATGGCGTACAGAGGATGAACTACTGGGAGAATTTCAAAGCTATGAAGATTTTTTTAATGCTTGCAAAGACAGCATACAATGCAATACATTCACAACTTATCTGCAAATGTTAAATGAAGAAATTGAACAGGAAACTACAATTGCAGCAGAAATAGCTAGAGACAGTTCTCAGGACAGCCAAAGTTCAGGAACACTCAGTCAAGATCCCCTAGGACAACCAATCGTTGAAAATGAAGCATCAATAGCCATGAATGAAGTGGAAACGGCTATGAATCAAGCTCAAGGAGAATTTATAGACTTACAAAATTTGGAAAGACAACTGAACGAAGAGCAGCAACACATTTATGAAGAGATCAGAAAAAAAATTGATCACGGATTTCTACATGAAAAAAAAGAGTGCTCATGCACATCATTTCATCCAATCAGGATGTATGTAAGCGGACAAGCTGGAACTGGAAAAAGTTTCCTAATAAAAGTCATCAGAAGCTACCTACAGCAAAAAACGGATTCTACTTTTTTGGGTTAGCAGCATATAACATAAAAGGAATCACTTTACATCGTTTGCTAATGTTACCAGTGGAGCATGAGAACAAAATACAATACAACAAGCTAACTGGAGAAGCATGCTTGGAAGTTTCAAGAGTATTGAAGAAGATGCAAGTTCTCATTATTGATGAGGTGAGCATGGTATCGAACTTAATGCTTGCCTTTGTGCATTTAAGAATGCAGCAAATTCTGAAGACAGACTATGACGTGTTATTTGGAGGAAAACACGTCATAGTTTTTGGAGATCTTTTGCAACTTACTCCAGTTAAATGACAACCAGTGTTTAATACTGTGACACATGAAGACACGAAGAAGTCATTGGGAAGCATCGGTAATACAAATATTTGGTCCTTCTTTGAGTACAAGGAACTTACAACTAATATGAGGCAAGCAAACGATGAAGAATATGGAAGTATTCTGAAAGATATCAGGATTGGACAACTCACAGAAGCTGGCAAAAAAGCATTACAGAGTCGGCTGCTACATAATTTATTTCCAAAGGAAGAAATAGTTGCAGAGAAGATATACAAGAACATTGCAGAAAACAAAAGTGTCATCTGCTTAATGCCAACTCTACGTGAATGCTCAATATTCAATGAGGAGCTTTTGAAATTGGAAAAGGAAGATATTAGGAAATTGGAAGCAGTGGACAAAATTGAGGATGGAAGAATTACTGTCACATTAACAGGCACACTGAAAAATAAATTGGATTCACTAGAGAAGAAGATTTCCAAAACAGCTGGATTAGAAAAAAATCTATATGTTTGCATGAACTGTAGAGTATTTTTTTTTTTTTTTTTTTTTGAAAACCTTTATTGACAGTTCAAGAAGAACAAGTATGGGCCTACAACCCCCCAGGGCCGGCCGCTAAGCAATCAGAGCAAGAACGACAAGTATAAACACAGGCAGCACTTCGGGGAGCAAAATCGTACTGCTTATACTGTGGACAGCGTAAGTAGGGCACCAGGAGAAAGAGGTTTTCATTTTATGATGAAACAAGGCAGAAGGATCAGGTGACAAGCAATTTTAAAACAACGATCACGGATATGCAGAGTAATGAACGTTAGCGATTTACAGCAATCTATTCGGTCAATGGCGCAAATACAAGAACATCAGGATGGAGAAAAACATAGTCTACAGCTGCGCCCGCAGTCCCCCGCCAGAACTCCCCAAGAACACCCCGGAAGTTGTGAACACATGGAACGGCAACAAGGCATTATCACGCTGATCCCAGAAAAAGAAAGACAAAAAGAATCAGAGAAGAAAAAGGAGGCCATGGAAAAAGATGAAGGAATACAGAGTCCCCTCCCCCAACCCCCCACCCTGCACCTCTGCAGATGAGTACGGCCCCCCCCCCCAGCAGTGTGCCTGTCGCCCTGGAACCAGACCCGAAATGTAGGAGAATAGGGAAAAAGAAGTAGGAAAGGACCCCCACCAGACGGGGGGGTTGAGAAAGCATTTATAAACTGGAGGAGGGCCTTTATCACAGACCCCCGGCTTCTCCCTCCCGCACGGTAAGGTTCCCCTAAAGTGAACAAGGAACAGCACAAAAACGATCTTCTCAAACCAGAATGGGGAGCATTATGCACCTATTGTGCCAGTAGCCATGTCAGGAGAGCACACCACCCCAAGCCCGCCCGTCCACTAGGCGACCACCCCCGAGGGGCCAGCCTCATCCCTGACCACTCTGTGGAATTCTGCCGATGCCAACCCCTCGACCCAGCACCATACCCAATGTTCCTAGGCAGAGGAATGTCCAACAATGACAGAGAAGCGACGCACACAGGTGGGGTGGAAGTCTCTGAGCATCAACACAGTCCGCCGCATGAGGAAACAGGCTTCCCAGTGCTGCCCTAGGGTCTGCACTGCACGCAAGGCTCAGGAAGGCAGAAGCAGCCAAAACAGACATTAGTTGCTGGAGTTGTCTCTGGGTCGCAGGAGGGCATGTACGGGATGAGGCCACCACATCCCACTCAGGTCCAACGCCTCCGGGACAGATCAGGCCCTCAGAAGGTCGAACACACTGTAGCATACTGGCCGGGGCGTCCAGTCGTGTACTAACCTCAGGGGGGGCCGCCACAGCGTCCTCCTGCGTGCAGTGTGGGTAGACTCTGTGTTCGTGCGGACAGGCGGGCCGCCACTGCCCCAACTCCGACGCAACACCATCGAGCTTACTCCCCAAGATCACGAAACCATGAACCAAGGAGGAGTGAAGAGTACCAAGAGCCTCGAGGAGGTCGCCGTACCCCAGCTCAGCTCTCTGTGATCTCGCCGCCACACTCCCAAGAATCGTACGCTCACAGGCCCGCTGCGGCCCAGCGGACAGGATGGTAGGCTTCATCGACCCAAGATGGCCGCCAAGTATGCCCGACCCTCACCGGGGCCGGGACCCCGGGACAAGCGCCGCGATGTCCACGTCGCGGGTGACCGGGTTCCGGGGGCAGGCAAAAAACTATCCGTGGTCACGGGCAACAGTCGTCCCCACCACGGACCAGCTCCCGTAGAAATCCGGGGGCGGCCCGCAATGATCGGGGCAGGATACGGACGGCGGCCGGGCAGCTCACCAGCAAGGCAGGGGCAGTCACCGGAGGATCTAAGATTTGCACCCCCGGTCATGCACTCGGTCAGCTACACTGGGCAGTAGAAGTGACCACGCCGAAATGTAGGCCGAGTTTAACACCGCTTCGGTGGGCCGACTCCACCCAGTCACCACCGGCCGCTGTTGTCGCACTGCCACCCGGCCACGGCGCCCACTCGATGTCCCGGCTCCAGGGCCGCACAGGCCGCAAAGTTCAGATGCAGTTTTCTCCGGCGATAGCACGGCTAGAAACCTCGGAGTCACACAGTCGGGAGCCCCTCTCCTTCAGAAACACGACCACGTAGCACAAGTTGAGGATCTCAGGCAGGATATCCGTGCGGGGTGCGGAGGTTCACGGAGCCGGGAGTCTACGCTGCCGTCCCGGTCGCCATCTTGGCTCCTCCCTGTAGAGTATTTTTAAGGAGAAATTTGGATGTTGAAAAAGGTTTAGCTAATGGAGCTATGGGAAGAGTTGTGGGTTTTATTAATTATCAGAAAAAAAATGGAATTGAATGTTTAAAAATAAAATTTGATCAGATAGAAGAAGTTAAAGACATTTGTCGTTGTTCAGTTCGTTTCATGCTTGTGAAAGACTTATATGTACGTAGGAAGCAGTTTCCGTTTTCGCTAGCATATGCTGTAACTATTCACAAGTCTCAAGGATTGACTGTAGATTGTGCATTTGTGAACATTGGTTCAACTGTGTTCAAAGAAGGTATGGCATATGTTGCTTTGTCACGAGTGAAAACATTATCAGGTTTATTCATGATAGACTTTGATGATTCAAAAGTTAGTGCTGATACAAATTGTGTAAAGGAGTATAATAGATTAAGAAGAAGCTATGCTCCTCATTTAGGTCAGTATCCTGTGTTGGAGAAACGTGTAGTTTCTCGTAAAAGGAGAAATGAGAATATCTGTAATGAAGATGTAGAGAGGAGGAAAAAAAAGAGGAGTGATGTAATTGCAAGCAAAAAGAATAAGGAAAATGAAGAACAGGTTGTAGGATGTTATTTTGAAAATAGCTCTGGTGTCAACTGCTACGCTATTGTAGTGCTGAATGTTGCATTTTATCTGGAAAGTTTGCAGGAGCAGATAATAGTAAATCAGGGAAAAAGATTCTATTCTGTGCTGAGTCTCCTTTTTGAAAAGCTGAGTAATGATAAAACTCAAATAGAAAGTGCTACTGAAATTAGAAAAGTTTTAGATGTATGTTCAGGACGAACACAGTTTTCTCAAAATGTACAGCAAGACGCACAGGAATTCTTGATTTATTTTCTTCAGGTACTGGAAGAAGAAGGGGTTAACATTGAACATTTATTTGGTCTCTCTTATAAATGGGAACATAGTTGTGAAAACTGTTATAATATATGTGGCTCTAATGTTGATTCTGAAAGGTTTATTTATTTAACATTGCCAGAGAGTAAAACAGTCACTTTTGCTAAATTAGTTAAAGATGCTAATCATAGCATGCAATGCGGTGAGTGTAAATCTGACATGTTTTCAACATTAATTTTAAAGGAATACAGACAGTATGTAATTTTAATGATGCAACGATGTAGAGCTGATGGTTCAAAATTGGATACTTTAATAAAGAAGTTTACAGGACAGCAATTATCAATTTCAGGAAAAACTTTTGTAACAGTTGCAATAATTTTCCATGATGGACCTACTGTAACTTCTGGTCATTACACAGTTTATCTTAAATGTGAAAAAGGCTGGACACTGTGTAATGATTCCCAATTGATTTTTAAGCAACGTTTGCCTTTTGATTTAGCAAATTCCTATCTAATCTTCCTGAAACCTAAATTTTAGAGAGATTTGGCAACATCTGGACAAAACAATTTTACCATTTTATTGGGTTACCATTTGGAATTTACAAATAAAAAGATTTAACAAATTATCATTTGGCCTAATGGAAAGGTAACCAATTGTAATGTGGAATTTTTCAATTTTTTAAGGAAACTTTGGAAAACCAAAAATTTAGAAAAAATCGGTAACATCTGCACAATTTAAATTTTGGAATGTTATTGGATTGCCATTGGAAATTTTTTCAAAAAAGATTTTTAAAATTACTATTTGGCCATGCGGAAAAGTAAACAATTCTATTGTGGACTTATTTAATTATTAATTAATCTTTCGGAAACCAAAATGTTACAGAGAATCGGTGACATCTGTACAATTTAAACTTTAGTTTTTTATTGGATTACCATTGGAAATTAAACAAAAAAAGAATTTTAAAATTACTATTTGGCCTAAAGGAAATGGAACCAGATGTATTGTGGAGTTATTTGACATATATTATTGTGATTATACTTCTGAAACAAAAATATCAGACGGTATTTTAAAGAAATAAGTATTGATATTAGATGATATTTTTTAAGAATATTATGCATTTCTATAAAGTTATGTTTATGCAAAAAGAGATTGTGGGCTTTTTTAAAAACAATCTTTGAGATTGTTAATTTTTTTTTTGCCTGCTGTTAAATGATGAATGCAATTGCTTTCACAATTTATAGTGAAATGCAATATTTTCTGAAAACAGCAAAAAAAAGGCAAAAATATTTTTTGAAAAATATGTAAATATGTGTACTGTATTATTAAATGTTTTATTAAATATTAATACTTTTTTCTTTTTTTTCAGATTGAGATAGAAAATTTTCGAAAACTAGAACCATTTTTAAAGCAATTAAAAAAAAAATTAAATGAATAAATCTTTTTTTGAGTGGGTATGGTAAGTCAATAATGTCATGGTCCCTTTTTTCCACTTCTCTACAATCACATTTTCAGTTTTTAATTGTAGTCTCTCAAGGACCTTGTAATGTGATAATTGATTTTTAGTGCTTTTTAAAAAAAAAAAATAATAATTACGCGTACCGTACGCGTACGGTAAAAAAAAAAAAAAAAAAGTTTAAAAAAAAATATATAAAAATTAGATGAAAGGTAAGGTTGGCTCTTAAAAGAGCCGTTGTGTTCATGCAGGGACAGAGGAAAGAAAGATTGGGAATATTAGACGGTACAACAAGTGTGCTGATCTATTTTACTGTTCACTAGGGAAACACTGGTCTCCCTATAAGTAATTAGATCGTGACAAGTGGCGCACCGTACTTCAACCCTCGCAAACCGAGGGTTAATTTCCAGAGGACCAGAAAAAGGAGATGCTCCCCCCACAGATGAAGGGCTCACCTGACCTGCAGAAGAAGGACTCGGCCCTGCATATGATGGTCCAGGCTGAGCTGCTGTGGATGTGCTTGGTTGATTTACTGAAGGGTTACCTTCAGTAAGTCGAGCATGTGTCCTTCTGTGTACATCCTTAAGGTGTCTCATCATGGTGTGATTCCCAAAGGAATACTTCCTGTCAGGATTACCTCTTGAAAGTACACGCTTACACAGCTTGCAAGTCACTAAGGGTGCATTTACCTTTTGCTGGCCTTCTGGAAAAGTAAAATACTCCCATACGTAAGAGGTCTTTTGTTTCCTCGCTCTCTGCCTCAAGGTAGTGCTGCTAGCCTCACTCTCAGAAGAGCTCTGCTGTTCTGCCATCGTATCACAAAGACAACCCAGCTCCTTCTCCTAAGGGATCACAAGCAGAAATGAGGGGAATGGGTGTGGTGTAGGAGAGTTCTAGAACTGAAAGTAGTTTCAACCAATCAAAAGTTGTGTTTCATGATCACATGACCTACCGTACGCTTACGGTACGCTTACGGCAAAAGTACGCATGCGCGTAAAAAAGACACGCGCTCGCGCGCATGCGCATAACAGTCACTCCCCGACACTTCCGCGTAACGTGCGCGTGTAGCGTACACGCGTACGCACCCCACGCGGAGTACGCCCGGCTACGCAAATTGCCTAACTATACGCAAACAGCGTAGATAAATTACGGACATTGCGTAAACCGTACGCTTACCGTAAGCTTACCGTACGCGTACTAAAAAAAAAATTAAAAAAAAGGAAAAAATGTATTGCTAATACATTTTACCTGTTTATTTTATAAAAAATGTTAAAAAAACATATTGTAGAATTTTAAAAATTTAACCATAGTCTTTAAAAAAGGATAGAAAATTAAAATAAAAATATGTAAAAAAAAAAAGAAGAAATAAAAAAAAATTTGCATTTAAAAAACCTTGCAAATTCACTGAAAAAACCATGGGTTTCACACACGTTATAGTTAGGAATTAGCATTTAAAAAACCTTTGAAATTCACTGAAAAAACCATGGGTTTCACACACGTTATAGTTAGGAATTAGCATTTAAAAAACCTTAGAAATTCAATGAAAAAACCAAAGGTTTCACACATGTTATAGTTAGCTGGACATTTCACTCGTAAAAAACCAATGAAATTCCCCCCGTTATAGTTAGTTCAGCTAACTATAACTCGCGCGCCCGCAATGCACTACTGATGACGTCACATATTACATCACTCATGACATGGTCAGTGACATCACTCATGACATCACTGATGACATCTCAAATGACATCACTGATGACATTATCCTTGTGACAGAGTGGTAGACCTCCTCTCACCCTAATATAACCTTTGATACAAACATTCAAAAATAGAGACTAAAATTTTCAAAAAAATGGACATACCAATAACAGTTACAACAACCTATTCAGTAATTCTAAGATCCACATACACATCCACTCATCCACCAACAATCCTATACAGTCACTCATACATGTACTCACACATCATATGTACTCATACACCTAAACATCCTGTAACACAATCCCACTCATCCATAGAGTTACTCACACATAGTCACTCATGCTAATAAAGAATCAAACATCCATTTACTTGCATATACAGTTATACACACACCACCACACTTACTTTTACAGAAACTTACACATACTTAGTCTTTTAAACAATCACTTATAGAAACACATACTTATTCATACAGGAACTCTTCCAATCTCTCACTCTCACATATACTCACTTATAAACACCAATAGTCACATATACTAGTTTAAAACATATGTAGTTACTTATAAAGACACTATTGAGACAGTCATTCACTCACTAACACACCCATGCACACACTCATCCACCCATACAGTCCTGCACACATGCTGTCTTCAACACATACAAACAGTGAGTCACTCATTCATGCATCTATGCACTACGTAATACCCCCCACCGCACCATGAAGACACTCAGACACTCATACTGATACTCAAAAAACCAACTATTAACCTATATAGACACTCATGTAGCTACTCACCAACCCATGCAGCCACTTATATACAAAGTGAGAGACTGATACTGGTATTTACACATTTAAACATTACTCACTAAGCCATGTATTCAAAAAGATACACTTAATCAGTCAGTTATACAATCAATTTTTCAGAAACAAATCATCAATTTAGACACTTATATACTCATTTATTCTTCCATCGACCTTGAGATATACATATATAAAACATATTTAATTTTCAGAAAAACACACATTCACTGGATGATGTCATCAGTGATGTCATTTGAGATGTCATCAGTGATGTCATGAGTGATGTCACTGACCATGTCATGAGTGATGTAATATGTGACGTCATCAGTAGTGCATTGCGGGCGCGCGAGTTATAGTTAGCTAAACTAACTATAACGGGGGAATTTCATTGGTTTTTTACGAGTGAAATGTCCAGCTAACTATAACATGTGTGAAACCTTTGGTTTTTTCATTGAATTTATATATATATATGTATATATATAAAGTGGCAAAAGACTTTGGGGCAGATTTACGTTCCCTGGCGCATCCCTGCAAATCAGCAGGGATGCGCCAGGGAAGATGAGTCACGCAAGTTTGCCCTTGCGCCACTGCAGATGCGCCGCATTTACAATGCGGTGCATCGTGGTGCAAGGATAAGCACATGCGTGACGCATCTGCCGGCGTTGTAAATCTGTCGCAGCATGGCGCTAGCTTTGCGAAGGCGCTCTGTCACAAAAGTGACGCAACGGCGGCGCAAAAGTGGCGCAAGGGGCTTGTAAATCTGCCCCTTTGTCCCTTTCTATATCAGCATGGAACATTTTCCCCGGAGACCCACTGGTGGGCTTTTAAATTAAATGAACATTTTACTACAGCACACAAATCTACCAAAGGTAAAGTTATTTTGAAAGGGCACTACCGATCTCAGCACGCAAAACGTAGATGAACTCACCTGTGAGGCGAACTGAGGGCTAATTAAATGGGGGGAGTGCCTTCTCACCATTTTTGTGCAGTATCATGGATCCTGTGAACAAGGAGTTGTGCTCTGAAACGTGAAATGCATTTGAATAAAAATGCCAGTTTCCTTTTATGAAAAGAATCAGTGGAATTCATCTGCTTTTCGAGTGTGTCTTCAACTGGGGATGTTTTGTTGAAAGATATATGACTGGCATTCCAGCCTGGAAGACAGCACCATCCCTAAAGGTGAGGGGGCCACTAGGCCACTAGGATTCAACACTTAGTAGATTTCACCTGTGAGGCCCACTGAGGGCTTATTAAATGGACACACAGAGGGGAGTGCCTTTTCACCATTTCTGTGCAGAATCATCATGTCTGTGATCAAGAAGCTAAGTGCTTTTAAACGCGTAAGGGGAGTGCCTTTTCACCATTTCTGTGCAGAATCATCATGTCTGTGATCAAGAAGCTAAGTGCTTTGAAACGCGTAAGGCAATGAAATGCATCTGAATGAAAATGCCAGTTTCCTTTTATGAAAAGAATCAGTGGAATTCATCTGCTTTTCGAGTGTGTCTTCAACTGGGGATGTTTTGTTGAAAGATTTATGACTGGAATTCCAGCCAGGTAGACTACAAAACCCCTGAAGGTCCTGGTGAGGGGGCCACGAGCACATGGAACTACTCTGAGACTTCCTGAGTGGAACAGAAGAAAACAAGAAAAAGAAACTGAACATTTTCATCTCGGAGGTCCACTGGAGGGCTCTTTAATGAAATGAACACTTTGCTACAGCACAGAACTCTACTAAAGTAAAGGAATTTTGAAAGAGCACTACCGATCCCAGCATGCAGCACTTAGTTAAACTCACCTGTGAGACCCACTGAGGGCTAATTACATGGATTGCAGAGGGGAGTGCCTTTTCACCCTTACTGTGCAGTATCATCACGCCTGTGATCAAGAAGCTGAGTGCACTGAAACGCATAAGGCAATGAAATGCATCTGAATAAAAATGCCAGTTTCCTTTTATGAAAAGAATCAGTGGAATTAATTTGCTTTTCGAGTGTGTCTTAAACTGGGTATGTTTGGTTGAAAGATATATGACTGGCATTCCAGCCGGGAAGACTGCACCGCCCCTCAAAGTCAATGTTAGGGGGACACGAGGACATGGAACTACTCCGAGTCTTCCTTAGTGGAAAAGCAGAAAAGAAAAAATAAACTGGATATTGTCATCTTGTAGGCCCACTAGAGTGCTTTTAAATTGAATGAACATTTTGCTACAGCACAGAAACCTACTAAAGGTAAAGGAATTTTGAAAGTGCGTTACTGATCCCAGCATGCAACACTTAGTGGAACACTTAGTGGAACTCACATGTGAGGCCCACTGAGGACTAATTAAATGTAATGCAGAGGGGAGTGCCTTTTCACCATTTTTTGTGCAGTGTCATGGAGCTTGTGACCAAGGAGCTGTGCTCTGAAACGCGTAAGGCATTGAAATGCAGCTGAATGAAAAAGCCAGTTTCCTTTTAAGAAAAGAACCAGTGGGTGGCTTGGCGCCTGATGGTGGTGGCGGCGTTCGAGTAGAGCTCCGGGGCGGCGCTGAGGGACGAGCCGGTTCCTGCTCTCGTCTCCTGAAGGCGGTCGAATGAAAAGGTGTCGGAACATGTCCTGACTTCGCCTGGCATCAGTGGACCACTTTTTATGCCTCCGTGACACAGCAACTGAACTCGTAAGTTCTGACGAGTTTCTCACGTCGGCGGCCGCCATCTTGGATCCGCCAAATGATGCGCGTTTTGTGGCGGTTTTTCTTCAGTCAGCCCAGCGCTAATTATACATTTCTAATGGGCTTATGACTCATTTATTTGCTCTGCTCCCCTGCACCAAGTCTGCAGTATGGTACCACTCACCTTATGTGCTACGCAAACATAAAGTCCCTTCATGCGGTGCCCTTGCTCCACATGTTTACCACTAAGTCGTTCCTCAAGGCATAATTTCTTTTATCCATGATGCGCCCTGAATCTGTCTACGAGTGGTGGGGTGTCTCTATGACATGCCTAGTTGCTTTCTATTATTGATATTGCTATTTAATGTGGATTCCTGAGAGGCATGTCGCGAGGCGCTTCCTGTCACCTCTTGTTGTGTGGATTAAAATCGCTTCATATGCTGCGGTGAGCTGCTGCCAAATCTCTGCAATATATGCCGTATACATGCTACCGTAATCTCATTAACGACCTCCTTTGCCTGTCCATGTATGCTTTAACGACTGTTTTTTAACTTAAGCGCTGTGAAATTGGCCATATCCTCCTCATAAAATATTCAATTTACCCCGTTTTTGTTCCTGTGACATCTGCTGTATCAGTCATTCCGCGCCTTTACTACATGGGTAAACTTAAATCGATGTCGCACTTGCCTCGTTCGACTGAACCCCAGCTAGTGAAGAACTCTAAGGTTTTCTCTGCTTTCTCGCAACTGGAAGACTCTCTTAACTCGTCTGGTTCAGACACACCAATGGATCCTTCCAAAAGTACGCTGGATAATTCTAAATCTACCACCAAAAGACTTAAGTCAAATTCTCTCTCACCTCCAAAACTCTCAAGTCCAGTATCAATGGAGTTGTTGTTAGAAGAGATAAGGTCCTTGCGTCCTTTTATGGAAGAGACCAATATGAAACTCCAGGTCCTTACAGATAATTGGTCGCAGATGGAAACGAGGGTAACTTCGATGGAAAAATCTGTTCAGTCATTTCAAGAGACGTCCTCTGTGGTCTCCAACCTAAAATCTCAAGTCTCAGACCTTCAACAACAAGTGGAGCAGTTGGTGAATAGAAATAGACGCAATAACCTCCGTATTTATGGCCTGGCTGAGGGACTTGAGGGATCTGATCCAATCGCCTTCTTCAAGTCGTTCCTTCCTAAGCTTTTGCATTTGTCACTGGACAAGTCCCTTAACATCCAACGTGCTCACAGACTGGGTCGACCACCTTCTTCTGCTTCCTCCCCACAGAGACCTAGAGGGGTCATCATCTATTTCTTGGAATACACTGACCTTTTGATGGTTCTAACGGCGGCTAAATCTTCTCGGAATCTAGCTTGGTCTGGCACGCCCTTGTTCTTTGCACAGGATTATGCTAAAGCCACAGCCACCCGCCGTAAGGTCTTTCTGAGCCTGAGAGCAGATCTGAGGGCGATGGGTGCGCGATATGGCCTGTATCACCCGTGTCTATTTAAAGTTACCTATAATAACAAGACTACAACCTATGAAGACCCAGTGCGCCTACAAAGTTTTATCAATGCGCACAAGTCATCTGCCATGGACGCCTCCGGACCGTCAACCTCTGCTCATGCTTGACTAATGTTTTCATAATTCTCATGTGGTTGTTGTATTTTTTTTTTCTTGTACTTGCTCAGAGATTTTCTCTCAGTTGCAGTTCACTCGACTCTGTCTGATCTTCCAGTAGCCTATTTTGCTGATTTGTAACCGTTTATGCATGATGGTTGTCCCATGTTTTCTTGTTAGTCACGCTTCTCGCATGATGTCCTGATTTGTTTCAACTCTCGTTCTCTTTTTTCGTCTTACAGGAAGTTTTCCCCGTGTTTGATGATGTCTCTTGGTCCTTGCCTCGCTGCTCCTGGATGTGCTGCCTCACCCATGTGGCTCCTTCCCTCCTCCACCCTTCCTCGTACCCCTCCTTTGTAGGTATGATCTTTCTCCGTTCCCCTATCTGTTTTCCCTGTGCATTTGATGGTTTCTTTCCTTACCCTTTCCTCCTCCCTCTTCTCTTGTATGTATTCTTGTTCACATGTTTATATTTTAGCATATTATCTTCGACTGAAATCTTCTGCTTATATAAGAGTTACATTCCTTGCTCCTCCTGGTGCACTTACTCTTTAGTTTCTCATTTATCCTCTTCTTCTCCTCTTTTCCAGCATGTTTACACTGGTTCTCGCTTTCTTCTTCTTTTTTCATGTCTTTTCCAAGGTACATGGGCTTTCCATTCTTTGATATGTTTTTTTTTTTTTTTTTTTTCACATTTTTGTAGATAAGTTATCGTTATGTCCTTGAATATTTTGTCATGGAATGTGAAGGGTATTAACTCTCCAATTAAGCGTCAAAGAATTTTGTCACACCTAGCCAAATTGAATGTTGATATTGCATTCCTTCAAGAAACGCACTTAAATGATGTAGAATCAGTTAAGCTCAAACGTGGATGGGTGGGCGAACTCTTTTACTCACAGGGTGATGGCAAACGGAATGGTGTGGCAATCCTTTGTCGCAAGTCTCTGTCATTTCAGGTTCTTACTCAAGAATCGGACGTTTCCGGTCGTTGGGTTTTTGCCAAGCTATCACTCAGAGGTGTTCCAATTTCCCTTCTTAATGTTTATGGCCCAACTACGGGTGAGCCCTCCTTTTGGGCTGATTTTTCTCCATTACTAACTAAATTTATGGACCACAACTTTATTTTGGCGGGGGATTGTAATCAACCTCTAGATCCCTTTATTGATAGGAAATCTATGGCCCCCTATATTCCCAACAAACCCCACAAGCTATTTAGTCATGCTATCTCACAGCATAAATTGGTGGATTCCTGGCGCCTTTGCAACCCCAAATTACGGGAGTACACTTTTTACTCTCCATGTCATCGCTCCCAGTCAAGACTTGACTATGTTTTTGTCTCCCACAACCTTGCTCAATCACTATTACATTCTGAGATTGGCCCGATATTACTTTCGGATCACGCCCCCGTCCTTACAAGCGTTGATGTGTTCCCTAAGGTTAATGGTCCCAGAAGATGGAGATTTAATAACTCGCTCCTAACTGATCCCAAGTTTACGTCTACTTTCACTTCCTTTTTTGATGAATTTTTTCTGATTAATGACCACACTGATATTCCGGACCATACTATCTGGGAAGCTTTTAAAGCGGCTGCACGTGACTTTATCATCAGCTACGTTGCGAGTAAGCGCGGGGCTGCCAGAAGATCCACCAAACAGCTCCTTTTAGATATTAAGAAGTTGGAACACGCATACTTTACCTCCCACTCTGAGGATAGCTTGACAGCCCTTGTTGCTGCAAAATTGAAATTTAATGAGAAATCTACGGAGGACGCCTCCCTGTACGTGTTAAAATCTACTGCTAAATTTTATGGGGGTAGGAATAAGGCAGGGAAGCTCCTGGCTAACTATTTAAAGATTAAGCATGACAAGTTCAATATTGAATCTGTTTACGACTCTAATGACACTCTGAAGCATAAAGATGTTGATATTTTGGCTGCCTTCTCCCATTTTTATGAAACATTATACACATCTGAAACTCAGCCCTTACCCCAACTCTCTTGCCCATTTTTTCTCCACCATTCACGCACCACCCACTTTTCCTCTTGACCTTTCCTCCTTAGAATCTGACATCACACAAAAGGAACTACTCACTGCTTTGCAACACCTTAAGCTTAATAAAGCTCCTGGCCCCGACGGTTTTACCGTTGAATTCTATCTTAATTTTTCTAAGCTGTTGATCCCACGCCTACACTCTCTTCTCCGTACTTTTATTGCCCAAGGTACTTCCTCAGGGACATTCTCAGATGCTCACATATGTTTAATACCTAAACCTGGGAAGGATGTACAACATTGCAAAAATTATAGGCCCATATCTTTAGTCAATATTGACTATAAACTTTTTGCTAAAGTACTGGCGGTCCGATTGGATCACCTACTCCCGGATCTTCTTGGGGAAGAGCAATCCGGGTTTGTTAAGGGCCGACATATTACGGATAATACCAGACTTCTATTTAATATTCTATCAAAGTCTTCCCGCTGTCAACATTCACTTGCAGCGATTGCCCTTGACGCCCAAAAAGCGTTTGATCGAGTTGAGTGGCGATATCTTTTTCACACTCTTACTTGGTTTGGCTTTGGCCCCAAATTTATTTCTTTAGTTTCCCTGTTATACTCGCACCCCAGAGCCGCAGTAATTGCCAATGGTCAAATTTCTTCTTATTTCAATCTGGGTAGGGGCGTTCGTCAGGGTTGCCCCCTCTCCCCTTTTCTTTTTAACCTCGCTCTAGAACCCTTTTTATCTAGAATACGTCAAAATCCTGCTATCCATGGCTTTCAGTTTGCGGACCTTCATCTTAAACTTGCTGCTTATGCAGATGATATCTTACTTTTTCTCTCCAATCCCGCGGAATCTGTCCCTCCCTCTCTGGGTATAGACTTAATCATGATAAATGTGAGATCCTACCCCTGACCAAATTCACTTTCAAACAAGAATTTTGTGACTCTCAATTTACTTGGTGCCCCACTCACATTAAATATCTGGGGTTATATATCACCCCCTCTATTCCTGACACTATCTCTCTTTGTTTGTCTAAATGTACACAAAAAATCACGGACCTTACTACAAAGTGGCATCCCCTATAACTCTCCTGGTGGGGTCGCCTTGATACTATTAAAATGATGATTTCCCCCATTATTCTCTACACCTTATCCAATATCCCAGTATCTATTCCAATGAAATTCTTTAAGAAGATCAACTTAACGTTATCTTCATTTTTGTGGAGTTCTAAAAAACCTAGAATGTCTCTCGCTAGACTTATACGCCCTGCCTCTGAGGGTGGTGTCAACTTCCCTGACTTTCCTGCATATCAGAAGGCCTTTTTGCTACGTCAAGCTTCCCTCTGGCTACATGATATCATTGTTCCCTGCCCTTTGTGGCTCAAGGTTGAGCGCACTCTCCTTTCTCCATTCTCTTTTACAGAATATCTTGCTTTCTCTCGTAAACCTTCTTCGATTCCTACTCCTATCCACAAATACACCCTTAAGCTCTTGTTATCTGAGGCCCCTGGCCCTCCCACGACTGTTACCGATTTCCTCTTTTCCACCATTTGGCATAATAAATATCTTCTAATCGGTAATAAGCCCTTCTATTGGAAAACATGGAGGTCCCGAGGTTTGATATGGATCTCGCAACTCTTTTCTCATTCCATCTTTCTCTCTTTCTCTGATCTTAGTTCTTCCTTTTGTCTACCTTTATCTTTTGCCCCTAAATACTTATTACTTAAAAGTACCGTTTTAGAGGTTTATGAGAGGCTCTCGGGTTCTTCTTCTCCCTCCCCTGTTCAACAACTCCCAACGCTCCAACTCCATTCTCTTCTACGTACAAGCCCCAAAGCATCCCTTATCTATAAACATCTTCACTCACATCCATCACTTAGACCTAAATCTAAGGTTGAGATCCAATGGGAGACCGATCTTGGAACAGAATGGCCGATATCTCTCTGGGATAAGATATGGACAAAACTCCGTAAAACTTCCAGAGCAGCCTCCCTGACACAATCTTTATTCTTTATATACAACAGATTACTTCACACTCCTTCTACACTGCACAAACGCTTTCCCAATACCCCAGACATTTGCTGGTCGTGTGGCTCCCCTAATGCTACCTTATTTCACATGATATTTCTCTGTAAGTATGTGCATGACTTTTGGTTACAGGTATGGGCTCAAGTCAATGTTATTTTTCATACTTGTATTCCTTTTTCCCTCACTCATCTTTTCTTGGGTAGCCTGTCCCCGGGTTGGGATAATGTGGATATGTGTGTTCGCATTGTAGATCTGTTATTAGCTGTAGCCTTTCAGCAGATTACTGTAAATTGGAAAACTGCATCTAATGTTTCTCTCAAAGGATGGTGGTATAATGTCTGTCATAACCACAGACTCGATAATGCTTTTGTTTTTCCTGTTCAGTTAGCTACTAAACGAGCAGAAATGTGGCTCCTCATTACGTTGTACCTAGATAAATGTACTGCCCATTCGTCTCGCCCAACGCCTGCCCAACAAGAGGTTTCCAAACCCCCTTGATACCCTTTCCACATCCAAGTTTTTTCTTAATTGCATTGTTTTTTTTTTTTTCTCTGTTTCTCTTCTTTTTCAATGCCCATGATTAACTGTTCAGATACTCATTGCCCATGATTATTGTTTTATTGCATATTTTCCTCTACGTGCCACATTCTGTTATTCCCCCCTCCCCCCTTCCTCCCCACTTTCCCCCTCCTTTCCCCTTCCAAACTGATGTTATGTAATGGTTTATTTTTTCCCACTGACTAATAAAATTTTATTGAACTTAAAAAGAAAAGAACCAGTGGAATTCATTTGCTTTTTGAGTGCGTCTTCAACTGGGGATATTTTGTTGAAAGATTTATGACCGGCAGTCCAGCCGGGAAGTCTGCACCACCCCTTAAAGTCAAGGTTAGGGGGACACGAGGGCATGGAACTACTCCAAGTCTTCCTTAGTGGAAAAGCCGCAAAGAAAAATCTGCTGAATATTTTCATCTCAGAGGTCCACTGAAGGGCTTTTAAATTGAATGAACATTTTGCTGCAGCACCGAAACCCACTAAAGATAAAGGAATTTTGAAAGTGCGTAACTGATCCCAGCATGCAACACTTAGTTGAACTCACCTGTGAGGCCCACTGAGGGCTAATTAAATGTATTGCAGAGGGGAGTGCCTTTTCACCATTTCTGTGCAGTATCATGGAGCCTGCTAACAAGGATCTCCTCTAAGGAAAACGGGCTGCATTTAAAAAAAAACTAAAATACTACTTTATGACCCCAGCAGGCCACCATCCCTCTGAGTTCTAGCCATTCCCAATGGGTCGCAAATTGTGACCATCCACATGAATAGTAATGAGGCTAGCAATTTGCGACCCCATTAGGAGTAGCAAGCAGTGTCTGAGACACTGTTGTAAATTCCATTTTGCCAGTCACAAATTGTGAGTCACAAACTCTGAATCTCAAATCGGAAGGGACGTACATCTGTCCCATGATTATTAGTACTGACAGCCTAACTGTAAGATCCTAGAATATAATAGGGAATATAGGTTTAAAGGCCCAGTAGACTTAATGCTCTTAAATGTGAACTACTGTGGTGCCTGCTGTCATTTTAAAAGGCAGCACTGCTTTTCAGGCTTCCCTTACCTTAAATGTATATAAAAATTCAACTTTGGATTTAAAGGTATTTCCAATGTCTAAAACTACCTCATTTGTATGTGTACGTCACCCCTATGGTCTCCCACAAGGGCCCCAGGGGTAGGGTGCCTTGTAAATATACACAGGGACATTATAAAAGATGTTTTATAAGCCCTGGTGAAGGAAAATGCTTTACACACCTGTCTCTTAAGTGAAAGTGCACTACTGATCCCAGCATGCAACACTTAGTTGATTTCACCTGTGAGGCCCACTGAGGGCTAATTAAATGGACATGCAGAGGGGAGTGCCTTTTCACCATTTCTGTGCAGTATCATCATGTCTGTGATCAAGAAGCTGAGTGCTTTGAAACGTGTAAGGCAAATCAATGCATCTGAATGAAAATGCCAGTTTACTTTAAATTCATCTGCTCTTTGAGTGTGTCTTCAAACTGGGGAAGCTTTGTTTGATGATTTATAGCCGGCAGTCCAGCTGGGAAGGCTGCACAACCCTTGAAGGTCAAGGTGAGAGGGCCACGAGGACATGGAACTACACCTAGTTTTCCTGAGTAGAACAGCCGAAAAAAGTAAAATAAACTGAACATTTTCACCTCGGAGGCACAATGGAGGGCTCTTTAATGAAATGAACACTTTGACACAGCACAGAAACCTACTAAAGGTAAAGGAATTTTGAATGTGCACTACTGATCCCAGCATGCAGCACTTCGTTGATTTCACCTGTGAGGTCCACTGAGGGCTAACTAAATGGACATGTGGAAGGGCGCGCCTTTTCAATATTTCTGTGCGGTATCATCATGCCTGTGATCAAGAAGCTGAGAGCTTTGAAATGCGTAGGGCAGATAAATGCATCTGAACGAAAATGCCCGTTTCCTTTTATGAAAAGAATCAGTAGAATTCATCTGCTTTTCGAGTGCATCTTAAATTGGGGATGTTTTGTTGAAATATATATGACTTGCATTCCAGCCGGGAAGACTGCACCACCCCTCAAAGTCAAGGTTAGGGGGACATGAGGACATGGAACTACTCCGAGTCTTCCTTAGTGAAAAAGCAGAAAAGAAAAAATAAACAGAATATTTTCATCTCGGAGGCCCACTGGAGTGCTTTTAAATTGAATGAACATTTTTGCTACAGCACAGAAACCTACTAAAGGTAAAGGAGTTTTGAAAGTGCGTTACTGATCCCAGCATGCAACACTTAGTTGAACTTACGTGTGAGGCCCCCTGAGGGCTAATTAAATGGATTGCAGAGGGAGTGCTTTTTTACCATTTCTTGTGCAGTATCATGGAGCCTGTGACCAAGAAGCTATGCTCTGAAACGCGTAAGGCAATGAAATGCTTCTGAATGAAAAAAACAGTTTCCTTTTAAGAAAAGAACCAGTGGAATTCATCTGCTTTTCGAGTGCGTCTTCAACTGGGGATGTTTTGTTGAAAGATGTATGACCGGCAGTCCACCTGGAAAGTCTGCACCACCCCTTAAAGTCAAGGTTAGGGGGCCACACAGACATGGAACTACTCCGAGTCTTCCTTAGTGAAAAAGCAGAAAAGAAAAATAAGCTGAATATTTTCATCTCGGAGATCCACTGAAGGGCTTTTAGATTGAGTGAACATTTTCCCACAGCACAGAAACCTACTAAAGGTACAGGAATTTTGAAAGTGCGCTACAGATCCCACCATGCAACACTTAGTTGAACTCACCTGTGAGGCCCACTGAGGGCAAATTACATGGATTGCAGAGGGGAGTGCCTTTTCACCATTTCTGTGCAGTATCATGGAGCCTGCGACCAAAGATCTCCTCTAAGGAAAACGGGCTGCATTTAAAAAAAAAAAGAAAACTGCTTTATGACCCCAGCAGGCCACTATCCCTCTGATTGCTAACCATTCCCAATGGGTCGCAAATTGTGACCGTCCTCATGAATATTAAGGAGGCTGGCAATTGGCGACCCCATTTGTAATCGCAAACAGTGTCTGAGACACTGTTGTAAATTCCATTTTGCGACTCAAAAATTGCGAGTCACAAACTGCGAGTCGCAAATCAGAAGGGCCGTACATCTGTCCCACGATTATTAGTACTGACAGCCTAACTGTAAGTTCCTAGTATATAATAGGGAATATAGGTTTAGAGGCCCAGTAGACTTAATGCACTTAAGTGTGAACTACAGTGGTGCCTGCTGTCATTTTAAAAGGCAGCATTGCCTTTCAGGCTGCCCTTACCTCACATTTATATCAAAATTCGACTTTGGATTTAAAGGTTTCCAAAGTCTCAAATGACCTTATTTTTACATATAAGTCACCCCTATGGTATCCCACAGGGGCCCGAGGGGTAGAGTGCCTTGTAACTATACGCAGGGACATTATAAAATATGTTTTATAAGCCCTGGTGAAGGAAAAACTGCCAATTCAATTTTCCCCATTGTAGTGACATAGGCTACCATTATATAAATATTGACAGGAGCTACCTAAAAAGCATACTTCTAGGTATCCAATAATAGTTAGGATAAATTCAACAAATTGCAACTGTTAGATTTATAACAACTATTACAGAACATAAATTATTACATTTTCTTTTATGTGAGCCTAACAAAATCTAGCATTTCAGCTGTTCTCTCCAGATTCGACCAGCCTCTGCCCATACTGGCCAGCCTGTTCTGATGAGGTGTGAAAATCCCTGCTAAAGAGACTATGGATTTCCTTTTTTTAGAGAAGTACAAAGAGCAGAGCAGATGGCAGGAAGGAGGTGATAGGTAGCTAAACTGGTCTTCAAAGAGAGAATGACATTTTATGACAGCACAGGCTGACCCCCCACATCCTGTTACCACATCTGCACAGGGGCCACTGTTATTATATCAGGGAGAGGATTGGAAGAGTTTAGGAAAATTATCCATACCAGTAGGTTGGGTTAGCCTGATCCAGCTCCTCTCGGGAGACTTTCTCCATTTTGGATTTTAAGAGAATAGTGCTTTCTGGGACAAGAATATGCCACATTTTGGAAGAAGTGGGTGGCACCCTGATCCCGTTCGTCAGGGGTGCCCCCCTTATTAACGCCCAGGAACACTGGATAAATATTAAAGAGCTGGATAGCTCCTCATATCTTCTGCATGAATATACAAGGAGAAGAAGGACTGCCCTGCTGGAATCTGGATCTGCTTTGAAAGGACTCCACTCTGAAGGACTGCATCTGATGGAAAATCTGGTGCTACAGTCCTACAGTCCTAATGGACTTTGCCTTGCTTCAAGAAGGGTTAAGGAGTGCATTCCCTGCTAGCTACAGGTTAATAGAGCCCACCTGCATCATCTCCACCAAGAGTCCCCATCCTGGATTGTGTCCAGTAGACTTTTAAGGATTTGGCCAGGTGCATTGTGGCAATTGTAGTCTAGACATCCCAAGGACCGTCTAGGAGATTCCAGACCCTTCGATTTGTGTTTTGGACACTTTGAACCCTTAAGAGGAACTTCAGGAAGAAGTTCTAGAGGTTTGAAGAAGTTTGGTGCAACTTTTGGAAAAATCTCCATTAGGTGACTGACTTGAAGTTGAGAGTAAAGCAGGCTACCTTCAACCGCAACCCAACATGGATTGCAGGTTCCTCTCGCTGAAAGCTCCGGAGCTCCAGGCTTCCAGGATTCGACTGAGGCCTTGCAGAAAAGCAATCCGAAGACGTTGCATTAAAATCGCCCTGCTAGAGGGGACAGCTCAAATTTGAGAGAAAAATCCTCGCAGGAAACGTTTCTAAGTCTGAAGATAAAATATTTACCAGGGCCTCACGCTTAGTATATCCGACCAGAGCTCCCTCGCGGTTGGTCTCAAACTTTGACTTTGTACCAGTTAAGTGCGATCAGTTGTCCCAAAGTGGCACCGTTAGGTTTTAAGCACTAGAAAGTATTTATTCTATAAAAAATCATATCTCTGGTTTCCTACATTGGATTTTTGCCATTTTGATGTCTGGTCATTAAAGATAACCTATTGTTATAAATTGGACTTGGGTTTTTATTGTGTGTTGTGTCTTTCCTATTTAGTGTACTGGTGTTTTTAAATGCTTTACAGACCCGTCTCCTATGTTTAGCCGCCCTACTTGTTGCCAGCTAACAAGGGTTGAGCAAGGGAATCATTTATTGAGACCCTAGCTGAAACTTTTATTGTGTTTGTGAATTTATTACTATTGGTAAGTCACTATGTAACACTACTAACAATCCACTTTCCAACAGCCACCAACAAACATTATGCAGGTGAAGCTTAGCCTTAACTCTCTGTGTTGGAGGTGCGAAGAACAAAGCAAGGACATAGTCTATATTCTTTTGGAATGCCCAAGCATACAAGCCTACTGGAACCAAATATGGGATTAAATTAAACTAGATCTCCCAATATATCCAATCCTTACAGCCAGAATTTCGATCTTACATGACACCATGTCCCTCCCTGGTCTTTCACAAACCAAAACGAGGTGGTTCTGTACAGCAATGGATGTGGCTAAGATCAAATTTTACACCTTTAGATATCTGATACGACTCTTCACATTTAGAACTGGTTTGAAGACATGGATGAAATAGCCTCTTTTGAAAGGCTGATCTGTAAACTCAATGACATACACAATTCAAAGGAATCTGGGGAAGGAGACCCACTCACTGCTTAACACCCCATAGAGATTAACTCCTTTGACACAATCTCCTTCTTTTGTTAGTCACACACTTGACTCCTCCCCTTTTTTTAATTAACTAAGTCATAGATAGGCAGAAGGATACCTCTTAAAGATTAACAATGTATTGATAACTGTAAAGAGAGTATTAACATTGGATACGTTATATTGGCTGCATGTTCATTTTTTTACAAAATATATATCATGTGTATGTTCCTCATTGAAGAAGACATTCTTTGCTATTATTTGAGAAAGTATATCTAGCGCTACTGGATATAGTTTTACTATATTCTGATAAGATGTAAGACCTGAATCTCCAATAAGAATATGATTTTAAAAAAGCAATAAAATCCAAGTTTCTAGTTCATTCCTAGCCATTGTTATGCTTGTTTATATTTTTCTGTTGGTAGCATCATGCTGAGCCTTCAGACGTAAATGCTGACAAAAACACACTGTGGGGATATCTCTCCACTGATAAGTGTCAATGGGCTGGGAGAAAGTGTTCCTGAATTAGGGAGTCAGCTTAAGACAATGGAAGCACCCCAAAGGTAGTAGGAGGAGCAGGAGTATTCTAAAGTCTCAGGAGCACCACCAAGTCAGTTTCCTGAATGAAAGAACAAAGCAGAAGTTCCATTCTCACAGAGGTGATGTGATAATTATCAGAGATTTTCAGACTGACTTATGAGAGGCTTGTGAGAGGCAGGTATGTCATAATATTGTATACAGAAAAAGTTTATGACATTAATATTGTGTCCTAAATATCATTTACAAAAATATAGTTACATTGGATGTAGATTTTTGATGATTAACTCAGGTGAAGTCATATTCATGTAATCAATAAATAGGACATGATATTTATCTAGGATGAGATTATTACAACCATTTTCTAGATACTCCTCTAGTTCCCATACACGTGGAAAGATTTATTAAAGGATCGCGCTGCCCTTGCCTCACTCTGCGTGAAGCACGGGCAATGCAATCCGTAAGTCAGATTTACAAAGCCACTCAAAGCCACATTACATGACTGTAGTAAATCTGCAGTGAAACAGCACAGCACAAGTCAATTCCCTGCATACTTCAGAAGTGTGCTGCATTCTGCAGTACACTTAGTAAACGGAAAATGCCTCTAAGGACTTTTTTATGCAGGAAGGTGTCCCTTCCTGCAGGAAATAATCCAGGGTGTACCACAGGAACCCTTTCAATATTGCCCATGGGTGCTTATGTTGATGCCGCGCTGCACTTTGTGTGCGCCAGAGCAACGACAGAGCAGAGATGCCCCATATCTTAGTAGAGTTGGTTTATTCCTGTCCTCTACCTGTCACAAAATGCAGCACAACAGGTTCTCTTGCTGTTTTGCTTTGCGTGACATTTTAGTAAATCTTGTCCCTAGTCTTTGCACTTCCAGTCCTGACTAGAGCATTCTGCTTCGCTTTGTTGTAGCACCACTGGGCCCATTGTCTGTTCCAACCCGGGCCGAGAGGGGTCGGACATAGGGGATCCAATCCACCTATCCAATGAGCACCAGCAACAAGGTAACTGACCTACAGACTCGTAATTAGATTCATATATATAACTCTCAAAACTAAGCTATACAAATAAAGTATTATCACAGCTAGACCAAATCTCCTGAAGACATTCAGTCGAACTACAGATCATCCAAACCAATAATCAAGTGAAAGATATGCAGAATAATACATTGGTATTGGCTGTCCAGAGATATCTCTATTAGAATTTCCATCTCTTATTTATACCGTAATCAATTATTGGAAACAAATCATGGAGAGATGAAAAAAGGATTTAGTTAAAGTTATGTTTATCAAATTTCTTAAAGGAGTGAGTACATCAATCTCAGGCATTTAGTAATTGAGAGTGTAGGATAATCAAATCAATTTCTTTGATTGCCTTTAGTTACCAAAGCAATGGAAAAGTTCAGGAAGGGACATGAACCATAGCAGCTCAAAGTTAGTCTCCCATGTGGGAAAGAAGTCCGATAAAAGCACAAGCAATCAATGTATTTGTCATCCAAAGGAAAAGCCAATAGGGTCCGCACGGAAGTGTCCACAAGTAAGAAGATGAGAATAATTTGTCTCTCAGTCCGCGAGAAAGAGCAGCAAGGAGATCCTCCTTTCAGTCACTTCAATGTATACTATATATTCCTCAATTTCCAGGGTGACACCTCCTGGGTCACCTCAGCTGGTCAGACCACTATGTCCATTGGTTAGTTCGTATAGGGTGATTTCATGCAGCACAAAGAAGACACATGGCAAAAAGGTGGTCATGATCATGTAAGCTGTCTATCCATCTCGTATGTATAACTTCCAAATGATAGTCCTTTTGCAAAAGCACAAGTGAGTTCAAGAGGACAGTTTCTCATGGCAGATGTTCCCAAAGTAGCGAAGTTGTTGCAAACAGCCTGCATGTGCGAATGGGAAATCTCTCTATGAGACATAGTTTCCCTTCACATTGTAAGCTTATGGAGACTTTTCATGAGCACAGACTCAAGCAAGTAAGGAAAATGCAGGTCTAAATTTAAATTTAGTTTCATTGTATTCAACACGTGTAACTATGACATAATACTGCATTTTAAATTCCCAGCACATACAATAATTTCAAAACATACATTATTATGTTGTTTCTAGTAATTCACATTAGTACATAAACGAAGATTATTCCCTAAAGTTTTCAGAGCATTGGGTTTTCACATAGACATACAGAACCTTTATCTCCTAAAAATAATATACTCTAGATTACATTAGTTTTATCAGTGCTTCATAAGTGTTCAGACCATATAAATGTATCACTAAAATGATCTCTGTTACATTTTGAATAGATTCACTAATACTAGTTAATAGAGTACAACCTGTGTTATTCACATAACCTATTCTCTTCGTATTTACTCTCCTCTGCATGCTTTTAGGATGCAGCAACTAAGGGTCATATGTATCAACACATTTCCCCATAGACGCAAAATGGGCAAAACCCTCTGATTCATCTGGTCCTGAGTCTCCAAGATGTTCTGATGCTTTCAGTAGGTTATAGTTAGCAGAGTTGATGCATGTTTGCCATCTTCTCTCTCAAATGCGTCACACTTGCTTTGGTGTGCCAGTTAGGAGGTTAAGCAGTGTATCTGCTTCATCATCTTTGTCTCCTTGCAGCAGTGTCTAACTCACACCATTAGGAGCCCCGCCCCTAAAGACACCACACAGAATGCACCCTACTCCTCAGCTGGGATGGTGCCCCTCCAATGCTCAGATTGGGCCCAGCACACTGCCAGGGTTGAGCTGAGGTGAAGCGAAACCAAAATTAAAGTCACAGACAGAGCAATCATTCAAAAACAGTGAGTTGCAGCATCTTTACATTTTGAAATGCAAGCGCTTTCATTTGTAAAATGAGGAGACTTGGCCTGATTGTGCAAATTAACTCTTTGCACTTCTTAATGTCTTAAATGCTTGCAGCTTCCTATGTGAGTATCCCCAAGGGCCCAGCAGCCCAGGCACCGTGGGTGACTGGAGCTGGAGGAACAAACAGCAAGCCAGGAGTGGCCATGGCGGCTTTGACTCTCATATTATGTCAGCCACGGAATACAGCCCTTTCTCAATTCAGGACCCTAAAATGATGTCCCTTTCTTTATAGAAATAGAAACACTCATTCTGTGGGGGCACTCATTGATGCGCACTCGGATGAACCCATTGAGCCCCCCTGTTGCCACAGCAGAATATTGCATGCAGCATGGATGCCAGTAAGGTCTATTTTTCGCAATGGGATGCTTTTCAACCCCTTAAAATGCATCCTCCCAGAATCTGAACCCGGATGTCATACTCGTTTTTAAAGTTCAGGGACACCGAGCGCCATGCCGCTGATTCATAACCACCACATTGTGAGGAGCTGACGTCATTAGTTATATAGCCTGGTCTTTACTCTTTAGATGTTTCCTAAACAGGGTAACATTGGTTTTAGCCAGCAGGAGAGAACTCCACAGTTTAAACGCGACAAGTGAAGATCTCATTCTCACAGTCACTGTTCATGCCTTAAATTCATTGGAACGTCAAGCCAGGTTATGATGCAAACACCATTTCTTAAGCACCTTTCATTTTGTGTCCAGGGACCGCTGAGGTACAATGCATCTCTTTGAAGTCATCGGCAGGCTGCCCCTGGGTCAGGCGTCTAAGAGCCATTGCTGAGGATTTCAAAGAGGTGCATTTCACATTAATGCCACGAATGCAACCTTTCTTTCTGGGGAGTACAAAATAACAAGCATTGGCATGGACTATGAGTTCAATGACTTTACCCAGCTTTTTGGTTTTGCCAGTTCTTATTAGGCGATGCTATTCATTGTAGGCATACAAGCCGGCAAAAAGAAAGGAAAATGTTTTGCTTCTGTACCAATGCAATACAGAACCATTAGAAAAAAATAGCCATCAACTTGTGGAGATGTATACTTGTGCATACATCATACCTGGAAACATATAGGTCATGAAGGGAAACATCCATTGCAAAGCCGTCATTACAACAACCTACCTTTACAACGCAACTGTTACAACGCAACTGCCTTTACGTCGCATGCCATTACAATGCATTTCGCTGCAATGCATGAAATTACAATGCATAACATTACAACGCATGCCATTACAACGCAATATAAGGAAAGTAATGGATATTTTTTTAGTAATATGGTCGGTATGGGTTTTGGGGCACATGGGAATAGTAATTTTTACCCCTACACTATCCAACACTTTCCCTACTATTGCACTCACTGGAGTGGGAATAGTAATTTTTACACCTAAACTAGCTAACACTTAGTAATTTTTACCCCTACACCATCCAACACTTACCCTACTGTTGCACTCACTGGAGTGGGAATAGTAACTTTTACCCCTACACTGTCCAACACCTACCCTACTTTTGCCCTAAAAGTATTATGCGTTGTAATGGTATGCTTTGTAATGGTATGTGCTGTAATTAAATGCGTTGTAATGGTAGTTTTAAAAAATGCGTTGTAAGGGCATGCGTTGTAAAATCATGCAATGTAATGGCAGTTGCGATGTAAAGACTGCATTGTAAAAGCATGCAATGTCATTGTATGTGTTGTAACATCATATATTCGTCATGACACAATGCACACATATTTCTCTTTTCTTAAACATATAATTAGCTGCCAATTATGGAGCGAAAGGTAAACAAAATAGAGGTGAAAGCACATGTAAGTTAAAGGAGAGGCCTGGTACCGAATTGCAGTTGCTGAAATCTCCAAAAAAGGCACACAAAAAATAAATAAATGAGATGCCGAGAGGTGAGTCAGGGAGGGGCACAGAGCAGTGGAGACATCAGTGGGTGGCAGAAGTTAACGCTGGAGTGAGGATGGACTTGGGGACTGAGGAACAACTGGGAGCAGAGGACAACAGGGAGCACTGAGGGGGTAAGGAGCTATAACAAATGAAACATGAGAGGGGATTCGAGGGGGGAGGAGCATACAGTGGAATAAGCAAGACAACTCATTTATATATTTATGGCCTTATTTAGCACGAACCGCATCCCTAAGGGTATAAGAGCTCTTTACACAGGTCATCAACAGAAATCTTGAATTAATGAAATGATCAAACCTACTTTCCAGAGAATATAAGCAATTCAACATATGTTACTAATTTGGGGGACACAACATTTTTAAGGTGGCAGATGCTGCTGAAGTAAAAGGATTTGTATTTATTTCTGAAGGAATAATGGCAGGGGTTGCTACTGATGGTAGTTGGAATGGCATTTCTTATTTTGGGGGCAGTCCCTGGGAAGGCTTGCTTGAAGGATCTATTTTTATTAAAATCAAATGTCAAGATAGCTCTTGTGATGATTGTACCTGCTGGACAGACTGAGTACTTTCTAGTTGCAAATTTGACTTATTATAAAGTAACACATAAGGTTAATGTCGCTATCAAAAGTGTGGTCTGCTGGTGTGTACTTGGGCACCACTTTGATCAAAGATACACATCTCGAAATAGGTTTGTAGCTACCAGTGGTGCAGCCAGTGCAATGCACCGGGCCCATAGGTGGAAGGAGGCACAACTACAATAACCCTAGCCCCTTGAGCCCTGAGAGGGCACCTAAATAACCATGCTGGAGTTCTGCTACAAAGTATGTGTAAAATACAGATGACAGAATTGTCTTTTAAATAGCACAGTTGGTTATTGCTTTTATCACAGAATTTATTTTGCCACTTGCAGTCAGTTTATAAGTTACAATCCATCTAATCGAGTACAGCGAGCTGTGAACTGGTATCAAATAGCTACATGCAAACTGCAAGGAATAGCTTTAGAACCTTATGTTTTTTCCCCAGTCTTTCGTTATCCTAAGGTTACTAAAACATTTTTTTGTTTGAGTGGAAATAAATTAGTAAAGCCAACCCCACCCACTGTTTTTGGATTTAAATCCTGATGTTGTACTTCTACCGATCAAGCCCTCTTAAAATATAGTGCCTATCAGTATGGATGACATGTGACCTCTACCCTCTGTAGTCTTCATTGTCCTATGCATATTCCATATACATTGATTTTTACACCTGCATGATTCATTGCCTCTGTATAACATGTATGTGATGTAAAGTGCTCTGACACCCTATGATGGTATGAGTAGTACTGTAAATTAAATACATGTGACCGAGGGGCTATGCAGAGAGGAGAGGCACTCTTGTAGGGCAGTACTGAGAGAATCCGTGGAGCAGGAGGTCTTTGGGGAGTCCGACAAAGATTGCCGCACCGGGCACCACTAGCACAATAGCCTGCTCTGCATAACATATTTTTTTAAAGATACTCCACATAGGGATCTATATTAGTTAACAAGACAGAGACCTTTTCTAATCACATTATGAAACCGAATGCAGACCCGAACGTTCCCACGAATTATAGGCCTATCTCTCCCTCCTCTCGCCTTCTCCAAAGTGTTGGAGAAACATGTTAATAAAGTGATCATGGAGTATGCGGAAAGCCACAATCTCTTGCAGCCCACTCAATCTGGCTTTAGGGCCAATTATAGTACTGAAACTGCTCTGCTAGAGGTGATGGAATATCTCAAAGATAAGCTTGATCCGGGGCAGAGCGATATTCATATTACTTGATCTGTCAGCGGCGTTCGACACGATGCCACATGTGATGCTCCTTGACAGTCTGAGGAACATGGGCATTGGAGGTCAGGCACTAGCCTGGATAACATCCTATCTGAAGGATAGAGAACAGGTAATATGGACTCCCTTTTTACAGCCCCCATGCCCAGTGTGCAGGCAGGAGTCCCACAGGGCTCTTCCTTGAGTCCAACTCTTTTCAATTTATATATGTCTCCTCTAGCACCACTGGCGGAGGCAAATGGCACCAAGATAGTTTCATATGCTGACGACACTCAGCTGATTTTTTCATGCAACATGCCTCACAAAGGTTTTTAAATGGCTGAAGGAGAACCAGCTCAAGTGCAACCCTGATAAATCAGAGATTGTTTTCTTTGGCCAGCCTTTTTTGAGGAATTGGAGCCAATGGTGGCCGGAGGAACAATCCCCCCTAGCGTTGCCTAATCCACATTTAAGAATTTGGGCATCTACATTGATAACACCCTCTCTATGAGCTTCTAAGTTCAGGCCCTGGTGGGAACCTGTTTTGGCTTACTCCGTATGCTGAAAAAATTCCTCCCGCTCCTCCCACCGGCCTCCAGGAAGACAGTGGTTCAGGCTCTGGTTACATCTAGATTAGACTATGCCAATGTCCTTTACATGGGTCTACCGGACTACCTCCTTCATCGCCTTCAGGTGCAAAGCCCAGCGGCTAGGGCAACCCTCAGATTGAAACCTAGTTCTCATATGGTCCCTCATCTTAAAGCCTTACACTGGCTTCCAGTGTGGGAGCAGATAAAATTCAAGGCCATGGTATTTGTCTTTAAAGCCCTCCATGGTAAGGGTGCCGGATACCTTAGAGGGCGTGCTTGTCACTACGCACCTACTAGAGCACTTAGATCATCCTCTGCTGACTTCCCATGCATCCCTAAGGTACGCTTGTCGTGCAGGGGCGGTAAATCTTTCAGCCTTCTGGGTGCTCAGGCAAGGAACAAACTTCTGGCGGCTCTGAGAGCATCCACTGATCTGACAACCTTTAAGAAACAGCTGAAAACATGTCTTTTTAAGAGTTAAGTCATCTTCGGGTGCAGTTATGTGTGAACCTTTAGCGCCGGAACACTCCTGATGGAGTAGCTGTGCGCTTTGCAAGTTCTGTTCATTCATTCATTACACCAGCTTAAGTTTGAGTATTATATTGCAGAAATAGAAAACAGTTAGAAGGTGAATAATGTTTCATTACATTGTCCACAGAGCTTACACACTTATACAAGTTCAGACTTTTAGTTACTGTATTTTTCCTATTAGTTGGTCCCTTGTGTTCAAAGTAGGTCTTAGCAAAATGATATAGCATTTTGGAAGAAATATGCAGATGAATAACCCAGCACTGGATGAGATGATGCCAAACACTTCAACTGCAACCATGTATTTCCCTTGAGTGCTCAGATAGCCTGGGATGAAGGACATCCACACACTGAGGAACACCAGCATGCTGAACGTGATCCACTTGGCCTCATTGAAGCTGTCAGGCAAATTTCGTGCCAGGAATGCCATCAAGAAGCTAGCACAAGCCAAAAGACCCATATATCCCAGCATGCACCAAAGAGCAGTATCTGAACACTCATTGCACTGAAAGAGGATTGTCTCAGTCTTCAATGTCATGTTCTTCTCTGGGAAAGGAGGGCAGAGCAGCAGCCAGGTGGCACAGATGAGGACCTGGACAGATGTGCAAACAGACACAATAACCACAGGAACCCGAGGGCCCAGCCACCTCCTCATGTTACTGCTGGGCTTTGTAGCATTAAAGGCAATGACCACCATGATTGTTTTCGCTAAAACACAGGATACGCAGAGAACAAATATGATCCCAAAAGTAGTTTGCTGCAATAAGCATGTGATTACCTGAGGTTCTCCAATGAAGAGCAGAGGGCAAAAGAAACTAAGCGTCAGGCTACCAAGGAGAAGATAGGTCACCTTTCGATTGTTTGCTTTCACAATTGGAGTTTCTTTATATTTGATAAAAATCCGGTACACAATAATTGTAACAATGGCACACAGCATCCCTGAAGCAGCCAGTACCAATCCAAGAGGCTCCTGATAAGAAAGGAATTCAGTTTTCTTCATGAAACAGTCACTTCTCATCTCATTTGGCCACTGGTCCTCTGGACAACTCCAGCAATTACTAGAATCTCGGAGAGAAATATACTGCTTAACACTACTGCAATACAAACCACACTGTCTTACATTATGCATTCTGTCCTTAATAAAATACATGCTGCAAAGGTCTGGGGCAGCATACATGTGATGTGCCTCTTGCAATAGTCACTGTTTGATTTGTGTCTTAGGAAGCGATATTGTAATGACTGATAGCATATTAAGGGCTGAATATACTAAGGGATTTTGCTGTTCCAAATTGCAGAATCTTAATATCACTTCAGCACCAATCCAAGAGGCTCCTCAGTTTCAAACCAGACCTATTAATACATAGGTCAGTTCACAAAAAAACACTGATCGCAAAAAGACAGTGCATTTTCCATAACTTGTTGTGAGAAATCAGAACCTGTTTGCAGTGTCTCCCCACTTTTTGCCACATTTAGACTAAGCTGGTTTTCTGACTCTGATTGTGCCCTGAACTCTGCTAACCAGACCCATGGCCTGTGCTCTGATTACAAGTACATGATTAGGTATAATTAGTATTGGTAATGACAGATTCCTGTAAGTCCCTAGTATATAATAAGGGAATGGGGATTCAAACTACCTATATGTCCCTAGTATATAAAGGGCAGGGAGGTTTAGAGGCCCAGTAGATTTCCTGCACTAGAGTGTGCACTGCTGACTTGCCTGCTTTCATTTTGAAAGCCAGCCCTGCCTTGCAGGCTGATTTTTAATTACAATTATAAGCAAATTCGACTTTGGAATTAAAAGCACTTCCAAAGTCTCAAACAACCTTATTTTTTACATATAATTCACCCCTAAGCTCTCCCCTAGGTGCCCCAGTGGCAGGGTGCCTTGTAACTATAATCAGGAACGTTTAAAAGATGTTTTATAAGTCCTGGTGAGGAAAGAACTATCAATTCTGTTTTCCCCATTGTAGTGAATGGCTCAATAGACTAACATTGAGATATTTTATTTAAGTATAAATATTAAACATGAGCCACCCAAAAATATAATTTAAGGTATCTAATTAATAGTTAAGATAAATCCACCAACTTGCCACTGTTAGGTTCGTAGTAACTATTACAGAAAAGAAGTTACTAAACTTTCTTTTTTGTGAGCCAAAATCCAGCTTTCCAGCTGCCCTATTCTGATTGATCAGCCTGCGCCAGAGCTGCTTGATGAGGTGTGAATTGTTCTGTCAGAGTAGAACATGGATTTCCTGGTGGTGGAGAAATTTAGCTGCAGAAGCCTAAAGACAGGAAGAGGGAGGGGAAGCCAAACTGGACTTCAAAGGGAGAATGACAATGTGGGATCAGCACAACCTGAACCCCACATCCTGCTCCCCCAGCCACACAGGAGCCTTTGTAATTAGATTAGTCTGGTAGTTGGAAGGAATGTGTTAGTAAAACGTAGACACACCAGTGGGTTGGTGTAGCCAAATCTAAGTCCAAAGAAGAGACTTTATCCATGTTGGATTTTGAGAGAATGGTGCTTTCTGTGGCAAGAATATGCCACACATTGGAGGAAGTGGTCATACATCTGGGTGGCACCCTGCATCTAATTAGTCAGGGGTGCCCCCTGCTTGATCCCCAGAAACTGTGAATAAATTTGGGGGAGCAGCATAGCTCCTCGGATCTGTTGCCTGATACTACAAAGAGAAGAAGGACTACCCTGCTGGAAACTTGATCTACACCCAAAAGGTCAGCACTCTGAAGGACTGCACTTACTGCAGATTTTAGAACTACACACCTAATGACTTTGCCTTGCTTCAAGAAGGATTAAGGAGTGGATCCCCTGCAAGCTACTGGTAAACAGAGCCCACATGCATCATCTGCAGAAGCGCCAGGAGGTGTTTCATAAGCACCGCGGGCTCCCGCAGCGCGGGACACGTGCGAGCGTGCGTGGGCCAAGAGCAGGCCCGTCTGCACCCGTCTGCGCCCTTCAGAGCCCAGAGGAGGCCAGGCCGGGCCATCTCTCCGACATCTTGTCCACCAGCCAAGGTTAAAAGCTGTAGTAATCAGTGAAGTAAGTCCGTTGCAGAAGTGGGCTGTTCTGTGCCCGTATATGCTGTTCGGGAACAAATATGTGAATGACACGATAACAGCCCAATGGATGAAGAGGGCTGGCTGAAAATATATATATACAAGTCCCTGGAAGAAGGCACGGACACGAGGCTATCAGGGTACGGCATCGATTTATTTTTTCAGGACACCTTCAACCCATGAGACTATATACATACAGACCCGCTATGCTAGGAGTGAATGTGTTCCCCACCGATGTTCCAGAGGGACAGGAATTCACTCGCACGCCGCCATCTCCGGCCGCGAGGAGCCACGGACACGCCCACCTCTCGTGGCCACGCCCACCCCTCCAAAACCTGATCTCCTTCCATAAATCATGTGTCAGTTCAGGCAGCGCAGCGGACGGGCGCAGCGGGCGCGCCGTCAGCGCGCCAAAGGCGCGCCAAAGGCAAGCCCGTCTGGGCCCGTCCAGGCCCAGCCGGACCCAGGCCCAGTTACTCTGCCCATTTCTGCCAAGAAATGCCCGACTTACTCCCGGGATAAGCTTCTGGCCCTAAACACCCAGAAACACCCCTCCTGCACCTACACCCACACGGGCGACAACCCCTTCACCAGCTGCAGCCTCTGCAGCCCCCCTGACCCAGTACCCGGCGGACTCCAACTAGGCCTACTCAACTGCAGGTCGCTCGTGAAACACGCGCACGAAATTAACCTCCTGATTCTAAACCACGCCACGGATATCCTGTTTCTCACTGAAACATGGCTCACTCCCAACAATGGCCCTGACATAGTCCTCGCACTCCCTCCTGGCTACCTAATATGCTCGCTGAATAGACCAGAGGGTAAGGAGGTGGACTAGCCATAATATACAAGGACGTCTTCACCTGCAGAACATCGGATGGCAACATCGATGGATGTGAAAGCTGCCACTTCGCCATCCAAATCTCCCCAGTGTCTTCGCTGTCGGGAATGCGTGTATACCGCCCCCCTGGCAAACTCGCCGAATTTCCCAGCAAACTCATCGACCTGATCACCACTAAGTGTATGACTTCCTCCAATTATCTCTTATTGGGGGACCTCAATATCCATTTTCTAGACCCAGTCGACAAACAGGCGACAGAACTTTTACAGGATATCTCCTCCACTGGCCTCGGCCTAAAAAACCCACAGGCCACTCATGAAAGAGGGCAGCTACTCGACCCCATATTCACTAACATCCAAAATCTGACCACCCGTGCTCACGTCCCCCTCCCGTGGACCGACCACTTCCTGGTTCCCTTTGACTGGCCTATCAGCACTCCTCCCCCTCAACCCCCCAAAATCAGAACCCTCACTAGACGCTGGCATAAACTGGTCCCGGACGAATGGGCAGCCAAATTAAAAGAAAACACCCCCCTTCCCTCTCAAGACACCACCGCCGCCGACGACGAATTCAATACCTGGGTTTCCCAATCTCTGGATGACATTCTCCCAAAATCTAGCACCCTCAAGCGTACCAAGAGAGTCAATCCGTCGGCATGGTACACTCCCGAACTTAACCTATTACGAAAGGAATGCAAGAGGAACGAACGCCTTTGGAGGAAGGATAAAACGGCAGAGAAGAAAAACATATTTTGTGCTTCCATAAAATCTTACAAAATGGAGCTACGCAATACCAAAAGCGCCTTCTATGAAGGCAGAATTAAAAACACCTCCTGTTCGGCCCACGAAACCTTCGCCATTCTTAAAGAACTCCTTCACGCCCCAGACCCCCCTGTTAAACCATTGGACCCCGAAGCAGCAGAAAGCAAATGCATTAAACTCTCCACCTTCTTTGATGAGAAAATACAAAAAATTCTCTCGTCCCTTCCCCCTATCGTAGCCAGCCACATGGTCAGGGATCCTGCCAACTATTCCACCCTCCCCTCCCACTTACCTGATTGCCCCTCTCCCTCCCTGGACACCTTCTGCCCAGTGTCTACGGAAGAGGTATCCGCAACACTGGCCTCTATCAAAAGTGGGTCCCCCCGCGATACCGCCCCTCTCCGCTTCCTGAAAAAAGTATCCAGCACCATCATCACTCCCCTCACGTCGCTCATTAACTCCTCCCTCTCGCAGGGCTTAGTTCCCCATAGCTGGAAAGCAGCAGTGGTCAAAGGCCTACTAAAGTAACCCTCCTTGGACCCCCACGACCTTTCCAACTACAGACCTATCTCCCTCCTCCCAGGAAACAGTAAGATCGCGGAGAAACTAGTGAACAAACAACTTTCACTATTCCTGGAGAGCAACAACTTACTCGGGGCTTCCCAGACAGGGTTCCGTCCAGGCCAGGGCACCGACATCGCCCTCCTGGCGGCTGTGGAGAAGGCCAGAAGCATTTTGGACACAGGAGGGTCAGTGGCAGTGATCCTCCTGGACCTCAGTGCGACCTTCGACACTGTGAACCATCACACCCTAATTCAACGACTGGGAGAAATCGGAGTTAGGGGCACGGCCCTGAAGTGGCTAAAATCTTTCCTAGATGACCGCTCCTTTCAAGTCTGGGAGAACGGCAGCCACTCACCCGCAATCCCCCTCCGCTGCGGAGTACCGCAGGGCTCATCTCTCAGCCCGACGTTGTTCAACGTGTATATGTCCCCGCTGGAGAAACTGGTAACTCCGTTCGGCTTATCAATCATCAACTACGCCGACGATACCCAACTGGTGGTAACCCTCTCACACCCGCACCAATCTCCCTCCCACCTCCACAGCTGTCTCACTAAAATCCACAGCTGGATGAACTCCTCAGCATTAAAATTAAACGGTTCCAAGACCGAGATCTTATTGCTAGGACATAAAGGGCCCTCCCTGCCGCCCCACCTTTGGCCTGACTGCTTGGGTGACCCCCCTGCTCCCAAGGAAGAGGTCAAGAGCCTGGGTGTATGGCTCGAAAAAGACCTGAGCTTTAGAACACAGGCAAAAAAGACGGCAGGAATCTGCTTCGGACTTCTCAGGGCCTGTAGAAAAATCTTCCCCCTGCTCCCCGCGACCGCCAAGAAACTTTTGATCCAGGGCCTTATCCTGGCAAGGCTTGACTACTGCAACGCACTCTATTTAGGAGCTCCCGAAGCCACTCTCAACACCCTGCAGAAAATTCAAAACGACGCGGCCCGTCTACTCACTGACACCCCCGCCAGATCATCGGCAAAGCCAGCCCTCAAGCTTCTTCATTGGCTCCCAGTCAGAGAAAGGGTTGCTTTCAAGGCCCTCTGTCTGGCCCACAAGACTCTTCATAACAACGGCCCTCCCCTCCTTAAGGAATTCATCATCCCCTACAAAACGCAAAGGGCCCTCCGTTCCAGCGGAGAGAACTTCATCACAGTCCCCAGAGTCAATAAAGCCAGGTCCGGAGGCCGGCGGTTCTCGGTCCACACGGCCACACACTGGAACAACCTCCCCCGGAGACTGAGAACTGAACCCAATCTCCTGCATTTTAGGAGGGCTCTGAAGACTCTTCTCTTCCCTGACCCTTAAACCCCCTCCCCCGCTGACCCCCCTTGAGTTCAGGTTCCAGCGCTGGGATGCTCTAGGGTTACTACGCGCTTTACAAAACCTTGATAATAATAATAATAATAATAATCTACACCAAGTAGTCCCCATCCTGAAGAGCGTTCAGTGGACATTTAAGGATTTCGCCTGGTGCATTGTTGGAATTGTAGTCTCAACATCCCAAGGACCATCTCTGAGATTCTAGACCCCTGGACCGGTGTTGTGGATACTTTGAACCCTTAACAAGACATTGTGGAAGACGTTCCGGAAGCTCAGAGAAGTTTGGATCAACTTTTGTAAATAGCTCCATCTGCTGACCAGGTGCACTGTGGGAGTTGTAGTCCCAGATCCAGAAGGCAAACCAGAGCATCTGAACCCTTGGCTGGTGCTATGGACTACTTTCCTGCATCAAGAAAAACTTCTGGAAGTAAGTGTGAATACTCTTTACTTTGTCCTGGTCCAGCAGGACCTTTTTTAACCCTTTCGATGCTTGTGACGGAGCAGTTCCTTCATGCACATCGGTCGCGCTGTGCGCATGACGGAACCGCTCCGTCACGGCCCCGCCTGCGCAAGAACCCTTCAGCACAGCGTGGTAATCCGCGCCGCGCTGAAGGGGTTAACCCTCTGCACGCTATTTCCATCTAAACTCTAGTGTTGCATTTAATCTTAAAAAATTCATATCTCTGATTGCTTACGTGGGATTTTTGTTGTTTTGGTGTCTCTTTGTTTGTGAAAATATAATCTATTTTTATAAATTGGGGTTGGATTTTTATTGTGTGTTGTGAATTACTTATTTAATGTATTTTTGTTTTAAAATACTTTACACACCTGTCTCCTAAGTTACGCCTCCCTGCTCGCAGCCAGCTACCAGGGGTTGAGCAGAGGAATAACTTATTAAGACCGTAACTGAACCTTTTATTGTGTTTGTGGACTTATTTCTAGTGGTTAGTCACTAATTATCTCTACTAATAAACCACTTTTCAACACTGCTTTTTAAGACCAGAACAGTTTGTTTGACCCTTGGTCTTCTTCCTCATAGTCCCGTTATATTGTGTCCGTTAGGATGAAGTCTTCTTTTTTTATAGATCATTCCACTTCATGCTGAGAATGAAAGAATGTTTATTTTTTGCATCCTAAATGGAGCAACATTTGTCCTATGCAAATCACATTGCTAATAAAAATGTGATCTCCTGCTGTGCACTTGGTCACCACTTTTACTGAAGATACACATCTCCAAACAGGTGCATAGCTACCAGTGGTGCAGTCAGCGCAATGCATCCGGGCACACAGGTGAAAGGGGGCTCAACTACAACAGCCCCTTGAGCCCTGAGAGGGCCCCTAAATAACCATGCTGAAGTTCTGAAGGTGAACAAGCATTAAAGATTAGATTAGATTTGGGACCTGATTCACAACGGTAAACTTACACTTTTGTGTACGTTTATGTTTGTTTCAGAATTCACAGACTCTGAATTGATAGTAAGTTTACGACTGTGGAGACTCTGTTGTCGGGCGGAGAACTCCACACTTAAAAAGATGGCATGCCTATCTTTTTATTTTCAGAGCCTCAGCAGTTTTAAATTTACTAATAAATCAGAGTTTGTGAATTCCAAAGCACACTTAAACTTACACAAAAGTATAGGTTCAGCTTTGTGAATCAGGCCCATTGTTTTTATTTTATCACATTTGTTATGTGCTGAAAGACAGAGTTCAAATGTCAGACTAATCTTTTCTACCAATTGTTGCTTATTCTTTTAACATGGAGATTGGTGTTTACTTAAGTTTAAGGTGTTTGTAAAGTCAACTGTGTGAACATTTTGCTTGTGAAAAAGCAGAGACTTTAGGATGCCATTTTCATTTAACAGACAACAAATTCTAAATACCTAAATATGAACTGTACAAATATTTCAAAATAAATAAACAGCTAGGAAAGCAAAAATAAAAAACTTTTTTCTAATTCTTAAGTGTGATGGAAGCAAAGATTTTATTTGGATCAAAACAAATCAAGATACTTTCCTTGGTGTTGGCCAACGACAAATATTCTCTGAAACCCAATGAGCACAAATTATCATTTGTGTGCTATATAGTTTTATCAGTAATACTAAATGTCTGTACAAATGTATTGGTCATTTTAATGAGAAATTTGTTTTTTGTTTATAAGAGAGTGGCTACCACACCATTCTTTAGTAATATATGTGTGACAGTGTACTCCTGAATACAACACTAGCTACATATTACACTGTTACCATTTCCCTGCTGAATAGTCATAGCTAATTTGCGACACTAGTTCTTTGTGTGATGCTCGGATTGTTCAGAATCACCATTAGTTCAGTAATGGAACATTGATGGTAACACCACCAGTCTGAAAATTGTGACAGAACCACTTCATACTAGGGCCACAGGAGCTCTTCTGAGCCCCCTACATTTATTCATTTCAGTCCCGGGGAGGTGGCGGTCTCTGTAGCTGTGGGTGGGGCGGGGGCAGCAGGCACAGAAAGGTACATGTCCTGCCTTTTAAATAAATCATACCCTGCCCTCTGGGTCTTCCCAAGGACTACATTAGGGGTGATATATAAGACCTGGCAAGAGGTTTATCTGGCCAGGCCGAAATGGCAGTGTAATCTAAACAGACAGGCAGACCTGAGTCATGGTTAGAGAGCTCCTTAAGTTACTGACACATTAGTGCTACAGGTCCACTAGTAGCATTTAAATTACAGGCCTGGGTACATATAGTGCCCTTTACTAGGGACTTATTGGTAAATGTAAAATGCCAATTGGGGATGAGACAATGTTACCATGTTTAAAGGAGAGAAAACATGCACTTTAGCAGTGGTAAAGTACTCAGAATTCTATGGCCTTCTAAATCAAAGTGAGAAAAAGTAGAGGAGGAGGCAAAAAGTTCAGGGGTTACCCTGCAGAGAGGGCCATTTCCAACCGGCCAAGTTTTTCCTAGAGCTTCCTACAGCTCCTATGGCAGTGCTACCATACGGCTTCCTTGCAATTCTTTTCATCTGAAGTGCACTGTATCCTGTGTGACTACTGCTTCTAAACAGGGTCCCCACTTCAAATGGTTTGTACATATAAATATATCACTTTTTTTATAATCCAAAATGGCCACCATATTTATAAAGATTTTGTCTACCATTTTGTATTGTTATTTCAAGAATACATTATTTATAGTAGCATTTCAAAATGGTCACCCAGTTTTTATACATCAAACAAAATAATAATTTTATTGAATGCACTCCTTTTTTGAGCTGTTTTTTTTGGACTATTCATCGAATGTGCATGCTCCCAGGGTAGTCCCAATGTCAAAAAGGCAAAAGGCCATTGATACACCCAGTCTTTACATCCAACCTTGGAATTGTATAGTGCAGAGTGTACCACAGTTTTACATCAGCCAAAGGTTGCTTCTGAATGCGATGGTAATGTTGAAACAATAAAATAACAATACACCATGCACAATATAATTCCAAGATGGACATTTGCTCTATTCCAGTTTTATCTTTTTTTGCAACAAAATGCCCATTACATTCAAATTGCAGCATTTTATTCTACAATATATTTTTTTACTTTATCTTACATAAAACTTGAGGAGTTTTGTGTATGCTTTATTGTGGGTGGAGAATTGAGTAAAGGTATAAATTAATAGTTGGATGATAAATAGATACATGAGTATAATGGTAAGTGACAGTTATAAGCCATTGTTGTAGGCATGTAGTATTACTCGTACACGTATATGTTTTAACTGTATTTCGTCTTTGATTGTCGATGATATCTTTCAATACTTCTTCAAAACCTTAGTCAGAGTATGTTTTGAATATGTTCTGTGATACCCAAGGTTGCGTCTAGGATATTTTAAATACATCTTTTGTTTGACCTCATGTGGCATCTGTGTCAAATATGTTGCAGGAACATAGCTTAAGGACCTTTAAGTGTCTTTATCAAAAGCCAATTCTGAGTTTACCTCTATAATTCCCCAAACCATTTTCCAGCTCTGATTGTTTTCAGCAATCCATGAGTATGTTTAATTCTGTCTACCTGTCTTGTTAGATATGTGCCCTACAGCACACGGGATGCAGTCAAAGCAGCAGGCAGGATGACCTTTCTGAAGAGCTTTTCTATAGCCAACACCACATCTTTCACTGCACACAGAGCGTGGGGCCTGCAGAATGAAATGTGAAAGGTTATTTCAAAACAATTATGCATTAACCACAACACTTTCAGATTAATTTAAAATATATATTCATAATATATAGTGTACAGTAATTGTATACCAGAATTTATAATCATGGACATATATCTAGAATAATGATTGGTTCCTTTACAATGCACCTATGTATTTAGCCTCATTTATGGATATATAACTAGAAACAGAGCTAACTGAGACAGTAATTTTTTGGGGCACAGCTAGGGGTGAAGCGCAGGTCCCTGCAGCCCCTGCGGTGCAGGGTTCACCTGTGGCACCAGAGTGCCAAACCTTTTAGGGGGCCGCCTTACCTTTAGGGGTGCAGACCTTCAGTGTTTTCTAATTAGCTCAAGGATAATGTACTTCTGTGAGAAATGGGAGACTCTGGGGACCCTTATCCCATTTTGCAGAGGTCCTCATTTGTTGGCATGGCGTATTGAGATTGGAAGAATTGAGCTGTGGCCTTTACGAGTTAAAAAAAAAAGTTTTATTCTTTTTTTCTTATTAGCAAAAGTGTAGCAGCAAGATTACAAGATTACAGCGTGGTACGGACCGTACCCACGGTCTGAGGGCGTGGGTACGGTCCGTACCACCATTATAGTGGTGATGTAGGGGTACGCGTGGTAAGGACCGTACCCACGCCCTCAGAGCGTGGGTACGGTCCGTACCACGCGTACCTCTACGTCACCACTACAATGGTGGTACGGACCGTACCCACGCTCTAAGGGCATGGGTACGGTCCGTACCACGCGTACCCCTACATCACCACTACAATGGTGGTACGGATTGTACCCACGCCCTCAGAACGTGGGTATGGTCCGTACCACGCATACCCCTACATCACCACTACAATGGTGGTACGGACCGTACCCACGCCCTCAGAGCGTGGGTACGGTCCGTACCACGCGTACCCCTACACCACTACAATGGTGGTACAGCCCGTACCCACGCCCTCAGAGCGTGGGTACGGTCCACACCACGCCTTCCCCTACGTCACCACTGCAATGGTGGTATGGACCGTACCCACGCTCTGAGGGCGTGGGTACGGGCCGTACCACCATTGTAGTGGTGATGTAGGGGTACGCGTGGTATGGACCGTACCCAACCTATGAATGCGGGGGTACGGACCGCATCACCCGTACCCCTAGGGCACCAGTACATTTGTGATACAAGGCGTACACACGCCACAAATGGTGGCTTAGGGCCTGGTGCAGCATATAACCAGTATATTGGGGTGTGTGTATGCCCAGGACAGCAGTGTACTGTACCAAGGGTTTAGGCTGCCAAGGATTCCCAGCTGTGGACAGAGACATGTGAGGGGTGGGTGCAGAGGAATACCAGCAGTGGACAGAGACATGTGAGGGGTGGGTGCCTATCACTCCCAGCAGTGGACAGAGGCATGGGGGTGGGTGCCTATCACTCCCAGCAGTGGACAGAGACATGTGAGGGGTGGGTGCCTATCACTCCCATCAGTGGACAGAGACATGTGAGTGGTGGGTGCAAAGGAATACCAGCAGTGGACAGAGACATGTGAGGGGTGGGTGCCTATCACTCCCAGCAGTGGACAGAGACATGTGAGGGGTGGGTGCCTATCACTCCCATCAGTGGACAGAGACATGTGAGGGGTGGGTGCAGAGGAATACCAGCAGTGGACAGAGACATGTGAGGTGTGGGTGCCTATCACTCCCAGCAGTGGACAGAGACATGTGAGGGGTGGGTGCCTATCACTCCCAGAAGTGAACAGAGACATGTGAGGGGTGGGTGCCTATCACTCCCAGCAGTGGACAGAGACATGTGAGGGGTGGGTGCCTATCACTCCCATCAGTGGACAGAGACATGTGAGGGGTGGGTGCCTATCACTCCCATCAGTGGACAGAGACATGTGAGTGGTGGGTGCAAAGGAATACCAGCAGTGGACAGAGACATGTGAGGGGTGGGTGCCTATCACTCCCAGCAGTGGACAGAGACATGTGAGGGGTGGGTGCCTATCACTCCCATCAGTGGACAGAGACATGTGAGGGGTGGGTGCAGAGGAATACCAGCAGTGGACAGAGACATGTGAGGTGTGGGTGCCTATCACTCCCAGCAGTGGACAGAGACATGTGAGGGGTGGGTGCCTATCACTCCCAGAAGTGAACTGAGACATGTGAGGGGTGGGTGCCTATCACTCCCAGCAGTGGACAGAGACATGTGAGGGGTGGGTGCCTATCACTCCCATCAGTGGACAGAGACATGTGAGGGGTGGGTGCAGAGGAATACCAGCAGTGGACAGAGACATGTGAGGTGTGGGTGCCTATCACTCCCAGCAGTGGACAGAGACATGTGAGGGGTGGGTGCCTATCACTCCCAGAAGTGAACAGAGACATGTGAGGGGTGGGTGCCTATCACTCCCAGCAGTGGACAGACACATGTGAGGGGTGGGTGCCTATCACTCCCAGCAGTGGACAGAGACATGTGAGGGGTGGGTGCCTATCACTCCCAGCAGTGGACAGAGACATGGGGGTGGGTGCCTATCACTCCCAGCAGTGGACAGACACATGTGAGGGGTGGGTGCCTATCACTCCCATCAGTGGACAGAGACATGTGAGGGGTGGGTGCAGAGGAATACCAGCAGTGGACAGAGACATGTGAGGGGTGGGTGCCTATCACTCCCAGCAGTGGACAGAGACATGTGAGGGGTGGGTGCAGAGGAATACCAGCAGTGGACAGAGACAACTCCATGGGTGTATGTACGCATCCCTAATTTTCAACTATGTTGATAGTGCCATAACAACACATCACTGACAGCAGTGTCCCACTCCCATGAGGATGGATGTCTTTCCCCCACTGCATGACACAGCAGCACAATACTCACACAGAGATCATGCCACAAGACTGTATAGTCATGTCAATGCCTACTAAACTAAGAGAGCCAAAGGGAACACACACTGTCACGCACATCCCAGGACTGATAGGAATGTACAGGTGCTGGGACAGCCACCAAGATGTTGTCTCTCATGGAAGGAATAGGGTGGAATTCCCACAGATACAATGCCCACAATTGTGAGTCAGGTGCCCAAATACCCTGCAGAACAAGTACCATATGTGTGCTAAGCTGGGATTACACACATGCATAGTGCGGAAAAGGGAGAATTTCTCCATGAAGGCATGGCAACATACTCAATACACAAGTACAGTGACTAGCAAGGATGGCACAGACGATGCAGCCGGAGGCATTGCTGAGCAGGCATGGCCATAGTTGAGGGGATCCGTCACCAACAAAGGGAATGTATACACAGCTCAGCACAACAATTGTGCAACTCTCTGCAGGGAAGATGTCAGGTGCCACGGAGGAAGGGACACTCCTTGGTACAATGTATCAAAAAACTAATAACACACACGACCAAAGATCCTTTGCAGAGACCTTGTGATGGCACGCAGATCCCATGGTCCGCCTCATGACCATCAGACTCGAACCCTTGCCCGAAACATAACACATTACCACAACCCCAACTCCTGGAGCATCAGCACCAATATCAATACCTGAAATGCAATAGTGTTCAAAGTAAAAAGAAAATGCTTTAATCAGCATAACATTATATTTTTTCAAAAACACGATATACAAAGGCCAATGGCCAGTCCAGAATAGAAGTCGTTGGGGGGACACATGGGCACGCGTCTCCCCTAGCTTTCCTGCACATTTGAACCCTCAGGTTCGTCGACTGGGGGGGCATCATGTGGGGAAGGACCAGGCACCGCAGGGACAGGAGGTGTAAGGGTAGGTGTGGTGGGTGCAGGGTCGGATGCCTCCACCACAGGGGGTGGGGCAGCGCCAAAGGTGGAGGTAAGCTCGGTGCTGCACACTTCTGCCAGGGCGTCCAGAGTATCCCCTGCACCGGAAGAAACCACAGGCACAAAGGAGGGGGGGTCAAAGGGATGGGGTGCAGCGCTACTGGGGGAGGGGGTGGACATGGGGGGGACTCAACTCCCCTACCCGGGGAGTGCCTTGCCCGCTTGCGGGCTGGTGACACAGTGGGGCTGAGGCCCAGCACAGAGATGTAGCTCTCCTTGTCTGACTGTGTGGCAGGGGAGCCAAGGGGAGTGCTTTTGGAGGGACTGGGTAGTGAGGCATGTGGACTCAGACTGTGGCTGCGTGTATGTCTGTGTGCCCCAGACCCAGTGGGTATGCCTTTATCCCCCTGAGTGTGCGTGCCAGGAGGTGTGTGCTTGCCCTTACGTGTTGGTGTTCTGCCTGTGTCTGGTGGGGTGCGTGCTTGGGAATGTCTGGGTGTGCATGGGACAGGCATGGGAGTGGGAAGTGTGGATGGGGCTGGGGAGGGGGGACAAAGCGCTGCAGGACACTCACTGCTGCCGTCAGTGAAGAGTCCATGGACCTCAGCAACATCCGTTGGTCAGACATCACTGCTGACATGCCCTCCATGAACGACACCATCTGTGTCAGCAGTCTGGTGTGGCCATGGAGGACATTCAGCATCGATGTCTGGCCAACTGCAACTGCCGCTGAATGTCCACAGACTCTGCAGTGAGGGCAGCAGGGGTGACAGGGGCAGGGGGTGCTGTGCCTGGCACGAAGGAGACATGGTGGTGCCCTGCACGTACAGAAGGGACCGGAGCAACGGGGAGGGCGGTGATGGGAATGGAGGAGGCGGGGACAGATGTTGTGCTGCTGCCAGGTGTTGTAGCAGCCTCCGCCCCCTCGATGAGTTCAGCCTCGGACCCGTCAGCGTCGTAGTCGGTGTCGCCACCAGACAGGTCCTCCGCCTGACTCCCCTCGCACTCCGTGCCACTTGCTTCCACAGACTCGCCAGCACTGGTGGCACCGGTGCTGGATCCCTCCTCCAGGTCCATGCAGGTGTCTCCCTCGGTGTCCTCCGATGATGCTGTGGGCAAGGTGAAGATACAGAAAATAATCAGTCACCTGTATACATCTGACACATGAGTCCAAACAAAATAGGTCACAGTGCATATCAGGCAATGCATAATGAGTAACATCTAGATTACTCCGCACATATGTAAGCCCTGTACTCCCCAGTTGGTTGACCCACCATGCCACTTGGAAACAAGGAAAAATAGGACACAACAGCCAAAAACTTGATTTAGAAATATACTGAGAAGCTAGTGTCTGGGAACAGTTGAGCACAGCAATACTATGAAGGCATGCAACCTCTTGTTTACTGTGAAAGAAACAGTATTGGTGCACCCAAGGCTAAATACCAGACCTCAATGCTGAAGGTGTCCCCACACTCAGAGACCTGTAAGTACTTTGGAAACCCAAACAAAATGCCTTGTGATCCCTAGGGAATCACACCACTTTACACAATCTACATGTTTGGAATGTGTGAATGTGCCACTTTGTGAACAGAACACACATGTGTCTGTATAAAAGACGTCACACAAGGAGGTGCACACAAAACTACATTTACACAGTCATTGTATGAGCTGGCAGCCTTATTCAAATAAGCCACTGTTAGAAAGAAATGGGGTTTCAGTAAGTACATATACATGGCACCACGGCGGTCTGGATGACTTGACACTCGTAAGTTGGTATCAGCAACAACCAAGGACTTACCCCAATGCCACCACACTGTGTGAACATGGATATGTATAATCTGAAAAACAGTCTTATTCTAACTGTGCCTTTCTTTGAAATGTGCCAGCGTGTCCCCTGAAAGTGTAAAGGTGGTTTCTTGTGCACTTCCTTGGGAGACATCTGTCATGCAGGCACATTATTGTCCTTCACAACAAAACATCAAAGTAAAGCATTGAAAACATGAAGACATGTTGACAAGTGTAGTGAGTGCCAAGGTACAAGACTCCTTGACTAACAACTTGAATCATGCCACCTGTCACATGGCCATCCGTACCATGATGACACAGTTGGCAACACATCTGACCCACTGCCTGTCATGTGGAGTGGCACACATGTCCAAACACAGGACAATGCATAAGCTAATGGGCCTGCAATTGTGTCGGAGTAAGGCACACCTGCACTGAGGAGACACCCTCATGGCAAGCAAGAATGTCCACACAGATGTCAGCACACAAAGACCAAACTACGTAGCATCTGGACCACACACTGGTGCCAAAAATGGATGAGCAGGAATCATGTATTTAAACTTTTGGCACATGCTGCAAAGCACAAACATGAAAGCCTGCACAACATCACTGGGTCACTGCATGTTGAGTGTCTGTCCAGACAATTATCACACACAGGTCAGACCTGGCATGGAGACATAAGGTTTGGACATGTAGGCCTCGCCCATACAAACACCCCATACCTGAGACAATGTGATTGAGACAGGTCAAGAAGTGACACCTCTTAATCAGGGTTTACAAAAATGTGCATCAAGAATTCCAAAATGTACTCCACATCACCTTGTGAGGCTGCCAACACATATTTGTGACAAACAACCATCAACAGATAGTTGTAAATAGACACACAGGCACTGCCCAGTGTGAGGATGCACAAGCCAAATGGGGTCACCCTGTCCAGTGGACACATTTAGCACACTTTAGATAAATACAAATGAGGCCAGGGAACAATGCCACAGAGGCCAACCTATGCTGAACACACAGAGAATGGGCACAGTGTTGGATGACACACATGATTCCGAGGCAAGGGTGTCTCAGGGGACTGTAGTGGGCACACTGCTCCATGGTCCTGGAATGATCTGACTGTAACATGAGCAACCATCCCGGCACTATGCATATCTCCCACTCATGCACATCATGTCTGAGGCCACAACATCGGTCATGCATGCTGCAAGTCAGTTCATTTGAAACCTCACACTCCTATGTTGAGACTCAGCATCAGTGCCAACAAATATGGACCCCCAAATGACTGAACATGACAGGGCACAGGCAAGGTACCAACACATGTCACAGACCACCCCCACACATGATGCAGAAAGCAATGTGCACTTGGATTAACTGGCAGCCTAGATGACCATGTGCAATAGTGATTACACACAGACCAGGGAACACACCTGGACACAATGCCAGAAGTGACAGTCACAAAAAAGGTGCACAGTCAAAGGTAGTGGAGCCAGCACTCACCTGCTCCCCTGGTCTCCCATACAGGCTGGTGTACTGTGGGAGGATGACATCAAGCAATGCCTCATTCTCCTCCTGGGTGAATGGCTGGGCCCTCTCCACAGACCTTAACATGGTGCCAGAGGAAGCACAGACAGCAGCAGTGTTGTCAACAGGAAAGTTTTGCAGGCAAGTGCCCTCTCATGGTTTCTGGCTGACTTATATCTGTCTTGCTGAGGGGCATTCATTTGGAGGAGTACATAGTGATTGGTCAGATTCATTCGCATCTTAAGTTTACTCCAATCCCTTTACACATACGCCAGTGACAGCATTTGCATCGTTCAAATTTTGAGCATCATGTCAAGTCAACAACCACTTTGCAACATTGTATTTTGTGGCCAACTGACTTTTCCAGGACACCTGATGGAAAAATTTGAACCGAAAACTCTGTATCCATGACAACCAGCATGCATTTAGTGCCTAATACTTGTCCCTTATGTGTCCCCTATGTAGTTTTCAAATCCATACACAGGTATGGTACATTTCACACGTACCCCTACGGCACCAATTGCACAGTGCATTTGACATGTACGCGTAGGCACTGGTAGTACATATACCCGTACGTGTACTACCAGTGCCTACACGTACGTGTACACACTGGTAGCACACGTACGGGTACGTGTACTACCAGTGCCTACACGTATGTGTTCTACCAGTGCCTACACGTACGTGTACTACCAGTGCCTACATGTACGTGTAGGCACTGGTAGTACACGTACGTGTGTACAGTCCATACCACGCGTGCTCCTATGGCACCACTACTATAGTGATACGGACCGTACTTGTACGGTCCGTACCACGTGTACTCCTACGGCCACACAACTCTAGTGATACGGACCGTACACACACCCTCAGAGCATGTGTACAGTGCGTTTCACACGCTTACACATCTACGCACACCATGCCACATGTGGATTTCCACGTAACGTGTGTCTGTATGCATCGAACATGATATTTTGACTTGAGGACATATCTGTGTCGTCTCAATGTCTGTGTTTTCTGTTTTCACGTGTACCCCTTCATCGCAATGTGTGTGCTTTGTACATTTGACATTCCATGTGATCTGTGCATCTAGCTTGCCATCAGCTGTCTGTATGAGATGACATCCTTCAAATGCTGATATGTGGATGTATGTCGTCAGTCTTGTGATGTCTCTGGCTGTTCACTGACACTGGCCCACAGCTCGTTTCAGGGCATGTCATGTAGACTTGACAATCAATGGGTGTAGCTGGCTTTTCGTAGGAGTATCACCTGGCTGGCATACGTGTCCTGAATGTATTGCACAGACCAGACTCTGTATTTAGCAGATGTGTATTAGCAGTTGAGCATGTGCTCAGTTCATTGACATTGATGTTGTTATGTTCTCACTCTTCGTTATTCATTCCAATTTTCTGCAGGGCACCGCCTGTCCCCAGACCAATGCCAGACTTGGGTGCCATGAGGGAACGTGACTCCATACGCCGTTACAGATTCACCCAAATGTTGATTGAGGACTTGACCACCAAGCTGGCACCACACCTCCAACCACAACACAGGTATCCTACTGCGCTGACCCCCAAGATGAAGGTGATGGCAGCCCTACATTTTTTTGCCACAGGTACGTTTCAGATCACCATAGCTGATGTTGGTGGCATCTCACAGACGATGTTCAGCCATGTCCTGCATGATGTTTTGGCAGCCATTTTGGAGCACCTGGATGAATTCATCCATTTTCCAACTCCTGAGGAGTTGACAGGTGTCAAGGGTGATTTCTATGCCCTGGGAGGGATGCCCCATGTCATTGGGTCTATTGATGGGACACATGTGGCTTTGGAACCACCACAGGCACAGGAGGTCGCCTATCGCAACCGTAAACATTACCACTCTATAAATGCCCTTGTGGTGTGTCTTGCTAACATGCTGATTTCCCATGTCTGTACACGTTTTCCAGGGTCAGCACACAATGCCTACATCATGAGGCGTCGCAGGGTGCCACAAATGATGCTGCGGATGCACAACGAACAAGCATGTCTTGTTGGTGGGTATACTCTGTTTGTCCTGTGTTTTGTGGTATCTTTGTATCTTACGACATCTCCTGACCCACTTATTTACATGATGTTTCCATGTAGGGGACTCTGGCTATCCCAACATGCCATGGCTGATGACTCCTCTCTGCAACCCACGATCAGCTGCAGATCACCGTTACAACAATGCACACGGGCAGACCAGGCGAGTGATTGAGAGAACGTTTGGCCTCCTTAAGAGCCGATTCCGGTGCCTTCACAAGACTGGCGGGTCCCACCCATATGCACCGGCAAAGGTCTGCAAAATCTTCCTCATGTGCTGCATGCTGCACAACATGGCAGTGGAGAAGGCAGTGCCACTCATCCTGGAGCAGCATGAGCAGGAACATCCACCCATGGAGGATGAAGGACTTGGTCACAAGGCAAGTGAGGAGGAGGAGGAGGAGGAGGAGGATATCCGGAGTCAGCTCATACGCAACTTCTTCTCATAATGGTGAGTCACTGGGTCTGAGTGTGCAGGCTTGGAGCCTTGTGTGGCATGTGTTGCAATGTGTGTGTGCAGCTGACTGTATGCTAAGTGACTTAGATGTGTGTTCTGATGTGTCACTCGAGTGATGATGTCATTCCACTCATTTTAGCTGAGACCCTAATTTTTCAAATCGCATGCTGACAACATTATTCCTTTAGAGTAAATGACCATGTATGCGGATAACAATCTTTTAGCTGACTTCTTGTGTGTCTGTCATCCACAGGTTCTTGCGCATGTTGTCTGGTCGTGTCATCGTTGGCCTCCTGCTATTCCTCATGAGTATTGCAACGTGTGCTGAATCAGTGTTCCATGCACGGACATGGGGAAAAGTCATTTTGGGTGAGGATTGCAGCAAGGCATTTTGGGGGTGTTAGGTGTTTGGAATGTGTGGGGACTGCTCCTGTGCATGTTGGGTTACCATGCATACATGTCGACTCACCATGGGGCACATGACATGTAGCATGACTCCCATGAATTGATAGTCAACCTTCGTGACAGTCATCTGTGATGGTTTGTGGATTCTGATGAAGGCATCAATGTGTGTAAAACTTCCCTCAGAAACATACGGCATGCTACGGGTGGACATGTTGTGGGACATCCCCATAAGAGGCTCAATGGGGAAATGCAGCCTCTCCGTGTGCAGCAGGGGGTGTTTGGCTCATCCCCTTAACTTGTGTGCCAGGCCATTTGGATTTACTACATCTGTGTTGGGAAGGGGGTGTCCAGTGTAGGTCCCACATGTTCAGCCAAATGACCAGTGTGTCTGTTCATATTGATGCATTTCCTTTAGTGTGACCCTGAGTAATAAAAGGGTTCCTCACCCTCCAAGGTGCCTCATCTCTGTCAATGCAGGTCTCTTGCCACTTTGCATGCGGCATCTCTGGCATAGTTGTCAAAGATTGTGCATATGAGTCTATGTGTAGTTTGGCTACATGCATGCAGTTCTTCATGGGTTAGAATCTCGATTGTGCATGAAGTCCATGGTTGTGTATGTATTTGGGCATGTTGGTCCCCACGACGGGCCGTCAATGCCTGCTGAGGATGTGTCTCCTGTGCGCGGCTCGGCCTTCTGTTTCCTGATCCTGTGTCAGTCATCTTTGGTGATTGTGCGTCCATTTTCTCTGGGTGTGCCATGGGTAACCGGACACTCCTTCCTTTACATACGCCTGTTGCAGTTGTCCTTTCTGACATCCTTGTCTTTGTGTGCTACTTTTGGCATAGTTTCCAGGACATGCCGCCTGCTGCTGCGGCCCTTGCAGCAAGGGCCCACAAAGTAGCAGGATTCGGCAACACACACGCCTCAAAGATGCTCCTCCCTGCCTCCCTCCACCCATTCATTTGACTGTCATCATCTTGTGTGTGCCACTGTTGCGGCCACGCGGAGCCAAAGGCAGGACCATCAGCACATGCAATGTGCACATTGCACGAACCTCATATCCTTGCATGACCCACATCACACTACAGTCTGATGTTGCAGCCACCCTCCAAGCAATGTCTATCCGAAAATCAACCGCCTGCTCTCAGGCATACCCTAAGCGCACACACGACACCTTTGCATGCTGAGGGTGCAACTCCAACTGCCTACACAGCGCTGCCCCACCTTCCAGGCCCTGTCACACCAACCAGATCATGTCCCTCCTGCTCCACACCGGCTCCGTCCCCCAGCAAGGCCATGGGAGTGGGACTCAAGCCTTCAGCATGTGGTATAGTGGCGTCATCTGGCACATGGCCCAGGGATCATCTCTCAGCGTGTCAATCTTCAATGTGTTGAGGACCCCCCTCTCCACCATCACATGGCCACACAACCACATCATCATGTTGTATGCCATTGACACCCAGGTGCTCCTCACCCTCACCAAAGACGCAGCCATTGCCAGTTCCAACATTCAAGCAGGCATGAGGTCCGTGGATAAATGGCTGAACATCAGAAACCTGAGGCTGGACTTGTACAGGACTGAGGTATGCATCTGAGGATTGTCCCCTTACAGCTGCCTCAACTCCTTGTGTCCCACCAGCAGGGGCCCTACACAAGCACCCAGTGGCCACGCACACAAGATGGTGTGCATCATGGGTTTGTCACTCACATTTGCCATGCAAATCACCAGCAACTGTACCTCATGCTGCAACACCCTCTGCATGATGCACATGATCCTCAGATAGATCGACTCCAAGGAAAGACAGACCATCCCCCAGGTCCACGACACCAGCCGTGTCAACTACTGCCCCGCCCTCTACGGAGCAAGTACATCCAAACTCACGGGAAACTTGTCCACATCCAGGGTGCATCTGCACAACTCAGCTTCAACATCCCGCACCCCATCAACATCACCGTCCACCTGAGATAGCTGCAAGGGATCACTGTGTGCTGCAGGATCACCTTCACACTCCTCACACACACTCAGGAGGCAGTCAACAACCCCAGACCCCAAAATCAACCTTGTACGTCTGTCATCCAAGACCCCGTTGGCCCAACTCTATGCATCCGAACTTGGCCTTGCCACCATTCTTCACATTCACAACACTCCAGCATGAAGGAGATGGTTCTCATGCCTGGACAAACATACCTGGGACTCCCTCCCCGGGAACCTCCACATGAGCCATGACCTCTAGGCCTTCATCATCCTCTTCCTGATTGGTGTGTCCGCACAGTATTTCTAGCCCCCCCCCCCGCAGCTTTAGGCCATCACGGGTGAGTATTGGGCTCCCAGGCTGTATCGGATGATACATTGTGACCCATGTGTGTCCTGTACCGGACTCAGATCCCAGGGTATGGATGGCTGGAATTAGTTCAACACTCAGGCATAGTTTGACATTTACCCACACGTATGTTGTGGACTAATGCAAAATGACAGCAACATCTCATGACAAATAAATAGTTTTATTCTCGGTGGGGTGAGTGTTTTGGTAGAAAAAATAAGGTCCTTTACCGGGTGCATAGAATCCAAAGATCACAGGGGGAGATGGGATCCTTGGCATTTGAAGTCATCAGAGTCCAGACCACAGTGTTGGTCATCATTGGTCAGACTGTGACCAGCAAGTCCATGTGGCAGAGAATGTCAGTGAATGATGTGCTGCTGTTGTGCATGAAGGCCAGGTGCCAGGCCAAGTGACCTGGGAGATGTGGATGGTCCGCTGCCTCTCACGGTCTTTTCCGTGGACGACCCACCTTCCTCTGGGGACCCCCAGATGCAGGCCTTGACGATGTTTGGGACGCTCCGTCGGACGAATCCTCCTCCTCCTCCTCTCTCCCTGTGGCTGGTGCTGGTCTGCGCCTGGTGTCACAGGGAGGGTTGCCCATGTTGTCGGCGATCCGACTGAGTGAATGGCTTATGTCCCTTTGCACCGCCAGGAGCTCAGCCAGTCTTGCCTCCATCCGTCCTTGGTGTTGTTGTTGACTGGCGTGTTGCTCGGCCTGCTGATTCTTAATGTCTGTGAGGGTCACCACTACCTGACTGATGGCCCTGGTGTCACGCCGGTATGCCTCCATGATGTTGCGTACGTGTGACATACCGGTCCCTTCAGCTGTCTGGTCAGGTTCTCGCCTCCGCCTGCCTCCACTCCCACCACCCCTGCCCACACAAGCCTGGCCTGCCGTTGTGGGCACATCGGGTCTACGGGACCCCTGAGGGATGGCAGTGTCGGTGTTGGCTGCCTCCTCCTGGGTGCCCGGCGAACCTTGTCCCTCCAGGTCAGACTGGCTCAGTTGTTCAGTGTGGGCAGGGCTCCTGGGTGTCTCCTGGGATGTGGCAGGAATAGGGGTGGTGGTTGGCACAGATGTACCTGAAGCAGGTGCTGCAGGGGCTTGGACACCAGAGGGGCCAGGTGGGTTGGGTCATCCGCGGAGTGTTGTGAGGTGTCGCTGCCGGTGGGATCAGGTTTCTCCCGAGCCTGGGACTGTGGTTCTTGCCCCCCATTGTTGGGGGGAGATCCATGACATTGCCCTGTGTGTGAGAGAGAGATAATGTTAATGCTGTTTAATGCGACATCCATGTTTCATACATATTCTAGATGCCACAGTTCCTACAGGTAGTTGTATGTGCCTAGCATTCACATCAATGTTCACTTGTGGATGGGTATGTTGCAGGGGTCTGATTGAAATATTCTCCAGGGTGTTTGACATGTCGAATTTGTTCTTGGATGCTTCTTTGGCTGTGGCTTGATATTGTTGTGTCACATGTCCATTGTGAGAGTGGGTAACTCGATTGGCTGCCCCGGGGGTGTGTGCTTGTGTAAGGGGTGAGTGATCATCCCTCAGCCCGACGCTGTTCAACTTCCACATGGCCCGCCTCACACAAGTGGCCCGCCACCACAACCTCAAAAACATCTCCTACGCCGACGACACCCAGCTCATCCTCTCCCTCACCAAGGACCCTCACACCGCCAAAACAAACATCCACGAGGGTCTGAGGGCCATCGCCGACTGGATGAGGAGCCGCCATCTGAAACAGAACTCGGACAAGACGGAGGTCCTCGTCCTCAGACCCACACCTTCAGCCTGGGATGACTCCTGGTGGCCGATCGCTCTGGGGACTGCACCGACACCCACCCACCACGCACGCAACCTAGGATTGATCCTCGCATCCTCCCTCTCCATGTCCAAGCAGGTCAACGCCGTCTCCTCCTCCTGCTACGACACCCTACGCATGCTCCGCCGGATCTACAGGTGGATCCCAACCGAAACAAGTAGAACAGTGACACAGGCCCTCGTCAGCAGAAGACTGGACTACGGCAACGCACTCTACGCAGGACTCCCATCCAAACACCAACGGCGGCTACAACGCTTCAGAATTGCCTCCGCAATATTGATCGTCAAAGCCCCCCGCCACAGCCACTTTACCTCCCTCGTGAGTGACCTGAACTGGCTCCACATCGACAAGAGGATCACCTTCAAGCTCCTCACCCACGCACACAAAGCACTCCACAACGCCGGACAAGCCTACCTGAATATCAGACTCAGCTTCTACACCCCCACCCGCCAGCTCCGCTCCGGCAGCCTTGCCCTCGCAGCTGTCCCCTGCATCCAATGTACGACCGCCTGCGGCAGATCCTTCTCCTACCTCGCCGCCAAGACCTGGAACACCCTCCCAACCGACCTACGACTGACCCAAGACCTACTTGCCTTTAGAAGACTCCTCAAGACCTGGCTCTTCGAGCAGTAGTGGAGCCCCCTCCTCAGCGCCTTGAGACCCTCACAGGTAAGTAGCGCGCCTTACAAGTACCCTGATCGATTTTTGATTGATTGACAGTGCCTGCTGGTGGGTGTAGTGTGATTTGGCAGTGGGTCTCCCAGGTGATGTATCTGTCTCCCCATGGAGCATGCTGCCATGTCAGTGAGTGTGAGTTCCTGTCCTAGACATCTGAGCTTGTTGTGTTTGTGTTATAGTTTGCAGTTGTCACAGGAGGGCCTTGTGCTGCCTACAGCAGGGCCAAGTGTCAGCTACCTTGTCAGTACTTTGCCAGTCCCTGTGCATTGAGCATGGTGCATGGGTATGTACCTGGGCCATATGGGCTGAGGGCAATGGGGTCTGTTTCTGAGTTGTACAATATGTTTAGTGATCCCCACCCTCCCAGCATCCCGGACATCCAGTCTTGGGTTTGTGGTTTGTGTAGGCTGGGACATGGAATGGCCTTGCTTTGTGAATGGGGCATATACATGTTAGTGGCATGAGCGTTGTTTTTGAGTGTGGTTGTGTCCGGTAAGGGCTTGGGGGTAGGTGAGTGCATTTGTTGAAGTTGGGGTGTGGATGCCATTCCCCCCATGTTATGTGAGTTGTTTGTGTACTCACCAGGCTCTCGGACTCCTTCGACTCCGTGTACTCCCACCGGCAGAAGCAGGGCCATCACCTTCTCCTCCCAGGGATGGTAATGTACCAGTCTGCGGGGCAGCCCACCTCCAGTGATGTTACTCTGGGCGTAGTCCTCGTTCATTTTGCGCTTGACTGCCCTCCGCAGATCGTACCACCTGGCTTGGCATTCATTCCTGGTCCTTCTGATAGGCGCAACAGCATTCACCCGATCGACGATCCTCTGCCACAGGCGTGATTTTTCTGCTATGCTGGTCTGTCTGGCCAATGTTCCAAAGAGCTGTGGCTCGACTCTGATGACTTTGTTGACAAGGATGTCCAGCTCCTCCCTTGTGAACTTTGGATTCTTGTCTGTGGGCATGGTGTGGGGTGTGGGTGTGGATGGTTGTGGGTGTGAATGTGTAGGTGTGTGTGTGAATGTGTAGAGGGGGTATGTGTGAAGGAGGTTGTGAGAAGGTGTGTAAGTTAAGGTGTATGGGTGCAGTTGTTTGTGTGTGGTGTCTGTCAGCAGTGGGTCTGTTGCAAAGGCTCATGATTTGTGAGTGTGGGCCCTTTTTATTGCTCCATTTGTGGGTGTGGCTGGGTTTGAAATTTTGGTGGGTGTGTTATAAGAGGTGGTTGTGAGTTTGGGCCTCTGTTTGCCTGTTTGGATGTGCCAGGTCAGTCTTTTAGATGTTTTTTCTACTGTAGACGTGTTTTGTGGTGTTGTGCGAGTCAAATTGACCCTCCTTGTGCTGTTTTATAGTGTCCTGGTTCTGTACGAGTCGTTTTAGCGTGTGTAAGTTGCATACATACGCGATGTTGTTGTACGGTGCTCACATATGCAATGTTGTTGTATGGTTCGTACATACGCGATGCTGGGGTATGGTGGTGGGGTACGGTGCGTCCAAGTACGGGGCTGGGGTACGGTGTTGGGGTACGGTGCGTACAAGTACGGTGCTGGGGTTCGGTGTTGGGGTACGGTGCGTACATGTACGGGGCTGGGGTACGGCGCTGGGGTACGGTGCGTCCAGGTACGGGGCTGGGGTATGGTGTTGGGGTACGGTGCATACAAGTACGGTGCTGGGGTACCGTGTTGGGGTACGGTGCGTACATGTACGGGGCTGGGGTACGCCGCTGGGGTACGGTGCGTCTAAGTAGGGGAATGGGGTACGGCGCTGGGGTACGGTGCGTCCAAGTACGGGGCTCGGGTACGGTGGTGGGGTACGGTGCGTACCAGTATGGGGCTGGGGTACGGTGTTGGGGTACGGTGCATTCAAGTACTGTGCTGGGGTAGAGTGCGGACATGGGGGGGTATGGTGCTGACATATGGGGGAAGCAAGGAGTGTACCAGCTATACCTGCCAACCCCCATTTTTTTCGGTATGTCCGTCCAATTGCGGAATGCAGCCACCAGAGTTGTAAACCTGGACTTTTTATAGTAAATCGGCTCAAAAATCTTCAGCAGGCAGCCCTTGGCAGTTGCCCCAATCAGTAACTCATAAATCGAAGAAACAAAACCTGCAATCCCCACCTCAGTTACGTTATTATTGAATAAGGGGTAGTAAAATTGCAGAACTGCCGCTGGATAATATAGTTTAAAGTTAGGGAGTGCCCAGCCCCCCCCCATCTCTGAGTAAGCAAAAAAATGTATTTGTCCTCCTAGTCTTACCATATGCCCAGCTAACTGTCCACCATTCTTTCAATAACTTTAAACCATGCATTATCAACCACCAGTGGGATTACACGAAAAACATACAATAATTTTGGAAGGAATATCATTTTAACAGGGTTATATCTTCCCATTATTGAGAGATTTAAATTATCCCATCTAGTAAAATCCTTCTTAATGATTTCAATAATAGGAGCAAGATTTATTTTGACTAAACGCTCCACTTTTGCTGTGATACTAACTCCCAGATAGGTAACCTCCTCTACTACACGGCTATCATTGGCTGGCGTGTGTCTGTTTATCACTAAATGAGTTTTTGCTTTATTTAACAAGAACCCTGAGTAAGTTCTGTACTCCTCTGTTATCTTTTCTATGGTACAGACAGCCCTATCTGGATCACTGGTAACTATTGCCACATCATTGCCATAGGCCAGTCTTTTCATATCCCAGCCCTGCAGGCTGATAGGCAGGATGTCTAGAGAGGCTTTCAGTCTCCTAAAGAGGGGATCAATGTATAAAGCAAATAACAGAGGGGAGGCCGGAAAGACCGGTCTCGTTCCTCTTTCTATCGGAAAGGGATCCGACTCACCTCCCATTATCTGCAATCATGCTACGGGGCTAAAGTACATCACCAGGATTGCTTGGGTGAAAGGTCCACCCAAGCCACTGGCCTCCATAACCTTCAAAAGGTACTCCCACGATACCCTGACGAAAGCCTTCTCGCCATCCAACAAGGCAACCCCATAGGTTCCTCTAGGACCTCAGTGGCATCAAACAATGATATTACTCGCAGTGCATGAGCCAAGGTCCATCATGCTCTCTAACCAAGACTAGTCTGTGTATTATACAGCCCAGCCTGCTGGAAAAGATTTTAGAATGAGTTTAACATCACTGTTTAACAATGTGATTGGTCTATAAGAGCCCAGAGCCTTAGGGACCTTACCTTTTTTTTAAAAAATGATTACATTTGCCGTACCCCAGGACCTTGGGGGGTTCGCCCCATTTCTAACTTGCCTGCAAAGCTCCAGCATTTCTTGGATAAGTACTACGGAACAACATTTATACAATTCCCATGGTATGGACTCTGTTAGCACCGCCTTCCCAGATGGGAGAGCCTGTAGAGCCACCTGGAATTCTTCTAGTGAAATGTCTGCCCCTAAAATTGACCCCTCCTCCTGGGCTGCGTTAGCAAATGTCACCGGGGCCAAATATGACTCTAAATCCTCAGAGCTTACTATGGAAGAGGATTTATGAAGGTCAGCATAAAATTCCCGGAATGCTTCAATAACTTCAGCAGGGCCGTTACCAACTGCCTTGCATATTCCTGATCTGCCTAATTTGCCCAACTGCCTGCTTTTGCCTCGACCTAACTGCTAATAATCGCCCCACCCGTTCATTATATTCATAGAACTCCGGGTCTCTAGCCACAAATTTCCCGGCGATCTTCTCAGCCGTGAAATTCTTCAGACAGGCATTAGTTATAGATATCAGGTTACGTAGCAGGGTAAGATCTCTCCTGGAGGTCACAGATACAACCAATTCTGCCTCCAAAACACTAAGCTTCTGATAAAGTTCTTTAATCTGCCCCGGACCATGCCTGTGTTTGGTTATACTGAGCCTAAGGGTTTCCCCACTTATACTGGCCTTGAAAGCATCGCCGACCATCCCGGGAGATGAGCTACCTTTCTTAAGTTATACAAACTCAGGAATCCAGCCCTTTATATGACTTATGTATTACGGGTATAACAAAAAAGCCCTATCGAAAGTCCATCTTCTAGGCACACTTCTCAGTCTGTCAATTGGGAGACGGTGGGATTATGGTCCGATATTAATCTTGGGAAAAGTTCTACCTGATCACCCCTAACAAATAATTAGGCCTGGGCGGTAAATTCTGTTACGCTCATGGAATTTGCGGAATTTGGGTAATTTCGCGTTCCGCGGAGAACGCGGAATTGCCCAAAATTCTGCATTCCGTGGCTTAGCGGAATTTTTTGCTTGTTCGCGTTCTCAACATGCATTTTCGCGAGATATGCCCCCCCCCGAACATGCAAAAAGCGTTCGCGAACAGGAAAAAAGCCTCGCGAACAAGCAATTCCGTGTGTTTGCGGAATTTCTGTGTGCTCGCGGTGATTTTTTAACGTTTCGCGGAGCTTTGCGTAGTGCGACTACGCAAATATCGCCCACCCCTACAAATAATGGTGAGATCAAGAGTTAATCCGGCCTTGCAAATTTACCATAGTAGGTGTACCCAGCATCAGGTGCTTTCAGTCCGGGCCTGACATCAGTTAAGCCATTGTCCTCCACTAGATTCCTGAAAGGTGTAAATGATTGTGCTTTGTGCACAGCATGACACACTTCATTGCCCCCAAATCCTTCTCTTGAACCATTTAAATGAAAGTCCCCACAGACTATATATGGGGGATTCAGCAGTCCAGGGTCATCTACGACAGGTGCATATATAGAGCACAGCGAAAAGGTTCACTGATAGAATATCGATGGTAAAAACATTGATGGTAAATATATCAAAAAAATATATAGATAGTAAAAATATCGACTCCCTATACTTAAACAGGTAAGTACAAAAATATTGAATCAAAAATATCACATTTAAAAATATAGATGTAAAAAATATTTATTTAAATATATAAATAAAATAAAATAATGTATATTAAAAATATAAAATATGAATATTATCCTTAACAAAATTAATTAAATTTAATATACTTTTTAACTAAATATATTTACTTATACTTAAAATAATGTATTGACTATTATCTTTATTTAAGTTTTAATCATTTAAATAATATAAAAATAAAATATATATATATAAGTAAAATATATACATACATCAATAATTTAAAATTAAAAAAATATTCTATAATTAATTAAAACATTGAACTATTAAAACAAAATTAATTTGCACCTTTCGCAACTCAATAAATACAACAGTAGGGGAAATGTTGGATAGTGAAACCATTACATTTACTATTCCAACTACAATAAGTGCAACAGTAGGGAAAGTGTTGGATAGCAGAGGCGTAAAAAATAATATTCCCATTCCAAAGAGTGCAACAGTAGGAAAAGTGTTGGATAGCGGAGGAGTAAACTTTACTATTCCCATTTCAAACAGTGCAACAATAGGGAAAGTGATGGGTAGCGGAGGAGAAAAAATTACTATTCCCACTTCAGTGAGTGCAACAGTAGGGAAAGTATTGGATAGTGGAGGGGTAAAAATTGCTATTCCCACTCCAGTGAGTGCAACAGTAGGGAAAGTGCTGGATAGCGGAGGGGTAACAATTACTATTCCCACTCCAGTGAGTGCAGCATTAGGGAAAGTGCTGGATAGTGGAAAGGTAAAAATTACTATTCCCACTCCAGTTAGTGCAACTGTAGGGAAAGTATTGGATATCACAAAAACAAAAATTACTAATAACATTTAAACAATAAAAAAAACTAAATAGACCTAAAAAGAAATAAACAATATTTTAAAAATATACAATTTAATCTAATAAACATATAAAAAGAACACATATTATAATGTTAATTACATATAACAAAACACATATAAATATGATATATAAAAAATAGCAAATACATTTATAAACAATATTTAAAATGAACAAAAATTCACAAACAACAAAAATATTTTAAACATAAATGTATTTATTTTATTAACTACCTTATAACACCACACCAATAAAAAAGGCATCAAAATTATTTTTGAAATGTATTCCATAATTAACATAATTAGTTATAAATGTAATATATATTATTAATAAAAAAAGATAATAAACATTTGTTTCGTATACATAGTTTAACACTATAATATCCACACACCTAAAATGAATTGCGCAATTACGATTGTTAATCTCTAATTAATAATTCATCAATAAAAAATTAATTACTTCCCACCTTTCACAACATTTACACCTATAAACACCACAACACACACCTAAAATTAATTACACAATTACCATAATTAATGACTAATTACCTAATTTAAATTAATTAACAACTAATTAATAATTCATCAATAGCAAAATTAATAATTCCCACCCTTCCCAACATGTACACTTATAAACACCATATCACACACGTAAAAGGTATTACATAATTACCTTTTTTAAATATTAATTCATTAATTTAAATTAATTAACACCTAACTCAGAATTCATCAATAAAAAAAATTACTTCACACCATTTAATCCTATAAACACATCAAAACACACCTAAATGAATTACACAATTACTATAATTAATTACTAATTAACTAATTTGAATTAATTAACAACTAATGAATAATTCATTGATTAAAAATACATTTCTTCCCACCCATCCCACCATTTGCACCTATAAACACCAAAACACACTCCTAAAATGAATTCTAAAACTATCATTATTAATTACTAATTAATTAATTTAAATTAATTAACAACTAATTAATTATTCATCTATAAAAAATAAATTACTTCACCCCTTTTACACCTATAAACACCACAACACACACCTAAAATGAATTACACAATTACCATCATACGTTACTAATTATTAATTTAAATTAATTAACAACTAATTAATTATTCATAAATAACAAATAAATTACTTCCCACCCTTCACACCATTTGTACCTATAAACACAACAACACACACCTAAATTTAATTACACAATTACCATAATTAATTCCTAATTAACTAATTTAAAATAATTAACAACTAATTAATAATTCATCAATACAAAAAAAAAAATTACTTCCTACCCTTCCCACCATTAACACCTATAAACACCACAACACACACCTAAAATAATTATATAATTACCATAATTAATTACAAATTAATTAACTTAAATTAATTAACAACTAATTAATAATTCATCAATAAAAAATAAATTACTTCACACCATTTACACCTATGAACACCACAAAACACACCTAAAATAAATACACAATTACCATCATACATTACTAAATATTAATTTAAATGAATTAACAACTAATTAATTATTCATACATAAAAAAATAAATTACTTCCCACCCTTCACACCATTCAAACCTATAAACACCTCGAAACACACCTAAAATTAATTACACAATTACTATATTTAATTACTAATTAATTAAACTAAATATTAAACAAATATGAATACATTAATTTATACATTTAAAACTATAACATCACAATTAAAAAAATATTAATAAATACAAATTATTCAATACATTTTATGAAATCACGACCCTCTATGGAACTAAAAACGCTAAATTCAATAAAAAAATGTTTTATGACTGCTATAAATAATCAATAAAATGTATATTATTAAATTGCTTCCTTCCCTATTCCGCTATAAACCCATAACCCGTTACGGAACTAAGAATGCAAAATTGAACTAAAAAAAAGTATTAACTACTAAAATTTTAACATATAATAAAAATACAAACAATTCTTTTACAAAAAAACAAACATCACACACATATAAAATATATACAAAAATACATAACATTAATAAAAAAATCTATCTTTTTAACAACTATAATTTTACAAACGATTTTAAACCCTTCAATATTTTTTAAATCGATATTACTTAACTTAGCTAAAATCGATATTCTTGAACACGAGGATTTTACTGTTGATATTCCTGACCCACAATATTTTTACCACAACATTTGTGCAATTCCATTTTTATACTTCTATATTCTTTCTATACACCCAGTGAAAAGGACCCACTACCAACTTCACTCAATAATTTGCCATCTCCCATAACTATCTGCAGCCTTACAACCAGGAATAATAGAATTACCTTTAACTAAGATGGCAGCCCCTTTAGTCCTGGTATCCTGAGTTGTGTGACAAGCTACAGTCAACCCTAAGGAGTTCAACAAAGCACTATCACAACAGGCGATAGAGGTCTCTTGCAAGCAGTAAACATCCACTCTTAAAAATGTAGGGTCTTCTTGTACCCTTCTCCTTTTAAACTTATCGTTCAACCCATAAATATTGATGTAGCGATATAGTGCTTAGCCATTCCCCATACATGTTGTCCAATCCACATGCACTACCCCCAAAAAAATTGCAGGGCAATGCCAGCTACCCCCTCCGCACCCATCCCCCACCCCACCCACACCAAAAGGAAAAAAGTGAAAAAATATATATTTTGCTCATCCGCCAGGTGGACTTTTAAATTTCCTGGGAGCCCATTTATCACAAAGTAGACAGAGAGGACACAGCCAAAGCAGTGATTTACAAAATCTACAAAAATGCATGTAATTCCTGCTTTCGGTGCATGTTGCCATTTTTACAAAGGTATATTTGGGTATTGCTGGAGATTAACTACCAAAGAGAAGACATGTTTATTTTATTTTATTTTGTTTCACTTAAGTCTTTGCCCTTTGCACAGACCTCGTTCCCTTGTACAAATCAGACCTTAAAAGTTCATTTTGATTTGTATTAGGAGAGATTGGAACATGAGATGGTGTGATGTGTGCATCTGTCTTCTAGGGTCTGGTTTAGGATGTGAATTTGGATGTGGTGGGGTGACAAAGTGGAAACGTTGGCCATAATTTAGAATTTGGCAGATGGGCACTCCATCTCAAATGAATATCCCGTCTTGCTTATTGCAAGAGTATTAAGATATTATTTGCTTGAAATAAGGTGGATTTGATATTCATCACGTTTTTGATGGAGTGGCCATCCGCCAAACACTAAAATAGTCCCATAGTTTTGACAGATATATTATGCATAGTATTAGAATATAATTACATTATACACAATTACAGTTTGAAGATAAGGGGTTTAAGGGGTTTATCACCATAGTTTATTAGGTCAGGTGGTGAAGCCTGGTGAAATCCCGGTCTTCGGCATTATTGGTCAACAACTAAGCTTCTAGACTACATCTTCATGTTATACTTGATGAGGCAGCTCTTGCAGCAGATCATTTTTTAGGAATGAGTAAATTAGGTGCCACAGACGGCCCCCCAACCCCCAAAAACATCAGCCAGCCCACCATCTCCAACTGGACACCGATCACGGCTGAAGACACTGTCTCGACCATGAAAAGCATCCACTCAGGGGCCCCCACCAACCCCTGCCCCCCTCACATCTACCACAGAGCCGAGGCCGCCATAGCACCCAAACTACAATGCACCATCAACACCACCTTCAAAACAGGCACCTTCCCAGATGACTAGAAGTGCGCAGAAGTCAGACCTCCGCTCAAGAAGCCCACAAGTGACCTCACCGACCTCAAGAACTATCGGCCCATCTTGCTCCTCCCCTTCGCAGCCAAAGTTGCAGATAAAACAATCAACAGGAAACTGACACGATTCGTTGAAGAGAACGCAGTCCTTGACCCGTCCCAATCCGGATTCTGAAGCAACCACAGCACAGAGACCGCCCTACTCTCCACCACAGATGACATCCGCACCCTCATGGACCAAGGCCACTCCGCAGCCCTCATCCTACTCGACCCATAAGCGGCCTTCAACACCGTCTCCCACCGCACACTAGTAGCTAGACTACCCGACGCAGGCATACAACGAACAGCCCTGGACTGGATCCGATCATTCCTCACCGGACGAAGCCAAAGGATCAGACTCCGACCCTTCCTCTCCGGCCCCACAAAAATCACCTGCAGAGTCCCACAGGGTTCATCCCTGAGCCCCACCCTATTCAACATCTACATGGCCCCCCTCGCAGCCATCGTCCCACTACACGGCCTCAACATTGTATCCTATGCTGACGACACCCAGCTCATCCTCTCCCTCACCAAAGACCCCACCACTGCCAAACTCAACTTCCAGAAAGGAATGCAAGACATTGCAGTCTGGATGACCAACAGCTGCCTGAAGCTCAACGCAGAGAAGACAGAAGTCCTCGTCCTCGGTACAACCCCTTCTGCATGGGACAGCACCTGCTAGCCGACTGCCCTCAGAAGCCCACCTACCCCCTCAGACCACGGCAAGAACCTCGGCATTGTACTCGACTCATCACTCACCATGAACTGACAGGTCAACATCGTCACCTCTAGTTCCTTCAACACCCTCTGCATCCTCCGCAAGACCTTCAAGTGGATCCCCCCTGAGTCAAGGAAGACAGTCACCCACACACTCATCACCAGCAGACTGGACTATAGAAACACACTCTACGCCGGCATCAACAAGTCCCTACTCCGCAAACTCCAGGCAATACAGAACACCGCCAACAGACTCATCCTCGGCATCCCCCAACAGGAACACATCAGTCAACACCTACGAAGTCTCCATTGGCTCCCCATGGAGAAAAGAGTCACTTTCAAAATCCTCATGCCTACAAATGCCTACACAACAACGGACCCAAATACCTCAACAACAGAAACAACTTCCACATACCCAAAAGAAACCACCGATCTTCCACTGGCCAAAACCCCGCACATCCACAGAGCCATAGCAGACAGAAAATCCTTCTCTCACATTGCAGCCAAGACCTGGAACGAACTACCGGCAGATATCAGATGCGCACCCTCCCTGAACACCTTCAGGAAGACCCTCAAGACCTTGCTCTTCGGCTAAACAGATCTGCGGACCCCTCCTCCGCGCCTTGAGACCCTCATGGGTGAGTAGCACACTTACAATTCCCTGATTGATTGATTGAGGCAATTGTCCAGGGTCACATATTCCAAGGGCGCACTGGGAAAGTGTTTTTTCTCACTATATGGACCAATTCTGTTCTGTCTGCCCACCTTTACATCACATTCTGTCTCTGTCTGGCCGATGCCATCTTAAGCATTTTGGGGCAAGATATATATATTGTATGAGTCCCCTTTTCTGAAAATGTAACATATAATTCAATACTGTTTGGCATGGCTTGAGCAGCAAATGAATAATAAAATTCAAAGTCATTGCAAAAAGAGGTTCCAAAATATGTCTTGCATGGAAAAACCATAATCCTTAGAATGACACTGACATTCGGTCATGAGGATAGTAACATCTGAATCAAATAATCACAGTTTCTTGAGCATTAAATTGGATCCTGATCATATTTACAGCATCTTCTTTACAACCCTCTGCCATGAAATAGCACTGACATGTATGTGGGAAAGATCAGGATGTACTTTAGCTCCAACTGTAGTTCCTTCATAAGCTCCTGTCTTACCTGTGTCAACAATTAATCTTCCCTCAGTTCACATCTACAGAAATAGTTGACATTATCATTGATTAATTTGTTTTGCAGTTTGTTTTGTATAATGCCCAGGGCATTAGAGTACTTTACAAGAGAACCAGACATTAGCCATTTTTGCCACAAGGAGATTAAGGTGCCGATCACGATCCGGTAAAAAAAAAGCCCGTACGACTCGTATCCGGTCTTTTTCCCGTACGAATCGTACAAGTGCCGTACAAACTGCCAATTATGATTCGCATGGGAAAAAGTCCATACGAACCGCATTGGGAATAATTCCCCACACGTCCTCGGGTCGGAAAATGTGTCCGACACGTCCTCGGACGATTCACCGTACAAATGTGAAAAGTGAAGTCCGACCGAGGAATCACGATCCCACCCGTGCGTCCGATCACACAACCGTATGGTAAAAACACCGTCCGCACCGAACTCCCATTGCAACCATGGAGACATGTGCCCGCATACGCGCCCAACACTCCCTCCAGCACCCATGCGTTCGAGTCGTACTCTCCGTAAATGTACACCCCCCTGAATGTACACCCGTGTACGTGTCGAACCCCCACCCGTGTACCCACACCCCTGTACGTTCGAGTCCCACCCCCACCCCTGTACGAGTCGTACCCCCCTGTATGGACACCCCAGTACGTTTGAGTCGAACCCCCACCCCTGTATGTGTCGTACCCCCCTGAATGGACACTCCAGTACGTTCGAGTCGAACCCCCACCCCTGTACGTGTCGTACCCCCCTGTATGGACACCCCAGTACGTTCGAGTCGAACCCCCACCCCTGTACGTGTCGTACCCCCCTGTATGGTCACCCCAGTACGTTCGAGTCAAACCCCCACCCCTGTACGTGTCGTACCCCCCTGAACGGAAACCCCAGTACGTTCGAGTCGAACCCCCACCCCTGTACGAGTCGTACCACTGTGTATGGACACCCCAGTACGTTCGAGTCGAACCCCCACCCCTGTACGAGTCGTACCACCGTGTATGGACACCCCAGTACGTTCGAGTCGAACCCCCACCTCTGTACGAGTCGTACCCCCCTGTATGGACACCCCAGTACGTTTGAGTCGAACCCCCACCCCTGTACGTGTCGTACCCCCCTGAATGGACACCCCAGTACGTTCGAGTCGAACCACCACCCCTGTACGTGTCGTACCCCCCTGTATGGACACCCCAGTACATTCGAGTCGAACCCCCACCCCTGTACGTGTCGTACCCCCCTGAACGGACACCCCAGTACGTTTGAGTCGAACCCCCACCCCTGTACGAGTCATACCACCGTGTATGGACACCCCAGTACGTTTGAGTCGAACCCCCACCCCTGTACGAGTCGTACCACCGTGTATGGACACCCCAGTACGTTCGAGTCGAACCCCCACCCCTGTACGAGTCGTACCCCCCTGTATGGACACCCCAGTACGTTCGAGTCGAACACCCACCCCTGTACGTGTCGTACCCCCCTGTATGGACACCCCAGTACGTTCGAGTCGAACCCCCACCCCTGTACGTGTCGTACCCCCCTGTATGGACACCCCAGTACGTTCGAGTCGAACCCCCACCCCTGTACATGTCGTGCCCCCCTGAACGGACACCTCAGTACATTCGAGTCGAACCCCCACCCCTGTATGAGTCGTACCACCGTGTATGGACACCCCAATACGTTCGAGTCGAACCCCCACCCCTGTACGTGTCGTACCACCCTGTATGGACACCCCAGTACGTTCGAGTCGAACCCCCACCCCTGTACGAGTCGTACCCCCCTGAATGGACACCCCAGTACGTTCGAGTCGAACCCCCACCCCTGTACGTGTCGTACCCCTCTGTATGGACACCCCAGTACGTTCGAGTCGAACCCCCACCCCTGTACGTGTCTTACCCCCCTGAACGGACACCCCAGTACGTTTGAGTCGAACCCCCACCCCTGTATGAGTCGTACCACCGTGTATGGACACCCCAGTACGTTCGAGTCGAACCCCCACCCCTGTACGAGTCGTACCCCCCTGAATGGACACCCCAGTATGTTTGAGTCGAACCCCCACCCCTGTTCGTGTCGTACCCCCCTGTATGGACACCCCAGTACGTTCGAGTCGCACCCCCACCACAACCTCCTAAGTACGGAGCGCACCCCATGCCCCAACATCACGACCGGACGTACGAGTCGTACCAAGCCACACACAAGGACAGCACCGTACAACCAAATGGCCCATGTACACACCGTACACACGCTAAAAACGCACCTACACAACCAGGACAAAACAAAACAACACAATAATACACCATTCAAATGGCACAAAGCCAGTAAACATGTCCAACAACCACTAAAATAACACAGTCACTGACCTGCAACTGCCAAAAACAAACAGAGGCCCAATACACCACCACTCCTTATAACACACCCACCCAAACTTCAAACACAGCCACACCCACCAATGGACCAATAAAAAGGGGCCACACACACAAACCATGAGCCATTGCAACAGACTCACTGCTGCCAGACACCACAGACCTACAGCACCATACTACAAGCTACACCACACCTTACACTTGCACACCTTCACACAACCACCTTCACAAACACCCCCTCATCACATTCACACACACACACACCTGCACAACCACACCCACACACCCACAACCATCCACACCCCCCCCCACCATCCACACCCCTCACCATGCCCACTACCAAGAATCCAAAGTTCAGTAACCGAGAGTTGGAGGTTCTAGTCGATGAAATCCTCAGAGTCGAGCCACAGCTCTTTGGAACATTGGTCAGAAACACCAGCATGGCAGCAAAAACAGCCATGTGGCAGACCATCATCGATGCTGTGAATGCTGTTGCGGACACCAGAAGGACCAGGCAGGAATGCCAATCCAGGTGGTACGATCTGCGGAGGAGGGTCCGAGCCAAGATGCTGGAGGAACACAACCAGGCCAACGCCACTGGAGGAGGGCCCTCCCGCAGACCCGTACACTACCAGCCCTGGGAGGAGAGGGTGATGGCCATACAGCCGGTGGAGGCAGTCGAAGGATTAGGAGGACTCCGAAACCCGGGTGAGTACACAAACAACGCACCTCACATGGGGGGAACGTCATCCACAACCAAAATCACTAACAGGCATGCAACCACCCCAACCTATCGCATGACTCAACCACACTCCATGAACACGCACATGCCACTGCCGCCACCATGCCCCATGCACCCAGCTGGACAATGTCAAGTCACAGGCCACAGAAGACACCAACACATGACACGGTAACCCGGATGGCGGGAGGGTGGGCCCCAAAAATCACATAGTGCAACTCAGAAGCAGACAACAATGCCCTCTGCCCATATGTCCTAGGTCACAGCCAGACAAACAGTGTGTACCCACACAGGAAAGACATTCCAGCAAATGGCGGACGCCTTACATCAACACATGGGGGTGAAGGCACTGTTTTGCACATGACAGCAGCTAATGAACAGCCAACATTGTGAAAGAGTGGCAGCACACACCACCACAGCAGCAGCGCACAGACACACACTACACCCAATGGGTGCCTGGAGATCAGAAACAAACGCACATCAACAAGCCAAGGGCCATTCAAAGATCTGCTAACAGTGTGTGGCCAGGAAGCTGGGCTGAGGTGACAGAGGGTGACACACAGAGGGAGGGAGAGGGGGACAGAGAGGGAGGGAGAGGGGGACAGAGAGGGAGGGAGACACAGGGACACGGACAGAGGGAGGAGGCTGACACACGGAGGGAGGGAGAGGGGGACAGAGAGGGAGGGAGAGGGGGACAGAGAGGGAGTGAGACACAGGGACACGGACAGAGGGAGGAGGCTGACACACGGAGGGAGGGAGAGGGGGACAGAGAGGGAGGGAGAGGGGGACAGAGAGGGAGGGAGACACAGGGACACGGACAGAGGGAGGAGGCTGACACATGGAGGGAGGGAGAGGGGGACAAAGAGGGAGGGAGACACAGGGACACGGACAGAGGGAGGAGGCTGACACATGGAGGGAGGGAGAGGGGGACAGAGAGGGAGGGAGAGGGGGACAGAGAGGGAGGGAGACACAGGGAGAGCAAATCAGCCGTGTGGTGTGTGGGAATGTCTGCTCGTCAGCAGGTAGACCGCGTGCATGTAGCCAAGGGTGGCCAGTGCCAGAACCCCCCCTCTTCCCCATGGCAAAACACAGGGCCATGTCACAACCTGTTCACGAGCACAACGACAGCTACCTGCATTATATAAGTGTGTGGATCCACTCCATGTGCACATGTACAGTGCTACACGGAAGGCGCCAATGCATGGCTCGCCACACCTGCCCACTCCACTGCTGACTGCAGTCACACTTGACGCAGCAAGTAAGACTGTGCCACACATAGTTAAAGGGGCCAAAGTGCTGCACAAGGGACACACCCATGCACAAGTGCACTGTGAGTGGAATGCAAGACAGATCCTAATTCCAAGAGGAAATGTGCCAACTTTGAAACTGATGAAACATGGATGTTGCATGGACCAAAATTAACATTGTCTCTCTCACACACAGGTCAACGTCGTGGTTCACCCCCCAACACTGGGGGGGAAGACTCACAGGACCCGGATCTGCAGGAGCCCGATCCCACTGGCAGCGACCACTCTCACCACTCTGTGGATGAGCCCGACCGACCTGGCCCCTCTGGTATCCAACCACCTGCAGCACCTGCGTCAGGTACAACTGTGCCAACCACCACCCCCACTCCTGCCACATCCCAGGAGACACCCAGGATCCCTGCCCCACCACCACAATGCAGGCAGGCTGGCCAGGAGGGACACGGTGTCCCGGGCACCCAGGAGGAGGCAGGCGACAACGCCAATGCCACCCCTCAGGGGTCCCGGAGACCCGATGTACCCACAAGGGCAGGCCAGGTGCAAGTGGGCAGGGGTGGTGGGAGTGGAGGACGGCGGAGGCGCGAGCCTGACCAGTTGGCTGGGGAACCGGTATTTTCCCATGTCCGTAACATCCTGGACACATACCGGCAGGACACCACGGGCCTGGCCCAGGTTGTGTCTGTCCTCGAGGGGATCAAGACCCAGCAGGCCCAGCAACATGCGGAGCTACATGCCTGTCTACTGCAACACCAACGGAGGATGGAGGACGGACAGGCTGAGCTCGTGACGGCGTACACGGGAATTCACGATACACTCCGTCGGATGGCCGACAACATGGCCGACCCTCCCTGTGCCAGAAGGCGGAGAACATCACCACCCACAGGGAGGGAGCAGGAGGAGGAGGAGGAAACATCCGATGGAGCATCCCAGACGTCGTCACGGCCTGCTTCTGAGGGTCCCCGTAGGAGGGCGGGTCGTCCACGGAAAAGACCGTGAGGGTCGGCGCAACATCACCATCTCCCAGGACACCTGGCCTGGCACCTGGCCCACTGGAGCAACAGCATCACATCATCAAGAGACATTCCCTGCCACATGGCCCTGCTGGTCACTGTCTGACCAATGTTGACAAAGACTGTGGCATGGACTCTGAGGATTTCAAATGGCAAGGACACCAACTCCCCTACTGAACTTTGGATTCCAAACTCCCGGAAAGCCCCTCACTTTATCCCCCCCTCACCAAATAAAATATCACACCATGAAGAGAAAATGCCTGCTGGTTGCATTATTATCTTACATGTGTGTTGTAAAGTCTAAACATGCCTGAGTTCTCTTTTGACTACAACCATCCACACCCTGGGGCCTGAGTCTGGCACAGGACACACGGGTCACAGTGTATTAGGCAAGACAGACATGGAGCACCATACACACCCGTGATGGGCCCAACCAGCTGAGGGGGTGGCCGCACAACCGTGCTGACAGACACATTGAGTACAGAAACAGTCATGCGCAGAGGTCAGGGATCATGTGGAGTGTCCTGGGGGGCACCCAGGTATGTGTAGACAGGTGGCAGAACCATGTCCTGCAAGCTTGAGTCCGGTGGATGCAGAGAATGGGGGCCTGGCCAACGGTGGATGCATGGGGACGGCACATGTCACAATACCCACACAGTCATGGACATCATGCCCAATACACAGTCTCGGGAAAACCATGCCAGACATGCTGGATGCACCGTGGCAACACACCAGCATTGACTGAGAAGAGGCACCTTGGAGGCATAGGGACACCTTTATTAGTCATGTTTTCGGGATTGCAGAGGCAACTTGAAGTACACATGAACACATCTTGTGGAGTAACATGTGGGTCCAACACTGGCACCCCCCTTCTGCAGCACAAATGCGTGATAGCCATGGAACTGGCACACAATTGTCGGCTAACAGCTAAACACCCACAGCTGCTCACGGAGAGACTGCCATACACCATTGATCCGCTGATGTGGAAGTCACACACCATGTCAAGCCAATGCTAACCGTATGTGTCCGAGGGCAGTGTCACACACATTGATGCCATCATCACAATCCACTATCCCATCACTGATGACTGTCAACCAGTCAGACCATCTATTCAGGTGTACACAGCTGCATGTCGTGTCCCATGGTGACGCTACATGGCTGCAGAGGAACCAAACATCGACAGGGGCAGTGTGCATACATCGTGAACAACTGCCACACCCAATACACCCCTGATGCATCCCTTACCCTAAGGAGACTTCCAAACGTGTCCGTGCCTGTAACGCTGAGTCAGCCCACGATGACGTGTCCATGAGGAATAGCAGTGCCACAACAATGCAAGCAGCAGACGGCATGCGCAAGTACCTGGGGAAGAGTGACACACAAGAAGTCAGCCACAAAAACCACAGCCACTTGCATGTGCATGTACTCAACACATGTATGGATGACAACATGCTAGGTCACAATTATAACTGGGGAAATACAACCATCACTGGCACCATCACTCCAGTGACACACCCACACACACCTCTGACTCACGTGCCATTCATGCAGGTGGAGACACACATCACAACACATGCCACACGGGGACCAATGCGTGCACACTCAGACACTGGTACTCACCACTAAGCAAAGAAGTCGCGTATGAGCCGAGTCTGGATGTCCTCTTGCGGCTCCACATCCTCCACATCACTAGCCCCATTGCCAAGCCCTTCGTCCTCCACGGGTGGATGGTCCTCGTCATCTTGATCCAGGATGAGTGGCACAGCTTTCTCAACTGCCATGTTGTCCAGCATACAGCAGACCATGAAGATTTTGCAGACCTTCGCAGGGGCATATGGGAGGGCGCCGCCGGTCTTGTGGAGGCACCGAAAGCAGCTCTTCAGCAGGCCAAACGTCCTCTCTATCACTCGCCTTGTCCGGCCATGGGCGGTGTTGTAGCGGAGCTGGGCCGGCGTGATGGGGTTGCGGAGAGGTGTGAGCAGCCATGGCATGTTGGGATAGCCAGCGTCCCCTACATGGGAAGCACATGGACATCGTTAGAACAGGAGAAGCGGTTGTGCTGGAAGTCTACACAAAATACAGGACAGACAGACTGTACCCACCAACAACACATGCTCGTTCGTTGCGCAGCTGCATCATCATTTCAGGCATCCTGCTACGCCTCATGATGTAGGCATCGTGTGCTGATCCTGGAAAACGAGCACAGACATGTGAAATCACCATGTTGGACAGACACACCACAAGGGCATTGATGGAGTGGTAGTGCTTCCGATTGCGGTACGCTACCTCCCGTGCGTGTGGTGGTACCAAAGCTACATGTGTCCCATCTATGGACCCAATGACATGGGGCATCCCTCCCAGGGCATAGAATCCACGCTTGACCCCAGTCATCTGTTCAGGGGTTGGGAACTTGATGAAGTCATCCAGGTGAATCAACATGGCCTCTAAGAAATCATGCAGCACACGGCAGAACATGCTCTGGGACATGCCACCAACATGAGCTATGGTATATTGAAAGGTACCCGTGGCTAGAAAATGTAGGGCTGCCATTACCTTCAGCTTGGGTGTCAGTGCCGTAGGATACCTGTGCAGCGGTTGCAGGTGTGGTGCCAGTCTCGCCGTCAACTCCAGAATCAACAGTTGGGGGAAGCGGTAGCACCGGATCCGATCATTCTCCCGCATGTCAGCCAAGTCCGGCATTGCTCGGGGAAGAGGCGGCGCTCTGCAGTAATTTGGAAGTGACACGGAAGAGTGAGTGCACCACAACAACAAATCATTTGTACTGAGCACATGTTATTCTGTCTATACACATATGCTACATACAGAGTGAGGTATGTGCCACATGCCCTGGACACGTATGCCTGCCAGGTGACACTCCTACCAAGACCCAGCTACACACGGAGATTGTGAACCTCCACATGCCATGCCATGGGATTAGCTGTGTCCCAGTGCAAGTGAACAGCCAGACGCAAGACAGGAGTGACATACACCCACACATCAGCAGAAGTAGGAGGCAGATTGCAGAGACTGGTAGCGGAACACTAGAGCCACAGGTCACATGACATTACACTAGGACAGCCCACACACCTTGCCATGAAGGTGCACATGACATGACTCACCACACATTCATTGAGAGGATGCAGACATGTCCTTGTCACGCTACTCCGTGTCCCATGCATACATGCGCACCTCACATCCGAAACCACATGTGGCATGGTGTGCGGAACAGTGTGCGATGTCAATCTACACACAGACACATGTTGGTTGCTGCAACAGCTGCAGCTTTTGAGGGTGCTCCAACATCAACCAAATGGGAAGCCCCCACACATACATGACATAGTCACATCGTGCACCGTGGGTAGTGACAAGTCATGTGTGGTAACCCCTGTTCCGGCCATCAGGGGACACTTGCGTGTGTTGGTGTCCATGCCATGCCAGTGACGCTCATCCCAAGTGTGCAGTACGACATGCACACATGTCCAAGGAGTCAAGGGCATGCCTGGCACACATTGCACCGTCACACATTACATCTGTACACATCTCATCATACATCTGGTGCCTTCTCGACTCAGGAGTAATGTGCCACATCACAGCCTGTCACACCTGTGCCCCACACATGTAGTAATGCACAGACAATACCTTGATGTCCATTCATGGACAAGTATGTCCATCCATGGACAAGTATGTCCGCCCTATTCCTTCCTGTGTGCTGCCTGTCACCACTGTGATGTGTGAAAACCATTACTGCTGCTGAGAGGGCCTGTGTACGTTCCCATATCACTATGGGAGTGCTGCCGTATGGGTACCCATCGTGATGGCGAGCGTACAGGCATGTGTACGGTCCGTACCACTACGAGTACGCATATGCAAGAACACCCATAGTGGTACAGGCCGTACACATGCCTGTACGCTCACTATCACTACGTGTAGGCATACGCGAGGACACCCATAGTGATAGTGAGCGTACAGGCGTGTGTACGGCCCGTACCACTACGAGTACGCATACGCAAGAACACCCATAGTGGTACGGGCCGTACACACGCCTGTACGCTCACTATCACTATGGGTGTCCTCGCGTATGCGTACTCGTAGTGGTACGGGCCGTACACACGCCTGTACGCTCACTATCACTACGTGTACGCATACGCGAGGACACCCATAGTGATAGTGAGCGTACAGGCGTGTGTACGGCCCGTACCACTACGAGTACGCATACGCAAGAACACCCATAGTGGTACGGGCCGTACACACGCCTGTACGCTCACTATCACTATGGGTGTCCTCGCGTATGCGTACTCGTAGTGGTACGGGCCGTACACACGCCTGTACGCTCACTATCACTACGTGTACGCATACGCGAGGACACCCATAGTGATAGTGAGCGTACAGGCGTGTGTACGGCCCGTACCACTGTTGTATTATAATTATTTTACCATAGGACCACACTTACCAATAGTCCATTCCCAATTACCAATTATCAATGATCAGTCAGTTGGCAGTGAAGAAGGGTCAATCATTTATTATACAAAGGAACTCTGGCCAGAGGAGCCTCTCACATCCTCACCCCTCGAGGTGCGCGGAGAAGACTGACGACTTACAGTCAAAACCAGACAGATATACTTTCAGTGAACACATGAAGTCAGCACATGGAAATCTACAAGTTGGCTCGGAGGAGAGGAAGACCCATATTTGGCGCACATAATTAGCTCAGCTCAGGCACAGGAATGTGCTTATCTCACAACTCGGCCGTGGGGCCTCAGACGGTTTACTTTCAGCTGCTCTTAGTAAATCACACTCCAAGAGGGAGGGGGATTGTGCCATGCACGGAGCTACAGAACAAATGTCTGCATCAGAGGTCTTTTCTGCCATTAACAAGCTTCTATTTCTTATAACAGAAACATACAGAAACATCCATATTATAGACTTAGCTGGAGGAAAGCAATGTAGCATAACAAGTCTCTTACTGAGAAGGCAAGAATAAGATAGAAGCTTCCATATTACAGAAACAATTCTATACACCTGAAGCTTGCACATTACAAAAGATAGCTCAGTGGGTTGCAGCACATGAATAACAAACTGCGACTTCATATTGATTAGACATATTAGATACACTGGGCTTAACTATATATTTAACTCGAAGGGAAGCATTAATGTTTTCAGTAAATGCTTAATCACATTCTGCTTTAATTTACAACACCACTACGAGTACTGTTGGACTTGGCCCTTCTGGCAGGTTCACCCCTGAACTTTTTTTTGCTTTTTACTGGTGACTTGGTGTGGTGATTTTTTGGTTTCTACGCACTTTCCCTGTGTTCCAGGGTAAAGTGCGTGCGTGCTCTGAGTGCATGTGGTGAGATAGGCCTGCCCTCCCATAGGAATGCATGGGGAATGTATGTGTCCCTAGTAGTTCCTGATGCGTGGGGTGTGCAGGCCCAAGTTTGGTATGTGCGGACTCGTGGGAGTGAATGCTGCGCTATGATGTGTGCGGCGTGCATGTACCTAGTGTGGAAGTGCCACTTCTAGAGGTGGGCACTTCTGTGTGCAGTGTGTCTGTCGCGTGATTGGCTGGTCATGTCATGTGACGGGCTAGGGATTCCCCAGAGTCAGGATGAGTCACCCAGTGGTGAATGGGGAGATCAGCAGCTAGATGGGAGGGAGGAGTACACCTGGGTCCTGAATAGGACAGGGTTTTCCACACACAATGCTGGCCCCGCCCCCTGTGGTGCGACTGACAACCCTAGCCCTGCCAGTGAATAGAGTGAGGGGCTGAGCACATCAAGGGTGCTCCCCAACCAGCTGCGACTGGTTTTCCCCCTCACCCTGAACCCAGAACAAAGGGTTTGACTGTATAAAAATGGGGCTGTGTCCCCACAGAAATTGTTCTCTTGTTGGATCCTGACAGAGGGGGGCTTGCTGCTGGTGGGGGCCCAGGAGGGACCGCCATGGGGGCTACCTCCCTGCTGGAGGGCCCTGTGTGCTGGCCCCTGGGCCCTACCTTGCCCCCTGGATGGCTTCAGGACCTTTTGGACCTTTTTGCTGGTCCTTGGTCTCTGCCCAGGCTTGGTGCAGCCTGCTAGCGCCCTGGGAGCGCTACATCGCTTTATTTGCCCCATAGGAGCGCTGGAGCTCCGAAGCGAGGCGCTGCCGTCTGTTTAGAGGGAATCCCCGTCGTAGGGATTCCCCCCTGATGCTGCCGAGAGCGGGTGCCCACCCCGCATTCTGATTATGCCTAGCGGGAGCCCACCCCGCTTATATTGTGCCTTTGGTGCGGGTGCCCACCCCGCTTATGTCTTTAATTGGCGGGTGCCACCCCGCTTCTGTGGTTGAAATTTGCGGGTGCCCACCCCGCGATTCTTGAAGATCACCGCTGCGGCCCGAGTCGCGGCCAAAAACGGAAGTCAGGCGGGAATGTGCCTGGCGGCGGGCGGGACTTCCGGTTTTACAAAGGAAGTCCCGCGCACGCCGCCGCCTGAGAAGCTGCCCGGAGTGAAGGTGATGGTGCCTGCCTGCGCGGGGCTCCCATGGCTGAGGGAGAGCCCCGCGGGCACCAGCAAGTGGAGACTGAAGGCGGAGGGGGCTCGAGGCACATTGCTGGTGCCTGCCCCCACCGCGTGCGAAGAGCAGAGTGCCGGCGCCAGGAGTGAGACGGGGCTCCCCAGAGCGAGGGAGAGCCCCGCGTTGCCGGAAGGAGGGAGAAGAGACAGAAGGAGTCCGATCACACAGCCCCGGTGAGTAGGGGCTATCTTCCATGTTGTGGGTGCCGGTCCCAGACCGGCCTATGTCCTGAGCGCCCCCCCCCCTGATAGGGGGGGGCGTGCTCCAACGACGGGGCACATCGTTGAAGAGCCTGTGAGGCTCCACCGAGGCCACCCTTATTTCAGAGCGCGAGTACGCTCCAAAGTCGGGGGCATGAGTGTTTTGAGCGCTAGGCGCTCCAACCTGGGGGCCATTTGATATTTAGAAGTCCCAGGGGGACTTGGGGGGCCAATTGTTCTAGAGCCACGAGGCTCCAACGCTTGGGCACGATTGTTTCTCGAGCCTACCTGGCTCCCACAAGCCTAATTGTTTCTTGAGCCCACGAGGCTCCAACGGAGGGCGCCTGTATGTCGATTTAGAGCCCCAGATGGCTCCAACGCTGGGGCATGATGATTTCAGGAGCCAGTGTGCTCCAGGGGGACATGTCGTTTTAGAGCCTAGGTGGCTCCAACGTTTGGACAGTATTCCAAGAGCTTAGAGGGCTCCAAGGATTGGCGCAGTTTGTTCTGAAGGGCTGATGAGAGCCCATGCCTTATTTGCGCAGCACTTAGTGCCAGCTGCAGCGTTTAGGCCCTGTGCTTGTCCCCAGCTGCCCAGCAAGTAGTGGGCAGCTGCGACGTTTAGGTTCTGGCGCAACCTGGACTCTAATATGCTTTTGGGTGCTAGGAAATGTACGGTGTAGTATGTTTGGCGCACGCATACGCAAGAACACCCATAGTGGTACGGGCCGTACACACGCCTGTACGCTCACTATCACTATGGGTGTCCTCGCGTATGCCTACACGTAGTGATAGTGAGCGTACAGGCGTGTGTACGGCCCGTACCACTACGAGTACGCATACGTGAGGACACCCATAGTGATAGTGAACATAGGCACGCGTGTACAGGCCGTTGCTATGCATTTGGGGTGCCCTAGGGCCCCGGAACGCACCGTACCTATGTGTGAAGCTCCAAATTACATAGGAGACACATGAGGGACAAGTATTAAGGCCTACATGCATGCTGGTTGTCATGGGGACCAAGTTCAAAATTAGATTTTGTTCAGGAAGGTGCACAGCAGAAGTCAGTTGGAATGAATCTACATTGTTGAAATGTGTTTGTGGGGCTGACATCATGCAGGAGAAAAAAACTGATTGAGAACCCACAGACTGCTAGGTTTGAAGGGATTGGAGGAAACATACGATGCAAATGTGAGTGACCAATCACTCTGTACTCCTGTGCATGAGATGGGCCAGCAAGGCAGATATAAGGCAGCCAGGTCCCATGAGGGAGCACTTGCCTGCACATCTCTGTATTCCACGACCCAGCTGCTGCTACTGATTCCCTGGAACCATGTCAAGGGCTGTGGAGAGGTCACAGCCATTCACCCTGGAGGAGAACATGGCTTTGGTGGATGTGATCCTCCCACGGTACCCCATGCTGTATGGGCGACCAGGTTATCAGGTGAGTTCAGTGTCCTCTGGCACAGACTGTGTCCCTTTTTTGTGACTGTGACTTCTGCCATTGTGTCCAGGTGTGACACACATGCTATGTACTGTAGGGGGGATCCCAGGGGGGGGAATGCCTGATGTCTCCCAGCAGTGCCCTGAGACAGGAGGGGTGGGGGCCTATCACTCCCAGCAGTGCCCTGAGACCGGAGGGGTGGGGGCCTATCACTCCCAGCAGTGCCCAGAGACAGGAGGGGTGGGTGTGATGCACAGTGTGAGCCTGGAGCATTGCTTGTGTAGTTGCCCTCATTCCACCTGTGTCCTTTAAATGGCACGTACTGCTTTTGGCCTTCCCCCAGAGGATCATGTCCCTATGACAAAGGTGCAATGCGTTGGATGCATACTATGCCTTGTTGGAAACAGCAAATGTGTTATGATCTGTGACCCTGTGACATGTGCCAGGTGTATTGAGGTAGTGTCACTTGTCCATCCTCACAGGTAGACGCCTCTGCCAAGGAGAAGATATGGCTGGACGCCGTCAGCGCCGTGAGGAGTGCGGATGGTAGGAAGCGGCGCCTGCCCCAGGTGAGGAAACGCTGGCAGGATATCCGGTGCTGGACGCGGAGGATCGCACGGGCCCTGCTGGGGGACTCACCTGAGAGCCATAAGAACCGCGGGCGCCGCCGTCTCTCCCACATCCAGAAACGTGTGCTCGCGGTGGTCTTTCCTGACTTGGACAGGCGCCTACAGGAGATGCAGCAGCCGGAAGGGGGTAGGTACATGTGTGTGTTTGTTGTGTTTCACCAGCATTTGTAAGTGCACTGTTCCATGGATACACTTCCAGGGTTTATGGTGCTGTGCAGATCCTGTTACCCACAGTGTTGCAGGCCTCTCCTGCCTCCCTTCCCCACCTTGAAATGTGTTCCCTGGTCTCTGTGTAGTCACTCCATCACAAAGTTATGTAGCCTGACACCTTCTCCAAGTGTACAATGCCTGCAGCATCCGGTGTGGGGGTGGTGTGTAACAGGTTTAGTGACCTTGCCTGTGCCCTGTCCAGTTCTGGACTTGTGGGTTCCATGTAAGTTGGCACTAATGCTGATTCCAGACATGGGAGTTAATCTCTTGAGTGCCAGGCCTTCCAGCAGGCATGTCCCATGTGGTGGCCTGTGACATGATGTGCATGAGTGTGCGTTACGCATAGTGCAGGGATGTTAGCGTGTGTTGCAGTCATTCCCATTCAGGAGCATGGAGTTGTGTGGCCACTACTGTCCCCAGGGGCATCTTTTCCTAGGTATCATGTGTGTAATCCGAGAATGTCGACAATCTCTGTGTCTACAGCATAGGTTGTGCTCTGTGCCATTGTCCCCTGGCGGATGTATGTCGTTACAATGCACACTTTTACAACGCATGCACTTACAACGCATTTTTTACAACGCACAATCCATTACAACGCATGACATTACAACGCAGGACACTACAACGCATTTTTAAAAACTACCTTTACAACGCATTTCCATTACAACGCATACTACCTTTACAACGCATACCATTACAACGCATAATATTAAATTGCATTTAAGGTAAGTATTAGATAGTATAGGGGTAAAAATTACTATTCTAACTCCAGGGGGTGCAACAGTAGGGTAAGTGTTGGATAGTATAGGGGTAAAAATTACTATTCTAACTCCAGGGGGTGCAACAGTAGGGTAAGTGTTGGATAGTAGAGGGTTAAAAATTACTATTCTAACTCCAGGGGGTGCAACAGTAGGGTAAATGTTGGATAGTGTAGGGGTAAAAATTACTATTCTAACTCCAGGGGGTGCAACAGTAGGGAAAGTGTTGGATAGTATAGGGGTAAAAATTACTATTCTAACTCCAGGGGGTGCAACAGTAGGGTAAGTGTTGGATAGTATAGGGGTAAAAATTACTATATTATGCATTGTAATGGTATGCGTTGTAATGGTAGTATGCGTTGTAATGGAATGCGTTGTAAAGGTAGTTTTTAAAAATGCGTTGTAGTGTCATGCGTTGTAATGTCATGCGTTGTAATGGATTGTGCGTTGTAAAAAATGCGTTGTAAGTGTAGTGCGTTGTAAAAGTTGCGTTGTAAAGGTTGTTCCCCTCCCCTGGCACCATGTTTATTGACGTGAGATGTATTACAAGTGTCCACTGTCCAGCCTGACCTGATTTTCAAAGTACATACTCACGGTGGCCATTGCCTGTGTGTCTTGTAGCAATCATCTGATGATGCCCATTTGTACATGATTCTTTGGACAGGCGCACCTTGGGTATTTGGTGTGCAATCTTGAATGATTGCATCCCATGTGTATTTCACCCAGACTAAGAGATGTAAGTGCTTCCTGTGTCTCCACAGATTTGTCTCATGTAGGGGGTGGGTGGGGCGGCCATGGCCTACATGTCAAGACCTGTCATCTCCTTGCTCGGACTGGCCAGTGTGAGATGTTTGTCTGGACATACACTCAAGGTGCAGCGTGCCAGTCAGGGTGGGCATGTTCACAGTATTACCTATGCTGCATGTGCCTCTAGTTCCTGGATTTGGTCCCTGCTCATCCCAATTTCCTGCCACGCTGTGTGGTGCAGATGCAGTGCTGGATTGTCCCCAGGGCCTTGCTCCTCAGTCAGAATACCATGTAATCTCATTTGCTATTGTGTCATGCTCTCCATAGTTTTTCCATGGCATGGTGGGTCACACAACTGTGTCTTGCAGGGCCTACGTATGTACCTTGTTTTGTAGTTGTAACTCATCCTTTGTTTCAGGCTATGCACTGTAACCTACGTAGATTGTACTCATGTGACATATGTATACAGTTGTATGATTACTTTCTGTCTCTTCACCCTGCCCACAGCATCGTCGGGGGACACGGAGGGAGACATGGACACAGACGGCGCGGAGGGACCGAGCACCAGTGCCAGCGGTGACATCGGGGCTGGCACTTCGAGTGGGACTGAGGCGGAGGAGAGTGAACCCGGGGACCTGTCGACTGGCACAACAGAGTATGAAGCTGACGGGTCCGAGGATGATCTCTCCGAGTGGGCGGTGGCTGCACCACCATCTGACAGCAGCCCTACATCTGGCACCGCCCCCTCCATTGGCATCAGCCGCCTCCCACGTGCTCGTGTCCCTTCCCAACGTGCCCTGTCACCACATGTCTCCTTCCTGCCAGGCACCGCACCCCCTGCCCCTGTCACCACTGCTGCCGCCAATGCTGAGTCTGTGGACATCCAGCGGCAGTTGCAGATTGGTCAGACTGCGATCCTTAATGTCCTCCATGGCCACAGCCAGGTCCTCAACAACATGGAGGCATACTTGGAGGGCATTCATTCATCGCAGGCTGACCAACGCAACTTGCTGAGGTCCATAGACTTCACACTGACTGCAGCAGTGGGTCTCCTGCAGCGCTACGTCCCACCCTCTACCCCTGCTCCTTCCACAATTCCCACTCCCATGCCTGTCCCACATACACCCAGACGTAAGCATGCACCCACCACAACAGACACAGGCACCACACCAGCAGGGAAGGTCCGCCGCACACCTCCTGACACGCACACACAGGGTGCAGTAGGCACACCCACTGGGTCGGGGGGCAAACGTGTGACACGCAGCCAGAGTGGGAGTCCGCATTCCACCCAATCCACTCCCTCCAAATCCCATCCCCTCAGCTCTCCTGGCCACATCTCCCCCAAAGACTCCTTCATGGCCGCTCTGTCCCTGAGCCCCACAGTGACACCACCCCGCAAGCGGTCAAGGAGGTCCCCGGTCAGGGTGCTTGAGTCCCCCCCCTGTCCACACCCTCCCCCAGTGGCGCTGCGACCCATCCCTCTGACCCCCCCCCTCCTTGGGGCCTGTGGTTCCTTCGGGTGCAGGGGAGTCCCTGGAGGACCTTGCTAAGGTGTGCAGCGAGATCCTGGCCTCCGCCTTTGGCCCTGCCCCACCCCCTGTGGTGGAGTCCTCCATCCCTGCACCCACAACGCCTACCCTTCACCCTCCTGTCCCTGCGGTGCCTGTTTCTTCCCCCCCACATGATGCCCTCACCCCTGTGGAAGACAACGGATTGTAACTGTGCAGGCAAGCTAGGGGACACGCATCCCACTGTGTCCCCCATCCAGCTGGGACTCCTGGACTGCCCTATGGCCTTTGTTAATATTGGACTTACGTCATACTAGTTTTTTGCTCATGCTGAATAAAGCTATTTATTTTTAGCCCTTGGAACACTCCTGCATTGCTGGCATTACTGTTGGTGGGGCTGCTACATGGTTGTGGGTGTTGGTCATGTGTTGGCTGTGTGGGAAATGTAGTAGTGTGCTGCTCATAGGGGGGACCCTGGGATCTGTGTGCCATCACACGGTGTTAGCTACCTTTCTCCATTCATGTAAGCAGTTGCTGCATGTTGCAATTGTCCAAAGGTGTATTCCTTCCTCTGTGTACCCTGACTTCTTCCCTGCAGGGTGTCCCCTGACTTTAGCACAGAGCTGTGTGTCCATTAGCTGGGTGTGTGACGTAGTCCTTCACCTTTGCACATGCATGCTGAGCGATGTCTCCACCTGCATCATTCGTGGCATCCTTGGTAGTCATTGTACTTGTGTATGTGGCCTATTGACATAACTTCATGTGTACATGTTTTCTTTTGTGCGCTATGCATGCGTATACTCCCAGCCTCGCACACATGTGGTACATGTACTGCAGGGTCTTTGTGCACCTGACTGACTTTTGTGGGCACGGTATCTGTGGCTACTCCACCCTTTGCATTCCATGGGCACTGCTGGGAGGACTCTGCACCCACCCCTCCTGTCTCAGGGCACTGCTGGGAGTGATAGGCCCCCACCCCTCCTGTCTCAGGGCACTGCTGGGAGTGATAGGCCCCCACCCCTCCTGTCTCAGGGCACTGCTGGGAGGACTCTGCACACACCCCTCCTGTCTCAGGGCACTGCTGGGAGTGATAGGCCCCCACCCCTCCTGTCTCAGGGCACTGCTGGGAGGACTCTGCACACACCCCTCCTGTCTCAGGGCACTGCTGGGAGTGATAGGCCCCCACCCCTCCTGTCTCAGGGCACTGCTGGGAGGACTCTGCACACACCCCTCCTGTCTCAGGGCACTGCTGGGAGTGATGGGCCCCACCCCTCCTGTCTCAGGGCACTGCTGGGAGGACTCTGCACACACCCCTCCTGTCTCAGGGCACTGCTGGGAGGACTCTGCACCCACCCCTCCTGTCTCAGGGCACTGCTGGGAGGACTCTGCACACACCCCTCCTGTCTCTGGGCACTGCTGGGAGTGATAGGCCTCCACCCCTCCTGTCTCAGGGCACTGCTGGGAGGACTCTTCACACAACCCTCCTGTCTCAGGGCACTGCTGGGAGTGATAGGCCCCCGCCCCTCCTGTCTCAGGGCACTGCTGGGAGGACTCTGCACACACCCCTCCTGTCTCTGGGCACTGCTGGGAGTGATAGGCCCCCACCCCTCCTGTCTCAGGGCACTGCTGGGAGGACTCTGCACACACCCCTCCTGTCTCAGGGCACTGCTGGGAGTGATAGGCCCCCACCCCTCCTGTCTCAGGGCACTGCTGGGAGGACTCTGCACACACCCCTCCTATTTCACAATATGTACGCTCATGGCATACACGGATGTGGGTACGCTCCATGCATTCGAGGTGGGGGTACGTGTCGTACTTACACTGTTGGGGTGGGGGTACGCTCCATGCTTTCGAGGTGAGGGTACGGGTCGTACTTACACTGTTGGGGTTGGGGGTACGCTCCATACGTCCGCGGGTGAGGGTACGGGTCGTACTTACACTGTTGGGGGTACGCTCCATACGTACGCGGGTGTGGGTACGGGTCGTACTTACACTGTTGGCGTTGGGGGTACGCTCCATACGTACGCGGGTGTGGGTACGGGTCGTACTTACACTGTTGGGGTTGGGGGTACGCTCCATACGTACGCGGGTGAGGGTACGGGTCGTACTTACACTGTTGGGGTTGGGGGTACGCTCCATACGTCCACGGGTGTGGGTACGGGTCGTACTTACACTGTTGGGGGTATGCTCCATACGTACGCGGGTGTGGGTACGGGTCGTACTTACACTGTTGGGGTTGGGGGTACGCTCCATACGTATGCGGGTGTGGGTACGGGTCGTACTTACACTGTTGGGGTTGGGGGTACGCTCCATATGTACGCGGGTGTGGGTACGGGTCGTACTTACACTGTTGGGGTTGGGGGTACGCTCCATATGTACGCGGGTGAGGGTACGGGTCGTACTTCCACTGTTGGGGTTGGGGGTATGCTTCATACGTCCGCGGGTGTGGGTACGGGTCGTACTTACACTGTTGGGGTTGGGGGTACGCTCCATACGTACGCGGGTGGGGGTACGGGTCGTACTTACACTGTTGGGGTGGGGGTACGCTCCATACGTACACGGGTGGGGGTACGTGTCGTACTTACACTGTTGGGGTGGGGGTACGCTCCATGCATTCGTGGTGAGGGTACGGGTCGTACTTACACTGATGGGGTGGGGGTACGCTCCATGCATACGGGGTGGGGGTAGGGTCCGTACATATCCGTCCCCACGCTATGTGATGCTTTTGCGGCCCGTACCCAGGCCTTTGCCACGTGGGTATGAGCCGTCCCGCCATTGTTGGGGTGACGTGGGTGTGGGCGTGGTACGACTCGTACCCACGCTGTTCAGGCGTGGGTACGGGACGTACCTGTCTGGTTGTGTTGCCGGTTCACGTCATGACGGACTTCCGTTGTGGCGGTCGCTGGCTTAGCTGGACACGCCCCCACCCCCTTGTAGTGACCAGGGCATGGGAGTCAGGTATGTCCAGGGCATGTGTGCTGTGTGACTTTGGTGGGGGGTTTGTGGCCTGCCCTGGTCCTGCCACCCTCACCCCACCCCACTTTCCCCCCTCCCTTAGTTGTTCTGACCTTCTGCGGCGTCTGCGTCCGAACCTGTAGAGGAGGTCGACTGCTATGAGGGCCGGGATGACACATAGGTTCGGGTCCATGTCTGTCCGTCGCGTACGGGTCCTCCTTGTTCGCGTCGTCCTGTCTGTCCATCGCGTACTGGTCCTCCTTGGTCGCGTCGTCCTGTCTGTTCGTCGCGTACTGGTACTCCTTGTTCGCGTCGTCCTGTCTGTCCGTCGCGTACTGGTCCTCCTTGTTCGCGTCGTCCTGTCTGTCCGTCGCGTACTGGTACTCCTTGTTCGCGTCGTCCTGATTTCCCGGCAGATTTTGGCAGCCAGAAAATATTCACCGTGCGGGATGACGTCGGTGCGAATCGTGATTCCTGGTTCGTGAATGGCAGGCTGCGAGCGTCCCGACGTCAGGTCGGCGCTTTCCCGGATCGAATTTGTAGGTTTATTTTGTTCGGTCGGGGTTTTTTACGATTCGTACGGAAATGTTGTTCCCGTGCGAATCGTAATTCCATGTTTGTATATTTTGACGACCGGGTACGCGTCGGACGGAGAATATGCTCCGTCCGACGGTTCGTACCCGGTTTTTACAGGATCGTGATCGGCACCTAAGTGATTTGCCCAGGATTTTAGGAATTTGAGACGATGTGGTGATTTATCTCTGGTTTTCCAGTTTCAAAGATGGCAGCTCTGGCTACTTTGCCACAACTAACTGTAGTACTAGGTATCATACCTCCTTTCCTTTGACAGCAAAGAGAATTTGCGGTCAGGTACTGAAAGACACATGAACGCAAATAGCAAAAAGACAATGATCCATCACTTGAAGAAAAGACACACTTGAAGTCACATATTTTTGGGCATTACCTCTTTACGCATCGTGTTCCACTGAATGGCACTTGTATTGACAAGTAGCTTCTGCTCTGATGGTGCCCCGGAATCAAAGTTCCCCACCTTCACATAGTAGATGGTCCCATCTGGCTTAAGCTGCCAGTTAATCACATCATACAAGGCTGGTGGATCACCATTTACATCAAAGTACATCTCATCCCCCAGGCTGTTCTTGAAGCGCACATTCCTCAAGTAAAGTAAGAGCTGGAAGACAATAAAAACAAATTTAGTGTGAATGTTAAATTTACCCTCTCAGTTGTAAAGCTGGTTGTTATAACCCTTAATTTCAAAACTCCCTTATTTTTTTTATGCATGTTCTTCTAGTAAGTTGATCGTCCATTCTAGCATGATGGGTTCTGATGCTTTTTGCTTGTGATTCTGGTGTTTACTTCTATTTAGAAATTGTTTGAAATTACCATATTTTGCATAGTCTACCCCCAGATTTCTGCTTTAACTATTTTTGCTGAGTGTACAACTCTGTGCACTTCCCCCTTGCTAATCAGTGTTAAAGTGCCTGTGTGCCACATTTTAACATGATTAAATTGGCATATTTAACTTACCTATAATTTCCTAGTATATCTTACAAAGTTTATACAGGGCAATTAAGTTAAATGCCGCTAGTGGGCTTTAGCACCCATTGTGGCACCCATAGTGCCACCCACTGCAGCAACTACATGCATACCATCTGCAGCCTGGTTCATACCATTTTGAACTGCAAATTTAACTTGTCAAATTAACCTCTTTTGAGATGCCAAAATCCTTACTTGAAATATGAATAAATCAACCATAGATAGGCCTTAATAATAATAATAAAGGCATTTGTAGAGCGCACAGCTACCTCGACTGAGGTGTCCTGCCGCTAAAGCGGATAACAACAAAGCAGTGCCAGCGAGGATCTAGTCTCGACGCCTGAACAGCCAGGTCTTCAAGGCCCTAGCTAAACTCCTGTTCAGAGTGCATCATACATAGTTGAAGAAGCAAGTCATTCCAGCATTTGGAGGTTCCCACCTCGAACGTTCTGCCTCCCATTCTCACTTTAGCAAAGTGGGGGATGGTGAGGTAGCATTTATGTTTGGACCTCAGCGATTTGCCCTACTGGTAATGGCGAAGTCTCTTCCTCAGATAGTTGTGGCCTGTGCCCTGGTAGGCCCGGAAAGCAAACGTAAGGGCCTTGAATTCAACTCTCTTGGTCACCGGGAGCCAATGGAGTTGCCTGAGGTGGGGGTAAATATGCTGACGGAGAGGAACCTTGCAGACCAGTCTAGCAGCCGTGTTTTGCACTATCTGCAGCCTACGGATTAACCCACTAGGCAGACCCAGATAGGGTCAGTTGGCGTAGTTAAGATGCAAGGTGACTAATACATGCACTATAGTTTTACGGGCAATCTCTGGCAAGATGTCAATGAATTTTGAAATAGTTTTCATCTTGCCAAACCAGGCCTCAGATACGTGCTGGACATGGACAGAAAGGGATAAGTCACTATCCCATCTGACTCCAAGATTCTTGACCTAGTCCTTAGGTACAGGAGCAGTTCCCAGTTCTGCCGGCCACCACAGGGCAGCCGGGCGTGGGACTGCTTGATTAAAATTGTTGCTCATCCAGCCAGAAATGCTTTTTAGACAGTCTTTGAAGGGGTCAAAGTGTGATGACGACATCTCACTGAAGGAGAACATTAGTTGGGTGTCATCCGCATAGGATATCACCTTGATCCACTTATTAGAAATGAGCTCTTCCAGTGCCAATGCATAGTGACTCTGCGATGCGCAAGAACAAGTAGCATAGCGGAAAGGCGGCAAGAGGCGTCCGGGCAGTGTTTCACAAAGCCCAAGAGGCAGACCGACGAGTCAGGGGATACAGATGAGGAGGAAATCTCTGTAATGGTGGTACACACCTCTTGCCAGTATGCAGAGACTTTCGGGCACAACCAGGCCAGGTGAGAAAAGTCCACCGTGAGAGCCGAGCAGAGGAGACATCTATCGCTGGAAGCGAAGCCCATTCTATAAAGCTGAGCAGGGGAGCAATATATTCTATGTAAATATTTAAAATGGATGAGGCACAGGTGATAGTTAGGCGACAAACGTTTGGTCTGTCTACAACAGTACAGCCAGTCCTCCGAGATCAGTACCCAGATCCTCGCTCCAGGCAATACGGGCACAATCAGCCGATATGGGGGATGCTGCCAACGTGGAGACCAGTTTGCGGGGGGAGGCATAAGTATAAACCAGGTCAAGAGAAGCCATCAAGGGAGGGGGCCGAGGGAAAGTGAAATGTAGCTTCCGGCAAGACGCTTTAAGTTGATAATAGAGCAGTGTGTCCATTGGGCCGGATTCCGCTCGAAGGGAGAAAAAGCTAATCTGTGTAGTTGGCATTGGCTTCCTCTCAGTTTTTATGGGAGATGCAATATAATCAGAATTAATGTTTTACCTAAATTTCCGTACTTATATTGCTCAATACCTCTGCGGGTTCTTCGGACTCTCTTTAAGCGATTAGACAGTGCTATTGGCAGTTTGATTTGCGGGTATAAACGCGCCAGGAGGGCTCTTTGGCTTATGAAACTACCTTGTACCCAAGGGGGTTTTAAGCTCCCAGACTTCAAGCTCTACTACTGGGCTGCTTTTCTTGGATGGATTTGGGGCCTGCTTAGCGGGTCGGATGCTGGTCCGGCTTTGCTGTCCTATTAGTTAGCTGGTGGTCCATCAGCCGGATTTATGCTATAGTAGATCTCTGATCCTAAATACTTCAAGCGAGTTAAGTTTAAGGTAGTTAAAGATATTACCATGGTTTGGCAGGACATCTGTAAGCAATACTCTCCGCCCCGGCTACACCATTATATGCTACTATGGGGCAATCCTATGCTGCTCGATATATTTCAAGATACTATCGGAAAAGGCTGGCAATGTAACAGCATCAATCAGATCGGATAATTGTACAATGCACAGGGGTTCTGGTTTTTTATCTCAGTAAAAGCAGAGTTTGGACTATTTCAGAGTACCTTTTTTAAGTACTTACAAATCAGGGACTTTTTTTGTAAGAGGTCAAAAGCTATTAGTCATGCCAAACCCGTCGGAAATCTTATTTGGAATATATACGAGCTCAGGCCAAGGCGCAATTGGCACTGCTTATCAGAAATTTCTTCCAGCAGCTAATGATGATAGAACACAGATAGCTATTAAACTAACAATGACTTCCCTAAGTTATAGTAGTGGTTCCCCAAAGGGAAATCTACCCAACTTCAAAGTTGTACTCAAAATATTTTTTCTCAAATAATCTTGTGTGAATAAATTCAATTAAATTGAGGTGCTATGTTGGTTCAGCCACCTTACTATCAGAAGGTGCTCACAGCAAATTATAACAATAATGTGGTCGAACAATAAACATATTAGAACCTTTTTTTTAGCACTCTCTCAAGGTGTAATGAAAGACCATTGAGTCATCATCAATGAAACAACACTAATCTAATAAATTCGCAAATGTCCCAATTTTGGACCAGGATTCAAAGTTGAAGTTATCTCTTCTCCTGACAGCAATAATGTAAGAGTCCAAATAATTTGTTATTTCCACTGTTGGTTTATTCTTTGTTCAGTCCTACAATACTCAGCCGACACGTGTTAAACATAAGACTTTTTCCAGGCAATTAAAAAATATCCTAATCCAGGCCTCTCTAGCCTTCAACTACAGTTAATTAGATGGCTCAGTTCCATATTCAAACGTTGGTCGGAGTTAAAAAGAAACAATCGTTTTGTTAAATGTATGCGTAGAAAACATGATAAAAAGAAACAATCGTTTTGTTAAATGTATGCGTAGAAAACATGATAATTCCCTCTTCCCGATATTACTATTTTTTATTTATTTGCAGAGTTTTATTTTGCGTGAACTTGACCCGAATCCAATAAGGTATCAGAGCGCTTTACATAGCACCAGTTACGTTACATGAGGACACACATTCATTTTTTTGTTAGGCATGAGGAGATTAAGTGAATTGCCCAGAATCACAGGATGTTCAGTGTCCTTACTGGGACTTGAACCCAGTTCCTTAAGTCTGAGGTCGAGCGCCCTAGCCGTTAGGCCAACTCATCTCCTCTCCCCATATTAGCTCCAAATTTAATTGAGTAGGGTTATACAAAGCTCCCGGCACCCCACGGAGTCCTTATGGAGTTCCTCTCGGGTCGCAGCTGCCTTTTAATAGTTCCTTCAAATTTAGTGAATATCGTTATGCAACTTTCTGCAGGAGTATAGTACAACATGCAGATAGAGCGAAATTGCTGTAATTTTAAATTGGTAGAGTGAACAGCCCCGTCCAAAGTATCTAGAGCGGATGTTAGTTCTGCAGAAGCAATGGCTACCTCTAAAGCTTGGCTCCACTTGTTGGCCAGTTGTTGACTTACATCCCCCTATGTTGAAATAATAACAAATACATTGTGCTGATTAGCGGTTTTTGGTTAGGATGCAATAAGCATGCCATTAAGTCAGGATTATGCGGTATCTGAATCATGTGTCCTCTTAAAAAGTAGTCTCTTAGCTGTAAGTACTTTAAAAAAACTGCTGTGGGAGATTATAAATAGAATGTAGACCAGAAAAAGTAGGGAAGCCATTTAAATCATAAAGTTGCCCAAGTCGTTCAATGCCATAGCCTGCCCAATGCCGTCCAACAGCATCGTGAAACCCTTTTGGGAAGGTAGAGTTGTCCCAGAGAGGAAACAAAAAATCACAGTAGCATAGCAGTTGATACCTGACCTGTTTTCCAACTGGCATCATACAATCACATCAGCAGTTTCATTTTCATTTTCTTTACACCTTCATGATTCTCTTCAATTGTTTTCTTTCTTTTTTTGAACCTCAATTGAATGTTTGACATATTTCAGTTTTGGACACACTACACGTTTTTCATACATGGGATATTCACCTAAATGATGAGTATAAAGTCTTCTTAAATGATTGTATTCGCTTACACAATTTGTATCAACAGTAACCTTTTTCTCACCAAAATCAATCAAATACAAACCAGATAATGTTCTTACTAGACACAATGCAACGTATGCCATTCCCTCTTTGAACACTGTACTTCCAATATTTACCAAAGCACTGTCTATACCTAAAACTTGAGATTTATGAATAGTTACTGCAGATGCAAAAGACAAAGGAAACTGTTTTCTGCAAACATACAAGTCTTTTACAAGCAAAAAACATACAACACAACGCCCAATCGGTTTTACCTCTTTAATCTGATCAAATTTTACCTTCAAAAATTCTATTCCATTTCTGTTCTGAAAATGTACAAAGTCAACAACGTTTCCCATTGCTCCATTTGCTAAACCTTCTTCTACATTCAAATTACGCCGTAAAATGACCCAACAGTTTATACATACATGTAAAATCTTTTATAAGCCTGCAGTCTTAAATACAAACTTTTCCAAAGAATCTAATTTTGACTATAGTTTCTCTGAGAGAAGAATAGTCCCTCCTTGATGTTCTATTTTATCAATAGCTTCAATTGAAACTATTTGTTGTTTTTCCAGTTTTAAAAGTTCTTCATTAAATGTAGAACCCTCTTACAGTGTAGGCATTAGACAAACTATAGATTTCTTTTCTTCAAGCTTTTTGTACATTATTTCAGCCGCTTTATTTCCAGTTGTAAACAATTTCCTTATTAGCCGACTTTCGAAAGCTTGTTTACCATGTTTTGTCAATACACCAATTCTTATATCTTGAAGAATATTTCCATATTGTTCATCACTTGCTTGTCGCATATTCTTAATAAGTTCTTTATATTCAAAATGTGACCAAATGTTCACATTTCCAATACTTCCCAAAGATTTTCTAGTATCTTCATGGACACGTGTTTTACAAACAGTTTGCCCTTTTACCGGAGTAAGTTATAGTAGATCGTTGAATACAATTACATGTTTTCCTACAAATTGAACATCGTAATCTGTTTTTTAAATCTGTTGCATTCTCAAGTGTACAAAGGTAAGCATTAAGTTTTAGACCATGATCATCTCATCAATGATTTGAAGTTTCATTTTCTTCAGTACTCTTGAGACTTCATAATAAGCTTCTCCATATAGCTTGTGATATTGCAATTTATTTTCATGTTCAACTGGTAGCATAAGTAATCGATGTAAAGTGATCTCTTTAATGTTGTGTGCTGCTACTCCAGTAGGAGCTGTTATAACACCAGATAAATGTGATTCTGTAGTTTTGTATAGATAACTAGTCAAAACTTTAATTAAGAAACTTTTTCCTGTTCCAGCTTGACCACTGATGTACATTAGAATAGGTTTAAATGATGAACATTGGCATTCTTTTTTTCTTGTTGCAAACCATGTTGTATCTGTTCTGTCACTTGGAGATATATTTCTTATTGCTTCATGTTTAGTTGTTCTTCTAACTTTTCCAACTGAATAATATCATGTTGTGCTTGTTGCATTACAGTTTCTACTTGATTCATTAATATTGCTGCTTCATTTTCAATAATTGATTGTCTTAGTGGATTGTCTCAATTAGTGTCCGGACCTACTCATTCTGCCGGTCACACACTTAACATTATATTTTTGAATAACAACGACGTTGGTTAAAACTTCCCCTCTCACCTGGACCGACCATAGGGCGATATATTTTACTATTAAGATCACCCAACCAAACATTCCCCTTGCAAATAAAGCTGCACGCTTAAAAATTAGATCATGGAACAAAGTTCAAGGGACGGAACATGAGCAGGCCTTAAACATTTGTCCTTCCCTGTGGGTCATGGATAACCATGATGCCGCTATTCAGTTTGACAAATGTATTGCTACCGCAGCTAACCAGGTGGTGCCAGAAAAAATTATCAAAGTAAGAAGATCCCAGGTGACATCGCCATGGTATGTACTCGAGCTTAACAGCCACTTGTAGGAGAGTTGAGCGCATTTGGAGATCGGATTATAGTAGGCAGCATAAGTCTGCATACAATATAGCACTCCAACTTTATAATGAGGCTATTATAAAAGCAAAAATCACCTACTACACTGCAAAAATTGAGGCGGCTAAAAACTCCTCTAAGGAGCTTTTTAAAAGAGTCTAAGCATTATCCAAACTACAACAGGTCAGTTTATTTAAGGCAGACCAAGCCTTTTGTAATAAAATGGCAAATTTCTTTCAGACCAAGGTGCAACTAATTTATGACAACCTCAGCAATAACTTGAAAATGGCCCAGACCCAGCAATGTAGGAAAGGACACTTCAGTGCCAATTAACTAGCTTTAGTTCTCTCACTTCAAAAGAGGTGAATACAATCTTACTGTCAACTAAATCTGGATCCCCAAAGGACCCATGTCCACCAATCATCATGCACCTGGCTTCCGGGATGATTAGTTCATATCTAACCCCCCTCTTAAACCAAGTACTTGAGTCAGACACTTATCTGTCGGTCTGTAAAACAGCCTGCATAAGACCAATTTAAAAAAAAACGGCCTTAGACCCCATGGAGGTTAAGAATTATCGACCCATTTCGTGTCTGCCAATTACAGCTAAAATCCTTGAAAAGGCGGTAAATCAGGAGCTTACGCAATATTTAGACTCTAACAATCTGCTTGACTCTAGTCAGCATGGCTTCCGGTCATGTCACTCGACCCTGATCATGGAAATTGAGGAAATTAGAAGACAGGTGGATGGAGGGGGAAGAGCCATCCTCATTCTCTTAGACCTATAAGGGGCTTTCGACACCGTCAATCACACAGTATTAGTGCGGCAGCTAAAGGCAGTGGGGATTGGGGAACTGGCTCTGTCCCTTCTCTCTTAGTTTCTGGCCTCTAGGGAACAGAGCATATATTGGTAAAATTTGCAATCCGAATCTTTCCGTCTACCATGTGGACTGCTGCAGGGATCTGCACTGTCACCTACATTGTTCAATATATACGTCACCCCACTCGCCACACTCATCAGAGAGCATGACTTCTCGCTGGTCTTGTATGCAGACGGCTCACAGATTGTCGTCTCTGTATCTAAACAGTCTGAGGCCATTGCCATTAACTTCCATGCCTGTCTGTCTCATATCATGAGCTGGATGAGTTGTAAGGTCAATACGGAGAAGACGGAGGTGATGGAGTTTGGCAACGGTCCATCCCTGTGGAACCCAACATGGTGGGAGAGGCAGGAGAATGTCCCATTCCGACAAACAAAGTCAAGAACCTGGGGGTCATTTTTGATGACCAGCTTAATTTTGCAGCCCAGATCAACAGTGTAACCTCTTCCTGCTTCTTTTTAATGAAGCTTATTAGGAAGATCTTTCCTTTCATCCCCAGGAATTCGAGGAAATCAGTGGTATTGTCTCTCATCCTCTCACGTTTAGATTATTGCAATGCACTTTTTATAGGCATTGATAAAGTGCAGAGGGTAAAACTACAATCAATACAAAATGCTGCTGCTCGTTTATTGCTAAATATTCCTAAGGGTCACTCTACCTCTGCTGCCATCAGTTCATTACATTGGCTCCCGATTCAGCAGAGGGCGGAGTTTAAAGCCTTATGCTTGGTCCATAAGGCATTATATGACGGAGGGGCAGCTGATTTCTGGAAATGTTTCTCTTGGTACACCCCCACCAGAAACCACAAATCCACAGACGTGGGTTTCATCTGTATCTCCAAAATTCGTAGAGTCAGATGGGGAGGTAGGAGCCTATCACACTGTGCAGCCAATCTGTGGAACTAGCTGCCCATCACCATGAGATTACTGTCAAATAGGCTTCTTTTTAGAAAAGCGCTAAAAACGTGGTTGTTTCCAGTGATCTAAGGTCAGGTATAGCTGTTGCAATCCCTCTATCTCACTTCTTAGCGCCAAGACGCCTTGGCATTCGAGCGCTTTAAAAACTCTATCCTATCCTATCTTGACTTAGTGGACCCAAACTTTGATTATCTTGATAACTGTCTCTAGCTATTTCCGCTGCAATAGTAGTTTCTTGTTCAATCTCATCCTCTAACATTTGTAGATAAGTTGGGAAGATTGTGCATTGAATGCTATCTTTACATGCATTAAAAGAATCTTCATAGCAGTCGAAATCTCCAAGTAATTCCGCTTCACTACTCCAAGGCTTTAACAGTTGCAGAAGTGCTAAATAGAAAAATTCCCTCTTATCTGGACTATCACAACAGAGTTTTTGCTGCTTAGTAAGATTTCCTTTGACATGTTTTACCAAGCATCCATCACATGCAATTAATGCATATTTTTCTTCATTTATATTTTCAGTAATGTTTCTTTTAAAGCTATAATGTTGCAGTATTTCATAGAGACATACGTTTTCCAGATACGGGCTCCTTTTGTGATAGTATGTATCCAACATATTAGTTTTAACAATATCTGTACTTTCTGGTTCATTCAGTGTATTCAATTTCTTGTAATGTTTTCAGTACTCTATTTCGTGTGCAGGCCAGACCTAAACTTATCCAAATGATTCCTCTTGACTTTGAATATAAACTGGCAGAGCTCAACTAATCAGAACTTTCATAGGATTCAATCTCTTGGTGGGAAAGCATTTTCAAGCTAAAGCTGAACAATTTCTTGCTAAGTCTCTTTTCCTGTGAAATTTTTTCCCCCATTTCTTTAATCTCTGTCTTTTCAGATTTAGTTAAATATGATGTAACATAGCGAGTGACGACAATTGAATTATCTGCAACATATTGAATATCCATGTTTGCATTCCACATTGTCAAAATCACTGGATTGTAGTCATTAATGTACTTTGAATCATCGGTTCTCTTTAAGTTGTAAGTATTCTTTGGAGATTTCCGAGTTATTGCATGCCTTACTGCTGACATAAAACTATTTACTCTTCCGTTTGAAATTACTGGACGTGGGAATCCAAAATGACACTTTGGGGCTGATTCCGATCCTGTAAAAAGGCTATACGAATCGTTGTACGGAGCGTTTACCCCATACGACTCGTACCCGGTAAACTTTCTATGCAACCTAGGAAGTACGATTCGTACATAAAGCCTATTTCCGTACGGGTAAAAAAAAACTATGATTCTGATCCGGAACAGCTTGTACGCGACGTCCGGACGTATTTAGGCAGCGGGTTCCGGCCCAGCAAGTACGATTCGTCCCTACGTCACTCCGTATGGGTCTTTTTTTACGGGAGTCAAACACAGCCGGAAAAGCAGAGTCCGACGCGAACCGCTACGCAACGGAGCCCCGGTACACGACGTACACGCCATGAACCCCGTCGTACGTGTCATCCCGGTCCTCTTGGCCTACGACCTGGTGCACCGCACCCGATGCACACGCAGCAGAAGGTGATAACAACACCCAGGAGCCAGGGGGGGTGAGGGGCAGGAAAAAAACCCCATACTCAAAGCCAAACCTATAATATGGAGGCCATACATTACCACCAGGGTCTGGTCACTTGGGGGGCGTGGCCAGCAACCCCTGCGTACCGCAACAACGGAAGTGGACGTGTACGGTGCGTGTCACAAGTACCCCTACGGCACCATTAGAACAGTGATACGGACCGTACACATGCAATGAATGCGTGGGTACGGTAAGTGTCACACATACCTCTACGGCACCATCAGAACAGTGATACGGACCTTACACACGCAATGAATGCGTGGGTACGGTGCATACCACGTGTACCCCTACGGCACAGTAGAACTGTGATACGGACCGTACACACGCTATGAATGTGTGGGTACAGTGCTTACCACATGTACCCCTACAGCACAGACTGTAATACGAACCGTACACACGCAATGAATGCGTGGGTACGGTGCGTGTCACATGTACCCCTACGGCACCATTAGAACAGTGATACGGACCGCACACATGCAATGAATGCGTGGGTACGGTGCATACCACACGTACCCCTACGGCACAGTAGAACTGTGTTACGGACCGTGCACACGCAATGAATGCGTGGGTACGTTGCGTGTCACATGTACCCCTACGACACAATTAGAACAGTGATACGGAACGTACACACGCAATGAATGCGTGGGTACGGTACGTACCACACGTACCCCTACGTCACAGTAGAACTGTGATACGGACTGTACACACGCAATGAATACGTGGGTACGGTGCGTACCACACGTACCCCTACGGCACAGTAGAACTGTGATACGGACCATACACACGCAATGAATGCGTGGGTACGGTGCGTGTCACACCTTCATATTGGTGTGTGTGTAGGTCCAGGCCAGCAGTGTACTGCTCCAAGGGGGTGCGTGGGTGTGTGCATATGACTCCCAGCAGTGTCCAGACATATGAGGGGTGGGTGCATATGACTCCCAGCAGTGTCCAGACATATGAGGGGTGGGTGCATATGGCTCCCAGCAGTGGTCAGAGATATGAGGGGTGGGTGCATATGACTCCCAGCAGTGGTCAGAGATATGAGGGGTGGGTGCATCTGACTCCCAGCAGTGGACAGAGATATGAGGGGTGGGTGCAGAGGACTCCCAGCAGTGGTCAGAGATATGAGGGGTGGGTGCATATGACTCCCAGCAGTGGACAGAGATATGAGGGGTGGGTGCATATGACTCCCAGCAGTGGTCAGAGATAAGAGGGGTAGGTGCATATGACTACCAGAAGTGGCCTGCAATATGAGGGGTGGGTGCATATGACTCCCAGCAGTGTCCAGACATATGAGGGGTGGGTGCATATGACTTCCAGCAGTGGTCATAGATATGAGGGGTGGGTGCATATGACTCCCATTCCAATGCAAAAAAAACAGTGATGGACAGAATGCAGAACAATGTCATACATTCACCCCAGTACAGCGATCTGGGCCTAAATCCATCGTTTTTTTGCTCACTATGCCGTTACAGCTTGAACCCAGCCATTGCGTGTCTTTTGCTTTCTCACCCTAAGTGCGCCAGGTATGCTCAGACGTGAGTCCTGGGCTCACTGTGCCACTGGAATCAAGCTATCCTGGCTGAAGAGGGGTGAAACCCCGAAACCGGTCCTAGGATGCTTGTTTCTGGTCCAGGGAGGACCTGGCTTGGCAGTTCGGGCTGGACTGTTCCCATGAGGCACAGGGTCGAGACTGATTTGCATATGGCCAGGTCTAAACTGGGGTGGCATGGTGAGCAAAAGAATTATGGATTTAACCCAGATCTCTTGACTGGGGGTGAATGTTTTGATTTGTTCTGCATTCCGTCCATCAATTGTGTGTCTTTTGCTTCCCAGCAGTGTCCAGACATATGAGGGGTGGGTGCATATGACTCCCAGCAGTGGTCAGAGATATGAGGGGTGGGTGCAGAGGACTCTCAGCAGTGGACAGAGATATGGGGGGTGTACATCATCATCAGATGACCACACCTACATCGTGGTATGGACGCATCCCTAACTTTGGACTATGATTTTAGTGCTATTACAACACATCACTGACAGCAGTGTCCCAGGATGATGGATGTCTTTTACACACTGCATGACACACCATATGTGGGTGTGAGGACATATAACACATGCATACCCACCCATGGCGGATGCAGCACAATACACACCCTGATTTCATGTCAACAGACTGTATAGTCATGTAACTGCATACAAAACTAAGATAGCCAGAGGGAACACACACTGTCACGCACATCCCAGGACTGATAGGAATGTTCAGGTGCTGGTCCAGCCACCAAGATGTTGTCTCTCATGGAAGGAATAGGGTTCAATTCCACCAGATACAATGCCCACAATTGTGAGTCAGGTGCCCAAATATCCTGCATAACAAGTACCATTTGTGTGGTAGGCTGTGATTACACACATGCATAGTGCTGAAAAGGGCCAATTTGTCCCTGAAGGCATACCTACATACCCAAAACACAAGTACAGTGACTAGCAAGGATGGCACAGACGATTCAGCAGGAGACATCGGTGTGCAGGCATGGCCATTGTTGAAGGGATCCGTCACCAACAAAGGAAATGTGGACACAGGTCAGCACAACAATTGTGCAACTGTTTGCAGGGAAGATGTCAGGTGCCACAGAGGAAGGAACAATCCTTGGGACAATGTCTCCAAACTAAATGAACACGCACTACCAATGATTCTTTGCAGAGACATTGTGATGGCACACAGATACCATGGTCCACCTCATGACTATCATACAAAAACAGTTCTCAGAACCCTAACACATTACCAGAACACCAACTCCAGGAGCCTCATCACCAACATCAAGTACCTGAAATGCAATAGTGTTGAAAGTAAAAGAAAAGGCTTTATTTAGCACCAAAAATAAATAAATTTAAAAGAGACTATGTACAAAGCCCAATGGCCAGTCCTTTTCTCAAGTCCAAAGATGGACGTAGGGGACCGCGTCCACCCCTACCTTGCCTGCACAAAGGAACCTCAAGGTTTGTCGACCGGGGGAGGCATCATCTGTAGCAGGACCAGGTACAGCAGGGACATGAGGGGGATGGGTAGGTGTGGTGGGTGCAGGGGTGGACGTCTCCACCACAGGGGGTGGGGCAGCGCCAAAGGTGGAGGTCAGTACAGCGCTGCACACTGCTGCTATGCCCTCCATCCAAACCCCTGCACCTGAAGATACCCCAGGGCCAACGGACGGTGTGGTGGGCGAGGGATGGGGTGCAGTGCTCTTGGGGGAGGGGGTGGACATGGTGGGGGACTCAACACCCATGCCCGGGGACTTCCTCGCCCGCTTGTGGGGTGGTGGCTCAATGGGGGTGAGGCCCAGCTCAACCATATAGGTCTCCTTGGGTGAGAGTTTGGCAGGGGAGCTAAGGAGAGTGGTTTTGGAGGAACAGGGTTGTGAGGACTGCGGACTGCGACTGTGGCTGCGTGTATGTCATCTGCCCCCAGACCCTGTGGGTGTGCCTACATCCCCCTGAGTCTGCGTGCCAGGAGGTGTGCACTGTGCCTTACGTGGGGGTGTGCTGGATGTATCTGGTGGGGTGCGTGCCCGTGACTGTCTGGGTGTGCGTTGGGCAGGCATGGGAGAGGGCAGTGTGGATGGGTCCGGGGTAGGGGGGGATGGAGCGCTGCAGGAGAGTAACTGCTGCCATCAGGGAAGAGTCCATAGATCGCAGAAACCTGCGTTGGTCAGACATCGTTGCTGACATGCCCTCCATGAACGACACCATCTGTGTGAGCAGTTTACTGTGTCCATGGAGGACATTCAGCACCGATGCCTGCCCAACCTGCAACTGCTGCAGTATGTCCACAGACTCTTCACTGTGGGCAGCAGGGGTGACAGGGGCAGGGGGTGCGGTGCCTGGGCCGAAGGAGACATGGTGGGACTCTGCACGGACAGAAGGGACGGGAGCAACTGGGAGGGCAGAGATGGTAATGGAGGAGGCGGGGACAGATCTGGGTATGCTGCTAGTTGGTGTTGCAGCCTCTGCCTCCTCAGGGAGGTCAGCCTCAGACCCGTCGGCGTCATAGCTGCTCTCGCCTCCAGACAGGTCCTCCGACTGACTCCCCTCGCCCTCCGTGCCACTGGCTCCTTCTGAATCCCCAGCACTGGTGGCACTGTCGCTGGGTCCCTCCTCCAGGTCCATGCAGGTGTCTTCCTTGGTTGCGGATGATGATGCTGTGGGCAAGGAGAAGAAACCGAAATGCATCAGTCACCTGTATACATCTGACACATGAGCACAAGAACAAGTGGTCACAGTGCATATCAGGCAATGCATCATGAGTAACAGCTAGATAACTCCGCACATATGTAAGCCCTGTACTGCCCAGTTGGTAGACCCACTATGCCACTTGGACACCAGGAAAAAAAGAACACAAAAGGCCACAACTTGAATGAGAAATACACTGAGAAGCTAATGTCTGTGAACCGGTGAGTACAGCAATACAATGAAGTCATGCCACCTCTTGTTTACCCTGAAAGAAACAGTAGTGGTGCACCCAACGTAAACTGACACACCTTAATACTCAAGGTGTCACCACACTCAGAGACCTGTAAGTACTTTGGAACACAAAACGAAAAAATGTTGCTACCTTGGGACTCACAATACTTTACACAATCTACATGTTTTGAATGTGCCAATTCGCCATATCGTGAAAAGAACACTCATGTGCCTGCATGAAATATGTCACACAAGGCAGTGCACACAAAAGTACATTTACACTGTCATTGAAGAAGCTGGCCCCTTTTCTAAGAAGCCACTGTTAGAAATTAATGGTGTTGCAGAAAGTACATATTCATGGGCCCACGGAGGTATTGATGTCTTGAGACTCGTCAGTTTGAATCACCAACAACAAAGGAGTCTCACAAAATCAAGAGCACTGTGGGAACATGTATATGGAGAATCTGCAACACCATTTTATTCTAACAGTGGCTTCTTAGAAAATGTGCCAGTGTGTTCCATGAAAGTGGAAATGTCGTTTGGTGTGCACTTCCTTGGGACACTTTTTTCATACAGGCACATCAGTGTCCTTAACACAAATCATCAAATTTTGAAGAACTGTTGACAAGTGCTGTGAGGGCCAAGGTACAATTTTTTAAGAGTAACAACTTGAATTCTGTCAGTTGTCACATGGCCATTCGTCACTTGATTACACAGTTGGCTACACATATGACCTACTGCCTGTCATCTTGAGTGGCACACATGTCCACACCCAGGACAATGCATAAGCTAATGGGCCTGCAATTGGGTTGAAAAAAAGCCTAGCTGTACTGTGGGGACACCCTCTTGGCAAGCCAGAATGTACACACAGATGTCAGCGCACAAAGTCCAAACAGCAATGCATCTGAACCACACACAGGTGCTTAAAATGTATGAGCAGGAATCATGTTTTTAAAAAACTGACACAGGCTGCAAAGCACGAATATTAAGCACTGGCCAGCATCACAGGGGCACTGCACAGTGATTCTTTGTACAGCCAAGTCTCACACACAAGTCAGACCTGGCAATGACAAATCAGGGTTGCACATGTATGCCTCTCCCGCACACCCCACCCCATGCCTGAGTTAATGTGACTGATACAGATCAAGAAGTAACACCTCTTATTCAGGGTTACAATGACGGTGCTTGAAAAATAGCTTCATTTACACAACATCACCTCGTGGGGCTGGCAACACATATTTGTGACAAACAACCATCAACAGATTGTTGTGAATAGCCACACAGGCACTGCCCAGTGTGAGTATGCACACGCAAAATGGTGTATCCCTGTCCAGTGGACACATGTAGCACACATTTGCAAAATACTAACTAGGCCAGGGAACAATGCCACAGAGGCAGACCTATGCTGAATCCACAGAGAATGTGCACAGTGTTGGATGACACACATGATTAGGAGGCCAGGGTGTCTCAGGGGACTGTAGTGGGCACACTGCTCCGTGGTCCTGGAAGGAGCTGACTGTACCATGTTCAACCGTCATGGCAATATGCATATCTCCCACTCATGCGCATCATGTCTGAGGCCACAACATTGGTCATGCATGCTGCAAGGGTGTTCAGTTGAAAGCTCACACTCCTATGTTGAGAATCATCATCAGTGGCAACAAATATGGACCCCCAACATAGTGAACAGGTCATGGCACAGGCAAGGTACCAACACAAGTCACAGACCACCCTCCCACATGATGCAGAAAGCAATGTGCACTTAGATTTACTGGCACCCTAGATGACCATGTGCAAATGTGATTACACACAGACCAGGGGACACATGTCAAGGAGGGGAAGGGATGAAAAAGAGCACCAGATGACATTGGGGAACCGAAAATGCACTGCACATATTAACTCTGGGAGTGTATCCAGGCTACAGAGCACTTCCAAAAGCTGGCGACACATAACACGACAAACAGCCATGTACCTACCCCCTCCTTGCTGCAGTCTCTCCTGTAACTGCCTATCGAGCTCAGGGAATACCACCGCCAGGACACGTTTCATGTGGGGGGTCAGGCGTCGGCGGCCGCCGTGGGGGCGAGGACTGTCAAGCCCCAACTGGACCCGGGCGATCCGCCGGGTCCAGCACCGGATGTCCTGCCACCTCTTGCGGTCCTGTGGCAGCTGGTGACTATGCCCCCCCTTAGATCTCACGGCCCTGACAATGTTTTTCCAGATCACCCTCTTCTCTTAGGTATTTACCTGTGAGGATGACAAAGTGACACAACATCAATACACCTGCTCCATGTCCCAGAGACACACATTTGAACATCATTGAAATGTTGAACAGGGCATAGGATGCAGACAGGAATTACATCATACACAATAAGAAATTGGCCTGTGTGCAAGCCCCAATGAACTACATGGCATTGAAAGTCAACAGGTTGGCATGAGGGGTGCGACACACTCACTGATCATGCCACACACTGTGCAGCACATGCAACAGCAGGCTGAAGGCCAGCACGTGCCAAGCAGTCACATGTCCCACTCCACTGACGCACCATCAGCATACTAGACAGACACACCCAAGCACAGATCACTCGCCTGTCATTGACAACAGCGGATACAACCCTCACTCTGCACATGTGCCACTTGCCAGTGGGGTGTCACAGGTGTCATGCTAGCTCTGCAAGTCAGACACACAGCATGGCTTACTTGTCACATCAGATGGGTTGATCTGTTGCCTCCTCCATGCAGCTGTGGTGCAACACTTCACATAGACACTCACCCACATGACAAGGAACATTCACACACATCACTGTCCAGGAGGTCATACACATCATTTGGACAATCTCACCACAGTGCCACTCAACTCATATACCTCTGTGAGTACAGTCACCTGTCACACCGGGGGGACCACTGAATCACCTCAGGACAATAGGGAAAAAAAACACAAAGGATTTGCCAGGCTGAAAGTGTCATGCACTATGCAGTGAAAGTCACAGTAAGCACAATGCAAGTGAGGAGTGCACACAGGAACTACATCATGCTCTGCATGAGAGACATCAGCATGCCCCCCCCCCGGGACCCACTCTAAACAACATTGCATGTCTGTCCCACCTGGACACAATATTGACAGTCACACAACAGGTGCATAGGCAAAGTTAGTGGACTCAGCACTCACCTGCTCCCCTGGTCTCCCATACAGCTTGGTGTACTGTGGGAGGAGGACGTCCAGCAAGGCTTCATTCTCCTTCTGGGTGAATGGCTGGGCCCTCTCCACAGTTCGTGACATGGTCCAGAGGAAGCAGAGACAGCAGCAGTGTGGTCGACTGGAAAGTTGTGCAGGCAATGGGTTCTGGCTGCCTCATATCTGTCTTGCTGAGGGGCATTCATTTAGAGGAGTACATAGTGATTGGTCAGACTCATTTGCATCCTACGTTTACTCCAATCCCTTTAAACATACACCAATGACTTTAAACATAGACCAATGACAGCATTCGTATCGTTCAAATTTTGAGCATCATGTTAAGTCAACAACCACTTTGCAACATTGTATTTTGTGGCCAACTGACTGTTCCAGGACACATGATCAACACTTTTCAACTGAAAACTCTGTCTCCATGACCACCAGCATGGATTTAGGAACTAATACTTGTCCATTATGTGTCCCCTATGTAATTTTGAAATCCACACACAGGTGCGGTGTGTTTCACACGTACCACTACGGCACAAGTACAATGGTGAAACGAAGCGTACACACACGATGATAGTGGGTGTACGGTGCGTTTCACACATACCCCTATGGCACAAGTACAATGGTGAAACGGAGCGTACACACGCGATGCTAGCGGATGTACGATGCATTTCAGACATACCCCTATGGCACAAGTACAATTGTGAAACAAAGCGTACACCCGCAATGATAGCGGGTGTACGGTGCGTTTCACACGTTCGGGTACGCACTAGTAGTAAAGTGCGTTTGACACCTACGGGTATGCACTAGTTCACACGTACGGGTACGCACTAGTAGTACAGTGCGTTTGACACCTACGGGTACGCACTAGTTCAAACGTACGGGTACGCACTAGTAGTACAGTGCGTTTGACACCTACAGGTATGCACTAGTTCACACGTATGGGTACATACTAGTAGTAAAGTGTGCTTGACACCTACGGGTATGCACTAGTTCACACATACGGGTACGCACTAGTAGTACAGTGCATTTGACACCTATGGGTATGCAGTAGTTCACACGTACGGCACCGCACTAGTAGTAAAGTGCGTTTGACACATACAGGTACGCACTAGTTCACACGTACGGGTACGCATTAGTAGTAAAGTGCGTTTGACACCTACGGGTACGCACTAGTTCACACGTACGGGTACGCACTAGTTGTACAGTGCGTTTGACACCTACAGGTACGCACTAGTTCACACGTACGGGTACGCACTAGTAGTAAGTGCATTTGACACGTACGGGTATGCACTAGTTCACACGTGTGGGTATGCTCTAGTAGTACAGAGCGTTTGACACCTACGGGTATGCACTAGTTCACACGTATGGGTATGCACTAGTAGTACAGTGCATTTGACACGTACAGGTACACACTAGTTCACACGTATGGGTACGCACTAGTAGTACAGTGCGTTTGACACCTATGGGTACGCAGTAGTTCATACGTACGGGTACGCATTTCACACGCTTACAATGGTAATACAGGCGCACGCATGCCAGGAATGGAGGGCTACGAGTCGCACAAGGATGTCCATCAAGTACTTGTCATTGCATACTGTCATGTGCAGGCCCTAGGTGTGGCAGCCAGTGATATTGCACAGGTCATCTCATCTAGTTGCACAATTGATGTGTGATGACCTGTGGATACATGTCATGTGTGATGGGGAACTATGTGGCACACATCACCTTGACACTTGCCACATGTGTGTCTGTAGTCCAACTGTGTCATGCACAGCAGCAGTGGGATGGCACAGTCATCAACACCCGCACCTGTCTCCTGATGCCAGGGACACTCTATCAACTGACATGTCACGATCAGCGTGCCCCTTTGTCACTATGTCAGGTGTGTGTCATGTGTTCCCATGAGCTGGATGTCAGTGTTCCGTCAACTGCATCTGCTGTTGGTGCATCCAACATGGGTCTGTGTGGAGATGGTCATGGAACACATCTACGCACACCATGCCACATGTGGATTCCCACCGCTGTAGGGTCTGTGTGCATCGGACATCATATTTTCCCAGGCATACATGTCTGCGTTGTCTCAATGGCTGTGTCTTTCTCTTGTCACGTGTACCCCTTCATCGCAATGTGTTTGATATGTACATTTGACATTCCATGTGACCTGTGCGTGTACCTTGCAGTCAGCTGTGTGGATAAGATGACATCCTTCCAATGCAGCTATGTGGTTGTGTGTCACTCCTAGTGATATCTGTGTCTCTTCACTCAGACTGGCTAACAACTCATTTCAGGGCATGTCATGTAGACTTGACAATCAACAGGTGTATCTGGCTTTTTGTAGGAGTGCCGGCAAGCTGGCATATGTGTCCTGTATGTATTGCACACACCCTACTCCATAGTTACCTGATGTGTATTAGCAGTGTAGCATATGCTATGTTCATTGACATTGATATTGGCAGACTCCCAATCTTCCTTCTTACAAACAATGTCTTGCAGGGCACAGCCTGTCCTAAGAACAATGCCAGACTTGGGTGCCATGAGGGAACGTGCCTGCATCCGACGTTACAGATTCACTCAACAGTTGATTGAGGACTTGACCGACAGGCTGGCACCACACCTCCAAGTGCGACACAGGTATCCTACTGCGCTGACCCCAAAGATGAAGGTGATGGCAGCCCTACATTTTTTTGCCACAGGTACGTTTCAATTCACCATAGCTGATGTTGGTGGCATGTCACAGACAATGTTCAGCCGTGTCCTGCGTTTTGTTTTAGCAGCCATGTTGGAGCACCTTGATGAATTCATCACATTTCCTACTCCTGAGGAGTTGACAGATGTCAAGGGTGATTTCTATGCCCTGGGAGGGATGCCCCATGTAATTGGGTCCATTGATGGTACACATGTGGCTTTGGTACCACCACAGGCACAGGAACAAGCCTATCGCAATAGAAAACATTACCACTCGATAAATGCCCTTGTGGTGTGTCTTGCTAACATGCTGATTTGCCATGTCTGTGCACGTTTTCCAGGATCAGCACACGATGCCTAAATCATGAGGCGTAGCAGGGTGCCACAAATGATGCTACGGCTGCACAACGAGCGAGCATGTCTTGTTGGTGGGTATACTCTGTTTGTCCTGTGTGTTGCGGTATCTTTGGCTCTTACGGCATCTCCTGAACCACTTATTTACATGATGTTTCTATGTACGGGACTCTGATGTTTCTATGTACGGGACTCTGGCTATCCCAACATGCCATGGCTGCTGACACCTCTCCGCAACCCAAGAACAGCTGCAGATCACCGGTACAACAATGCACACGGGCAGACCAGGCGAGTGATTGAGAGGACGTTTGGACTCCTGGACAAGACAGGCGGGTCCCTCCCTTATGCCCCAGGGAAGGTCTGCCGAATTTTCCTTGTGTGCTGCATGCTGCACAATATGGCAGTTGAGAAGGCAGTGCCACTCATCCTGGATCCGGATGAGCAGGAACATCGACCCGTGGAGGATCAAGGGCTTGCTCACAAGGCTAGTGATGAGGAGGAGGAGGAGGAGGATATCCAGAGTCAGCTCATACGCAACTTCTTCTCATAATGGTGAGTCACTGGGTATGAGTGTGCAAGCTTGTAGCATTGAGTGGCATGTGTTGCAATGTGTGTGTCCAGCTGACTGAATGCAAAGTGACTTTGATGTGTGTTCTGATGTGTCACTCGAGTGATGATGTCATGCCACACAGTTTTGCGGAGAGACTTTCTTTGAAATTTACATGTGTCCAACATTGTTCATGTTTTGTAAATGTCCATGTGTGCGGCGAGAATTGTTTTAGGTGACTTCTTGTGTGTCAGTCATTCCCAGGTTTTTGCGCATGTTGTCTGCTTGTGTCATCGTTGTCCTCCTGCCATTCCTCATGAGGATTGCAACGTGTGCTGAATGATCGTTCCATGCACGGACATGTGGAAATGTCAGTTTGGGTAAGGATTGCAGCAAGGCTTTTTGGTGGTGGTATGGGTTGGGAATGGGTGGGCCTGCTTCTGTGCATGTTGTGGTACCATGCATACATGTCTTCTCACCATGGAGCATATAACATGTAGCATCACTCCCATGACATGATAGTCACCCTTCTTGACTGTCATCTGTAGTGGAGTGTGGCGTCTGATGAAGGCATCAATGTGTGTTATCCTTGCCTCTGAAATATTACGGGTGGACATAGTGTGAGACATCACAACAACAGGCTCTATGGGGAATTGCAGCCTCTCCGTGTGCAGCAGGATGTGTTTGGCTCACCCCCTTGACTTGTGTGCCAGTTCATTGGGATTGACATCATCCGTGTCATGAAGGGGGGGTCCAGCATATGTCCCACATGTTCTGTTAACTGACCTGTGAGTCTGTTCACATGGATGCATTTCCCTCTGTGTGTGTATGTGGAATAAAGGTGTTCAGCACAATAGAAAGTGCCTTATCTCTGTCACTGCAGCTCTCTTGCCAGTTTGCATGCATCATCCATGGCATACTTGTCAAATATTGAGCATATGTGTATGTGTACTTAGGCAACATGCATGCAGTTCTTCATGGCTAATAATATCTATTGTGCAAGAAGTCCCTGGTTATGTATGTATTTGTGCAGGTTGCTCCCCACAACGGGACGTGAACACATGTTGATGATGTGTCTCCTGTGTGCAGCTCCGCATTTTGTTGCCTGACCCTGTGACCGTCATTTTTGGTGATTGATCATACATTTTCTCGTAATGACCCATGAGTTACCTGACACTCCTTCCTTTACATACACCTGTTGCACTGTGCCTTTCTGACCTCCTTGTCTTTGTGTGCTACTTTTTGCCTAGTTTCTCACCCCTTCCGCCTGCTGCTGTGTCACCTGCGGTTCCGCCCCGCCATGTGCCCTGATTCTGCAACCCACATGCCTCCAAAATGCTCATCCCTTCCCACCTTCACCCATTCTTAATGCAGCCAGCAGCTTGTCTGTGCCACTGTTGCGCCAACGCCGTGCCAAAGGCAGGACCGTCTGCGCCTGCAACGTGCACAGTGCACGAGCCTCTGGTCTTTGCATGACCCACGTCACACAACAGGCTCATGCTGCAGCCAACCTCCAAGCAATGTCCTCCATACAATCATCCGCCTGCTATCAGGCAACCCCTAAGCGCACACACGACACCTTTGCATGCTGAGTGTGCAACTCCAACTGCCTACACAGCTCTGCCCAGCCTACCAGACCCTGTCAGAACAACCAGGTCATGTGCCTCCTACTCCACACCCGCTCCGTCCACCAGTACGCCATTGGACTCTGTTACCTCCTCAACACAACAGCCCCACACATCACCTTCATAACAGTAACCTGGACATAAGCATCCTCAGCACACGACTTCTTCATTGCCATCTCAGACGGATACAAGATCACCCGCAGGGACGGCACCAACAATCCTGGAGGATGACTTGCAATTTATTCACAAGTACACCCTCAGAGTCACAAATCCGGGTTTGCAGCAACTCCCTGGCAACCCTCAGAGTAACACTGATCTACAGATCTCCAGGCCTACATCCACAATTGCGCTAAGCCATCAACACGTACATCTGCACGCTCGCCCTCACCTCCACAGGCTAGATGTGGCTGGGGGCCATTATCTTCTGGATGGAGGAGAACCACACCACCATCCATCATTGGTCCATCAACATTTTAATCAACGTCTCCGACAAGCAACACACTGCCCCACACCCCGCTAATGATCCCCCAAAGATGCTTGATGTAAGTCACCACAGACAAGCTGTGTGGGACACTCAAAACAACACCAATGCAACACCCTGGTCCAACAATTTTGCCACATTGACGGACTTTCCTGTGAAGCACAACAACAGGCACAAGGTAGACCTACTGGACTCCTACAGACCTAGCCGGACTCTTGTGCAAACCTTGCAACACAAAGAGCCATCATTTACCTTACAGGCCTGGAAAAGAGCACACAAAGACATCACCATATCATCAGCAAGGACAAGTGGAGATCCTTCAGATAGTGCAGAGACACCAAAACACACGACATCAAGGAGCTCATCAGCATTGTGAGTGAACTGACAGCAGATCTCTATCCAAGACACCCCACCCTTGCAAGGCAGATCACATCCCTTGCAACTTTGTACCACTGCTAGCTCATGGCGATACACAACAGCCTTGGCACACAGAGGCAGACAGCACTATTATCCGCAGGACAAACCCCCCTCAGGTTCTGGACTCCCGTCAGCAGCAAGTACACCACCTGGCTCATGTGCACCATCCACTCTGGCTCTCCATCAGGCCCCTTCCCACACAACATCTCAACGACATCATTCTCCATCCTTGAAGCCCACGTCCAGCACGTCATGAATGTCTCCTTTGAGTTAGCCACATTCCATGGGTGCTGGAGGCATGCAGAGACCCAGGCCCTTCTTAAACAATGGACGGCAGTACCGCAGGATCTCCTGGTACATCACCCTGCTTCCCTACCCAGCAAATGTCATCCGGAAGACACTCAACAAGCAACTGACAAATTTCCTCCACGCAACCAGCTCCAGGCAACCGGCACCAGACCATATTCCACAGTAATCACACCACTGCAACCGTCATCATTGCCACCACCGACAACTTTGCCTGCTCAACAATGGTGAGCCCACCCCCCTTGGCCTCTCAACGGCATTGTACACCATGTGCTAACACACTGTCAGCTCACACATCTCCAACACTGGTATCCAGAGGAGGGCCCAGGATTAAATCAGAAAGTAGCTCACCAGCAAGGGCCAGGGAGTCGGCCTCCACCCTGCAGCATGTAGTACACTGGGGTCATGTGGCACATGCCCCAGGGCTCTTCTCTCAGCGTGACGATCTTCAATGTCTCCATGACCCCCCTCTCCACCATCGCATGCGCACACAACCTCATCATCATCTTGTATGCCATTGACACCCAGCTGCTCCTCAAACTCACCAAAGAGCCAGCCATTGCCAGATCCAACCTTCAAGAAGGCATGAGATCCGTTAACAAATGGCTGAACATCAGCCACCTGAGGCTGGACTTGGACAGGACTGAGGTCATCATCTGAGGATTGTACCCTTACGGCTGGGTCAACTCCTTGTGTGCCACTGGTCTGGGCACCGCACCATTACCCAGTGGCCACGCACGCAAGCTGGTGTTCATCATGGACTCATCGCTCACAATTACCATGCAACTCACCACCATCTGTACCTCATGCTGCAACACCCTCCGCATGCTGCAAATGATCCACAGATAGATCCACTACAAGGCAAGACAGACCGTCCCCCAGGTCCACAACACCAGCCGGCTTTACTACAGCACCGGCCTCTACGTAGAACAACAGCAAAACTGCAGGAGAACTTGTCCACATCCAGGGTGCATCCGCACACCTCATCTTCAACAGCCCCAGGCCCATCACCGTCCACCTGGGATAGCTAGAATGGCTCACTGTCTGCTGCAGGATCACCTTAAGACTCCTCAACCACACTCAGGAGGCAGTCCACAACCCCAGACCCAAAACAAACCTTGGACGTCTGTCATCCAACACCCCGTTGGCCCAACTCCATGCAGCCCACCTTGCCCTGGCCACCATTCATCACATCCACATAAAACTGCATGCAGGAGATAGTTCGCCCACCTCGCCAAACAGACCTGGGACTCCCTCCCCGGGCACATCAACATGACCCATGACCTCTACACCTTCATGATACTCTTCCAAATTGGTCTGTCTGAGCAGTATTGCAAGCACCCCCTCAGCAGCTTGAGGCCATCACGGGTGAGTATTGGGCTCCATGTCTGTATTTGGTGATACATTGAGAAACATGTGTGTCCTCGACCGGACTCAGATCCAAGTGTATGGATGGCTGAAGTTAGTTCCACACTCAGGCATACTTTGACATATCCCCACACGTATGTTGTGGACTCATGCTAAATGACTGCAACATAAAATTTCACGTATTAATTATTTAATTATAGCTCTGGGGTGTGATTTGTGCACTGAAAAAGGTGCAATGCAGGGACCATAGAATCCAAAGTTCACAGGGGGAGATGGGATCCTTGCCATTTGAAGTCATCAGAGTTCAGACCAAAGTGTTTGGCATCATTAGTCAGACTGTGACCAGCAGGTCCATGTGGCAGATGATGTCAGTCAATGAGGTGATGCTGTCGCACATGAAGGTCAGGTGCCAGGCCAGGTGACCTGGGAGATGTGGATGTGCCGCTGCCTCTCACGGTCTTTTCCGTGCACGACCCACCTTCCTCGGGGGACTTTCAGATGCAGGCCTTGACGATGCTTGGGACGCTCCGTCGGACGAATCCTCCTCCTCCTCCCTCCCTGTGGCTGGTGGTGGTCTTCTTCTGGTGGCACTGGGAGGGTTGCCCATGTTGTCGGCGATCCGACGGAGTGAATGGCTTATGTCCCTTTGCACCGCCAGGAGCTCAACCATTCTTGCCTCCATCCGTCCTTGGTGTTCTTGTTGACTGGTGTGTTGCTCGGCCTGCTGGTTCTTGATCTCTGTGAGGGTCACCACTACCTGGCTGATCTCCCTGGTGGCACGCCGGTATGCCTCCATGATGTTGTGTATGTGTGACATACCGGTCCCTTCAGCTGGCTGGTCAGGTTCTCGCCTCCGCCTGCCTCCACTCCCACCACCCCTGCCCACACGAGCCTGGCCTGCCGTTGTGGACACATCAGGTCTATGGGACCCCTGCGGGATGGCAGTGGTGGTGTTGTCTGCCTCCTCCTGGGTGTCCAGCGCTCCTTGTCCCTCCTGGTCAGACTGGCTCAGTTGTTCACTGTGGGCAGAGCTCCTCGGTGTCTCCTGGGATGTGGCAGGAATGGGGGTGGTGGTTGGCACAGATGGTCCTGAACCAGGTTCTGCAGGGGCTTGGACACCAGAGGGTCCAGGTCGGTCGGGGTCATCCACGGAGTGTTGAGAGGCATCGCTGCCGATGGGATCAGGTTCCTCCCGGGCCAGGGACTGTGAATCTTCACCCCCATTGTTGGGGTAGATTCATCACGTTGCCCTGTGTGTGAGAGACAGACAATGTTAATGCTGTTTCATGCAACATGCATGTATCATACACATTCAAGTTGGCACTGTTCCTCCAGGTAGTTGTATGTGCCTAACATTCTCCTCAATGTTCACTTGTGGATGGGTATGTTGCGGGGGACAGATTGATATGTTCTCCTGAGTCTTTGACATGTAGATTTTTGGCTTGGATGCTTCGTCGGCTATGTATTGGTGTTGTTGTGTTACATGTCCATTGTGGCAGTGGGTAAATCCATTGCCTGTCCCGGGGGTGTCTGCTTGCGTAAGGGGTGTGTGTGAAGGGCCTGCTGGTGGGTGTAGTGTGATTTTACATTTACATTTGGCAGTGGGGCTCCCAGGTGATGTAGCTGTCCCCCCATGGAGCATGCTGCCATGACAGTGAGTGTGAGTTCCTGTCCTAGATATCTGACTTCGTTGTCTTGGTGTTTGTGTTTGCACTGGTCACAGGAGGGCCTTGTGCTGCCTACACCCGGGCAGAGTGTGAGCTATCTTGTCAGTACTTTCCCAATCCCTGTGCATTGCGCATGGTGTATGGGTATGTACCTGGGCCATATGGGATGAGAGCAATTGTGTCTGATTTGGATTTCAACAATGTGTTTTGTGCCACCCACCCTCCCAGCATACCGGACATCCATTCTTGGGTTGCTGCTTCTTGTAGCATGGGACATAGCATGCCCTTGCTTTCTCAATGGAGCATACACATGTTAGTGGCATTAGTGTTGTTTTTGACTGTGGTTGTGGCCGGTGAGGGCTTGGGGGTAGTTGCGTGCATTTGGTGTAGTTGGGGTGTGGATGCCATTACCCCCATGTTACCTAAGTTGTTTGTGTACTCACCAGGCTCTGGAAGTCCTTGCAGTCCATGTACTCCCACCGGCGGAAGCCGGGCCATCACCTTCTCCTCCCAGGGATGGAAATGTACTGGTCTGCGGGGCGCACCACCTCCAGTGATGTTGCTCTGTGCGTAGTCATCATTCATTTTGCACTTGACCGCCCTCCGCAGATTGTACCACCTGGCTTGGCATTCATTCCTGGTCCTTCTGATGGGTGCAACAGCATTCACCCTATCGACGATCCTCTGCCACTGGCGTGTTTTTTCGGATATGCTGGTCTGTCTGACCAATGATCCAAACAGCTGTGGCTCGACTCTGATGACTTCATTGACAAGGATGTCCAGCTCCTCCCTTGTGAACTTTGGATTCTTGTCTGTGGGCATGGTGTGGGGTGAGGGTGTGGATGGTTGTGGGTGTGTGGGTCTGAATGTGACGGTGTGGGTGTGAATGTGAAGAGGGGGTATGTGTGACGGAGGTTGTGTGAAGGTGTAGATGTTAAGGTGGATGGGTGCAGTTGTTGGTGTGTGCTCTCTAGCTGCAGTGAGTCTGTTGCAAAGGCTCATGGTTTGTGTATGTGGGCCCTTTTTATTGGTCCATTTGTGGGTGGGACTCAGTTTGAATTTTTGGTGGGTGTGTTATAAGGGATGGTTGTGAGTTTGCCCCCCTGTTTGGAGATGTCCAGGTCAGTCATTTCCATTTTTTGTGCACTGTAGACGTGTTTTGTGGTGTTGTGCGAGTCGAATAGACCCTCCTTGTGCTATTTTACAGTGTCCGTGGTTCAGTACGGTACAGGGGTACGAGTCGTACGGGCACACCCCCCATGCATTGTGTATGTACGGTGCGTACACCACCATTACTATGTACGGTGCGTATACCGCCAGTCCGTATGTACGGTGCGTACACCACCATTGCTGTGTATGGTGTGTACACCGACATTGCGTATGTATGGTGCGTACACCGACATTGCGTATGTACGGTGCGTACACCGAAATTGCATTTGTATAAGTCATTCCCCATGTACGGGACATTTTCCGTATGAATCGTAAATCGGAAAGCCAGTCCGGATCGTACTTGTACCCTCGGACTGTATTTTTACGATTCGTACGGAAAAGTGTCCGGGTCCGTCTCGTACAACTTTTCCCGCTACAATTCGTACGGATCAGGCCGATCCGTATATACTTTTTCCCGTACGAATCGTACTTCACGGGTCGGACGTGACTTGTACGATTCGTATGGAAAAAAATACAGATACGAGTCGTACGGAAAAAAAAAATACAGGATCGTTATCGACCCCTAAGTATACAATTTTTCCTTAGACTTGTATTTTCGTCAACAGTATTTGACACATCGATGACTTTGAAACCATCAAACTTTTTGTCTCAAGGTATTTTCTCTTCCTTCTCTTAGAATGGCACAGGTAACATACTGTTCAATGAAAGACAAAACACTTTCATCAGTATGAGTTCTAAATTTCGGAGCATTCTTGATCCATAATAGCATGTGTATATGAGGAGCACCTCTGGCTTGGTATTCTTTTCACCAAAAGAAATCAGTTACTCATCCAAGAGGAAGAATATTTTTTTTGCAGATAAATGACATCATACTTTGAAACCTATGGATAAAATATCTGCAGACATTTACAGGTTCCAAGGAACATAGTTCTCCAGGTGTCTTCAATTAAACATTTTTTACATTTGAATTTGCTTCTCGTAGAAATTCAAGTAAATTGTCCCACGCACATTTAGCACAGGTAAGTGTCACAAACCATGTAGGAGTACCTAAGTTTCTCAAAATACATTTAAGTTCTCCATGATGACAATAGCGATACTCATTGGTGCCACGTTGACACGCCATCAAACTTATTAACTGAGATTTTAACTATTCATCTCTTTGTTGAACTTTGTCCATGAATTCCTTTACAGAAACATGTGGAAGATGAACTTCTGTTTTTAATATATGGTTCACTGCGTATGGAAGTGCAGACAAATCACTTTAAAAGAAAAGATGAAATATATATGGAATACACTGCTGAAATCTTGGATCTTCTGAGTACAATCTTGTTGAGATATATTCTGAAGATGGAATCTGTGCTGCTCACTCATCATATCGTCCACCTTCTTCGGGGGGTGGGAACAGCTGTGGAAAACAAAGTGCTTCTAAACTTTTTTCCCATATGCTTATGGGAGTTCCCTTCACTTTCTTCATTTGAAATAATTCAATATTGTTTCCTATCACTTATTTTGAATGTAGAGGATGTATACTGTAATGTTCATAAATCTCTTCACTCCTAGACTTGTCCACTTATTCTATTTGGCCACTTGAAATTACTGTTCCATCTTCTAAACATATTTCCTGTTCTTCAATGCCTACATTCTTATAATAAATATTATTCTACACCAGATACAATGCAGCCTTTTGAAGTTTGTTAACATCTACACACTCTTGCCATATTTTTGTCTCTTTGTTGGTACACCATTAACTAGAATAACTTCAGGCTCACTTTCCTCCCTGTCTATACCAACAGTTTCAATATTTTTCCTAAAATCTAAAGGTAAGTACACAACTCTTCCTTTCAGATCTCTTTGTAAATGTGTTGGGTGTTTCTCTTTATTCTCGGCTTCCGTTTTTTTTTTGCCTTCTTTCTTTCTGGTGGAGGTCTAATTGAACTTAGTTTGAGAGAGGTAATAGTTGGTAATGGATTTGTATATTTGTCAACTACAGCCCTGAGGAAGTCTTTTGGAAAATATTGCCTTAGACAAAACACGTGTTGGCTGTACGTTTTGAGGTTGTACGATTTGAGAGCAAAGTTTATGTTTAAACAAGTCTTTTAAAAAATACGACAGAATCTGAAAAGGCTGAACGCTTTGAAATCAGAGTTTTTGTTTAAACAAGTCTTCCAAGAAAAACAAAGGAATCTGAAAATAAAGATTGTGGATGAATACTGGAAATTATTATCTTATATGTACTTGTGCTTGAAAATTTCTATCATCTAATATACTTCTGAACGTTGCTCAGGGAATTAACATTTGTTTGAACTTTTAACAATTGCTTGCAATTGTAAGCTAACAGCGTTGGGTGGTGGCTGTTTTTCCCTTGATGCATACAAATTTGATAATTTGGTTGTGGACTTTTCTAACCACTAAATCTTGCGCAGTTAAGACCTCACTACCCGTTAGTAAGTATCATCCATACAAACTATAGCCTGAAACGGGTGCACAGATTGATTAAGAATGGATTAATATGTATTTAAATCTGCCAGTTCCGGAGGAATACCTAACAACTCTAAGTTGTTATGTACAGCTCTAGCTGGCATTTTGTTCTCTTCTAATTGATGGGGCAGTGTTGGGGAATGGCTCTCTGGCTCACTGTGAAGAGCTAGCATCTTTTTTTGTGGAAAAAGTGGATGCGATTTACAGATCTTTTCCCTCTTCTACTACATCCACTAACAATGTAGAATCTATGCATGCAATCTCTAGTCCATTGTTAGTGCTTCCTGTGCCATCCCAGGAAGAGTTTGAGTCCTTAGTTGTGAAAGTTAAATCGGGTTCTCCGGTGGACCCTTTGAGACCTGCACAATTTAGGGAATCTGCTGAGATCTGTCTCCCGCTTCTTCACAATCTCATCAGGCTATATTTTATTTCTGGGACGGTACCCATAAAATGGAAGCAAGCTATGGTTATGCCGATACTGAAAAAGTCTACTTTAGACCCAACAAAACCAGAACATTACCGGCCCATTTCTGTACTTCCATGGATTTCTAAGATTGCTGAGGCTCATGCTAATAATATTCTATCTGGTCATCTTCTAAAAACAGGCATTCTTCACCCTTCCCAGAACGGCTTTAGAGCAGGCCATAGCACAGAGACAGCTCTGTTGGCTATGGTTGAGCACCTACGGAGGATGTTAGACTCTGGACAGACGGCGGCACTGATCCTTTTGGATCTTAGTGCCGCTTTCGACACTGTTTCCCACCCGATTTTGCTTCAGAGATTAAGAGAAGCCGGAGTGGAGGGTACTCCTTTAGACTGGTTTCGTTCATTTTTGGCTGAGCGTACTTTTAAAGTGTTCACACCTCCCTATGAGTCTACTCCTCGCCACATCTCCCAAGGAGTTCCGCAGGGTTCGGCACTTAGTCCGACCCTGTTCAACCTGTATGTGCGACCACTGATGGGGTTGCCAATAAATGGGGCCTAACTATGGTGTCATACGCTGATGACACCCAATTAGCGGTCGCACTAAATGGGAATACTGCGTTGGATGCCTCTAATTTTCAGAGAGCCCTTAAGGAGGTGGCAAGCTGGATGACGGATAACCGTCTCCAACTTAATGCTACTAAAACTGAAGTCTTGGTATTGGTCAAAGAAGCTCACCTTTGGGGAGACGATTGGTGGCCATCAGAGCTTGGCCAAGCCCCTATCCCGGTGACCCAGGTGAAGAATCTTGGGGTTTGGCTTGATGCCAATTTATCATTTACCCCTCATACAAAAAAAGTTGCGGGTACCTGTTTTGGTGTCCTTCAGAGTCTTAGGCCCATTTTTAAATTTTTTGATGCCTCTACTAGGCAACTCATAGTCCAGGCTATGATTCTTTCTAGATTAGATTATGCCAGTGCACTTTTATTGGGCACCAACCAAGCAGAGCTTACACGCCTTCAGCGTGTGCAAAATGCGGCTGCCAGAATGTTGGTTGGTCTGCCTAAGTTTTGTTCAGTTAGGCGCTCCATTTCTGATCTTCATTGGTTGCCCGTTAGGCAGAGGATAAAGTTTAAAGCATTGTGCCTGGTTTTCAAAATTTTGAAGTGTGCCTCTCCTCCTATTTTAGCTCAGACCATTTCTTATTACATCCCTGCTAGAGCATTACGATCAACGGGTCAATTTCTGGCTAAGGTTCCCCGTTTTAAAAAAGCCAGAGTGGGCGGCCGTTCATTTGGTGTCTTGGCAGCCAGCCTTTGGAACACACTGCCTGTTAGTATTCGTTCTATTTCTGACTTGCTGCCTTTCAGAAAGGCTGTGAAAACATTTTTGTTTCCTTTGGCTTAATGGTCGTGGTTGGTTACTATGTGCTTGGTGTTATGTTGCTCGTTCTTTTATAGCGCCGGGACGCCGCTTGGCTGTGGCATCTGTGCACTTTATAAATATAAATAACATAACAACATAACATAATTTGTTGTAACAATATTTACAAATGCGTTGATCAGTAGCCAACTCAAAACGACCTTCCACCAACAAATAAGCACCAAATTGCTCTAATTTATCATTGTTTTCATTTTCACTTTTTAAATATAGATCAACATTCCTAGTTTGATTTCTAATGTGAGTACGTCAACAAAAAATACAAACATAGTTTGATTTTTCAGATGAAACCATCTTAAACTTTGTAATTTCTTCTGCAAACTTGTCAGAACCAATAACGTCCACCTGTTCTTCAACACCTACACTTATCAAGTTCTCACTTTCTCTACAGTTTTCTTGTGAACTACAGAAACAAAACTGTGCATCATCACAAACTTTCTCTATATCTGATACCGAACCATGCAAAAGAGCTGTGTTCATTTCACTTAAACTTAATGCAGAATTTTTTACATAGTAGAGTCTCCTTACTAACTTCCGCATTTCTGAGTGGTGTACTGCTAACACTATGTGATAAAATGCACTTTTAAATACTTTTCTAGAAAGACAAGCCAGAGAATGACCCTGCAAGTTAGTATATTTTCTTACTTTCATGGATCTAGTCCTTTCAACATCTTATTCTTCAGTTTAAGACTTTTTCTTGGCATATTCTCATAATAAATTATAATATGCCAATAGATTCCTGTTGAATACTACAAATACTACTACAATCCCACTTATATACTGGAGCTTGTGTCTACATTCCTATGAACCATCTTTTCTTTTTGAATTGGACAACCATCTTTCATCTTATAGCAACAACCACTAGTATCAACTGCATGAACTAATGTATTTTGTTGAAAATAGCTTCCTTCATTAAAGAGAGGCTCAGTACTAGAAGTGTGCTTCCATTCACCAGTAAAAAATTTGCAAAAGTTACTTCTATTAACAAGTTTTTTTCTTTTCAACTTTTCTCCTTCATAAACTGCATTGTTTTATTCAATGTTTTCATTCTCTTCAATACCAATATAAATAATTTACGTTTCAATTCAAAAGCTTCTTCTACTACACTTTCAATCTGTTTCTTTTTCTTATAAGCTGTTGATCTTCTTTAATATGTTTTACAATGTTTCAATACATTTTGTAATACTCTACTTTTATGCATTCTCTTCCTAATGTCTTTATATTTTTTCAGCCTTCTTTCAACATGGATTATTTTCCCATAACATAATTTTCAATTAATATGTCCTTTTTTCGTTTGCTTCTGATTGGTTGTAGAACTTACCTTTCCCATTTCCTCATTTTGAAAATTCTTTACATTCTTTAAAAGTCTTTTAACAAACTCTTTAGTTCTCTTACCAGAAGTCTTTTTCTTCAATGTAACATTTTAAACTTCATCTAATGTTTGCTTTTCTCTTTCCTTTAAATATGTTTTTTTCTTGTCTTTTCTTTTGATCTTTTCTTGTCATACTCAATCTCCCTTATTAATAATGGTAAAGGAAGGAAGGAAGCTATTATTCGGCCTCTCCTAAAAAAGCTAAGGCTTGACCCTCTCTGCCCTGGGAATTACCGTCCCATCTCTTTGCTTCCTGCACTAGCAAAAATCTGTGAAAAGGTGGTTAACAAACAGCTGGCCGACTTTCTGAAGAGTGAGTCGATTTTACACCCAGCTCAGTCGGGCTTCCGAGCAGGACATAGCACTGAAACTGTGCTGGTCGAGGTGGCAGAGGCCATACGTGACTGTCTGGATGCGGGCGGGAGGGCTGCACTTATTCTGCTTGACCTCTCGGCCGCGTTTGATACGGTCCCCCATCCTCTGCTTCTATCTCGCCTGGCCAGGATTGGGATGGCTGGGGCGGTATGGGAATGGTTTCGCTCCTTTTTGGAAGCCGAGCAGATTTCGATACCACCTTTTTCCTCCACTCCACAGCGGGTCACTACGGGAGTCCCGCAAGGGTCTGCCCTTAGCCCCCTCTTATTTAATATCTATATGACCCCACTAATCTATCTAGTGGAAGGATTGGGAGCTAAGGTAATGGCATATGCAGACGATACCGAGTTACTTTTCACCTGGAAGACAGAGACTATCTCGGAATCTCAGGCACAAACATGCCTGGCTGCAGTGTTTCACTGGATGGCGGAGGCAAAACTTAAATGTAATGAAGGGAAATCGGAGGTTCTTCTCTTTGGTAAGTTCCCCTCAAATTTCAAAGAGCAACTTTGGCCACCAGAATACCCCTGCCCTACTTCCACTGAGAAATCGGCAAAGAATCTAGGGGTTTGGTTTGATGAGCATCTTTCATTTGAGACGCACATCAAGAAGATGGCGGGTGGCTGCTTCAGTTTACTTAAATCATTCAGAAGTTTTTTTCCCCTGCTGCCAATAGCTGCTAGACAAACACTTATATGTGCACTGATTATGTCTCGTTTGGACTATGCTAATGCCCTCTTTTCCGGTATTCCGGCATATATGCTAAAAAAACTTCAGATAGTCCAAAATACTGCTGCCAGATTGTTATCCTGGATTATCCTCTAGGGACAGTGTACAGAGCCAGCTTCGTCTGTATCACTGGCTTCCAGTAGCCGCTAGAGTGAAATTTAAGCTACTGATCTTGGCCTATCGGGCACTGCATGGTAGCGGGCCCATATACCTGCAGAAGCGGATTGAATTCTATGTACCGGGGCGGGCTTTGCGCTCCACGTCTCTGTACTTGTCTCATGTTCCACGCTTTCAGTGACAGAGGATTGGAGGTGGCTCATTCACGGTGAGCTATGGTATGGAATACTCTGCCACTCAGCTTGCGTTCCACCCAGGATTTGGGTACGTTTAAAATAAAGCTGAAAACTTTTCTGTTTGTTTAAGGATGAGTCTCCAGGATTTGGGTATGTTTAATAAAAGCTGAAATCCTTTCTCCCGCTTGAGGATGAGTACCCCACCTCCATAGACTCGCACCGGGACACTCCCGAGTATCTGTGCGCGTAATAAATGCATATAACATAACATAACATAAATATCTCAAAAAGAAGAAAAGATTATATAGTTTCTAAAAATAAATGTATATAATTAAAATAATTCTATACAAATATTATCTTCTATAAGTAAACAAATACTTTCAATTGCATTGCAAATGTCTCCATAACACATAAATATTTAGAATATTATACTTTACATAATATCAAACCTATAAGAACGAAACGTTTAAACAATAACATCTTAGAGCACGTACTAAATTTGAGTAAAGAAACGTGTATGTATTCATTTCTACTCATAAAATATGGCACCTGGGTATTGAACAAGCTATGTCAGACACTGCATAATTCCTTCATTCAGAAGACATCACAACCTCTGCATCATCAGATGACAGAGCAATACGAAAGGATTTCTCTACTACTACCCAAACCAACCAGGTTAAGATGTATAATACATCAGACAATAGATGTAGAAGTAGACACATACGTCCCTCATAACACAATAAAGTAACTTAAACTTCACAGACTGGTGTTCCCGATTCAAAATAACACCTAGAGTGTTGAGCCTACCCAAATATAAAGCAGCAACACTTAGCATGTCTCTGTTGTAAGTCTCACCATATTCCTGAAAGCATACATGCATGTATCTGCATCACTTCTTAGTGGCACCATATATAAAAGAAACATACAAATAGATGTATACCTGTGCTTTATAAAGCTCGCATCTTTAGATGCATAACACGTATGAGAATATATGTGCAAGTAGAGACATACCTCAGTCACAACACCATGCAGACCTTTAAAATTGACAGACTTCACTTTACATTTCAAACACACACCTACATTTATGTGACATACTTCAAGTGTACCTTTCCTCAGGCTCATACAAAGTAGACTAATCACTAATCCGTCTGACAACATGTCTTAAACCTCACTTTTGTGCTGCAGCTTCACCATTCTGAGACTACTTAGGGTATTGAGCCTAACAAAATATAAACCAGCAACCCTTCGCATGTCTCTGCTGAAAGTCTCACTATATTCCTGAAAGCATGCATGCATATGTCTGTACCTTTTGCTAGTGACACCATATAGAAAAGAACCATACAAATAGATGTTTACATGTGTTTTACATGTCTAGCATCTTCAGATGGATAACACATATCAGAATATATGAGTAAATCGAGACAATCTTCAGTCACAAGACAATGCAGACCTTAAAACTTCAGAGACTGCACTCTCCATTTCAAGCAGACACTGAAAATGATGCATAATATTTGATGTGTACCTTTCGACAGACATATACAAAGTAGCCTAATCACTAATCCCTGTGACAACATTTCTTAAACCTCACTTTTGTGCGACAGCTTCACCATTTTACTACCACTCACGGTGTTGAGCCTAGTCAAATATAAAGCAGCAACCCTTCGCATGCATGTGTGTGTACCTGTTGCTAGTGGCATCATATATAAAAGAAACATACAAATAGATGTATACCTATGTTTTATACATCAAGCATCTTCAGATGCATAAAACGTGTCACAATACATGTGCAAGTAGAGACATATCTCAGTCACAAGACCTTGAACACCTTAAAACTTGACAGATTACACTTCGCATTTATGACACCTCAGCCAACATATCTTGAACCTAACTTTTATGCTGCTGCTTCTCCATTCTACTACTAATCAGAGTGTTGAGCCTAGCAAAATACAAAGCAACAACTCTTCAAATGTCTTGTTGTAAGACTCCCTATATTCCTGAAACAATGCATGCATGTGTGTGTACCTCTTGCTACTGGCATCATATGTAAAGGAAACATACAAATATATGTATACCTGAGTTTACACGTCAAGCATCTTCAGATGGATAACACATATCAGAATACATGAGTAAGTAGAGGCATACTTCAGTCACAAGACCATGCAGACCATACAGCTTCAGAGACTGCACTTCACATTTCAAGTAGACACTGAAAATTAGGTGAAGTATTACAAGTGTACCTTTCAACAGACTCATACAAATAAGCCTAATCTCTAATCCCTCTGCCAACTTCTCTTAAACCTTACTTTTGTGCTGCAGCTCCACCATTCTACTACTACTCAGGGTGTTGGGCCTACCCACATGTAACACAAAATCCTTCACATGTCTCTGTTACAAATCTCATCATATTCCTGAAAGAAGTCATGCATGTGTCTGTAGCTTTTGCTAGTGACACCATATGTAAAAGAAACATACAAATAGATGTATACCTGTGTTTTATACATCTAGCATTTTCAGATACATAAGATGTATGAGAATACATCTGCAAGTAGAGACATACCTCAGTCAGAAGACCATGCAGATCTCAAAACTTGACAGACTGCACTTCACATTTCAAGCAGACACTGGCAATTATGCGGTGTATTTCAAGTGTACCTTTCCATAGACTCATACAAAGTACCCTAGTCTCTAATCCCTCTGCTTACATGTACTTAAACCTCACTTTTGTGCTGCAGGTTCACCATTCTATGACTACTTAGGGTGTTGGGCCTAGTCAAATATAAAGCAGCAACCCTTCGCATGTCTCTGCTGTAAGTCTCACCATATTCCTGAAAGCATGCCTGCATATGTTTTTACCTTTTGCTAGTAGTCATATATAAAAGAAACATACAAATAGATGTATACCTGTGTCTCACATGTCTAGCATCTTCAGATGAATATCACATATCAGAATACATCTGTAAGTAGACATATACCCCAGTCACAAAACCATGCAGACCTTAAAACTTGACAGACTGCATTTCACATTTCAAACAGACACCTACATTTATGCGGCGTACTTCAAGTGTACCTTTCCCCAGACTCATACAAAGTAGCCTAATCACTAATCCCTCTGCCAACATGTCTTAAACCTCACTTTTGTGTTACAGCTTAAAAATGTGTCTACTACTCAATGTTGAGCCTAGCCAAATACAAAGCAGCAACCCTTCACATGTCTCTGTTGTAACTCTCACCATATTCCTGAAAGCATGCATGCATGTGTCTGTACCTTTTGCTAGTGACACCATATATCAAAGAAACATAAAAATAGACATATACCTGTGTTTTATATGTAAAGCATCTTCAAATGCATAACACATATCAGAATATATCTCCAAGTAGAGACTTTCCCCAATCACAACACTCTACAGACCTGAAAACCTCACAGAACACACTTCCCATTTCAAACCCACACCAAAAATTATGTAGCATATTTCAACTGTACCTCTCTAGAGACCTATACAAAGTAGCCTAGTCACTAATACCTCATGTCAACATGTTTTAAACCTCACCTTTGTGCTGTTGCTTCTCCATTCTAGTACTATTCACAGTGTTGAGCCTAGACACATACAAAGCAGAAACACCTCTCTGTTATACATCTTGCATCTTCAAATGTATAAGACATATGAGAATACATATGCAAGTAGAGACATACCTCAGTCACAAGTCCAGGCAGACCTTAAAACCTCACAGACGACAGTTCCAATTTGGAAGAGACACCTAAAATTATGTGGCATACTTCAACTGTACATTTCCATAGACTCATACAAACTACCATAGTCATTAATCCATCTACTAATGTACACATATTAGTATGCAGAAACTATTTCAATCATATTTTCACAACAATAAAACAAACTACAATACACATCTGTACATTTCGTAACATATTTCAAACATCACAGTTCTCAAATAATTTCAAGTTTTAAAATATTTTTTCAAATCTAAAAATATCACTACAAAGAGTAAAGCACTACTGCATAATACATAGAACACCTCACACATGTTGAACTCACCTTTCAAATAGTATTGCAGAATATGAATTATGAGAAACTCATAAAAGATTTTCTTTTGCACACAATAAAATAATGCACCACTCTCAACAAGTTAAAACCAGTAATGGCAAACTTTCCCTCTCTTTCTCAACACAAATAAATGTAAGTAACAAATCAAATTGCTTCCTACATTATTTCAAATTGTGAAACACATTTCTATTGGTTAAACATATTAACCCTTTCCAATTGTCAACTAAAAATGCCCAAACTGGTTCTGTAATTATCTGGAGTCGCGACTCCACCGCGGTGCCGCAGTGTAGCATCGCCATGGAGCCTCGGATCCATACGTGAGTTCGTAAACCTATTGCTAATAATACTAGCATTATATTTTAAGAACTCACCACTTCTAAACATAGTAGTGATTTGGGAAAGCTTACTTTAATAACATATCATTTATATATAAACTACAATTTCATATTTTAAAACCACAGTTAAGTTTCAACCCTTCCCCCATTCTGCTTAATCCCAGTTTCCATAATAACAGTTTCTGCAACATTCAACTGTACTGACAGGTCACAAGTTCAACATATTTTCAAGTTCACTAAAGTAGCATACAAATGCAAATAGTCGGTGTGGTTGATTTTTGCTAAATAGTATCTTATCCTATTTACTGTACCTTTGAAACATATTTTATTTACCAATAAGAAACACTCTTCTTTAGGAAAAAACATGCATCCTATTTGTGAGTGTACATTGTTCATAAACAGTCAATCAGTTATCTGTTTTTTCAAAAACAACATCTTCTCCACTATTTTAGACACCTCTCATTCTATGACCTGACTACCTCAGCTACAGACATCTTCTCATTACTTCCAGACATCTCTTCAAGATGCTTACAGTTTGGATTGTTGGGCACAGCTATATTTTCTGGTGCAAAAGGTATACTGAACACAGAGGTATTGACAAAGACCTAGCTTTGCAAAATGGATTGCACAGAGAGGATTAAAGTGGCAACAATTGATGCCTTTGGTTAAAATCTTTTTGCATCTCTGACCCCTTGACCTCATGATTGTGCACTGTGGTGGTAATGACCTAAGGACTTTGACTGGGGTAGGTCTGGAAATGCTCATGAAGGATGCCTTTGCTCAATTGATTTTGCTTTTCCCTCAAACTGTCTTTGTATACTCTAATATATGCCAAAGACAGAAATGGAAGTGGTCAAATCAAATCTGTCCACAGTTTGAGAAAGCTAGAAAGAATGTCAATAAAGCTGTTTCTGCTTACTTTAGAGACCACTGGATGGGCTCCAGCTATAACAACAATCTTTGTTTTGAAATGGATTACATCTACAGGAGTGATGGAGTACGCTTCACAGATCAAGGGAATAGAGTCTTTCTCAACAACCTTAAGCTGTGCATCTGGACTTACAGGTAGCTACAACAAACTCAAAATGAAAACAAGGGCTCTTTTTGGAGCCACCCTATAACAAAATAGTGAATCTTATTTTGTTTTAAACATACATACTCTTTTTTAATTTTTTGTGTATTCGTGAACCCGCCGCAAATTTGCAAAGGCACAAATTCAATGTACTACAACACGATACACTTTTCAGGTTTAACTTTTAATTTTATCTAATTTTACTAACTGTTGGACCTGGCCCTCTTTGCAGGGTCATCCCTAAACTTTTGGCCTTCCTCCTATATTTTTTCTGACCTGGTGTTGGCTGTTTTATGACTCTGGGCACCTTCCCACTGCTGATCAGTGCTAAGGTGCATATGCTCTCCCTATGGTAAAGTGTATTATGTGAATAGACTTCCATGTTTGGCTTATTTGGTTTACTATCAGTCCCTAGTAGAGTGCACCAGGGGTGCCAAGGGCTGTGCCACCCACAGAAGCAGCCTGGTAAAATGTGTCTAAGGTCTGCCACTGCAGAACCTGCATGCAGTCTGGTACTGTCATGCTGACTGGGCAAGTGTACCCACTTGCCAGTCCCTAAACCTTCCCTTACCTTCATATTAGTCACCCCTATGGTAGGCCCTAGGGCAGGGTGCATTGTAAGCATAAGGTAGGACATGCCCTGAGGTGTGTGGCATGTCGTAATAGTGAATTACAGCCATTTTTGTTTTTCACTATTGTAAGGCTACCTGCTCTCCATAGGCCAGAATGGGCTGCTAGATTATAACCCTCTATAATCCTAGCAGGCTCAGGAAGCATGGTAGAAATTCATGTTTAGTATGCCTGAACTCAGAATAATAAAATACATCTTTTAGCAAAGGTTATTTTAATATCCTGGGTTTGCAAATGCTACTTTTAGAAAGTTAGCCTTTGCGTGCCTAACCATCTCAGTCCGCCTCTGGAGGGGAGGGCTATCTTCTTTGTGTGTAACTTGAGTGACAGGGCTGGGAAGTTCCAGGAGACAGGCTGGGGCTGCCAGGTGGTGAATAGGGAGATTGCACCAGGATGGGGGGGAGGAGTGCACCTTGAATCTGAATAGGGCAGTGCTCTGCCACCACAATGCTGGCTCCACCCCCTGGGGAGCGTCGGATGTCTCTGCCCTGCCTGCTGAAAGAAGAAGCCAGAGTCCCAACAGCAAAGTGCTCCTCACTGAAAACAACTGGACTGGGATTATGCAAAGGCCCCCCTGGCCTGTAAAGACAAAAGAAACTTGGTATAAATGGAGGAGCCCTGCTCCTAAGAAATCAGATCCTGATTGAACCACGAAGGAACTCTGCCTGACCAGAAGGACCTGGAAGAAGCTGAAGGAGGAGTAACTTTCCCTGACCTGGGGGATTGGCCTGCAGTTGGTGCCTTGCTGAGAAAGGAGAGGAAAAGATTAAGAGAGACTTTGCACTTTGTTTTTCAACTATCTCCAAGGGCCTGGAAGAAGAGCTTGCCCCCTGAACTGAGTCCCAGGACCATTGGACTCATCTGCCTTCCAAAATTGAGTTGCCTGGACAATTCTTGCTTGTTTCCCGCTGGATTTGGCCCCAGTATGCCTCGTACCCCATCTGCCGCGAAGCCGTGTCTTTGCCGCCCGGCACCGTGCGTCTACACTAATCCAAAAGCGTTAGTACGCGCCGTATCCCTCCCGGCCGCATCGCACCTAACCTTCCCCGCCGATTCGAGACGTACAACCCTGGCCGCCTAATCCTGTACGCCGGACTCAAGCTTTGCTGTCCCGCAGGTACGGTCCGTACGCTGCCAACGTACTGCAAGCTGCATCACGCTGATCCTCCCCGTACGCTGTACGGCGCCGAGAAGTGTCGCCGCCTATCCGCACCGAAGGTACGGCTCGAACGCCGAATGCCATGGACTCTGCAAGCTGATCCGGGCCATCCGCACGTATCCCTGAAGGTCCCATACCAACGCCGCATCCCGACGCCGCGACCCGACCAGCATCTGAATACGCTGCCGAGCTACGACCCGGACCCATCAACTTGTCCCGCACTGTCCGTCACGGACCCCACGAACTTAAGGTACTTTGTTCTGTTCACACCGCAGCGTGCGCGTCACAGACCCCGGAGTCCACACCGATTGTTTGACTCGTACTTTCCTTGTTTTTAATGCGGACGAGTCGCACACCCAGGTACGAACCGTACAAAGCCTGAGAAGAAGCAGAATTACCTAAAAGAAGCCTATTTTTTGTATTTTAAGCCTTTTTACAAGAACATTGAACTTTAAAATAATACTGTGGTCATTTTATTCGTTATTCTGGTCTTGTGCTAAGCCTTCTATAAAGAGAACTATTTTTGATATAACCTTGACTGATGTCCATTTGTGGTGTGTCATTGTATTACTGTATGTCTTCACAAATGCTTAACCTATGACGCCCTGAAAATAGTCTTGACTGCTTGTGCCACACTACCTAAAGGGTGAGCAGGGGTTATTTGAAAGGGTGATCCCCTTATACTGTCTTAGAATTGAGAGTCCCTGCTTGTCGCAAGTGCATACCTGTGCCAACTAGAGATTCCCGGTCCTAACACTAACTCTATCAATTTTAATGTTATGATTAACTTCCATCTAAAAAACTCTATAAAGCAAGTTCACAAATGCAACACTACCTTCGAAATTCGATACTATTATTCATTTGAGATGATTCCGCAAATCCAACGTGTTGTTACACAGGGGGGGGGAGCGCCGGAGCCGTGACTCCAAAATGCCCCCCTTCCATTACTCGGAATCCACCCGGGGACACCGTTCCCCGGGGCATGCTCTCAAGACGGGGACCGCGGGGAGCCCCAATGACCCTGCGGATCCTGCCGGCTCACCGCCTCCTGCGGGATCCGGCATTGCTTTTGGATAAGGGGAGCTGTTGACATGCAGCTCCCTTTGCCCAAAAGTAATTCTGCTTCGCTTCATGGAAGCGAGAGCAGGTTTCCTGCTCTCGCTTCCATGAAGCAAACCAGAAGTTTGCAATGGCAGGGTGATAGCAGTGCTCCCGCCCTGCCATTGCAAAGTGCAATTGCTGGAGCCAGCCCTGGGGAGTGGCTGTCCCCAGGGCCATCAAAGGCTCCTGGAGGGGGGCTGCATGGCCCCCCTCTCATAATGTTTAAAGCCCCGGAGAGGTGGTGGTCCACGGGGCCCGGGGTCCGCAATGGACCCCCGTATCTTTATTATTCAATGCCCCTGGAAGGTGGTGGTCCCCAGGGCAGTGTGGGGGGCTCGATCTCCCACACTTTATATTTAGAAGTAGCCCTGGGGAGGTGGCGGTCCCTGAGGTTGGGGGGCCCATGAGGCCCTGCACATAAATAACAAATCCCCAGGGAGTTGGCGGTCCCCGGGTCTGAGAGGGCCCAGTGGGCCTGCGTTACATATTAAAGCATTGCCCCCGGGATCTGGCCCACCTGGGGGCTTAAAACAGGCACTTTGTTTTAAAAAAAAAAAACTTTCAGCCAGATTCGTGGACCCTAATCGAATTCAGCCAAAAATAAAATAAAAAAAGCTTTTTTTGGCCCTGGGGTCCGTGTGGGACCCCCTGACCAGGCCTAGGGGGTCATGGTGTTTCTAACCTTCTCCCTTTTCTTGTTTTATGTCCTTTTTTCTTGTGACTCGGTTCAACCGAGTCACAAGATGGCTGCCAACACTTTTTGGTTTAGAGTGTTAGCAGGCAATCAGAATCAAGCTCGTGCTCAGGAGGGTTTGCGGATCCACCTCGGTCAACAGATATTTAAATAATTTAAATATGAATATTTCAGACACTTCTGAATGGATTTACACTATTTAAAAAAAAGAAGCCTTTCTGAACCAAGAGATACATTTTTGCCAAATTTGGTGTGATTCCGTACAGCAGTTCGGGCTGTAGTTTTGTCTAAAGTTTTCTATGGAAAATACCATGGAGAAAACGTGTTTTGGGACCCCCTTTTTTCTCAGCCCCCGCTTGATGAATCACCCTGAAACTTTCATGACAGGAGCTGACCGGGCGCCCCATTAGTTTTGAATAATTTGCTAAGATTCATCGAAGGGAGCCAAAGATATTGACAAAAGAAACAATGCTTTTCCTATGGAAATTAGGTCCTAACTATAACGGCCTCCTGGCGTCCGCCAGTAGGTTATATAGATATCCTACTGCCGGTCACAAATAGATAGTTATAGTTAGGACCATTTCCATAGGAAAAGCTTTTTTTGACTTGCCTATATCTTTGGCACCATCTCACAACATTTTCCCCAAAAAGTGTCACCATGAATCTTGTTGCACATAGAAAGTTTTGGGGTGATCCGTCAAGAGGAGGCTGAGAAGAAGGGGGGTAAAAAAGAGAGTGTTTCCCATGTTAATTACCATAGGAGTTGTGAGCATGACTACAGCCCGGACTGCTTGGCGGAACTACACTGAATTAGGCAGAAAGGAAAATTTTGGGGCATATCAACAACAACCGTCGATAATTATCGCAAAGCGCATTTAGCGCTAGGATAATTATCGCCGGCTAGCGTGGATTTTTATCGCTGAGATAGCGTGCTATTAGCAACGCTTATCTCAATAGCGATAAACATCCTCACGCTAACTGGCTAACGTGAGATTATCACTGGAAACCCAGCGATTATCTTATGTTAGCTTGTTGATAGGGACTCACACACTTAGCCATGATATTCACCTTCCATAGGATATCATGGCTAAGTCAGTCCTGAAGCAGGTGTTAGGAAAGAAGCGATAACAGGTGTTATCGCTACTTTTCCTAACGCTATGCTTCATAGCGTGGGGCTTGATGATAGGAGAAATGTCGCTTAGCGACATTTCTCCTATCATGTCAGGTCAGGAACGCCCACTTTGCATCTCATTAGAGATGCGAAGCTGGGCGTTAGAAATCCCCACGCTAAAGCAAGGTTTCACGCGTTAGCGTGACCTTGCTAATATAGCAATATAATTATCGCCGCTTTTCGGCCAAAAACGGCCGCTAAAGCGGCGATAATATTTTTATCGCCTCCTTGTAAATATGCCCCTTTGTTATACAGATCATGCTTTCAGTTATTTGGTGTACATCTGTTCAGTAGTTGTTGAGAAATTAAATTAAATTAAATTAAATCAAAATGTTTATATCTGTGGCCACAACGACTTTGCAAATAATAACACACAAGTGCAGAGGTCAGCAGAACTCTTTTTGGCTGCCAACATCTCAACCAGAAAGTGTTGGCAGCCATCTTGGGACTCCAGCCGTGTCGCGAAAATAAACAGAGAAAAAAAGAATAGGGTGGAGGGTACAAATATTCTGACCCTCTAGCTCTGGTGCTGCAAGAGGAACCCCACCAGGGCATAGCTACATTTGCGAACATTTGCAAATATTGCCGTGAATTAAAAAAACAAATACGAACAAGAGCGGTCTTACACACTTGTTTTTCAAGAAGACCCCAGGTGGGCCAGATCCCGTAGGCATGATGCTTTTAATAAATAAGGAGAACGGCGCATGAGGACCCCCTCCAAGGTCTTATTTATGACCCAGGGATAACCACCTTCCTGGGGCTGCGATTATTGCAGGTGGGCTGTGCAGACCCCCCCCAGACCCTGGGGACCCTCACCTCTCCGGGGCAATACATAAAAAAATGTATTAGGGGTTCAAACTGACCTCCTCGAGCCACCAACTCCCTGGGGCTACAATATTAAAGAGGGGTCCACATGGACCCCCCAGCCCTGATACCACCACCTCCCCAGGGCCAAGGGAGGAGAGACAATACAAGCACTCAACACTTACACACCAACAAAACAACTTACAAATCCATTCACACATCCATACAAGTGCTCACACTTCCGCTTACTCACCCATTTATCCATTCACACAGAAACTGACTCTATAATACTGCACCTTATACACTAACTCACTTAACCAAACACCCACTTACACAGCTACTCCCTCACCCGTAGAACAACTTACACAGCTAACTACTCACTCATACAGCCATTCAGACACCCACTCACTCACCCATACAGTCACTTACAAACCCACTCACCCACCCATGCAGCCACTGACACAGTCACTCACCCACCCATACAGCTATTGACACATCCACTCACTAACCAATACAGTCACTGATACAGCCACTCTCTCAAACACACAGCACCCACACATCTACTTATATACCCATACAGCCACTCACACACCCATACAGATATGCATACATCCACACACACACAGATGCACAGTCACTCATGTACTATATGTTAGAAATAGTATCATTTAGTAGTACACACAGTATACAAATGTAACTTTTGTAGTAGCTTAGCATACATGTTGAACACTTAAACCTTTATAAAGCACACTCATTGGCTGATATCATCAGTGATGTCTTTTGAGATGTCATGAGTGATGTCATCAGGGATGTCACTGATCATGTCATGAGTGATGAAATATGTGAGGTCATAAGCTGTGCATCCAGTACTTAATTTGAGCCAGTGATTCCCGGTTCTCAGCACCGGCACCTATGCAGCACCGTTGCTTATAAGCACCAGTTAAGGACACACTTATTTAGAAGGCACATGATTATCCCCAGAATCACAGGATGTTGAGCAACACCGAGATTTGAACTGGGTTCTCCAGCTCCGAAATTGGCGGCTCTACCCATTAGGCCAAGTATTCTCCAGGTTAATAAGTGCTGGAACTCTCGTCAGGAGGCAGTTTGCACCAGCACATTTCTCCTATTAGCGCTGTCTCATGAGGAGAGCCCTGACCCTTTTCATTGTACAAATTAACCACTGTGTGCATCAGGGGTTGTAAATTATATATAGCTCAGCTCACTATAACTACTGAATATTATATATATATACATATATATATTATCTACTGGCGGTCGCCAGTAGATAGTTATAGTTAGGACCGTGTTTCCATAGGAAATCTGAAAATTCTATTTTGAATAACTCTGGCGCCGGTTGCGAATCCTCGCGAATTTTTCAAAATATGTGGGGCGCTCCGCTCCGCTCCTACCCTGAAAGTCTCGGGGTGATTAGTCAAGCGGGGGCCGAGAAAAAAGGGGGTCCCAAAACGCGTTTTCCCCATGCATTTTTCCATAGGACATTTAGTCGAAGGTACAGCCCGAACGGCTGAACAGAATTACGTGAAATTTGGCAGAGAGGTAGCCATAAGGTCAAGGAAGTACCTTTTGAAGGTCTGGTGTAAATCTGTTCAGTATTTCCTGAGAAAATAGCATTTAAAACCATATCAATATCTATACGCGCGCACCATGCGCGCACTGTGCGCGCACCCCGCCGCGCGCGAGCGCAATTCTGATTGGTTGTTAGATGTCAGTAAACATTCGAATCGGTCGAAATCAGGAAGTGGTGGCCGCCATTTTGTCTCTCGCAGTCTGAGGCAGTGAAAAACAAAGGTGGAGAACGTGAAAAGGGGGCAGGCTGGACAGTTCCTGACCCCCTAGCCTTTGGCAGGGGGTCACTAAAGGACCCCCAAGGGTGAAAAAAACATTTATTTTTTTGTCGAAAATGCGCGGGGTGTGCGCACGGTGCGTGGGGTGCGCGCATGGTGGGCGCACGGCACGCACAACGCTTCGTGGGCGCTCGGTGCTCAAAGCGCACCGAGTGCCCACAGCGCGTGCACGGTGTGCGAAGCGCACCGTGCGCGCACGGTGAAAAACCTGAAAAAAAAAATATTAATAAATACATAACATAGCATTTAAAAAACCGTACAAATTCACTTAAACAACCATAGGTTTCACACACGTTATAGTTAGGATTTAGCATTTAAAAAACCTTGCAAATTCACTAAAAAACCATAGGTTTCACACATGTTATAGTTAGCTGGACATTTCCCTCGTAAAAAACCAATGAAATTCCCCTGTTATAGTTAGTGCAGGCAACTATAACTCACGCGACCGCAATCCTCTGCTGATGACGTCAGATATTACATCACTGATTACATATGTTTCTTTCTGAAAAATAAATATTTGTAATATATGTATAGCTAAAGATTAATGGAAGAAGACATGGGTAAATAGGTGTCTAAATACAGTGATGTAATATCTGATGTCATCAGCAGAGGATTGCGGTCGTGTGAGTTATAGTTGCCTGCACTAACTATAACGGGGGAATTTCATTCGTTTTTTACGAGGGAAATGTCCAGCTAACTATAACATGTGTGAAACCTATGGTTTTTTAAGTGAATTTGCAAGGTTTTTTAAATGCTAATTCCTAACTATAACGTGTGTGAAACCTATGGTTTTTTAAGTAAATATATATATATTGTTGTTGTAGTACTTTATTCGACATTGACAAGAATGTCATAAAAGTTCAACACAGTGTATATAAAAGACAGTTTAAAACAAACCATACTACAGCAAACGACTTCAATTCACATAAAATTAAAAAAGATAAAAAAGACTCATATATACTCAAATTATATTCACAAGACCTCTAAAATTAATATTGTGAGCAGAAAAGGTTGCAAATTCAAATAGGTGGATGGTATTCTTATAAATGATGCACCTTAAGCAACCTACGTCTTAACCTCCAGGCCCAACCCAGGTACTTGGCAGTCCCACAGATTACACTTGGGACAGATGTATCGTATGTCAAAATGCGCAATGCTACCCTTGCAGACCTTATACCCAGATTTTTACAAACGGGTTGGAGCCACCTTATTAATATATATATATTACCTACTGGCGGTCGCCAGTAGGTAGTTATAGTTAGGACCCTGTTTCCATAGGAAAACCGCAACATTCTATTTTGAATAACTTTGGCGCCGGTCGACGAATCCTCGCCAAATTTTCAAAATAGGTGGGACGCTGCGCTCCGCTCCTACCCTGAAAGTCTCGGGGGGATTCGTCAAGCGGGGGCTGAGATAAAAGGGGGTCCCAAAACGCATTTTTCCCATGCATTTTTCCATAGGACCTTTAGACACAGCCACAGCCCGAACGGCTGAACAGAGTTAAATGAAATTTGGCAGAGAGGTAGTCCTCAGGTCAAGGAAGTGCCTTTTGTAGGTTTGGTGTAAATCTGTTCAGTAGATTCTGAGAAAATAGCCTTTAAATCAATATATATATATCTGTGGCAGCTTACGGTGCGCTTACGGTGCGCTTACGGTGCGCTTACCGTACGCGTACGGTGACGTGCGCGAGCGCGATTCTGATTGGCTGTTAGATCTTAGTAAACATTCGAATCGGTCGAAACCAGGAAGCGGCGGCCGCCATTTTGTGTGTTTCACTCAGAAAAAAAAGGGTGATAACTTGAAAAGGGGGCAAGGAGTTACAGACCCCATAACATTTGAAAGGGGGTCAAAGAAGGACAGAAAAGTACAAAAAAAACATTTATTAATTTTTAAAAAAATCACGGGGTACGCGTACGGTAAGCTTACGGTGAGCTTACCGTACGCGTACGGTAGAAAAAAAATAAAAAAAGAAATGAAATGCAGATTTAAGTGTTTAGATATTAGGGGGCTCTAAAAAGAGCCGTTGTATGAAGTGAGTTTTTAGTGGTACCTACAAGTAAGTACCGATGCAGAGTCTAAGGTTCAAGAGGAAGACTCTGTTCCCTTCATCATTGAAGTGCACACCATCTCCTCTATAAATGTCTTGCATGTCGTAACGCAAGTTGTTGTGGTAAATGGATCCCATACCATAGTCTCGGAGGAAAGCAGAAACAGATTTGTTGACGTGCTTTCTTGCTTTGTCAATCTGCGGACAGAAATGATTGGACCAGTTCCATTTTTGCCTTTGGCATATGTTAGAAAACACAAAGGCAGTTTTAGGGAAAAGTGAAAACAGTTGTGCAAAGGTCTCCTTCATAAGCATTTCCAGACCTACCCCAGTCAAAGTGCCTAGGTCATTGCCACCACAGTGCACTATTATGAGGTCAGGGTGTTGGATTTGCATGAAGGATTTCACCTATGGCATCAATTGGTGCCACTTTAACCCTCTCTGACCAATCCATTTAATGTCTACATTTGGCAAAGCAAGGTCTCTCACCATACCTGTTTTCTCTGCATACTTTTCACTCCAGAAGACATAGCTGTGCCCTACAATCCACACTGTGAACATCTTCAAAGGAGAACTGGATGCACTCAGGAGGTGTAATTCAGTAGAATGGTAAAAAGAAATGAAAGACAGTTTGGAAATGGAGGCATACATATTTTATTTTTTTTTTAAACTGATTGGCTGTTTCATACCATTCTACAATAAAAACTAGGCTGTATGTGTAAATTTATAGAAGCATGTTTTGTATTGGTACAGAAAAATGTGTTACCAAAGAACAGTACTATGGATTTGCTGTTAGGTTTGAAAAGTCAAGCACTCTTGCACTTTGAAAATGAAACATTGTCTGCTGAACTTCTGACCTGACACCACACAGCAGTGTTCCATGAGCTGTTGCTATGGTAGCAGGCAGAAGTCAAGTTGGGGGAAGGGTACTAGGCAGAAGTCAAGTTGGGGGAAGGGTACTTTTTGAAAAGGGTTGGTATTCAACCAATAGAAATGTGTGATTACATTTGAAAAAAAGGGGGAAGCACTGAGATTTGAAATTAACATGTATATGTGTGGAAAAAGAGAGGGAAACATTGCCATTATCTGGTTCTGCTGAGAGGAGAGAAGTGTACAGAACAGAGATCCTGGCTCTGATAATCTGCTGTTTGAGTGCCACATTTCTTTCACAGCTAACTAATTTTAAAGGTGAGTTTAGAGTTTGAGAGGGGATGTATATGGAAAATTAAGAAATGAATAATAGCATTGGAATTCCTTTTGTTGAAGTTGTGTTTATCATTTTGTGTTTTGGGAGAAATTTAAATGTGAGGAACATGTAAAATAATATGGACTATGTTTTCACGATAAATTAAGGTGTACTGGTATAAATAAGGAATACTTTAAGGGTTTGAGGTTGCACTCAGTAATGCAAATACATTCAGCATCAGTAAGGCTGGTTGCCCTTGCTGGAGTGTAGTCAGTCACCCAGGGTACACATGTTGCTGGTCTCAGAAAGCTGTTTGGTATTGCTCTGGTGATTTTACATTTGCATTAGATGGAAAGGGGGAGGTATTTTTTTCTGCAGAAGCAGACTCTTAGCACACAGCCAGCTGCATATCCTGTGGAATCATGCATAGTATTCACAACCGACTGGGGTTTGAGGTTTCAGTCAGTAATGCAAATACATTCAGCATCACTAAGGCTGGTTGCCCTTGCTGGAGTGTAGTCAGTCACCCAGGTTACACATGTTGCTGGTCTGAAAATGTTGTTTGGACATGTGCTTTTTTAAGAATCTGAAAAGTGGATTCATAATGTGTCAGTCTGTAAAAGTACTTATCACTTGCCAAAAAAAAGAGTAGTAAGTGTGCTTTCAAATTGGCAAAGAAATTTCGTTTTGTGACTAATATGAAAACATGACTCTGTGTGCAAATAGGAATTACAGGCAGAGATTTATTGCGTATTGCTCTGGTGATTTTACATTTGCATTAGATGTAAAGGGGGAGCTATTTTTTGTGCAGAAGCAGACTCTTAGCACACAGCCAGCTGCTTATCCTGTGGAATCATGCACAGTATTCACAACCGAGTGGGGTTTGAGGTTTCAGTCAGTAATGCAAATACATTCAGCATCACTAAGGCTGGTTGCCCTTGCTGGAGTGTACTCAGTCACCCAGGTTACACATGTTGCTGGTCTGAAAAAGCAGTTTGGACATGTGCTTTTTTAAGAATCTGAAAAGTGGATTCATAATGTGTCAGTCTGTACAAGTACTTATCATTTGCCAAAAAAAAGAGTAGTAAGTGTGCTTTCAAATTGGCAAAGAAATTTCGTTTTGTGACTAATATGAAAACATGACTCTGTGTGCAAATAGGAATTACAGGCAGAGATTTATTGCGTATTGCTCTGGTGATTTTACATTTGCATTAGATGTAAAGGGGGAGCAATTTTTTTGTGCAGAAGCAGACTCTTAGAACACAGCCAGCTGCTTATCCTGTGCAATCATGCACAGTATTCACAACCGAGTGGGGTTTGAGGTTGCACTCAGTAATGCAAATACATTCAGCATCACTAAGGCTGGTTGCCCTTGCTGGAGTGTACTCAGTTACCCAGGTTACACATGTTGCTGGTCTGAAAAAGCAGTTTGGACATGTGCTTTTTTAAGAATCTGAAAAGTGGATTTAAAATGTGTCAGACTGTAAAAGTATTTATCACTTGCCAAAAAAAAGAGTAGTAAGTGTGGTTTCAAATTGGCAAAGAAATTACGTTTTCAGACTAATATGAAAACATGACTCTGTGTGCAAATAGGAATTACAGGCAGAGATTTATTGCGTATTGCTCTGGTGATTTTACATTTGCATTAGATGTAAAGGGGGAGCTATTTTTTTGTGCAGAAGCAGACTCTTAGCACACAGCCAGCTGCTTACCCTGTGGAATCATGCACAGTATTCACAACCGAGTGGGATTTGAGGTTGCACTCAGTAATGCAAATACATTCAGCATCACTAAGGCTGGTTGCCCTTGCTGGAGTGTACTCAGTCACCCAGGTTACACATGTTGCTGGTCTGAAAATGTTGTTTGGACATGTGCTTTTTTAAGAATCTGAAAAGTGGATTTAAAATGTGTCAGTCTGTAAAAGTACTTATCACTTGCCAAAAAAAAGAGTAGTAAGTGTGCTTTCAAATTGGCAAAGAAATTTCGTTTTGTGACTAATATGAAAACATGACTCTGTGTGCAAATAGGAATTACAGGCAGAGATTTATTGCGTATTGCTCTGGTGATTTTACATTTGCATTAGATGTAAAGGGGGAGCATTTTTTTTATGCAGAAGCAGACTCTTAGTACACAGCCAGCTGCTTATCCTGTGGAATCATGCACAGTATTCACAACCGAGTGGGGTTTGAGGTTGCACTCAGTAATGCAAATACATTCAGCATCACTAAGGCTGGTTGCCCTTGCTGGAGTGTACTCAGTCACCCAGGTTACACATGTTGCTGGTCTGAAAAAGCAGTTTGGACATGTGCTTTTTTAAGAATCTGAAAAGTGGATTTAAAATGTGTCAGACTGTAAAAGTATTTATCACTTGCCAAAAAAAAGAGTAGCAAGTGTGGTTTCAAATTGGCAAAGAAATTACGTTTTCAGACTAATATGAAAACATGACTCTGTGTGCAAAGAGGAATTACAGGCAGAGATTTATTGCGTTATGCTCTGGTGATTTAACATTTGCATTAGATGTAAAGGGGGAGCTATTTTTTTATGCAGCAGCAGACTTTTAGCACACACCCAGCTGCTTATCCTGTGGAATCATGCACAGTATTCACAACCGAGTGGGGTTTGAGGTTGCACTTTGTAATGCAAATACATTCAGCATCACTAATGCTGGTTGCCCTTGCTGGAGTGTAGTCAGTCACCCAGGTTACACATGTTGCTGGTCTCAGAAAGCTGTTTGGTATTGCTCTGGTGATTTTACATTTGCATTAGATGGAAAGGGGGTGTTATTTTTTTATGCAGAAGCAGACTCTTAGCACACAACCAGCTGCTTATCCTGTGGAATCATTCACAGTATTCACAACCGAGTGGGGTTTGAGGTTGCAGTCAGTAATGCAAATACATTCAGCTTCACTAAGGCTGGTTGCCCTTGCTGGAGTGTACTCAGTCACCCAGGTTACACATGTTGCTGGTCAAAAAATGTTGTTTGGACATGTGCTTTTTTAAGAATCTGAAAAGTGGATTTAAAATGTGTCAGACTGTAAAAGTATTTATCACTTGCCAAAAAAAAGAGTAGTAAGTGTGGTTTCAAATTGGCAAAGAAATTACGTTTTCAGACTAATATGAAAACATGACTCTGTGTGCAAATAGGAATTACAGGCAGAGATTTATTGCGTATTGCTCTGGTGATTTTACATTTGCATTAGATGTAAAGGGGGAGCTATTTTTTTGGGCAGAAGCAGACTCTTAGCACACAGCCAGCTGCTTATCCTGTGATATCATGCACAGTATTCACAACCGAGTGGGGTTTGAGATTGCAGTCAGTAATGCAAATACATTCAGCATCACTAAGGCTGGTTGCCCTTGCTGGAGTGTACTCAGTCACCCAGGTTACACATGTTGCTGGTCTGAAAAAGCAGTTTGGACATGTGCTTTTTTAAGAATCTGAAAAGTGGATTTAAAATGTGTCAGACTGTAAAAGTATTTATCACTTGCCAAAAAAAAGAGTAGTAAGTGTGGTTTCAAATTGGCAAAGAAATTACGTTTTCAGACTAATATGAAAACATGACTCTGTGTGGAAAGAGGAATTACAGGCAGAGATTTATTGCGTACTACTCTGGTAATTTTACAGTTGCATTAGTAGGAAAGGGGGAGCTATTTTTTTATGCAGAAGCAGACTCTTAGCACACACCCAGCTGCTTATCCTGTGGAATTATGCACAGTATTCACAACCGAGTGGGGTTTGAGGTTGCACTTAGTAATGCAAATACAAACATGTAAAATAATATGGACTATGTTTTCACCATAAATTAAGGTGTAGTGGTATTAATGAGGAATACTTTTAGGGTTTGAGGTTGCAGTCAGTAATGCAAATACATTGAGCATCAGTAAGACTGGTTGCCCTTGCTGGAGTGTAGTCAGTCACCCAGGTTACACATGTTGCTGGTCTCAGAAATCTGTTTGGTATTGCTCTGGTGATTATATATTTGCATTAGATGGAAAGGGGGAGCTATTTTTTTATGCAGAAGCAGACTCTTAGCACACACCCAGCTGCTTATCCTGTGGAATCATGCACAGTATTCACAACCGAGTTGGGTTTGAGGTTGCAGTCAGTAATGCAAATACATTCAGCATCACTAAGGCTGGTTGCCCTTGCTGGAGTGTAGTCAGTCACCCAGGTTACACATGGTGCTGGTCTCAAAAAGCAGTTTGGACATGTGCTTTTATCAGAATCTGAAAAGTGGATTCAAAATGTGTCAGACTGTAAAAGTACTTATCACTTGCCAAAAAAGTAGTAGAATGTGTGATTTCCAATTGGCAAAGAAATTTCGTTTTCTGCCTAATTTCAAAGCATGACTCTGTGTGCACACAGGAATTGTTTTTAGATATTTAATTTGTGAAGGTGTTATTGTGATTTTCACTTCTAGGAAAGGGGTACTTAGTATTTTAAGATTTGAAAAGATTATAAAAAATGTAGTAATATATTTAAATATAAAAAAGGATTTTTTTTTTTAGTTTTTTTCAGGTATTGCTGAAGAGCAGTGAACAAAATTTAAGATGCCTACAAAATCCAGAGTAAGGAAAAACCACAAAAAAAAACTATATTTGAAGACAACTGGAGGACCTAAGTTAGTTGGAGATGCTCATGTTGGGAAAAAGAGAAAGTCTTCTGGTAAGCAGACAAAAGATTTTTTAAAGAACATCTTCAAAAAAAGGAAAAATGTACAAAATGTCTGTACTGGAAAGAATGTTTTCAATAGAAAAGAACAGGAAAAAATTGAGAATTTAGTTAATGCAAATATACCTTCTGCAATAACAAAGATTAACTTAAACAGAAAAACAGCGTTTAAAGAGATACGTAGAAAAATGTTTCAGAGAAGAGTTATGTCCAATTTGATAAAGGATGTGAAGAAATATAAGAAAAAGGCAAAATATTACAAGAGAAAAAAAGAAATTTAAGCCATTGCAGCAAAGGCATTAGAATTAAAAAGGAAACTATTCATTTTAATTTTGAATAGGATGCGTACATTAGATAAAATGGTTAATGTACTGAAATCACAAAGCAAAAGGAAAAGAGTAGTGAAAAGAACAAACTTTTGTAAAGTGTTTTTAGGAGAATGGATGCATAGTTCAAGTAGTGAACCTTTTTTTAATGAAGAGAATTATTTTCAAAGTAATAGTTTGCTGCATGCAGTTGACACCAGAGGTCGTGCTTATGAAGTGAAAAATGGTTGCATAATGGAGAAGGAGATAATGGTTCCAAGAGATGAGGTACAAGTGATGGCGGATGAGGCTATGGGGAGACGTCCTAAAGCCCCAGTGTACACTTGGAATTGTAGTAGTATTTGCACTGTGCGTCAGGAATCTATTGATAAATTTCGTGAGTTTCTAAGAGAATATAGTAAAAAAAGTGTAAAACAGAAGATTAAGGTGCTTCAAAGTCTAGATCCATGCAGAGTGAGAGAGAATACTGGTTTGCAGGGTCATTCTCTGGCTTGTCTATCTAGAAAAGTGTGTAATAGTGTTTTCCATCATTTTAGGATGCTGGCTGTTCATCATACTGAAATGAGAAAGTTTGTGAGACGGTTGTATTTTGCTAAAAGTCCAGCAATAAAGTTAGATGAATTGAATAGGGCTCTGTTCCGTGGATCGGTATCAGATGTAGAGAAGGTTATTGATGAAATTCAGTTTTGTTACTTTGGTCCTGAACAAGACAGTGCAGAAAAGGACACAGTAAATGAGGAAGAAGTGGAAGAGAATGTAGAACCCTCTGTAAGTAAAACATTTAATGATCACATAACAAAATTTGCAATAATCTCTAATGAAAGACCAAATATAACTTGTATTTGTTGCCGCAGAACTCATTATAGAAAACAAACTAGGAATGTTGATCTCTACAGAAAGAGTGAAAATGAAGATAATTATAAGTGGAAGGATTTTGCCACATATATATTTCTTGAAAATTGTTTTGAATTGGGTGAAGATCAGAGTATTTGTAAATACTGTTACAACAAGTTAGAGGAAAATAGAATGCCAACCAGAGCTGTACATAATAATTTAGAATTGGATGTTATTCCTGCCGAACTTTCTGAATTAAATACATATGAGTCTATACTTATTCAATGTGTTCATCCGTTCCAGACCATAGTACGTATGGAGCCCAAAACTGGTAAATTACCTCCTTCAGATTTACTGAGAGGTTTAAAAGGTAGAGTGGTGTATTTGCCCTTGGATTTGAAAAAAAATATGGAAACTATTGATGCAGATACTTTGGAAACTGAACCATTAGTTATTCTGGTTAATGGTGTACCTACAAAGAATAAGAAGATTTGGCAGGAGCTGGTAGATGTACGGAAAGTACAAAGAGGAAATTTGTATTTGAAAAGGAATAACAAATGGTATGAATCAATTTATATAGAAGAAGAAGAAGAAGATTTACAAGAAGACACAGATACACCAACTGGTCAAATTGAAAAAGTGGACAAGTCAAAGGAAGAAGAAATTTATGAACATTTTAGCATACATCCTCTACATTCAAAAGAAGTTATGGGAGACAATATTGATCTGTTTCAGATGAAGAAAGCAAAAGGAACTCCCGTGAGTGTATGGGAGGAGAGCTTGGAAGCTCGATGTTTTTCCCAGCTGTTTCCTAAAGGAAAAGGAGGACGATACGATGAACGTCCAGAACAGATTCCAGCTTCTGAATATCGGACTACAAGACTATATGCAGAAGATCCCAAATTTCGACAAAGTATTCCTTATTTGTTCCATCTTTTATTTGAAAGCGACTTGTCTGCACTATCTTATGCAGTAAATCACATTTTAAACAGTGGAGTACATTTACAAAATGTGTCTGCTAAGGATTTTATGGAGAAAGTGCAGCACCGAGATGATCATTTGGAAACACAACTGATCAATCTGATGGCTTGTCAGCGTGGGACAAATGAATATTGGTACCGACGCCATGGTGAATTAAAATGCATGTTACGGAATTTAGGAACACCAACATGGTTCCTTACCCTATGCTGTGCTGAGTACGCTTGGGATGATTTACTGGATTTTCTACGAGAGGCAAATTCAAACATTAAAAACATCGAATACAAGACAGCAGGAGAACTGTGCTCATTGGATCCGGTTAATGTTTGCGGATATTTCAATCATAGATTTGAGGCAATGATGTCCTTCATCTGCAATAAAAAAAATCCACCTCTTGGAGAAGTAGTGGATTTCTTTTGGAGAAAAGAGTACCAGGCAAGAGGTGCTCCTCATATTCATATGCTGTTGTGGATCAAGGATGCCCCAAAGTTTGGAACAGATACTGATGAAGCAGTGATATCTTACATTGAAGAATATGCAACATGTGCTATACCAAAAAGCACAGAAGAGAAAAAGTTAAAGGAGCAAGTTTTACGTTTCCAAAGTCATCGGTGTGGAAAATACTGTCGACGGAAATACAAGAGCAAAGAAAAATACTACACTAAATGTCGATTTGGATGTCCTAGACCTGTTCTTTCAAATGGAAGAGTAAACAGTTTTATGTCATCTGTGAGACATACTATCACAAGAAAATCACCTAAGAATACCTACAACCTAAAAAGAAAAGAAGAATCAAAAAATATAAATGACTACAACCCAGTCATTTTATCCATGTGGAATGCTAACATGGATATACAGTATGTAGCTGACAATTCCATTGCTGTTGCTCGATATGTAACGTCTTACATTACTAAATCTGAAAAAACTGAATTGAAAGAAATGTGGGAAGAGATTTCTCACGAGAAGACTGTCAGTAAGAAGCTGTACAGTTTCAGTTTAAAGATGTTATCGCATCGAGAAATTGGATCCTACGAATGTTCAGATAGGTTATCTTCTGCAAGTCTCTACTCGAAATCAAGAAGAATAATTTGGGCAAGTTTAGGCCTTGCAGCAATGAGAAATCGGGTACTGAAATCTGTTGGAGAAATTGAATATTTGGCCGAGAATGACCCAGAAAGTACAGATATTTTGAAATCAAACATGTTGGACACATATTATCCAAAAAGAAGTCATCATCTGGAGAACATGTGTCTCTATGAAGTGCTGCAGAACTACATTTATTCATGGAAAGCCGCAGAAGATATCAACAATGGAAAATATAAAGTCATTGGTGAGGAAGGATGTTTGGTGAAGCAAACAAAAGGAAGTTTGATAAATCACAGGAAGCTGAGTTGCGACACTACTGACAAAAAGGAATTTTACTACTTGGCTCTTTTACAGCTGTTTAAACCATGGCGTACAGAGGATGAACTACTGGGAGAATTTCAAAGCTATGAAGATTCTTTTAATGCTTGCAAAGACAGCATACAATACAGTACATTCTCAACTTATCTGCAAATGTTAAATGAAGAAATTGAACAGGAAACTACAATTGCAGCTGAAGTAGCTAGAGACAGTTCTCAAGACAGCCAAAGTTCGGGAACACTCAGTCAAGATCCCCTAGGACAACCAATCGTTGAAAATGAAGCATCAATAGCCATGAATGAAGTGGAAACGGCTATGAATCAAGCTCAAGAAGAATTTATAGACTTACAAAATTTGGAAAGACAACTGAATGAAGAGCAGCAACAAATTTATGAAGAGATCAGAAACAAAATTGATCACGGATTTCTACATGAAAAAAAAAGAGTGCTCATGCACATCATTTCATCCAATCAGGATGTATGTAAGCGGACAAGCTGGAACTGGAAAAAGTTTCCTAATAAAAGTCATCAGAAGCTACCTACAGCAAAAAACGGATTCTACTTTGTCTTGTGTGGTTACTGCTCCAACTGGGTTAGCAGCATATAACATAAAAGGAATCACCTTACATCGTTTGCTAATGTTACCAGTGGAGCATGAGAACAAAATACAATACAACAAGCTAACTGGAGAAGCATGCTTGGAAGTTTCAAGAGTATTGAAGAAGATGCAAGTTCTCATTATTGATGAGGTGAGCATGGTATCAAACTTAATGCTTGCCTTTGTGCATTTAAGAATGCAGCAAATTCTAAGGACAGACTATGACGTGTTATTTGGTGGAAAACATGTCATAGTTTTTGGGGATCTTCTACAACTTACTCCAGTTAAAGGACAACCAGTGTTTAATACTGTGACACATGAAGACACAAAGAAGTCATTGGGAAGCATCGGTAATGCAAATATTTGGTCCTTCTTTGAGTACAAGGAACTTACTACTAATATGAGGCAAGCAAACGATGAAGAATATGGAAGTATTCTGAAAGATAGCAGAATTGGACTACTCACAGAAGTTGGCAAAAAAGCATTACAGAGTCGGCTGCTACATAATTTATTTCCAAAGGAAGAAATAGTTGCAGAGAAGATATACAAGAACATTGCAGAAAAGAAAAGTGTCATCTGCTTAATGCCAACTCTATGTGAATGCTCAATATTCAATGAGGAGCTTTTAAAATTGGAAAAGGAAGATATCAGGAAATTGGAAGCAGTGGACAAAATTGAGGATGGAAGAATTACTATCACATTAACAGGCACACTGAAAAATAAATTGGATTCACTAGAGAAGAACATTTCCAAAACAGCTGGATTAGAAAAAAATCTATATGTTTGCATGAGCTGTAGAGTATTTTTAAGGAGAAATTTGGATGTTGAAAAAGGTTTAGTTAATGGAGCTATGGGAAGAGTTGTGGGTTTTATTAATTATCAGAAAAAAGATGGAATTGAATGTTTAAAAATAAAATTTGATCAGATAGAAGAAGTTAAAGACATTTGTCGTTGTTCAGTTCGTTTCATGCTTGTGAAAGACTTATATGTACGTAGGAAGCAGTTTCCGTTTTCGCTAGCATATGCTGTAACTATTCACAAGTCTCAAGGATTGACTGTAGATTGTGCTTTTGTGAACATTGGTTCAACTGTGTTCAAAGAAGGTATGGCTTATGTAGCTTTGTCACGAGTGAAAACATTATCTGGTTTATTCATGATAGACTTTGATGACTCAAAAGTTAGTGCTGATACAAATTGTGTAAAGGAGTATAATAGATTAAGAAGAACCTATGCTCCTCATTTAGGTCAGTATCCTGTGTTGGAGAAACGTGGAGTTTCTCGTAAAAGGAGAAATGAGAATATCTGTAATGATGATGTAGAGAGGAGGAAAAAAAAGAGGAGTGATGTAATTGCAAGCAAAAAGAAAAAGGAAAATGAAGAAGAGGTTGTAGGATGTCATTTTGAAAATAGCTCTGGTGTCAACTGCTACGCTAATGTAGTGCTGAATGTTGCATTTTATCTGGAAAGTGTGCAAGAGTAGATAATAGTAAATCAGAGAAAAAGATTCTGTTCTGAGTTGAGTCTCCTTTTTCAAAAGCTGAGTAATGATAAAACTCAAATAGAAAGTGCTACTGAAATTAGAAAACTTTTAGATGTATGTTCAGGACGAACACAGTTTTCTCAAAATGTACAGCAAGACGCACAGGAATTCTTGATGTTTTTTCTTCAGGTACTGGAAGAAGAAGGGGTTCCCATTGAAAATATGTTTGGTGTCTCTTATAAATGGGAACATAGTTGTGAAAACTGTTACAATACATGTGGCTCTAATGTTGATTCTGAAAGGTTTATTTATTTAACATTGCCAGAAAGTAAAACAGTCACTTTTGCTAAATTAGTTAAAGATGCTAATCATAACATGGAATGCAGTGAGTGTCAATCTGAAATGTTTTCAACGTTAATTTTAAAGGAATACGGACAATATGTAATTTTAATGATGCAACGATGTAAAGCTGATGGTTCAAAATTGGATACTTTAATAAAGAAGTTTACAGGACAGCAATTATCAATTTCAGGAAAAACTTTTGTAACAGTTGCAATAATTTTCCATGAAGGACCTACTGTTACTTCTGGACATTACACAGTTTATCTTAAAGATGAAAAAGGCTGGACACTGTGTAATGATTCCCAATTGATTTTCAAGCAACGTTTGCCTTTTGATTTAGCAAATTCCTATCTAATCTTCCTGAAACCTAAATTTTAGAGAGACTTGGCAAGATCTGTACAAAACAATTTTACCATTTTATTGGATTACCATTGGAATTTTCAAAAAAAATGATTTTTCAAATTATCATTTGGCCGAATGGAAAGGTAACCAATTGTAATGTGGACTTTTTAAATTTTTAATGAAACTTTGGAAAAGCAAAAATTTACACAAAATCGGTAACATCTGCACAATTTAAATTTTGGAATGTTATTGGATTGCCATTGGAAATTTATTCAAAAAAGATTTTTAAAATTACTATTTGGCCATGAGGAAAGGTAAACAATTGTATTGTGGACTTATTTAATTATTAATTAATCTTTCGGAAACCAAAATGTTACAGAGAATCGGTGAGATCTGTACAATTTAAACTTTAGAATTTTATTGGATTACCATTGGAAATTTAATCAAAAAAGAATTTTAAAATTACTATTTGGCCTAAAGGAAATGGAACCAGATGTATTGTGGAGTTATTTGAGATATATTTGTGTGATTATACTTCTGAAACAAAAATGTCAGACGGTATTTTAAAGAAATAAGTATTGATATTAGTTGATATTTTTTTAGAATATTATGCATTTCTATAATGTTATGTTTAAGTAAAACGAGATTGTGGGCTTTTTTAAAACAATCTTTGAGATTGTTATTTTTTTTTTGCCCGCTGTTAAATGATGAATGCAATTGCTTTCACAATTTATAGTGAAATGCAATATATTCTGAAAACAGCAAAAAAAAGGCAAAACATTTTTTTGGAAAAATATGTAAATACGTGTACTGTGTAATATATTGATTTATTAAATATTAATACTTTTTTCTTTTTTTTCAGATAGTAAAAGAAAAATTTCAACAAAAAAAAACAATTTTTTTAAGTAATTTCAATTACATTTTAATTAAAAATTAAATTGTTGGGTGGGACAGGTAACTGAGAAATTAGAAGGTCTCTTTCTTCCACTTTATCTCAAAAAGATTTTTAGTATTTAGTTATTAATTCCTCAAGGATCTTGAGATGTGGTAATTGATTTTTAGTGTTTTTAAAAAAAAAAAAAAAATACGCTTACCGTACGCGTACGGTAAAAAAAAAAAAAAAAAGTTTTAAAGAAAAAATAAAAAAAGTTGAGAGGTAAGGTTGGCTCTTAAAAGAGCCGTTGTGTTCATGCAGGGACAGAGGAAAGGAAGTATGGGAACATTAGCTGGTTGGACATTTGTGCTGATCTATTTTGTTGTTAATGAGGGAAACACTGGTCTCCCTATGAACAATTAGATCATGGCAAAATGAACACCGCATAGTAACCCTACCAAACCGAGGGTTCGTTTCCAGAGGATCAGAAAAAGGTGATTGTGCCCCCACAGATGAAGGGCTCTGCTGAGCTTCCGAAGAAGGACTCGGCTGAGCTGCTGTGGATGTGCTTGCTCGACCTACTGAAGGGTTGCCCCTAGTATGTCGTGCATGTGTCCTAGGATGCACATCCTCAAGGTGTCTCAACATAGTGTGATTCCCGAAGGAATACTTCTTGTTGGGATTACCTCGCGAAAGTACACGCTGGCACAGCTTGCAAGTCACCAAGGCAGCATTGACTTTTTTCTCACCCTCTGGAAAACTGAAATACTCCCATATGAAAGAGCTCTTCTGTTTCCTCTTTCTCTGCCTGATGGTGGTGCTGCTAGCCTCACTCTCAGTAGAAGAGTGCTGGTCTGCCATCGTATCACAAAGACAAGTCAGCTCCTTCTCCTAAGGGATCACAAGCAGAAATGAGGGGAATGGGTGTGGTGTAGGAGAGTTCTAGAACTGAAAGTAGTTTCAACCAATCAAAAGTTGTGTTTCATGATCACATGACCCACCGTGCACGTACGTTACGCTTACGTTACGCTTACGGTGCGCTTACGGTGCGCTTACGGTAAAAGTGCGCATGCGCGTAAAAAAGACACGCGCTCGTGCGCATGCGCAAAACAGTCACTCCACAACACTTCCGCGTAACGTGCGCGTGTAGCGTACACGCCTACGCGCCCCACGCACAGTACACGCGGCTACGCAAATTGCGTAACTATACGCAAACAGAGTAGATAAATTACGGACATTGCGTAAACCGTACGCTTACCGTACGCTTACCGTACGCGCAATAAAAAAAAATATATATATATATATATACCTGTTTGGTAAAAAAAAAGAGAAAACTTGATATATTGCATATTTTTTTTTAAAAAAACAGTGTTTTAAGAGAATAAAAAGTTTTAAAAAAAACTTGTTTTTTTTTAAACAAAAAACACATTTGAGATAAGAATTTATATTAAAAAAATCATACAAAATCAATAAAAAAAATATGGGAATCACATATATTATAGGTAAGAATTAGCATTTAAAAAAACATACAAATTCACTGAAAAAACCATGGGTTTCACACACGTTATAGTTAGAAATTAGCATTTAAAAAACCTTGCAAATTCACTGAAAAAACCATAGGTTTCACACATGTTATAGTTAGGGATTAGCATTTAAAAAACCTTGCAAATTCACTGAAAAAACCATAGGTTTCACACACGTTATAGTTAGCTGGACATTTCACTCGTAAAAAACCAATGAAATTTCCCCGTTATAGTTAGTTAAGCTAACTATAACTCGCGCGCCCGCAATGCACTGCTGATGACGTCACATATTACATCACTCATGACATGGTCAGTGACATCACTCATGACATCACTGATGACATCTCAAATGACATCACTGATGACATCACTGATGACATCATCCATGTGATAGAGTGGCAGATCTCCTCTCACCCTAATATAACCTTTGATACACACATTCAAAAATAGAGACTGAAATTTTCAAAAAAATGGACATACCAATACCAATTACAACAACCTCTTCAATAATTCTAAGAACCACATAAACATCCACTCATTCACCAACAGTCCTGTACAGTCACTCATTCGTGTACTCACACATCATATGTACTCATACACCTATACATCCTGTAACACAATGCCTCTCATCCATAGAGTTACTCACACACATAGTTACTCATGCTAATAAAGAATCAAACATACATTTATTTGCATATACAGTTATACACACACCACCACACTTACTTCTATGGAAATTTACACATACTTAGTCTTTTAAACAATCACTTATAGAAACACATACTTATTCATACAGGAACTCTTTCAATCTCTCACTCTCACATACACTCACTTATATACACCAATAGTCACATATACTAGTTTAAAACATATGTAGTTACTCATAAAGACACTATTGAGACAGCCATTCACTCACTAACACACCTATACACACACTCTTCCACCCATACAGTCCTGCACATATGCTGTCTTCAACACATACAAACAGTGAGTCCCTCATTCATGCACTTATGCACTACGTAATACCCCCCACCGAACCATACAGACACTCAGACACTCATACTGATACTCAAAAAACCAACTAATCACCTATATAGACACTCATGTAGCTGCTCACCAATCCATGCAGCCACTTATACACAAAGTGAGAGACTGATACAGGTATTTACACATTTAAACATTACTCACTTAGCCATGTATTCAATAAGATACACTTAATCAGTCAGTAATACAATCAATTTTTCAAAAACAAATCATCCATTTAGACACTTATATACTCATTTATTCTTCCATCGACCTTGAGATATACATATATAAAACATATGTAATTTTCAGAAAAACACACATTCACTGGATGATGTCATCAGTGATGTCATCAGTGATGTCATTTGAGATGTCATCAGTGATGTCATGAGTGATGTCACTGACCATGTCATGAGTGATGTAATATGTGACGTCATCAGCAGTGCATTGCGGGCGCGCGAGTTATAGTTAGCTTAACTAACTATAACGGGGAAATTTCATTGGTTTTTTACGAGTGAAATGTCCAGCTAACTATAACATGTGTGAAACCTATGGTTTTTTCACTGAATTTGCAAGGTTTTTTAAATGCTAATTCCTAACTATAACATGTGTGAAACCTATGGTTTTTTCAGTGAATATATATATATATACACATATACATATATATAAATATATATATATATATATATTCAGTAGTTATATATATATATAATTACCTACTAGCGGTCGCCAGTAGTAAGTTAAAGTTAGAATGCTGTTTTCATAGGAAGAGCATTTTTTTTTTGGCCAATAACTCTAGCGCTCTATGACACATTTTCAAAACTAGTATGATGCTCTCTTCAGCTGCTGTCTTGAAGGTGTCAGGGTGATTCATCAAGCGGTGGCTGAGAAAAAGCCTCGAAACACATTTTCCCTATGCAAATTCCCTTAGAGATTTTAGACCCGGCTACAGCATGAACTGCTGAACTGAATTATACTAGGTTTGTCAGAAAGGTCACGGTTGTTTTAGAAAGCGACCAGTTTGTGAATTGGTGGAAATCCATTCAGTACTTTTTGAGATATTAAAAGAAATCCAAATTTAGATATATAAGGATGAAAAAGCTTTGGGAACCCTCCTGATTGGCTGCCAGCACTTCAACTAGGAAGCGTTGGCAGCCATCTTGCGATTTGGCTTCAGCCGAGTCCCTGAAAAAATATTCAATAACTATAAAAGTGGTCAGGGTAGGAATACCCAGACCCATTAGCAAAAAAAGCATTTTTTTCAGCAGGAGCTACGCTGGATCCGCGACTACCACTGAAAAATAAAGAAAAGTGTGGGCTCCTGTGCTTGTCTTTTGTTTAGCCCCAGGTGGGTATGTCCCAGGAGCATACAGGATTAAAAAACAGGAGGGGGCACATGGGGCCCGCTCCTGAAGGCCCCCCTCCTGAGGCTCTTTTAAGCCACGGGGAATCCCACCTCCCCAGGGCTTTTGTAGTATAATGGAGGGGGGCCCTGTGGACCTCCCTCCATAGGCTCTTTTGATCCTCAGGGACTACCACCTTCCCTGGGCTTCATATTAAATTAAGAGGTAGGCCGGATGCACTGGCCTCCTGGAGTAGGTTAAAGCCCCTGGGACTACCACCTCCCCAGGGCTAAATTCAAAGTAATGGGGGGCTGCACAAAACACCCCAGGGCTCCGGGGACCACTCCCTCCCTGGGCCCTTTCATATAACCAAAACTTGAAGGGTGGCCACAAGGCCATATATGGTCCCAGGGATTACCACCTCCCTGGGGCTGGCCCATGCAGATCAAAGGATGGGGGCCCTGTGGCCCCACTCCTAGAGCCATATATGGCCCTAGAGACTGCCACCCCGAGAGCTGGCTCCTGCTATGTTCTGGGGTGCCCACCCCAGAACATAGCTGTTTGTTCTGACCTGACTTTGACAGATCCTACTGTGTCAGACCAGATACGAACGCTGCTCTCACCAACTCAGAGCTGTGAAACTGCTTCCACTTGCTGAGATCAGAGTATTTGTCTGTTTCCCACCATCAAGTGGCCAGGGAAACAGACGAAAGGATGGCTCTCATGGAGAGGGATATGCATGTTAAGCAGCTGCCTGTCTATGAGAGCAATGTCAGCTTCCTTGGGAGGCAGGGAGCCAGCTCAAACCAGGGGGACTCCCCCTGCAGTCCCAGGGGAAAAGTGGAGAAAGAGGCAGAATAAAGGTCAGAAATGAGCAGAAAGAGACCGGATAAAGGTCAGAAATTAGCAGAAAGAAGCAGAATATATGTCAGCAATGAGCAAAAAAGAGGCAAAATAAAGATCAGAAAGGAGCAGAAAGAGACCGAATAATGGTCAGAAACAAGCAGAAAGAGGCAAAATAGATCTCAGAATGAGCAGAAAAAGGCAAAATAAAGGTGATGAACTAGCAGAAAGAGTCAGAATAAAAGTAATAAATGAGCAGGAAGAGGCAAAATAAAAGTAAGAAACGAGCAGAAAGAGACAAAATAATGGTCATAAAAGAGGCAGAGTAAAGGTCTGCAACAAGCAGAGACATGATAAAGGTGAGAAACAAGCAGGAAGTGGCAGAATAGAGGTCATAAATGAGCAGGAAGAGGCAGAAAAAAGGTCATAAATGAGAAGCAAGAGGCAGAATAAAGGTTAGAAACAAGCAGAATGAAGCAAAATAGAGATCAGAAACGAGCAGAAAGAGGCAAAAGAAAGGTGAGAAACCAGCAGAAAGAGGCAGAATAGATCTCAGAATGAGCAGAAAGAGGCAGAATATAGGTAAGCAATGAACAGAAAGAGGCCAAATAAAGGTCAGCAATAAGCAGAAAGGAGCAAAATAAAGGTGATAAACTAGCAAAAAAATCAGAATAAAAGTCATAAACATGCAAGAAGAGGCAAAATAAAAGTGAGAAATTAGCCAAAAGAGGCAAAATAATGGTCATAAATGAGCAGAGAGAGGCAGAATAAAGGTCAGCAGCGAGCAGAAAGGGACATTATGAAGGTGAGAAACGAGCAGGAAGTGGCAGAATAGAGGTCATAAATGAGCAGAAAGAAGGTCAGAAACGAGCAGAAAGAGGCAGAATAAAGGTCAGAAACAAGCAGTAAGAGGCAAAATAAAGGTCGGAAACAAGGAGAAAGACACAAAATAGAGATAAGAAATGAGGAGAAAGAGGTAAAATAAAGATCATAAATGAGCAGGAAGAGGCAACAGAGTGATAAGAAATGAGCAGAAAGAGGCAAAAAAGTTCAGAAACTAGCATAAAACAAAGGTCAGAAATCAGTAGACAGCGGAAAAATAGGGCTCTAAAACGAGCAGGAGATGCAAAATAAAGCCCAGAAACTAGCAGAGAGAGGCAAAATAGAGCTCAGAAATAAGCAGGAAGAAGCAAAGTAAGGGACAGAAATGAGCAGAAAGAGGCAAAATAAAAGACAGAAATGAGCAGAAAGAGAAAATATAACGGTCACAGACAAGCATAAAAAGGCAAATGAAGTGTCAGAAACGAGCAGAAAGAGGCAAAATGCAGATCAGAAACAAGCAGAAAGAGGAAAGAAAGGTCAGCAATGAGCAAAAAGAGGCAAAATAAAGGTTAGAAGTGAGCAGAAAAGCTGATAATGAGCCAAACCTACTCAGGTACTCATGTACCCTCTCACAAAACAACTCAGACACTCTCACACCCATTCACAGACTCATGTACTCATGCATTCACTTACAGATGAACTTGGGCATGTACACCAATTCAAAGACACTGCCAGACACGTATACACCCACTTACAGAATCACTCATATTCTCTCTCACCAACTCACATTCCCTCTCAGAGCTTCATACACCCACTCACAGACCCCACTTAAACACTCTTATACTCATCTACAGACTCACTCATACTCTTTCGCACCCATTTAAAAACCTACTCTACACTCATAAACCCAGATAGTCATGTACTCAGTGTCAAAGGTTAGTGCTTACAGTTATGAACAGGCAATTTAAAATGTACAAATTCACTTAGAAACCCAAAGGTAACAGGGATGCTATAGTTAGTCAAATGTGGAGCTTCACTGAAAAACCTAAAGTTTACAGGGACATTATATAGTCAGGCTCAGATTTCACTTGTACAAAACCAGTGAAATTCAGAAGTTATAGTTACCTGAGCTAACTATAACATATTCCCCGCAATGCACTGCTTTTGACCTAACATATTACCTCACTCATGCCATGGTCAGTGACATCACTCATGACATCTCAAATGGCATCACTGATGACATCATCCACAGAACCACTCACACACCAACTCACACCCCATGCAACGTTTTATGCTCTAACTTACACACCCAAACAACCACTCACATACCCATTCACAAACCCATACAAGTACACAACCACTCACCTATGCAAAGAGCCACTCACACACGCACGCACTTACTCATAAAGCTGTATCGTACTACCAGTCAATTACCGATCCATCCATTAACACTAAAACACACTCACCCAAACAGGTACTGGCATACCCAGTTATTCACTTATACAGCCACTCACATACAAAATCAATCACTCACCTATACAGCCTCTCAACAGAACCACTCACTCACCCACATAACTACTCACACACCCACACAATCACTTACATACCCATTCACACATCCATACAACCACTCACACAGCCAGTCACTCTGCCATGCAGCCAATCTCACAGACACTCACTCTTCCATACAGCCACTCACACACCAACTCACTTAACCAAACACTCACTCAAACAGCTACTCACTCACCGATACAGCCACTTACACACCCAGTCACTCACTCATACAGCCATTCAGATGCACATTCACTCACCTATATAGGCACTGACACACCCACTCACCCACCCATACAACAGCTCACATAGCCACTCATTCACCCACCCATACATCCATGGACACACCCACTCACTCAGCAGTACAGCCACTCACACAGCCACTGAGTCACCCACTTAGCTACGGATACCCACGTATATACCCTTTCAAGCCATTCACAAACCCACTTACACACCTGTGCCATCACTCAGATACCCACTCACATGCAGATATACACAGTTACACAGCAACTCACATAAACTATGTCAAAAGAAGGAATCACTTAGTAGTACACAAAGTATACTAATTTAACATTTGTAGTACTTTAGTATTTTCGTTTAACACACAAAAACATCTAGAAAAGACTCACAGTCACTGGATGACGTCATCAGTGATGTGGCCAGGCCCTGTGTCCAACCCCACAAAGGCAGGCAACCCAAGGCTGTGTGCAATGTGGGGTTGGCCACAGAGCCTGGTGTGTGGCAGGACCTGTGGCAGCCACCTCTGTGCAGCGCATGGCCTTTACACCAAAACTTAAAAAGTGGGCTATTTGCTTTATCAACGAGTGAGCATATCAAATTATATAAAGCACATCTATCATCTTTCTCCAAAAGTCACCAACATTATAAATCAAATCTTTATTCCGATAATTCACACAATGCAATGTTTGATAATAATGATTTTGATCAAAATATTTAATAAACTTTTGATAAAAAAAGAAATCAACATATCTGTGAGACTTTCCTTTAACATTGTTTTTATGATCCCATTTGTTGAGCTGAAAAATGTTGAAAAAAATCTCAGATATGTTATTTTTATATTTTTAAATAAACCCAACATGTCTCTGAGTCTTTCTTATAAAACGTTTAGCCCACAATATTCAATTATAAAAACAACAACAAGAGTCACACCGCAGCTAAAGAACATAGAGATCCAATAAAAAAAAAGAATGTGTATTTTCTCCTGGCGTCATGGATTTGATGACCCAGTAGACTTGCCATGTTCCTTTTAATTTTTTTGGGTGGCTGCAGCACTTCCTGCAGCACTCCACAACATTAAACTGCAAAAAGCTGAAACGAGTCTTGGTAGCACTTTTATAAAATAACTGCAAAATAACTCTGGAGTGTTGGCAATCCTTTGTGGATGATATGAGAAGTGAGGATTGATCGAGTATTTTTGTGGAGATTGCTGACTCCACCACAATACCAACACATCTTTCATTTTAGCTTTCTGCCAAGTTTGGGGTAATACCATTTAGTTATGATTTCTGAATCACATTATCCCAGTTTTCCAATAAACATTGCATGGAGAGAACACATTTTGGGACCCCGCCCACTTTTTCTCAGCCCCCCACTTGACGGATCACTCCAAAATTTTCCATGTAAATTTACCTGTAATGTAACTAATGCCTTCTGAAAACTAATATGTATAAAATGTAATCGTTTTAAACATCATCTACCTAGCCTTGCCATCTCAGCACCAAATAGGTTGAGCAGGTACTCCCCAAGTCAACTGGGTCGGGCCAGCCGTGCATCAACTACCCCTTGGCCTGGGAAACCAAATGTGGTGGCACATGCTGCACCACAATTTCCCTTTGCACTGCTTGTGCGCTACCAATCTGTACTCTTTTAGGGCCTGTTGCCTTCTGCTACATGAAAGGATGTTGGCGCTGTCCAAAACAAATCAGCACTGTCACCTCCACCTCATAATAAATATAGTGGGCTGTAAACCTTTTGCACTGCAGTTGACAACAGGTTGTCTGAGAGTGCATGCAGTGCTACCTGCCTTTGTCCTTTGATATGGATAACTAAGGGAAAAGGGAATATATTGCAAAAATAGACAAATGAGGAACAAAAAGGTTAGCACACAGGGCAGGCATAATGTAACAAAAAGTGAAAATAAAGTTGAAAAAAGGGAAAGTAGATAAGAATGGGTTTGGTGAAGGTGGCTGAGCTTAGGAAACAGGGAAAAATTTTCTATAGCGTGGCAGGGGCAGGCTGCATTGAATCAAATGGCTACATGCTTATATAACAGGTCTTGCATTTCTATAGTTTTTTTATTTGAATTACATCCCTAGTAGGCCTCTCCAACAAACTAGGATCCTACTTCCACCTGAAGTTAAAGAACCTCTACGACAACTTAAACAACCATACGCCTGTCCCCCTATCAGCCCTCCCTCCGACAACGCCAGCCAGCTCATCATCTCCTCCTGGACGGCGATCACGACTGAAGAGACAGCAGCGATCATGAAAAGCATCTACTCCGGGACCCCCACAGATCCCTACCCACCACACATATACCACAGAGCTGCCACTGCAATCACACACGCACTACAATGCACCATCAACACCACCCTCGAGACCGGCACTTTCCCCGATGACTGGAAACGCGCAGAAGTCAGGCCCCTGCTCAAGAAACCCTCAGCCGATCCGATGGAGTTCAAAACTACCGGCCCATATCGCTCCTCCCCTTCGCGACAAAAGTTGCCAAGAAGACCGTCAACGCAGAACTGATAAAGTTCATCGAAGATAACGCCATCTTCGAACCCTTACAATCCGGATTCTGCAGCAACCACAGCACCTAGACTGCCCTACTCACCGCCACTGTCGACATCTGCACCCTCCTCGACCAAGGCCACACCAAAGCCCTGATCTTACTCGACCTATCAGCAGCTTTCGACACCGTCTCCCATCGCACACTGTCAGACTACACAACGCTGGCATACAAGGCACCACCCTCGACTGGATCCTATCGTTCCTCACCTGCAGAAGCCAAAGGATCAGACTACCACCCTTCCTCTCCGAACCCATGGAACTCTACTGCGGAGTCCCACAGGGGTCATCACTAAGCCCTACCCTCTTCAACATCTACATGGCTCCCCTCCCCACCATTGTCCGACAGCACGGCCTCAGCATAATCTCCTATGCAGACAACATCCAGCTCATCCTCTCCCTCACAAAGGACCCGCCACAACCAGACTCAACTTGTAGGAAGGATTGCAGCCTGGATGAGCAACAGCTGCCTAAAACTCAACTCAGAGAAGCCAGAGGTTTTTCTCCTCGGAAACACCCCTTCAGCATGGAGCAACACATGGTGGCCCACAGCCCTCGGCAGGCCCCGACCCCCACCGACCACACCAAAACCCTCTGCATCGTACACGACTCCTCCCTCTCCATGAACAGACAGGTCAACACCATCACCTCCAGCTGTTTCAACACCCTCCGCTTCCTCTGCAAGACCTTCAAATGGATCCCCCCTAGACAAGGAAGACAGCCACTCACACACTCATCACCATCAGATTGCACTACAGAAACACCCTCTACGCCGGTATCAACAAGTCTCTACTCTGCAAGCTCCAGACGATACAGAACACCGCCGCCAGACTCACCCTTGGCATCCCTCGACACAAACACATCAGTCAACACCTACACAAGCTCCACTGGCTCCCCGTTGTATCACTTCAAGATTCTCACTCACGCCTACAAATGCCTACACAACACCGGACCTCAATATCTCAATGACAGAGTCACCCTCCACGTACCCAAAAGAAACCTCCGTTCCACCAACCTCTTCCTCAACGAAACCCAAGCATCCACAGAGCCAGAGCAGGGGGAAGATCCTTCTCCTACATCATGGCTAAGACCTGGAACGAGCTCCCGACCGACATCAGACGCGCCCTTCCCTGAACTCCTTCAGGATGGCTCTGAAGACCTGGCTGTTCAGCTGAACGGGGCTGCTGACCCCCCCCGAGCCCCCCCACGCCCAGCGGCTTGAGACCCTCACGGATGAGAGTAGAGCGTTTACAATTCCCCTGATTGATTGATGGAGTATCATATTTTAATATTAAGTCCCAGATATGTAATTTTGCTTATTTGTTTTTCGTTTGACATATTTACATTAATGCAATTTTTGCAAATCTTTCACACTGCATTAATTTAATTACATTAAGTTGAATTCAAATAATTCAATGAGAGAGTACACAGTGATTGCAGTTAGCATCATGTTTCAAGTTAAAGTTATTCTACGTAGACCAGATTGTGTAAGTAAAGGTTTTTGAATTTAAATGTAGTTTAATACTTAACATTTGTTGGGATTAGGTTAGATTTATTACTAGCATGACAGTTGTTCAATCAACCAAATTTCATCAAAATTTGTTTATTTAATATGACAAATATGCATTTTAAGAGTGAAAGTTTGAAAAACAGGATTTCATTACATTTAATGTACTAGATTAAAGGAATTTAATATATAAAATGTTCATATTCATCAAATCAAAAAGTTAAAGATAGCAACTTGGTACGGGTACATTATTTGATTCAATTAAATTGAGTTTAATTGACAATAATTTAACATTCTAATTACAGGAATGTTTTCTATTGGAAAGCAACAGGTTTAAGATTGCATATAGGCATTGGTGAAGAGTATAAAGGCATAACAAAGAGATGATGTTCTCGCAATAGGGATTTAATTATAAAGTAGACTAACAAGGTAAAGTGACAAGTGGGAATGGCAGGACCAGTAGTATTAAGTATATATGCGTAAAACAGCTATTTATATTCCCACCAGGGGTGTATTTTAATTTGTTGAGAAACCATCTCTCCTACACCCTATGAATTTTGGAGCTTTTACCTTACTGCTTCCAGCATGAATACAAATGCAGAGCCTTATTTACAGCATGACAGCTAAACTGCTGTATCACAGGAGCTGCGGAACTAATATCTTCACCCACTGCCAATTCAAGATGTGTCACTTTTTGCTTTTGCGGGTGTTAGATGCTGATTCTGCCACTACTGACTCACCATAACTTACTCCATTCCAATGCTCCCTCTTTAACTTACTTCCCCTGGGACTTCATATTATGACTCTCCCTGTCCCTTTGCATATCTACCAGTGTCACCACCTCTTCTGACTATGCATCCAAGAATCTGTTCACCTTCCTGCGATTCTCAGTGTTGTGGTTGTAGACTGAATCTGGGTCCTGGAAATCCGAAAACTGCATTGGGAGTTTTCCTAACAAGCTGGTAATGTTTCTCCATGTAGATCAGCTAACATCTTCACAGCTCTGCGGTAAAGGTGAAGCCAATGAAAATGGGACATAATTGACAGACTAAATTGGGCCTCCAATCAAGACCTGAACATATTTTTAAAATGAGTTTTGTAAAGGTAGATGAGGGCGTGAAGGACATCTCCTATTTTTGCTGAATGTTCAATTAAAGCCCTCCTCTAAATGATTCCATTAATTCAATCTTTTTTTTATATATTTTGGTGGAGTCCTACATTGGTACAGGCATGCTGATGGCAATATAGCAAGTCTGTGAATAACAATAAAAATCTTACATTGTTGGTGTTCAATGCAGTTTGCATGCCAAACAACACAACACTGCCTCTTTCCCATCACTAATTCCAACGTTTTCACCTGGGAAACCCTACCATACAAGATAACTTTGCACTCAGGTGTGACATTTGGTGTCCATCTCTGCTAATTCTGATCCTATGCATCACAAACGGCATGCAACTTTGTCTTGTAATCCCCAAGGTTAATATAGGTGTGAAAATGTGTTTATAAACAGGGCTTACCGAGTTAAATATTTCAAAATTCATATTGATCACCAACCAACTTTGCTCTCATCAGTCACAATGATAAGTTCAGCCAGACACTGTACTTTCTGTTTCATTTGCACAAAAAACTCTTTGAGCCAAATCTCAAGACACCATACAAAGTTTTTGAGTTCAGTCTAGAATGGCAGATTAAAGGATCCTTAGTCACATACCTGCCATGGTGTGAAATTGTTGAGGTTGGCACACTCATTATGAGTGAAGGGCCCATGTCTTGGCACACAGGAATGCATGTTGTGTAAGGCATGTGCCACGGCATAGATAGCATTGTAAATATTATAGGTGATTCTTTGGTCATAGTCATAATTTCTTTGATCCAGTTTTTCCTCTCCAGTGCACCAGCCTGTACTTTTAATGTCGCTATTTCTTGAAGTCAGATTACTGGTTTTCCATTGGCATCCAAAGGCCTCCTCCCAGAAGAGTTTAATAAATACATCACTAGATGAAGTAAAAGGATGAGCTTTGAGGAAGAAGTCTTCCATCCCTGGCACCTTACCCTCCTGTGGAGTCAAACCAAGTGAGCCACTCATGATGTTGCCAAGTTCGGCGCTGGAGGTAATGGTGGTAGTGAACAACGCATCACTAGCAATCCACAACTTCCCAGCGATGTTTTCTCTGACAAGTGACTTGAGCACTGGAAGCAGGTAGAGATGATTACAAAAGGCCAGGATGACATTGACTGATGATCTCTTGACTACATCACTGATCACAGTGTTTCTATTGGTGGAAGGGCTGATGGGGACAGTCTCATGAAATGCTATGCAGATTCCAGATGCTAAGAGGTTCGCTTTCAACACTTGGGAGCCCAGAGTTCCATAGTCATCCTCGCCAGAGAGAAGCCCCACCCAGGTCCAGCCAAAGTTCACCACCAGCTCCGTAAGTCCATATGCCTGAAAGTAGTCACTAGGGAATGTTCGTAAAAAAGATGGAAATTGAGCTTTTTCACTGAGCAGTGGAATTGATGCAGAGTAACTGACCTGTGAGGTTAGATAAAGCAGCTCAGCTTTAGGCAACAAAAGCAAGATAGTCAAGCAAATCTGGCGTTACTGGACATGATAGACAAAGAGCAACTTTTACTGGCTATTTTAATATTTCTTTCAGCTGAATATTGTGTGTTTCTAGAACATTAGCTGATGCAAATACTTTGGTCGAAGCCGCTTTTTAACTGCATTAGCCTTTATGTAGGTTTGAGTGTGGAGAATTTAAATTTTGAGCATTGCTAATATACAACTGTGTAATAGCATCTTCCAGAAGAAAAGCTCCACATCAGGAAAAAAATTAATTCATAACACATTCCATACAAAACATCACATTGGTTTGTAAGTTTCAGAGGTTTTAAAGATCTATATAACACTTGTCTAATAAGTGGAGTACATGTCATCTATTTGTATTGCCCTTGATAATGACATTCTTATTTATGTATGTGGGAACTCAGTTAATGAGAACGTTATGCGTGTATCATTTTATTATCTGTAGAGGAATGGGATTGGAGTAGATGCTGTGGGTTTCTGAAATAAAATGAATGGACCTCCAGCCACGTAATAATTGAGACAGTAATGATAATGGATAACCTATGGACACCTTAGGAAGAACTGCATATCATCGCCTCTAAGTAATTTCACCTCACCCATTACCTGTGGCATCCTATAGAGTCCCAGAAATCTGGCCATTGAAAGTGAGGAGGTAGAGATTGATTCCCCAATGACTGCAGTGAGCACAGACTCATTCTGGCACCGGTAGTTCAGGATGGGCTTTCCTCTACCTGTTAACAGCCAAGCAGTTCCCTGCAAACTTCTTTTTACAGACAGGCAGGAATCAAATATCTGGAATCCCAATGTGATCTTTGGAAGTAAAGCATGATTTTTGTTAATTTCAATGATGGTGAATACCATGGCTTGTACCCAACTGTATGCCATAATGAAGAATCTGATGAGGAATGATAAAGAAGGAGATAAAAGTTAAATTCTCAATTGGTAACCTTTCTTTGTATAGTTTTCATGAATCAGCTGAGATTCTAGAATGAATCCAAATATAGAACCAGGTCTTAATTCACATCATTATTTGAGATACTTGTGTATTGCAATATTTGCAGTTGTTTATGCACACCCCATATATCAAAGAGTAATAATACTTGCAAATTATTGTATTATAATGTGTTAACAAGAGACTAGAAGTGAGGTGGGAAAAGTTGTGGTTTCCTTACCAGCAGCCATGCAGTTTTTCAAATTTATAAGGTCTTGAAGCATAAGAACATCCGACTTTATTGGTCCTTGTCAACAAGAGGAAACTGTTCCTACATCTGTGAAGAGCGACTTGTGGATCAGTGTACTTGGTAACTGTCTCTCATTCTCTGGGATACCAATCAAGGTGCTGACTGCAAGACACCTTGCATTGTTCTTTCATGTGTTTCTTCTCTTCCTTGTAGGAGGAAATCATCATTGCTGTTGGGACAAGTGCATAATCTTTGCATGGGAAAAGTTTAACAAGCTGGAAAACGTTGCTCAGTTTTTCCAAGTGAAAGGTTTCTGGCTTTGTCTCACTTCACCAGCATAGTATCTACTTCACAGACTCCAGGGTATAATATGATTTCCTCAGTTACTACCAAAAGAAACACAGCTTCGGACGTGGTGGGTCTTGGCAAATGTTTCTCAACTTCATGTAAACCATTACTATAGAACAGTTTTTTTACCCAGACCAGAAACCTAAAGCTTCAATCTTTCAAGGTGTCCATTTCCAGGCACCTGAAGCAAAGGATGGATGAAGACAAGAACATTCTAAACCAATGTTGGCTATGTAAGAGACAAACAGACAGGAAACCCTGTGTCTTGCACCACACTACAGAGCACGAAAGCTACTCTGATCCTTACCTCCATGTGTATCCTCTCAGTGTCCATGCCTCATCTCTCCCATGTCATGCACACACAAATATCACCAGAATGTACACCAACTTCCAAACATCCATCTTACTTGCCACATCACACTGCAAGCACACTGAACACACTTTGAACTTCATACTGAATAATGCTCACGTCACACTCTACAACCATGCATGAAGAATACATAGCTACTATGATATGACACATTACTGCTCTCCCTCTGTGCTGGATATTTTTGTGCAGGAAGGAACCCCTTAGAGGCATTTTCCTCTTTCTATGTTTGCTTCAGAATGCAGCACACTAATGCAAATAGGAAATAACTAGGAGAAATAAAGATATTTCAATGCATTATCCCTCTCAACGCATGGCATACCATTCAATGCAATCCCAGGTTTACTGACCTTAGTATATCTGAGATTATGTCAAAATCCATGGGTGGATGCATGGGAAGGCCCATTCTCCACCCACAGAAAGCCTTCTTGGCGGCTTTGCTTGGCTTAGTAAATCACACTTATGGGCTTGTGTTGCCTTACGTCACCCTGCATTATGCAAGGGCAATGCAATCTCTTAGTTTCACTGCCCCCTGGTTCATATCAGCCACCATGCACATCTTCAAAATACTGGTATTTTAAGCCCAAAGTAGAAACATTTCAGAAGCATGCAAATGTTAACTACTTTAAGACTCTCCCCAGCCACATTTTTCAGCCAAACATACCATCATGATCTACCTCATCTGCAAATACCAAGCAAGGCCTAAATGTTTTGCTGCCAAAACCTATCACTGCAGTCTATACCAGTCATAGGAAAAACATCCTTCTCGGTTAATTCAGTATTTTTAGTAAATGCAATACCAAAATCTTGAAGGATTCTATCTTCAATCTGCTTGCAACTAGAAACTTTACAACATCGCTCACTTGGGAAAGTGTGCACAGTCTGGATAACAGTACTTTAATACACATTCAGCTGCTAAAGCTCAGCAGGATTTGGAGATATTTGTAAGTTATTGTGAAGGCCTCTTGGAGTCATTTTTTGTTGTTGTCTAGTTTGCTAAAATAGTACCTTCAAAACAAATTTGCTGATAAATATATTAATCCATTTCTCCGCTATTTAGTACAGTGACGTTTAAGTCACTGTACTAGATCTCATTATTACATTTTTACACAAATATCTACCTTTTTTGTTTGTGACTTGTAGTGTACATGACTGCAACAAACATATATTTAGGAATTTCTGCTGATGTTTCAGTAAGTTTAGCAATTTCTTGTCTGAAAATACCTAACATGTTCTTTTCAGCCACACCTTCACTGCTGACCTCCACTACCACTTCATTTTCTTCACTGTCTCTTTCAGGAAACAAGTATGTAATTTGAATATAACATCCATGATACTTGTCACATTGGAGTGGGTGCCATGTGACAGCACTATTTATAGCTTCTAGGTAAAGAGCTGGACGTTTGACAAAATGCAACCTTCTCACTAGATTACTCATTTTCGTGTGAGGAATAGATAGCATCCAAATGTGGTGGAAAGCACTTTCACATACTTGCTTTGATAAGAAAGCCAAAGAATGTCCTTGTTGTTTTTACAGTTTTTTAATTCTGCAGGGAATCTGTTTCTCCTTTAAAATTCCTCTGCTGTTCTTATTTAAGAAGACCTTAGTTTATCAGCCAACTCTTATCTTACATTGAACATATTCCTGTACGGACACACAGAGGAGCTGGAGGATTTTGCTGTAACATCTCATCCCAAATTATACATTCCAGGTCCGATTCACAAAAGCCTTCTGCACTTGTGGTGGAGGCCCCACAGTCATGGCTGGACCTCTGCAATTAAACTGAAATTTGGAAGCTCTGCAACACCTAAAGAGCCTCTGCCATGAGTGCGGAGGCCCTTTGTGAATCGGGCCGTCTGTGCATCTGGCAACTAACATCAATTTTAATTAGTGTCAACCACAAACACTACATAGCTCTCCTCATAAAGGAAAGCTTTAATACTGAAACTATGTTTCAGGCTCCCTCAAAAATGACACAAAAGTTTGATATATTGAAATGCTGCTCTTGGTGGGATTTCTTCTTAAGTCAAGTCACTAACCTGCCCAACGTTCTCATTCTCTTAAGAATAAGAATGAACAACTTCCACTTTTGAACAAATGTGTTGTCCACAAGAGTCTCTACACACTTTACTGCCTATGTCTAGCTTCTCTTCTCTTTACTTCCTTCATAGATCTTATAATATCACTTACTAACCAAGTGCTAGAGAACATCTGTTCTTTAAACTTTTCCTTCTTTGCTGTAGAACGCTTGTCTCTATTCTTGAATATAATTCCTCCTTTTAATAGATTAGCTAGGCGTAGTTGGTACTCTTTGTGTCTTTGTAGCACTTTAACCACTTTTTATTTTGTTTTCTTAACTAACTTTATAATGAAAACACAAGAACTCTAAATAACATTCTTTATTTTATTTTCAGTTTTTTCCAGCGGCTTTCTCTCTCTCTCTTTCCCTTACTTCTTCAAGCCATGTTTCTTTCTCTGCTGTTGTTTCGTTGGCATTATTGGAGAACTTGAAGACCAACAGAGTAATAATTAGGCAATAAAAAAGTAGATGTTTTATTAAGTGTATATACCAGTAAAAACGATCACAAAAATATATAGATTAAATTAGATTGAGTAATTCTCAGATGAAAGGCTTACTTACAAATAGTACATAGTAGAGGCTTACCTACAGATTTGATCTTATATGTTTGAAGGAACTTTCCTCTCCATAAAGAGTACGAATAGGGCAATGTCTGCACATAGTCGCATAGTAGCTACTTTGCTATGTAATGGGGCTCACCTTTGTGCCAGGACTATCATTGCTGTAAAAATCTGTACGCAGGGCAAAAACTGTCTGTAGTATAAGCTTCCCAACTAATGAGCCATGATCGACTGAAGAAAGTGTGCTATCCAAAAATAACTGTGGACTGAGTAAAGAATGTATTTAGTAGAACCTTGCTCACCAAAAAACAACTAGGGTGTTAGTAAGCACTGGCCTCACTTTACAGAGCTTTGTAGAGGGCAAATACGTTATATAGTAAACACATGACCACTTGATGGGGCTTGTGTGTTGCAAAGGCTGGCTTCTCCATAAATATCTGCACACAGAGTGAAAGCTCTTTATAGAAGGTACTAAACCATCTAATGGGTCTTGACTGCCTCAATGGGCTTGCTTCTCTGTAAATAACAGTGTATAGAAGGAAATATGTGCATTGAACGACCTAGACCATCTAATGGGGAATCTGTGTTTAGAGGGATTGGCCTCTTTATGACTGTGGTGAGGAAGATCACTGTACATAATAGAGTGTAGTAGCTCACTATCAAATTACAGTGTGGCGGCCGCTGGGAGGAGGAGGAGTCTGTTTTCAAAAGCAGAGCCCGCGAAAAAACTCGGAGCTTAGCGAGTGGGGTACGGAGCACGGAGCTTGAGCTTAAGCCCGAGCAGCATTAGGCTCGCTCGCTCCCATTTTGCCCGTTTTTCCCATTTTGCCCATTTGTCTGTTTGCCCGCCAGCTCTCTTCCCCCCTCCTCTGCCACGAAGAAATCGGCACGCAGCGCGGCAGCTCAAGGCGGTTCCCGCGGCTCCCAGGGTCCTGGTTGTGGGACTTGGCGGGTCTCGGGAGAGTGGTCTGCAGCCCAGCAAAAAGACTGTGACTGAGCGGTGGCGAGCAGCAGAGGAGGCATCACAGCAGCAGGTGCAAACGGTGAGAAGTGGCGTATGCGGGTGCGGGTATGTGGTGAGAGGGGCTCCTGATTCCTCCCCCGCAGCTTGCCTCAGCGCCGCAAAGCACAACCTACCGTTTACCATTTTAACACCCACCATTTTAACACCACTGTGGTAGAGTAACCTACCAGGATTGTGGGACAGCCGTCAGTTGAGGCCCGCAGCTGAGCACGAGGCGTGAGGGGGCGAGGAGGCAAGGACGCCGTACCGTTACCCGCTGCTCCGCTGCTGCACTAGCCGGCAGATCACCGGTACCGGTATCAGCACCATACCTTTATTCAACTCAGAAGGCGACAGGAACCGCTCGAACTATAGGTGTGGTGCGGGCTGGATAGAGGGGAAGCACCCTTGAGTCACCACAACGTCACAACAATCAGGTAACAATGCCCACCCTGTAACCCCGCAGCGAAGCTAACCCCGGCAGAGTTATTTGCGCCAAGGCACTCCCGGACATAAGAAAGGGGGGTAGCAGACTGTGATTCAAGGTTGTTTACATCAGCACCATCCAGCGGCAGCATCAGCGCCCGCAGGACACAAAGGTGGGAGGTGCTAGCACCAGCGGCCCAACTTGGCGCTACTAGGCGATATCCGCGTCTCTTTTGGTGACATAGGCGCAAGTGGCAATAACTAGAAAAAAAACAAAAGCAACTCCCTATAAGGACCCCCAATAAGTGCCTACTCATTTCCCTGTCCCCAGAGAGAGACTAGATCTCCGACCACATACCGCGATAGCATCCTGCTATCTTGTAATATCCCTGACGGCAGCTGTTCCGACTGAGGATACAGACAGGCTTGGGAAGTGGAGCGAGAAGTTGAGCAGAGATAGTAAGGGATAATTAAAAAAAAACAAAAAAACAAAGGGAATGAGGTCGGGGAGAACACGAACAAACCCACCTAAGAATGCAAGGAGAAAAGCTAAAGCTAAGACCAAATCCCCCGCTAGCCCAGCTAAAGGAAGCCCACCTGCTCTACTAACCTTGCCAGTATATCCAATTTTCAATAACATGAATCACACTGGTAGATTTGCCTTTTTGAAAGATCCAGCAACGGCAGTATACGCAATGGCAAATACGCCAACAGGATTACAAAAACCAATGTCACCTAAAAAAATTGAAGTAAGGCCAGCAGGACCAACTGCACTAAGGACACCTCGGAATGCCCATAACACGAACGTCGATCGGGCAAGTGGAACAGAGGAGACACATAAGCGTACGAATGCCACTCTTGTGAAAAACATTTTTCAATTTCAAGCCCAGGTGCACAAGGGTAATAAAAAGGATGATAAAAAGCACGACATTACGCAAGGGCAAGGACAGGAGAAATTATTAACAACTCTCACAGGATTAATTAAGACCACGGACTGCCAGCATGAAGGACACAAAATAAGTTGTTCCCCCAGCAATAAAGAGAATAAAGGCGATAAATTTATAACAACACCAGTAGAATCAATCAATGCCATATATCAGGAGCAAACAATAACGGGAAGCTATTCGGCTCAACCCAGCAACGAAGCCTCCTACACTTCGAACACAAGTATGTATGAACCGGCACACAAGGTGCCTCTATACAGCCACTCAACCCCTAGATTGGACCAACGCATGTACCCAGTATTGAATAAATCTACAGAGAGGATAAAGACAAAGGGCTTAAACCTCTGTTGGGTGCCTCAAGTACCTATCCATAATAAAGGAAGAACTACGATACAAGAAGTCTGCGCGGACAACCACACAATAGAAAGCACTCAGGAGGGACCGAAAATCTGTATCAAATCAATCAACTCCGAAAATGAGGCCCAGGAAATAGCTGAAAATACCTCATAGGGACAAAAAAACCCTAACAAAATGTAACCAATATCGAAAGGATGAATCAAGGAGCAACGGCAACCGGTTGGGGTACAAAAACTTCCCCATCACATGAGTCGCTAAGCAAAAATATATTAGATACATCGAGTGTAATGAACCAAGAGGTGGACATCATTTTACTAACAGACTCACCACACGTGACTTACATCGGCGCTCAAACAGAACCCTCGATTATAGAGATCTCAAGTGTTGCAGCTGCCCCAGAAATGGTAACAACAAAAAGGCTCGAAACATGTCGCGAAACAAGACAAAAAACCAAAGTGCAGCGTGATGATTTAACACCCATAAAGCAAGCTCCAAATGGACTCCAACCTGGCTGCAGCGCAGAAGACCGATACCGGCAAAAAAGAGGAAATAACATCAGCGATAATTTGGAATCCATAATCACATTGCACAGTGCACTAGGGTGCATATTGGAAACCTCCATCAAAACCCTTAACATGCAGTCGGATAAACTCGACATTCAGATACACCTTATGAGCACAATGGCGGAATACATCGCTAATATAAACAAAAAACTGGATGACATGGCCAGCATTTTTGACATCATCAAGGATCAGACCCAACCGTAGGCTCCTTCCCAGTCTTGCACCTGCCACCCAATATTAGATAAACTAAAGAATTTGCCATCAATACTTAAAGACATATTGCAGGAATGTAAATACGCTAATCACAGTGACAATAACACACCAACTGAATGTGACTTCATCTCCTTTGAGAATTGCAAGAGCACACAAAACATACACACAGACCAACCAAATGGATCAGTAAGTCAAATAACAGTGGGAAAAACTTCACAGCACAAGCTGTCAACTAAACCGGATGATATAACAGAGGAACTAAAAACAATTGGCACAATATCCCTCACTGCACAAAACAACGCTCATAAACTATTAGGACTAGAATCATCTAGTCGAGACGGGGCGAAAAATCCAAATGACGAGAAACGCCTAACAAAGAGGCAAAATAAACGGGCAAGGAAGAACAGAAATCAACTGTTAAACTGCCCACCCGCCAATAAACAGACGCTGGTTGCTTATCCTATTTTTAATCAGGTAAAAACGAAATCAAAACCTGAACCCAACGTCACAGAGGGGAAACATAATCCATCACTTAAGATAGAAACGGAATACAAAAACGGGAATGATCGAGAAGATAGTCAAACACGACTATGGATATGCCCCAGGGCTCTACCACAAGTGAAAACATCAAAAAAGTTGTCACAAACAGCAGGGGTTGCCCCCGCAAAAAACTTAGAAGCAGGGAACTCTAATAATATTGAACCATTGAGTTCAACAACCGCCGCAAGCATTCCTGACTGTAGCACAGACCAAGGGCTCAGCTTCATTATACAACCAAACAAAACTTCAGATAATTTGCTGGAAGAACCCCAAAAAACTGAGTCGGCCCCAAATCATATATGGCGCACTAGTTTTGAAAATAAAAGCCACTGCATAAAGAGGTCCGAGCAAATAAACAGCTATGAACCAAGCAATCAGAGGCCCCATCAGGCTGTATTCAAAGACATGAACGAAAATCAAAAAAAGGTCCCCGCCACAGGGAAAAGTGTCACCATATCATCTGACCTTCAAACCTCGGGAAAAAGCAACCAAAATACTCATAAGCAAATAAAAACAAAGGCAGATAGACATATGGATGATCAACTGCAATTCACGATACACACTGGCATCAATGGCATGCAAGCATCAAAAGAGAATGCAAATGTGGAAAGGATAGGACCCCCCCCAGGACCAGTGATTACTACTAGTGGGTACCACCGCGAACAGGCAGGTCCCAACAGAATAGGCTGGGAGGTAAAAGCCACGACAAACACCCCACCAGCACCAACTCCGAACGAGGCGTACATCAAATCACGCAATATCTCCAAACAAACACGCAACCAGCACCAACATCAAAAAATGCATATAATCAAATAGCGCAATATCTCCACCTTAAGGCAAAGGTTCATGATGACCAGAAAATTGATAATAATGAAAAGGCCCAGACCAGTAGCAATACACCCTCTGAGATGCAAATAGCTACAGCAGGGAAGATTCTTTTCATCCCCAACTACGAGACTCAAGGTACTCAAGATTACTTAAATCGAGGGAACATTCTCCACCTCACATCGACCATCCCAGGCCTAAACCACTTAACATCCGCGGATCTACTATCAATTGAATTCGTCACATTAGGAGACAATGGGCCCAGAGAAGGCACACTTGCCACCTGGAGGAACTTAGAAGTGGCAAAAAGCATTCTCACAGAAGTGAACAAATTTGAAGAGAGGGGAATTTCCCTGACAGAACAAACTGTTAAGAAAATGTAGGAAAAAAGAAGACCACACAGCCTCGACCACTCGCTCAATATTGCACGGTGCCAGGGGGGGCGAAACCACAATTAATGATCATCAGAGACAGTTTTTGGGCATTAATGGAAATTGAACCTTTTGCGAGGCAGGTAAAACTGAAGAAAACATAATAAAATTGCTCTCCTGGAACATCGCAGGAGCAAAACACATCTTAAACCACAGTAGAAAGACAGCTGCCTGGGACCAATATGACATCATAGCGCTGCAGGAAACGTGGTCAATGGAGCGAATTGATGTACCAGGAAGATTATGCTTCCATGAAAGCGCGACGCGCACCCAGCGCTACGGCCGCGCAAGGGGGGGTTTATCTATTTACGTATCTACTGCATTAAAGATAAACGCCTCGCATATGCCTACATCAACAACGGACATGCAAATTATTATGCTGGAGAGTACAATAAAACGTGTGGCAAGAACAATGGTCTTAATTAACATATACGCCCACCCGAAAAAACAGCAAAAAAAGAACTATTCAAACGTGTCGTTAACGTGATAACTTCCATCCGCCTTGACCACCCAAGTTGGGAGATTATGGCTACGGGTGACTTTAACTCCAATCTTCTACATCAATCGGAGGAAGAGGATAACATCTCAGTGGCAAACGAAATGTGGAACGTCGAATCCCAGGAGGCCATACCGGCCTTGAAGAGAGACAAACTGGGCAAGCAATTGGTGTGGGACCTGGAACGACTCGGTTTACGGGTAATAAATGGAAGATGCACGCATAATAAACCCCCAGCTGCCACATACATAGGTCACAATTCAAACTCGATCCTGGATTACACATTAGTAACTCTACCCCTGCTGAGTTTAGTCAAAAAATTTCAAATAATTAGCTCTCTCGACAGCGATCACTCAATGCAACACATTGAGATGAAACTAAGTTCCCCTAGGTATGTAAATGCTCCAGCCATAACAGGCCAACTCTCAACAATCAATTTGAAGCGGTTAAAGTGGACAAGCATCACATTACCTCAAATAGCGCTGGATGCTAAGAAACTATTACAGTCACGGCAGAGAAGGGTCTATGTTCAAAAACTTGTGCAAATTTCCTGGAAATATTACCAAGATCCAGCAGCAAGGCTAAGAGGCAGAGCAGTCCTACGACCAAAACCAAACTCTCGATTACCACACTAGCTATGAACAAACATCTGCAAGAGCTCACAAGACGGATACAATGGTTCAAGGACAAATCAAAGCATTTGGCAAGAAGTTCGGTTGATAAGGAAATAATATAAAAAGCTAGTATGGATGGAAAAAAGGAATAAGATCAATGACTTCTGGGCCAAATTGGTGTATAATACAAAAAAAGCAGACTCCAAGGCGTTCTGGGTGCTAGTCAGCTCCATCAATAGACCAGCACAGCCCATAAGTATGACATGCATCCCTGAAAATGTTTGGGCCCAGCATATAGTCGACACATTCTCGGTAAAGCCAGTGGAGCATCAGGTCACGATGGCTACAACGGTATCCGAATCTCCTAGAAACATGGCACAGGAAAGCAAGCTTGTTCTCAGCCTCAATGGCATGCCCAATTGCCTGGATCAATCAATGTGGTCAGCTGACGATCGACGAATATCATCTATAATTAAGAAAGGCAAGCAAGGGAGCGCACCAGGGCCAAATGGCATCCCGCAGGCGATCTATAAAGAAGACCCCAAAGTTCTGGGCATGCAAATTCAACCTTCTGTTCCGGACAATCAGCAACTCAGGTCGGGTCCCGGAAAGTTGGAGGGGTGCTATCATTAACCCCATTTATAAAGGCGGAGACCGCAAAAATCCATCAAACTACCGCTTAATTGCCCTGATCAATGCAGTGGCAAAATACTATGCTTCCTTGGTTCTAGCTGATTTAGCACAATGGTCGGATACAAACAACAAGATCCTGTTAAATCAGACAGGGTTTCGTCGCAGAACTGGAACAATGGCTAATGCAATGGCACTGTGCTTGCTTGGCGAAAACAGTCTACACAACCATCGGGAACTATATACCTGTTTCGTCGATTTTAAGGCGGCCTTCGATCGTGTTAATAGGAACTTACTATGGGCCAAATTAAAGCAGCAGGGTCTACCAGAGTCAATCCTAATGCCGATCATCGACCTGTATAGTAACACCTGGATGCAGGTAAAAATCAACAATGGGCAAAGGCTAACAAGGAAGATCCACACCTTTGACGGATTAAAACAAGGCTGTGTGTTGGCTCCCCATCTTTTCAACTTGTTTATGGCCGACCTAACAGTAAGCCTTGACCTGATCAATGCACATCCTCCCCGGCTGAGCACGCTTCGTATAACACACCTATCCTATGCAGACGATGTGGTCCTGCTAAGCCAGACAAGAATAGGCCTGCAACGCCTTCTACAGGAGCTGACCCGCTACACAAAACTGAACATGCTAGAAATAAATAGCACAAAAACAAAAACAATGGTCATAACCCGACGCAACAAACCATCACCAACCTTCCTAATAGATAATGTCAAACTGGAAGCGGTTGGAAGTTACAAGTATCTCGGGATACTGTTGGACAAGCGTCTTAATTTCCAGGCACAATTCACCAGCATGGAAAAGAAGGGCATGGCCCTAACACACGCCTTCATGAGTTTAGCAACTGAACTCAAAGGTCCTCTGGTTTCGCCTCTGCTAACAATAATGAAAGCTAAACTAATCCCAACGATAGCTTACGGGAGCCTATTGCATCATGGCAAGAGTGCACAACTTTTGGACAAAGTGCAAATGAAAATCTACAAACATGTCCTTGCGCTACCAAGTAACGCATCACCGGCCCAAATAAGACTGGAACTCGGCCTGAAATCCCAAGTGCTGTTGAGGAAATATGAGACCATAAAATTCTGGTACGACGTCTGGATGAACCAAGAGATCATGCTCTATCGAGTTATGTGGGAATCTATCACCAAAAATCCAAATTCAAACCATGCTAAGTATCTTAAAATGTCAATAGAATCAACAAATCTGGCTGGCCTCTGGGAATCTAAGCTCCCAGTACCTTCATTCAAACAGTTGGTCAGGAAGGCAGCCATTAGACACTCATTGCTGGACGACAAAATAGCTTTTAGCCGCCGGTCACATGCCTGGATGACACTCCATTCTTACAAAAAACTTGTGCCGGCGCTATTCTTGGACCTCGCATTTTCGCCTTTTATTAAACGCAAATTGGAAGTCCCAAGAAAGTGAAGGGTGCGGGTTATGTGGCGCAGCAAGACAAGATTTTATCCACCTGATTTGTATATGCCCGGCTCTTATACAGGAACGTCGGAATTGGTTGAAAACCAAGTTCAAGGAGTATGGAACACGTACATGTTGGTCCGCTGTCATACAAACCTTATGTACAGTAGACCCACAATTCATTTGCAGGACAATCAAATTCATTGAACTTTTTGAGAAAAAGCTAGATTTATTAGCAAACTGTTGAACTTGGAATATGTTATTTCTTACGGTTGCAAGTCATCCGTTCTTATCTTCATTTTTTACCTTTTATTATGTTTACAGTAGTGTAAATTCTTTGTGTCTTAGTATATCGTTGTATTTATATTTTGTAATGGTTTTTATTAACTATACAATAACGCATTTACTCACTTACTAGAGACTTACCCATGTATTGAGGGCTTGGATGTCTGTAGGTACTGGCCTCCCATGAATTGATGTGCAGAGGGTGCAATCTATATATAGTAAGAGCTTTGCCATGCAATGGTGCTTAGTTCTGGAGGAATTAGGCTATCCTTAAAGATCTATACTCATGACAAACACTGTGTGTAGTAGGGGATTGCCCACCTAATCGGCCTTTAGTGTCAGGAGGGCCTAGACTCTCCATGAAGAGTTGTACAGAAAGTAAAGGCAGTGCATACAAGGGGCTTTCCCACCTAATAGGATTTGGATGTCTAGACACTTTGTCCTCTCTATGAAGTGCATTGCACAGGGTGAAGAATTTTGTAGTAGGGACATGACCACCTAATGAGGCTTGGTTCTCTGGAAACATTGTACTCTCTAAAAATAGTTGGACACTGCGCGAAGACTCTGCATAGTAGGAACTTGGCCACCTGTCTCAATGGACTGGCATCTCCATTGAGACAGGTACACAGAGAGAAAGCTGTCCATTAAAACAGCTTGCTCAGTTAGTAGGGCATGTCTTTCTGGAAGGAGAAGCCTCTCTGTGACTACGCAGTACTGATGGAGTTCACTGTACATACGGTAAGTGTTTGAAGGGACTGGCCTTTCCATTACAGCTATACACAGTCGAGTCTGTCTATAGTAGATGCTTGACTTTTTATTGGGCTTATATGTATAGAGTTTATTTGCTATAGTTTTATTATTTATTATTATTATTGATAATATTTATTATTAATCACATTATTATATATTATTTTGTATAAATTACTATTTCTTTCGTTATTTTTAGTATCATCGTACTCCCACAGAACAAGAGTGTAAGCAACACTCCCGGTACCACAAAACTGTACAGGCTTTATTTGTTGATTCTTGCATGGGCTTGAGGTACCTCAGCTTCTGCTGGAGTCTTACTGGACTACACGGAGGACAAACCTAGGTCCCATAGGAGCACCACCTATGAAATATATAATCATTCTGTTTCTGTATTGTTTCCCCAAATTTATATTAGAAGTTACATGGAAACATTTTTTTTACGTATATCAAGGTAAGCAACAAACAAGGGAATAATTAGTGAAGCATTCATGAGAGACTTAGGGGCTGCCACCCCACCAATTAGGATGCCACCGCCACCGTGGAGGTGGCATCCTCCATTCTCAGCATTGTGGCGGGTGGTGCTCACAGCACCACCCGCCACAATGCTGGGAATGCACTGTGTGCATTGTCATGCACAAGGTGATAGGCACCGCCCATGTGCACCCCCTACCCCCCAGTACCCTTGGGGCCCGCAATGGGCCCCCAAAAGTAGACTCCGCATGGCTTTCCATGGCGGGGTCTCCGCCATGGAAAGCCATGCATCGCTGCCCATGCTAATATGGACCGCCACCATATATAGCCCCTTTTCTGCCCGGTCACCTGTGTGACCAGCGGGAAATCAGCGGACGGTCTTTCCATCCGCCGGGGTTCCCCGCCATACTAATATGGTGGGGGGAAATGGGTGGCGGGTGGGGAAGGATGTAGGGCGGATAGTGGTGCAGGGACCAGCCGCCAGTGGTGCGGCGGTCCCGCACCTTCAATTAGGATGCCACTGTGGCGGTGGAATCCTCCATTCCCAGCATTGTGGCGAGCGGTGCTCACAGTACCGCCCGTCACAATGCTGGGAATGCACTATGTGCATTGTCGTGCACAAGGTGACAGGCACCATGTCCATGACAATGAAGTACACCCCCCAATACCCTGGGGGCCCGCAACGGGCCCCCAAAAGCAGACTACGCATGACTTTCCATGGCAGGGTCTCTGCCATGGAAAGCCATGCACCGCTGCCCATGCTAATATGGATGGCGGTGTCTAGCAGACACTGCCACCATATATAGCCCCTTTTCTGCCCAGTCACCTGTATGACCGGCGGAAAATCGGCAGACAGTCTTTCCGTCTGGTATAATATGGTGGGGGAAATGGGTGGCGGGGGGGTAGGATGTAGGACAGATCGCCAAAGCCTTACGGGTAGTGGCGATCCACCCTACATCCTAATCGACCCCTTTATGTTTTCCTCAATCCAATAGATGATTTATGCACACATTGTAATGGGCAGTGAATGAAGAATGAATAAACCAACAGTGATGTCATTTGAGATGTTATCAGTGATGTCACTGACCATGTCATGAATGATGTAATATGTGACATCATCAGCAGTGCATTGCGGGGGCGAGAGTTATAGTTACGCTCAATTAACTATAACGGACACATTTCTCTGGTTTTGTATGAGTGAAATGTCCAATTAACAATAATGTCCCTGAAACCTGTGTTTTTTAAGTAAATTTCTAAGTTTTTTAAATGCTAATTTCTAACTATAACGTCCCTGAAACCCATGGTTTTTTCAGTGAGTTTCAAAGGTTTTTTAAATGCTAATTTCTAACTATAATATCCCTGAAACCTGTGTATTTTTCAGTGAATTTCGAAGGTTTTTTGAATGCTAATTTCTAACTATGCCTACATAGGTAGGGCATGTGCAGAAAGAGGAAGAAAGGCGCAGAAAGAAGCAAGAGAAATGCAGAAAGAGGCATCCGAAGTCCAGAAAAACAAAGAAAGGTGCAAAAAGAAGCAAAAGATATACAGAAAGAACCAACAGAGGTGCAGAAAGAAGCCTTGTTGCAAACTCATCCTGTGCACCCACATTTTTGCTGACTGTTTCTGGTGGTAACCAACTATGCTGAAAGACACTTAGAATACAGTGAAAACACCTACATACACTAGGGTACACTATGGTTTGTGGTACCCCTGTGATTACCATGACCTCCCCTGTAAGGCCCTAGTACATAGTAGGGCAGGGGGATTAAAACTACCTCTAAGTCAAGAAAGAGGCAAGAGAAGTGCAGAAAGAATCAACAGAGGTGCTGAAAGAGGCAAGAGGAGTTCAGAAAAATGCAACAGAGGTGCCGATAAAGACAAGAGAGGTACAGAAAGAAGCAAGTGAAGTGCAGAAATAGGCAACAGAGGTGTAGAAAGAAGCAAGAGAAGTGCAGAAAGATGCAAGTGAGGTGCAGAAAGAAGCAAGAACAGTGCAGAATGAACCAACAGAGGTGCAAAAAGATGCAAGAGGGGTTCATAAATAGGTAGGAGAGGAGCTCAAAGAGGCAAGAGAGGTACAGAAAGAGGCAGGAGGGGTGCAGACAGAAGTAAGAGAAGTGCTGAAAGAGGTAAGAAAATTGCTAAAAGAAGCAACAGAGATGTAGGAAGAAGCAAGAAAATTGCAGAAAGAGGCAAGTGAGGTGCAGAAAGAAGCAAGAGGGGTGTAGAAAAAGGTAGGAGAATTGCACACAGAGGCAAGAGAGGTACAGAAAGAGGCAGGAGGGGTACAGAAAGAAAGAAGAGAAGTGCAGAAAAAAGCAACAGAGGTGTGGAAAGAAGCAAGAGAAGTGCAGAAAGAGGCCAGTGGGGTGCAGAAAGAGGCAAGAGAGGTGCAGAAAGAGGCAAGAGAACTGTAGAAAAAGGTAAGAGAGGTACAGAACGAGTCAGGAGAGGTGCAGAAAGAAACAAGAGAGGTGCAGAAAGAGGGAAGACAAGTACAGAAAGAAGCAACATAGGTACAGAAAGAGGCAAGAAGGGTGCAGAAAGAGGAGAGAGAAGAGCAGAAAAAAGCAAAAGAGGTGCAGAAAGAGCAAGAGGGATGCAGAAAGAGGCAAAAGCAGTGCAGGAAGAACCAAGAGTTGTGCAGAATGAGGCAAGAGATGTGTAGAAAAAGGAAGGGTGCAGAAAGAAGTAAGAGAAGTGCAGAAAGAGGCAAGTGAGATGCAGAAGGAGGCAAGAGAGTTACAGAAACAGGCAAAAGGGATACAGAAAGAGGGAACAGGTGTGCGGACAGAGGCAAGAGAGGTGCAGAAAGAGGGAAGAGGGATACAGAAAGAGGCAAGAGGGTGCAGAAATTTGCAACAGAGGTGCAAAAAGAAGCAAGAGCAGTGCAGAAAGAACCAATAGAGGTGCAGAAAGAGGCAAGATTGGTACAGAAAGAGGCAAGAAAAGTACAGAAAGAAGCAAAAGAGGTGCAGAAAGAGGCAAGAGAACTGCAGAAAAAGGCAAGAGAGGTGCAGAAAGAGTCAGGAGAGCTGCACAAAGAGGCAAAAGGGGTACAGAATGAGGCAAGAGGGGTGTAGAGAGAAGCAAGAGAAGTACAGGAAGAAGTAACAGAGGTGCTTAAAGAGGAAAGAGGGGTACAGAAAGAGACCAGAGAAGTCCATAAAGAAGCAACAGAGGTGCCAAAAGAGGCAAGAGAGGTGCACAATCAGGCAAGAAAGGTACAGAATGAGGGAACAGGGGTGCAGAAAGAGGTAAGAGGGATACCAAAATGTACAAGAGAGGTGCAGAAAGAAGCAAGAGAAGTGCAGAAAGAAGCAAGAGAGGTGGAGAAATAGGGAAGAGGTATGCAGAAAGAAGCATGAGGGATGCAGAAATTTGCGAAAGAGGTTCTGAATGAAGCAAGAGGAGTGCAGAAAGAGCCAACAGAGGTGCAAAAAGAGGCAAGAGGGGTGCAGAAATAGGTAGGAGAGGTGCACAAAGAGGCAAGAGGGATACAGAAAGAGGCAGGAAGGGTACAGAAAGAAGCAACCGAGGTGCTGAAAGAGGCATGAAGGGTGCAGAAAGAGTCAAGAGAAGTGCAAAAAGAAGCAACAGAGGTACAGAAAGAGGCAAGAGAGGTACAGAAACAGACAGGAAAGGTGCAGAAAGAGGGAACAGGGAAGCAAAGGAGGCAAGAGATGTGCAAAAAGAGGTCAGAGGGGTGTAGAAAGAGGCAAGCGGGGTGCAGAAAGAAGGAAGAGAAGTGCAGAAAGAAGCAACTGAGGTGCTGAAAGAGGCGTGAAGGGTGCAGAAATAGTCAAGAGAAGTGCAGAAAGAAGCAACAGAGGTACAGAAAGAGGCAAGAGAGGTGCAGAAACAAGCAGGAAAGGTGCAGAAAGAGGACAGAGGGGAGCAAAAGGGGCAAGAGATGAGCAGAAAGAGGGCAGAGGGATGTAGAAAGAGGCAAGTGGGGTGTAGAAACAAGCAAGTGAGGTGCAGAATGAGGCAACAGAGGTACAGAAACAGACAGGAAAGGTGCAGAAGAAGGGAACAGGGGTGCAGAAAGAGGCAAGAATGATACAGATATTTGCAAAAAAGGTGCAGATTGAAGCAAGAGCAGTGCAGAAAGAACCAACAGAGGTGCAAAAGAGGCAAGAGCTGTACAGAAAGAGGCAAGAGAAGTGTAGAAAAAGGTAAGAGAGGTACAGAACGAGTCAGGAGAGGTGCAGAAAGAAACAAGAGAGGTGCAGAAAGAGGGAAGACAAGTACAGAAAGAAGCAACATAGGTACAGAAAGAGGCAAGAAGGGTGCAGAAAGAGGAGAGAGAAGAGCAGAAAAAAGCAAAAGAGGTGCAGAAAGAGCAAGAGGGATGCAGAAAGAGGCAAAAGCAGTGCAGGAAGAACCAAGAGTTGTGCAGAATGAGGCAAGAGATGTGTAGAAAAAGGAAGGGTGCAGAAAGAAGCAAGAGAAGTGCAGAAAGAGGCAAGTGAGATGCAGAAGGAGGCAAGAGAGTTACAGAAACAGGCAAAAGGGATACAGAAAGAGGGAACAGGTGTGCGGACAGAGGCAAGAGAAGTGCAGAAAGAGGGAAGAGGGATACAGAAAGAGGCAAGAGGGTGCAGAAATTTGCAACAGAGGTGCAAAAAGAAGCAAGAGCAGTGCAGAAAGAACCAATAGAGGTGCAGCAAGAGGCAAGATTGGTACAGAAAGAGGCAAGAAAAGTACAGAAAGAAGCAAAAGAGGTGCAGAAAGAGGCAAGAGAACTGCAGAAAAAGGCAAGAGAGGTGCAGAAAGAGTCAGGAGAGCTGCACAAAGAGGCAAAAGGGGTACAGAATGAGGCAAGAGGGGTGTAGAGAGAAGCAAGAGAAGTACAGGAAGAAGTAACAGAGGTGCTTAAAGAGGAAAGAGGGGTACAGAAAGAGACCAGAGAAGTCCATAAAGAAGCAACAGAGGTGCCAAAAGAGGCAAGAGAGGTGCACAATCAGGCAAGAAAGGTACAGAATGAGGGAACAGGGGTGCAGAAAGAGGTAAGAGGGATACCAAAATGTACAAGAGAGGTGCAGAAAGAAGCAAGAGAAGTGCAGAAAGAAGCAAGAGAGGTGGAGAAATAGGGAAGAGGTATGCAGAAAGAAGCATGAGGGATGCAGAAATTTGCGAAAGAGGTTCTGAATGAAGCAAGAGGAGTGCAGAAAGAGCCAACAGAGGTGCAAAAAGAGGCAAGAGGGGTGCAGAAATAGGTAGGAGAGGTGCACAAAGAGGCAAGAGGGATACAGAAAGAGGCAGGAAGGGTACAGAAAGAAGCAACCGAGGTGCTGAAAGAGGCATGAAGGGTGCAGAAAGAGTCAAGAAAAGTGCAAAAAGAAGCAACAGAGGTACAGAAAGAGGCAAGAGAGGTACAGAAACAGACAGGAAAGGTGCAGAAAGAGGGAACAGGGAAGCAAAGGAGGCAAGAGATGTGCAAAAAGAGGTCAGAGGGGTGTAGAAAGAGGCAAGCGGGGTGCAGAAAGAAGGAAGAGAAGTGCAGAAAGAAGCAACTGAGGTGCTGAAAGAGGCGTGAAGGGTGCAGAAATAGTCAAGAGAAGTGCAGAAAGAAGCAACAGAGGTACAGAAAGAGGCAAGAGAGGTGCAGAAACAAGCAGGAAAGGTGCAGAAAGAGGACAGAGGGGAGCAAAAGGGGCAAGAGATGAGCAGAAAGAGGGCAGAGGGATGTAGAAAGAGGCAAGTGGGGTGTAGAAACAAGCAAGTGAGGTGCAGAATGAGGCAACAGAGGTACAGAAACAGACAGGAAAGGTGCAGAAGAAGGGAACAGGGGTGCAGAAAGAGGCAAGAATGATACAGATATTTGCAAAAAAGGTGCAGATTGAAGCAAGAGCAGTGCAGAAAGAACCAACAGAGGTGCAAAAGAGGCAAGAGCTGTACAGAAAGAGGCAAGAGAAGTGCAGGAAGAAGCAAAATAGGTGCAGACAGAGGCAAGAGAACTGCAGAAAAAGTCAAGAGCGGTGCGGAAAGAGAAAATAGGGGTGCAGAAAGAGGCAAGATGGGTGCAGAAGCAAGTAAGCGAGGTGCAGAAAGAGGCAACAGAGGTGCAAAATGACGCAAGAGAGGTGCAGAAACAAGCAAGAGAAGTGCAGAAAGATGCAAGAGAATTGCTAAAAGAAGCAACAGAGGTGCAGAACGAGGCAAGAGGGGTACAGAAGGAGGCTAGAGAAGTGCAGAAAGAAGCAAAAGAGGTGCAGAAAGAGGCAAGAAAACTGCAGAAAAAGGCAAGAGAGGTGCAGAAAGAGGAAGAAGAGGTGCACAAAGAGGCAAGAGGGGTACAGAAAGAGGCAAGAGGGGTACAAAAGGAAGCAAGAGAAGTGAAGAAAGAAGCAATATAGGTACAGAAAGAGGCAAGAGAGGTGCAGAAAGTGGAAGAGATTTGCAGAAAGAGGCAAGAGAAGTGCAGAAAAAGAAAGAAATGTGCAGAAAGAAGCAACAGAAATGCAGAAAGAGGCGAAGGAGGACACCGAAGGAAGCTAGAGTGGCTTGCACACCATTAGTACCAAATTAACACCCAAATTTAGAAATACGTTCTAGGTTTGCAAGGGCTTTCCACCACGCTGTTACCTGTGTTGCTGTATTTTTGGTAACGTTTGAGCTAGAAACAAGGCTTTTTTTGTTCAAATCTGCAGATTAGGGAGCAGATGATGGCTTATGCAGCTAATGCGGAAAATTTATAATTGTGTGAAAGTCGGTGCAGCCAAACAGTCGCATAATTCCTGCTCTGCTCATACCTCTGACTAGGTCCACAAGTGCTCCTCAGTGAATCCTTCTTTTTTTGTCTCACTGAGTTCATAGTTGAGTTTCTATGGAAACGAGGAAGACTAAACCTGAGGTTACCACTCCAGAACAGAGACTATCATACCACATAATTACTCTCCATAACACATAATCCCACACACACATAATTCAAACACACTAAATACTACATACTTTCTATCCACATAGTTTCACTGCACAACTTGCCACATAATTCCACTACACACAACGTACATCCACTCCACTTCACTCCAAAAAACATTAGTAAAAAACGTTTACATTTACAATGCCAATAGCTCTAACTCTCACAAATGCGAAACCTATTGCATTGCAAACACTTCTTTAACTAGTAGACGCGTTTGCAGAGTGGTGGAGAAAGGGTGCTGGGCCTCCGACCAGCTCTCAGGAATTCAGCTGCATAGGACTTACAGGAGGTACCAGGTGGGCCTCTTGGCTCCCAAAGTCCCCCAGGGGTAAAGTGGACTTCATCCCCCATCCCGTAGTCTGCTAGGGTATGCATTTGCAGAGTGGTGGAGAAATGGGGTGTGGCTTCCAAAGACATCTTAGCAATCCCACTGTGTAGGACTTACTGGAGGTAACAAGAGGGGTTGTTAGCCCCCAAGGACAATCTTGGGGCTAACTACCCCTCCTATTACCTCCGGTAAGTCCCACACAGTAGGATTGGTAAGTTCTCATAGCAGGCCATGCCCCCATTGCCCACCACTCTGCAAACACACTCCCTGGCGTGCTCTTGGATGGGGATTGAAGTCCCCTTCACTGCTGGGTGTCCTTATGGGCCAACTAGCCTACCTCTTACTTCCAGTAAGCCCCACACAGTGGAATTGCTGAGAGGTGGACACAGGCCACACCCCTTTCTCCACCACTCTGCAAACATGCCTTGTGGCGCATTCAAAGTTGGAGTATTAAGCCCCCTTCATTCCTGAGGGTCCCTGGGGGCCATCTAGCCCACCAGATACCTCCAGTAAGTGCCACACACCTGGATTGCTAAGAGTGGGCTGAGGCCATGTCCCCTTTTACACCACTCTGCAAATGCAGCTCCTGGTGCACTGCTGCTCGGGGGATGCAGTCCATATATATATATGTATATGTATACACATATATATATATATATATATATATATATATATATATATATATATATATATATATATATATAATATTACCTACTGGCAGTCGCCAGTAGGTAGTTATAGTTAGAACCCAGTTTCCATTGGAAAAGCATTTATTGTTTTGCTAATAATTTTTGCGCTGTTTGATGAATCTTCACGAAATTTTCAAAACTAATTGTTCACTCAGATCAGCTCCTGTCTTGAAAGTTTCAGGGTGATTTGTCAAGGGGGGGCTGAGAAAAAAGGGGTTCCCAAAACGTGTTTTCTCCATGTTAATTTCTATAGGAAACTTTAGACACGGCTACAGCCTGAACTGCTGAATGGAATGACACCAAATTGGTCCAGAAAGCACGCTTTTGTTTAAATTGTGTAATTCCGTTAAGAAGTTTTTGAGATATTTAAAGATTTACAGATATCGATATTTGAGAATTGTGAATTCTGATTGGCTGGGCACTCCGAGCACGAGCTTGCCTCTGATTGGCTGCAAACACTTCAAACCAGAAAGTGTTGACAGCCATCTTATGCCTCGGACAAAGTGAGAGCGAAAAAGGTAGGAAAAACATTTTTTAAAAAGGGGGCAGGGTAGGAACACCCTGACCCCCCAGGCCTGCTCAGGGGGTCCCACAGGGACCCCGGGACCCAATAAAAAATTAAAAAAAAAAAATTCTGCTGGGTTGCGCTGGGTGCGTGAACCACGGATGCACATAAAAAAAATGAAGAGCGGTCTCACGCGCTTCGATTTTTAAAGCCCCCAGGTGGGCCAGGTCCAGGGGGCAATCCTGCATTCAGTAGCAGGGGCCCACAGGGGTCCCCACAGCCCCGGGGACTGCCACCTCCCCAGGGCTTTATATTTTATGTGTGGGGGCACATGGCCCCCCTGCAGCCCTGGGGACCACCACCTCCCCGGGCTTCATTTGATTAGGGTGAGGGTGCCTCATGGGCCTCCCCTAGCCCTAGGGACCGCCACCTCCCCGAAGCTAAAATAACTCATAAATGAAGTGTGGTGGGGTCTCCTGCTCCCCACACTCCCCCTGGGACCACCTCCTCCCTGGGGCACTCTTTAATTAAATGCGGGGGTCCGTTGCGGACCCCTGAGCCCCAGGGACCACCACCTCCTCGGGACTTTAAACATATGTGAGGAGGGCCACACAACCCCACCCCACCTGGAGCCGTGATGGCCCTGGGGACTGCCATCCCCCAGGGCCAGCTCCTGCAATGTCCTGGGGTGCAAACATGGCTTTGCTTTATTGAAGTGATAGCAGAAAACCTGCTCTCGCTTCAATGAAGCAAAGCAGGATTGCTTTTGCACAAGGGGAGCTGCATGTCAGCAGCTCCCCTTGTGCAAAAGCAATGCCGGCTCCCGCAGGAGGTGGGGAGCTGGCGGGACCGTGGGTGCTTTGGGCTCCCCCCATGGTCCCCAACAGAGAGGCCAGGCCCCGGGGGATGGGTACCCAGGGCCAGAAGTGGCCTTGGAGGGGGTCATGCAGCCCCCCTCCTCAATAAATCATAAATAAAAATAAAAAAATGGAAAGGCCGGCCCCGGGGGATGGGTTTCTTTGGAGGGGGGCCACATGGACCCTTTCCCGTTTAAAAAAAAAAATTAAATTGGGGTAAAAACACGGGATCTCGCCATAGGCCCCGCTCCCTCCCTGCACCACAATGCAAACGAGACCCATGGCGAGTTGTAATTTGGGGAATTAAATCCCCTTGACTACTGAGGGTCCCGGGGACCAACTAGTCCACCAGGTACCTCCAGTATGTACCATAGAGCTGCATTGCAGAGATGTGGTCCGAGGCCACACCCCTTTTTGCACCACTCTGCAAACGCGTCTCTTGGCGCACTGGTGTTGGGGCGATGAGGTCCTCTTGTGTCCTGAGGACCTGAGGACACAAGTGGACTTCATACTCAGAGTAGAAGTGCGCCGGGAGTTGCATTTGCAGAGTGGTGTAAAAAGGGGCGTGGCGTCGGACCTCCCCTTTGCAATCCAGCTCTGTGGCCCTTTTTGGAGGTACCTGGTGAGCTACTTGGCCTCCAGGGACCCTCAGTATTCAAGGGGAATTAATTCCCCAACTTACAACGTGCCAGGGGGCACGTTTGCAGAGTGGAAGAGAAAGGAGGTGGGCCTGGTATAAAAGGTTAGCAATCCTGCTGTGTGGGACTTACTGGAAGTAATAGGAGGGGTAGTTGGCCCCCAAGGTTGACGTTAGGTGCTAACTACTCCTCCTGTTACCTCCAGTAAATCACACATACTGGGATTGCTAAGTGGTGTTCGGAGGCCACACTCACCTTTCTCCACCACTCTGCAAACGCGACCGCTATGTTATAGTTACAAATTAACATTTAAAAAACCTTTGAAATTCACTGAAAAAACCATAGGTCTCAGGGACGTTACAGTTAGAAATTTGCATTTAAAAAACCTTTGAAATTCACTGAAAAAACCATAGGTTTCAGTGGCGTTATAGTTAGGAATTAGCATTTTAAAAAACCTAACAATTTTATGAAAAACACATTGGTTTTAGGGACGTTATAGTTAGTTGGACATTTCACTTGTATAAAGCCAGAAAAATTCTGCTGTTATAGTTAGTAGAGCTAACTATAACTCGCGCCCCTGCAACGCACTGCTGATGATATTACATCACTCATGACATGCTCAGTGACATCACTGATGACATCACTGATGACAACTCAAATGACATCACTGATGACATCATCCACATGATCATCTGATGCACATCCTTACACCCTAATAAAACCTTTCATACATCCACTCTAAAATACAGACTACCAACATCAAAGCCATAAACACACCAATAGCAATTAGTACATACCCGCTCAGTGATTCATACGTCTACACACTAATCCACCCACTAACCCATACAGTCACTCATACGTGCAGTCATTAATCAATACAGCGACTGATATATCCACTCTTACACCCATAGAGACACTCACACACTGCCACTCACCCCAAGGGTTACTCAAAAACCATAGTCAGTCACCCAAAACATTAATTACACTGCCATTTACTCACCTATACAGTTAGACACACACCACGTCACATATTCATATAGACACAAGATGTTTTCAACAATTACTGACATAAGCACACAATTATCCATGTAGCCACTGTCACAATCACTCACTGCCACATATACTCACTTATATACTCCAACACTATACTGCCTTTCACATATGTAGTTACTTACACATTTACCACTAACACATTCATTTACTCACCAACAAAGCTATAAGCACACTCACTCACCCATACACTCCATGACACACGCACTCATAAACGCACATACACAATGAATCACACACTCACACAACCATGCAGGGAGCCACACACACCCCTACCCACACAGACACTCAGGCACCCATACAGGTTCTTAGACAACCAATCATTCTTCAATATACCTAGGCATATATAGATATAACGTTCTTGACATTTTTAGAAACACTCAGTCACTGGATGATGTCGTCAGTGATGTCATTTTAGATGTCATCAGTGATGTCATCAGTGATGTCACTGAGCATGTCATGAGTGATGTAATATGTGACGGCATCAGCAGTGCATTGTGGGGGAGCGAGTTATAGTTAGCTCTACTAACTATAACAGTGGAATTTCTTTAGTTTTATACAAGTGAAATGTTCCACTAAATATAACTTCCCTGAAACCTATGTTTTTTTCAGAGAATATATATATATATCTATATATATATGTCCCAAGGTTGCCCCAAAGAATGAAGCCGCACACCGCCAAAAGGTAGGCATCAAGTCTTTATTATTTGAAGCGTGTTGTTTTCCTCTCTGGTAGTTCCATCCTTTGGCCTGACGCGTTTTGATGCTTTTGTGCATCTCTTCAGAGGCCCGCATGGGGAAAAGAGTTCTTCGCCGCTGATATTCCCTTTGCAATGCTAATTAATTCAACGAGCCTCTGGTGTGCTCGTAACTTCACGTTCGTTTTCAACAATGCATGCTGGGGGATGTAGCTTTTTAGGCAATTATAACCCTCCAGTGGGTCGAGTCCCCATGCCTAAATTTAGGATCCATTAAAAAAGCCCTCCAGTGGGCCCCAGACAGGATGCAACATGCTTTATTTATAAACCTTTTGTCGCCGATGCAAAAGGGACATTACCCCTCGGCCGGTCCTTACTGCATTTTCCAGGAGGTGCGTTGCTTCCACGGCTGGAGCCGCCGTGTAAACATGTCCCAAGGTTGCCCCAAAGAATGAAGCCGCACACCACCAAATATATATATATATATCCTACTGGCGGTCGCCAGTAGGTAGTTATAGTTGGGACCTATTTGCCATAGGAAATCCGCAACATTCTATTCCCAATAACTTTGGAGCTGGTTGACGAATCTTCGCGAAATTTTCAAAACTCGTGGGGCGCTCCGGTCTGCTACTATCTCGAAAGTTTCATTCAAGCGGGGGCCGAGAAAAAAGGGGGTCCCAAAACGTGTTTTCCCCATGCAATTTGCCATAGGAAGCTTTAGCCGCAGCTACAGACCGAACTGCTGAACGGAATTACACCAAATTTGGCAAAGAGGTAGCCCTTGGTTCAGAAAGGTGCCTTTTTGTTAAATGGTGTAAATCCATTCAGTAGTTGCTGAGAAATTCAAAAGTAAAAACATATATATATCTTGTGCCGCGGATCCTCCCGAGCATGAGCTTTATGCTAATTGGCTGTCAATACTTCAAACCAGGTAGAACTGAGGCACAAGAAAGCAGTGAAACAAACATGCAAAACGCAAAAAGGGGGAAGGGTAGAAACACCCTGACCACCTAGGCCTGCTCAGGGGGTCCCACAAGGACCCCCAAGGCCCCAAATCTTTTTAAATCGCTGGATGAGCATAGGATCCGCGCATCCCCCTGCTGGAAAAAAACCAAAGTGCAGGCTCCCACGCTTAGTTGTTAATTAGCCCCCAGGTGGGCTTGTCCCGGGGGCAATAAAATATAGTAATGGAGGGCCCAGAGGGGCCCCAGCCCTGGGGACCGCCACCCCTGGGGCTTTTCTGAAATATGTGGGGGGGCTCTCAGCCCCCCCAGGCCCGGGGACCGCCTCTCTCGGAGCTTCATAAAACATTGCTTCTATAACGCTTAAGCGTGAAGGCACACAGTCACCCTGTTGGCGATCTGTATTGCTTCTAAAGGCATGTATGGGGGAACCGCCTTACTGTTCACTTAATCATTCATCCTGTCACCAGGTTCAGGATATATCGTGAGTTTAACGTAAACTTAGTGTTATCATACCTTGAGGCACGCGGCTTTCTGTACGTGCGTCAATGTTCTTAGCCACTGGCAAGGGGGCACAGGGTTACACTAGAATGTTAAAGACCCCCCACATTTCCAACCCAGAGGGCGTTACCCCGCTTCTTAGAGAGACCGGTCTAGACAGGCGGGGGACAGAGCCATGCGACAGCGCGATCTGCCCAGGAGCACACATGTTGAATCAGGAGTCCAGAGTACGCATGCAGATATGGCTGGGAGCCTGGGTCTCAGAAGCTTTCCATGAGCGACGCTCAAGAGACTTAATGAAACTTATATGGACATAAGGGAAGAAAAGTGTCAGGCGAGAGGAGGGTGGTGGTGGTGGAGCAGGGGTGTATGATGGGGGGCAAGGGGGAGCAGTGGAGAGAGGGGCAGGCACTGCATGGCATCTCAGCGCCCTCCTTCCTTGTTACTGACGTGCAACATCAGAAGATAACCCTCCCTCTGCCCACCTCCTGCATTGTGGTGTGTGTGTGTGGGGGGGATTGCGAGATGCGTGCCAGCACCAGTCTTTAAACAGAAATAATGACCCAGGTATCTCAGTGCCATCAGAACAGAAGCAACAATTACCAACCTCAAGTGTTCTCATTCCATTGACCTGAGAAGGATGAAAGGCAGAGTCTGCTTTGAACCATTCAGGTTACAAATGACTACCATAGGCGCGCGCACTGCCCTTGAGCTTTAGTTCCTAAAACTCCTTAGTGGATGCCTGAGGGGCCTGGGAGCTCATAGCACCTACCAGCACTCCGTTTGGTATTTTCACTGCGCTTTGTTCCACGGGCCTACCTAGAGCAAATGAGAACAAGTCTTTTGGTCCGGAATACGGCTCGTTGTGAACTCCCCACCGCCACCCCCCCACACAATAATACCCCCGTAAAAATTCTTGGTAGCCGAAAGTCAGTTCTGGTGCCAGTAACAGTTTCATTTCTAACAGACAGGCTCAGTTTCAGAGTTAGTGCTGTGAAACCATTACTATAGACATCTCACTTGTGCTTGTAAGTTAAAGGCACTATAAATACTGGTTGTTCTTGATTGCCATTACTCCACACCAATCACAAATACTATCTCAGAATCGGAAGTCTGCGACTCGATGGTCTGCTGCGAGCCAAATCGATAACTTGCAGGTTGTACAAGATCACAGCAGTGGGGGCTTAGCCCACCACGCTATTTTACACACGCTGAGGTTTATTTAAAGTCCATTGCCCCGAACTCCCGCACTGTTGTCTTTTCAGCAGCACATTTCTCAGGTCCAAGTTCTTAATTGCAACTGTGACGCTGATTCTGTTTCCAATGCAATCCCCTAAGCCCCCCTCCGCACACTCAGGGGAGGCCCATTGAGCCCTGTTTATTGCTATGTTTTATAATTCAAACGGCAGCCAGGGGGCATCCCTTGCACTAGGCCCGTTGAAGAACCAGAACCTTTTGGGCCTGGCGGCACAGGGTACGCCTTAATCTCCTAGGTTCTCCTGCTCAGCTACACAGAGACACGGGACACTCTGTCGGCGTAAAAGATTCAGATTTATTAGCTGCAGCTAGTACAGTTGTCCCAGAAGTACACAAGGTAGGTTCTCAGGAGACTGCCACTTCACTCTGTGGCGCACAAACCTTTATACCATATAGGTAACATATACATTAACCAAGTATACACCCAGCACATACAAGAAAGAGCCAATAAGGAAAGTCGGAAAACAGGACAGAACCAATAGGAGAGATTTGAAAACAAAAGTGTCAGATGACTCGAAGAAACCTCTCCTCCAACTGTGTTTGTCACCCCTCCCTCAAACTAATTCATTAACGGATTCGTAACAAACTTGCAGGTGGCGAGATACGTTTGTGTGTGTTGGAGGACAGTTGTGAAATGAGAGAATGCTAGCAGAGGACAGTGAAGGCCAGACGATAAGATAAAGTCAGAGAAGAATATTGTGAACCAACAGATAGTTGAGACGGGGATTAGAAAAACCAGACAGGCATTAGTGTACTCGGCCAGTCCTAACACCAGCTTTGCAAATAGAGGCAGAAGGGCTATTTCAACATGAAGCTGCAGAAAAAGCAGAATAGACTTCGTTCGCCGTGCTGCCTGAGTGATGGCAACACAAAATGGCGGCGGAGCACAAAATTGCGGGTCGATTCGATCGCGCTCGGAAATCGAAGTTCCTCAGACCCTCCTTTTGCCAGAACTCAGGCAAGATAGACTCATGTTAATCTGAGTCAATGTCGATAGCCATGAGGTCATCGAGCTGTTGCTGTAACATCATTCTTATGTTTTCTGTTCTTGGTGATTTAGGTTTAGGGATGCACATAGTAGCACATAGGTCACAGATGGCGGGACCACAGGGCATACAAAGGCAACAGGCGAAAATAATGGTCAAAATTATTCCAAGAAATGTCAATGCTTTCCAACCCCATTTGGAGAGTAGTCCCCAAAACCACTCCGAAAAGGACCAATCTCCTTCGTCCTGATGAATCGACTCAGAGATTATATGCAACTTGGAGATAGCTTGGTATACTGTCGCAGCGTCATTAGGTATGAAAATACAGCAACTTGACCCGATCAATTTGCACACTCCACCACGATCTGCAAGAACAAAGTCTAAGGCAACTCGATTTTGTAAGGTCATGAGACGGTCCGCCTGTAGTTCTGCCGTGATATTACTTAAGGCTTCTACAGTGATGTCTATTGTGGTCTCTACGACACGGACCAGTTGCCTTATATTTCTGCTGTTGGCCATTGGACCCCAAAAAGGAAGAAATCCTTTGAGGAAATCTCCTCCCTCTTGTCCTGCTGTGTCTTTCGAATCAATAATCCCTCTGCCATATCTGTTTCGATGATGATTTGCGGAAACGGTGTAGGTAGGGGGAAGAAGGAAAGCTATATAACAAGTACCGGAGAAACCCGTTGTTAACCATGTATAAGCCCTATTATAACAAATGAAATATGTGCCTTGAGATGGCACTAGAGGAGGCGAGTTTTGAGAGGAGTAGACATATGTGTGGGGACAGCTATTTCTTTGAATAGTGTCAGCAGACTGACTATTTATCTGTAAACAGAAATTGCCCTGATGTGGTATAGTCCAAACCGGTGAAGACTTTCCTTTTTTAACTTTATCACTAAGGCTAGTGATATATTGGGTGACGTTCCAGTTAGTATACGCTTTCCTTTCATCAATGGAGATCTTACTATTCTCCATGATTTTAGCCATAGCTACCATTTCCTTAATCAATGAACTATGACTAAAATCCGGATCACTAACACGTGAACTAACGGATCGTCTGAATTTGCTTTGATAGGCATTGGCGAAAATGACAAAATAAGCCCAAGCAGAACCTTCATAGGAGAATGAAAGAACTAAATATGGCATTCCTTTCTCTGTGGTATGTGGCATAAGTCCACACACCCAACAGTCAGTCGTATTGACCACTAACTGGTGTTGATGCAACAACTGGACAAAAGAATTGTTGTAATATTCAGTTCTTCTAATGAGTTCATGTTGAGGAAGGGTATGAAAGAGATGTGGAGAGACAGTAGAAGAAGACGAAGAGGAAGAAGGAGAGACAACTTTTTGCTTCTGAACATAAATATTCCAACCTATAAACGCCAAAGCAATACACAATAGTATAATAATACATAAGGTTATATTAAAACGACTGTACATTAATTTACAGGATTCTTTCTTCATTTCATCCTTTTTCTCTCTTTTGCCTGGTGTAGTTTCCATCTCTCTAATGGATGTTCACGGCAATCTTTCTCGATCACTCAATTATGATTATCTGCCGTCCTATGACACTGCACGTCCTGCAGGCCTATTGCCACTACTCAGGTCACAATCAAGACTCCTACCGTGACCCTGCAACCGGGACAGAATACTACACAAGGGAGAAAAAAAAAACCTTAAGTGTTCTTTGGTCTAGGTCTCAAATTGTAATGTTCTTTTCCAGGTGTGCTTTGATCTTGGAACAATGTTCGTGGATTGGTCATATTCAAGCGACAATGTGGTGGTATTGCTTCTTGAAGAATGTCGTCGTCCTCTTTCTCAGACAATGTCCCATTCAGGCGTGCATCGCTAAAAGGTACGAATCGTGGAACCTTCTCACTCTCAGAGTCACCAATGCCCCTGCGCACCCATTGATCGTAGGGTAAAGGCAAAGGCACTTTCTTACAATGCACGCCGTGAATCCAATTTTTCTTTCCTTCAACTTTAACTGCTGTTCTCGTGGTCAGAAGCACTAAACAAGGCTCCTTCCATCTGGGCTCCAAATTTCTCGTTCTTTGGAAATTCTTGGTGCAGACTCAGTCACTTGGTCGGAGGGAATGACCTGGGTCTGTGGAAGCCTCTGGTAAAGCACTCTGAACCTGTTGATGGAGAACACGCAATTTAGTCGTAAGATCATGCAAGTAGTCAATCAACATTGGATATGGCAAGTCTGAGTATTTCTTAGGGCGAAGGACTCCCCATACGTTAGCCGGGCGTCCAAAAACCACTTCGTAAGGGCTAAGTCCCAAACGAGAGTGTACTGCAGATCTGGTGGACAGAAGAGCTAATGGCAAAGCATCGGGCCAATTTAGTCCTGTACTAGCCTGAACTTTTGCTAATTTTAGCTTTAAGGTTCCGTTGTAGCATCCTACTAAACCCGCTGATTGTGGATGATTTGCCGCATGGAACTTTTGCTTGATACCAAGACCCGCACAAACTTTTTGCATGACTTGGCCAACAAATTCGCTCCCATTGTCACTCCAGACAATGCGCGGCAAACTAAACCTGGGGAAGAATTCTTTCAGTAGAATTTTAGCTGTGGATAAGGCTGTGTTGTCTTTTAGAGGGTATGCCTCTATCCATCTTGAAAAGGCGCATACTACCACCAGAACATATTCGAGGTTGTTGCATCGCTCCATATGAATATAAATCGATCTGCAACACCTCAAATGGGTATGTCGGAGGAGCAAAGTGACCTGCTGGAGTTGGGGTTCCCTTTCCCGGATTGTACATCAAACAAACAATACAATGCTTCACTACATTGTCTGCACACTTCGGAATTTCTTCGTTTTGCCACACTGGAGCTAGAAGCTTGCATATACCATTTGCACTTAAGTGGGCTGAACCATGTGCCATAGTAACCACTGGGAGCACATAGGCAGTTGGTAACAGCCAACGTTGGTGTTCAGATAATTCCACCCAACAACCCATCTCATCCAACATTCCTGTACTTTCTCTGCACTTGCTCAACTCTTTCCCTATAGCCTCTTTCTGAATCGCTTTTATACTTTCCACTGTATCCTCATACATTCCTCTCTCTCTAACCCAATTTGCAGGACCTGCCACATACATTCGACTTGTAACATCTCTCGCTGTCTTTTTCGCTACTTCGTCTGCAAATGCATTTCCTCGACCATCATCATCTGTAATCTTTTTGTGTGCACTACACTTCACAATCGCTATTTGGGTGGGTAAGGCAAGTGATTCAAGGAGATCAGTCACTAACTGACCATTTTGTATTTTAGTGCCATGGGAAGTAAGGAAACCCCGTTCTTTCCAAAGACGCCCAAAATTAAACGCTACACCAAAGGCATATTGGCTGTCGGTGTACACGTTTACTCTTTTCCCTTTTGACAGTACACATGCTCTCGTTAATGCTATCAATTCTGCTGCTTGAGCTGAATTATGTCTAATACGTGCTGTTTCCACAACTGTATGCAAAGTAGTTACAGCATAGGCTGAAACTGTATCTCCATTAGGCATTTTGAAACAAGAACCATCTACCCATAGAGTTCCATCTGGATTCTCTAGCGGTGTATCTTTCAAATCAATTCTTCCTTTTGTCTCTTCCTCAGTACGAAGAAAACAATCATGTTGCTCCTCAACACTTTTCTCATCTGGAAGAGGCAACAGAGTAGCTGGATTTAGGGTATTACTTCGTTTGATGTGTACGTGACTAGCCAAAAGCGTCAGCTCGTATCCAGTTAAACGAGCACTCGTAAGATGCTGCGTTTTCGTTCTGTTCAGTAAGGTATCCACTGCATGCGGCACCATAACAATAAGAGTGTTATCCAACACTATTCCAGCAGACTGTCGGATAGAAATTGCTGCTGCTGCTGTCGCTTTGAGGCACCTGGGCAATGCTTTAGCTACTGGGTCTAACGTAGCCGAAAAATATGCACATGGTCGCTGTTTATCTCCAAATCGCTGCGTTAAAACTGACAATGCACAACCTTCTCTCTCATGAACATAGAGTGTAAAAGGCTTACTGTAATTAGGGGTACCCAATACAGGAGCGGAACACAGAGCAGTACGTAAGTCGGTAAAGCTATTTTGGCACTCATCAGTCCATGGAAGGGGCTGAGGCGTATCTTTTAAAGTGAGTGCCAACAAAGGCTTGGCCAACAGAGAGAAGTTAGGGATCCACTGCCTACAATAAGAAGTAATACCCAGAAAGGCACGTACCTCCCTTTGTGTGGATGGCAGAGACATTTGCGTAATTGCCTGAATTCGTTCTGGCATTAATCGTCGTCCCTCCTTTGATAGGAGATGACCCAAGTAAGTAACTTCCCTACGAACGTATTGTAGTTTGGAGGGTGAAACCTTATGATTCAGATTAGACAAATGGCGTAACAATGCAACAGTGACATTTTTGCAAATATCTTCTGAATCAGCAGAGATTAAAAAGTCATCCATGTATTGGATAAGAGCAGCACCAGACGGCAAATGAAAAGCATCAAGATGACATTTTTAAGCTTGACTGTAAATAGAGGGACTTTCACAATAGCCCTGAGGTGCGCGCTTAAACCGGAAGCTTCGGCCTCCAAGAGAGAAGCCAAAAATGTCCCTACTCTCTTCTGCAATGGGAATACTAAAGAAGGCATTCTTTAGATCGATGACAGAAAACCAAGTCGCTTTAGAAGGTATCATTGTCAACAAAGCAGTGATATCTGATACTACAGGAAACTGTGGTACAACAATTTTGTTTACCTCCCGGAGATCAATCACGAAACGATATACAGGTGGCTGAGAAGGATCAGTGCGTTTAAGAACAGGAAGAATAGGACTATTGCATATGTTACCTCTCGTTTCCTCAACCACACCCTTCTGAATCAAATCATGAATGATTTCCAAAAGCGCTTTCTCACCTTCAGTGGAAATCCTGTACTGTGGAATGCGTGGCAATTCAGTATTAGGCTTAAGAGTGACAACATAAGGTGGAATCACAAGACAACCCACATCGTTCGGACCCGTGGCCCAAAGCGTTGCTGGAAGAGAAAGCAATTCAGGTGGAAACTGATCTTTGGATAAATACATTGGAGAAGTCCGTTTTTGTCCTAGGGTAAGATGTACACCAGAAGGAGAACAATATATTGTAGCATGCATTCTTATCAATAGGTCCAAACCCAACAGATTCTCACCGCAACCATTCGTCAAAAGAAGTGGAGATTCCAAATCATAAGGACCAATTGAAATAGGCAAAGGGCAAGAAACTGGGTTACGAACAGGGGCGCCAGAAAATCCTACAGAAACATTTGTTAAGCCAGACAAAGGTGCCCCAGGGAGTTTGGAATGAATGATAGAACTTCTCATCGCCCCAGTATCTAGAAGAAATGGCTCTAAAACACCCATTGTAGTGACGTTAACATAAGGTCCATTCTGATCTACTGGAATCGACCTAACTCCTTTACTTTGTCCATGGCTGTCCTAGTTAGCATGAAGACTTTCGTTTCCGTTTTCAATATAATGATCTTCGTTGTAATACTGAGTAGACCTAACATTTTGCTGATCAAAGTAATTCACAGAATTGGGAGAAGGAAGAGTACGCTGTTCTTGAGTCAACACACCTCGACCTCTACCTCTGTTTGCTGACTGAAGGCCAGCACGACCTCGTGGAGCAGATAATGCTCCATTGCGCTGCAATAGAACCGGACAACTATTCTTAAAATGACCTTCCTCCCTACAATAGGCACATTGATTAGGTCCTAACAAAGGTCGCGGAATATATGGCTCAGTTTTTTGATACAACCTCTGAAACTGCGGAGGCTGTTGAAACTGAGGCTGAACATAGCGAGGAGGATAAGCTTGTTGCAAGAGAACCTTCGTTTTTAATTCTTTCATCTTTTTCTCTTGCTTTTCTTTCTCTTCTTTATCTCTGTTTTCATAATATTGTGCAGTAGCCAATATCTGGGCAGAAGAAGAAACAGCCCATGAACTTTCAGATTCTTTCAATTTGTATGACAACTCGGGAAGTAAATTAAATACGAATTTGTCTACGAATAATCGCTGACCACCCTCTGTAGCCATATCTTGACCACTGTGATCAATAAATGTCTCCTCGAAACGAGTAAAGAAATCAGAGACACTCTTGTCTTTCTTCTGTTTGCATGCTGCTAATTTATCCCAGTTAACTCTTAATGCAGGCATCATGGTTTTCATTAATGTAATAATCCTACCAGGGAGTTCTGAAATCAAAGCTTCAGGTTTTGCACCACCCATTTGGTTTCTATGTGTGGCAGTTATAACATCCCAAGTAGCACCTAATTCCTGGGCGTGATTCTCCTTACGAATCTTAGCCCATATTGTTTGTGGGACTACATTTCCCAACAACATGTCAATATCAGCTAAATTCATGATGCAAGCATCAACTGTTTGTGATAATTCTTTATAATAACCCGCAGGGTTCTTACGAGGATCTGGTAAAGTCTGCTTTAAGGGCCAAAACTTCAGATCGTTTCCATGGAACATGTACCCATATACTCTGAAAGTGAGCAGGAATAGCTGGATTAGCACCTACTGCTGCAACCTCTTCCTTCCATACTGGAGGAACCTCTCTCATGGGATAATTTTTCAGTGTTAGTCTAACCGACGGATCAGAATCAAGGGAAGCCTGAGAGAACAACAAGGATCTATAAGAAATAAGTGTCCTTACAGCTTTCTCAACCTTAGTACCCACAACAAGTCCTTTATCAAAATCAGTCTGAATAGCTAATAGATCTTGTGGGATCGGACTTGAATTCACATCTTCCCATTCTTTAATGAGAGTATCGCACATTGCATTAAAAACATATCTTTGCGTAGGCGCATTCTATTGTGAGAAAGTAGGCATAATATCAGGCACACTATATTGGGGACCCCTCTTGATCCATTTACGTGCGAGAGAGTCCAAACTTTCTCGTTCTTCAAAATCTGGGAACTGACTACGAGATTGTCTTCGAGCAAAAGCCGGAGACACATTTAAAGCTTCAAAGAAAGGAGATAAAATACCAGTGACGGTATCCGTAAGACACTTACGCACAGATGGAGAATTAGACATAAGAATTGGAGACAAAGTATTGGGAGAACTGACAGGAGGAGAACCGATAATTGCAGGAGGAGCAGAAGGTAAAGGAGATCTAAGATCAGAAGATGAGGGCAAAGAAGTTGAAGTTAATGGTAAAACTGGCAGAGGCGGTAATACTGGAGGAGGCAAATGCGGAAGAGCCGGAACAGGCGGAAGTACCGCTGGCGGCTGAACAGGCTGTAACAATTGGGGTGCTTTGGCACTTTGTGCATAGGGCGGAGGCAACCTCAATAAATGGGACATTAGGGGATCTTCTTCTATATCTTTCTTGTTTTCAGAAGGGGAAACAGGCAACACCGGATAGCATTTATCTATCAACATGCGATGCTGTCTTTCTGAAATTTCAGTCGCATTATCAATTTCATCATCTTTGAATTGTTGAGCTGCCTGTATAATCGTCATACCCTGTGCTTTCCTATCTCGTTTTGCTTGCTTATTTTCTTTCTGTTTGGCTTCCTTACGCCAAAGGCGGAAAGAGTCAAACATTGCCGGCCGGGCTTTTCTTTTTAATAGAACTGCTTCCAAATTATCTAGCACATTAGAATCTAAACTACCATTTTCTGGCCATTTTAAAACACCATCTTTCTTCATGTATCGGGTCCATGCCTCATTAAAGGCAATGGGGCCAACACCATGTTTCGAATAGAGCTCATATGTGGGAGTTCCAACCGAAGGAATCGGACAAGAGTCCTCAAGTCGGGAATCCCTATAACAACCTAAGCAACAAAATTCCCCAAACTTAGTCAGACCAGGCATCTCGCGATTTTACCTGGCTGTTCACAAACTTCAAGGGGGTAAAACTCAGTTTACGCAGCACAAATGCACTTACCCTCGGCTTCGGCTATTGCAATAGTCGAATCTAAGGACTAGGAGTAAACAACTAAGAAAACGAAGGACAAAAATTGTGGGCGCGACCCACGAAAATACTTAACTAAGGACGTCTTCTTACACCAACAGAGGCCCGTCTATCGTCTCGCTTTACCATACATCATCAAAGAAAGGGCCAAGGCAGGGCGGCAATCAGGGCAGCAGTCGTTAGTAGCCGTCAGGAAGGAGTAACCGCGCTGCAAAAGACCTTCGGACCACTTTTGACATACAGGGGTCGCTTGACGTGGCTCGAGAATCCTTCGGAATTTTCTTGCGGGGTTCCTCACGACCTTCAGGCAAAACCAATACCACTGAAGCCGCCCCATGTTGGGCGCCAGTTGAAGAACCAGAACCTTTTGGGCCTGGCGGTGCAGGGTACGCCTTAATCTCCTGGGTTCTCCTGCTCAGCTACACAGAGACACGGGACACTCTGTCGGCGTAAAAGATTCAGATTTATTAGCTGCAGCTAGTACAGTTGTCCCAGAAGTACACAAGGTAGGTTCTCAGGAGACTGCCACTTCACTCTGTGGTGCACAAACGTTTATACCATATGGGTAACATATACATTAACCAAGTATACACCCAGCACATACAAGAAAGAGCCAATAAGGAAAGTCGGAAAACAGGACAGAACCAATAGGAGAGATTTGAAAACAAAAGTGTCAGATGACTCGAAGAAACCTCTACTCCAACTGTGTTTGTCACCCCTCCCTCAAACTAATTCATTAACGGATTCATAACAAACTTGCAGGTGGCGAGATACGTTTGTGTGTGTTGGAGGACAGTTGTGAAACGAGAGAATGCTAGCAGAGGACAGTGAAGGCCAGATGATAAGATAAAGTCAGAGAAGAATAGTGTGAACCAACGGATAGTTGAGACGGGGATTAGAAAAACCAGACAGGGATTAGTGTACTCGGCCAGTCCTAACACCAGCTTTGCAAATAGAGGCAGAAGGGCTATTTCGACAAGAAGCTGCAGAAAAAGCAGAATAGACTTCGTTCGCCGTGCTGCTTGAGTGATGGCAACACAAAATGGCGGCGGAGCACAAAATGGCGGGTCATTTCGATCGCGATCGGAAATCAAAGTTCCTCACCATGACACATTGGGTACCTACTGCCGCTCACAATTTAGGGTGCAACCCACCGTTTGCGCGAGAACATGATTATATTCTCGGAGCACATCTTAAATGTTTGCTCCTAGGATTTGCTGCTAAAAAACCTGCCTCGAATCACGGGAGTAAACTGGGCGAAATGTCATTTGTTCGCACCCTGCATTAGATGAAATAGAGCCCCAATGGTGCGCAGTTCTCACTTTCTAGAAGCAATAAGTGTAATCTGTCTCAAATGTTGCACATTGTAATGTAAACGCGGGCTTTATCCCAAATTAATGGGTTCGCAATCTCCACCCAATTCTTTCTGCATAGTAGGTCGGACCAGGCCCCGAGGTCAGTATTTGCCAACGTGCTACTTGCACCCTGCCTGTGCCCACCTGCGGTCAGGTTAACTTTTGTAGGCACACAGCACATAGAACTGTACACCCCTGGGCGTGCATGGCATCCTGGTGTACTCACGACGAAAGGCAATTTGCACATGTGGGAATAACACGTGCCATTGCGCATGGGCACAGGCAACCGACACGTGGGGGGGCTTGCGTCTGGCACACAATTAAAAGCTGAGCGTCCCAAGAGGTATAGTTTGTGCCCTGTTTTAAATGTTAATAGAATACACATATTTTCAGCACAGTCCCCTGAAGGATTCTATGCTATAAATAGTTTTTAAATCAATCGGTGGCATTCGAACTGGCAGCATTAGGCAGTCTGGGTTCCACGCCTTCCTCTCATAAACCATCTCGAACCTTCCTCTCCTGTCGGGCATACCGCTTAGACCTCATCCTTGCAATGTACAGCGCTCTGTTGCAGCACAACTTGGTGAGAGAACATATTTTTACAAGCAGCGTGTGGGGACGGACAGTCCCGCCAAAGAACACTGAGAGTTAATCAGGGTGAACTTTGACCCCAAATAAAAAGAGGTTTCTGGCATGACCCAGAACATCTGTGTAATATTTTCGTATCTCAGTGGGGGTCAGGGTGACATATGTCATTCCTCATTCACGTGGCTAACTCCACAGCCTCAATTCTGGTTCGAGGACTGACATATTGCGTGTTTTGCAGAATCCCCGGTTGGCAGGCTCGTGGCCCCCAGGCCATGTTCGAGAGCATGGGGAAGTGCGCAGTAGTCAAACCGCTCGAGTTACCAGTATGAACACACCTGGCTCTGGGCCGTGGTGGGAGAGACCGAGAAGAATATTGCTCTAATATCTAAGCCAAGGATGCATCTCAGTGAGTTGAGCAACAAAAGGAAGTGAATGTATTTGTATGTGGGTTTGCATGCGTAAGTGTGCATGTGTGTATGCGTGCATGTGTGTGTGTGTACGTGTGAGTATGTGCATGTGTATGTGTGCGTGTGTGTGTATGTATGTGTACATGTATGTGTGTGTATGTGTGCGTGTGTGTGTATGTATGTGCGTGTGTATGTGTGTGAGTGGATGTATGTGTACATGTGTGCATGTGTATGTGTGCATGTGTATGTGTGCTTGTGTGTATGTGTATGTGTGTGTATGTGCATGTGTATGTGTGCGTGTGTATGTGTGTGTGTGTATGTATGTGTGTGTGTATGTGTGCATGTGTATGTGTACATTTGTGTATGTGCATGTGTATCTTTCTCTGTAGATCAAAGGTCCCCATCTCTGCAGGGCCCCCTCTGCCTTTCATCCTTCTTCGTTTGGTGCCATCCTACCTCTGAAACGTCATTGCAGTACCTGCTGCCTGTGTGTGACTCAAGTCCCTGCCACAGACCCTATAGACTGAAGACACACAGCAGCAGTCAGTGTTGTGATGCTGGGCAGTCTCTCTGGCAGCACGGTCCCAGCATGCCACCCTGGGTGCCAGCAACACTCCTTCTGCTGCACTGGCTGCCCGGGAAGTCAAGAGTCTCCTTTAAAGCACTGACAATTGCACACTCAGCCTTTTAAAAGATCGGCCCAAGTTACCTTCTTAACAGGACGACCCCCCTCCCTGCCCCCCCTACACCTTCCCTAATGAGCCCTATGCTCCCAGTCGGCCCATTTACTATCCATTCCATTCACAAATAGAAAGAAAGGGCGATTCTGCTGCTCGGCTATGGCAGCTAAACTCTGGAAGGAGCTTCCCTCCCCCCACAGATACATTCTGGATAAAAAATTATTCCACAAACATTTGAAAAGCTGCCTGTTTAAGGGATAAGATTCCTCCTACCCTCTCCTTTGGCTCTGCCTAGTACCAGGACACACTCGTAGTATCCAGGCACTCTACAAATCCTTTCATTCATTCATTCAATCTTTGGGGAGCTACACAAATGGTTATTACTGGGGTACAAACTTCAGGGAGGGAGGCACTACTTGGTTTCAGCTCACTGAGGGTGTGGACTGGCCTTATGTTGCAAGCCACTGCCCAGCTTCAGATGTCTGTCTCTGGCGAGACATTTTAAGGCACAGTGGGCCCTGGCCCAGGGCGGGGCCCCAGTCTTGAGGGGCGGGGAATGGGGGGGCTGCTCGTGCCTGCTCCGTTCTGCAGAGTCCTGCCCTGATGACCTTGAATAATTCATATCGTTTTAAGTACAAATTTCCATTCATTTATTTTTCATGTGGATGGTGTATGGTGTATGGGAGTCTATTACAGTAATTTTGCAGAGATTTTTTTTTCTTTTTCAACACCATGCAACATCTGATTCTTTTCATTTAGATCAAAACAGGACCTGACATATGAGAAAAGTGGGGAGGGGGTCACATGGATTATTTGCAATAACATTAGCGCACTGATTATGTATTATACAATTGAAAACTCATCACTATCCCTGAATATTAGATGTAAACACATTTGGTCCAGAGTTCCTTTGCACTGCCAGTGACCTAGCCACAGGGGGCCTGAAACAGCTGAAATTGGATCATAAATTCAAAGCTGTTCCGAACAGGGGCCCTCAAAATATTTTGGGCCATGGCCCCAGAAATCCTTAAAATGTCCCTATTTGCACGAGAATTATAACTGTCGCAAAGCTTTTACATGTGAGTGTAATTCGATGGACCTATGCCTCATAAAAGTGCAGTCACTCATGGAAAAGTCAGGCAAGGTAATTGTGAACCAAATACCCACCAATGACTGGGGAAAAGCGGGTTGCAAATTCTTGCAAACCTTTCGTACCAGTGTAATCTGCGTTCCTATCCGTCGTGTTAAGAAGTCACCGGCGAGGAAAAGCTATGCAAGGTATGAGTTCACATGCAAAATGCGTGTGAGTTGTCAGTACAACACATTGTCATAGTTTTCGCAAGAAACAGATATTCACTGGCATTAACCTGAGGAAAGTTACTTTCGAGCATAAAAGCACAGGTGACCCAGAAATTCCGCAAACCAGAACAAGGCGAATAATCCAGAACTGCACAAACCTTTGCTCGTGCTTCAAACCCCTATCCACTATGCATGCAGTCTCTAACCACATACACACTTGTCTTTCACACCTTCAATTCCCCAGTCAGTATACATACACTTCCAGCAAACACCCTGTCACTCTCCTTGCACTCCTCTAGTGACCCATTCAGCACCATGTAATAATTCATTCACTGCGCCAATACCCAACCACTTATAAATTCACCCAGGCACTCTCCTTGCAGTATTTAATCATTCAGTCAGTACCCAAGTACTCATCCAGTGACCCAGGCCTTAGCACTTGGACTGCTTCAAACCCCTATCAACTATGCATGCAGTCCTCTAACCACCTACACACTTGTCTTTCACACCTTCAATTCCCCAGTCAGTATCCATATACTTCCAGCAAACACCCTGTCACTCCCCTTGCACTCCTCTAGTTACCCATTCAGCACCATGTACTAATCCATTCACTGCGCCAAAACCCAAACACTTATAAATTCACCCAGGCACCCTCCTTGCAGTACTCTAATCATTCAGTCAGTACCCAAGTACTCATGCAGCGAGCCAGGCCTTAGGACATGGACTGCTTCAAACCCCTATCCACTATGCATGCAGTCCTCTAACCACCTACACACTTGTCTTTCACACCTTCAATTCCCTAGTCAGTATCCATACACTCCAGCAAACACCCTGCAACTCCCCTTGCACTCCTCTAGTGACCCATTCAGTACCACGTACTAATTAATTCATTGCGCCAAAACACATCCACTTATAAATTCACCCAGGCACTCTCCTTCCAGTACTCTAGTCATTCAGTCAGTACCCAAGTACTCATCCAGTAACCCTGACAAAAAACAAAATTTCAGTTTCAATATTATAAAAAACATTTTTATTTCCATTTATACTAAAAATATATAATGTAATTTAAAAAAAAAAATTAAAAAAAATAAACAGTTAAAAAACTGTAGAAAATCAGTATCAATAAAATACATATAAGTATTATTACATTTAAAAATTATCATTTAAAAAACCTTTGAAATTCACAGAAAAAACCATAGGTTTCAGACATGTTATAGCTAGTAATTAGCATTTAAAAAACCTTAGAAATTCACTGAAAAAATCATAGGTTTCAGGGCTGTTTAATGTTAGCTGGACATTTCACTTGTACAAAACCATTGAAATTCCTCCATTATAGTTAGTTCTGCTAACTACAACTTGCGCACCCGCAATCCACTGCTGATGATGTCACATATTACATCATTCATGACATGGTCAGTGACATCACTGATGACATCACTGATGACATCTCAAATGACATCACTGATGACATCATCCACGTGACAATCAGATACACCTCATCATACACTACTATAACCTTTCATCACTCACTGTAAAATACAGAGTAACATATTTGAACCCATTGACACACCAATACAAGTTTCTAAAAACCCACTCAGTGATTCCTATATCTACACACAAATCTAATCACTTACCTATAGATTTACTCATACATGCTGTCAATGATCTATAGAACACTCTCAAATATACTTATACACCTATATCGACATTACACACCAGCACACATCCTATTCACTTATGCAGTCATCCTACTCACTAATGCAAACAATAGATCATACTTCCATTTAGTCAGCTACACACTTATACAAACACGACTTCATTTATTCATATAGATAGTAGCTCATACTTAGGGGTCGATTCCGATCCTGGAGAAACCGAGTACGAACCGTCGGTCGGAGCGTTTTCTCCGTCCGACTCGTACCTGGTAAAAACACCATACAAACATGCAAGTACGATTTGCACGGGAACACCATTTCCGTACGAATTGTACAAAACACCGACCGACACAAAAACACATACAAATGTGATCCGGGACGGCGCGTATGCGGCATGCGGACGGAGTTAGGCAACTTTTTACGTACCAGCAAGTACGATTCGTACCGACAGCACTCCGGACGGCTATATTTTTATGGCACACAAAAAGTGCCGGTAAAGCTAAGTACGCCGCGAAGCGTGAGGAAAAGGGGGCCCGGTACGTGCCTGACACCCCCCAGACCCTCCGTATGTCCGCGACATCCCCCAGCCCCCGTATGTCCGCGACGTCCCCCCAGCCCCCCGTATGTCCGCGACCTCCCCCAGCCCCCCGTATGTCTGCGACGTCCCCCCAGCCCCCCCGGTATGTACGGTGCGGACCCCCACCCCCTGTACATACGGGGGGTGGGGGTCTGCACCGTACATACAGGGGTGGGGTGGGGGTCTGCACCGTACATACGGGGGGTGGGGTGGGGGTCCGCACCGTACATACGGGGGTGGGGGTCGGCACTATACATACGGGGGTGGGGTGGGGGTCCGCACCGTACATACGGGGGGTGGGGTGGGGGTCCGCACCGTACATACAGGGGTGGGGGTCCGCACCGTACATACGGGGGTAGGGTGGGGGTCCGCACCATACATACAGGGGTGGGGCGGGGGTCCGCACTGTACATACGGGGGGGCTGGGGGGGACATCGCGGACATACGGGGGGGGCTGGGGGACATCACGGACATACGGGGGGCTGGGGGGATGTCGTGGACATACGGGGGGCTGGGGGGGACGTTGCGGACATACGGGGGGCTGGGGGGATGTCACAGACATACAGTGGGGCTGGGGGGACTTCGCAGACATACGGGGGCTGGGGGGACGTCGCGGACATGGGGGGGTGTTCGGCGCGTATGCAGGCACGTGTTTGGACGTCTCCATGGTTGCTGTGGAGGTCCGCTCCGCACGGTGTTTTTACCATACGGTTGTGGATTCAGACGGACGGGACGGACCCGAGGACGTGTCGGGGTATATTCCCAATGCGATTCGTATGGTGTTTTTTACATACGAATCGTACTTGCCAGTTTGTACGGGACTTGTACGATTCATACGTAAAAAAATCCGGATACGATTCGTACGGGGAATATTTCTCTAGGATCGGAATCGACCCCTTAGTGTGTTATAAAATCACTATTACAAGTATACAGTTATCCAAACAGTCACTAATACAATCTCTGAGTCTTATGTATACTTATTTATATACAACAACTGTCATATACAATGCCTTTTATTTTTCTAGTTTGTTGGACATGTACCATTGAGAGATATATTTGCTCATCACCACACCCATAAAGATATTCACTCTCCCGAACAACTGTTATAGCATGCAGTCTTAACCTCATATATCTACTGAATCAACTATTCACACATCTTTAGGAAGTCACACACCCCCACCGAACCACACACACATTCACTCTCCCATACAAATACTCAGTTAACTAATCAATAACTAATATAGACTTTCACGTAGCTAGTAACCAACTGGTGCAGCAGTTTACACAACAACTGACAAAGTGATACAGATATTCATTCAGTTTAGTCACTATCCAATATATTTAGTGAGACACTATAAATTAGTACAGTAAACAGTCCATCACACTGCTACTAAATCCTCCATCCACATATTTATATATCCACTCATTCTTCAATGCAGATTGCTATATATATAATACATATTTAAATAACGAACCAAACCACATTCACTGGATGATGTCATCAGTGATGTCATCAGTGATTTCATTTGAGATGTCATCAGTGAAGTCATCAGTGATGTCACTGACCATGTCATGAATGATGTAATATGTAACATGTGACATCATCAGCAGTGGATTGCGGGTGCGCGAGTTATAGTTAGCAGAACTAACTATAACGGAGGAATTTCAATGGTTTTGTACGAGTGAAATGTCCAGATAACTATAACAGCCCTGAAACCTATGTTTTTTTCAGTGAATATATATATATATATATATATCTAGGAAGTGTATCATATGAAATCCCTTTGATTGGCAAACAGCTCAATTCAGTCAAAGAAAGCAATCAGGGGTACATGTTCTATCACATATCATATTTATGTCAGATGGGAAGACAAGATATTGGTTAATCCATATGATTTGAACAGGTGTGTGCTGGTCCACTCCTGTTAAAGAGTATCACTAGGCTATTGATTAAAACTCATCAGTTGTTGATGCTAGTTAAGTTTCCCTAATTATCCAAAGTGCAAAGCATGTTGACGTTTCAGTTTCTACCTTAATGAATAATCGAGACCATCTAAAGGACTGGATTGTGTAGGGTAAATTTGATTGACCACTGAATATTTCTATCAAGAATGAAACTGTTTTTATAGAATGAATTTGTGTAGAGCAACAATAGCTAGGATTGATATTGTATATAAGCGATGAGTAATTAGGCTTGTAATTGTAGGAAATTGAAAAGAGGGGAAGCCAAGGCAGACTGCTATGGCAGCCATCAATGAAATGCCTGCCACAGCAGAATGCTCAGGCAACTGGTAATGAGATAAGATTGCTAGTTGATTGAGCAATCTGACGTTGCTTACCGTCTCATTCATGACAAATGTGGTTCCCTCAACTTCTAGAACTGTCTGTAGATTTTCTCAGAATTTCTCCACCTTTTCTTCTTTGCTCCAAGATTTTCTCGATTGTCTTCACAATATGCTTCGGTATGGATAACTTCAACTCATGGTGTTGAGCATTTCAGGTGGGCTTGGCATGCCCTGGAACTTTCTCAAGAAGTGTTATTCGTTATGAATGATTCCTGGGCTCCTTACAGTTAGTCCTTTTACAAATATGACTGGGCAACCTGGGTTAGTTGGGGTTTGGGATGGGAAATTGATCCAATACCTGCATCCCCATTAGATGTTGGAAACGTTTTAGTATTCCTTTTCCTTTCAGGGAAGGCTTACAGAATTCTTAAACTTTATAATCATCCATTTCTGCTGGGCATATCCTAGTCAATGGGGAACCAGTAGGAAAGCATTTCTTAGTATGCAGATTCTTCCATTCCATCCTCCTTCAACCAAAACCAAAATACTCAGCTTTGTGGGACTTAAATAAGGTACTGGATTTCTTGTTCCCTGTCGGGGTAATTAAGTTATCTTTTTAAAGTAATTTCCAGTAAATGAACCATGCTATTATGTGTGTTATTATTAAGAGGAATATCTAATATAGATATTTAGATAATAAACAGTGGATAATAGATATATTTATCAACAGGGTGTTACCTTCTATGTTACTAGATGTGCTAAGACTATGGGCCTGATTTTGACTTTATCAGACAGGAGTCTGTCCATCAGGGTGGTGAAGGACATTGTTTTGCCAACCTGACAGACTACCATCTTACATATTTAGAGATGATCTCCAGCCAAGCTGTCTCGCTGTACATATAAAGGAACCACAGCCATGGCGGTAACCATCATGGTACAGAAAGTCTGTAGGGCTAGGCATGAATTTCTGCTCCGCTAGCGGAGTTTGCTGAGTTTTTCCCACTCTGCGCACTGGGTAGCTTGCGGAATTAAAAAAAACTCCACTCTGCTGAGTTTGTCCTCGCTAAGTGAAGTTGGTGAGCGTGAGCAAGGAAAATCTTACTTCAAACCACCTCCTGGCGAGATTTCTCAACACGGGTTGTCACAATTTGCCGCTACCGCTTGTGTTGAGAAACCTTCAAATCACGTTGAGAAAGCTGCCGCTCAAGTAGAACATCTACCCAAGCAGCAGAAAGAAGCAGAGCCCTATTGTGCTGCACATGGTGCCATTTGTGCTAATACTCCAGTGAGGTACAAATACCTGGCACTAAAAATCAGCTTGAATGGCACGACCTATTGCACTCCGCTGCTTGTGGAACTCCGAGTTTTTTGGTCACTGACAATTCTGATGATCATCCAACAAACGTTTACAAAGTTTTATTTTTCAGAAACAATTTTTCAAAGCTAAGGACCTTCACTCCCTAGGAGTTCCCAGGATGTGGGAGTCATTATTTTTTTTTTTTTTTTAGCTCACCACCAAGCTTTGCCTGGCAGTGATGGACAGATAAAAGGTATATTACACCGTCCACCCTTAATAGGATGAGAAGTATAATGCCTTTCCTCTGACAGAGTATCCTATCCATCAAATTCTAAATATTTCCCTATGTTTACATCAATTTTTTCTATGCTGCTTTCCATGACTGTAAGAAGCTACGTGTAGTTCCAATCTTGCGACTTCCAAGCATCTGCTTTTCATTAACTTCACAGCTTTTAATTGCTTTGAAATAGCCACTTAAAATGCTATCTCTCTCTACTCTCATCAGATGCTTCAGATGGATTATGGCTGAGGATAGCATTGTTCTATATATTTTGGGTGCCCACTGTACCAGAGAGTCAATTACATCAAAAGCATACATTTTAGCAGGACACCTGGACCACATTTTTAAAAACTACAGGCCGTTATTTAGAGTCTACTTTTTGAACCTTTTGAAAGAAAACACTTATTAATGTGTATTGCTATGCTTTTGCAGAGCTTTTAGCATCTCATAATTAAGCCTCTGCACTAATAGAATGGAATATCTATGCCACTAATGAAGTAGGAGGCTTGGATCATATTAAGCAGACAGATGTGAAGTTTGTACCTCTTACCTATCCCTTCATTTGTTTTTCAGTTCTAGTAAAAATTGCAATTTATACCCCAATATTATATGGTTCTAGGTTTTATTTTCACGTTTGTGGAGATGCAAAGTTTCTTTGAGGACTGGGTATGATTTTAATTATGCTGGAGTAACTCAAGTAATTTCATATTATTCTTGTGATGTGATTAAACCTGTTGCATAATTTAAAGTAATTTAGTGCAAAAATGCCTACCCAAGACCCAGGAAGTGAGTGCGAGCAGCTGCTGACTCCTGTTGTTCCTGGTCTGTTGCATTTAGCACTATTTTCTTAGTGCAAAATGCATCCTCAGGTTCATTATTCACTAAGAAAATAGAGATAAATCAAAATGCAGAGATCTGCTCTGCAAATAATTCCACACAATCGTGCATAAATTTGCTGTAATTTTGTGTGATTGCGCTAAAGAAAATTACATGAGTTACTCCCACCCCTAGTTTGTTTAAGGTCCACGGTTCACTTTGCATATCCACAAGTCAAGAAGAGAGACACTTTCTCCTCATATATATTTTCAAGTGGCTTAATGATTGTGGATGTTTTTCTTGTTGCAATAAAGAGGAGGAACTGCTGCTCTTCAGTGTGAGTTATTTGTATGGCTGTATTCTGACTGTTAGTGCCATTGTGAGGCCATTGGGCTACTAGGGCTACAAGAGTGCTAACTATCATTAACAAATATTCTTCAAGCACAGAGTTGTAGATATTATTCAGGATACGTATATTGAGCATGATCTGAAGTAACATAATAGTAAAATGGGAATCAAGTAGCATTGGCTGGGCACTAAGTGTCATCATAGGACACTAGTGAAGACACAACAACACATACCAGAATTATAGGACTTTGAAGATAGTATGGTAGGAATCAAAGGTTAGAGTTACAAGCTTACACTACATATCACAAATTCCAACTATTCATTAAGGGTAATGACTGTAATGATTGCAGGCCTAACATCAAGGATCAAAGCTGGGAATCAATGATCAGAAGAAAGGATGGTCATCAAGGATTATGGTAGTAGATGGGATTATTATAAGCAAGGCTGCCACAGAGCAGTATTATGCATTGGTCTAGTGTACTATCTATAATCTGAGGAACGTTCATGATACTCCTTAGTCCTTCCCCTAGAAGCCAACAAGCCCCCAGGAGGAGGAGGAGCTACCACACGTGCCAAAAGCGCCTCTGACATCCCACGGCACGGCACACCCCCTCCTGCTTTGCTGCTGCTGTGCCTGCCGCCTAGGGGACTCATTCCCCCAGAAGCCAACAAGCCCCCAGGAGGGGGATGAGCCACCACACATGCCAAAAGCGTCACTGACATCCCGTTGTGCGGGACACGCTCTACCGTTTTGCTGCTGCTGTGCCTTCCATCTAGGGGACTCATTTCCCCAGAAGCCACCAAGCCCCCAGGAGGGGGAGGAGCCACCACACACGCCAAAAGTTCCACTGACATCCCGCAGTGCAGAACGCGCACGGGCTGCGCCCGGTCAGAGCCCGGGCCAAGGGCAGGCCCATCCTTGCCCTTCATCGCCAGGAAGAGGCAGTGCAGGGCCACCCCCCTTGCATTTGTTACTGGAACTGTGTTGGACATTTATCTTCGCCTTGAAAAGGTACTGTGCTTTTTGTCCCAACCTCATCTACGTTTGCTGCTAATATTTAGCTAACATGTGAGCCTGCTCTGTTGACTTTGAAGGATATTAAAACTAGGAAACTCCATTTTATGAGACCAACGACAGCCCTAGTAAACTTTGCACAAAAGTTAGGAAAAAGGCCCCCAGAAGAGTTGATAAAACTGTATCAAGCTAAGAGCATTAGCACAGCTATCTACGGGGCGAGAATGTGGGCTACTGTAGCATAAATTATATACAGAGGGTTGAGAACACGTTTTTTAAGGTATTTACTGGTTGTTCCACGATCGACATCAACATATATTTGCCACACAGAGTTGGGCCTACCATTCATTGCAGATATAATAAAGGTGCAACCGGTTTTACTGTGGCACCGGATCTGGACTTCGACACAAACGACATTCAGTCGGCAGGTGTTAAGTGACAGCATTTAAATTAGAACACGCCTTAGAGATCAGGTGGTTGAACTACATAAAAGATTTTATGACTGAGTTAGGGCAGCCTGAATACTATCACAATCCTTCTTCTATGGGTTTAATCCCTAGAAAGGCGTTCAAAAAACAATGTATGAACCATATGGAGGCAAATAGATTTGCGAGTGAGGCATCAAAGCCTATGGTTCAAAGGAATTGATGCGCTCCACCCTCACTATTCAACCATATCTAATATATGTAATGAGAGGCTATGAAAGATTCGTTCTGACGCGTTTCAGACTTGACATATTCCACCTCTTGGTAAGCTTTCCGACCATAAAAGATTGGTCTAAAACCTTACCAAATTGTCCCTATGACGGAGTCTTACCCCAATCAACAGTCCACATAGTACTATTCTGCAGATTTTATCGAGAGCCGAGGATGAGGTGGATCAAACCATACTTGAAACCTTGGGGTAGGAGGCAATGCCGTCCAGCTTATCTTGCATTACAATTTTTAGAAAATGAATGTTTTGTTAGAAATATAGTAATATTTTTAAAACGTGTGATTAAATCCAGGAAACATCTGTGAATCATTTTCTTACTCTTAGAACTTTTTTGTGGGACACTTGGTAAACTTGATATGTGATGCAATGTCGTAAGGCCCTCTTTGCATTGAAGATCTTAGACAATGAACGTCTTGAAAGATAAGCCACATTAACCCCTAAACCCATGATCAGTTGTAGGAAACCTTTTTGACCTTGGTCCCTAAACGAAATGTATATGTACTCTGGTTTTACCCTCTATATATCCATAAACCTGTAAATCATGTTTTTAACTTTGACCTAACAAACCATTTCTTAAAACTATTGTATAGCATTGGTAAAATTAAGTTCTAAAGCTGCTATTATATTTTTAATTTCAATTTTTAATCTCTAACTGACTATTGTGCAATATTTGCGATATGGTTTTATAAAATGTGTGCTTTTATGGTTTGTTGTGTACGAAAATTTTAAAACCGAAAAAAGCTAAATTTGACTTGACTTGACTTGACTTTGTTAGTCTTGCCTCATTTGGGCAGCCAGGGACTACTTAATCACTTTATCTGTTTTGCCTGCTAGCGATTTCTTGTGGGGGGGCACAGGTTTATCTAATGTTAGCACACTGGTTCTTGCCGGCACTAGTGGCTTCTTGGGGGTGCATTATGGGGAAGAGGAAAACCATGGAAGGTGCAGCAGGGAGCGGGGGAAACCGGGCAACAAAAGGAAAAAGGGCTAGGAAGATATCAAAACACCCGGGCAGTAACTGTGTCCTCAACAGGATAGATACCTTAATTAATGAGTGTGAGGGTATTTTAGAGGGCAATCAGAAAGAACCCCGGGTGACTCAGTCGACAGATCCCCCTTAAGCCCAAGACCAAACTATCCCCCTGTTATTCCAACAATGTTTCAAAAGCAAACCCCAAAAAAGGCATCCATAGGTTCAAAAAAGTCATTACTAACAGCCCAAGACACATCCCAATCCTTCGCCACTCCTATCGTCTTTATTGGCAACAGCACTCCCCAGCAAGAGCAAAGGCAAGAAAATGCAATTCATTGCACAAACAGATTTCTACCTCTTCAGGGTGTCAGGGATGAATATAGTGACAACCTGCCCGCACTATCACCTCCCGGGCCGGCGCGTGACACCTTGACACCCTCCATAAATGATAAAATAGAGCCCCTGGACACCCATTCTACCATAAACGCATTAAGAGCCAAGATTGTCGCACTGAAAACTATGATAGAAGGCCTTCCCACCCTATTTAAAACATTAGTGAGGGCGGATTCGCCTCGCAAACAGTATGACATCATCGCACATAGTCATTATTCACATTGCAACAATAATGATCCGATGCCACAAGAACCAGTACTTCCTAGCAAAGATCGTCCTCCACATGACATCAACCCACACCAACTAGTTACCTCTGCTTCTTCCACCAGCAAGCAAGTCCCAAATGTTTCTTTAGCTTGGGGAACCAACAGACCAAGCATTACCATCCAAGATAAGCTCAAGAGGCTAGCAGCTCCACAGAATCCCGTAAACAGGAATAGGGCTGCACAGCCACGACAAGCCCAACCCCTTATTTATGGAAGCCAAGATCAGCCGCCTGACTGAGCAGTTATAGTTAATACCAACAGGACGCAAATTAAAAATATATATGTGACCAATGTCCCGAAAATCAACACCAAACACACCCATGAGAGTGAGGAATCTCTGACAAGGTGATTCACTGGATTCGTCATGTTAGGGGTTGTCGATCAGTGATCAGAGACAACATTCTAAGAGCACGGAGGCATCCCTCTCCAACTCCCCAACTAGATGACATTGAGATTACCCTTAAGGGAACTGAGATGGCGGAAAACCTCCTTGCTCTAGAATTTCACACTTGCTCCCCTGATCGGTCTTCTATTCGATTCCGGCATTTTCCTACATACGAGCAGGGCAGGACACCAACTCCACAGTCATCGTCACATCTGGCGGGCACATCTCTCTTGAGGCTAACGACTGACTACACGACTTGGCTCCACAACATTTTGCCCTATCTAATGCAGAGCCTAGCCCCAATTATATAGTTAGTTCCCTTGCCACCCCAACCTCTTCTAACCCTCCATACCATATGATGGATGGCGCAGACAAATATCTAGTCGCTGATACTTCCACACACTTAGCCTTGCAAGCACCAGCTCATTCACCAATTAATACTTATACTTCTATAAAAAGTGCCGCTATCGGCCCCATACCCAGTCATCAGCTGAGGATTGTGTTATGAAACGTGGCGGGCTTAAATAGTAAATTCCCGCTCCCTCATTGGAATGAATTTGTTAGTGTAACAAGATTAACAGACATGCCTAGGGCCCATATGCACACTGGTGCACAAATTAATACATATTTCCAAGTTCCAGACTTGAATAAAAAATCTAATAGTACCACCAAGGACCCTTACTCTTGGTATAATAAAGACTGTAGGGAAAAAAGATAAACCCTGGCCATAGTCATTAAAGAGAAAAATCAGCAGCACATAAAATCTGCCAGAAACTCCTACAAAGTAGCCCAGTGGGAGGCTAAGATAAGATGGGATGAATTACACTGGGAGTAACTAAAAGATACCTGCTCCACCAAAGATAACAACTTGTTCTGGAAATTGGTCACCTGGGGTAGCAAGACAGGCGTCAGCCCACCCCCAAACTACATCACCAGCCAGACTTGGGATGACCATTTCAAAGGGCTTTATTCAGCAGCAGAGGCTAGCATGGAAGGGGAACTAGACGGGCCAAGCGGGCATTTGACAGAATAGGAGCGCTTTGCCATATTGGAGGTAGAAGCTGCAATAAGTAAAATTGTCACTTCTAAAGCAGCAGGTCATGATGGCCTGCCAGGTGATCTATTCTTGGCTGATCCTGGCCACTGGGCACAATACATTTTATTACTGGCAAATGCTATAGCTGATGGAGCACCAGTCCCACTGTCATGGAAGAGCGCCAAAGTAGTCCCCATACATAAAAAGGGTACTAGGGATGACCCTACCAATTACAGACCAATCAGTTTGATTGATGTTATGCAGAAAGTCTTTGGCCAGATGCTTCTGCACAGGTTACAGTCATGGTCTGAGGACAAAGACATCCTTTCCCAGTATCAGGCTGGATTTAGATCAAAGACTCATTTATTGGAAGGTTGTGGTGCTAGGCAAGGGCAGTCTTTATCTCGCATTTATCGACTTGAAGACTGCCTTTGATCTGGTCCCTAGATCCAAGTTGTGGACAACGCTCGGTGGAATGGGCATTCCCCCTCTTATTCCTAAATTATTGATCCAGCTTCATGAGGGGAACTTCGCCCAGGTTAGGTGGGGGAGCAGGGACAACTAACTGAGCGTATTCCTGTCAATAAAGGAGTCCAACAAGGCTACATTTTGGCCCCAACCGTGTTCTCCCTATATGTGAATGGGGTAGTTGACTTTCTCCAGGAGGAGCCCGCTGACTCACCCACTTTGGGGGGCAACAAGATACCAACTTTGTTGTTCGCAGATGATACCCTGCTGATATCTAAGACCCCAGCGGGGTTACAGCATCTCATCAGATAGATTCCAACTTTTCTGCGACTACAGGGGACTGGTCATAAATAGTTCTAAAACCAAATTTATGACCTTTAATTGCTGCAGGTCATACAGGGGCGGCCCTTTTCTAGGTGGGGTTCCCCTCGAAAAGGTGGACACCTTTGACTATCTGGGTGTAAGACTCTCCGATAAGATGTCTTGGAGACCCCACTTAGCAGAGATGCTGATGGGACATAAAAGAGTGGCTGGAGCAATAGGGAAAGAACATCGCCTCTCACACACTAGGCCTGTAGCTCCAGCCCTCCAAATATACAACACAAAGTAGTCAGGTTTTGACAAACTAGATGAACTCCGTAGGTCAGAACACAAATTCTTAAGAGCTCGGGTTATGGCACCCAAATATGTCCTCCTTCCCCACTTATTGTTGGATATGGGTAGGCGGTCAATAGTTGCTGTAGCTAGGGTATGCCCCATACTTTTTTAGACTCGCATTAGGCGGACCCCTGAGTTCTCTTCCTACGCAGAAGCCCTCACCGAGGTTATACGCCTAGACACAGGTGAAAAAATAGGCTGGATCCTCGACATTAAAAGAACGTTGACAGCTATAGGTCTTCGTGGCTGCTGGGCCAGTCAGGAACCCCCGAGGAGAGAGGAACTCAAACGCCTATATTGGGAATGGGTAGATCAACGAGAGAACTGCAAACCCAATTTGAGCAAATTAACAACAGAATTGTACTCGCACAAACAAACCAGATATTACGAGCCCTTCCTTGATACAATCAAGGCACCGAGAAACAGAATGCTCTATAGGCACTTTAAGCTCGGAGCCCTTCCTATCTGCGAGGTGACGGTAAATTGGGGCACAAGCAATGGGAAAAACTGCCCATGTTGCAAGGCTCCGAACGAAAGCATCGCCCATTTAATGTTTGCTTGCCCGGCGTATAAAAACATCATGGAAAAATGGTTCAAACTGCTTTGTCAACAATTAGGCACACTGGACCATCACACAGCATTGCGCATCCTTAGGTCCGACTCCAGGCCGTTCTATGCATGCTGCGTAGCAACATTTTTGGAACAAGCATGGCTCGCAAGGTGGAAAGTGCTCTCAAGAAAGTCAAAGTCTTAATTTAAACTAGGCCAATAGGAACTCTAAGGTCATAACATTTAAGCTGCTAGAATTAATATGCACAAGCACTTTATTTGTTAAATCCCCGCTGCTAGTTCAAGGACAATTAAATGATTTTTTTAGTATACTAATGCTTCACCATAATGATGAAGTATCGTTTGTTTTTATCCCGGTTTTTAAGGTAAATATGCACTAGATAAGCTGAACTAAAAAGTGTACTCACCATTGTATTCTGCTTTTATTTTGAATAATTTGAATACGATATATGTATTATTGTATCATGAGCTCAACTATTCACTTCGCTGCATTAATATCTATGTAAACCAGTAATGTTGCTCATTTGTATTCTCTCTTTTTAAAGAATAGCAATGTATTTTTTTTATTATAGCTTTTATTACATCTCTGTTGATATAAAGCTTAAATGAATCATAACAATTTTATTTAAATATTAAGTTTACTTCTCTTTTTTAAATGTATATACTTTTTTAACTTTGTATGTTATAAAATGTATGTATATATCTTTCTACTTTATATGTATACAAGTTTAAATTCAATATTATTGAAACTAATATATTTTATAATGGTAATATAATGTTAAATATTACAAATTCTATATTCTTAACTATGTAACAACAATATTTGTGTCCATTAATGTTTTATTCAATATTTTTAACTTTAAAATCACATTTTGTGGCCACAATACTTTTTAGGGTGATATTTAGTTTTTGCATATTTATGTCATCAATATTACATCATAGAAGCTAGAAACTCACCAGGTTGATGAATCCATGGTCATTTATATTACATTTAGATCCAATTATACCTGATTATCTTGCCTTTACTCCACAACAAAGATCAAATTTCTCCTACCTCTGTAGTATCCCAAATATGGCTCCTCCAGGCCAGAAATGTAAAAAGTCATGCTACTCATGTAATCATTCTCTGTCTTAACACTTCATATTGTTGGAGAGGAAGATAGCCCTTAAATGGATTCAGGATTCTAGATTACATATCTGAGACCAGGATTTAAAGCTAAGTAACAACAACCAGTATTATTAGCATGGCATATACATCTGAATTTAGCAAGGCTACAACTGGGAAAGGGAGCTTATTTTCTAAATTCCAGGATAATCTGCATTCCTTTTTCAACACAAGTGCAAAGTTGTAACCAATATCATAGAAATAAAATTAGACCTTACTCTTTACAGACAGCAGGCTTCATGGGTTCAGTAAAGTGGTTCAAAGGCTCTTCTCTGTGAAGGTTTACAGGAAAAATTCCACCAATCTGGATGTTGCTATCCTGTTCATAACCACTCTCTTCTTGTATTTCGAGCAAACATCCAATGGCATGGATGAGGCAAAATCCAAAAAATATCATCAGCCAGACAGCGAAAGACAGCAGGTACATTGCAGTGGCCAGCAAAGTGCACAGTCCTCTGCTGAAATATTAGCATTTTACCAGAATTAATATCTCTGGGGAAATATTTAACAGAAACATCACAAGCAGAGGCAAACCTGTGCCCTCCCAAGACATGTGATTGTATATACTGATAATAGAATTGTAATTATAAATGATATGGCCTAAAAATAAAAAGCCTAAATAGTGTGAAGGTAGATGTATTGTATAGATTTACTCTTATTATTGTCAAGGTACACATTTGTAATATTCAGAGGTTATCCCTTCTGAATGCCATTAATACATTAAGGAATCTAAATAATTCATAAAATATGTGATAGAATTTAGATGTTATAGACAGCGATGAGTGGTGGTTGTTCTCCTCCTGTGTTCAACTGAAAGAAAGCACTATAAGGGGGCAATCAATTAGGGTCCCACTCATCTGACACTCAAGGGCTGAGGCAAAAGAAAAACAGCAAAAAAACTCACAACAGGATCCGTACAAGATGGAAAACATTGTCCCACTGATGTCTATGACACCTTATTTAATATTTAATTATCCATGCTGTTTATTGAGTAGCACAAACAGAGAGGGGTGTTCCTGAAGAAAGCACCTGGTGCCTATTTCCAGGATATAAATGAGAAGAAAGATATCAGTCTCACTACAAATGTAGCATAATCCCCCTTTGTTTTATTTCTGCTCACTGAAGACCTCAATACAATTATTTTTTCCTGTCTACATCAAGTATACTTACACAAGAAAATTCAGCCCCTCCCCATAACCGCTTGGTGGTTGGTCCGTTTTCCACAGTTGTAACACACTTTGATAGAATGGTGCTACCAATCAGAGGAGGGACGCAATAAGGAAGCATGCCACTCCTTAGTAGGTAAGGCTTGTGTCCTTTAAAAACAAGATTTCATAACATCACCTGTCATTGAAAAAGACGCATTTGCCAAATATACCCTGTATACTTCTTGTTTATGTTAGTATTGTCAGAAAAATAAACTTTTTTGCACTTCAGCAATGATTTGAATAGCTTTAGTCTCTTATGTGTTACCTGAATCATTAAAATATTCATGAAATGCATTAAGATAAACAATAATGTTCTATGTAACAAAGAAGAAAGACACTTAGGCCCTTATTACGATGTTGGTTGGGGTTGCCTCCGACCGATACCTTTGTGGATTGGGCACCGACCAACCACAGGTCGGCAGTTCTGACCGCCTTATTTGGATGCGACCGCACCTGGTGCGGTCGCAAACTTCAATTATTCAATAGGAGCTTGTGTGGTGGGCTGAAACCGCCCGCAGCACAAGTTCCCATTGAAAAATCGAGGTTTTTAAACATCCCTGCACCCTGTGGCAGGCACCTCATGGTGCCAGGGATATTGAGGGGGGCACCATAGGCGCCCCCAGAGCCACACGCAGAGTGGCAGGGGATAAGGGGGCCCTGCTAGGGGCCCCCAGTGTCATTTTCAACAGCCTTCCCCTCTCGGAAAGGGCGACATGGAAAGGCTGTCGGAAACCAACATTATAATCCTGACGGTAGAAACGCCATCCTTAAGGGATTATGAGGAGTGCCTGACCAACTGATGTGCTCTATGGGCATGCATCGGTCGGTCTGCAGCAGTAGATATGGTTCAGACCGCAATCAACAAGCCCGTCAATTGCAGTCTGAACCGCATCATAATCAGGTCCTTAGTGACAACATTAATTACAAATGTTTCAACAGTCTTGAAGTAGTCTTCTTTGTTTCCTGTACATGGTCCCAACCTCTCTACTCTTGTGGAGTACAGTGCCATAGCTTGACTTTGCCCCTTACCAGCACTTGCTGTTATTCCAGGCTGAAGTCATACATCGCAGCAACTTGCAGCCCTCCGTACGATCAAGGTGTTGGTCTTATAAACTTGCTGAGTACCTTGTGCCTTTGATAGTGCCCCATTTCCCCATGAGTAAAGAGAGATCCCAAAGCCTATCCGTGAGTGTAGTGGCTAACCCCTCACACCAGCACCTCATACCATCTCGCAGGCCAGCTAGGTCCAATACAGTGAAAAAGTATCCACCCTCATACTCAGCCTTGCTCACAAACATCATGGCTGACCTCAAAGATAGTCAAGATAAAGAAAGTAAAGCCAGACTTAAACCCTCCAAACAGTACCCGCAGTTACCTGACTTTCCAACTAAGGACCAGCCAGACACCTCACCAACACTGGACATTATACAGAAGTTCTCAACATGGTGTATGAAATCGTGCAGAGGACCAAAACAAACACAGACATGCTTTAAGTTGTAGTATTTGGCATTCGAAAAAGACTTAAAAGAACTTACCATAAGAAAGTATCAGTGCTCTATAAGATAACAATAACCTATACAGCAAACACATGCAGACAAAACATAAAATTATAGCTGGTATGAAATGCAAAATAGTTAAATTGGATGATCGCAACGGGAGAAGCAACATAAGGATCTTTAGCCTGCTGAAAGTGGTGGAGAGTTTAGTAATATCTACCTTGGCATTTTTGAAATCCTGGATAACAGAAATTCTTCAACGCAAATTCACCAAAGACTTTGAAATTGAACGTGCCTACAGGATTCCTTTCTGCAGACCAAAAACCTTGAGCTACCCATGCCTGATGATCTTTAAACCCATACGCCACCAACGCTCTGAGGCCATCTTGTCACAAATGAGAAAGATCAAAGTATTGCTCTGGCATGGGGTCAGAAAATCAATCTTCCAGGATTACATCAAAGGTACAGTCATAAGTAGAAAGGGCTTAATGGCACTTTGAAACAAACTCATTGGCATGTCTTTTCAGCATTTCTTTGTAGGACCAGCAACATTTAAAATCATCTATAAAGGTCAGTCTCAATCATTCTCCCAATTGCCCAAGCTCTGCAACTTCGTGGACGATAAGTTCCAGTTGAGCATGGAAGCACACTCCATCCCTCCAACAAACTAACATGACTCTCACAAAAGTTGCCCTGTTTACCTAGAGTAATCCCCGGGTCATAGACCAACCTTCAAGAGATGGTTATTACAATATTTCCTCAAGAGTTTCCTGCTATGCTAACCTCCCTTTTGCATTTTGGCCCCCTTGATATGGCTCTTATGGTTCTCAACTTTTATCAAATTAGCTAAATGTGCTTGTTGCTGTACTAGATCTCTCCCACACCCAGCACACCATTGACTTTGATGTTCCCCCTATTATTTCTTTTCAGTACTGGAGACCCAGATGTGTCTCACACTTGACCTACTTCCCCACAGCCTCCTGTAGTATACCTCACCAATCATTTACTTCCAGTGGGTTGGGAGGTTTAAAGCTAAGTGGACAGGTTTGCCCTGTGTGGTTGTAATAGTTTTTTATGGTGCCCTTCAGGATGATTTTACTCCATCTCCCACTTTTCTGCTTTTAGTTTTATATTGTTCTATTTTTCCTCTATTGACTATTCTATTATACCCCCACATACCCTTATTTAGAATCAATGAGTTTGCTCATCCCATCAGGATAAAGGACACTACTCTAAGGCCAATTTACGTGGTGACTTTGTCTGGATTGAGATGCTACGATTACAAAGTCCCAAATGGCTACTCTTAAAATAATCTTAAGAAATATTAACAGGCTAAATCATCCCATAAAACAGAGAAATAGTTTTATTGTAGTAAACAAAAATAAGTTATAAAGCAGGACTATCTTTGCTCTGATGCTGTTGCAAAAAAGAAAATGGGGTAATCACATTGAGCTGGAAGTATTCTGCCCTATCCATTATTTCAGGTGAACATGACAGCTAATTACAAGATATCAAAATGGTGAGGAAGATCTCTATGTGATGAATATTTATGCTCCTAACAATAACAATCCACAATTTTGGCACACAATAGTCTCTACCACGGCTTATCTTTATCAACTATGAAAAGACTACCACTTTTCATTCAGAAGAAAACCACCAAATATATTCAATAAAGGAACCTTCACTAAAGATTGGTCGCACACCACAAAACCTCACCATACAAGAAAATAAACATAGGTGGTAAATATTTCGCTGTTCAAGCAGTCAAACTACGGAATTAATTACCTCCAAACATAAGATCCATGGATAACTATCTTACCTTCAGAAGACTACTCAAGAGTTGGCTCTTTCATATATAATCACCATACTCCAATTTAATGTACAGCATTTATAATTTGATTATATGCCTGTATCTAGATATGTGTATTTCATTGTACAAATATGAATAATAACCATGGTTATAAAATATAAAGATATTCTGTAGATCTGCTTAAAAATGTATATATATATATATATATATTCACTGAAAAAAACATAGGTTTCACACACGTTATAGTTAGGAATTAGCATTTAAAAAACCTTGCAAATTCACTTAAAAAACCATAGGTTTCACACATGTTATAGTTAGCTGGACATTTCACTCGTAAAAAACCAATGAAATTCCCCTGTTATAGTTAGTTCAGATAACTATAACTCGTGTGCCCGCAATCCACTGCTGATGACGTCACATATTACATCACTCATGACATGGTCAGTGGCATCACTCATGACATCACTAATGACATCATCCTTGTGATAGAGTGGCGGCCGCGCGAGTTACAGTTATCTGAACTAACTATAGCGGGGGAATTTCATTGGTTTTTTACGAGTGAAATGTCCAGCTAACATGTGTGAAACCTCTGGTTTTTTAAGTGAATTTGCAAGGTTGTTTAAATGCTAATTCCTAACTATAACGTGTGTGAAACCTATGGTTTTTTCAGTGAATTTGTACGGTTTTTTAAATGCTAAGTTATGTATGTATTATTCTTATTTTTATATATTTATTTTACAATAAACTACGTATTAAAAAAAAAATTACTTTTTTTTGGTATTTCAACGTGCGCGCACAGTGCGTGCACACCCGCGATTTAAAAAAAAAAAATTACAATGCTTTTATCTGCCTTCGGGGTCCTTCAGGGACCCCCTGACAAAGGCTAGGGGGTCAGGAACTCTCTACCCTGCCCCCTTTTCACGTTTGCCACCTTCCTTTTTCACTCTCGCACTGAAAACAAACAAAATGGCGGCCGACACTTCCTGATTTCGACCGATTCGAACGTTGACTAACATGTAAAAACCAATAAGAATTACGCTCGCGCACGTTAGGGTGCTCGCACGGTGCGCGGCTATAGATATGTATGTGCTTTTAACTGCAATTTTCTCAGGAACTACTGAACAGATTGACTCCATATATGCAAAAGGCACATCCCTGAGCTGAGGACTACCTCTCTGCCAAATTTCAAGTAATTCTGTTCAGCCGTTCGGGCTGTACCTTGGACTAAAGGTCCCTATGGAAAATTGCATGGGGAAAAAGTGTTTTGGGAACCCCCTTTTTTCTCAGCCCCCGCTTGACGAATCCCCCCGAGACTTTCAGGGTAGGAGCGGAGCGGAGCACCCCACCTATTTTGAAAATTTCGCGAGAATTCGTCAACCGGCGCCAAAGTTATTACAAATAGAATGTTCCGGATTTCCTATGGAAACACGGTCCTAACTATAACCGCCAGTAGATAATATATATACATATATATATATATATATACACATATATATATATATATATATATATATATATATATTCACAGAAAAAACCATAGGTTTCAGGCACGTTATAGTTAGGAATTAGCATTTAAAAAACCTCAGAAATTCACTGAAAAAACCATAGGTTTCAGGGGTGTTATAGTTAGCTGGACTTTTCACTTGTACAAAACCATTGAAATTGTCCCGTTATAGTTAGTTCAGCTAACTATAACTCGCGCGCCCGCAATGCACTGCTGATGACGTCACATATTACATCACTCATGACATGGTCAGTGACATCACTCTTGACATCACTGATAACATCTCAAATGACATCACTGATGATAAAGCTCTGACATGTCTGATGCCCTCACGGTTAATAAAACACACATCCACTGCCGGATGTGTAATACTTTTTATTTTACTCTCTGGAAAGGGGACGAACATCACTTGAGAGTTACAGCGCGCTCCTGGCAGAGCCCAATGCTGTGTTACACCCACCATTGCCTGCCCAGTGCCACACACCTCTGTGTTGTATTCCACCAGCTAGTGCATATGCTATGACACTCTCTAGCCCATGTGCACTGTAACACCACCCCGTGAATATGTCATGCCACACTTGTCTTCGCACGGGTTATATTGCCCCATCTAACGTGCCTTCCTCGATGCCTATGTTATAACGCACAGTGCTATGCCATACATATTACAATCTGGGATCCATATCTTTGTCACAGTGCATATGCAACGTTACACTCCCCAGCACATATTTTATATTACAACTTTAGAGACTAGTTAGGTTACACAACACTGCCCTGTGCATATTACAATCCAAGGCGCACATCGCATAGCACGCGCTAGTTCCTGTGCTATCTCGCGCTCTCCAATGAATCTGTCATTGCGCACAATGTATTGCATATTATATTTCACGCCCGGTTCATCTTATATCACACTTTTTGGTGCATAGTTTATACCATACACTATATCTAGTTTTCATTTTCAATCGTGCTCTCAGGACTATGTTCTATATAACACTGTGTTCACCTACCCTTTTCACGGGCATTACATTTTGCGATAGGGGGTGGAGGGTCAGGGGGTGTTTCTGCCAAGTGAGCCCGGAGTCACAGTCACAAACGTCCTCTTCTTCCTGAATAAAAGTGAGATTATGCTTGTTCATATTTTAAGTAGTTCGCACAGACACACGTTTTAAAAACAATAAAGTTCCTAATACCCGCCTTCTCTGAACAGTTAGCTTGCTGCCCCATCCCCCTCCTCCCTATCCTCTGTTGTGTGAATCCATGGGCTAGCCTCCTCCCTCCTGCCATGCATGGTCTGATGTGCTGCCACTGCCCTCAATTTAGTATGATGTACCAGTCTCCTCCTCCTGCCCTCCATTGCCCAATTCTATGCCCCATCATTGACCTCCTGCTTAAACTCTGTGCTTAGCTTGCTGCCCCTATTCTCCTTTCCCCTGCCCTCCGATGTATTTGTGAATGCCCCTGCTCCATCCTTTTTGCCCACCATGTTCCATGGACCTGCCACTCCTATCTACTCTGAGTGTTCTGTTGAGCTGCCACTCCCCTCCCACCTGCCTAGCATTGTCAGATGACTGTAACCTGTCCCTGCCACCTCCACCCTGCCTGTCCACATGCCATGCCCCTATCCTCTTCCTCCTGTCCTACATGGTCCATTGTACTGCCACACCCTTCTGCCCTCCCTGGTCTGTTGTGCTGCAACTGCTCCTCCTGCCTGCCCCGTGCGTTCTGTTGTGAGGCCCCTTCCCCTGAACTTTCTTGTCTGTGCACAGGTCCTGACCCTCCCTTCTATCCTCCATCGTCCTTTGTGCATGCCCCTGCACCCTCCTTCTTGCCCATCATAGCCATTGTGCTGCCACTAACCCTCCCACTTGCCATGCATGGTCTTCTGTGCTGCCATGGCCCCTCCCACCTTCCCTGTGTGGTCAGTTAGCTGCCCCTGACCCCCTCCCACCTTCCCTCCATGGTCTGTGTGTATGCCATCACAGTCTCACTGTTGCTCTTCATGGTGTGTCTTGCTGCTAGTGCCCATCCTGCCTGACCTCCATGGCTATCTTGCTGCTCCTGCCCTGCCCCCTTGCCCCCAGCCCTCTGTTTACATGTGCAGACCCCTACTCCCTCCCTCCTGGCTTGTCTGTTCCATTGTAATGCCCCTGATCCGTCCCTCCTGCCCTTTATGGTCTGTTATGCTGCAGCTTTCTCTCCTGTCTGTCCATTATGGTCAGCTAGCTACCATTGCCTCTTGCCCCTCTGTTCTCTGTTGTCCATGTGCATGGTCCTGTCCCCTCCCTCTTGCTTTCTATGGATTGTTGTGCTGCACTCCCGTCCCGCATGCCCTGTGTGGTGTATTGTGCTGCTGCAAACCCTGATGCCTGCCCTGCAGGGTCAGTTTGGTGCACCTCTCCATGTCCCTCCTGTCCTCTGTTATCCAAGTCCATGTCCCTACCCCATTTCCTTCCATGATCCAATGTACCATACTTGCGAACATTTTGAACTTGGTAAGAGGGAGATTTTGAAAAAAAACTGGGGTATTGATTTTCCCCTTTGAGTTACATTGGAAAAGAGGAGATTGTAGACAGGAGACAGATCAAATAAAGCCCATTTGAGCTTAAAAACATTGGACGTTTCCTGGCTGAATCGGGTCTGTTGGCATGTATGGTTGTACTACCATTGCCTCTTCCTTCTGCCTACAATGCTCTATTACATTGCCACAGCCTCTCTTGCAAGTCCTGTATTGTTGGTTTGTTGCCCCTGCCCCCCTTTCCACTGCCTCCATAGTTTGTTGTGCTGCCACGGCCCTTCCTGCCTGCTCAGTGTGGTTAAATTGTTGCCTTTGCACCCTCCTACCTGCCTTCAATTTTCAGAGTCCGTGCCCCTGGCCTCTGCCTCTCAACAGTATCCTAATGAACAACTAGATTGCTAACATTCTATATTTATTACAAAAGTGTGGAACGCCTGACGTCATCTTGATGTAATCAAAACTGTAATACCTAGAGCATTTCCTTCAGAAATTACATATATGAGAGGGTCTTATTGGCATCAAAATTATGGTTAGTGCTCTAAAAGACTAAAATAAGGACATATTTTCTGAGTTTTCAAATAGCGACAAAGCACTTTTAAATTATTTGTTATCTTTATGTTTTTTTATCCAGTTGACCACTTGATTAAATGTTGCACTTAGGGGAGAGGATGTGGTGTTACTTCCAGAACTGCAGACTTTGCTACTGGGGAACCAGGTTGGAGTTTCTGCTTCAGCTCGACATTCTGTGATTCTGGTCAAATCACTTAGTCTCCCCATGTCTACAACCAAAATGAATTTGTTCTTGTGTGATGTAACCAATGCTCATGTAAAGCACTCCAATACCTGACAAGTCTGCACTATATAACACTGCAAAAACACAAAATAATAAGTGTTTTTCACACTTCTGTCATTGGGCTATATTTGGGCTACATCTGGGTGATTTTGGGCTACATTTGGGCTCTTTTGTCTCCAGTGGCCATCTTGGGAGATTTATTTGTTATGAAGTTTCCTAATTTCCTCATGTACTGCAGTCTCCTCAGTAGGAAATGCTTTCAGTTTTTTACTTTGATTCCATCATGAAGGTATTCAGATATGTCACACATTTGCCATAAATTCTGAAAGTTAGCACTCTAGTTGCTCATTAGATCACTGTAGTAAAACTACTGTTCACCATGGAAGTCTGCTCCTGGTATTAAAAGTGCATGTTTCAGTCTGCATGTCAGAATTTTTTAATGAAATAGAAGAGGATTTGAGAAGTCACTCAAAATGTGCCCTCATTTTCTTTCTGCAGCATTAATCATAATTTCTATGGCAAAATGAACCCCCTCATTGTGTTCCTTTTTAAATTAAATGTAGTGTTACCAGTTTATTCCAATCAAGATGGCGTGCCATACTTTTGTCATAATGAAGACAGTACGCGCTCTAGTTGTTTTTAAGAACACTCTGGGACATTCTGTCATTGGGCTATACTTGGGCTACATCTGGGTGATATTTGGGCTACATTTGTGCTCTTTTGTCTCTGGTGGCCATCTTGGGAGACTTATTTGTTATGAAGTTTCCTAATTTCCTCATTTACTGTAGTCTCCTCAGTAGGAAATACTTTCAGTTTTTTACTTTGATTCCATCAAGAAGGCATTCAGATGTGTCACACATTTGCCATAAATTCAGAATGTTAGCACTCTTTTTGCTCATTAGATCACTGTAGTAAAGCTACTGCTCACCAGGGAAAACGGCTGCTGGTATTGAAAGTGCATGATTCAGTCTGCATGTCAGAATTTTTTAATGAAATAAAAGAGGATTTCAGAAGTCAAAATGTGCCCTAGTTTTTCTTTCTGCAGCACTAATCATACTTGTTATGGAAAAATGAACCCCCTGATTTTGTTCCTTTTTAAATTAAATGTTTTAAGAGTTACCACTTTAATCCAAGCAAGATGGCTTCAAGTGTGCCATACGTTTATCATAAGTAGGACTGTTAGCGCTCTAGTTGTTCTTTGGAACACTCTGGGAAGCTGCAGTAGAACACAAAGGAATCAACTGACAGTCTCTGCCCTTGTTGGATGTACATGTTTTACTGAGAATGTCAGACTTCATTCTCACATGACTGAGAAAGATAATGTGAATTTACAGAAAATAAGCTCTCAGTTTAGCTTATAGATCACCTTCCAAACCTCTGTGGGAAAAGTATGAGAAAATATTTTTCTCTCAATCATGATATCCCAGCAGAAGGCTTTTTCACATGGTGAAATCACCTTAGAACATACCACAATTCCTAAAATGAGTATGGTACCATCAACAAATGATTTATAATGTAACTAAAGTCTTAAAACCTTCTATTAACTGCAATGCTTTTTAATGAGGTGCTATCATGTATATTGGTCCCAAGATGGCTGCCAACACTTCTTGGATGAAGTGCTGACAGCCAATCAGATCTCAGGATGAGATGTGTGGTTAGGCTCTGCCCACATATATATATGATTTTACTTTTGATTTTCTCAGGAACTACTGAACAGATTGACACCAGACCTGCAAAAGGCACTTCCCTGAGCTGAGGACTACCTCTCTGCCAAATTTCAAGTAATTCTGTTCAGCCGTTCGGGCTGTACCTTGGACTAAAGGTCCCTATGGAAAATTGCATGGGAAAAACGCGTTTTGGGACCCCCCTTTTTTCTCAGCCCCCGCTTGACGAATCCCCCCGAGACTTTCAGGGTAGGAGCGGAGCGGAGCGCCCCACCTATTTTGAAAATTTCGTGAGGATTTGTCAACCGGCGCCATAGTTATTCCAAATAGAATGTTGCGTATTTCCTATGGAAACACGGTCCTAACTATTACTATCTACTGGCGACCGCCAGTAGATTATATATATATATATATATATATATATATATTTATATATATATATTTTTTTTTTTCACTGAAAAAAACATAGGTTTCAGGGGTGTTATAGTTAGCTGGACATGTGATTCATACAAAACCATTGAAATTCCACCAATATAGTTAGTTCTACTAACTATAACTCGCGCGCCCGCAATTCACTGCTGATGATGTCACACATTACATCTACTAGATGATGTCATTAGTGATGTCACTGACCATGTCATGAATGATTTAATATGTGACATCATCAGCAGTGGATTGCGGGCGCGCGAGTTATAGTTAGTAGAACTAACTATAACGGAGGAATTTCAATTGTTTTGTACGATTGAAATGTCCAGCTAACTATAACACCCCTGAAACCTATGTTTTTTTCAGTGAATTTCTAAGGTTTTTTAAATGCTAATTCCTAACTATAACATGTCTGTAACCTATGTTTTTTTCGGTGAATTTCAAAGATTTTTTAAATGCTAATTGCTAACTATAACATATCTGAAACCTATGGTTTTTTCAGTGAATTTCAAAGATTTCTTAAATGACAATTTCTAAATGTAATAATAGTTATATTTATTTTTTTTATACTGATTTTCTACATTTGTTAACTATGTATTTTTATTTTTTAAATTACATTATATATTTTTAATATAAATGTTAAAAAAAATTTAATTATTGGAATTCTTTTGTTTTGTTTTATATATTTTTTTAAATATATTTATATTATTTTCTTCATTGTTTTTTTATTCAATTTTTTGGGGGGAGTCGCGCACCCAAAGCGTACCTTTCTCAATCGCTGCGTGGAACCTAGCCGCCATTTTAGGATTGTTGTGTAGGATCTGCGTAGGATGTGCGATGGGTGCGTATTTTCCTGCGCGATTGCCATGCGACCGGTATGCGACTCATACGTATTACTTTACGAGCCGCTCGCACGCTTGCGCGTGATGTCATATACGTGTTCGACGCGTTAGGAGTCATGCACCCAGCGCGTGCACACCAGGGGGCCGCACTGAGCGCCGCGCTGGGTACGCGACTCCTAATAAGTCAGTAAAAAACAATAAGCACCTATCACTAATTTCTTTTCTCCCCGGGGACCCCATCCCCCGGGGCCTATATACAATGTTGCGGACCGTTTTGCACACTTCTGTCATTGGGCTACATGTGGGCTACATCTGGGTGATATTTGTGCTGCATTTGGGCTCTTTTGTCTCTGGTGGCCATCTTGGGAGATTTATTTTTTATGAAGTTTCCTAATTTCCTCATTTACTGCAGTCTCCTCAGTAGGAAACGCTTTCAGTTTTTTACTTTGATTCCATGAAGAAGGTATTCAGATATGTAACACATTTGCCATAAATTCTGAATGTTAGCACTCTAGTTTCAGACTGCATGTCAGAATTTTTTAATGAAATAGAAGAGGGTTTGAGAAGTCACTCTAATTGTGCCCTATTTTTTCTTTCTGCAGCATTAATCATACTTTCTATTGCAAAATGAACCCCCTCATTTTGTTCCTTTTTAAATTAAATGTTTTAAGAGTTACCACTTTATTCCAATCAAGACGGCTTCAGGTGTGCAATACGTTTGTCATAAGTAGGACTGTTAGCGCTCTAGTTGTTCTTAAGAACACTCTGGGACATTCTGTCATTGGGCTATACTTGGGCTACATCTGGGTAATATTTGTGCTACATTTGGGCTCTTTTGTCTCTGGGCACCATCTTGGGAGACTTATTTATTATGAAGTTTCCTAATTTCCTCATTTACTGCAGTCTCCTCAGTAGGAAATGCTTTCAGGTTTTTACTTTGATTCCATCAAGAAGGTATTTAGATATGTCACACATTTGCCATAAATTCTGAATGTTAGCACTCTAGTTGCTCATTAGATCACTGTAGTAAAGCTACTGCTGACCAGGGAAGTCTGCTGCTGGTATTGAAAGTGCATGTTTCAGTCTGCATGCCAGAATTATTTAATGAAATAGAAGAGGATTTGAGAAGTCACTCAAAATGTGCCCTAATTTTTCTTTCTGCAGCACTAATCATAATTTCTATGGCAAAATAAACCCCCTCATTTTGTTCTGTTGCAAATTAAATGTTTTAAGTGTTACCACTTTATTCCAATCAAGATGGCTTCAGGTGTGCCATACTTTTGACATAAGTAAGACTGTTAGTGCTCTAGTGTTCTGTAGAACACTCTGGGATATTCTGTCATTGGGCTATACTTGGGCTACATCTGGGTGATTTTTGTGCTACATTTGGGCTCTTTTGTCTCTGGTGGCCATCTTGGGAGACTTATTTGTTATGAAGTTTCCTAATTTCCTCATTTACTACAGTCTCCTCAGTAGGAAATACTTTCAGTTTTTTACTTTGATTCCATCAAGAAGGCATTCAGATGTGTCACACATGTGCCATAAATTCAGAATGTTACAGTAGCTCTATGACATGTGTTGATCTTCTTGGTGATTCTGGGCTGGGCTCCCTTTCACACTATAGGTAGTCGTCCTACTTTACACCAGTAAAAGGCAGATGTTACATTCCTACTGCTAACGCACCTTATCGCCTGTTTTTGGAACGCACCACAGAGTTGGCTGCTTGTTGAAAATATCAGGAACTGGTGTTTTCATGTTATTTTTGTACAGGAACACCCACTCTGCATAATATTTGCGTTAGTTGTTGCTCTCATATGTGGCAATTTTTTTGGGTGGGAGCTATTGCTGGAAAACTGGCGATATTGGTTGTTTTAACCAGGTTGAGAATGGAATGATAATTTTAAATCACTGAAAAAACTATAGGTTTAATGAACATTATAATTAGAAATTAGCATTTACAAAACCTTTGAAATTCACTGAAAAAAACCATAGGTTTCTGGGACATTATAGTTAGTTGGTCATTTCACTCGTACGAATTTGAACGTTATAGTTAGTCGAGCTAACTATAACTCGCGCCCCCACAATGCACTGCTGATGACATTACATATTACATCACTCATGACATGGTCAGTGACAGCACTGATATCATCACTGATGACATCTCAAATGACATGACTGATTACATCACTGATGACATCATCCACGTAAATATCTGATGCACCTCCTCACACCCTAATATAACCTTTGATACACCCAGTCTAAAATACAGACTACCATTTTCGAAACCATAGACAAATCAATAGCAGTTACTATATACCAACTGACTAATTCCTAGTTATATACACACATTCATTCATTCACCCATACAGTTACTCATACATGCAGTCACTCATCAATACAGCACTATTATATGTACTCATACACCTATACAAACACTCATACACCGTCACTCATCCATAGAGTTATTGGCACACCTAGCTAGTCATGTAAAGAATCAATAACTTTGCCGTTTATTCACATATACAGTTATACATTCACCATCTAACCTATTTGTACAGATACTAACATATACTTACTCTCTTATACGATAACTGACACAAGCCCACACTCATTTATACTGCCATTCTCACAATTACTCACTCTCACATATAGTCATTTATATACTCCAACACTCACATATACTGCCTTTCACATATGTAGTTGCTCAAATATATACCAATGAGACATACATTCACTCACCAATACACTGATACACACACTCACTCACCTATAGAGCTATTTCCACATGCACTACTGAACCCATACACCCAGTAACTTATCCACTCACACATGTAGGCAGAAAGGCACACACCGCCCATCCACCCACACACACAAACACTGAGGCACCCATACCGAAACTCATGCAACTAATAAGTAACCCATATAGACAGTCATGTACCTAATCATCAACCCATGCAGCAGCTTACACAACAACTGAGAGACTGATACAGACATTCACACAGTTCAGTCACTAACCCATGCATTCAGTGAAACACATTTAATCACTAACTTATACAGTCAGTCACACACCTATTAAATCCTTCGCCCACACACTTATACACCAACTCATTCTTTAATACACCTTGGCATTAACATAGTGATGTCATTTGAGATGTCATCAGTGATGTCATCAGTGATGTCACCGACCATGCCATGAGTGATGTAATATGTGACGTCATCAGCAGTGCATTGCGGGTGCGTGAGTTATATTTAGCTCTTCTAACTATAAAGTTCGAATTTCTCTGTTTTTGTACAAGTGAAATGAACAACTAACTACAACATCCCTGAAACCTATGTTTTTTTTCAATGAATATAAAGATATATATATATATATGTTTCCCAAAAGTGTCCCAGATTTAAAGGCGCTACTCCACGGGGGATAGTTCTACTGAACCTTTTATTCACGAAACTGGTACAGGCATTTCCAATTGCTTCTCATCCCTGACGCGTTTTGGAGTGGCTGCTCCTTATTCATAGGGAAGGTGATGACAAACACTGACCCACTCAACACGTATGATTGCCAGGTCTTTTGACTCCAATTTAAATAATCAATGTTTGAAGACCTCCAGTGTGCCTCAGAAGTGCAGTCCAGTTTATTAATCCACCGCACTGCTCGTAGGCTGCAAACCAATTACAACCCTGCAGTCCTGTAGAATGCTTAACATGTTTTTAGGTCACTGCATAGTTTTCATGAAAATTATTTGAGTAGATGCTTATGGGTCCCTGTTTTATTAAATCTATCACAATATGTAAATATGATCATAACTATTTTATCTACAAGTGCTTCACTATTGAAATACTGAGGACCAAATACAATTTAAAACAAAAAAAAAAAATAGTTTAAAAACACAAATAAGATACCTTTGAGTACACCAACACTTGAAAGTCTGAGTTTACGCAATATAACTTTAAATCTTGATATATTATCTTCCTTCTACATGTAAACCCTTTCTATGTAGGTAAGTATCTATATATGTATTACTTTACTCCTACTGTAGAAGAAGGAGAATAAAAACACCTTTGACATTCTCCAATGCACTTCTCTGTCTCACCCTTTACCTGTCTCAATATGTTGTCTACTTCCACTCTCCCTCTAATCCCAAACCTCATTCTTCTACTAGTATCTCCAATTAACCCTTTCTAGACTTTCCCCCTCTATCCTGACTTGACTCACCAGAAACCTCATTTTACTACTATGATCTCCCATGTAACTCTTTCGAAATTCTTCCTTCATGTATCCCTCTTTCGACACATCCCAAACCTCATTTTACTACTATGATTATCATAATACCTTTCTAAATACTGTTCCCATCTCCATCACCCTTTTAACTTATCCCAAGCCTCATCTTACTACTATGATCTCCCACACAACACTTTCTAGATTCTTCCCTCTTCTATACCTCCATTATCCTATTCAATTCAACCAACAGAGTTCACAGCTCAAATGAACATAAAGATCCCTACACTAATCCACCAGTAATCCTTTTTGGGTTCCGGAGTAGCCTTCTACTCACTGAAAAGCGCCTTGATGCCTCATCAGGGGTAGTAAGAGCTTTATAAATTCAATTCCAATTCCAATTATCAAACTATCTCTCTTACTTCTAAACCCCTGGATTGTAGTGTGAGGAGATTTCAGTGTCCCAATGGACATCTTCTTAGATCGCCAATCAGGCTTTAAATTGAGACATCAACAAGCACCCAAACAAATAGCAAGCTTTTGCAAAAATCATGATCTTTCTGATGTTTGGAGATTTCATAACCCCAAAGGAATGATTGTATTTTAATTTCTCCTCTACATCTCAGTCACTCATGCATGGACTACTTACTAGTTGATCCCAATCTCTTACGAACAACTATGGATTCCTCTATTGAACCAAAAATCATATTGGATCATGCAGCTATTTCAATTACACCAATAACTCTCATACTATACCAAGAAATTCTTTTTGGCTCATAAATATGGAAATATTCAGAGAAAATGCAGACAGCCAAGATCTCATGAAGGAATGTTTACTATGTCTCTTCACCAAGAACCCTCAGAGATGCATTCAAATGCACAAACAGAAGCCAAATCATGAACCCCAATGGGTAGAAAAAATAAAGAAATATAACAATCACTTACTCAACTCTTTACGACTATCAGATTAAAAGTAATTAGTTATAGATGATCAAAAAACTCCCATCTACTCCATGAGATCATATAACAAAAATATGAATACAATATCCATTGTCAACATGAGTACAAAGTTGTGGGTACTTGCTCAGAAAAAAAATAAACTTTTATACTTGAACAAAGCCTGAAAACTCTAAGCCTCGATACAAAAATTTAAAAGGAATAGCAATTTTATTACTAATTTCAAAGATAGAGATGGTACGATCAAATCAAAAACTAAAGAACTATTGAAAGTTTTTGAAACTGTCTATGCCTCTCTTTATCAACTAAACTCTCAGGTGTCCATCAAAAAATGCCCAAACGTTCTGCAGACAATACCATTGAGAGTCATTTCTGATTTCAGAAAGCTGATACTAAACAATCCCTTAGATTCAAAATAAATATTACATGCTCTAGTAAGGCTCCCCGCATAGACGGATTCCCATTCTATCCTATAAAAAATTCTCAAATGCATCTATTAAACCCTTGAAAGATGCCCTTAATCATTTTTGTTCACAAGATACGGCTACAAGAACAAGGCTTTTGTTAAAGGCAGGCTAGCAAGTGATAATATCCAGAATTTCCATCTTGTCATAGAAAATTCACATCTTTCTGACCACTAGGCACCAGAGGTGGTGCTAGATGCAGAAAAGGCTTTTGATAAGGTATCAAAACCATTCTCACAATCAGTCTTATTGAAATACAACTTGTAAAACTCCTTCATTAAACTGACCATGGCACTGCATGCTGCCCCAAAAGCGAGGATAAGGATTACCAGTTCCCTATCAGCCCTATTTCTGATACCATAGGGCACATGGCAAGCTGGCTCCTTCTCACCTCCTCTCTATTGACCCCATAATTCAACTTGTAAATGACTCCCATTAGATCAAAGGCTTATCTTTCAGCCTAAATGCTTATAAAAGCATATGCTGATTTACATCCTCATTTTCTCTAAGGATGCAGAGAGAGCCATCCCAGTGATTATGAATATTATTCAACAATTGTCGCCTACCCAAGGTAGTTGGCCGGTAGGATTGACTTTGCAGCTTCTCCCACTATGTTCCTCTCCGCAGCAGGAAATCTGTTTCAGCAGTCCTTCGCCAAAGAGGTATCAGGCCTTGTCGTACTGTCTCTGTCTACAGCCTTCTGCCTCATCTGGCTCGAGTTATTTTGACTTCCATTTCTGTGACTAAGTAAAAATGTAGAAATCTTCACCACGGCTTCGATTCAAGGCCATCCTACAATGAAGCTCCTTCATTGGACATCTCCTGCAGCTTGGTCCTGCTGAACTGTACCTTCTCAGACATTTTTCTTCAGAAACCTTTCTCAGTCCAAAGGTAAGCACTAACTGGGGCCAATCCACTTCTAGTATTTAAACCACGCTCCATCGTGGTCAGCCTTAACGTTCGACTTCGACCCGGTCTCATACAACTAGATATCCATGGTTGGTGCTTTGATCTTTTAGGTGCTATTTGAATTTTAAAAAGATATAACTCCAGTTCTACTGATTGTAATGCTATTGTTTCAGTCTTAAATAATTTGTTGTAATGTACTCTATGTTCTGCCCTCATTACCTTGTCTCACCTCACCATCCCCCACTCCAGACAAATATTTGAGGTCACCAGAAAAGCACTGAACACAGTTGTTAAATTCATGCCAATGCATATCTCTAAACCTAAATACCTTTGGAACACCAATCTAATCCAAAATAAAAACCTCTCTTCAATCAAACAAAAATTGCTGCAGAAAGGGATCTGCCTAATCAAATGCCTGTTTAAAAACACCATCCCATTATCATATCACTGAACTCTAATTCAGAGTCTGTGATAATGCAGCATTATGGATATCTGCTTGTAAGAGTCACAACTGAACTATCATCTTATTTCAAAATAATCTTTCATTCTCAATAGTAAAGGCCAGTATACTATACCTAGGTGCAATAGCTTGAGGGTGGTTAAGAGCAGAAAACACCGCAGACTACTTCAAGACTTTTGAAACACTTGTAATTAATGTTTGTCACTAGGTGTCTTCCTTTGCTGTATTTTGGAAATTTATTGTTTATCTTTATTTTTTTTATTCCAGTTAGACTTTATTTGACATTTTAGTGAAATATAACAATCAACACAAAGTCCAGAGTAGACCACCAAGAGAAAACAAATCATATAGTTGTACACACAAGGAGGACTTATTTTGCCTATGTTAGCTCCTTTCTGAACTTTTTTGCATCTTTCTGCTAATTTCTGACCTTTATTTTGCCTCTTTCTGCTAATTTGTGATCTATATTTGCCTCTTTCTGTTAGTCTCTTGCATTTCTCTTGCCTCTTTCTGCTTGTTTCTGACATTTATTTAGCATCTTTCTGCTCTATTCGGACCTTTATCTTGCCTCTTTTTGCTAATTTCTGAGCTTTATTTTGCCTCTTTCGGCTCGTGTCTGTCCTTTATTTAACCTCTTTCTGCTCGACTGCGACCACTATTTTGCCTATTTCAGCTTGTTGCTGACCTTTATTCTACCTCTTTCTGATCACTTCTGATCTTTATTCTGCCTCTTCCTTCTCGCTACTGACCTTTATTCTGCCTCGTTCTGCTCATTTCTGACCTTTATTCTGCCTCTTGCTGCCCATTTCTGTCTGCTAATTTGACCAGATTTTGCTCATTTCTGACCTGTATTCTGCCTTTTTTTTCTCATTTCTGACCTTTATTCTGCCTCTTTCTGCTTGTTTTTGACCTTTATCCTGCCTCTTGCTGCTCATTTCTGACCTCTATTCAGCCTCTTTCTGCTTGTTTCTCACCTTTATTTTGCCTCTTTCTAATCGTTGCTGACCTTTATTCTGCCTCTTTCTGCTCTTTTTTTTCCCTTGTGACCACGGGAGAAACCTCAGTCCCAGCCGGCTCCATGCCTTCTGCTGGAGCTGGCAGTACTCCTGCACAAAGGGAGCTGCTAGAAATGCAGCTCCTTGCTCCCGCCTGCTGGAACTGGAGTGTTTGTTTCGGCTTGGTGGGAGCTGTCCCATCTCGCTCCAAGCAAAAGCAAACAGCTATGTCCTGGGGGTGAGCACACCGGGACATAGCAGGAGCCGGTCCTAGGGTGATGGTGCCCTCGGGCCATGTATTCCTCCAGAAGGGGAGCTGTGTGGCCCCCTCCTTTATTTTTGAGGGCCTGCCCCTGGGAGGTGGTTGTCCCCAGGGCCATATGTGACTTAGGAGGGGAGTATTTGTCGCTGGGAGGTAGTGGTCCCTGGGGCCCATGGGGTCTTCAGGGGGCCCCATTAGATGTTAATTAGCTCCATTGGTGGTGGCACCTGGGGCTTGTGGGCTCCATGCGGCCCCAACATTACTGCTTATTCACCCCCAGGGAGGTGGTGCTCACCAGGGTTTATAGAGCCTCAGAACGGGGGCCCTGTGTGCCCCCTCCTTTTTTATAAATAAAGCCCCAGGGAGGTTGTGGTCCCTATGGCTCCAAGAGCCTCAGGTGGAGGGGGCCCGGGTGTCCCATCCCTTTTTAAACAATGCCCCGGAATCTGGCCAACCCAGTAGCTTTTTCCAAGACAAGCAGGGAAGCAACAAGCTTGTTTTTTGTTTTTTACATTTTTTGCCAGATCAGCCATGTTTTTGGGCAAAAATGAAACAAAAATAAAATCTTTTTGACGCAGCTGGGGTTCCAGGGGGATCCCAGGAAGAGAGATAGTGGGTCAGGGTATTCCTACCCTTCCAGTTTTTCAGTTTTGTTTAATGTTTTTTGGGTCCAAAGATGGTTGCCAACACTTCCTGGTTGAAGTGTTGGCAGACAGCCTTGATCTTCTAGTCCTTTAAAAACCCTGGTTTAAGGAGTTTAGATAGATAAAACCATTAATGAAGGCCTGCAGGAAGTGCTGGAGTCATCTTTAGAGAATTGTAAGATTTCAAAGAGAACTCCAATAGCTCTTTTTCCTTTTTTCAGTGCCTGACACGTGAACTACAAGATCAACATAATTCTTCTTTGTGATTTAATTATATCTATCACCCTCCTGGGGATAATGCAGGTATTATAAAGGAGTCATTGGGGCTCATGAGTAACCAATCAATTCAATGTGAAAAGGTATTTTTCCTTGGAGAATTTAAACTTCTACGGTCAAAGCAGCTCACTGTGTGGACAATCCCCTTTACTCTTTCCTCTCTGGAAATGATCTAAGTCAATACAGCCTCAGACCTACCCACAGGAAAGGATCACTACTAGACTTAATTATATACAAGAGTGACCACATCTCAGATGGTTCCACAGCTGTAGATTGGTATAACAATAAGAGTATTATTTCTCAGCTTCTCTCTCATTCTATAACCAGGGAACCCCAAAATGGAGACTACATGATTTTGTGATATTAAGCATATGGGCCTCAACAATTTTGGCATTAGCTCACAGGACATACTTTGACCAGTTGCAGCCTTTAGGGGACACCAGGGCATCAACACTCTGCCACTACTGCTGGCATATTACAGCTTTTATATGAAAACAAATTATCTTACAGATGGTTTATGTGCATGTAAATGCTGTAATGACAAGTTGGCAGCAGAAGAGGGCTGTTTTGTGCATGTGTCAGATGGGAGCTGTTACAGCCCAGCCTAACACATACACAAAACATATCTGACATGCTGGATTAGCGTCACACAATACCGTATGTCAGATAATGGAGCTTCAGGGTTTGTCAATCACACGCCCTGTTGCCCAATCAGAATCTGGAATAGAGAAAAAGATGTACCTCAGTGCCTTCAACCCAGGACCTCTGACCTTCTGGTCAAACTCACTGCTTTGCCCTCACGCAGCTGCACTGTTCAGGCACTGCCCTTAACACCAACTTGAGCATCAGGTAGGTGCTTGAGGCACTCCTCCACCTGCAGGCTCCTGCCTGCACTTCATCACTGGTGGTCTAATGAAAGAGCCTGCTCTTCTGCTAGTCCGTTCTGTGTATGTCATTGTTTTTCTGTTTTGCCTTTTCTGTTTTGCCTTTTACTATCTTTTTCTGTTTTGCCTTTTTTGTTTGCCCTTTTCTGGATTGCCCTTTTCTGGTTACCTTTTCCCCATCGCTGCTGCTCCCGTGGTCCCTCCCCCACCTTGTTTCCGCTCCCGCCTCCTATTTGCTCACCTTCCCTGACCCCTACTTAATGGTGGTCCATCTGTGCCCATCCATTGACCGGACAGCGACCAGCGCTAGGAACCCTGGTCCCCTGACCCCCGTCGCTACAACCCTAGCACTCTCCAGGAACTTAACCCTGGATGCAACAACAACTGGCAGCTCTCGATGCTGATTAACACCCAGGGCCTTCTCTCCTGTCAACACTGCCACTGCACCTTCACCCACCTCTGGACCCAGTCTACCACCCCCAACCCACCGAATGCCACAACATACAAGCCACTGAGCTGCATTCTCTTCAATGTACGCTCCCTGCACAGACATGTCGTAGATATCTTGGACCTTCTCAACACTCACTCGCCGGACGTCGCCTTCCTCACAGAGACCTGGACCAACGTCAGCTCAATACCAGACATCACAAGCGTCATCCCCGATGGATACAAGATCCTGAGGGACGACTGTCCCAACCACCCAGGAGGAGGCCTCACCATCATCCACAAAAGCTCTCTCTGACTAACAACCGCCAACTCAGATGACGCCTCACCTCACATTTAACACATCCCTTTCCAGATTCAGTCCCACCCCTAGAACGATGCTCCACGGAACACTCGCCATCAGAACTCCCTGACCCGGCACCCCTTTCACCAACATCACAGACCACATCGCGCCCCGTGCCTTCACCTCCACGGACCACATCCTGCTCAGAGACCTGAACTTCCACCTAGACAACCACAGCAATCCCAACACAACCACCCACTTGGAGAACCTCACCAACATAGGATTATAGCAACTTGTCCCCACTCCCACTCACACCGCAGAACACACACTCAACCCCATCTTCACTGGGCAAAACAAGATTTGCTTCAGCTGCACCACAGAACCGCTCTGGACAGACCAACACTGCATCCATTTCTTCTTCTCGAAACCCACCACACACAAGCGCACACCCCACCCCCATGCAGAAACTGCAACAAAGTCTCAGAAGAACACCTCACCTCCGCCCCCACCGGCACTCCTCCCCCAACAAAGCAGTGAGAAACCTCCACCAATGGATCACCAACTGCACCAACACTCTTGCCCTCCTCCAGAAAACCACGAGACGACACAACAGGAAAGCCACCTGGTCCATGACAGAGCTCCCAGAATCCAAGCATTCTTGCCGACGACTGGAGAAAACATGGAAAAACAGCAAAACCCCACCTACAAGGCAGCCACCACGGCGCACCATCAACTCATCAAATCAACAAAGAGAAACTTCATCCAAGACAGAATCAACTGCAACTCCCGCAATTCCAAGGAACTCTTCACCATCATACAAGAATTGGCAGACCCAACAGCGAAGCAACCGACATCCCTCCCTCCCAAGACCTCTGCAACAATCTCAGCTCCTTCTTCCACCTCAAGATTGAGATGCTCTAAGACAACTTTGATGACCAAGACCACGGCACCACCTCAACACCCCCCCAGCGACACCATCCAACAGACCCTCCTAACCTGGACCCATCTCACCACAGAAGGAACCACAAATAAAATGAAAAGCATCGACTCTGGACCACCTACTGACCCCTGCCCGCCGCACATCTTCCACAGGGCCATCACTACCATCGCACCCGAACTACGCCAAACTATCAACTGCTCCGTCGAGACGTCACATTCCCCGACGACTGGAAATGGACCAAAGTCAACCCCCTCAGAAAGAAGTCCTCCACAGACCTGATGGATCTCAAGAACTTCAGGCCCAACTCACTGCTTCCTTTCACCACCAAAGTGATTGAGAAAGCCGTCAACACCCAGCTAGCACTCTTCATAGACACCAACAGCATCCTAGATACCTCTCAATCTGGACTCCACAGCCACCACAGCATCGAGAACATCCTCATAGCCGCCACCGATGACATCCGCAGCCTCCTCGACCAAGGCCACAAAGCAGCCCACTTCCTCCTGGACCTTTCAGCAGCTTCCACACCATCTCCCACCGAACTCTAGCTTCCAGGCTCCACGACGCTGGCATCCAATGAACAGCCTTAGAGTGGATTCGATCTTTCCTCGCAGGCAGAACATAAAGAATAAGACTCCCACCTTTCCACTCTGAACCAACAGAGAACATATGCGGAGTACCCCAAGGATCCTCCCTCAGCCCCACGCTCCTCATATCTACATGGCCCCCCTCTCAACCATCATCAGAATTCACGGGCTCAACATAGTCTCATACACCAATGACACCCAGCTCATCCTCTCCCTTACCAAGGGACTCAAAATCATCAGGTTCAATTTCCAAGAAGGGGTGAAAGACATCGCAGCAGCAGCAGCTGCCTGAAGCTCAACTCAAAGAAAACAATAGCCCTCACCCTCAGCTCCACCCCCTCCACATGGGACAACACCTGGTGGCCCCCTGCCCTCAGAAACCCTCCCACTCCAACGGACCACGCACGCAACCTCGGCATCATACTTGACTCTTCACTCACCATGAACCAACAGATCAACCCTGTGTCTTTCATTTTCTTCAACACCCTCCGCATACTTGGCAAGACCTTCAAATGGATCCCCCCATGCCAGGAAGACTGTCATCCATGCATTCATCACCAGCAGACTGGACTACTGAAATGCTCTCTATGCCAGAATCAACTACTCCTCTGCAAACTCCAGACCCTTCAGAACGCCGCAGTCAGACTTATCCTCAACATACCACGACATGACCACATCACCCTGCGACCTCCACTGGGTCCCCTTCAAAATAAGAATATCCTTCAAAGTGCTCACACAAGACCACAAAGCCCTCCACAACACTGGACTCCAATATCTCAACGAACGAATCTCCTTCCACGTCCCCAAGAGAAACATCCGCTCTGCCCGCCTTGCCCTAGCCACGGTCCCCCGCATCCACAGGGCCAGAGCAGGTGGCGGATCCTTCTCCTACCTTGCGGAACAAACTCCCCCACCGCAGTCGATGAAGCCCAACACTGAACCAATTTAAAAAGGACCTCAAGACTTGGCTCTTGGAATGACCAATGGACCTGATCCACCTCCTTCAGCACCTTGAGACCCTCACGAGTGAGTAGTGTGCTCTAAAACCCATGACTGATTGATTGATTGACCCTATTCCAGCTTCCAATTGGGTGGCAGCTTGCAAGTCTTCCTCTGGCTACTGCAGAGATATAGGAGTGTTAGAAAGCATGGGTCTGCCTCAAGTATGATTTTCTGAATTACACTCTAAGTGTGTTTGCTTGTCTGTGTGCTGGGGATTGTATATGTATGTATGTATGAATGTATTTGTGTGCATGCCTGAAACTGTGTGTGTATGTATGCATGTCTGCTTGTGTGTGAAGTACATTTCTGCCCCGGGGATGGCATTGGCACGACACAGAGTGCTTGATGATCTAACACCACTGAAGAGCAAAAAGAAAAGACCAAAACCATTGGCTACATGGTTCAATAAGGCTCTCTTTGATGAAAGGAAAGCCCTGAGGTTCCTGCAGAAGTAATGGAGACAGTCGCCATCCACCTCCAATTTGGCATACATCAAGAATGAAAGACCTTTGTGTAAGAGAAATATCTTTAGTGAAGATGGGACTCTATCCATATATCCCATTAATTTAGACAAATACCAACCTAAACAACTTTTTGAACTGGTCAGAGATGTTAGCAACAACCACATGTCAGTGAGATTTGATGACCCAGCTATTATGGTGAAAATCCATATTTACAAAGAGTTGTAGAAATGAATTTAAGCCAAAATTATGCTCTTGCCCGTGGCTCACTCAGGGAGGATTATTATCGTTACTTTTCCTTGTTATTTCCTTTTTGCATTTGTGCTGCACTCTGAAGCACGCATACAAAGAAATAGAAGCATATACGTTTGAAGCAGGAAGGTACACCTTCCTGCAAAAAAACTATCCTGACCATAATGCAGGCACCCTTGCAATATGGAGCCAGGTGTCCTCATTGACGCCAGTCAGCCCAGATTCTGCCAGAGCAGGGAGAGCGCAGAACTGCGCCATTTCTTTGATGGTTTGGGGCAGTTTTGCTCTCCCTTTCACACAATGCAGCAGGGAAACTTCACTTGCTGTGCTACCTTTCCGGAAATGTTGTAAATCCGGGCCTCAGTGTTTTATTGATGGATATGTGGTGTTTTGAAGCATTTTCAACATAACTTTCCTAAAAAAATCATTTTTGGATGCAGTTGAATTCTGCTTTGCTGGGGACCACTTGGGATTTGGCAAGTATACTTAGTGTAAACAAAATACCGGAAAGTAAAAAAATAAATAATGGAAGCTGTAATTAGTCTTAAGACAGTGGTTTAACACACGTTCTGCTACCAAACCACAAGTTGCTTAACCCCTTCGCTGCGGCGCGAATTCCGCCGCAGCGCTGGGGGTGTTTTAAGTGTGTGCGGCGCCGCCATGCTCATGACGGAACCACGCCGTCATGAGTCACGGGTGAGGTGTGCTCATGACGGAGTGGTTCCGTCACGGCGCCGCCCACTTACGTTAGACGCCCGCACAGGCGGGGAAAAGGCGCCGCGTGGGCGGAGCGACAGCCAACGGCCGCGGCATGACGGAACCACTCCGTCATGAGCACAGCGCGACCGTGGCTCATGATGGAGTGGTTCCGTCATGAGCAGGGAAGGGGTTAATACATAAAAGCCATACTTATGCCAAGTATGTCACCTGTAGTGGTAGGATTATTAACAACAACTTCGTAGCATTCTGAGACTCGTTGTTGTGTTCATCCAAAGAAAAGTACTGCCTTGAAACAGCCAATGGACAAGCTGGTTGCTGGCTGCGGGCGTCACATGTGCATCAAGTGCTATTCCAGTACTGGTTCTCTTTATACCTGCACTTTTACTTTGGACATTACTAATACAGCACTACAAGGACCCGTATGCAAGAATGACGGAACAGTTTTAAGAGAGCTGCGTGTGCCTGGTGCAGGACACTTTAAGATTCTAGTCCACCTTACAAAAATGCAGCAGGTAAATCGCACCACTTAAAAGGAATGCATAGCAAACAGCTTTACGAATTCCAGGGGCTGGTAGTAAATGTACCATTTGGAGCACATACCACTGATTGGAAAGCATATTACATTTTATTTATATGTAAAAATGGCCAAACCAACGCTTCTCAAAGAAATATACCATAATAGACAGCCCAAATGTTCACTGCAGTGTCCATTCAAACTCAAACAACAATTACACTTCACTCCTAGTAGAAAGTACTGCAGAACTGCACCACAATCTCTCTTCAGCACATCCTCTACGATCTATATATAAACCATGTTTTATTCTCAAAACTGAACTTGCAGGTCCAACCAAGAAAGCATGCACAGCTGCAAGAAAATAGAACAATTCACAGCTGAAAGAAACAGGACATACCTTGCACCTTAAGCCTTGAATCCCAGATGTATCTGAGTTTGTTAGCCCTGGGTCCACCCCATCATTCTGGTGATTCAAGTTAGTGCAGGTTTAGTACACAAGGGACTCATCCCAACAAGGAAGGTGGCCTCCAGGAGTGATACAGGGCAGCAGGGAATCATGCTATTTGCCCTACGGGCTGAATTCTCCTTCCAGATGTCTTTGTCCCATACAGTGATCTTAAGAATGTCCTCTGACCCCGGGATGAGCTCAGCCTGCATTAGAGAGCTTCAAACGCAGAGAACCTTTATAGTGTGTTTCAGAACACTTCCTCCCTGCGGAGGGAGAGGTGGGGGAACATTGTGTAGTTACAGGCTGTTACTTCATTATCATAAAATGATCCCAGGGTGCAATTACTTTATTGGCTGCCCTTGATTTCAAAGTATAATGCTAGAGCCTTAAACCTTTGAGACCCCACTATTCAGACAGCTACAGCTGCCACAGATCCCACAGAGCACACTAGATAGGTCAATAGGAATTGCCCTGCATGCAGTCGCCTGCAGGCTGTGGTTGCAGAGCTCGAGTCAGCAATGGGCAGGGGAGCCTGGGGAGAAAGATAAGGATGTCCTGCATAGAAATGGTATTATGTGAATTGAGCCCCTAATTAAAGAATAGATGGACTCAACTAGTAAACAAAGTCATGGGCGGATACAAGAGAGTGATGAGAGAAAAGTCAGAGCTAGGGAGGGCAAGGTTTTTATGTACCACTCAGAAGGGCCTTGGACTTTATGGGATGCTGACAGGTGTCAGTCCGATGAATACTTACACTCATGAACTGGACTAACACGGCCTGGCATAAACAGTGATTTATGGCACACTGGAGTCGTAGGATCCTTTTCCGTCTTTGCTATTGCCTCCCCTCCTTTCACTTATATGTTTGCTCTATCTAGCATCCCTTTCTACCTTTAGATGAGGGCAGACCAAGATCTATGTGCTCCCTTTCGCTTCCTCTTTGTAATTCCCTTGCAATTCCCAAGTGTTTCCACCCTTAGCCTAATCTTGATGGTGTATTTTAAATGTATCTTCAAGTGGACAATGACCCAGTATTAATCCTCTAATATTCCCTCTCTATTCTTCTCCCAATCCAGTGCCCACAAAACTCTGGATTGTCTTCCTCCATGTATTCTCTTTATCCTGTTTAACTCAGACCACGTCCCATTCTCCTTCACATAAATCCCTCCTTTCTTGTTAATTTTCTTTCCTCTAATAATAATAATAATAATAATAATAATAATCCACATTTGTAAAGCGCGAACAATCACCCGTAAGGGTCTCTAGGCCCTGGGGGCCGTCGAGAAGATTAGACAAGCTATTGCCCAGAGTCACATGGTGCTGGGCTAATCTGCCGCCGGCACCAGGGATTGAACCGTGATCCCCGAGTCAGTTGCCCTGGCTGCGGCGCCACACCTCTTCCTCCATCCAATAAGGCTCCTACAAGCATAATAAAAGGCAATCTCAGCAACATATTTGTCCCGACACACTCTTTCCCATATGTATTTATTAGATCATACTTTAAATTATTAGTTTAGGGAATATCTTACCTTTATAATATAAATCCCTTCTCTCCTAAGGATTTGAATCTGTGTATGTTTTCTGTTTTGTGTGTGTGTGTGAGAGAGTGTATGTGTGAGCGCGTGTTTGTTTGTGAGTGTGCGTTTGTGTGTATTACTTAGAGGCGGTTATCACTGGGTATAGTTAGGTCAACGTTTCCATAGGAACAGCATTTTTGGACTTCCTAATCACTTTGGCTCGGTTTGACGAATATTCATGAAACTTTCCACAAAAATGTCTTGTTCACTTCAGCTCCCACCTGGAAAGTTTTAGGGTGATGCTTCAAGCGGGGCCTGAGAAAAAGGGGTCCCCCAAAAGGTTTTTTACCAATTAATTTTTACATAGATAAATTGAACGGAGATACCAACAGAGATACCAATTCTTCGTCCACACAAGCTCCTAACTGGAATGTTTTACCAGGATCCATCAGGCGAGGGCTGTGAAAAAGGAGGGGTACCAAACATGCATGCCCAGAGTCCTGGAATAATAAATAAATAAATAAATAAATAAATAAAATAAGGGGCTAGTGGTAGGGATACCCTGACCCCCTGTCCCTGGTGGAGATTTTTTTAATTGTTATTCAGTGCTAAATGTTTTTTTTAAAAACACACCATGGGCTAGGGCCTGGGCGACAGCTCATATACTATTTAGGGAGGGGGACCAATACAAATGTGGTGGCAGACCTGTTAGGTCTCTGGACTCAGCCTTAGCCCTAAATAAAACATTTAAATAGATGTAGGGGTCAGGGTAGTGTTACCCTGCCTTTCTATGCCTGATAAGGGTGTCCCAGAAAGACACGGGGGGCATTTTGTTTTTAATTGCCACATATTCACAGAGGGGCGTGTGATGTTCTGGAATTACTGTATGTTTTCTGGAAATGTGGGATGTTGCTAATGATAAATTCTGGTCAGTGGGACTGCAGCTGAGCTGAATGTTGGAGGTTACTCTGGATGGGGTCCTCTATATACTGTACTTAATAAAATACATGACTTGTTAACACACAAATTGTCTGGAGGTTTTATCCAGTGTAACATTGGGGATGAGGCCAGGCACCCTCTCCCCTTTAAATATATGTTTTTGCCTCCATGGGGATGGGCCCACCGAGGCAACTCTTGGTTCATGGAGGATGGCAGTGCACACCCTCCACTTAAAAAAAACAGTCCCCAGGGATCCATAGAGGCTTGGAAAGGGGGCTGTGCACCTACTTACCTTAATACAAGAAAACAGCCCTGGGGATTGGGTCTTGGGGGCCCTAAAGGTTTGAGGAGAGATGCCTCACTCCCCTCTCCAGTATTATAACAACTAGTGCCGACTCCCACCCACTAATAATGGGTGCTGGCAGGGGAGTCAAAAGGGTGCTGAGGGGCTTAGAGCCTTCACCACGCTTCCCATCAAGAATCTCAGTGTTCCGAGTGGGCACAAGGAACACCTAAAGTAAATACAAATAAGTGAGCGGCAGGAGTCGCTCATTTATTATTCCCTGCTCCTAGGAAGGAGCGACCGCTGAGCCTTCCCCAAGGCGAGGTCGCCCCCACTCCGCTGCTCCTGCTTGCCGCCTGAGCCTTGCTGCTGACTGCCACCTGCCTGAGCCTTGAGCCTGCTGCCCCGCTGCTGCCTACTTCTTTGCTCCCCTCTGCTGCCTCGTTCCCTTTCCCCCTCTTCTCTGTCCCCCTCTGCTGCCTCGTTTTCCTTTTGCCCTTACTGCTTCCCCTCTGCTGCCACCTCGTCCTTTCTTCTTCCTCCTGCCTGCCCTGTGTACCCCTTACCCCCCCTTCTGCTGCCCTGCCCCTCCCTTGGGTCTCCTCCGCCGGACGACCCAGCCGCCACAGAGCCGCCCTGTGAGCCCCTTCCCGCCACAGACCGCCGCCGACCACGCCCCCCTGCCCATTGGCCGCCCCGCTCCCGCCACCCAGCTGACCCGCCCTCCCGGCTCCTCTCTTATGACGCCCCCAGAGCGACCGCGCAGTGGGCGCGCGCAGCGGGAGCGCCGACTGAGCGCCAAAGGTGCGCCAAAGGTAAGCCCGTCTGCGCCCGTCCGCGGCCGGACCGCGCCTAGCGCCAGGACCCCTGGCCCCCGCAGACCCCAGTCCACCCGCCGGACGTACGACGCCGCCACCCTCAACGCACTCAACGCCGGCCGAATCCCAGGATGCTACCAAGCCACCCCGAGACGCACCCACGGACCCTTCTGCTGCAACGCCTGCAAGTTCACCTGCATCCGGACCAGCACTACTCCAGCAACGACCAAGACGAGCAACAGCAGCAGCCACCTGAAATGCATTCTGCTCAACACCCGCTCCATCCACAGACACGCCATCGAGCTCTGGAACCTGCTCGACACAACCTCACCAGACGTCGCCTTCCTCACGGAAACCTGGATGAACGCCTCTTCAGCGCCCGACATCGCCATAGCCATCCCAGACGGCTACAAGATCATCCAAAGGGACCGCATCAACCAGACCGGAGGAGGCATCGCCATCATCCATCAGGAACACCATCCGCATCACAACCAACACCGACGACACCCCCGCACCCGCCGAGCACCTGCACTTCCAGGTCCACATCAACCCCAAGACCACCCTCAGAGGCACCCTCATCTACAGACCCCCGGGACCACGCACACAATTCAGCGAAGACATCGCCGACTTCATCAGCCCGCACGCCCTCCTCTCCGCTGACTACATCCTCCTCGGGGACCTCAACTTCCACCTGGAGAACAACAACGACCGCAACACCACCACCCTGCTGGTCAACCTCGCAAACCTGGGACTCAAGCAGCTGGTCACCACCCCCACTCACTACGCCGGACACACACTCGACCCCGTCTTGTCATCCAGCAAGGACATCGCCTTCAGCCACGCCACCGGACTCCACTGGACGGACCACAGCTGCGTCCACTTCAGCTTCAAAAAGAACATGATCCACCACTACCAGCAACAGGTTGCGCGCAGAAGCTGGAACAAGATCACAGCCGACCAGCTCGCGACCTTCCTGAGCAACGAACCCAAGCCAGGCGGCCACCAACCTCGCGAAGTGGATCAGCAACTGCACAGACGACCTCGCCCCTCTGAAGACCCCACCTAGCAGACCCGGTAGCAAGAAAGCCCCATGGTTCACCGACAAACTCAAGAGCTCCAAGAAGAACTGCCAAGCCCTCGAGAGAACATGGCGCAGAGACCCAACACCGGACAACATGACTGCCCTCAAGCTCGCCACCCGAAAACACCACCAACTCATCCACGCCACCAAGAAAACCGCATTCAAGGAACGACTGGACAACAACGCACACAACAGCAAGGAACTCTTCAACATCATTAAAGAGCTCTCCAACCCCAACGCCGGAAACAACAAAATCACCCCTTCGCAAGACCTCTGCAACTCCCTCGCCTCCTACTTCCACAACAAGATCGCGGACATACACAACAGCTTCAGCACTCAACCGATGCACGCCACGACCGAACCACCGCCCCCCACCACCACCCTCCGCGCCTGGACCCCGATCAGCACCGAAGACACCGTCCGCACGATGAACTCCATCCACTCCAGATCTCCTACCGACCCCTGCCCTCACCACGTCTTCAACAAGGCCGACGCTGTCATCGCACCCCACCTACGGGACATCATCAACACCTCCTTCGACACCGCTACCTTCCCGGAGAGCTGGAAGCACGCCGAACTCACCGCTCTACTAAAGAAGCCCTCAGCCGACCCCACCGACCTCAAGAACTACCGCCCCATCTCGCTGCTCCCGTTTCCTGCAAAAGTCATCGAGAAGACCGTCAACAAGCAGCTGGCCGCCTTCCTCGAGACGAACGGTTCCCTCGACCTCTCGCAGTCTGGCTTCCGGGCCAACCACAGCACCGAGACCGCCCTGATCGCAGCCACCGATGACATCCGAACACTGCTTGACAACGGAGAAACAGCAGCCCTCATCCTCCTAGACCTCTCCGCGGCCTTCGACACTGTCTGCCACCGTACACTAGTGCAGCGACTCAGCAACGTCGGAATCCAGGAAAAGGCAATGGAGTGGATCACCTCCTTCCTCGCCGGAAGGACACAGAGAGTCCGCCTCCCCCCGTTCAGATCTGAAGCCACCAAAGTCATCTGCGGCGTTCCTCAAGGCTCCTCGCTCAGCCCTACCCTCTTCAACGTCTACATGAGCCCCCTCGCAGACATCGCACGCCAGCACAACCTCAACATCATCTCCTACGCCGACGACACCCAGCTGATTCTCTCCCTCACCAACGACTCCGCCACCGCCAGAGCCAACCTTCACAAAGGGATGAAAGAGGTAGCCGAATGGATGAAGAACAGCCGCCTGAAACTGAACTCGGACAAGACGGACGTCCTCATCCTGGGATCCTCACCCTCCGCCTGGGACGACTCCTGGTGGCCCCCCGCCTTAGGCAGCGCACCCAAACCAACAGACCACGCACGCAACCTGGGCTTCATCCTGGACTCCTCCCTCTCCATGACCAGACAAGTCAACGCTGTCTCCTCGTCGTGCTTCAACATCCTGCGCATGCTACGTAAGATCTTCCGGTGGATCCCCACCGAGACCAGGAAGACGGTCACCCAGGCCCTCGTCACCAGCCATCTGGACTACGGCAACTCCCTCTACGCCGGAACCACCGCCAAACTCCAGAAGAGACTCCAGCGGATCCAGAACGCCTCAGCACGACTCATCCTGGACATCCCTCGTCGCAGCCACATCTCCGGACACCTGAGAGACCTGCACTGGCTCCCGGTCAACAAGAGAATCACCTTCCGACTCCTCACCCACGCACACAAAGCCCTACACAACCAAGGCCCAGGATACCTCAACAGCCGCCTCAACTTCTACGCTCCCAAACGCCAGCTTCGATCGACCGGCCACGCCCTCGCCGTCGTCCCCCGCATCCGAAGAGCCACCACAGGGGGACGGTCCTTCTCCTACCTCGCCGCCAAGACATGGAACTCCCTCCCGACCCACCTCCGCCTGACCCAGGACCACCTCGCATTCAGGAAGCAACTCAAGGCCTGGCTGTTCGAGCAGTAGCGGACCCCCCTCCCCCAGCGCCTTGAGACCCTCTGGGTGAGTAGTGCGCTATATAAATGATTGATTGATTGATTGATTGAGTGCCCCTTAATACCCTAGGGCATTTTAGAATTGCATGGTTTCATGCTTAGGGGTGGCCCCTATAAGGGACAGGGGCACCATCAAGCATTTTGTTATGTTGTAGGGTGCTACAGAAAGTGCAGCAGCCCCCAAACAATTTTTTTTTTAAAAAGTACATTTCCTAGATCATTAAATCAATGTTACCAGGTGAACGTATTATATGTTTTAAGGCACTCAGAGCTGGATATCTCTGCTCTTCAGCAAAAGTGCATGGTCCTCTTGTGGTTGTTTTTATGATAGCGTTTTCTGGTCAAAAAATCATTAGAAGAAAGACTCTGAGTCTTTCTATTAACATCTTCCAGTCCACCAAATGCAGTCATAAAAACAATTCTAAAAGAAAGACTAACAGATTTGCAAATTTCTTTTTTATTATAACTTTATGAACGTTTTTTATAACAGTCACTATTATCAATCATTGCATTATGTGAAATACTGAAATATAGACCTGAAGAAACATATTGGTTATTTTTGGAGAAAGATGATAAATCTGTTATATATATATATCTATTTACATGCTCAGCCTTTAAAAAAGCCAATAGGCCCACTTTTTATGCACTGGTTTTAAAGGCCATACTTGGTGTGTAGTTGCATGCTTGGAAGACTGTAGCCAGGCCCTGTGGCCAACCCCATATCATGCGTGGACTTGGGTTGGCTTCCTGCAGCCAATTCCACGTTGCATATGGCCTGGCTACTCGTGGGAGGGGGGTCGGTTGCAGGGTTTGGACGCAGGCAATGCAGAGTATGGGGATTGCCTTCCATATGGTAAACACTTATTATTTTATGTTAAAAAAGCCCTAGAAATTCACAGAAAAAACAAAGGTTAAAGTGATGTTATAGTTCGGATTAGCATTTATATCTTACTTTGCATTAAAAAAGGCTTTAGAAATTCACTGAAAAAAACAAAAGTTAAAAGGACGTTATCGTTAGGTGAATCTGTCAGTTAAAACATACCATTTTAAACTAATAAAACCACTGAATTTCACCATTTATAGTTAGCTCAATTAAATGTAACTTGTGCCCTATGGTAAATTTAAATGCATGCCCTCTCCGCTCGCTGCTAATTACCTCACATATTAATTTACTTATGACATGTTCTATGAAATCTCGATGACAGAACTGTGCATGATCTTGAACAAGACTCTTCTTTGCAGTTTCTCCTCACATGAACATTTGTTAAGAATTTATCAGACTCTAGGGACATCCATGATATATCCTATGTCAACATATCCTCCAAGGTGCAGTGGCTTATTATATTTATATATGCTGTTCTGTAGTATGGTTGGATCGCTGACATAATATCGATATGAACAATCTTGTGTAAGAGAAATATCATTTAAAAAATAAAATGGAATAAATATCAATTTCCTATCCTTATAATGTTAAAAAAATATTGTTTCACACCAGTATTGTTAAAAACATACAACAAGATTGTTTCAATAGACATACATAGATATATATATATATATTTTATTTTTTTCGAAGAACTGTTTACCAGGGAGCGCCTAGCTAAATGACTTGGGAGAAGGTCATCGTTTGGGAATATATATATATATATATATATATATATATATATATATATTATCTACTGGCGGTCGCCAGTAGATAATTATAGTTAGGATCGTGTTTCCATAGGAAATCTCAAAATTCTATTTTGAATACCTTTGGCACCGGTTGACGAATCCTCGCGAAATTTTCAAAACAAATGGGGCGCTCCGCTCAGCTCCTACCCTGAAAGTCTCGGGGTGATTCGTCAAGCGGGGGCCGAGAAAAAAGGGGGGTCCCAAAATGCGTTTTTCCCATGCATTTTTCCATAGGACCTTTAGTCGAAGGTACAGCCCGAACTGCTGAACAGAATTACTTGAAATTTGGCAAAGAGGTAGTCCTCAGCTCAGGGATGTGCCTTTTGCATATATGGAGTCAATCTGTTCAGTAGTTCCTGAGAAAATCAAAAGTAAAATCATATATATATCTGGGCAGAGCCTAACCACACATCTCATCCTGAGATCTGATTGGCTGTCAGCACTTCATCCAAGAAGTGTTGGCAGCCATCTTGGGACCAATATACATGATAGCACCTCATTAAAAAGCATTGCAGTTAATAGAAGGTTTTAAGACTTTAGTTACATTATAAATAATTTGTTGATGGTACCATACTCATTTTAGGAATTGTGGTGTGTTCTAAGGTGATTTCACCATGTGAAAAAGCCTTCTGCTGGGATATCATGATTGAGAGAAAAATATTTTCTCATGCTTTTACCACAGAGGTTTGGAAGGTGATCTATAAGCTAAACTGAGAGCTTATTTTCTGTAAATTCACATTATCTTTCTCAGTCATGTGAGAATGAAGTCTGACATTCTCAGTAAAACATGTACATCCAACAAGGGCAGAGACTGTCAGTTGATTCCTTTGTGTTCTACTGCAGCTTCCCAGAGTGTTCCAAAGAACTACTAGAGCGCTAACCGTCCTACTTATGATAAACGTATGGCACACCTGAAGCCATCTTGCTTGGATTAAAGTGGTAACTCTTAAAACATTTAATTTAAAAAGGAACAAAATGAGGGGGTTCATTTTTCCATTACAAGTATGATTAGTGCTGCAGAAAGAAAAATTAGGGCACATTTTGAGTGACTTCTCAAATCCTCTTCTATTTCATTAAAAAATTCTGACATGCAGACTGAAACATGCACTTTCAATACCAGCAGCAGTTTTCCCTGGTGAGCAGTAGCTTTACTACAGTGATCTAATGAGCAAAAAGTGTGCTAACATTCTGATTTTATGGCAAATGTGTGACACATCTGAATGCCTTCTTGATGGAATCAGAGTAAAAAACTGAAAGTATTTCCTACTGAGGAGACTGCAGTAAATGAGGAAATTAGGAAACTTCATAACAAATAAGTCTCCCAAGATGGCCACCAGAGACAAAAGAGCCCAAATGTAGCCCAAATATCACCCAGATGTAGCCCAAGTATAGCCCAATGACAGAATGTCCAAGAATGTTCTTAAAAACAACTAGAGCGCTTACTGTCTTCATTATGACAAAAGTATGGCACACCTGAAGCCATCTTGATTGGAATAAACTGGTAACACTTAAAACATTTAATTTAAAAAGGAACACAATGAGGGGGTTCATTTTGCAATAGAAATTATGATTAATGCTGCAGAAAGAAAAAATAGGGCACAATTAGAGTGACAAAAGTGTGCAAAACACTTATTATTTTGTGTTTTCGCAGTGTTATATAGTGCAGACTTGTCAGGTATTGGAGTGCTTTATATGAGCATTGGTTACATCACACAAGAACAAATTCATTTTGGTTGTAGACATGGGGAGACTAAGTGATTTGACCAGAATCACAGAATGTCGAGCTGAAGCAGAAACTTCAACCTGGTTCCCCAGTTGCAAAGTCTGCAGTTCTGGAAGTAACACCACATCCTCTCCCCTAAGTGCAACATTTAATCAAGTGGTCAACTGGATAAAAAAACATAAAGATAACAAATAATTTAAAAGTGCTTTGTCGCTATTTGAAAACTCAGAAAATATGTCCTTATTTTAGTCTTTTAGAGCACTAACCATAATTTTGATGCCAATAAGACCCTCTCATATATGTAATTTCTAAAGGAAATGCTCTAGGTATTACAGTTTTGATTACATCAAGATGATGTCAGGCGTTCCACACTTTTGTAATAAATATAGAATGTTAGCAATCTAGTTGTTCATTAGGATACTGTTGAGAGGCAGAGGCCAGGGGCACGGACTCTGAAAATTGAAGGCAGGTAGGAGGGTGCAAAGGCAACAATTTAACTACACTGAGCAGGCAGGAAGGGCCGTGGAAGCACAACAGACTATGGAGGGCAGTGGAAAGGGGGGCAGGGGCAACAAACCAACAATACAGGACTTGCAAGAGAGGCTGTTGGAGGGAATATCTATTACGGGTCAAGGAAGCTAGGGGCGGTCCCCAGAGCCCCGGGAGCCACCACAGAACTGAGCAGGAGAGTGAGTCAGGGACAAAAGGGGCACCTTAATTTGAGCCGGGGTGCCTAGGAACGCTTGCTCCAAAAATGAAGAAAACAGACATATGAGACATGGAATTAGAGGCAGAATACAATGGCAGTTTAATGAGAAGATGCAACTTCAAAGAAACCGCAGAATAGAGACATAAAGTACAAAATATAGAATCCAGATAATCATACAGCTGTCATGATATTCTCTGTATCTCAATTAATGTACTGACAGAGAGAGAGAGAAAACACATCTATAAATGCATCATGAGAAACAAGTTACACCAAGGAAAATGTTACCTAGGAACACTCACGTTTACTCTTAGAGCAAGCATTCCTGCAATTACAATACAAAATCTTTTAAATGCAAAAGTAAAGAGAACAATGGTTAAACATAACATGACATTTCATATAGGTAAAATAGAATAAGATACTTCAAGCAAAGCAGAGCAAGACATTTTAAGCAAAGGAAGACAAGAGCTCCCAGCTCTTGGGGAAAACCTGCACAGCCTGTTAACCTCCATACAGACGGCGAGGTAGTCAGTCGATATCTGTGGGTGCTCCCTTTTTATATCATTTTATGGGCTCCTTTGCACACTACATCTACTTACGTATGCTACCCAAAAGCTTCGTCTGCAGATTTTACCAGACATTTCGTCATTTACCCACTTGATGCTGACAATGGACTGGGTGAAAAGGTCAGTCTCTCAGGCTAATCGCTTATCGTAAGTTCCATAGAGCAAGCAGAAAATAATGGGTATTGTACGGGAATTCAATATATTCATGTATAAAATCTCCTCAGTTCTCCTAACTTGACACTCTGCGGTTGCCACGTCCTTAAAAGCGGGAAACCTGCCAGGAAGCAAGTACCAGTCCAGGATGCAGCCTACTGTATGTCGACAGCTTCAGGGGGATGTTGAACTTTGATACCGAGCACGGAGCACTCGGGTAGGGTGGGGGCTACTAGTTTGGACAGAAGGCCTCGCAGACCTGCCTTCAGACTGCTATACACTAAAATTGCAGAGCTATGGTCAATTTAACAAAGAGGCCTACATATTGAACAGAAGGGCCTACACAGGGGTTTTATGCTGGCTGAGTGGTAAGGAGGTCTCAGGATAATTATATAGCAACACAGGACCCGCTGGTCAATTTAATACGGCCTACAAATGCGGCTGGCAGGGCAAGGACAAGGGTCTCATACTTCAGGTGTGGACAGAAAGGGCCAGCGGCCCCCTGTGATACAAAATCTACCCTCCTTCAAGGCTGTGGCAATGTAATAGACCATTGTGGGCAGAAGGAAGAGGCAATGGTAGTACAACCATACATGCCAACAGACCCGATTCAGCCAGGAAACGTCCAATGTTTTTAAGCTCAAATGGGCTTTATTTGATCTGTCTCCTGTCTACAATATCCTCTTTTTCAATGTAACTCAAAGGGGAAAATCAATACCCCAGTTATTTTTCAAAATCTCCCTCTTACCAAGTTCAAAATGTTCGCAAGTATGGTACATTGGATCATGGAAGGAAATGGGATAGGGACATGGACTTGGATAACAGAGGACAGGAGGGACATGGAGAGGTGCACCAAACTGACCCTGCAGGGCAGGCATCAGGGTTTGCAGCAGCACAATACACCACACAGGGCATGCAGGACGGGAGTGCAGCACAACAATCCATAGACAGCAAGAGGGAGGGGACAGGACCATGCACATGGACAACAGAGAACAGAGGGGCAAGAGGCAATGGTAGCTAGCTGACCATAATGGACAGACAGGAGAAAAAGCTGCAGCATAACAGACCAATAAAGGGCAGGAGGGACGGATCAGGGGCATTACAATGGAACAGACAAGCCAGGAGGGAGGGAATAGGGGTCTGCACATGGAAAAAGAGGGTTGGGGGCAAGGGGGCAGGGCAGGAGCAGCAAGATAGCCATGGAGGTCAGGCAGGATGGGCACTAGAAGCAAGACACACCATGAAGAGCAACAGTGAGACTGTGATGGCATACACACAGACCATGGAGGGAAGGTGGGAGGGGGTCAGGGGCAGCTAACTGACCACACAGGGAAGGTGGGAGGGGCCATGGCAGCACAGAAGACCATGCATGGCAAGTGGGAGGGTTAGTGGCAGCACAATGGCTATGATGGGCAAGAAGGAGGGTGCAGGGGCATGCACAAAGGACGATGGAGGATAGAAGGGAGGGTCAGGACCTGTGCACAGACAAAGTTCAGGGGAAGGGGCCTCACAACAGACCGCACGGGGCAGGCAGGAGGAGCAGTTGCAGCACAACAGACCAGGGAGGGCAGAAGGGTGTGGCAGTACAATGGACCATGTAGGACAGGAGGAAGAGGATAGGGGCATGGCATGTGGACAGGCAGGGTGGAGGTGGCCAGGACAGGTTACAGTCATATGACAATGCTAGGCAGGTGGGAGGGGAGTGGCAGCTCAACAGAACACTCAGAGTAGATAGGAGTGGCAGGTCCATGGGACATGGTGGGCAAAAAGGATGGAGCAGGGGCATGCACAAAGACTTTGGAGGGCAGGGGGAAGGAGAATAGGGGCAGCAAGCTAAGCACGGAGTTTAAGCAGGAGGTCAATGATAGGGCATAGAATTGGGCAATGGAGGGCAGGAGGAGTGGACTGGTACATCATACTAAATTGAGGGCAGTGGCAGCACATCAGACCATGCATGGCAGGAGGGAGGAGGCTAGTCCATGGATTCACACAACAGAGGATAGGGAGGAGGGGGATGGGGCAGCAAGCTAACTGTTCAGAGAAGGCGGGTATTAGGAACTTTATTGTTTTTAAAACATTGTGTCTGTGCGAACTACTTAAAATATGAACAAGTATGCAGCATAATCTCACTTTTATTCAGGAAGAAGAGGACGTTTGTGACTGTGACTCCGGACTCACTTGTCAGAAACACCCCCTGACCCTCCACACCCTATCGCAAAATGTAATGCCCGTGAAAAGGGTAGGTGAACACAGTGTTATATAGAACATAGTCCTGAGAGCACGATTGAAAATGAAAACTAGATATAGTGTATGGTATAAACTATGCACCAAAAAGTGTGATATAAGATGAACCAGGCGTGAAATATAATATGCAATACATTGTGCACAATGACAAATTCATTGGAGAGCGCGAGATAGCACAGGCACTAGCGCGTGCTATGCGATATGCGCCTTGGAGTGTAATATGCACAGGGCAGTGTTGTGTAACCTAACTAGTCTCTAAAGTTGTAATATAAAATATGTGCTGGGGAGTGTAACGTTGCATATGCACTGTGACAAAGATATGGATCCCAGATTGTAATATGTATGGCATAGCACTGTGCGTTATAACATAGGCATCGAGGAAGGCACGTTAGATGGGGCAATATAACCCGTGCGAAGACAAGTGTGGCATGACATATTCACGGGGTGGTGTTACAGTGCACATGGGCTAGAGAGTGTCATAGCATATGCACTAGCTAGTGGAATACAACACAGAGGTGTGTGGCACTCGGCAGGCAATGGTGGGTGTAACACAGCATTGGGCTCTGTCAGGAGCGCGCTGTGACTCTCAAGTGATGTTCGTCCACTTTCCAGAGAGTAAAATAAAAGGTATTTCACATCCGGCAGTGGATGTGTGTTTTATTAACCGTGAGGGGGGTTTCTTGCATAGTTTTGGTCGAATTTTTGTCGAATCCCCTTTGAATGGCATGGTGTGCATGTGTATTAAATGTGCCCGTCAATAGCTACCCATGTTTGTATAAATAAACGACAAGGGTGTCTACCGGGATTAGGCACGGTAGGGCATCAGACATGTCAGAGCTTCACTAGTGGTGTAAATACTTTCCACGTGGATTCATTGCATGCATAGTCGCCTTTTAATGACTATCACGCAAATCGTCATGGTGATAGGTACGTACGGTTTGTCCAGCATGTCCTAGGTGTGTCTATAAATATATATTTTTTAAAGGGAATAAAAAACAGTGGCCGGACCTGGGGATTGGGGTCAAAAAAATATAATTAGGAGACAGGCCCTGGGGGATGGGGTCATCAGGGCCAATAAATTAGAATAAGAAGGGGAACCACACAGCCCCCCTTCTTAAAAAATTAAAATAAATAAAAGACTGGCATCGTGCCGGAGGCCATGCCCCCTCCGTGCAGCACTCTGCAAACGCGCCCCCAACAGGCATCTCCAGTATGCGCCAGGGAGCTGCACTGCAGACAGGTGTTCTGAGGCCAAGCCCCTTTTTACACCTCTCTGCAACGCAGCTCTGTGGCGCTTACTGGAGGTACCTAGTGGTCTAGTGTGACCCTAGGGACCCTTAGGATTCAAGGGGACTTAATCTCTCAACTTAGAACAGCCACAGGGCGCGTTTACACAGTGGGGAAGGGAGGGGACGGGGCCTGAGGTGACGTGTGCAAACACGCACTATGGCACGTTTTAAATTGGGGATATAATTTCCCTTTAATACTGAGGGCCCCTGGGGGCTAACTAGCCCACCAAGTGCTTCCAGTAAGCGCCACTGAGCTGCATTGCAGAGAGGTGGTCCAGGCCGTGCCACTTTTTACACCTCTCTGCAACGCAGCTCTTTGGCACTTACTGGAGGTACCTAGTGGGCTAGTTGGACCCTAGGGACCCTCAGGATTCAAATGAACTTAATCTCCCAACTAAAAACGGACACAGGGCATGTTTACACAGTGGTGAAAGGAGGGGACGGGGCCTGAGTTAACGTGTGCAAAAACGCCCTGTGGCCTGTTTTAAGAGGTAGTTTTAATCCCCATGCCCTATTATAGACTAGGGGCTTACAGAGGAGGTCAGGCTAATCACAGGGGGACCCCAACGCATAATGTTCCCTAGTGTACGTAGGTGTTTTCACTGTATTCTAAGTGTCTTTTAACATAGCACTGGCTCTAGGACTGGTTAGTCAGACTCAGTTACCACCAGTATCCGTCTGAAAAAATTGAGGGTACAGGATGATTTTGCAACAAGGCTTCTTTCTGCTCTTCTTTTTGTTCTTTCTGCATGTTATCCTTCTTCCTGCACTTATCTTCGTATTTGAGGACTTCTCTTGCTTCTTTCTGCACTTCTTTTGTTTCTTTCTGTGCATTTTTTCTTCTTTCTTCACATGTCCTATCTCTGTAGGCATAGTTAGAAATTAGCATTTAAAAAACCTTTTGAAATTCACAGAAAAAACCATAGGTTTCAGGCACGTTATAGTTAGGAATTAGCATTTAAAAAACCTCAGAAATTCACTGAAAAAACCATAGGTTTCAGGGGTGTTATAGTTAGCTGGACTTTTCACTTGTACAAAACCATTGAAATTCCCCCGTTATAGTTAGTTCAGCTAACTATAACTCGCGCGCCCGCAATGCACTGCTGATGACGTCACATATTACATCACTCATGACATGGTCAGTGACATCACTCATGACATCACTGATGACATCTCAAATGACATCACTGATGACATCACTGATGACATCATCCTTGTTATAGAGAGGCAGACCTCCTCTCCCCCTAATATAACCTTTGATACACACATTCAAAAATAGAGACTAACATTTTCAAAACAATCGACATACCAATACCAGTTACAACAACCTCTTCAGTAATTCTAAGATCCACATACACATCCACTCATTCACCAACAGACCTATACAGTCACTCATACATGTACTTACTCATCATATGTACTCATACACCTATACATCCTGTTACACAATGCCACTCATCCATAGAGTTACTCACACACATAGTCACTCATGCTAATAAAGAGTCAAACATACATTTACTTGCATATACAGTTATACACACACCACCACACTTACTTCTACGGAAACTTACACATACTTAGTCTTTTAAACAATCACTTATAGAAACACATACTTATTCATACAGGAACTCTTTCAATCTCTCACTCTCACATATACTTACATATATACACCAATAGTCACATATACTAGTTTAAAACATATGTAGTTACTCATAAAGACACTATTGAGACAGTCATTCACTCACTAACACACCCATACACACACTCATCCACCCATACAGTCCTACGCACATGCTGTGTTCAACACATCCAAACAGTGAGTCACTCATTTATGCACCTATGCACTACGTAATACCCCCCACCGAACCATGCAGACACTCAGACTGATACTCAAAAAAACAACTAATAACCTATATAGACACCCATGTAGCTACTCACCAACCCATGCAGCCACTTATACACAAAGTGAGAGACTGATACAGATATTTACATATTTAAACATTACTCACTAAGCCATGTATTCACTATGATACACTTAATCAGTCAGTTACGCAATCAATTTTTCAAAAACAAATCATCCATTTAGACACTTATATACCCATTTAGTCTTCCATCGGCCTTGAGATATACATATTTAAAACATATTTAATTTTCAGAAAAACACACATTCACTGGATGATGTCATCAGTGATGTCATTTGAGATGTCATCAGTGATGTAATGAGTGATGTCACTGACTGTGTCATGAGTGATGTAATATGTGACGTCATCAGCAGTGCATTGCGGGCGCGCGAGTTATAGTTAGCTGAACTAACTATAACGGGGGAATTTCAATGGTTTTGTACAAGTGAAAAGTCCAGCTAACTATAACACCCCTGAAACCTATGGTTTTTTCAGTGAATATATATATATATATATATATATATATATATATATATATATTACCTACAGGCGGTCGCCAGTAGGTAGTTATAATTAGGACCCTGTTTCCATAGGAAAACCGCAACATTCTATTTTGAATAACTTTGGTGCCGGTCGACGAATCCTCGCAAAATTTTCAAAATAGGTGGGGCGCTGCGCTCCGCTCCTACCCTGATAGTCTCGGGGGGATTCGTCAAGCGGGGGCTGAGATAAAAGGGGGGTCCCAAAACGCGATTTTCCCATGCATTTTTCCATAGGACCTTTAGACACAGCTACAGCCCGAACGGCTGAACAGAGTTCCTTGAAATTTGGCAGAGAGGTAGTCTACAGGTCAAGGAAGTGCCTTTTGTAGGTTTGGTGTAAATCTGTTCAGTAGATTCTGAGAAAATAGCCTTTAAATCAATATATATATCTGAGCCAGCTTACGGTGCGCTTACGGTGCGCTTACCGTACGCGTACGGTGACGTGCGCGAGCGCGATTCTGATTGGCTGTTCGATCTAAGTAAACATTCGAATCGGTCGAAACCAGGAAGCGGCGGCCGCCATTTTCTCTCTCGCACTCTGAGGGGGGCAGCATAAACAAAGTCAAAAAACATCTAAAGGGGTAGTATATTTAGTTCTTAACCACCCAGCATCGATATAGGTGTCCCCCAAAAACCCCCAAGGCCAAAAAAACAATTTTAATTTTTTTCGAAAAATCGCCGATTACGCTTACCGTACGCGTACGGTTAAAATTATTAAAAAAAAAAAAAATTATCCACACTTTCCCCACCCCGTGTGATAACGGTGCCCGAAGGGCAACATTTGTGCATGGCATATATTGATCAATGAAACTAAAAATGAATACCTTTCACAACGAAGCACATAATATGTCCCCCATGTGCGCAGGGTGCGCGAAGCGCTCCGTGCGTACATGGCCCATCCCGCGTAACGTGGGCACGCGGTGCGTGCAGCGCACCGCGTGACCACCGTGCGTGCACGGCACTAACTGTGTAAAATCGCCGATTACGTTTACCGTACACGTACGGTTAAAATTATTAAAAAAAAAAAATGATCCACACTTTCCCACCCCGTGTACAAATGGTGCCCGAAGGGCACCATTTGTGCATGGCATATATTATTCAATGAAACTAAAAATGAATACCTTTCACAACGAAGCACATAATATGTCCCCCATGTGCGCACGGTGCGCGATGCTCATCGTGCGTACATGGCCCATCCCGCGTAACGTGGGCACGCGGTGCGCGCAGCGCACCGCGTGACCACCGTGCGTGCACGGCACTAACTGCGTAAAGTGGGCGCGCGGTGCGCGAAGCGCACCGTGTGCGCACGGAACGAACTGCGTTAACAGGGCGCGCACGCCACGAATGGCGTAAAGTAACTTAGCATTTAAAAAACCGTACAAATTCACTGAAAAAACCATAGGTTTCACACACGTTATAGTTAGGAATTAGCATTTAAAAAACCTTGCAAATTCACTGAAAAAACCATAGGTTTCACACAAGTTATAGTTAGCTGTACATTTCACTCGTAAAAAACCAATGAAATTCCCCCGTTATAGTTAGTGCAGGCAACTATAACTCACGCGACCGCAATCCTCTGCTGATGACAAATGTGTCTTTATGAAAAAAAAATATTTGTAATATATGTATAGCTAAAATTTAATGGAAGAAGACATGGGCAAATAAGTGTCTAAATACAGTATTAGCATCAGCAGAGGATTGCGGTCGCGTGAGTTATAGTTGCCTGCACTAACTATAACGGGGGAATTTCATTGGTTTTTTACGAGTGAAATGTACAGCTAACTATAACTTGTGTGAAACCTATGGTTTTTTCAGTGAATATATATATATAGTTAGGACCTTGTTTCTATTCAAAAAGCGCTTTTTGCTTTGCCAATATCTTTGCCGCTGTTTGACGAATGTTCGTGAAATTTTCAAAACTAATGCCCTACACGGACCAGCTCCTGTCCTGAAAGTTTCAAGGTGATTTGTCAAGCGGGGGACAAGAAAAAAAGGGGGTCCCAAAATGCGTTTTCTCCATGTTAATTTCGGTAGGAACCTTTAGACAAAGCTACAGCTCGAACTGCTGAACAGAATTACACAAAATTTGGCAAAAATGTAGCTCTTGGTTCAGAAACAGATCTTTTTTTAAATGGTGTAAATCTGTTCAGTAGTTCCTGAAATATTGATATTTTAAATATGTATACATCTGGTGACAGCAGTGGATCCGCAAACCCTCCCGAGCACAAGCTTGATTCTGATTGGCTGCCAACACTCTAAACCAAAAAGTGTTGACAGACATCTTGTGAATCTTTTGACCCGAGTCACAAGAAAAAAGGTAAAACGCCCTGACCCATTAGGCCTGCCAAAACATTTTTTTTAAAACAAATTGGCAAACAAAAAAGAAAAAAACTGAGCGCGGACACCCGCATTTAGTTTTCTATAAGCCGACGGGTGGGATAAGTCCCGGGGACAATTCACAATTATCATGCGGGGGCACGCAGGGACAGTCACCTCCCCGGGGCATGATTAATAATGTGCGGGGGGTATGTGGCCCCTCCGCAGCCCTGGTGACCGCCACCTCCCTGGGGCTTTTGATTAAAGCTGCATGGGGGCTCCTGCCCCTTCCATGCTGCCCCAGGGACTGCCACCTCCCCGGAGCGATCCTTTATTATGGGGCAAAGGACCTCACGGGCACCCCTAAGCCCCGGGACTGCCACCTCCCTGGGGCTTTAATTTAATTAAAGAAGTGTGGGGGCTCCTGACGGGGAAACATCACCTTCCCGGGGCATTGAATATGTAAATATGGGGGTCCATTGTGGACCACCACCTCCCTGGGATTTGAACACTAAAGGAGGGGGGGCACGCAACCCCCTCCTGGAGCCCTCTTTGGCCCTGAGGACCACCACCCTCAGGGCCGGCTTCAGCAATGTCCTGGTGTGCCCACCCCCGGGACATTGCAGTTTGATTTTTTAAGAGCAGGTAGTGGTCCCTGGGGACCCCTTCCCATTTGTGACTGCATTACCACCTATTTGAAGTAGGTGGTCAATTGCAACTGTTTTCAACTGCAATTGGTTATATCGGTGGCTGTATTGGTGAGTGACTAGGTGTATGAGTAGCTGTATGGGTGAGTGAGTGGATGTGTGTGTAGATCTATGAATCAGTGAGTGGGAATGTACATACTGGTATTGGTGTGTCTATGGTTTTGAGAATGGTAGTCTGACATGGGTGTAAGAAAGGTTATATTGGGGTGTGAGTAGGTGCATCAGAGATTATGTGGATGATGTCATCAGTGATGTCATTTGATATGTTATCACTGATGTCATCAGTAATGTCACTGACCATGTCATGAGTGATATAATATGTGACGTAATCGGCAGTGCATTTTGGGGGAATGAGTTATAGTTAGCTCAGCTAACTATAACAGCTGAATTTCTCTGGTGTTGCACGAGTGAAATGTCAAACTAACTATAACGTCCTTGAAACCTGTGTTTTTTTCTGTGAATTTCTAAAACATTTTAATGCTAATTTCTAACTATAACATCCCTGAAACCTGTGAGTTTTTCCAGTGAATTTCTATGATTTTTTAACTAGCAGACGCATTTGCAGAGTGGTTGAGAAAGCGGGCTGAGTCTCCAACCAGCACTCCTGAATTCTGCTGCATAGGACTTATACCAGGTCTCAGGAGGGCTTCTTGGCCACCAAGGTCCGTCAGGATTAAAGTGGACTTCATTCCCCAACCAGTAGTGCACCAGGAGGTGCGTTTGCAGAGTGGTGGAGAAAGGGGGGGCGTGGCTTCCAAAAACCTCTTAGCAATCCTACTGTGTGGGACTTACTGGAGATAACTGGAGGGGTAGTTGACTCCAAGGATGTCCTTGGGGGCCAACTACCCCTCCGTTTACCTCGAGTAAATCTCACAGAGTAGGATTGCTGAGTTCTGGTACCAGGCCATGCTCCCTTTGTTCACCACTCTGAAAATGTGCCTCCTGGTGAGCTCTTGGTTGGGGCATGAAGTCCCATTTGCTGCTGGGGGTCCCTAGGGGCAAACTAGCCTACCTGTTACCTCCAGTAAGCTCCACACAATGGGATTTCTGAGAGGTGGTCGCAGGCCACGTCTCCTTTCTCTACCACTCTGCAAATGTATCTCCTGACGCGCTGTTGATTGTGGAATGACATCCCCTTGCCTCTTGAGGGTCTCTGGGGGCCAACAAACCATCCTGTTACCTCTAGTAAGCCCCACACATCTGGCTTGCTGAGAGGTGGTGAGAGCCCATGCCCCCTTTTTACTCCATTCTGCAAACGCACCTCCTGGCACACTGATGGTCCATTTGCTTTAGGTCAGGAGTGTTGGTATCTTGAGGGTCCAGGTTTATTTTCTTTAATAATGGGCGTATTGAGGTTCCTTTCAAGACTTGAGTTGAAGATCAGTGTTCTGACTGGGGTTTCAGCCGATATTTTTAAAAGAACAGGGAGTCAGCTTGATCCTCGGTAAACACCCACTTGCTGGTAGGGATCACCGCCATCACTGTGCTGTACCCTTGTGGGACAGGAGTCCCAGGGACCAACGCCGTAAACACCGCCAGTTCTTCCAGGCGCCCAACTTCCTTGAGTGGACTAACTGCCCAAGCATCCCTTGCTTCCACTGCAGGTGCCTCTTGTGAGGGGGAGGCGTTTGCTTGCCATCGCGCTTATAATGCTGCCTCTCCCCCCACGGCACGGGAGTCAGCCTGATAATCGGTAAACACCCACCTGCTGGTAGGGATCACCGCCATCACTGTGCCGTACCCTGGTGGGACAGGAGTCCCAGGGTCCAACGCCGTAAGCGCCACCAGTTCTTCTAGGCGCCCAACTTCCTTGAGTGGACTACCTGTCCCAGCATCCCTTGCTTCCACCGAGCATGCCGCTAGTGAGGGGGAGGCGTTTGCTTACCATCGTGCTTATAGCGCTGCCTCTCCACCCGCAAGGCGGGACGCGAGTGTGTCGCAACCGGGCGAAGCCCGGGCCAAGGGCGGGCCTGTCCAAGCCCATCAGAGGCTGGATGAGGCTGGGCTGGGCCACCCCTCTGAGTTTTACTAATGTGAAAGATTATGAAACCCGGGGAGAACATCAGGAGCGGATATTAGCAGATTATTGTATTTGTTTGAATCCCTGGTACCACTAGTAAGTTCCATATTTATCATATGCATGGTAAGGGGGGACTTCTGGAAATGTGCTACAGTGCTACCGGGTTTGTGTAGCAGAGTATTGGTACCATTCGAATTCTGCGGATTTCATTAGAGCAAGGGGGATTGCTAATAGCAGAGTAAATAATATGGGGAAAAGAAAATTACCAACAAATAACTCCGCAAAAAATCCTAGTAAGCCAAAAGATGTGAATATGACTCTGTTAAACTATCTCACGGGGCAGTAGGTGTTATAGAAAAACCGATTTCTTCTGTGGAAGAATCATTAAATATCGACTTACAAGGGTCAACAACTAATGATAAGGTAATATCTACACCCGAACCAGGGATAGACGAAGACTGTATTCCGGGAACTTCTAACTCAGCACATTCTAATAATGGTTGCTTCCAGGTTATTGTTGATGATAATTCAATCTGCGAACTGGATGGTGAAATACAACCCCCCCAAAAATACCCTGTAATCCAAGTTCAATTGTGAATTTGGATAAACCCCCATGAGTAGCACACTTGGCCGCTCTTGAGAATAACCAGAAATAACAACAAGGGAAAAAAGGCAACCCTCAGTCTCAAAGGGGAAAAGAAAATGTACCTTGACTAAAAAATAAAGGCAATGGTCCCCCTATTGAGAGTGAGAAAATGTTAAATTTGATTATGGATTTAACAAAATATGCAAACAGTCTATCAGCACCCTGGAAGCTAGATTGGAGAAAATTGAAGCAGGTATGGAGAAAGTTATTGGAAACCAGAATCTTATTATGCAAAAGGGGAACATGAGCGATCTGGAAATGTTTAATGTCCCATTAAAACTTCAAGGTGTAAATCCAAATAATACCCTCGTAATACCTGATCAACAGAAAGGTGCAAAGTTCAAGCCTAATAGGACAGGGACGGAAACCACGCGTAGTAGTTTAGCTACAAAGGGAGGAATGGCTAATGGACAAGAGAAGGGTGCTTCTGAACCACATGTGGGGATGAGACATGAACGTGATTCTCCACCAAGAACTAGTCCAACCAATCTTAAACCTCATGATAGTTCATTTAACTTAAATCTACCCCCGGCAGCTACTCCCTTTACTGTGATTCTAGCCAATATTCTGAATCTGATCCTAGGGGAAGATGAGAGATGGATTTCACTGAGGAACAAAGCTATCCATTGTTTAGGGAAGAGAATATGACTAACAAGGGAAAGAAATGTTTAGAGAATTTAAAATGGTCAGGCGAGTGACCTGGGTTGGCATTAGCAGGAAATGTTTCCCAGGAGATTGTGTTGTTCTTTCTTTCGGCGCTCCACCTCTGGTAAGGGAAATTTTACTTAGAACCCAGGGTAGAAACTTTACTGACCCAGGAATTAATGTCCTTCCCTTGGGCTACTTTATCAACCAAATTCTGGCAAAAAGGAAATCAACCTTCTATTGAGACTACTGATTATTTCACCTATAATTTGGAGGTCTCAAATAAATTTGGGCCTCTACAATCTCTGGATATGAATGACTGACTATCTAGACAAAAGGACCAGAGTGTTATTGTTAAGGATCTTGATAATCGAATAACCCATGAATCCTGTCATGACATTTGAGTATAGATCTGATGACCAATAATGTTATTATGGGTGAAGTTATCGGGTCAGGCTCTATGGCTATTAGGTATCGGAACAAAGTATGCCCAGTAATTCAAGTTGGGTTGAGTAACCCAGGTCTGAACCAAGCTGTCAGATAGAATCTGTTTCTGGACCGATAGCCCCCAAAAACATTAGTTTGCTTTTTTGGAATGTAGCTGGACTCCATAATAAAATGAATAATTTAGCTTGGACTGAGTTTGCCAATAAATTTGACATCTTGTGTCTAGGAGACTTGGCCGATAGACGAAATCCATATAGATGGATTTAAGACTTACCATACTCCTGCAATTCATTCAACTCACGGGAGGCCAAAAGGGGGATTAGTGTTTACATCTCAAATCTACTGAGGGTCCAAAAGATTGAACTGATAACATCTGAAAATTGCTATCAAATAATATTCATCTGCCTAGATTCTAGATTTACCTTGACCGTAATAAATTTGTATAACAGCGTAGAAAAGGGACAGCTGGGGGTAATTTTAAAAATGCTTAGTGACGATCTTAGTAAATTAAGGGTAAATAAAAGGACAGAAATGATTATTGTTTGGGGAGGGGACTTTAATGCTACCCTATGTGCAAAAGCTTGGCTTTGGGATCCGGGATATTTTTCACCGATTAACTAGTCATCCAGAGATGAATGATTGATCTAGAGAACTTTGCCATTGTCCATGTGACAACTTGCCACCACAATCTACTATCCACGTGATTTTACTTAGCAAATTTCATAACAAGGAAAGATTGAGATGGATTAAGCCTCTATTAAAAGGTGGGGGGATGGAGGCAATGCGGACCTGCCTTTTTATACTTACAACTGTTGGATAGTATTTATTGTATTGGTTTTAACTGATGTTTTAACTGATGTTTTTTTAAAGAACATAATGAAAGTAAGGAATAGTTTAAATAGTTACATTTCTCAGTATATAGTTCTGTTTCTACCGACTACTCTAGATTTTACTCTGACCTAAAAGGCATTCCCCCGAATATTAATGTGTCTGGGTTAATTATTCTATTATCTAATGAACTGTCCAATAAGTCTATTTTTTTTTATTGTATATTCATTCTTAATCTATTGTATTCATTAATTGTTTTTACCTGTCTGCTTTTGTGATTTTAAATGACTAAAATTGAATAAAGCATACTTTTGATTTGATTTGATTTGAAAAGAACATTTTTGAAGATTTGATGAGGACAAGAATAAGACGGGCAACTGGCTGACTTATTTGCCTTGACAAGATCCAAAATTTCAATTGGTGATAATTATTTGAAGAAGTGCAGAGACTATGTTAACCTACTTCTAGAGACATTTGCTGGAAATGAGTTGGTGCTATTGGTTTTCTTGTGTGAGAATCAAACAGGTCTGCTTTGGTTGTGTAATGATTTGCCAGTCCGGGAACATGAACCTGTACATAAGACCACCCTGCTGCAATTTTCTCTTGAAGAAACACTTCAAGCAATTGCGGATATGCCCCCTGGGAAGACTCCAGTTCCTGATGGAATCCTGGGGGACCTGGTCTGCTCTGAACCTGAGGTGTGGCGCCCTTAGTTAAATGAACTTTCAAATGATATACTGTCAGGTAAACAGGTTGTAGAATCATGCAAAAATGCTGAGATTATTCCAATCTATACAAAGGGAGACAGAGGTTTCACAAACAACTACTGAATAATTAGTTTCTTAGATAATATGCAAAAGATTTTTTGGCGCCAGATCCTGGATAGATTACAGGTCTGGATGAATGAGGCAAACATCATGTCACCATTTCAGGCTGGATTCCACTCCAGGGTTAATACAGTTGACTACCTCTTTTAGTTCAAACTTATAATATCTAAATACCTCAGGGTCTCGTGGGACCACCTCTTTTTGGCTGATTTGGTAACTTGGCTGCTATGGGTATCGATCCATTTCTGCTGGACATCCTCATCTCCTTGTGTTTGCTTTGTTTGCCCTAAGTTGGCAGGATATTCGCAGACGTGGGTCCCTTTCTCACTTTGCCACTGGATTCAAGCTAGCCTGGCTGATGAGGGGTGTTACCCCAAAAAACGGTTCCAGGATGCTTGTTTCTGGTCCAGGGATGACCTGGTTTGGCAGTTCGGGCTGGAATGTTCCCATGAGGCCCAGGGTCAAGACTGATTTGCATATAGTTGGAACTGAACTGAGGTGGTGAAGTGAGATAAAGAATGATGATGGATTCTATCCAGATCTGTGACTGGAGGGGAGTGTCTCAAAAGTTTCAGCACTCCGTCTATCATCTCCTTGTGTTTGCTTCATCCTCATAAGACTCCATAGTAACACCACAGCACAGGTTAGATGGGGACCTGACTTATCTCATCCCAGTGCAGCGTGGAGCAAGGCAGGGGTGTATACTTTTCACTACACATCAATGGTGTGGTTTCCTTTTTAGGCAAGTGTACAAATGATTTCCTCAAATTAGCTGGTTGCTCAATGTCAGCACTCTTATTTGCAGACATTACTTTTCTGCTTTTCTGCAATCCTTCTGGGCTCCACAATCTTTTGAATAAACATCAGGAGTTTTGTCTCATCCATGGGCTGGAGATGAACACCTCAAAATGAAGATCATGGTATTTAATCCACATAAATCTTATTGTCAGATTCCAAAGACAGTGTTGTCACTGATCTTTTGGGAAGGCCCAGCGAGGATGATGGAAGCAGCTATTTTCCCAACTCCCCTAACACTTCAACACAGGGAGCAAAGGTAAGATCTTACTGCCCCATGAGCAGTGCATCAGGGAAAAGGGAATGGGATAAAACAACAAACTGCGCGGGGTGGAGGAGGCATCACTCAGAACATCTACGCTCAGTACTGTTGAGATGCACCCTGTATGCAAGAGAGGAGAGAGAAAGGAGAGCATAAACACACACAAAAACCTTCCCCTATATAATGCACTCTAAACTGATAACTGATATCAACTCACCACTCACATCCACCAGGGCAGCCAGCAAAACACAAAGTCAAATTTCCAGCAGTTGGCCAGAGGCACTGTAGGAACAGCAAAACAGTTATAAAGGCGAAGTGAATAGAAGCAGGTCCGAATTGTAATCTAGAGAAAGCAAGCAAGTAACATAAAGTGATATGCATAAATGCAAAAGAAATGAGCCCAGACACAAGCACACCCCCAAACACTTACTTGGCAGTTAGTTGAATAGCACCGTCTTCCTACATGGGGTGAAACTCAATGTGGCAGGTTACTTGGAAATAAACAGATCCCTCCATAGCTTGCTCCTTTTTCCGTCACTGGAGCAGAGATCAAGACGTAAACAAAACAGCCATGCGCCTTCCTTTTAGCCTCCAAGGTAGAAAAGGGAAAGTCTCTCGGGAAACCGGAGTTGGAACAAAGGCAAAAGCCTAGGAACAGTGCACCACAGAATCAAGCACAAAGCGCTCCTCGGGTATAACGCCAGATCCAGGAATCAGTGAATGGCAGGTCGGATACCGCAAAGCAGGAATGACAAGCGTGGAGCAGTGGAGCGAATCAGGCTAAGTAGGGCCTACTCGCAACAGCTGACTTCCATTGCCTCTTCCTGTACCTGCCCCCATGGATGCTGGGAAATGTAGTCCCCCCAGCACTCATTTCCCAGTCTTTCTGCACAACCAGGAATAAGGATTGATGTGCCTGCGCCTGCTTTGCAGCAAGTTCCGAGACACGGTCATGACACTTATCAAGGGAGCTTTCAGCAGGTACTAGGCAAATTTGACTACTTGTGGGTTAGCATTGATAGGAGCAGGTCATGGAAAGATCAGACAGAAAAGACTGAGGCAGTGCTGTAAACTGCAATTGAATCTTCATGCAGCATAGGAAGCCATTTCAGTGGCTGTTAGGAACCCAAAGGAATTCATGTATTCATATTGTTTTTCCTTGAGAAAGAAAAGTTGATGTGGAGCTTTGTGGCAGCATTAACAACAGCCCTACATTAGTGGCCAATGCTTATTTTTTTCGTTCTCGTAGTGTTTATAAATAGTGTTTTTCAATACTCTAATCTAAACATGGAGCTGCATCCTCGGATACTTTAATGACACTGCTACAAAAGATGTAAAGTAATGACTGACTCCATGCGGCAGCAGGGTGAGCGCAAATTATACAATAATAAATGCATTGTTTCCTTTCTCTTTCAGTGGGAAACATCTCTTTTTGTATAGTCATCCCATTTTTACAGGTCTGATGGTGCTGGTTTTTATGGCTCTTAGGCACTGCTAACCATGCCCCAGTCAAGGTGCTATGACCCTATAAAAAGTTAAAATTGACTTCACTCCTGATTGGCAAATTTAACATAGCTATAAGTTCCTTGTATGTCCTAACAAAGTGTATCCAGGGCCTGTAAGTCAAATGTCACTAATTGACTGCAGAAGATATTGTGCCATCACTAAATATACAAAGCAAAGCATGTCTATCGGCTTGCCCCTGTAGCCCGGGTATGCCGTTTTAAAACTGTTAATTCCACCTGACAAAATCAACCTATTGCCAGGCCTATACCTTCCATTGTAATTCTAAAACCCCAAATGCAGGCCCTACTCACCCACAGTGGTACATAAAAGAGTAGTCACAGTGGAGAAAATTTGCAAAAGTATCAGAAAACACATATGTAGTTAATAGACATAAGTTGAGACAACACCAAAAATTAAATGTGATGAATCACTGTGATTTAATCAATTGGGCCAAGGTTGTCATAAGATCAATGGTTCAAAGGACAAACTGAATTACCCAATCACAATTTTCGGTCAAACAGGTGCATACAAGGTGATAAGTGAGGAGTTGAGGGTCAGTGCAGGTGAAGTGCAAGGGGAAGGTAGTGCATCAAAATACATCCACATTGAATTTCTGTAACCTATCCAGCCAGATTTCTGGCAAATACATTAAATGCAACAACATAAACAACAGATGCAGTTATAATATCACTGTCATCCAGGATTGACGTGGAATGAAAAAAGAAAAGTCGACATTTCGACCCCTGTGGGGACCAGCAAACTGTAAGTCTTGGAGGTGGGATCTTCTTCAGGACCAGAGGGTAAAGGGGTAGCACCTAGGGATAACAGTAAGGGTTATTACGGTGTGTCTGAAAGAAGGGGGAAAGGATCTCATAATGAAAAAATCAGAGAGAGATTTACCAGCGTCAGCAGGAATCCTTTGTGCTGGGAAATAAGAGTTTGGGCCTGCAGAGCTCCTGTGTGGAGGAAAACAAGAGAGCCAGAACTAGGGTCAGAATTCATGCTAATTGCTGATGGAGGAGAGAGCTATAAAAACCTAAATGGTAAGTATGTACTCACCATAAGGAATTGGGGGAATACCATAGGTAGACAATAACTATGGTAGTCTGATTAGTAGCGAGGCACAGAAGGTTCAAAAGTAACCTGTGGTTGAGAACAGAAACAAAAGGGAAAAAAACGTGGTGGAAACCTGAGAGGTAGGTAAAAATGGTGCGCTTGAACAGATGGGGCAGAGTACCCAAAGGTTGGCCTGGAAGATACTGTAAGTCAATTATGAGTAAAAAACGTGTAAGATGCTAAGTGTTTTAAAAAGGGGGTGAAGATTAGTATTGGGCAAGAAATTATGTGAATTTGTCAATAAAAAATTTAAAAACGCGGTGCCTTAAACGCTATTTGTGAGTTAAAGTACGGAGAATTTGGACGGGTATGTAAATCCACATGCGATCCAGTGAAACGCAAACGGGATTCAGGTCGTGGTCAAATGGGGATACAATGCCGTGTCGATGAGGGAATCAAAGCTTGCATGAATGTGAGCAGCGCGGGGACAAGGCCTTTGAAACCGACAGGCTGTGAACACAAGGTGTCGGGGAATACTGTAGATGTTGATAATCGTTGGCAAAACGAAAGTACATGTAAATGAGAGACGGCGCGGGATGGGGAACTTAAACCCGACAGCCGATGGCAGGAAGTCAATAAATGAGGAGGTTAGAAAGCTAATCTCTGACAATCAGAGAGGACTATACTGGTAAAAGCGCGCAGCTGGCTGCGGCGTGACATACCTCAAGGGAAGCGTCGAGGCTAACCCTGGAAGGTGTCACGTGACCACTTATGTACTAAGAAGAAGCATGCCTTTTTTAGAGGGCAGCCATTGTCGACCACCAAGGGGCAGGAGCACAAACTGGAACTAGAACAGGGGTCACGGCTGTGGCCAACAACAACAGGGTCAAGGATGGGACAGAGGCTGCCAGCAGGGTCCGAACCCACCCCAGAAGCAAGTGCGATTCCCCCAAGAACAGCATGGAGAGATTCAAACGAAGCGCCGGGTATACCATTGGTAACCACTATAAAGGACCCAATCATAAATCTGTCAAACTATGAATTAATCAATGACGAACATATGATCCTCAGCAAAGTCTTATCGTATGTCCCTACGACATACCCCAACAAATGTAATCTTCAAACTGAATTACACTGCTTTTTCCGTAAAATACGCCTGAGGCACTACTTCCAGCACTCGCCACCCTTCACCATCACATCATGTACTGGTTTACGAATCCCATCAACGTTTACACCTACCTCACAGATAGTCTCTCATCTGATCCTCACATATGAGAGTACGGTATTGAAGGAAGCACGCGAGGCTTGCTCAAAGAAGAAGTATGTTAAGCACAATGTCACCAGGGCTCAGCGCGAAGCCTTGGAGAAGCTCAAAAACAATCGAGATATCGTCATCAAACCCACTGACAACGGTGGGGCCATCATGGTTCAAGACGTGGAGGCCTACAAGAAGGAGCTTTACACGCAACTGAACGATGGAGTAAGTTACACAAGACTAAATCAAAATCCAACTAACAAGATTAGTATCATGATCCTACGGATAACGGAGAAGGGGAAGGAACAGGGCTACCTCTCCGATCAGGAATTTCAGTACCTTAATCAGAAACAGCCCCGTTTACCGACTATCTACACGCTACCTAAAGTCCCCAAAAACATGGAACAACCACCAGGACCCCCGATTGTTTCGGGGTGCAGCTCGATTCTGGAGCCTCTCTGTAAATATGTTGAGTTTTTCCTGAAACCGTTGGCTGAAAAACCAGAATCTTACCTCCGCGAAACCATGCAAGTTATTAGCCTTGTGGACGGGATGCTCTTTGACCCAACTACACAAATTCTTGTCACGATGGACATTGTCTCATTGTACATGAGCATCCCACATCAACATGTACTTCAAGTGATGGTGAAATATCTGAACACAAGGGTATTACCTGCTCATGTACCAACCGAGACCGGGTAAGGAGGATTTCACTACAGGGGAGAACTTTGGTTCTAGAGTAGGAAACTCCCTTGTCTGTAAACAAGTAAAACTTCACGACACCTGAAACTTTTCCTCCTCTAATTTTGCTTGTTTTCTTTTAGGTGACCCCCTTCTCTGTTATTATTCCCACACTCACTCTGCTTTCTAATTGCTGTTATCTTATCCAAAATAACCAAAACTGCTGCAGCTTGCGAGCCGGCATCCCGTATATAGTAACAATTTTCCAGTGTGTTACATGTTGCAGCAACATCCTGTTTCCTCCCTCAGACGGGATTGTAGATAGTTCCCTGTGGCCTTCCATTCCAACTTTGAAAACAGATTTCAATATGCTAAGCAGACTCAAAGCGCTATTGTTTCAACAAGAAGTGGCTCTCACATCAGCTTGTGAGACCTTCAAATTGCAGGTCGCGAGAACATCAAGTGAGATTCAGTAATTGCTAAACACAAATCTCCCTCTACATTTCAGAGACTTAATGCACCAAAAATTTAATGCGTCTGATACAGGAGGCTTGGCCCACTTTTTTAAGGTGGTGGGCTTTGGCCTTGCCACCTCATTTCTGACTATTTTTCGAGTAATCCCACCAATTATTCATTATATTTTTTCTAGCGTATTTGAGGGTTTCCCCTGCTGCTCCACTTGGTTTGTGGAGTGCTGTTACTTCTACTGCTGCTCCGTAATGGCTGCTCGACCTGTGGTACTACCCAGCCGGGACCAGTTGCTGCTGTACCGTGAACGGATGCAGCAGCTTTTTGGTTTATTGCCATTGGAAGCTCTTAACATTGACTACTAGCTGACCTTCCTTTATGCCTGCTTCACCTGCGTGCAACCTTTCTTCTACTGCCTCCTGTGCCCTTTTCAATGGGCCCTGGATGTCTGCCTTTCCCTGCATTACACATTGCCCTGGATTGTAAACTGTTGATGGGTCCGTTGATGGCCTATGACCAGGACTGTTCAGTGGGTAGGCGCTTTGTGTACGATCCTACACTTAAACTATCGGCAGGCTTGAGTACCTGTGCTCGTACGTAGCACCTCTTGCATCGGAGTTTCATTGAAGTTAACACATGTTGTCCGACAATGCTCCTGACTGCTTCTGGATATGAGGAGCATGTCTGCTCGTTCAATTTGCTTAATTGGATGGCATACCTTTTTAATATTGAAGGGTCTGACAGCTTGTTGGAATTTATGGCATTCCACCCATCCCGCAAGGTCTTTGGCCCAGGAGATACGCTGTGAATGGATATCCTGTTGAATATCGTACATTTTCATTTCACAATGGTTCTGATTTGAATTTGAAGGCTCTTTAGCCTTTCACTGAGATGCTGTGCCTCTGCTTACCTCTGACTTCGGTTTTAGTCCAGAGCTACTGACCTACCCAAGGGGAGGGTCTCACATGGCCCATGGGGACATTGTTGTCTTCTCTAAGTTAGCATGAGCAAGCTGCAGATTGTCTGCTGCTTTGCACACATTACTACACAAGTTTATTTTGCAAATGCCTCTTTTGATGTTTTTCCATGAGAACCTTTCACTGTGTATACTCTCTGCAGGTTCCTGGGATTTAGTCAGAACATTGTGAACAAGGTCTATCAACAGTGCCCCTTGTACTTCTGTTCTGGTCAGGCCTTAACGCCTAGAAAAACCATACCGATTTAGCTGTTGTTTGGGAATACGTACTTTGGTCTTATTGGAATACACAAATAGGTGACACACTTGGAGAGGGACCTTTCGAGGGGGAAGAGCAGGACAGCACCTACGATGTAGATGCTTCCATACAAGGGGAGGGAGATTAGGCTACATTGTCAATTTATAATAACAACTCCTTTCATGATTTACGGACTAATTGCTATGCTTACCATATTTGTGTTATGCATTTTTCTGGTTGTTGTGTCACATATACAGCATTTAAGAGCATGTTAGGTCAAATAAATATTTTAAACTTGTTCGAGTTTCTGTCAGATCTTATTGTGGACAAGTACAAGAGTGTGGGCGAAAGGGTGTGTCTTGCAACCGCGAATCCTGAGAGAGACGGGAGTGCTGTGTTCTGGGGTGTCTAATCATTTGTCTCTCTGTGAGTGAGTAGGAGAGCAAGTGAGACACAATAGCTAGTCGGTCCTGGACTATGGGTACTAAGGTGGTAGGATGACCCAGTCCCTATGTACTAAGGTCCCATAATTCTACGCAGAGTAATGTGTTTGTGCAGAATCCCTGCAACAGAAGGAGCTCACTATCTACAATGGGGAAAACAGATTTGGCAATTTTGCCCTCACCAAGGCTTATAAAACATATTTTTTAATATTGCTGCTTATAGTTACATGGCACCCTACCCCTGGGGAATCTAAGGTAGACTTTAGGGGTGACTTATATGTACAAATAAGGTTGATTACTACTTTGGAAGTACCTTTAATTCCAAAGTAGAATTGACATATATTTACAACTTAAAAGCAGCTTAGAGGGTCAAGCCAACTCTGATGACATAACCCTGCAAGGGTCGGCAGGTGAGCCCAATGTCCTGTTGGTGCTGAGCATGTTGCCCCTCCCCTTTTCTCTTTCCTTCGGCTTCTGGGGATGCTTCGAGTGCAGAGACTCACAGTAAGGCGGCAGTGAGGTGTGCACTTCGCCATTGGCGTGTTGAGCGGGTTTTTTGAGGTAGCGGAGACAGCAGAGGAAGCCTGCTGCCCCTGCGGTGCTTTGTCTGCAGACACGTGGGTTCGGTGCTTCAGGCGGGGAGTCTTTGGTAACCCACAAGGGGTCGCGGAGCCAGCTGAAGCTGCTAGAGGTCTTTCAATTCAATTTCAAATACTTTATTCAACAATTAAGTTGTAAAAGTGACATAAAACAATATACACACAATTTCAACACATATTTACATTTAAAAATCACAATATTAAAAAGCATATAATAGGATTTAACAGTACGCATGGGTACATTAGTGAACCAACTCATAAAATATTACAATCCAGTCAAATTTCTAATAAAGAGTTATTTTAGCATTTGATCGATTTAGACCGAATGGCCCAGGCCCACTTAATGTATTTTGACATTGCAATAGAAATTGTCGGGCTTGGGTCAGTTGACAAGATTCTCATGGCTACCTCATATCTTCGGATGCCCAGCAATCGGCAAACGGGTAGTACCCATTTCTTGCGTGGGATGGTATAGAGCGGACAAAAAAGGACAAAGTGACTCATAGATTCATGCTTGTCCAGACACTTTGGGCATCTACTTTCTGACCCCACTACCCAATGAGATGTAAATAATCGCACCGGAAGTGTGCCTATACTGATCTGGAAAAAAAGTTTTCGATCAGACGGAACTTCTATTAAGCCCCAATACGGTTCCAGTCTGATGTCAGGCTTAAATTCCAAAAATCTGCCAGTTAAAGTAGATGAGCAACCCTTAGTATATGATTCTGAGCTGATCATCTCCCAATATCTATTTTTCAAGAGGTCTTTTGGAGGGAAATCTGCATTAGAAGGGTCGTCCCAAAGATCTCTCATTCCCATGCGATATAGTAATAATTTTAGAGATTTCAGCCATTCTATCTTATGGGAGGAATCTTTTTCTATGATTTCCTTTAGGCCCATTGCATAATGACTAAGCTCATCAGTTGTCCATACCCTACACCAATATAGCAGAGGACGCAGATAGGCTACATCCTGCAAAGATTTTAAGCCAAGATCACGGAAAAGAGGTAACAGGGGGGTGCTCTGGGGAACACCAACAGCTTTCCGGATATACTCCTTTTCCATGGTATTCAACCGCTGTGGATTTTTACCATACCCCCACAGCTCAGACCCATACAGAGCCGAACTACGAATTTTCATCGTATATATTTCTAAAAATGGCTCCATTGGCTGAGACTGCGAGGCTTTAAAGCGTTTCATTAGAATACCAGACTGTTGTTGTTGTTTCAGTATCGAAAGTTCTATATGGTTATTCCAGTGCATGTTTTTCTGCAGTGTTACTCCCAACTATGTAAATGCATCGACCTGTTCTAGTGGGGATCCATTCATGAGAATTGCACCTTTAAATGGTCTGTGCATTTTATTGGGTCTAGGACCATTGAGCACCATGAACTTGGTCTTTGCGACATTGATTTCTAGTCCACGCAATAGACAAAACTCTTCGAAGCGGCGCAAGGTAAGCTGGAGACCACTCGGAGTTTTCGAAACCAGCAAAGTGTTATCCGCAAACATGAGGACCGGGACGCGAGCTCCAGCCAGAGCTGGGGCATCCGTGGGGACCCTGGAGAGGAACTCTGCCACCCCATTAACGAAGAGTGAGAACAGGGTAGGTGCCAAGACACAACCCTGCCGCACACCCCGCTCCACGGGGAAGGATTCGGTAACCTCTCCAGGTTTACCCCAACGGACCCGAGCAAAATTGTCCTCATGTAAGCGGACGACAAGTGCCAGCAACTCCGGTGCCATGCCCAACTCCTTGAGTACTTGCCACAGTTTACTACGCGGGACCAAATCAAATGCCGCCCGCAGGTCGACAAATACTGCGTACAGGACACCTTTGTCTAGAACCACTGTCCTCCAGTACAGTATTAAAAATCTAAAGACCTGATCGATAGTGCTGGTCCTAGGGCGGAAACCAGCCTGTAGAGGGCTCAAGATATTTGCATCCTCCATCCAGGTCTGGATTTTCCCCAGGACCAGCCGTCCGATAATTTTTTGTATGGCATCTATTAGGCTAATAGGTCTGTAGTTACTAGCCAAGGACTTATCCCCTTTTTTGTATATGGGGACTATTTCGGCGCCTTTCCAAGATTGAGGTATGGCCATGCCCTGGGCAATGGCAGTGGCCAGGTAGGTAATATAAAGGCGCCATCTCTGTCTATCATATACGAACACATCTACGGGGATTAGGTCCATACCCGGTGCCCGGCCTAAATTTACAGTATCGAGAGCTCTGTCAACCTCCTTAGCACTAAAAGGTGGCTCACTATAAAAAACAGGTTCATATTCAAACTGGCTATCATCAGTATCCCTAGCATACTGACTTTTAAAAAACTTTATCCAAGCATCCTGGGGGACGGAATTATGTGGACTTTCTATAACTTCCCCCCTTTTCCACTTAAAAATGTCCCAAAACTTCTTTTGGTTCTTACCGCTACACGCGATCTTAAGATCTTGCCATTCGCTCTCCTCCCACTCCTTTCTGGCGTTCCATTGTACCCGCTTATAATTACTCCGTGCTTGTGTTATTTTACTCAAATCTTTAAGTTTAAGCGCAATTCCTAGTTCTTCCCGTGCTTGCTGGCAATTACTATTAAACCAATTATTTTTTTTTTTTTTGCAGAACCGTTTTCCTAAAGTTTTTTCACAGAAATAGTTTTTAAGTTTTGCAAAAAATGTAGTGTGTATATTCTCTACATTTATATCAGATTGGCTATTATTACAATCCGTCCCCATTAATGACAACACCTCATCCAGACTACTTTTTATTTTGTCGACAACTTTTTCCCACTTCAGGTGACGTTCATCGTTTGTAAGTTGGGCAGGTAGGCCTTCCATAACATTTACTTTTGACGTACTTTCTCCCATACCTGACCTGAAGTAGGCTACTAATGGGTTATGGTCACTTTCAATTCGAGGTTTTACCATCATATCCTCGAGACCATGCCACATCCCCAGATGGACCAAGATATAATCTATAGTGCTAGACCTAACACCGTTATCAAAGGTTATGCACCTCTCTCTATCAGAGGGTGTCCTGCCATTTGCCGCCCTCAATTGGTTGGTCAGGCAGAGCCCCTTTAGGTAAAGGGCAGCCTCAGTCCATTTACTTGCTACTTTTATCTCAAGCTACGGGATGCCCCATCTTAAGTCCTCCTCCTCCATTAAGTGCAAGTCATAGTGATCCTACGGTTCGAAGGTCGTATTGAAGTCACCTGCTACTAATGGGAATATATTAATAGATCTTGACTCAACAAGAAAATTAAGTGTTGCTACCACCTCCGACTTTTTACCCCCCGGCAATCCTCTAGCATACACATTATAAATGTCTATGCTCGAGTTTGATGGAAAATTTAATCTTATGCCTAGGATATCGTTGTGCTGGTTTTGGAAGGGTTGGATTTTACACTTTAAAGATTGTTTAATCCATATAACCAAGCCTCCTACTGGACGGCCCTTTGGCTTTTTGACTGCAGGGACGTAGAAGTTCAAATAACCTATCCTGAACACGGGCTCTACCGACAATGTCTCCTGAGAGAGGCAGTCATCATGGGCATCGATAAAGTCGGTCCATAAGGGTGACGCTAATTTAGTTCCTATACCAGCCACATTCCAGGATAAAAGCGTTGTGCATCCTGCAACACCAGGGGTTCCTTTAAGTTGACCTATATTCGTACCAGGTGGAATTCCAGCTGGTATTCCCTGTCCAGACTCAGGGCATGAGACTTGCTCTGCATCTCTAATATTATATCTTGATACAGCAATTGTATTTATATCATGGTCAGCTCTGAGGTCCACCATTCTCGACATCACAGCCAATTTATTTCCATAGTCTATCTCAGGGACCGCATGCTCCTTTACAAGACTGAAGCAACCGCTGTTGTACTTCTGTCAATCGCAATCAGTCAGTCCAGACAGCACATCATATCGATTAAAGGATCTAATGTCCCCCATTGGTTGACCCATGTGCACATCTCTCCTTCCAAATGTCCTAAACAGAGGTCGGGGTGATGGAGCATAAAAATAAGACAGTGGCATCGTTCTTACTGGGGATGAAAGATCAGCAATCTGGGACCAACCGCAAATATAATCAACGCAGTGTTTATCCCTAAAATTGACAATGACACAGTCACCCTTAATTGTCTTAGGTTTGCTGCCCACCCAATTTACCCTCCTTGCGAATAAGATTTCAGCTCGCATATTATCCGGCAAAGGCCGTTTAGTATTGAGCCAAAATGTACATTTGTTTTTTAAGGCCCAATACGTTTCCCTGGTGCCATTTGCCAAAGGTGGAACGCCGGTCAGAACGACTACATATGGGGCAGCCTCGGGGGGAAGGTGTATGTCAATCAAATCTGAGGGGGGCTGGGCCAAAGATTGAGCCTGTACGGACTGATCAGCATTATTTGTTTGGATGGGTAAAGTTCCATTAATTCCGTCATCAGCTGGATTAGAATTTGGGATGGCTTTTCCGTTTTGCTTGTAGGCTTCTTTCACTATGCCACATTGTTCTGTTGGCCTTTGTATTTCAGTATTTACAGCCACATTAACTTGAGCGTTCTTAGTGCTGTTAGATTTATTACATCCAGTTTGGTCATTGGCACATCCCAGTTGGCAATTCGGTCCACTTCCACCAGCCCTTTGCCGCGCCGTAGACCATGCCAGTTCCATGCACACAAGTCTGCTTTCGATAGACCCTAGCCTTTCATAAATAGGAGCACATACGTTGTTTAAAATTGTGTCCAACTTTTTCCAAAAAGCTTTGTCTCCCTGTTTCACAGGGTCACCCCCCTCAGGTGACAGGAAATTTTGCCTTCCTTCTTTTGTGGTAGTTTGAGGGCATGGAACAGCATCTGATCCCGAGCTGACCATGGGACCAGGGTTCGCCTTTTTAGCTACCATGGGCTGCTGGCCACCTCTGCGTTTATTTTTCCCGGTTAGGCCTGTATACTGTTTAACACAACCCCCCTTGGCACTACTTGCAGAGCGGGTCTTAATGGTTGTTAAGGACTTAGGTTGTAACATGGCAGTATCTGCTAACAACCCATCCGCCGCATCACCCAACGCTTCAGGTAGGGGGGGAGAGGGTGATATAACTACGCTGTTACCCACTTCCAGCACGGGGGATGTTAACCCAACAGTTGTCAGGGTAGCATGCGTGTGACCCGGTGGAGATCTGGAGCTCGCGATGGTTCCCAATGATGATCTCTTATCGCATAAAACATCCAGAGACAGTCTTTTTTCGGTTAGTTCTATGTCCTTGGCCAGAGCTGACTGGACACGCACGAGGAAATTATCAAGGGTTCCCATTAAGGCTCCTCCTGTTGAGACCGGGGGCATGCCTTCTCTATTTCCAAGCTTGCTCATTTCAGACTGAGCAAGTATCTACAACAAATCCGACTGATAGTACAAATCAAGGATCCCCAGCAAACACAGTCTCACCTTCAGATCTTCTTCCTCAGATGTTAGGGGGTGGGCCCTGCCCGGCCTTGATCGGTCACGGACGGGCTCCGACGGGCCCGCCCTTGGCCCGGGCTTCGCGCCGCGCTTCGTCCCGCTAGCGCGAGTGCAGGTGCCAATAAGTACGTAGGAGGGGTCTACAGGGGGTGTGGCTGGGAAGAGGACCCAGATGCGCCGCTGGTGCTCCGTGCGCTTAGAATGCTGGTCCTCGCAGTCCCGCCCTCCTCGATGGTCCGTGGCTGTGTAGATCGTAGCGCCAGTAACGGGAATCAGGGCACACAGAGTTCAATGAGGTTGGGAGCTTTTATCTCCGAGCGGCTCCCGCGAAGCGGGGGCCGCGAGTCGCTGCAATAATCAGGGGGAGTGGCTGGGAAGAGGACCCAGCTGTGCCGCTGGTGCTCCGTGCGCTTAGAATGCTGGTCCTCGCAGTCCCGCCCTCCTCGATGGTCCGTGGCTGTGTAGATCGTAGCGCCAGTAACGGGAATCAGGGCACACAGAGTTCAATGAGGTTGGGAGCTTTTATCTCCGAGCGGCCCCCGCGAAGCGGGGGCTGCGAGTCGCTGCAATAATCAGGGGGAGTGGCTGGGAAGAGGACCCAGCTGCGCCGCTGGTGCTCCGTGCGCTTAGAATGCTGGTCCTCGCAGTCCCGCCCTCCTCGATGGTCCGTGGCTGTGTAGATCGTAGCGCCAGTAACGGGAATCAGGGCACACTTTCAAGGATGGGAGCGACGGAACTGGATGCCAATGGATGGCGCTGGCGAGGAGCTGTTGAAATCTTGAGGATTCACGAGGACTGTGAGCGTGGGACTGCGAGTATGGAGTAGGGGTGCAGCGGATCACCAGACACTACATTACCATCACCGAGCTGAGTCTGCAGAGACACAGTAAGCGTTACCTCTGTTAATCTGTGAACAATCCATGAGCTGCTTTCTTTTATAAATCCTTTATAAACCCTTTAGAGTGCCAGCGCTTGTCTACAGTTGTCTATCTATAGTACGTGCTGGTTGGAACTCTCTAGCAGATTGCTGGTTGCTGCATAGCTATCCTTAAGCTGTCTCTTGGGTGACTCTCGGGCAGCCTGGCCCTAAACAAGTGACTCTGTGCCTCGGTGGGGGCTCATGAGGTGGCCGGCGGCTCACTGGGTGACAACAATGTGTCCTACGTGTCCTACATGGGATAGTGAAGAGAAAGCTTACGCAAAGTGAAGATAATTATGGGCTTGGACGGTGAGCTATGCGTCAGATGGTTTTGAGAGGGGCAACAGCATGAGCAGGAGCTCCAGCCGTAGCCCCCGCTTCTCCATCGTCGGCCCAGAAAGCTAGACATCAAGCAGCGCAGTCCCGTATTTTGGCAGCCAGGAGAGCAAAAATTGTCCAGAAAACTAGTGGAGAAATAAGCACCAACAGCTCACAAGTGGCTCTTCTATCTCAGAAGTTCTCTTCTACGCTAGAAAAGAGATCTGAGGGCAAAGACAGAGTCGTAGGGGCAGTGGTAGTGGAGTCGAGTGCGCCAGGATCTGTTGAAACATGTAATAGGGGGCTAAAACTGGTTAATCCTCTTAATCCTCCTAAGGAATACCCTGTATTCTCTATAAATCATAAAATTAACCAGATGGCTAATATGGCTAACACGGTGCCCGCAAGGGACAAGATACTTCCTGAAGAAGCTGCCCCGGTTATTCAGGAAAAAGGTGCTGCCACCACCATGGGTACTATGGCCCCTTTAGGAAAGGAAGGAGAGACATTCCTCGAAAAAGGTTCAGAGGATCAAGCTCAATCGATGCAGCTGGTAGGGTCTGTGCAAGGGGTAACGCTGGAGATGGTGAGGCGGAATTCAAGGATACGTGAGGACCTGGGGTCTCTATCCCCTTTTCTACACCACGGTCTGTTGATGGAAATGGGGCCAGAAGTGAGGGCCAATAGCGTTGCTAGTGTTGGAAGGGCTACCACTGGTACTGCTACTGATATGGCCCAGTCTTTAGTTGTCCCGATGGACCAGATGCAACAGCTCTTTGAGACCATTCTGGCCGAAATCCAGGACTGCAAGACCTTGCAAGCTCAGGAGCTCTCTTTATTTCACCAACGTTTAGATACAATTGAAACCATGGTACAGCACATACCTGAAAGATTCAAAGAGCTGAAGAAACGGGTATCTGATATTGAGGACCGATCTGCATTATGTGGCTCTGATATTGTCTCTCTCCAGAAGAAGTTTCAGGCCTCCCAGAATAAGATGGAGGAGATGGAGAACTATGCGAGACGCTCAAATCTGCGTTTCACAGGGTTTCCAGAAGACAGTGAACGCATGGACAGCCAGCCTAATCCAGTGACTTATATTGAATCAATAATCAGAGACCATTTGCTCGAGAAGGCACCTGAAGACCTTACAGTAGTGCGGGCCCCTAGAGTTCCCTTCCAGAAAATTACAGGGGAAAAGTGTCCCAGGGCAATGATTGTGAACTTTTTGGATTATCGTATTAGAGAGGCAGTACTGACTAAGGCAATCCAGGAAAGAGAGATTGTTGTACCAAGCGGGGGGTGAGTACGAGTATTCGCCAATATGCTGGAAGTAGCAGCATGGAGACGGAAGGACTTTGTTGGGATGTTAAGCCAATTTAAGAATGCGGGAGCCAAGGCCTCGATAGCGCAGCAGTCCAAATTGAGAGTTCTATGGAAAGGAAGGTTCCATATATGTCCTACTTTCAAAGAAGCCCAAGATCTATTACAGAAGATCGTTCAAATAAATGAAAAATAAGAGACTCAAGTAGACTCAAGTAGAGTTTTCTTGTATATAACAATTGGCTTACTGAGAGAATTGTACGATTTTTCTTTGCCTTCCTGCTTTGCATTTTGGCCTGTTGCCATTGTGTACTGTACTCTCCTTTAAGGGGGGGGGGGGGATGAGTTGAAATGCACTTTATATGGCATACCCCTTTTCTGCAATGTGTGTTGAGGTAGAAAATTAGCATTTTTGCACTAACGATCATTGCATTTGCTGCAGTAAGCTTATAGCTGATGATTTTGTATGGCACTTTGCACATTGCACTTTACCTTTCCTACCAGTTCTTGATTTTTTAAGGCGGAGAGTTTTTTTTTTTTACTGTAATGCACTTCGCGATAATTGCACTTTCTTTATAATATGCTAAAGGCTGGGGGGAAGGGACAAGGAAAAGGGAAAAAAGGAAAAGAAAAAAAGAGAAAAGAGGAAGGAGAAAAAAGGAAGGAGAAAAAACTAAGAAAAACTGTGTTTTTTGCACTAATGAATTGTGCATACTACACTTTATATGTTGCCCTTTTTTTGTAAGGTGTTGGAAGGCCAAAAGCAGAATTTTTTTAGCTAATGTGCTCTGCATGGCTTGCTGAATATGTCGTACTTCTATCTTGCAATGTATGTATAGGCAGGAAAAAAATGTGTATGCTTATAGATGGAATCTTTAGTATTGCATTTTTTCACATTGCACTCTACTTCTTCTCCATGTCATTAATCACTTCCTGTTTTTTTAGGCTAAAATCTTGCACCATTGCACAAATTATACTTTGATTTTGAATATTTTCCTCAGGAATTTCCACTTATTGAAATATTGAAGTGCTTCTGTACTTCTGAACTTTTGTATTGTGTTCCTTCTAAGCTGATATCAGCTACTACGCAAGAAAGCTACGGGCTTTTTGAGGCAATTTATATATTTTAAATATCCCCTGGTTAATATAATTGATGTTTTTTTTTATAGAGGTGAAGGGGGAGGACGTGCTCCCAGGTGCCAAGTCAAGGCACCCTGTTGTTGGAGGGAGGCTGCGGTGGTGAGGGAAGGGCTACCTCACCCCACAGACAGTTTGAGGTGGGTAGGGAGAAGGGGGAAGAGGTGTGTAGCATTAAGGAAGTAAAACTTCTTGTCTAAAGGCGTATGAGGAAAGCCAGCATATCAGGACATTTTTAGCCTGTTCCACAAAAACGCAACAGAGCAAACAGCCTATTCCACAAATTTGAAATCCTAGTACTAGGTGCCTGGTGAACGATAAAGATGGAATTGCTGATATTTTTATATCACATTTCATCAAGATATATGCGGAAGTCCAGATATTTGACACTCGAGCGCTTGCAGATTATTTTACAACAGTACACCTGCCTAAGGTCGGTGAGGAGGACTGTATGCTTTTGAGTGAACCGATTACAATCCCAGAACTAAGTGAAATCGTAAAAAAAAATGGCAAATGGGAAGACGAGTGGCAATGATGGGATCCCTATTGAAGTATATAAACTGTTTTTAAATGAACTCGCCCCGTTCTTGGAATTACTATATAACCAAATTATGGCCGCAATGGTCGTTTCAGACAGATTTAAGGAATCAGTTTTGATCTTAATATTAAAGAAGGATAAGGACCCTAAAGATCCAAGTTCTTATCGCCCAATAAGTCTACTAAATGTGGACTATAAACTTCTCATGAAAATCTGGGCAAACAGAATTGCGGGCTGCGCGCATTACTTAGTACATGCAGATCAAACAGGGTTTGTGCCTGAGAGATCTATGGCCTCGAATACTTTCTATCTGATTCAAGCCATCGACTATATTTCTGCTGGTAAGGAGGCTGCGGCCATTTTAATGATGGACTCAGAAAAAGCATTCAACCTGGTGGATTGGCAGGCCCTCTTCTTTATTTTGGGAGAGTTTGGCTTTCCACGCCATCTGATCAAGATGCTAAAGAGAATTTATAGGGGAGCCATCGCAAAAATAATTATAAATTATGAGGTAGCGGGAGAGATAAGGTGGGGTACTAGGCTGGGATGCCCCCTCTCCCCCCTCCTGTTTTCACTCTTTATAGAGCCACTAGCAATAACAATCCTTTCCAACATACTAATCCAAGCCCCCCTGGTAGAAAAGGCCAAAATAAAGTTGTTTGCTGATGATTTGATCTTATACCTGGACCCAGAGAAATCCAGGCATTTACAGAATTGGGGGCTTATAGGGTTAATCAATCTTAAATGGAGCTTCTTCTATTTAATGCAACAGAAATAGAGCTGCCAAAAGGGTTGACATTTTTGCCGCTCAAACCTATTAGATATCTGGGCCTGTATGTGACAGTGGACTTCCTTCAACTCTTTCACCTGAATTATTGTAGAACACTTGACAAAATAAAAAATAAAAAGTCTGTTAGAAAGATGGGCATTATTGCCCCTGTCAATAAAAGGTTGAGTCTCTCTGATAAAAATGTCGATTCTCCCTTTGTTGTTATTTTTATTCTTAAATCTTCCTTTAAAGAATCCAATCTCGTACTTTAATGAAGTTGATAAGGTGTTTCGGGAGTTTATCTGAGCTAAAAAAAAAACTCTTGAATTAAGCTATCTACATTACAATTGGATGTAGAACAGGGCCTTGCAGTACCTCATTTAGCTACTTATTACCAAGCTGCATTACTTAGCATACCAACTCAGCTTCTGGCCCCTATTTCGAAGTTTGATAATTTTTTATTTAATCTTATGTTAAGGGAGAGTGCTATTAAGTTACCAGCATTCTTGCACACTGCAAAACTACCAAAAAGAACAAGATACAAGGTTGTGAATATATTATTGAGCCGTATCAAGGGATTCAATAAAAATTATAATATTCCATCATGCCATGCACATTCCTCTCTTTATGACTGTGAGGTATAGGGACTTAAACTCCCACAAAAGTAGACAGGAATGGCTATGAGTCCGTGAGCTTGGCCACAGGGCATTGAGGGCGGCCAATTTTCAAAGAATGTCCTTCCTTTCTAGATGGGTGGCCTACTACACTCCCTCCAGGCTCCATAAATGGTTTCCTATGTTACCGAATGATTGTTTTAGATGTAATCTGCCTATATTCTGTTGGGTTTTTGTAAATTGGGCGACTTTTATAATGGTACTAATCAGATGACGTGGGAGGCTTTTGTAACACAATTTGAAGTGCAGAGCCCTGATCTCTGGCTAAGCTTTAGGCAGAGTTCATGCTTTCTCCGGACTAACTTCAGAGGAATCAGTGAGAGAGCTAGAGTAATTTTAAAAGCTGCCTTTGAGTCAAATTTATCGGGCATTGGCAATTGGTAAAAGTTACTACGTCAGGAATATATAATGAAATAATGCTCCCAAAAATCGCTCAGGAAACCAACTGTTGGTTCAGTAGACAGAAATGGCTACGAGTTTGTGAGTTTGGCCACAGGGCATTGAGGAAGGCCAATTTCCAAAGAATGTCCTTCCTTTCTAGATGGGTGGCCTACTACACTCCCTCCAGGCTCTATAAATGGTTTCCTATGCTACCGAATAATTGTTTTAGATGTAATTTGCTAGAGGCAGGTGATTCGCCACATATATTTTACACTTGTCCGAGATTACAATACTTTTGGGAAGAGGTTTTTAGGTTTATTAGTAAATGTGTGTCAATAGATATCTTTCCATGTGCATCGTTGGCGCTATTCGGTTTCTCTTATGTAGCTGTTCAGCTCTCATTATACGTGTAATTTTTCGTTTCCCTAGCCATAGCAGGAGCCAGTTATTTAATTTTACAGAATTGGAGATCTCAGAAAATACCTACAATGGCCCAGTGGCTACACAAGATGGAGAGGACTTACAAATTTGAGGAGGCCTACGCAAAGAGGATAGGGGCGGTGCAGAGATTTGGGATGACATGGAAGGGCTATGTCGCAACCACGCCCATAAATGATACTATTTGACTTATCTATGGGGAATCTCCAGGCCAAGACTGTAATCATACAGGTCATCAAGATAGAGGGTCATATGTTATCACAGATTTGATGTTTAGAATGCTGGTATTGTATATCATGTAAAATGGGATATGAATGTGCGCTTTCTTTGATTGTACATTTCAAATGTGAGACTCAATATGCAATAGGTTTTATCTTCTTTGCTTCTCGGTGTATTTTGTGTATCATTTTTATCAAGTACTAATGGATTATGAAATTTGTTATACTTATTGTCTATTTATTATATGTGATTGGAAAGTCTGCAAATTTATCTGCTATATTTATGTGTTTCACACTCAATAAAGAAAAAAAAAAAAAACTTAAAAGCAGCCTGTAAAGCAGGGCTGGCTTTTAAAATGACATCAGGCAAAACAGCAGTGCACACTCTAGTGCAGGAAATCTACTGGAACTCTAAACTTCCCTGCCCTACTTTATAGTAGGGACTTATAGGTAGTTTGAATCCACTTTTCTATATTGTATGCTAGGGACTTACAAGGGTCAGTCATTGCCAATTGAAATGATACCTAACCATTTACTTTCAATCAGAGCACATACCCTGGTTCTGGTTAGCAGAGCCCGGGAAACAATCAGCCAGAAAGTCTGCACCTAGTAGTTAAAATGGGAGGGGGGACACTGCAAACAGGTCCTGATTTCTCTGAAATTTGTTGAAAATGATACGTTTAGAAAGTTGTCTGTGTCCTGCCTGAGCCAAATGCGCCTTTGTAACACTTTTCAGTGTCACCTGACTGTTGTTGACTCCTTTGTGGTGAGAAATGTATTGATCCCAGACAGCAGACAAAGGGATTGGTTGTGGGGAGATGTTGTTCTCCCTGACAGAATGGCCATCTGAGCTGTGCTCAGAAATGTAATTAACTTCAAAAGGATGCCTACCATGTCACAGGCAGATGTAGCTCACTCCTGGGCCTGCCACCTCTATTGTCCTGCTTGCCAGCAAGGCACACATCCCAGTGGAAGAGGAGTCGCCACTAGAACCAATTTTGAGTGACCGCAAGGGGTATTTGCCTATTCTCATAGCCATATCTCTCAGTAAGCACCAGGAGCTCTGCACAAGGGAATTATGGTTAAACCATCTTGGTTTTAGGTAGAAGAGGGCACTGTAAGATAGTTTACAGTAAAACACACAGGATGTACTGCAAATGTGTTTAGGGTCACTTGTGGGAATTATTGGTTAGGGACTGGCCATGAGTTTTCCCCAGCCAGAAGCTACAACTGAGCATAAATGTGGCACCCCCAGTACCCTCCTCCCAACACTGCTGGGCCTGTGGAAGACCGAAGAAGTACTGCACCTGCTACTGTGACCTGTGAGGAGAATATGAAGAGCTGGAAATGCTCCCACATTTACCCAGACCGAGAGATGGACTCCAAGGGTCAGTTGACTGGCTGCCTGTTGACCTACAGGACACAAAAGCTGCAAGAAGCCCACTTTCTTGAAGAGCCAAGTTGACAACTTTTAAATCGGCCAGCCCAGGAACATGCTGGGGGCTTCTACTGGAGTGAGTTGTGACCCCTAAATGTTATCGCTAAGGTCGTGGGAACCTTAGCTAAGTGTCAGAGTGTACTCCTCCTGCCCAAACTTAAAATGCTGGGACGTTTTAGCCAACTTTTTCTCTGAAGAACCAGAAGGAGGCCGGGACTGCAAATAAGCCAATGTCATTGACGCTGAATTGCTATCCAGATCTAACTTGATGATCAGCCCTGCTGAAGGAGATCTGACTTCCAGAAAAGTTCGTAGGACGTAGAAGACTTCATCGAGTTTGATGCTGAGCAAAAGTAGCATGACGATGAGACATTCTGGGGCAAGTATGCTGGACTTCGCCTGCTCAGTGTTTGCCCACTTTTGTTGATAAATGCACCGGAATTCCTATCTTCAAACCTGTTGTTGTCAAACTCAAACATGGATCCAGCTTGCATTTTCCGGTGCCTACGAGTCTTGGGTGATTGACAATGTTCCCTAGAAACCTTTATAAGCCTGAAGGTAAGTCTTTGTGTGGGACCTGCTGGGCCTTGTATTCAACTAGCATTCCATCAGGGTTGTACTCAAACATTACCTTTGTCACAGTGTGTTTCAATCAGATATCTGTAGTTGGTGCTTTTTTGGATCTTGGAACCAAAGTGTAATTTCCTTCAAAACTTCAAAGTGTAATTTCCATGTTGGATTTGTGATGTTTTGGTCTCTTTTTATTCATTAAAATATTCTCTATTCTTAAAAATTGGAGTGGGATTTTATTGTGCTGTGTTTTCAACTTTTAAACTCCTTTGTTACTTCTACATTATTTGCACATTTTGCTAAGTCTACACTGTCTACTCTATGCCACACAAGGTTTGAAATCAGGTTTAAATTACTGAAACCTTTACTGAACCTGGCAAGAATAGAGCCATTAGTACTTATGGTTGACTACCATCAACTACGGTTAATAAACCACTTTCTCAAATACAACCTTATAGGTTGGCTTAAATGTAACTGACAATAATAAGTTATTTTCTTCTGTCGCAGTTCGATTGCTGGCTCAATCAAATTTGGAACCTCAAACTAAGGTATTCACAAGGAATCTTTGGGTTCAATCTGTTGAGTGAATATCTCTTTCAAAATGTATACCCCGGGCATCCCTCAGGTTCTCATAGAGAAGCAAGTGAGGCCTCTAAGCCTTCATATGCACTTGCAGGGTTCATTGCACCAAAAGCCTGAGTTGAACCATATTTCTAATGCCTTGCCTGCACTTTCCATAAGGCGCATGCTTCCACCACCTCTAGCATCTTCTTAGCAACCACAAAGACTTAAGATTTTGCCAAATGCCGCTATTTATATTTTACTCCTATATGTTGCTAGTGTGCTAATATGGTAGTACTGTGGCATTGTATTTCACCATCTACACACACACAACCACCTTGACAGACTTGTCCCAGTACACCGGATGTACAGACGCCAAGTCAAAAAAGAACAAAGAAAAGAGGAGAGGGCTCTTGTACAGCCATCTACTATATTCTATGTCATGCTCTAATGTCTCCCTCTAGGTTTCAACGTGTGGCAGTCCATTCCATTAGGGAGTTCCATGATGCTGGAGGCGAGAGCAGTTACAGCGCAAAGCCACACCTGGGCGGATTGTTCATACGTGGATGTTGATTAAATCTGCAATTCTACTCACCTCTGTTTTAAGTTGCCATTGTTTCACTGGTAATGAGCAATCCGGATTGAACCTGCTGTTTCACTGCCTGGGTGTAGGAACTTGATGCCGCAAGTTCTGTGGAGCCTGCAAATGTGTTTGTTTGACCTGCGGACCTGGGAGTGCACCAAAGAGGCCTGCAAATGTGTCTGCCCATCGAGCCAAAAGATGACTGTTGCTTCAATATGTTGATTTGATTTTTGCCTTTATCATAATAATAATATTAATAATAAATATACGTCAGGGAATGTGTGAACCTTTAGCATGAGAATGCAGGGCTGCCCCGGGCCCACGCAGGGGGCCCTCCTAAGAGGGCGGCCCCCCTTAGTGCCACAGGATGGCACACGACGAGTCAGCCTCCCAGTGTTTGGGACCCTCGAGGGTCCCCCCATGCCCACATCACTTCCGGGCAGGAGGGGGTGGGGGGATAGGTACTTATACCTCTCCCACCCACTTATCGCCCTCTTTCTTATTCTGCCTGGAAGAAAGAGGGCGATAAGTAGGCAGGAGAGGTATAAGTACCTCTCCCCCCACCTCCTCCTACTCGGAAGTGACGTGGGAATGGGGGACCCTCGAGGGTCCCAAACACTGGGAGGCTGACTCGTCGTGTGCCATCCTGTGGCACTAAGGGGGGCCGCCCTCTTAGGAGGGCCCCCTGCGTGGGCCCGGGGCAGCCCTGCAGGACGTCGACGTGGGAGCCATCTTGGATAAGGAGGAAGCATTGATGCTCGCGAAACGCTGACTGGTGCGCTGGCAATGAGGGCTAACTTTTGCACAGCAGAATTTTGTCAGTTACGCTAGTTGGTTTGTAAAATAGCATTCAGGTCGCTGCATAATGACTCGGTGCTAATGCTGTGGTTTTTGTTTTTCCCAGTGTGGTCCATTGGCTTAAACTGCCGACTTTGGTGCAGGAAACCAGGGTTCGAGCCTTGAGGTCGTGTCCACATCCTGTGATTCTGGGCAAATCTCTTAATCTCCCCATGCCTGAATGTGTAATGTAAATACGGTGCTCATGTAAAGTGCTCCAATACCTTTGGGTCGAGTTCGCGCTATATAAATATGCAACAACAACAAAAAAAAAAACTATGTTTGCCCTCTAGTGGGACTGGGTTGAATTTTTCATGAACTAATATTATTAGTGAGCCTTAAAGGATTATACTTATACATAAGACCTGGTATAAGGAGCCACGTACAGCCAGCCTTGCTAATTAATGGAAAAGAAACAAGCATTTGCAATGTAATAGGTCTCACAATTGTGAGATTTTGAGCTATTGGCATTGTAAATTACAATGCCTTTTATTTATGTGTTTTAAAAAACCTGCAATAATAAAAGGCATTGTCATTTACAATACCAATAGGTCAAAGTTTCTAAAATGTGAGATCTATTGCATTGCAAATGCTTGTTATTTACAAGCGCTCCATGCTGCGCTTTCCCGTTAATAGAGGCCACACCCCTTTCTTTAGACGAGCCATGTCTAAAGAAAGGTCTGCGACCGCTATTAAAGTGAAAGCGCAATATGAGGCGCTTTTACCAAAAAAGCATTTTTGTCAAGTTGACAAACAATTGCTTTTTTTGTAAAAGCTCCCTGTGAATGCGCGCATGGCGTGCTGAATGTTGCAGGAAAGCATGTAGTGCCTGCAGTAGGAGAAATTTATTAAAGAAAAAATAGTGCTTACAGACTAAATAAGACGTACCCTGTAACAACCGAAGTAAAAGGGCCAGTCCTCATGGGAGATTACAAATGAAGACAAGATGGTACTAAGGAGGGACTAACACGCCTATTATGGAATCAGAAACCAGCATTTATGAAGGACAAAGACACAAGCCAGTGAAATATGGGTGGAAGCGAGGCACGCTGTGAGAGGGGCAGAAGGGCAGGCGGGCCTGCTTCCCTGGACTCCCCATCTGTCACTGGCTCAAGAGATCCCCACCACACACACAACCTCCGGCTCCCGGCTGCATCAGCGACAGCTGGAACCGTGTCTCACCAATTCTTGGACGGGCACAACCGGTGCAGGCAGTTGTTGGCATCCACCAGCAGCCTGGTCTGTGGAGTCCTCTGCCAGAGCTAAAATAAAAAAACACAATCAGAAAGTGAAAGCGCGCCATGCGCGCATTGTGCCTCATGACTAGACTGCCTGAAATCGGCGAACAAAATAAAAAGAGAGTGAGGCAAGGACACAACGCTTGCACGACGAGCAACAGACGACGGGTGAGCGGGACCTAGGGGAGACAGGGCGTGCACCAACCTCACTTCCAAAGAAGCCCGACAGAAAACCAACGACAATAGATCTCGCAAGCGAGCAGCGCATGCACTGCAATGCAGCGAGCCCTAACAAGCGAATAGCGCATGCGAGACCTAAAAAACGCACACACGTCAAACTTGCTCTCCATTGAACACCAGTCAAATGGAGAGTCTATCAGGTCCAGAATTGTTCTGGCTTGGCCCGAAGGAACCTGTGGTGCCTTGAGGAGACTGGAAAGAGAGTTTTGAGTCATATCTCCAAGCGATAGGGGGACATATTTTTACCTCTGCAAGAAACTAGTGTTTCCTAAACACTGTCAAGGCGAAGAAGGCAGAAGAGCTTTGAAGTTTCTTACACTGATTCCTGATGAGGAAGATACTGACAATGATGTTGGTGAGTAGGAACTCCATAATTGAATGGACTTCCACGGGTTAAAACCAAGAGCAAGACATTAGAGCGGCACATGGAATATAACACACAGGGCCGGCTTTAGATCTGGTGGCGCCCTGTGTGACAATGGCTGTTGGCGCCCCCCATGACCACATGTGCCATGGATTTTCTCCCTAGCAACCTTTAACAGTGCCCCTCAAGTCTCCATAACACCTGTCTCTCAGATTCATTTAGTTTCATAGCACCACTCATACTAGTGTAAGGTGTAGCAGCACTTTACATCACACACTCATACATGTGTAAATCAGTGTATAGGAAATGTTACATCAGACAGGACTACAAGGTGTAGTATAGGAGTGACATATCATCTATACTGATAGGTAACATAGTTTGAGTCCCTATTCTGGAAAAGAACAAATTCTGAATTCAAAACGTAACCTCATTGTTAGGGGTTCTCTTTCATAATAAGAATTGTTTTCAACTCAAATGAACCCTTTTCACAAGATTAGGATGATAAAACACTGGGCAAAAATACATGTAGCTCTTGAGGAGAGGAGTTGGCCCAACGGCTAGGGCGGGCGACAACGGAGCTGGGGAACCAGGTTCAAAGTCTCGGCAGGGATGAGCAACATCCTGTGATTCTGGGTAAATCACTTAATCTCCCTGTGCCTAACAAAAATGAATGTGTCCTCATGTAATGCAACTGGTGCTCGTGTAAAGCGCTCTGATACCCGATACCTTCAGGTCAAGTTCACGCTATAAAAAACTCCGTGATAAAAAATAATAATAATAATATATACCTTGCAGTTTGCTTGCAGCTATTTGATGACAGTTAATAACTCCATGTTCTATATTAGGATTTTGACTTATAAACTACAAAAGGAGCTCTCTTACAGAAGCAGTAACACACTGATCTATTTACATTATATGTGCTTTGTTATCTGCATTATACACGTTCTTAGCAGCAGGCATTTGAACCTTCTGCGCTACCATAGTATGAGTCAAAACTTCCCCAAGACAAACCTCCGGTCTCTTTCCAGAAAGACGATTAATCACCAGAGTTAGGTTGACATTTTAATTGATGTCTGAAAATTGCTGGAGGCCAGGAACGCGGCAGCAGGTGCTTCTAAAATGAAAATATACATTTTCAAAAATGACGCCCCCACCCCAAGTCAACACCAGGTGCAGTGGCACCGATCGCACCGCCCTAGAGCAAACCCTGATAACACACCTCCCTCCACACATTTAAATCTGAATAAAACATCTGAAACATTAAAAACAAATATATATTGTAGTCATCCGTAAAAGAACAACATTACACTATAAGTCAACTTTACAGTATTAAAAACAACACAAAAAACTTAATAAGCAATAATGACAATTAAATAATACATTCCAGAATGAGACATTACAAAATTCTTGAATCTGCAAGGCATCTTGAATTCAGCAGTATCACCGAACATCCTTTCTTAGCCACACCACCATTGGACCTCCTTTGCATTCCCACTTCCACTGGGACCTCCTTATTCTGATAATTATAAGGAACTCTCACTACTTTTCCATTGTGCCAAGCATTTCCATCACTCAACAGTAAACTGTATTTGTTTACTCTCACATCAGACAAAGTCTCAGAGTATTTCGACTCACACTTGCTTACTCTCCGTCCTCTCAAAACTCTCACTAGCTCACCAATTTGGAAACTCTCTTTAACCAACCCGTCATCCTCAGGAACACCCAATCTCACCACCCTTTGGAAAACGAATTTCTCGGATTGCGACCTTGCATCAATTCAAATGGGGATTTGCCCATCACTTCATGCGGGATTGCCCGATATGACCATACCAACCTACGTACCGCCTATCCCCAATCCATGATAACAAAGAAAGGAGTATGCAGTTCCTGAGGAGGCTGACAGTGACTTTAGGGTGGGTGCAAATGGCTGGCTACCAAGAGGGAGGATGGGGAATCCCTTCTTTCGGAATTAGGGCACTCACACACCCAGCCTGCTGGGTGTCATGCTCCATCATTGGGCATGCTCCTTGTCAGGTCGGCTCTGCAATACACGATGGGCACCGTCAGTGGGGGCTCTTTGGCGGAGATCTTTTATTCATTGCCGTATGGTGAGTGTGTGTAAGGGGCCCTAAAGTGTAGAAGTGTAGTGTTGTGGTTCCTAAAAAAGATCAAGTGAGTTTAAAACAGAAAAAGGGAGGATCAGGGCAACTAATTTAATAATCCTGTCTCCCACCCTGATTAAAAATAGTAGTGGCGACTGTCTATAGTAATGTTATAGGCAGTTGCGCTATGCTTCATGCGGTCAACATGTTTCTTGCCCTTGTTGTCCCAAGAGGGACCAGGCTGCAATTCTTCAGGACCTAATATAGAAGTTTGAAATCTACACTATGTGGCTGATAATGGGGTGTAGTAACCTAGATATTACCAGTCTGATAGCACCAGTGGCGTAGGGTGTCCGTGGGTGCGGTAGACAATCTACAATTTGTTTAAGACTGGCCCCATCAGATAGCGGCATGGAGTGGACACGTTAATTCAACGTGTGTCGGTAGCTCGCGCCCACTCGGCAGAGGACCGGTTCCAATCCATACCAGAACCCAACTTATACCATCCTTTAATGTCCTGTTCCTCCTTTCCACTAAACCCTTGTTTTCTGGGTAATAACAGAAGAATGCACATGCATAAATGTCATACTTTTGTTAGAAACTCATCAAGGCTTCAGACATAAATTGCACACTGTTGTCAGTGACTACAACTTCTGGCACCCCGTCTCTTTCCCACACATCACTCAGAAATTCAAACAATACCTCTGTAGTGATACAATCGGTGACATTGACCTCTGGCTACCACGTATTGTAATCCACACCATTTTGAAAAATGTAAACCAACTACCTAACACATTCAATGGTCCAGTAAAATCAATTTCATTTTTTTTACCAGGCAGCAACAGAATTATCAGATGATACAACAGGTCATCTAGATGCCTGTATATTGGAAACCTGAGGTGGCCCAAAAAGAAAACATCCTGAGAGTGGCAAGAAAATGATAATTGAAAAATACAGGTTTATTCAGTGTTTTACTGTGTGTTTCCCTCCGGCCAGAGTTATACAAATGACTCTCTAAGGATTACACATCCTTACATTAAATGAAGTCAATTATCTCAGAGCTCGCGGGCTAATACCTTGCTATCTCCCTACACTGCACCTGCTTCACACACAAAGACATCTTCAGAGCGCTATAAAGGGAAGCATTTTAACTTGCTCTCCACAACAGGAGACTCACACAACACAGGGTCCTGATGTGTACCGCCGAAGGAGAGCTTTTCAAAGATAAACTACAGGCCTTGAAACCCCTTCGCTGCGGCCTCCTCTGCAGAAGGAGTTTAAGACGCTTCTGCCCACAAGTGCAGAATTATGAGGATGCAAAAAAAAAAATTTCAATCACATTTATTGCGTTGCGCCTGTCTCTAGAAATGCCTCTTGTTCAGTGAAGTGCAAAATATACGATTTAAGGAAATTATTGTTTTGCATTTATTTAAAGCACGTGCCGCTCTTTTATAGGAACATCGAGGTGTGTGCCTGCTTAGGACGCTGAAGATGTCATTATATTTGATCGCTGCTGAGTAGATGCGAGAATTTAACACAGGGCCAGGGGTGTCTCTTTGCAGTTTCAAATGTTGATTGTGATATTTAGGTCGAACATTCGAGACCTCTTGTATATACTTTAGTATATACTTATATGTGTATGAACTTTGTGGGCTCTGGAGATCAGCCCTAGGACTTGTCTGCTTCCGCTCAGGGACTTTTTTTTCTGTTCCACTGCCTCTATTTAACAGTCGTGAATGAAAACGACCAGCAGAGGTGAGTAAAGTACCAGAATTGCTTTCTGCTTGTTCAACTGCCTCTATTTAACTTTCTTGATAGAAAACGACCAGCAGCGGTCAGTAAAATACCAGAATCCACTTAGCTTTCTCTAGATTCCAGTCCATAGAAATGGTCTTCCACGAGCACCCGTAAACAATAAAAAAAAATTCAAATCTTGTATTTTCAGTGATTTGACCACCGAAGGCCCTGTTTTTTTTATTAAAAACAGAGCTTCGGACTACACCATTTCCCGCTGAAAGGCAATATTTCTTTTCTCATACCTGGCGTGTCACGCAGTTTGGTGCTTACTTTCCCACATGTTAAAGAACAGTAGACGTTTCAGCACCCAGGCTAATGTGCTGCATAGCTAAATACATATAAGGTCCCAAGGGTGAGACCGATTGCATTGCAAATGCTTGTTTAAAGTTTGTTATAAATAGTCCTTAAGAGCGTGGTCAGCAGTTCAAGGGAAGGGTTAGAGTCTTCCCTACTACTTGGCAGGGGTCTCAGCAACCCTTCTGAAGGCGGGGCTTGCATTAAGTTAGTAGCACGTTCACATGTTCAGCAAATATCACAAACTGAACCATCTCCTGGCTCTAAAACAAAGCTGGAATTATTACCAAATTTAATAGGACTTACTATGGCCACTTCAGGGGACTGAAGGCCATTTCCGCCCTGCTCACTGCTACATAAGGTACATCCCTTCAGAGGAGACAATGCATAGATCCCCCCACCGAGAAGACCTTGCAAGGAAGGTGCACCCAGCCCTCCACTCTCAGAGGGTCCTGCTCTATCTGCTGATACACTGTGTGCTGCCGGAGTCGGTCGCCCAGAGGACCGGGCAAGGGTGCCGGCTACACAGCCACAAGGTATCCGGGCTCTCCAGGGATGGAGATGTCATACTAGGCGGGATATTTCCACTCCATGATGACGTGGACATCCAAAAGACCACCTTCACGGTGCAACCTGCACCAATACGTTGCCAGAGGTACTGTCATTTATTCTGTGTTGCTTCACTTTAGCTAAACCACTCGGGGTGCTGGCGGTGATCGCCTCCTTTTTAAATGTGATGCAATGTGTAGGGAGCTGTGTGGGGTTAGACCATGAACTCTGACGGGCATGGGAAGAGTAGGGGCGTGTGGTCAGATGGGAGGTTTGTTGTCAGAGCTGTAAATGTGCAGACACTTGTAGAGGTGCGTGGTCAGGGCTGAGTTAAGAGGACAGATGGATTTCATCATAGAGTTGGACTGTCAGAGTTGTGGTATTGGATACCAGGTGATGCTAGAACATAGGTGCAGAACATCTTAGAGGCACATTGGTAGAGAGCCTCATGGTGTGCAGTTTCGAAGCTGTACATTTGGCACCAGAATTAGGGAGAGGAGCTGCTGTTGTAGGGTTGCATTGAAAGCTTGGCCTTAGAATTGGGGAATGAGACACCTATGGCTCATCATTCAGATCACAGCCAGAGCAGTTCAGCGAGTACAAGTTCCAGAGACATTTTAAGACATGGGCAAAGTGGGCAATTGCCCAGGGCCCTCACCTGCCAAGGGTTCCTGGGAAAGTATTCTTTTTATCTCACATCTGTCTCTCCAACTCAACTTTAACATTCAATAATTAAAACATTGTTTGTCATCATTTGTCTTGAATTAGCAGAAGATGAGTAATACAATGAAAATATTGTTTTGGACAGGGGCGCCAGTCTAATGGCCCCCAATGTTCCTAAGATGACACTGTCAAGTAGCAGAGTAGAATGTGGCAAGTTACATGTCTTGGGCCCAGCAATGGGCTAGGAAGGGAAATACAGATACAAGTAGAGGGCTGTTGTAGTGGCGTCATTTGGGCATGGGAATTAAGAGGAACCCCATCATAGGGGTGCATTGCTAAATGTTTATGGGTAATGAGGCCAGGTGCAGATCTTCATAAGGTGCATTGGCACAGCTATGTATTGAGTCCAATGATTGGGGCAAGAGCAGAGCTGCAGATTAGGAAAGAGGCGCATGGTCAATGCTGTCTCTTGTGCCCTATGGCTGGGGCTCCAGCCATAGAGCTGAGCATGTTGGCTCATTAAAAGTATAGCAAGGTGACACGGGGTAGCAGTGAGGCGCTTTGCCAAAATGCTGGACTCAGCACTCACAAAAGAACAGAAGGTGATTCTACAGGTCTGCGGACAGGCACACTGTCAGAGGTTTGCAGGGCATCCACGAATATGATTAGATACAGGTTAGCTTTAAAAGTTTTGTATGGAACTGAAAGTTCACATAACAGTGTTTTGAGAAAACTGCAACGAAGATTCCACCGAAATAAATCCTTGAAGTTAGACAGTCACTAGAAAGTGCATTTATCCAGGATGCTTCAGCCTCTCAATTCTGAACATGTAACAGGTTCTGGAAGTTGATTCTGAGATGCTCTGGCAGAACATGCATGGGCCCTGGCATACGAACAATAGGCAGAGTATGCAATGGCATCCCAGACTTTCGAACACTTTGCACCAGAGCTGTGTTATTTTTGCAACTCAACCCTTTGCAATGCATTGTGGGAGTATATACTTTCCAATGCAAATTAGGATTTGCGTTGGAAGGTTGGCCGAGGTAACACAAAGTAGCACTGTGCTCTACTTTGTGTCAAGGGGGGGGGGGGGTACTTGGGCATTCAATGCCTATCTACTAACAATTGTAGACCGGTATTTGTGCCAAGACCTTATGCCTACTTAAGGTTGGTACAACTGAGGACTTTTTAATTTCTTCAAACCTTTCATGTGTGCTGCATTAAATGATAGTTTTTGTACTAGAATGCTCCCCTTCCAATTCAGAATCTATGCGTGACAGAATAGACCTACTTGCACGCGTGTGCAAGTTTGTGTGTAGCCCCATAGGAGCCTAAAGAGCGCATGTGCTTGGGAGAGAAAAGCAGCATATCTTAATAGACATGGCGCTGTGCTTCACGCTACTTTGGAGGCAACCAGCACAGTAACTTTGGTTGCTGTCCTGAGTTGCATCACATTTGAGTAAATTTCCTCCTACGTGCGCAAGCACCAGAACCACCATAGCCACTGTAGCTCATTCGTGAGTTGCACCGGCAGAGGTGTCTGTGGGTCCTTCCACTTGTACTGTGTCCTCCATCTGAGTGATGAGACAGGTCTGCAGAGCTGCTTTGGATCTCCATAAAGGCTCACTTGAAAGTGATGCAGGTCTGGACTGAGGTACCTTGGATAATTATAATTCCAGATTTGTAAAGCGTGACTTATCACCCCTAAGGGTATGGAGGCGCTGGGGCTGTTGGGGTAATTAAGTGAGCTAGTGCCCAGAGTCACATGATGCTGAGCTGCAGCCGGGGACTGAACTGTGAGCCCAGTGCTCTGGAGGCAGCCACTCTGGCCACTGTGCCACACCTTTATCTTCAGTGGGGGGTGGGGGGGGCACTACTATATTTTTGAGGAGGTACTGCACATCGGAATTGCATCAAAAAAGGAAGATGTTTTGTGAATAGAATTGTATGGCATGAGTAGCGAGGTGCATTGGCAGATCCAAATTTACAGACCAATAACGAATCGATACGTTCTGATAGTTGCAATGTGATTTTGGTGCCCTTGCATCAATATTGTGGGACCTAACCATCCCATCATAATGATGATTGAACATTGTGCTTTAAAAATGTACTGCTATAAATGACTGAATTTGAAGCATACTGTGTATATTTCAGATTTCGCTCACCGAATTACCGAGCACTTCAAGCCATGGTGTTTGCAATTGAGGAGATTAATGCAAACCCCAGCATTTTACCCAATATTACCATTGGCTTCCAAATCCATGACTCATGTAGGATATTAAAGCGATCCCTCGAGGGTACACTATGGATCCTGGCGGGAAAAAATGAGTCTGTTCCAAATTTCTGCTGTCGGGAGAAGCTCCAACTCATGGGCGTCATTGGTGATGCTGGGTCATCGGGCTCCATCGTAATGGCGCGGGTACTTGGGCTGTACAGACTCCCCCAGGTAAGAATTTAAGAAAAAAAAAAGCATACAGCTAAATTCATATTGAAGGATGAATGCACTTCTTTCCAGGCAGCCCATTTAAGGAGAGTCTGAGTTTTAATGCATGGTCTGTAATCTATTATCACACAAACCTACCTCTGTAGTGGCTAGGTCACCACAAACGTTTGAAGCTGGCATGCTTGACTATTTCTCAGTAAGAGAACACAGGCTAAGACTGCCTGTTTTTGCTCCATACCTATGATGCTGAATGCACAAAGATAGCAAAGGATCCAATGCCCAGATTTCCAAGCCAAGTACCTAGACCATCACATTTCAATCTTAATCATATCATGATGGGTTTCTATGCTGAGCTGTGATTTTACTGCACAGCTTATTGCTCAATCTGATCTGGAGTGAGGGATATAGCCAGGCTGCACTTACCACCCTGCAACATCCATTGATGGCGGGGGACCTTGGCACACCCAACTTTGAGCTTTACTAGGCAGCAGCTCAGTAGCAACAGACGCTAGCTTGGTTGCGCATACCTCCATGTCCTGAAATAGCACTTATCCAGGCAACCCTGGGCAACTTGAACATTTACACAGAGGGCTCCATTATGCTCTTACAGGAAGTAATTGACACCTGCAGCATAGGAGCTGGCCAGTTTCTTTACATTACACATGATACAAAGGTTGCTGCGCGCTACATGGGGATGCGGCGAAGTGGGTCCTCCACGTCCACTATGCTGCACATGCTTCTAACTGCAGATAGAAAATGTAAAGTCTTAAGGCAACTCAAACAATTGTCACAACAGATGATAAATACATTGAAGGAACCAAGATACACAAATATAAAAAAAAAAATTATTGTCTTAAAAACACTACCAAAACCTTATTCTTTATATCAATTGACATGACCAATAGTTGAATCAATTCCCACGCTCGCTCCAAACTTGTCTACACTCACTCATTGACTTTCAGTACTCGGCCCGACTTGTATAAGTGCCCAAGTTTCAGACGGTGCTCACAAGCATCCCGGGACGGCTCATGATTGTGTGTAAATAACAGGCGACATGTACATTGAACTTCAGTTGGACAGATATTCTTCAGTAGTTCTATATTGGCTGTATGACGTTACAACGCATACTTTTACAACGCATGCACTTACAACGCAATTTTTACATCGCAACATCCACTACAACGCATTCCATTACATCGCATGACACTACAACGCATTTTAAAAAACTACCTTTACAACGCATTCCATTACATCGCACACTACCTTTACAACGCATACCATTACAACGCATACTGTTACATTGCATTTAAGGTAAGTATTGGATAGTATAGGGGTAAAAATTACTATTCTAACTCCAGGGGGTGCAACAGTAGGGTAAGTGTTGGATAGTGTAGGGGTTAAAAATTACTATTCTAACTCCAGGGGGTGCAACAGTAGGGTAAGTGTTGGATAGTGTAGGGGTTAAAAATTACTATTCTAACTCCAGGGGGTGCAACAGTATGGTAAGTGTTGGATAGTATAGGGGTAAAAATTACTATTCTAACTCCAGGGGGTGCAACAGTAGGGTAAGTGTTGGATAGTATAGGGGTAAAAATTACTATTCTAACTCCAGGGGGTGCAACAGTAGGGTAAATGTTGGATAGTATAGGGGTAAAAATTACTATTCTAACTCCAGGGGGTGCAACAGTAGGGTAAGTGTTGGATAGTGTAGGGGTTAAAAAGTACTATTCTAACTCCAATGGTATGCATTGTAATGGTATGCGTTGTAATGCCTGCGTTGTAGTGACATGCGATGTAGTGTCTGCGTTGTAATGGTATGTGTTGTAATGGTATGCGTTGTAGTGTCATGCGTTGTAAAGGATGTTCCATTGTAATGCCTGCGTTGTAAGTGTAGTGCGATGTAATAGTTGCATTGTAAAGGTTGTTTCCCTTCTATATTACAGTCTTTGGGAAGGACTCTTCGCAGCATTCTCAGCATTGAATACATAGTTTCCTGTAACATTCAGGGAATCAAGCGTTTTAACCTTGTGGCTTTTCCTGATGATGGCACACCCGGTGCCAAAACGCGCGTAAATTCCATCTGATCTTGAGCCACGTTGTTGACCATTGTTTTCTTTCCCTAGATATCATTGTGTTTTCAGTGTTAGATTACCAATCATTATATTGTTAAATCTACCAACATGAATTTGGATGAATAACTTTTTTGCAACAGTTAGATCAGCAATTGTGGAAATCATTATTTGAAGCCATTATACATTTTTTCATGAACATTAATTTGAATGTAGACCAAGTATGAAAATCAATGAGTGAGTGTAGACAGGTTTGGAGTGAGCACGGGAATTGATTCAACCATTGATCATGTCAATTGATATAAAGAATAAGGTTTTTGTACTGTTTTTAAGACAATAACATATTTGTTGTATATTTGTATATCTTGGTTCCTTCAATGTATTTCTTATCATCTGTTGTGACAATAGTTTGAATAACACAAGGAGTTTGAAAGAAAGACCCAGGGGCGGGCACAGACAGGAAAAAGGATAAGTAAGATAAGGGAAAGAGAGACAAGTAACCAGAGACGTGAGGCTGGTACCCATAGAGGCAGAACATTTAAAAAAAAATATTCTCATCAGGAAAGTGAAGGACTTTTTACTGTCTAAAAATAACTGTACCTCCCAAATTTGATAACTAAAGAGCAAAATACATCGAGGTTATTCACAAAATTTTTAATTTGACTACGTTTGAGGAGTAAGTCAGAAGTGAACCAGGTATAATCCTGATTTACTCCTGAAACTCATGCATAAGTCGAGACTTCTGGAAGAGTAAGTCACGCCTGCTCATATAGCAATCTGTGTCACTTAGGCCCTACATGTTTTAAATGGTGCCTGATGTCAAAGAGACATTCACTATATTGTCTCCCAATGAAAGGCATTCTGCTATTCGTCTGCTATACTAGCCTTTGCCACCCCGGTATGTATTATCAACTACTGTTATCGTCATGAGATATGTGCTTGTGCTTTGTTGCAGATCAGTTATGTGTCATCAAGTCCCATCCTAAGTGACCGGAACCAGTTCCCTTCCTTCTTCCGGACCATCCCCAGTGACACTTTCCAGTCTCAGGGACTGTCTGAGATACTTTTACACTTTGGCTGGACATGGGTTGGCCTCCTAGCTGAGGACAATGACTATGGGCAGCTTGGGGCCACGCTATTAAAGAAAGAACTTGAAAAGGCGGGGGCATGCATTGCGTTCTCTGAGAATATTATCCTCAGCCGATCTGATAGAAATGCCCTACACATAATCCGAGTAATCCAGAGCTCAACGGCCAATGTCATTGTTGTCTTCTGTAGTGATGCAGGACTCAGTCCTCTAATAGAGGAGATGACAAAACACAAAGTGACTGGGAAGGTCTGGATTGCCAGTGATGGGTGGTCTATTTCCACCACCTTATCGATTGAGAGGTTTTCCAGTATACTCATTGGCACCATTGGGTTTGCAACCCGCAGTGAAGAGATACCAGGCTTCATAGAGCATCTCAACAGAGTACATCCTTCAAGATATGCACCCGATATATTTGCTCAAAAGTTGTGGGAAGAAGTTTTTGGATGCAGGTGGATGGACCAGATGCAGGGTATGGTTGTGTGGGATAATTCATCAAAAGTGTGCACAGGCAATGAGAGCCTCGAACTCCCTATCATCGGATACAACGACGGAACCCGTTTCAGAGGTCCCTACAATGTCTATATTGCAGTCTATGCAAATGCTTGGGCCTTGCACAGTTTGATTTCCAGCAAGGTCAGATTACTCAGTGGATTACAAGAAGACATATTGGACTTCAAGCCATGGCAGGTACTGTCTAAAACTTGTTTCAGGTTTTGCAAAGCACACTAAACTACTGTGAGCACTTCTACTGGTTCAATAAAACTTATACTTCTGTCTTTGTGGTTAAAATGCAGAAAACATTTGCTTCTATGAGACTGCTCTAAGATACATGGGTTTGTCACACACTGGTACAGTGATGTCTTCCACCCAGGGGCATAACGAAACTCAAGGGGGCCAGCTTGCAAAGTACATGGTCACAACCCAGTCAGGAGCACTCAGGCCAGACGCCTGCCACCAATGCAAAGTGACGGAAGGTGCCCCCAGGGCAATTTGCTACGCCATGGCTTCTACCTTAAGTGTTCTTTAGTAGCCAGATTCTTTCTCACCGAACCCTGCGGCCCCATTGGTCAAATGCAAACTATTTCTGTGATTTCTCTGGGTAAATAAAAGGCCAGTGTATAACTCTACAGCCTGTGTGCAGTGGTGTAACACAGGTCCCCGCAGACCCTCCCAGTAAGGGGGACCCCAAGGTCCAGTGGGCCCCTCAGCACATTACTATGGCAGGAGAGCTCCTAATTGAGTCTGGAGGGGGGCCCTCCACATGCCTTGCAGGGGGACCACCTCAAGTTTTGTTACTCCAATGCCTGTGTGTTGCTGTGAGATCCTAGTGACCCACTTTTGTTGAGGACAGTAGGGAATTGAAAGAGTCATTATACAAAGTTAGGAAGCCCCTATGCATAATTGTAACCATAATCTGCAAGATAAATAAATAAATTACTTCATGGAGATGGTGATGATGAATTATGTCAACGCCTAGAAGTCTTTGGGTCAATGGGTAGGGTAAGTTTGAAAACATGGCGTGAAAAATAATTTATCAATAAATCTTTATTTCGGCGCATGGCCATAAAAGAATGAATAAGAACATAACACAATATATAAAAAATAAAACAATTTACACAGCGTTCCTTTTTATGAGTTAATTCAGCCTAATTTTAGCAAAGCACTTTAAATACACTATTTCATACTGCTCATGATCAAATATACATCAAATACAACATACAAATTAAGATCAATAAAATCTTTAAAAAACACAGAGCTCGTTAAAATTAAAAACAAAGGCACCCACCAGCTAGAAATAGGCTTCCACCTGTACCTCCACATTTGCATTAGAAATTGGGAGACATTAAACACAATACATTGACTGGTGTTACTTCTTAAAATCAGGGCGTAACCACTGGGGAAATTTGAGGGCCGGGCCAGCCCAGAATAATCTTTGGGCCCCTCAAACGAGCGACACACTTTAGAGGTGCAGGAGTTCAGAAGGTGAATGAGCAATAAAAATCCCTCTAAGTGTTGCTTTTATCTAGTTATATTTGCTGTGTGTTCCAAGATATTTCAAATGTCAGTCTGTCTTCTGACAGGTTGTTTACTTTTCTTCTTTTGGGAAGTGAGAGGATTGTCTAAAGTGAACTCTGTGACAATCTGTCTGTGGTATATAGACAGGGTCACTGGAATTAGGCAGCAGCTAAGGCTTAAATTATGTGGCAGTGTTGTCTAATTTATGTGGCAAGAAAACACAGATGTTGCGCCTTAATGCTCCACATTTTTTTATAGAATCACTTCGTTATTTTCTCAGTGTTACAATTTAGCATTGTCTGGGCAAAGGCTTCACTTTATTAGTACCGGTTCCACATCCAAAAACAGCTGTACATAACTAAAAGGTCGCCATTCAGCCTTTGTAAAAGACATTCCATTGCACTGCAGCATACGTTGCAAAATGTTTAGTACATTTTGATTTGTTTCAACAAGAAACATAATTAGTTTTTTGTTAAAAATTGCAAAATATGCAGCAGGTGATGGATTATGTGGCAAATGCGAAAAATTCATAATTATGCTGAAAACACAGCAGCCGCAGAATCGCATAGTTCAATGGCCACAGAATCTCATAATTCCAGTGGCATTATGTAGAGGGAGTGCAAAAAGAAATACTGTAGGATGTCATTTTGTTTCTTATTCACAAAAAACATAATATACCTGTAAATTACTTGTACACATATTTCAGCATAAGCCAGCAGTACATTTTGTTTATTAATTCTGAGGTGTGATGGAAACAAAGATTTTAGCAGGATTAAACCAAATTTTAGTGATGAAAGTGATGAATATTGTATTGTATTGCCCATTTGTATAGAGCGTACTACCCCTATGTGTAGCACTGAAGTGCCTACCTAAATTAGCAGCAAGCTACACACTATATAGTGGTGTGTGGTCGTGTGTGTGTTGTCTTTGTTTTGTGATTTAATGGCTTGAATTCTGCTTGTAGTTAGTAACTGTTTCCTTGGAGGCTCTGTGAACAATGCAAAGTGCCTTGAACATTGTCCTTTTTGCTATAGGTAGCTAGTGGAGTGATTGCAAGACAGGAGTCATATGCATGTGTTTTCTTGGGTGAAGGTAGATAAAAAAATTTGTAGCAACATTTTATATGAGTTGTATTTTACGTATTATGAACGACGGTGCACCAAGGTATAGGCTGTTGGTATAGTCAAGCTTGGAGATTACGAGTGAGATAATGGCATGCAGTTTCTTTTGGTCTCCAACGAGGCTACGTAATGCTTTCATTGTGTAGAAGACACTGTTTTATGTTTTTAAAATATGGTATAAAATATTTGTCTGAATCAATAGTTACTCCTAGGTGTATGACTCTCTTGATATTGTTGGAGTGGCGTTAAGTTCCTCGGCTCATATCGCAGTAGGCTGGTATTTTTATCATTGTCTGCAGGTCATAAGCGCTGTCACCGGTATTTAGCTTTAGATGGTTATTCATCATCCATGTGTTTATGACTCAAAGTCAGTCATCAAGTTTTAAATTGCAGAGGTCTTCCAGACCATCCATTTAAAAAAATGAGTGGGTGTCATTTACATAGGGGCCGATTCCGATCTCGGTCGAAAGGGCACCAAATCGGGTTCGGCCGTAGCGGATCCGATTCCGATGCTTCTTTTACGACCGATCCGTACACGGGCCTGGGCGCCAAAATACGATGCGAAGATGCGAGAATTCTCCGACCAACTCGTTCCTGGCTCCGATCCGTCTGATTCGATCGCACGCAAACCGACGCGCCCAATAGAGATGATTCTCGACCAAACGAGTACGATGCTCGAATCGGACAGCTCGACCGAGTCGGAGCGTCTGGCTCGCAAAAGCTCCCTGAGTCGGACTTCGGGAGTCCGTGTCGGACCCCCGACACCCGCAGCCGTATGACTCGCACACAGGGGGAGACACATGGGTCTCCCCCACACAGGCATGTACGGCATGGATGGCACCGCCGTGTACCCACTGTAGGGGGCGCACTTGTTCGAGACGTACCCATTCAGTCAATGGGAGCGCATGTACGCATCGTACAACTGGTCCGACCGAACCAAGTCCGACAGCATACGTGCACATCGTACTCGCTTGGTCGGACTGTAGGGGTCTGGCTCGGTCAGAAAACACTCTGGATCCGGAGTGCTTTCCGACCCGGATCGGAATCAGCACCATAGTTGTAACCAGTAAGTAAGTAAGTATAAACACTTTGTTGCCGATTCCTATCCGGGTCGAAGAGCACTCCGACCGAGTCGGATCCGGAGTGTTTTCTGACCGAGCCGGACCACTACAGTCCGACCAAGCGAGTACGATTCACACGTATGCTGTCGGACTCCCATAGAAGTCAATGGGAGCCAGTTGTAAGACACGTACATGTTATGTTATGTTATGTTGATATACATTTATAGAGCGCACGGTCATCGGAAGGTTTCATGGCGTTAATTGTTGCAAAGTGACGCGGCGGGTAGGCTAGTCAAGTGAGAGCGCAAACAACCATGTTTTAAGAGCCTTTCTAAATCCCATTAAGTTTTCCTGCGCTCTGATGTCTAGGGGTAAAGAGTTCCAGAGTCCAGGCGCTAGGTACGAAAACCTGCGCCCCCCCTGGTGTTTGAGTTTGATAGTAGGGGTAGCAAGCAACCGGAGGTGACTAGACCGTAGGTTGCGACGAGGGATATGTTTCACGATCAGGTCACTAATAAATTTGGGGCTTCTACAGTGCAGGGCCTTGAAGATTAAGCATCCGGTCTTGAAGGCTGCACGTTGTGCAATTGGGAACCAGTGAAGTTGAGCCAAAAGGGGTCTGGCAGAATGCCATTTAGGATGCTGAAATATTAATCTAGCAGCCTGGTTCTGCACTATTTGAAGGCGTCTGAGCAGAAACATAGGCAGGCCGCGGTAAATGGCGTTAGAGAAGTCAAGGCAAGACAGTACGAGGGCTGTTACTGCCTGGATGCGGGCCGGGGGGGTGAGAAGGTGAGCAATTTTCCTAATTTTCCTCAGATGGAAGATGCATGAAGAAACTACAGTCCCCACCGGTCCTCTGAGCGAGAGGTCGGCATCTAGGGTGACTCCGAGGCTTTTTACTGAGGGAGAGGGGATGGGAGGTGGTCCAAAATCGGATGGCCAAAAATGGGGCCCCCACATGATTGTGCTATTTCTCGGTAGGACTAGTTTGGTCTTGCCGGAATTGAGTTTAAGGTGGTTGATATTCATCCAGCACTGGATGTGAAGCATGGTAGCTTGGAATTCGGAAGCAGAGTTTGAGCCATCAACTGTAAAGACAAGTTGGAGATCATCGGCATAATTGAAGGTCATAACCTTCCTGTGTATTAAGGAATTGATCAGGGGTTTAAGATAAAGATTAAATAAGAGAGGGGAGAGGGATGAGCCCTGAGGAACCCCACAGGGGGTGACAATCCTGGGGGCAGTAAAAGTGCCCAGATGGACGGCCTGTGTTCTATCTTCAAGAAATGATTAGATCCCATTATATGCCGGGCCTTGTATGCCTGCTTGTTCGACACAGGACAGTAAGATCTTATGATCCACCGCCTGTCTGCGCCCATCCGCGCCCAGCCGGGACCACGCTCCCATTGACTGAATGGGTACGTTTCGAAAAAGTGTGCCCCCTAAGTGGGTACGCATTGGTGCCATCCGCGCCGTACATGCCTGTGTGGGGGAGACCCATGTGTGCGAGTCGTACGGCTGCGGGTGTCAGGGGGTCTGACGTGGACCCCCGAAATCCGACTCCGGGAGCTTTTTTTACGAACCGGATGCTCCAACTCAGTCGAGCTGTCCGATTCGAGCATCGTACTCGTTTGGTCGAGAATCATCTCCATTGCGCGCGTCGGTTTGCGTGCGACCGAGTCGGACGGATCGAGTCGGAGCCGGGAACGAGTCGGTCGGAGAATTCGCGCATCTTCGCATCGTACTTCGTCGCCCGGACCCGTGTAAGAATCGGTCGGAAAAGAATCATCGGAATCGGATCCGCTACGGCCGAACCCGATTCGGTGCCCTTCTGACTGAGATCGGAATCGGCCCCATTATTGTAAGATTAATTAAAATCGTTGTAATATAAGATACATTTATAAATAGAGTTCATTAAAACAATAAAAACTTCTGAACATGTGGTGGCGGAATGGTCTAAATGCTTTACGCCACAGTTGTAACAGGTGAGGTTGAATGATTTACTCCGGTTTGGTATCTAAGTTAGGTAAATGTTAAAGAGTAGAGAGGATATGCTGGACCCCTCTGGGACGCCACAGTGTTAGGTGTGAGGAGGAGATATGAAAGGTGGTATCAACACAATTATTCAAAATATGTGGTATCGGTCATAGGTACGTTGGCGCTTCAAAGGAAATTCACATTCATATGTTAATATTCATTTATATGACGGTGCTGTAAGGTGTAGAGAAACCACCAAGATTTTGATTCACGGACAGCTGTACTCGGCTCCACTGTATCGTTTGGATGGGAGAACTAAGATAACGAGATACCGACTGGAAAGATGGCTCAGCGCTACTCGCACGCTACGTTGATTAAGAGACCGTAGAATTTGACTGTCCCCATCCTGGATTTGACCCCCATGTGGTCTGGAATTTTAACCACATAATAAAGATCTTATTGGATAGAAAATAGCCTTGAGGAAGTCGTGGGATTACTGTCCCGACACGACGAAACACGTGTTGGCTGTGACTAGGATGTTCCATTGGAAAATAAAGAACAAAGAAGAGAAACTTCGCATATGATTTATTGATGTCAATGTTTTCCTGACTTAAACGAGTGAAACGTTTGAAATTGTAATAATTACGAGTGCTGGGGATTTGCTAAAGTGGTATCAACACAAGTTTACTGGGACAGCTGAGAGGCAAACAATTCAATGCGCATTAGCTGAACTTCCTTTTCACCTTTCACATATGGTGTGTCCAACAAGAATTGTCTGTGTGATGGAATTGCACAACTGTACAGGACATTGAGTCATGTTGTTCTTAAGTCAGCAACTTTCATGACATTTCCTATTCCTGATACATAAGTAGTTGCCACTACCCAAACCTACCAGTCATTCAGAAGCAATGTTCAGTCAGGAAACTCAATATCCCATTATGGTATGGTGCTTTGATTAGCCTCTTGTGCTGGGACAGAGTTATCACAAGCCAGATACGATTTATATTTGACTTCCATTGCTCCACGTTACAGTGGCCTATTGTGAAATATAGCCTGGTGAGTTAGTGAATCTCCTCTGCGGATTGTGATTTTTTTTGCAGGAGCCAGATACTTTGTTATGTTAATGTGCTTGCTGCAGAGGGGTACAAATACCCTAACTAGCCGTACTATGAACCTAAAATGAGGCAATATAGCCTACCAAGTTAAAAAGGGATGCTATAATAGACTATCTTTCAAAAATGGAATAATATCTAGTTAACTCTGCCAGGGTCAACACACTGAGAATATATCTCACACTATCATCAGGGCATTTTAGGCTGAAATAATTTGTATTATAATTGACCACTCTAGACCTCTCTGCAGAGTATCAACTAACATTTACAGATTTTCCTTTATTGTAATTTAAGATATGTGTAGAATGAATCTGGTTTTTGAAATGTATTGACTCCTTTCAAATTCTACTTTATCTTTATCTAATTTACGGCCATGGCAAATAAATTGCTGTTATGAGGTCCTATGTAGTTAATGTACTAAATACATATTAATTGGTGAACATTAGGGGTTGTGGTTTTATTGAGAGAAGTGCGGGAATGCTGAATGGTAGGTATTTCATGGATCTTCACAGATTCCGGAATTTCCATTCACAGAAATATGAGGATAATCTGTGATTTAGCTAAAGTTTGGTGTTTGCAGGGCATTCTGGTTCAGAAAAAGTAATGGGATCCACACAAACAACAACAACCCATACTTCACTAGGTACAGGGTTTTCTGAAATGTCTGGGCCTGGAAGGTTTCCCTCAGTACCAACTGAGCTCTGGCTTAAATTCTACAGCTACCCGCAACACCAGAATTGGTCAATTTGCAAGGCAGTCTTGATCTTTGCTTGTGTCTTAGAAAGCCTGTGGGTGATAGGTCAGTCACCAGTGGCGGCTTGCATCTATTGAGAGTGGTCAGGTATGCAAATGGCTGGTGGGGGGGTGCATGCAAGCGCAGAGACACAGTACTGATAGTGTTCACAAAGAGCAAAAGTGTGAGGCTGTAACTTTTTTCTCCTACAAATACCCTACCGAGGGCCCACACTGAGGGGTTTTCTTGTTTGCAATACGGTGTTTTCTAACTCAAATGCAAGTTGTATTGACTTAATCAACACATGCATCCATGAGAGAAGTAAACATCAGAAGACAGTAGTTTGGTTGCTGTGCTTCACTGAAATTCACTGACGAGGAGCTAGAGCGAGATTACGACACTCATGTAGGGCACGTGGCAATCATTACCAAGAAAGGGGTCACTGAGCTATATATTGCAATATGTAAATCACAAATAGGCATATTAACTAGATAGAAGGCTATACCTTACTCCACATATATGTACCTACGTAATATATATATACCTTCAAGGAATGTAGATGTGGGCTTAGGAGCAGTAAATCTATACTTCCCTATAGGCACTTACGTTTAAATATTCTGTCCTTGATATTCTTGTATGCTGACATTCTAGGGGTCAATATTTAGTAGTGCAATCAGTATTTGGGATAGAATGTACCTACTGAGCACACTTTTTATGTTTAGTCATAGCTGGGCGCCAGGCCCCCCTAAAAATATAATTATGGCTACGGGCCTGCTGAAGATCCTAAATGCAATCCTAATATTCCTCGTCCCCAGTTTACGACAAACCGGTGAAATCCACTTATTTCTAATTACTTGGTAACCTTGTCAAAAAAATATGACATGCTCTGTCATCTCTTCTACCAGGCGGCAAAGTGGTCTTTGTCAGTGGAGGTTCGATCTCATCCAGATATGTTTCCTTACAGTAATCAATTTTAAAACCTAAAAAAGAATCAGTAAGTGATCCTGCCTTTACAGTACATTTATTTATTTATTTATTTACTGGTTTATATAGCGCTGGAATCGACTCCGGTCGGAGTATCTCTGCGCTTTATGGCGTCAGTAAAACAGAGGAATAAAAAAGGAGCTAGATCTTATTTCTAAACAGTACGGTTTTCAGAAGTGTTCTTTACACTGTCTCAGAGAAAAGGGAAGTTTATTCCACAGTGTGGGACCTGTGATTGATAGTGCTTTGCTCCCATGTCTAGCTTTTTTTGCACGGGGAATCACTAAGAGAAGATTATTGCTGGACCTGAGCGATCGAATTGGAATGTAGGGAACAAATTTGTTTTGGAGATAGACAGGCCCTTGTCCATTTAGACATTTATGGATCAGGCAGCATATCTTGAATTTAGTTCTCTGGTGGATTGAAAGCCAGTGTAATTGCTCCAGGAGAGGTTTGGAAGCAGTTCTCGGAGGAGCGTTAAGGACCAGACAGGCTGCCGTGTTCTGGATGACTTGAAGCTTAGCCAGTACGCCTTCGTTGGCAGAGAGCAACAGGCCATTACAGTAGTCAATCCGACTTAAAACCAGAGTTTGAACCAGAGTTCTCCTAAAGGAGTCAGGTAGTAGAGGAAACACTTTACGTAACAGGCTAATAGTATGGAAACACATTCCTGAGATATGGTTAACATGCTGTCTGAATAACAGATCTTGATCCAAGCGGATCCCTAAATTCTTCACGACCTGTTTGGGTTTGGGAACTATTCCCAGGTCGAGTGGCCACCAGTCAGGGGGCCATAGTAGTTTGGCTTCTCCAAACAGCATTACTTCAGTTTTGCTGACATTACACTGAAGATAGTTGGAGGACATCCAGTATGCCACCTCCTTCATGCCTGCAGAGAAAGAGCTTTTTACTTCACCGGAGAGTCTTAAAAGGGAAGAGGAGCTGAGTATCATCAGCATATGATACTGGGATGAAACTGTAACTACGCATCACTCTTGCCAGGGGTGCCACATAGATGTTAAAAAGGGTTGGGCTTAAACAAGAGCTCTGTGGCACCCCTTTTGAGATCTCAACCTCCGCTGAGCGGTACGTATCCATGATGACTCTCTGGAAACGATCGGATAAAAAGCTCTTTAACCAGTCAATGGCTTTATCCTTGATACCAGCGTTCGACAACCGGTCAATAAGAATGGTATGTGACACGGTGTCGAACGCTGCTGATAGATCTAAAAGAACCAGGATCACTGAGAAGCCCTTGTCCTGGTACATATGTAGATCATCTATAACAGACAGAAGGGTGGACTCCGTGCTGTGTTTCGGCCGGAACCCTGACTGAGAGTAGTCCAGGCCGCCAGCAAGTTCTATGTAATTGGACAGATGGCGGTTTACATGCTTTTCAATCAGTTTCCCTAGAAATGGTAATAGGGATATGGGCCTAAGATTGGCTAATTCGGTCCATGGAATAGTAGTATTTTTCCTAATAGGTCTAACAAGGGCTCGTTTCCAATCTCTTGGGACAGTACCTGAGCTAAGTGAGAGATTCACCAACCTTTCGAGGGACAGAGCTGTTCAGTCAGGACAGGCATAATCCTAGCTGGAATAATATCATCTGGACTGCCACTTTTAATCTGTGATATTAATGAAGATGTTTCTTGTAAAGAGATAAGAGGAAAAGTGTTTAACATATATTTGTCCTGCTTGGGTTCAGAATCTATCTCCAAGATCGCCGTATCTTTAGAGGTACTTCTGTTGGCGCAAACTATTTTATCATGGATTGTATCTATTTTGTTAGTGAAGAAACATGAAATATCATCACATAGCTGCTGAGAGGCTAATTCAGAGGATTCACATGCTACCGGCTTAGTAAAAGTTTGTAAAACTTGGTAAAGGACCCTTGAAGAGTTCCCTGCAGCTGTGATTTGTGCTGCAATATGAGTTTTACGAGCAATGCGAATGGCTTTATGGTAGATGGATAGTGAATCCCAATATTTATTCTTATCCTCTACCAGATGAGAGGTTCTCCACCTCTTTTCTAATTTCCTGGCATTTAGTTTTAGTGTCCTTAGGTGATCAGAGAACCAAATTTCTTGTTTCTTGTCCGGTCTGGGTTTAAATTGTTTCAGAGGGGCAATCTTATCTATAACTTCCTTGGTCGCTCTTTCAAAAATTTTTATAGCAGTATCAAAATTTTCTTGAGGAGAAAGAAAGGGAAAATCAAAATTTTCTTTAAAAATGGTGTCGGTAATTTTGTGCCACTGTCTACGTATACTCGGTAATAAAATTGGACGTGAGGAAATGTGCTTATAGTAAGGGGTAAAAAATTCAACAATATAATGATCTGTCCAATTAACCTGTCTTGCAGGTGGACAGGAGACCGACGAGAAATTAGATAGGATCAAGTCCAGGGTGTGACCTGCCTGATGTGTAGGCCCAGAGTTACGTTTTATTAGTCCTAGTGAGGACAGGTCAAGTAGTAAGGATTGAGACTCGCTGCAATCCGACTTATCGCTATGTACATTAAAATCTCCTACTAAAATAAAGTCGCTATCATTGTTGACATATGAGGCAAGTAGTTCCATCAGCAAACTGGAAAAAGTATTACATGGTCCAGGAGGTCGGCATACTAGGGCACCCTTTTGATTTTCTTTGGGGGACAGTATTATTTTAAAAATTAGTAGTTCAACTTCTGGAGTGCTTAGTTCTTCTAAAACCGATATACTGATTTCTTGCTTATGCACAATAGCGATCCCACCACCTGTTTTAGTAGGGCGGTCCAGTCTACCTATTTTATAGTTACTTGGGACTCCCAAGGTTATAGCAGTAGTAGAATTTGGATTTAACCACGTTTCTGTAAGGTAGCACAGATCGGGTTGTTTAGAGGAAATTAGGTCCCAAACTTCCGCACTGTGTTTGGAAAGTGACCTAATATTACACAGGATGTTCTTCCTCCCCAAAGGGGTCTGATTGCTTCTGGGAACCATATTGATAGCTGGATTAATTGATATAGGGCGGTCAATGCTGTTCGTATCCCGTGTATATATGGTGCACTGAGTGTGGCAATATAGGCAAGAGAATGGCCCTTCTACCTCAGGGTATTCACCACCCCTGCAGCCCTTTAATGGTTCTAGGTTATATCCCCGCAGTACCTGAGAATTGTAAGTGAACCTCCTACAAGGAGGTCTTTGCGAGTCAGTTGTAGCGGTCCCAATGACCCCTGGCCCCGTCCTGTCGCGGACGGGCACAGACGGGCAGGTCTTTGGCTTGTCTTCGGTGCCGTCAATGGCGCCCCTCTGCGCGCAACGGCTGCGCGCTTTGGCCGACGAGAGGCTAAATAGCCCTGTGAGGAGTGCTGCTAGAGCGCTAACCGCTCGACTGTCCCGGAGTTACTGGGCGTGTCTTGCTCTTGTCTACCCCACCCTCCGCTCAACGGTATTGGATACCGAGTCGGACCAGGGCGGGTAGGCTGGAACACCGAAGCAAGACAGATACTGGCCCCTAAAGCCCCTTACAGTTCGGGGAAGATCGTCAGTGCACTATCAATAATTATATAACAGATAGGCAGTCAGTTGTAATGCAATGCAATACACCGTGAAGATGGTTGAATTTGGGTGGGCAAATTAAAAATACGCCGTAAGTGATTTTAAAATCATTAATTCAAATCGACAATGACACAATTCATACACTAGCTGTTCAGAGTGCTCCGCTCTGGAAAACGTTACCTGACACCAAGCGGGGTCGGGAGACACTGCCACTGTCCTCCCCTTACATCAGGCTTGATTGTCAATAGATGGTCAGTAAGCACTTTTTTACCCAGATTGGAGACAAACATAACATCACCAGTGGATGACCACAAATTGGAATTCCCAATACGTCCTAGACAAGCCTTCGTAGACTGAAGCCAGGAAATTTTATATTACCCAGGTTGCATCATAACACATTCAACAGTCATGTGAGAAGAGGAAAGTTCAGGGGTGACCCACAATCTTTGTAAATACAAGCGTGGACTCAGACCCACTACATCATTAATCCATTTGAAACCAAACTGAGGATGTAGAGGAAGAAGCGGGTGCTCACTGGCAAACCATAAAGACTCATTGTGAACTGATTTTCTATTATTTCTAGTGGATGGGAATCCTGGAAACCCAAAGTTCTCCCCCATACAGGGTGGCCCCTGATGCCTGACTTTTGTAAATCTCAAGTGCAGGAGTTACTGGGCGGAAAGAGGATGCTTGTGGTGCCCTCAAAATATTCCCACAGAGCAGTTCTATCTTAAGGCATCACATCTGGATATGGGACGTTCAATCAAAACTCTGTGAGTGTAACCCCCAGGTATTCGAACACCTGGTCTGTTTCCAGATTTGCTCCATTAAGTGTTGAATTGGCCCAAGTGGATGGACAAGGGTTAATAACCATAAACTTAGTTTTGCCAAGATTGATCTCAAACCCTCGCTGCCTGCAGAAGGACCCAAAGCAATCCAAAAGATTTTGTCTCACCAAAGGGCATTTGGATAACAAAAGAGTATTGTTTGAAAACAGGAGGGCTGGGCTGGGATTTTGACCCTGGCAAGTCGTGGGGCATCTGCCTTTGCATTGCTCCTATTGCGATACCAAAGCATTAATATATAGAAGGAGAAGGGATGGAGCTAACACACACCCCTGCCTAACTCCTCGACAAACCAGAATGGGATCTGTCAGTTCACCCTGTGGTCCACACATCAATCAATCAATCAATCAGGCATTTGTGAAGCGCACTACTTACCCGTGAGGGTCTCAAGGCGCTAAGGGGTGGGGGAAATGCTGCTGCTGTTCAAAGAGCCAGGTCTTGAGGAGTCTTCTGAAGGTCAGAAGGTCTTGGGTCTGCCGTAGGCGGATGGGGAGGGTGTTCCATGTCTTGGCAGCGAGGTGGGAGAATGATCTGCCACTGGCGGTCACTCTTCAGATGCGGGGGACAGCAGTGAGGGCGTGGTCGGCGGAGTGGAGCTGGTGGGCGGGGGTGTAGAAGCTTAATCGGCTGTTGAGGTATGCTGGCCCGATGTTGTGGAGTGCCTTGTGTGCGTGGGTGAGGAGCTTGAAGGTTATCCTCTTGTTGACGGGGTTCCAGTGCAGGTCTCTCAGGTGGCGTGTTATGTGGCTGCGGCAAGGGATGTCGAGAATCAGGCGTGCTGAGGCGTTCTGGATGCGTTCTAGCCGTGTCAGGAGTTTGGACGAGGTTCTTGCATAGAGGGCATTTCCGTAGTCCAGTCTGCTGCTGACGAGGACCTGGGTGACCGTCCTTCTCGTTTCAGTGGGGATCCATTTGTAGATCCTGCGGAGCATGCGGAGGGTGTTGAAGCAGGAGGAGACGGCGTCGACCTGCTTTGTCATGGAGAGGGTGGAGTCGAGGATGACCCCTAGGTTGCGTGCGTGGTCGGTGGGCGTTGGAGCTGTTCCTAGTGCGGTCGGCCACCAGGAGTAGTCCCAGGCCGAGGGGTTGGATCCATGGATGAGGACCTCCGTCTTGTCCGAGTTCAGCTTCAGTCGGCTGTTCATCATCCAGTCGGCGATGGCCCTCATTCCCTCATGGAGGTTGGTTTTGACAGTGTGGGGGTCTTTGGTGAGGGAGAGGATCAGCTGGGTGTCATCGGTGTAAGAGATGGTGTTGAGGTCGTGCAGTCGGGTGACGTGGGCAAGGGGTGCCATGTAGATGTTGAACAGCGTTTGGCTGAGGGATGAGCCCTGGGGTACGCCGCAGCTCATCTTGGTGGCTTTGGAGTTGAAGGGGGGAGGTGGATGCTCTGTGTTCTGCCGGAGAGAAAGGAGGTGGTCCAGTCCAAGGCCTTCTCTTGGATCCCCGGGTTGTGGCAGTCACATGACCTAAGCATAATTATTCAGGTGTAATCTGTTGAGGATTTCTAAAATGGTACCCCGGCACCCCCATCTCCTCCAAGGTCTTCCAAGGCAAATCTCTAGGGACTAAGCCAAAGGTAGAGCAAAGTCCACAAAAATGACATACAGTCTGCCTCCACCCAAAAACACGTGTTTCCAATATAATAACTGCAGAAGAAACACCTGGTCCATGGTTCCTACACTGTCCTTAAAACCCACCTGCAATGAAGTACAAATGTTGCCCTTGAATGTCCCCTCACTCAACTGATTCAAAATGACCTGACTAATCAGTTTATGTGCGCTGTCAATGAGGCTGATCAGCCTATGATTTAAGGCAGGAACCTTGAACACTTTTTAATAATTGGGATAATCTCAGCCCCTGCACAGGTTGAGGGCATAGGTGCAACCTTCATTATGGCACTAAAATACATTGAAGAGTAAGGACAGCAAACATCCCTGTAAGTCTTAAGAAGATTGCCAGGTACCTTGTCTAACCCAGGGGCTTTATTGGGTATCATACGATCCATAGCTCTTGAAATATCAGATTCGGAAATATTGACAACTACTTGCAATGCTGGCATAATGCAAAAGTCTGTTACATCACCGGGAGTTGTAGTGAGACTCAGCTCCCTAGTAGCCAGGGCACTGGGGAATGCCTAATTTGATCCTTGTGACTCAACCCCTGAGTATAACTGGAGAAAATGATCCAAACATGCAGAGTCAGAGATTTTACCATACAAGGGAGCCAGAGTACCAGGGTTCTTGTCGACAGCAATGTGCCAGAAGGTCCGATAGTCCTTACTATTAATGGTGCTCAACATGGTCTCCCAGTTAGACCGCTCCACATTTCTTTTACCATCAGAGATCAAACCCTTGTTCAAAATTCTATTCATCGTAATGTTGGCTCTAAAACCACACTTAATTGCATGGGATAGTGCACTCCTAACTTACAGACAAGATTTTGAATACCAATGGACTTCTTTCTTCCTCTTCGGGATAGATTGGGACTCTACCAAAAACATGTGTCGAAGTGTTGAAAACATTTGATTATGGATTTCTCTCATGCTAGCGAAGTCATCTACTTTGACAGGACTTTCTATTGCAGAGACTACAGAATTCAGACCTGCAGTCACGATCTTAAACACCTTACCGAAGGACACATCTGAACCTGCCATAGAACACCACTTGAGCCTATGCCTGTTGTAAGCAGGAACCAGCACTCTACCAAACGGCTCATATAGGGAACATGGAAGAGAGTTGCCTAAGGCACACAGCATCAATCCCAGGGCATTGTGATCACTCTCCTGCCTGGGAGATACATTCATATCTACCAAAGATTGCCATAGCCTTCTATCTTATAAGATATAATCAATAAGGCTAACACACTGTGGCTGATGGTACATGTGATTACCTGTTTGAGCCATAGCAGTTCTCCTATTACACGCCCTGAGGCCATTACCATAAGTAAAGTCATTAATCTGGAGAACAGCAGCAGTCCACCTCTTTACCGGGGCAAGGGAAAGATACGGAATTCCTCAAGTGTGATTCTCATCACCCATAGGGTCCTCTTGAGAGACATACAATGGTTCAAACTTATAGTTAAAAAACTCCTGCAACTAATTTAAAAGCATTTGTAGGCAGGATAGCCATGTGGGTTCCGAACGAATCAATAATCTTGAACTCAGCTACATTTCCCTCATGCCTGTAGTATACATTTTACAAAAAATACACGCTGCCTGACGGGACGAAAAGGGAAACAAATGGAGCATCAGCACTGCTCAAATCAATAGTCTTGGATGTATAACAAAGGGACATTTTAACCAACGCTGCCAACCCATCCAAAGGACTGCCCTTCCCCAAAGAACATGCAGCTAAATAAAAATGTACAAACCTAGACCAGTACTGCGGAAAAACTACCAGGTCTCCTGGAATATACAAATATCGAATTAATCAATAAAAGAACCCCAATTGTGGCACTCAAGTTTGGACACCAGGGAAGCAAATTTCCAGGAAACAATCTTGGCATTAGAGGACAAACAAAGAACTAGATCATCCAGGACGGGGGACACCATCACTACCGGGGCCTCTACTTGAGGCTCGGCACAGCACCTTAATAGAGAGCAAATTTCTAAAGGAGTAGATACAGAGCACAGTGAGGCACAGCGTACAGTTGTGAATGGCCCAGCTTTGGAGGAAGAAAGGGTAGAAACCACTAGCCCAACAGCCAGTGGATTGCCTTGACTGACTGAAAAAATTGAACGTCAATCTTGGCCATCCAGGTCAGATAATGCGGAAAATCTATTTGAAATAGAGACAAAAAACTCATCGTGTGTCACAAGGAATAACAGTTCCCAAAAAAAGGGTAGAGTCCGCAGCCACACTTTGGTTGCGAGTCAAGGCCGAGAAGGCGAGAAAGTGAGAAAAGAAATGTCTCTAAGTGATCAGGTTGAGATCAGATGAAGCTGGGGGAATTTCTCCTTTAAGAAATAGTGCCCTCACACACTCTTGCGAGAGTCATGCTTCATCCTCGGACGTTGCTCCTCGTGGGGGTGGCACTGCAGTCATCCACGGGCCCCCCGAGGGGGCTCTTTATCGGAGATCTTTTAGGAGATGCCGCAGTTGTGCATGTGGGCCTTAAAAAGTGTGAAAGTGGTTTAAAATGACCTCACTGGTACCTAGAGAACACACTTTATTCAGGGGTCCAGGAGGTAAAGAGTGGTGTGTGCGTACCACGCTGGATATAAAGCACCTCCAAACAACAAATATAAGCACCTCCAAAAAACAAATATAATGGAGGGGAGAGTATTGCTCTGCTGCTTCCTTTAAAATTCCATGCGTGTATGTGAAGATGAAGGTGTGATCGACACGCAGTGTTGGTCACTAGTGGATCATGGTGCGCTTCTTCAGGACCGTGTGAAGTGGAATAAAATAGGCCTATGGTACCCATAGTAAGGTGGTGATGCTTCTAAAAGACTCCAGCAGTCCATGTGCAATGGGGCAGTTAATCAGCTGCTACACAAAGCTACAACTGGCGGCTTCTGTGACCGTGGACATTGCCGTAGAGGCACGCTATTACTTTCTAAGGGGTTGATCATAGGAACATACAGTTGATGTTCCATTGCGCTATTTAGACGCATCACCACCTTACTATAGGTATCATAGGGCTATAGGGTGTCGCCGTCTCTCAACCCTAGTTTTACTATTTTATTCCACTTCACATGGTCCTGAAGAAGCGCACCGGGATCCACAAGGGACCAACACTGCGTGAAACATGTCGACCACACCTTCACCTTCACATACACGCATGGAATTTTAAAGGAAGCAGCAGAGCAATACTCTCCCCTCCATTATATTTGTTTTTTGGAGGTGCTTTATATCCAGCGTGGTATGAACACACCACTCTTTACCTCCTGGACCCCTGAATAAAGTGTGCTCTCTAGGTAACAGTTAGGTAATTTTATATCACTTTCACACTTTTTAAGGCCCACGCACCCACATGCACAACTGCGGCGTCTCCTAAAAGATCTCCGATAAAGAGTCCTCTCACGGGGCCCGTGGAGGACTGCAGCGCCACCCCCACGAGGAGCAACGCCTGATGATGAAGCATAACACTCGCAAGAGTGTGTGAGGGCACTATTTCTTAAAGGAGAAATTCCCCCAGCTTCATCTGATCTACACCTGATCACTTAGAGACATTTCTTTTCTCACTTTCTCGCCTTCTCGGCCTTGACTCGCAACCAAAGTTTGGCTGCGGACTCTACTCTTTTGGGAACTGTTACCCCTTGTGACACATAGTGACTCTTGGGAGCATTGGTACTGGACCCGCTTATTTATTTATTATTATTATGTTTATTTTTTTCTAAACGCTCCCTGTCCCCCCTTCTTCTTGTGTTTGGAAAACAAAAAACACATCCCCATTTGTAATCCCATGTGGTGGGGGCCTAAGACCCACCCTTGCCCTTGGCCCTGGTGCCAGATGCTTGTAGAAAAGCACCAAAGGACAATGCTTATGTCATCTCTCTTCAAGTGGGAACTGGCCCTGCTCATAAACAACCTCTCAGCCAATTCAGGATTCCTACAATTGACTACCACACAATGTCCTCCAATATTTTTTGTAGATGGGTCCACCCATCCCACCCGCCAAACCAGCAGGATGTTGTCATATTCTTGTACAATAAAACCTGTGTGCCTAGTTAGCCAATTACACACTTTGTTCTTGAGTTGCACATACGTTTCTGTACCAGGACCCTAAACAGAGGGAACTCTTAATAGAATAGTCACATATGGACAGCAAGCAGGGGGAAGATTCAAACAGGCTTGAGAATGGGTAGAGGAGGCTAGGGGTCTTAAATTGGGCTGTAGACTAGGTGGAACCCCTGGGTCACATTGCTCACTTACTCCACAAGTTCCCAACTGTTGGTAGTGAGAAGCATCCATGACATGAACTTGTGATTCTACTGGACCTATACTTCTAGGCACAGGGACAGGAGCTGTACTATTTTAGGGCTAGTAATACAACCAGTACTAGGGGGCTACAAGCAAGACTCCACTGAAGCCAACTGGCCACAAAGAACATTTGGGGGGCGATTAACTGTTAACCAATATTCTCCTAGGAAAACACAAGCATGAGCAATAGTAGAAATTTTGGCCAAGATACAGTTCTAATGAATGGATGGCAGAGCACCCACTGCAATCACGGTCCCACTCAGAACCTGACCAGATATTGGCCCAGGTAGTGTCACCGAGGTAACCACATGCTCTTTAGGACCGGCCCTACATCTGCTATTAAGTTGTGATTTGGTACTGCCCCCACGCTCACCTTGATGTTTCCTTTTGGATCAAGGTTCATTATCACTAGGTAGTGTGTTATCTAAGTTCTCATTGCTTGGTAAAACTTGGTATAACAAACACACTAGGTAACTGGCATGTGGCCAAATCAACTGATGAACCCTGCAGGCTAGTTGGAGCAGTAGGCAGCGGGTTAAAATTTTGGCCGACCGAGGTGGTCAGAGGGCAGCTGGTGGCAACACTAAAGTCAATGGAAAAATGCCTTACAACCAGTACAATTTCCTAAGAGACAACACTGACAGCACAAGCCAAAACGGAAAACCAAAGTGCTCCCCTCCATAGTGCTGCCTTGATTAACTGTATTGTTTCCTTGAATCTTACGTTGGTCCCCTGGGAGCAAAAAGGCTCAGAATGATAAAATAGCACCTCACTCACCAATATCAATAACCTCCAGCGTCCATTGCGGAATTACACATCCAAGGAAAGCAGAAAAGGAGGAGTACGGCCAGCGAGCAACACATGAAAGAGGGGTAGCCTGGCCTGGGTGATGACGGGCGAAGACGGACCCGTATGTGAACCATGCTGTGGGAGCGGTACAGCGCTTAAGAGCCCTGCCGCACAGCCAACTGTTGGACGAGGTCCCAACCTAGTCCAGGGCAGGAAACTTCAAGAATAGGCACGGAGCCCAGGAAAACCAACAAATGCAGCCAGTCCCTAAAACATGGTGTGACAAATAATGCATGCTAAACCTACTAAGCAACCTCCCCAAAAGCTGTTTTAATGTGCATTATTTTGTTAGCAACCAAAATGTTCAGAAGGTGGCAAACTTCAGAAATTAAAGAATTTGTAAAGTTTGTCAACCATTTCTGCTTGTGTCATGCATTCAAATTTACTATGTGACCCTACTGTACTTATAGTTCACGAGTTCATGAAAGGAACTATAGTGGACTTTCGTTCTCTAGAAATAAATAGGAAGCAAGCTGTGAGGTTCTCTACACTTTGAAACTTCTCTAAAGAACCACCTTTGGTCTGAGGACCCATGACTAATAGCCCATTACTAGCTTAATCTCACCTTCTCCAGTGTAGACGAATAATATGTCTTACATACGATTTATGGGTGAAGGCTATTTCTTTGTAATATATGGAAGCCTACAATATGTGTATAAAAACATGCCTCTGGTTTTCAATTACATCTTAGCGGTGACGTCATTAGTCACCTGTAATAAAGATGTGATGTAGCTACTCAACTGTAATAAATTATTACAATAGAGTAGTTAATTTACAATATCTTTTACCACAACCAGCTAACTGCCTGAAAGGCAGCTCACTGAACAGAATTACAACTGCTGTTTAAACAAGAAACACTAACCCTATGGTCTCAGTTCTTCTAAGATTTTGTTTCTGAAATGACCATTAGGAAAGGAGACATAGACAGCAGTAGGTTTAAGCAAAAATCTATCTCCATGCTACCACACATTCTGAACCACAGATGTTTCATTAAAGTGACTTACCTGAAACTGCATAAAATGATTTTTGCAAAAAGTGATGAGATACTATTAGTTTATTTTCACATTAAAGTTTCAGCATTTTTTCAACACATCAACAACCACAGATATCAATGATTTAAACATTTGAGGGACATAAATGATCTGACTTTATATTCTAAGGATTAAAATGCCCTTTAACATATGTTAACAAATTACTGCAAGTATCCTCAGAGTTTCATGACCTTATAAAGACTGTCACCCTCCCTCCTCCACATGATAACGGAATTATCGGTGACTCGCAACATTCTTCTAATGCACAGCAGAGAGTACGGTATAATACATGAGATTCTATAATCGCTGTATAAATGCCAGTCTCTAATTTCTTCATAATCGACAATTTATGATGTACCCAGTCACCTATTGTAAAGAAAAGATGTCAGAATTTGACTATTGTAAGTTACTACAGTCGAGTTCTGACATCACAATGCCTGCTGCCAGCGCCAGCAGCTGAGGTGAAAGGCAGGTCATGTCATGGAGCGTAATTGAAGCAGCTGTTTAAAGCAACAAAAATGGACATTGTTTTTCTTTCTTCTACTCTATTTTGCTAACTTACAATGACACGCAGAGAGAAAAAAAATATTTTTTGCACTCCTTACACTTAGAGAAAAGCTAGAATCTTTCTGCAGTTTTCTACACATTCCAAGCTATTACGGCAATCATTTTTTTTAAAGTGACTTGAATCAAATTTTTTCTAATTTCTGTTTGCAACAAATATCTAACAGATTTTTGTTACATGTAATTTTGCACTACAGTTTTTATTTTTATTCTTTGTGTTTTCAAACATACTAGCTCTTTCATATGAAAAAGCCAGGTAGCAAGGTTTTAAGTAGTTTCTGGAAAAGATAATAATGTGACCATGTATTATATGGAATAAAGTGACCCCTGGTGTTCCATAATCTAGAAAGGAACTCAGCCTTTGGCCCCATTCCTCTATATGGTGACTTGCAATATCCTTATAACGCGTAGCACAGGAAGCAAGATGAGAAGCAGTGGGGTTGAGTCAGATGTTGCCCCGGGCTCAGCGCATATCTCAGTGGCCACCGACATCAGGCTCTCGGTGATTCATCTTGCGGCCTGGTGAAGAGCACCAAAATACACCCAGGAGCTGGAGAGGACCAAGGAGTGTGGAGTCTGTAGACAGCCCCCACTTAGTGTGTGCCCTGGACCTTGCAGAAGTGGCCCAGCCAGCCTGGTGCAGCTTACAGGGTCCTGACGATCTGAATTCCTCCCTCCACCCCCTTCACCCCCTTCACCTCCTGTTCTCTAAAGCCCAAAGCCTGCAAGCCTTTACGCCAGTCCTACACCCAAAGACCAAAGGACCAATAGGACCCAAAGGCCAATCGGTTGTAGGCCCCAGTAATTTATCTTGCCCATCACGCCCATCAACAGCTCTTTGAGCCCTGGGTCTAATGCAACCTGCTGATGTCAAAGCCAGAGCTCATCACATCCTGCATCAAACTGTTTGTCTGCAAAAATACTCTGGGCTGGGCATACCACTCTGTGGTAGAAAAGGCAGAAGCAGAGGAAGGAAACAAGGTCCCCTACTCGTTCCATTGTTCACTACATCCACGCTCACCTGCTCACGGCAGTACCCAGGGATTGGGGGATAGGGGGTCAACAGCCCAAACTAAGAACATAGTCATCTGAAAGCAAGGCAAAACGCAAGAGCTTAACCTTGAAAGAGACTAACCTGGCCTTGCATTAAACCTATTTGTAAAAATGTCAAACCCGAGCACACGGTTGTGTGTGCACACAGGCTCAGCCCCCATCAGCCGTGCCCCAAGTCCCCTGGCAGCTACAGCACCTGAGCAACAGTCCCCATGAAGAGCAAAAAAGGGTAACTCACAGATTAAACTCAACTGCCAATACCATGCACAGAGAGAAGTCCATCCCCCACTCAACTTCAGCCACAGAGGAAAAAGTCACCTCGGCTCCAACCATCTCCAAGAATACCCAGAGCACTACACAGGTGCATCCTGCACTAAAACCAACCCCAAGGCTCCCCAAATAGGCCTCATCATGCAGTTCTTTTAAGCCCACAAAGTCTCTGGCTCCACAGGTCACATCCACCACCAGCAATCCAGAAGGTTCTGTAGAGGCTACCGCCAAGGTTGGCCCTTACAAGAGCTCAACTCACCACAACTCCCCCGTGACAGCTGCGAAGCAAAGGTCATACTCATGTCCCCGACTCCATGGTGCAACCGGGCTCAAAAATTCCGAATCTCAGCAGTCTCTTAACACTTCCTTCAACTCTTAGGCGCCGGTGCCCCTGGAGCCGGAAGCAGTCCACCCAGGAAAAACAGCAAACCCAGGAGAGCTCTTGAAAAATGAGCAAGTCATCACAGCGCAAATCCATCATCACACTTCTCCTGCTTCTCAGGCCCTAACTCGATCCACTCCCTCTTTTGCACCCAGATTCACCTCGACTACAACTGCTCTAAGTGCCCAAAACCTCATCATGGGAGAACTCTCAGTCTTTTTTTTTTCATAACTTGGAGCCTATAGAAAGAATTCTGGAGCACACTCTGAAGTTGTTTAGAATGCCGGGAGCATCAAAGAAACCACTCCCAGATGCACAAGACACTAACTGGATGGAGGACCTGCACTTGACCGCCATATGTGCAGCACAGAACTCCATAGCCAGACATTGATATGGCAGTCTACAAAAATACAATTTGACCTCCTTCAGTCAATCACACAGGCTCTAGTGAACTTGAGCATTTTGATGGACTCCATTGAGTACAAAATTCAAGGCTTTTTGGGCAACAAGACGTGCTGTTGTTCAAGTGCAGCCATTTTTGACAGGTATGCAATGCTTCCAGAGGTTTTAAGCAACTTCATCACCACAGTCAGGGGAAAATTTGACACTCCAGCACCAAGCAGCTCACCCGCCCTCTGTAAACAAATTCTGGAGACATCAAATGCAGAAGGCCACTCCACAGCTCAATTATACATTTAACTGACAGCCCCCAGCCTAATCTGGTCATCTCTTACCCTGCTGCATGTGACAATACATCTCCTTTCCCAGTGGAGTCCAGGTCCCTGACCACTGTTCAGTCTCTTGGCAAGGATATCAAGGAGGCCCAATCTAGTCTGCGACATCAGGGGCACCCCTCTCCAGGAGGGCAAAGAAAAAGTTATGAAAACAGCTAAAAAAAAGCCAAAAAACTAAAATAGCTGCACTGGTGGCAATCACCCAGATTCTTTTCTCCACAGCTGTAAGTGATCAGGCTCCGCCTTACCCATTCTTCACTTCCAAAACTGGGGTCAAACAGTCAAAAGCAACTGAGGAGTCAGAACCTGACCCTCCACTCCTCAAGGAACACTCAGGGAAGTCTATCCCCCGATCTGGTAAGCATGGCCCCCAGAACCAACAGCCACTCAATCTAATAGCAAGAAGAGGGTGGATGCCAGCACCCAGAACACCTTGTTAATGCGCCAAGTATAGTTTTATTGAGCATACTGTTTGAGCCCCCCATACTCACCCCGCTACTCCACAGTCAGCCTAACTCCATGATAACCTTGGGTATCACCCAAAATACACTCCGCAATACAGAGCTGATGTGCACCGGCTAACCAGGCCTCACTCAAATACACATACTGGAAACAGTAGTGCCAAAAACCACAGAGGAAGAGCTTGTGTGCTCATGAGGTAGTGTTAACCCCATATAATACATCACAGGACCATATGACATCTTAAACTGGGGTAACATACTTCTCCTATTCAAACACATACCATCCATTCCGTTGACCTTGCTTGGGTCAGTTTTCAGAATTTCCCAAGGGCACACATAGAAAGTCAACTCTAGTAGGACTTTGCCAACATCAACATCAAATCGCATTGCTCATGAAGTATCACAGCTGGCAGAATGGGGAATTGACATCAATCTTCTTCCTCTAGAGAAATACTCACGTCCTTTATGCCTCCTCCTAGAGGAAAGGGGTGCAGTCTGTCCTGCGTGGCACAAATAGCACCAGCAATGAGACAAACCACCAAACCTGGTCCAAGATCATTAAGGCTCTCAGCATTACAAGCACAAATGAACTAAGGGTCGTGCACCTCTGGCCAACCATGGCTGACTTTGCAACAGACCTAAGCTTCTCCGTTTGGCATTCCTAACATCTGTCCCAGTCTGACGCAAGGCAAACATTTCAGGGAGGAAGGACCATGGCATCAATTGACAATCATTTCCTGGAATGTGGCAGGCCATTAGAAACTCTTCAAGTTTCTTCTTAATGGCGATATACTATGTCTACAAGAGACATGGGCCATTGCATCTACGCTGCTTGCATAGTATTACGAATCCCACATTGTTGCCACAAAACGCAACATATTTGACTGCCCGTCTGGACGGTCTTTATATTTTCATCAAGCATGCCCGGAAAATAGAGACCAGTTAAATATCCACTTACTCGCACGTCCATTAAGCCTTGCTCATTATAGGTCTAAAGTTCAACCCTCAACCTTTTTGACTGTTGCTATTCAACTGCTGCCTCAACCCCACACAGTGCCAGAAGAAAGAGGTGCTTGACTTCCTCAGGAACATTTTCGATGAGCTGCTGAACAACTATGTCTCCCATCAGGCAATTATAGCTGGCGACTTTAGCATCAGGGCCTTGGGCAAGCCCTATAACTCACTCAGCTTGACAGCCAACACTGCACCCTGACACCTTCTTCACAATCATAAAATAATCTCCGCTTCAGTCCTATAAGAAGCCCACTAACCTTGCTGGCACACCAACCCTACCTTCAGGAATATATCTACAATTGATTACATCTTCGCCAGCGAAGTGCTTGCACCCAAACTTCAAGACTTTCAAGTTGGCGATAGGCCCTTGTGCACTATTTTCCAACTAGCTTCCAAGGACTCATTCTCACTATCATTGATCAGGGAAACATCTGAGGAAAAGCGTCACAAGGTCATACATAGAATCAAATTGGCAGTGAACCTTGAAGGAAATCATCTAGATTAGATTTGGTAAAAAGAGTTAGCTATGATGCCACTCAGTACAGCAACATTGTTGGGGCACTGGGAGGAACTTATTGAAAATCATCAACAGGCTCTGGGGAAAGGATTACGGAAACTCCTGAAAATGATAGACCTCATCCCAACAGTCACCCGAGCCGCACAAAGGAACTCACTGCCACCAAGCACACTCTCTGGAGAAGAGGCTGCAAACTGCCACCTTACCAAACCCTCGCTGCTCTTAGAGCAGCTAACAAACAGAAAGTATGGCAACTAAAAAAGGGGCACTCTGAAGCAGAGTGGCTATGGGTATTCTCCCTGTAAAAAAAACAACTATTCCCTCCAATGAAAACATATAAATCGCCTCTGTAACTTGGCTCAGATCAAAGAGAATGGTGTGAAGGGGTTTGGATCATTCACTTCAAGCAGCTATATACAATAGACCAGGCTGCAGAAACAACATCTCTCCCATCCCATATCACCTTTAATTCCCGAGCTGAGCATGCCATCTCCAGCACAGAGGCCGTAGTAACACCCACCCTCAAGAAATTGAGGAACTATGGGGGCACCAGGGCCTAATGGTTTCCCTGCCTCTGTGTTCAAATATGCACAAGACTTCTGGGCCAGAACCTTAACACCACTCTTTAACCGTGCTTTTGCTACCGCCACAATACCGACCTCATGGAGGTGGTCAATTTTCTTTCCAATCCACAAAAAGTGAGATCACTCCAATCTGGCAAACTGCCAGCTGATTGCCCTCCTCGACTTGGAATCCAAAGCCCATACCTGCATCCTTTTGGAGGAGCTGGGAACCTGGGGCTCAGAAAAAAGTATTCTCCCTTTCTTTAAATCCGGATTCAGGCGGGCTGTATGGACAACATCAAGGCACTGGTGCATCCATCCCATCGAGCTGGAAGGAGCAAGCAACCCACCTGTTCTTCTGCTTTGTTTACTATAGCTCTGCTTTCGATAGGGTGGATTGGGCAGGCTATTGGGGAAGCACATGGCAAGTGGGATTCCCCCCTTGCGCTGCAAGGTGATAATATCCTTATACCAGGAGACCTGGTTCCAGATTAAAAAAAGCCTCACCACAGCCACTGCCAAAGTGCCAACTAATAACAGGCTTAAATATGCCTCCTTTATAACCTCTTAACTGTTGATCTGGGCCTCGTACTCAAAGGTGCCAGTTTGAGCACACCAAGGCTGGGAAGAGTGCACCTCCGCATTTTACAGTATGGAGACAATACAGAAATTATGGATCACTCTAGAGATCAATCAATCAATCAATCAGGTGTTTGTTAAGCGTGACTACTCACCCGTAAGGGTCTCAAAGCACTGGGGGGTGGGGGGGTTGCAGGTTCCAGTCCATCAAGGAGGGGGTCTGTCGAAGAGCCAGGTATTGAGGTTTCTTGCGAAGATGGGGAGCTATGTTGTCTGTCTGAGGTGAAGCGGAAGGTCGTTCCAGGCTCTGGCCGCGCGGAAGGAGAAGGAGAAGGAGCGGCCTCCTGATCAGGTCTTTCTGGTGCGGGGGACCACGGCGTAGGAGAGCTGGGCTGATCGTAGGGTCCTTTGGGGTGCGTGGAATTTGAGCCGGTTGCTCAGGCATGCTGGCCCGGTGTTGTGGAGGGCCTTGTGAGCATGGGTTAGCATCTTGAAGGTGACTCTAGCTTAGGCCTGGGCGGTAAATTCCGTTCCGCTCGCGAAATTTGCGGAATTTGAGTAATTTCGCGTTCCGCGGAGAACGCGAAATTGCCCAAAATTCTGCGTTCCGCGAGTTCGCGAAATTTTTGCTTGTTTGCGTTCTCAAAATGCGTGTTCGCAAGATATTTCTCCCGAGCACGCAAACAGCAATTGTGAACAGGAAAAAAGCATCGCGAACAAGCAATTCCGCATGTTCGCGGAATTTCTGCGTGTTCGCGGAGATTTTTACCATTTCGCGGAGATTTGCGTAACGCGATTACGCAAATTCCGCCCACCCCATCTCTAGCTTCAATGGGGAGCCAGTGGAGTGTGCGCAGGTGCTGGGAGATGTGGCAGTGTCTTGGCAGGTTGAGGACCAGTCTTGCGGCAATGTTTTGGATGTTCTGTAGTTTGCGGGTGAGGTTTTTGTTGATTCCGGCATAGAGTGCGTTGCCGTAGTGTAGCCTGCTGGTGACCAGGGTGTGAGTGATGGTCTTTCTGTGTTCAAGGGGGATCAATTTGAAGGTCTTACGTAGGAGGCAGAGGTTGTGGAAGCAGGAGGACGAGACAGAGTTGATCTGGTGGTCCATTTGGAGCTCTGAGTCCAGGATGATATCAAGGTTGCGCGTGGTCCGTTGGGGTGGGCGGCCTTCTGAGGGCCACCAGATGTCATTCCAGGCATCGGGATTTGGGCCCATGATGAGTACTTCTGTTTTGCTGGTGTTTAGTTGTAGGCAGCTGTTTTTCATCCAATTGGCGACGGCTTCCATGCCTTCTCGAAAGTTGTGTCTGGCGGTGTTGGGTTTGTTGGATAGGGACAGGATGAGTTGGGTGTCATCTGCGTATGACACAATGTTGAGTCCATAGGTTCTGACGATGGGGGTGAGCGGAGCCATGTAGATGTTGAAGAGCATAGGGCTAAAGGGAGGATCCCTGGGGGACTCCACAGGTGGTAGTTGTAGGGTCCGAGAGGAAAGGGGGGAGTCTGACCCACTGAGTGGCCTAAAGAGTGCTCCGAACACCCTCCATCATTACAATCAGAAGAACAAACTCCCGGTGAACCAAGGAAAAACTAAGATCAACATTTTTAGGCAAATACCCACATAAAAAAGAAACTCATTGGTTGCTAGCAGACTTGCAAAGTGCAACCACTCAAACCTACAATTTCATAGGCATCTGGTTCATGGAAGGCACAAAAATCAGCAGCCCACCTAAAGTACCTCTGAAAAATGTCCACCATTGTCATCCACTGCCTGAAATGCCTAGGTAATTGCCTATAAAGTCCAACTGCTGACCCACTGTTGAAGGTTTTGAGAGCAAAACTGATCTCGGCTCTTAACAACGTCCACTTAGCCTTTCCCTGAGCCTTCAATTTACTCATCCAGAACTCCCAGATCACGGCGTACAAGAAAATCTTGCTCCCCAACCAACTGGCAGGCCATAAGACCAAGGCTGAGATGGGAGCTGGGTTTTGGGAGTCCAGACCTCATGTGTCAGGGAGACTTGAGGGCTCCCGAGCCCTCCCTCAAATTCCACCATAAAACAATCTTTGAAGGGGAGGGCACCCCATGGAAAACCCAGCTAGCAAAAGCAATCAACAGCCTGAATTTTGTGGCTGCCAACTTGCAAACCCAAGAAATACCATACTCAGCCTGGAAAAATGCTGTGAACAGGAAGGTCATACAAATATAATTTGAGAGGGACATTGAAAATCTGTGGCCCAGCCCCACCACACATTACTGAACGAATCCTACGTCCATGGGAAGGCCCAGAACTTCTTCCACCATACAATTTCAGTGCAGGCATGGAGGAAAATCCTTTACATGAGGCTCATCGCCTTGCCAATCTCAGGCTTCAACCCCACCTGGGCGCAGCTGGCTGAGGGAATCACATGCAGGCTATGTAATTATCAAATCTTAGCTCCATCAACAGTGCTGTCGCCCCAAACTTGCTGACGATCGACACCAACTGCTTCACCCTCTGTTCCAGGGCAGTGGCATTAGACGGTGCAGAGAGGCTTTGGATCTGTGCTTCTATGACCACACGGCAAGGTCCCTAGTCCGAAATTTACAGACTGCATTTGACTTGGACTCCTCAACAACTCTACAAGGTGACACAGGACTTTGACGAAGACCAGCCCAGGTGCCCTGACGCCGCACATGGCATATAAATTGGCTATCCTGTTTTAGGTTTACACCTATAATAACTGATAAAACCCCATGGAAAGGAAAATAGCCCTCACCTGTGTAAACATATAAACACCTTCACAACCACAAGCTAAATGCCATTCAAAGAAAGGAAAAGGTGAGTGAAAGAGTCATTTTTATTTTTTCCTGTAGGGGCCAATACAATGCAACTTTGTTATACAAGGCAGCCGTAAGAAAGACTGGGTTAACATTATTATGCTTGAGTTTTGTTGTTTAGGGATGTCGCTATTGTTTCTTCTTCCTCTTGCTTTTTCAGTTTTGTGGTCATTGGTCTAAAGATGCAAGGTTTAGAAGAATGTTTTAGGTCTTATTTAATTATTTTATAAACTGTAAAGAATCAGGAAATGTTAAAATCATATTTGATATTTTGGCAACGTTTGATTCTTTCACTGATAGGAGAAATGGCTGGTTTCATAAGAATCTTTCCCAATATGTACCATCACATTTACCCACAGACAGAGAATAGGTAAAACCCTTTGATACATCAGCTCCCTTTTCAAGCGAGTCAGTATTGATAGTAGGTGAATTGCCAAACACTCTAGGCTTTAAACATTCAATGCAAGGTATAGTGACGGGTATATGTGAAAAGAGTACTGTCACCAAGCATCTGAGATAGAGGAGAAAACACAAAACAAGACGTTTGGAAAACATTGAACGCAGTGTCACTTGGAATGCTGCTGCAAAAAGTTCTTACGAGGTTCAATAAAGATTGGAGTGATATCATTTATATTTGCAGTAATTCAGCTACGTATATGAAAAGTTGTGTGATGACCTTTCAAAATCATTACCTGAGCTGACGTGCTTCCCTGTAAGAGATCCTTGCCACTTGCTAGATGGTATGTTGTTAGCATTTTTACAATCTTCAGAGTTAATGAAAAATGCTAATGACTTTGTATTCCATTCTGGGTGCACTGTTTTGTTATGTGAAGAAATTAAAATGTAAGAATTTCTCATTGTGTGCGGCATCAAAGAAAGTTTCATCCCAACTGTGTCATTTGCCGGTGGTTCTCAGTCCTTGACACTGTGAATGCTGTATTATCCGTGAGTTGACTGTTTACAGAATTTTTGCTTAGTGATGATGCCAGAGGCGAGAAATGCCAGAATCTTTGGTCGCATATTGATATGATGTGAAAAAAGTACACCATAAAGGGGAATTTCATCCAGACTTTGAAAAGTACAGCTTTATTTTTGACCGCTTCAATAACTGAGGGCATATGCTCCCAGTTCAATGCATATGTTGCAGAACCTGTCCCAGAGAATCGCAATCTTCAGGTTGAAAATGTGCCATAATCAAACAAGATGGCAGGCGCTGCTTTGGAACATATAATGGGAATTCATTTTAATTGTGCGTTTCAAAGGAGTGAATATGAATATAGAGCAGAGAACATAGTTTAAGGGCTCGGGCGGCCAACCTTGAAGCTGGGGAACAGGGTTTGAGTCTCCGATGGAGGCTCAACATTCTGTGATTCTGGGCAAATCACTTTCACTTCATCTCACTGTGCCACTTAATCTCTCCGTGCCTGGAATGGGTCAGTCTACAATAATACTGGTGCTCGTGTATCGCGGTATATAAAAACTGCACACACAAAAAAGCGTTGTGCAGGGGGAAACCTAAAAAAAGAAGTATCAAAAGCGGATAAAAAGGAGTACATGGGCCATGGGACACTGATAAGAAGAACAACAAGAAATGGTATGCTACAGCCAATAGAAATGGAGGGAAAGTAAGTGACAAGCAACCAATTTTTTTAAAGGCTGGGATGTAAGCCAATTCTAAGGTTTATATTAAATACAATATATTTCACAAGCACAACACAAGCTCTGTGCAGGTGACACCTAAAACACAATAAGGAATCATAAACATTATGTTTTGGCCAACACATATTTATAATTTTGCTCCAAATTCCCGGCTCTATAGTTTCCAAGTGGCTTGGTCAAATGGGTATATCACTAAATATCAGTTCCCAGAATATCACCCTACAAGAATATTAAGGACAGACTACTGAGGTATAAAATATTGAAAGGTAAATGCAAACAGAGAAGTGTAGATTAACAGTTCCTGAAAGCACATCTGCATACCTTGAAGTTATATGCATTGTACAGGTGGGTATAATTAGCATTAGCTGTTGAAAATCTAGACTTACTTTACTTGTCAATATTTTGGATTTTATATTTTTTCCTCTATATTCTGTCCCACTGATATTTTTGTTTCAATATTCCGAGTGCACACTTTATCAAAAATCATGTATTCAGCCTGTCCTGCCTTTTTAGCCAGCATGTTGCATCCGAAACATGTAGCATAGATGCTAATATTGTACATTTGGATTAAATTGGCCGAGCATGCAAAGTGCTGTTGTCTGAAAACCCAGGACTGAATAAAGGTATCAAACACGAAAGTCTAGTTTAGAGGCAATAGAATGAATGGGGGAGAAAAACAGCAGTTGAGGGAACGTGGTCATGTGTTGCAAGTAATAAAATGTCCCCAACAATACATGAAAATTAGATTATTGAAAATGTAATGCTCACCCCTGGCCATGGAACTCCTCATTGATTTTGACTATGCTTATAATTTGTTAATAGGAGTATTTTATCCCATATATTATCCCATCTTATGACTTGCAAAATATGTATTATCTCACTGCTCAAATGGGTACCCCTTTAATCCCTTTTGCTACTCATCATTTCCCCTCTTCAGTGGACTTATTTTTCTGCTTCTTTTCCTAACGTCAGATGACAACCTTCACTAAACTCATGTTGTGTTTTTCCCTAAGTGTGCACAGCATCGTTGTTCATAATCATGTGTAAATGTATTCATCTAATGTGCAATGCATCCTTTGACCATATGAATGTGCTGTCAAGTATTTCAGTTTCAAATGTGTGTGTCTGTTTCAACAGATGCAATCCATGACTGGACTTATGATACCCTTCCAACATTGAGTGATGTAAAACCCTCGTCCTATTTCATTTTCTACACCAGTACTCCCTGTTATGTGCAGACTAGGAGATTTAAGCGCTAGTTTTTATCTTGGAGCACTTTCAAGAGATGCAGCCTCTATTGGAAGTGCTTCATTAAAAACCCTATGTGGTTCACATCATCAGTAGAAGGTCATTTCCTCTGAAATTTGCCAGGTGAAAAAGGCCTGGCGAATACTAGGACATGCATATTTTGGTGCAATAAAGTAAGCAGTGAGCACCAGCGTCTGCATTAATTGCCCCAGTTTCAGGAGGCAACTCGCAAATCTCTTTGCACATCATATTTGTTAAATACTGGGCCCCAGAGTATTGTTATCAAGGGGCGCAGTCCACCAGTACTTCGACACTCATAATTATGCCCATGTTGCAATATTATACTCAGGAGATTTAAAGAGTTTGATTCAGGCAACGAGACACTGAGTACTGATTTCAGGAGTGAATATGTACTGTGCATTATTCATAAAAAAATGCACTTTTTCATTTTTGAAATGATTTCAGCAGGTTGGGAATGCCTGCTTGTGCAAACCAAGTGGGTCAAAAGGAAGGTATGCAGTTCCTAAGGAAGGTGGTGACTGAAGGAGAGAATGGGGTGGAGTCCCAGGTGCCAGGAGCTTGAGAGGACAACAGGGGGATCACTCCTATAAAGAGCAGGGGCCCTGACACACCCCAGCAGGCGTCATGCTGCATCATTAGGAAGTTCCTCATTGGGCCGGCTCCACAATGCCCAATGGGCCCCACGAGGGGGTTCTTTGACGGAGGTCTTCTCTTTTTGCCACTCACAAACAGGGGCATGCATGCTGGACCTATCAAGCCCCAGTCCCTCTCGCTGTGATTCATGTGTAAACTAAGAGTCACCTTGTGAGGAGCTGGCTTAGTATATGGTGGACACTTATGTGAGTGGGCACCCTGCACTAATCCAGACAACCCTTATGGTGATTTTAGTGGTCTTAGACAACCTTAGAAAGCTCTCTATGTGGCAGCTGTGGAGAGCAGCCTTCAGGATTAGACCGGAAGGCGTATAAAGCAGCTTGTTTTACCAGAACATAATCTTATTGGTATAGATTAAGTGAAAAATAACCACACTGTGTATTTATAAAAAATATGTATTTATTATAAGACACAAACTAGCACATACAGATTTGTCCTACCCACAGATATACACAATGCACATAATACTTTGCAATAAAGACAGCTCAGGCCTCAAGGAAATGCAGAACCACAACCTGTGTTGTTGAGTCTTTTGTAGTCCGGGGGAGCCCAGGTTTGGCAGACTGGTTGATCGCGTTGCAGTGCATGCAGATGCAGGGGAGTGACTCCTTCACTCAAAAGGGAGATTCCTTTGGATGGGTTCAGATGTCCACAGGCCCAGAACGGAACTTGTATGGAGCACGGACACTGATGGTGCAGCGGGTTCTAGGACGACGAGGTCAGGAGCAGACAGAGCCTTCTCAGTTGCAATCTTGGTCACAAAGTAAAGGACGATGTGATTAGTCTGGCACAGTGAGCACGACTCGGCCAGGATGTCCAGACGGTCAAAGTTGAAGTGGGGTTGGAGCTCAATCAAATTCCACAACTAATCTAGGGACCCACCTACATGTAAGCCCTTAAATACCCTAAGGAAAGGGTTGGGAGGATTCAGGGTTCCCTCCCAAGGGAGGGGTTGGACAGTGGGGAGGATACTTCATGTCCTTTGTCCAGTTCCACACCAGAGCTGGAGCTAACGGCTCCCTCAGCTGGATTGAACTGGACTATGCAAGGAGGGCACCATATGTGCCTCTCAAGCAGACTGAGTGGCGCTGACAAGCACCCCCACCCTGTCCTAATACACTAAGCCCTGTGTGGGAGGTGGTCACACCTCCCTATGACAAGATACCTATTGTCCTGCCTTCCTCTTCTTGAGCTTGGCTCAGCAGCAGGAGGACAGAATCATGTTTCTGGTCAGCAGTAGCCAGGTTGTGCTGTCCAGGTCTAGAAGACTGGTACGTGGGAGCACCTCCTGGAGGAGCTTGACAGTGCATGGAATCATACCTCCCACACCGTTTATGGTGTGGGGGTATGATTTCAATGTGTGAGATACCAAACATGACTGGGTTTGTTACAGCCAGTTTAGACATGGTCATAGCGTAATGATGCATGGCTACTCCATGTATCATAATTTCTGATGCACTTACAACCCGGGAGACAGGACTCCTAAGGTTGTAGGGGTGTCCTGCTCAGGCAGGGCCACCCTCACACTTAGAACCAAGCACCCCTCCTTTGGGACTGAAAGGCCTGCTAGAGGGATGACTTATAGATTTCCAGTGCAGTGATGATAGGTATAAGGGGACTTAAACCTTTTGTGAGAGGAGCATACATCAACTGTCACAGGTTGCAATGGGAGGCCTGTAGTTGTAGTTTGGAGTGTCCCTCATGGGTGGCGTGATACATGATGCATCCCAGATGGGACCCCTTTCGTACCCATGCACTAGGTACCTTAGTACCATATACTAGTGAGTTACAAGGGTGCCCCAGTAGCCAAATAGGAACATACATAGGTACTCACCATAACCAATTTAGGGAGGAAGCCCAGTAACTGGGGTTCTGATCAGCAGGATCCCAGTCAGACTAGTCGCTGTGTACCTTTATACAACCTTAATTTCAGAGAGGAAGAACACAAAAGGGCAACGTTTGCATCTATCAATGTTATGCTATAGGGACCCTGACAGTTGTCTGAATTAGATAAGCAAATACCTAGGAAAGAGTTAAAGTTCTTGCTATTATTGATTGTTGGTGCAGAAAGTGTAAATAATAACAAACCAAGCCTCATGTTCTCTACCTTTACTTGGACAGTTTTCTTGAAACGATAAATAAACAACATGGCACATTTAGAAAAAACATGAGGAGCATCCTCTTCTTTTATTTGGTGAATTTAATTATAGAGGGCACAACCCTTTTAACAATTGCTATTGAGTTATCCTAGAAAGTTTTAAAATGCCTTCAAACCGCCATGCACAAACAGTGAATGTGCGCCCTGTCATATTTAACGCACTGCTCCCAGGGCAGCCGCAAACTCGTGCTGCCCTGGGGGCAGTGCATTCAAGTGAATAACGGAGCGGATTTGAAGCAGCTGTTCCATGATTTACTCTGCAACCCACCTGCACTTTTAAGGGATAGTTTAGTTTTCCAAACTTTAAGGGGAATTAGAGATCCCCTTGCAGGCGGGTGCAGTGAGTGACTGCACCCACCTGCAAAGTGGTGTCTGGGGGTCCTTAGTCCAGGGTGCTGCTATCAGGGGGCGCACTGGTGGTGCACTGTCAGTGCACCTCCTGTTTTTGCCTTTGTGCCTGCATCTATAACACAGCACCAGTGCAGAGGCAAGGGATTCCCCCGTGCAAATGAGGGAATGCACTCTTGAGAAAGCACTTGCGCTGTATGTGCAGCTGGGTTTCAGTATTACAGAAGGGGCTGCACAAGTGTCTGCAGCCCCGACCATAACACCAAAGTGCCCTGGGGCACAAAAAGCAGGCACTAATGCCCCATGTGGCACCCCGTATTCTGGCTCCATGTTGTAAGACTACCGAGTTTCAACTGGACCCAAGGAGAATATTCACCTTCATATAATCACATCGCAAGCAAATTCTGAACAGGGCATTTGCCACTCATATCTCAGCCATGGAATAATATCTAGGCAGGTTTAATACAACACCTGACATGACTAAGGCCAGCATTTATAGCCTTTACCCAGCAGAAACCACAGTGACTGTAAAGTTTCTCTGAAAGCCAGGATTATAGTGGTCTGAAACTTACAATGATTGTACGTAACATCTTCTTAGCTACTCTTTGGCTCTAACCAGAACTGCAAGACCGACTCCTCATCAATGCCAAACTTAACACTAAGGGGCTCATTATGATGTCAGGCAGAAAGCCTCTGCCCAACACCGACTTGGATTCGGGACAGACCGACTTGCGTTCGGCGGTTCTGACGACCGGATTACTATGCGAACTGAACACTATTCTGTCGGATTCCCATTGTTTCTTATGGGAGCCAACGTTACACCCAAGAAGCGTCCGTAACACAGGCTCCTATGGGGAAATGGGGTGTGTGTGTGTAAAACTCTGCACCCTGTTTTAGGCACCCCATGGTACTAGCCCCACAGTGCAGGGTTTTACAGGGGGGTACTTTAGGTACCCCCTTGGCCACCAACTGAAGACTGCGGGGTTTAGGGGACCCTGCCAGTGGCCCCAAAAGTCACTTACCGAAAATCTTTCCGTGTAAGAAAGGTCAACGCAGAAAAGCTGTTGGAAACCGACATCGTAATCCCAACTGTGGAAATGCCGTCCAATTGGGTTACGGTTCGGTTCCAACTGACAAGACTACTTCGCGAGTCAGTCGGAATCAAGTCAGAATGACCGGCCAGTTTACATTCCGAAGGCGAACATCGTAATCCGGCGGCTGGACTGTGAACCGACTCCTGCATTCCTTGCCAATCCCAGCACTTTAGAGACCCTAATGCACCAAAGAACATCCACAGCATACATAGCATACATAGCCTGAAAATAGTGACTTCAAAACAGTTACAACAACAACCAAGATGTGTTGCAATAAATAAAACGTTATGGCCTCACGCATTCTAGTCCCCAAGACCCATTCCTTCCCCCAACCCTTCAGAGTCCTCCCCAATAGTCCACCCTGAGCCAGGTCTACTCCCATGGAAAGAAATATCAGCCAATTTCCCTGCTCTGGTCGTGGGAAAAAAAACCTTGTCAATCAAGTACAGAACAAAATGGATTACTCTCCTTTCCCTGCTGCCTTGTTTCTGAGTCGCTGGTGTCTGTGAACTCTGCTCAAAACTCCTAAACTCCCTCCAACCCAGTTGATAACTCCTCTTTATCACGTCTGCTAATGTCAGAACCCAGCCCACAAACACAAAAAAGTTGTCAGTTAATGTGGTAACACATCAGGCACTACGCAGAGTTAGGAATGGAGTAGCAAAAGTTCGATGCCACACTTGGAGGAACCCTAAGATGGCTGCCAAAAGGACAGAAAGGGTCTTAGGTTAGCACTCTTGTGTTTTGGGAGTTGTGAAGCCTGAGTTAAAACTTTGACCGCAGAGGCATTAGAATCCTCGCACTTCAAATGAGGAATTTGAAGGTACTGGTCGTGTTTTCCTTTTATTCGACGTGCTAGCTAGTTAAGGCAGTTTGTTCCATCGTATTTTGGGTCGACGCAGTTTTAGTGTTGCAGCATGTTTAAACTCTGAACTAGACTTTTACAGTATATATTAATAAGTACTTTTTGACACGAGAAATGGATTTACATAGTTTAGCCTTGGGAGCGTGAATATCTTTTGAAAGCCTTTAATTGTTCTATCTAAGCTTTACCCATTTCCAGGCAGCTTGTAAGAGTCCAGGTAACCTGGCAACGCAAGTTAGTATTTGCGTAGTGCGCAGAGTCTAGAATAAATAGAAAGTAAATTCTAAAGTGCGCATGACTCTTGCCTTTCCACATGTGTCAGCAAGATGCACTAGGAAAGAATTCTCGTGATACTCTAGCTGGACGCATGTCCATAACGGAGACACTTTTCGATTTAAGCGAAGCTTTCGTTACGCGCAGAGTGAATAAATTAACACGCTTACTTTTTGAGCGTGCATTGTTCAAGCAGTGGCATTCTGAAGTGTGTGCCTATTTCCTCAGTGAGCAAACGTCTCCTGAAGATTATTAATATTAGGGAATACTATTGAAACACAGAGTATTCCTAGAATTATTTAGGTGAATCTCTAGTGACACTAATTGGTATACTTTGTGTTTGAAAGGAGTTGTATGTAGGCTTTTAAGGTGAAAGGTACACACAGAAAAAACTTACCTTAGCATTAATTAGCCGCTGGTTCCTGGAGCTTTGTACACCCCTGAAGCATGCCTGAAGAGAAAAGAGTACATCAGTAAGAAGTCAGTGATATTAAGCAATATCATTTCAAACTTAACAGGAGAGAGGCAATAGCTACTAAAGACAAAGGGTAAGCTATGTAGAGAAGAATGTAAAAGAATAAGAATAAGTAATTAATGAAATATCTGTGAAATATTAAGGTTATTTTATCCCATGCAGTTCTACAGCCTCAGACGAAACTCAAATGCCAGTGAAGAGAACCAGATGGAAGAGTAGCTGTATCTTCTTTTATCCCCTACCCCTTTCCCCCGTTGGTTTCTTCAGCCTAATTGCATTAAAGGGCGTTTGGCTGGGAAAGCTATTTGGGGAGTTGGGAAATAGCATCTTCCTGCTCCTGTGCTAGACAATTTGTGTACATTATAGCTAAGGAGTTTTCCACCAGTCCAATCATTCTCATTCCCCAAAAGCCCAAATGTTGTGTGAGAGCTGTGTCTTCCTTTCCTCCACACCCGGAACCGGCTTTCAAAATCTTTGCCACTGTGAATAAGATTAAGTGTCTGCTACATCATTGTTCACCCCGGCATATGCCTAACCTGGAAAGCAATGTTCCACTGTAAGCATTTCAACATGAACCGTCGCGATAAGCACAACACCCTAAGGTCATGAGCCTTCTGCCTGTTCACCAATTCCACCACAGTCATGTTGTACACATTAAACATCAACTTTCTGTTTGCCAACCCCCTCCCACCACTAGCACCACAATAAAAAGGAAAATTTCCAGAAATGCAATGCTTCTCCCCTACCTCAGCCAATCTGTGGCCCATTGCGCACACACCATCTTCCTTCCCAAAAAAGTCCAAAACCATGCACTCCAGCCACATCTGAAAATATTTTCACCTGCCAATTTGCGTTGTCAAAAATAACTTTATTTCGGTTCATAGAACCATAAAAGTTTCACAATTTTAGAAAATGTACAATCCATAAAACATCCTCAATAGAAAAGATGAAAAGACAGTTCATAAAATTACAGCAAGAACAGAAATAAATAAACATATTATTTCCTTAAAAAAGACAATTTAAGCAGCAAAATGTTACCCTGGTGACCTTATACAAACTTTACTCATAATGCTTTCTAATCGCGATAGAGCCCCTTATATAATCAGCTACCAAGATACAAATGTCAGAGGAAGACAATGTGTGCAAGAAGCTAAAACCATCAGTATATGAACAAGGACAAATATTCCCTATTAATGGATGCAAAAATCTAGTCCTCACCAATTTATATAATGTACAAAATAGTACGAAGTGCATTGTGCTTTGGCTGGAATAATTATCACACGGACAAGGCATTAGCTTTCCCATCCATACTTCTTGGCATGGAAACACCAACAAAAAATGTACAGTGTGTAAGCTGAACATTGTTAAATAAAATCTAAACTGAGAATTGGTAGAAAATGTTCAATACAATTGTAAGGGGGCACGAGACAAGTTGGCCTCTCCCATATCACTTTGTTGCTGATAATTGCGCATATTGCCCCAAACGTGATACGCCTCTTTGATAATGGCATTGGCGTTTGTGGATTCTTTCGGGAATTTGTGTTGTCTTGCAGAAAGAACATGGACACGTCATTGAAGTCCTCCAGAATTGTGCATCAAATGCACAGGTCTGCTTGCGCACCCAACAGAATCTGAACTCTGTGATGAGGCAAAACAGCCCCAGACATAGCCATGCCCAACTGCAAAAAGTACAAATAGCGAGTCACCTCCCTGTGACCACTTCTCAGTGAGGAAAACCACTGCAGAAAAGTACTGATTGCCTCAAACGGTGCACAGGATATCGTTCAGCTCATGGGCACAACCCTATCCACATAGATAGCCCCATCAAATTGAATGTCCAACAGGCGAAAATCCACCTGGTGAATAGGCATGAGCCAGAAAGCACAGTTGCACAAAATGTACAGCCTCGTCCACTGAGGCATACACCACCCGCATGTCTTCAGTGGCAATGAAATTATTCACTGACCCCACTTTAGGACAGGACAAATAATGTATCATCCTGAACTCCCTCTTTGCCTTCTTGGGAACCAACCCAGGGGGAAAACAATCAAATAGGGCATGTGCCAGTCAATTCAATTCAATTCAAGAATCTTTATTCGGTGATTAAAAAACACCATAAAAGCACACATACATATACATAGATAAAACGGCATTAAATATTAGTCAAGATCCTTGTGCATAAATAACAATAAAATACTAACATACAAGGCTGTAAATTTAAAACAGGGAGTCACAAGTCTTTTAATCCTCTCCCCTCGTCTTCCTTAGTCGGACCGCAACCTTGATAAAATTCATAACACAACACAAGGTTAGCGGGTCAGAAGCTTTTTGCAAGTAGATTAGTGCATCTCTGGCATGTTCCAGGTGGGCCTTTTTTAGGATGTCTACTAGGAATCTACGCCTGGGCATTGAATAATAGGGACAGAGCAAAGTAAAATGAAGGGAGTCCTGCGGAGACCGATTGTCGCAGCCGCAGGGTCCCTTCTGCTCGATTGACATGGTAAAACCTGCTGGCGAGGCCAACATAAAAGGAAGTAGGCTCAGTCTGAAACGGCACATAAGAAATCTGTCCTGTGTATTGTGTACAAGATACAGGTAGGGCTCCATACCCTCCACACTCTTCACCAAAGTATGAGCCCTTATTGACTTTTTTTCCCCTTCAGCCAGAGCACGGCATTGGGTTTTCCGCTCTAGGAAAATTTCCCCTACTTGTTTCTTGTGCTGTGCTGAAATGGTGGTGGGGTTCTTGAAGAGGTTTCCAAACCCTAGTTCCTCAAGAGTGTTTCTCACATATTTGAGCCATGGGATGCGCATGCAGTGGGTCCTACCTAGGCAGTCCAGTAAGATTTTTCTACTTAGATGCGCGTCTGGATTTACCCAGATTTTTAGCCACGCCACAATTGGCCTAAGTTTTAACAAATCGACCAGATATGGCCTCCCTAGCTCCCTGTGAGCTATGAGTCCAGCAGTGCTGGGTGGTACCCTCAGGATAGATTTCAGATGTTTGTTCTCTTCCTGGTCAATTCTAGAGGTATTCACGAAGCCCCAAACTTCTGCCCCATAGCTTACTTTAGCGCATGTTATGGAGCCGTACAGGTTCATCACCTGTTCCGGACTCCATCTGCCCAACCTCCTGCCATATCCGGCTATTGCCCCATTAGAGGCAATCATTTTGTTACAGCGCTCTTCCACCAAGGAGTTAAATTGAAGAGCACCATCAAAGGTTACTCCGAGATAGGAGAACGTTTTAACCTCCTCTAAACAATGGGAGCCTATTGTGTAAGAAAATTTTGAGGAAGGTTTTTTGCCTGCCAGGAGCACGTAAGATTTGCTTAGGTTGACAGATAAGTCCAGATCGCTCATAAACTTGACGAACCCATCTATCAGAATCTGTAGGCTTCGTGGTGTACGCGCCAGCAAGACCGCGTCGTCTGCGTAAAGCAGGACAGGGATTTACCGCATCCCAACCCTTGGGGAATCTGCCTTTAAGCCCAAAAGAAACTGTTCCAAATTATTAATGTAAAGGGAGAACAAAAAAGGGGCAAGAATACAACCTTGTCTGACTCCACTTTTGCATGGAAAGGAGTCCGTCAAACCTCCCTCCCTGTTAAATCTAACTCTAGCCGTGGTGTCGCTATGCAGCTCTCTTAGTATGGTAATTAGGCCGCTCTCGATCCCCATCCCTGCCATCATGTCCCACAACTTCCCTCTGTTGACGTGATCAAATGCTGCTGCCAGGTCCATGAATCCCATATAAATTGGTTCCTTACTGGCCAGAGTATATTTGGCAGTCAGCATATATAGGTTCAGGCATTGGTCACTGGTGGACCTCCCTGACCTGAACCCATATTGAGTGTCCGAGAAGATGTTGTTCTCTTCGGTCCACTCGGACAATCTGTTCAGGAGTGCCCTTCCCAGAAGTTTAGCCGAGACGTCAATCAGGGAAATAGGCCGATAACACTTGGGGTCGTCCTTGTTGCCCTTTTTAAAGATTGGCACAATGATCGCTTTAGACCATGATGGAGGGAGACCGCAGGTGATAGCAGTGTTTAGGACCCTGGTCATCAGTGGGGCCCAAAGATCTATATTACTAAGAAAAAGGTCAGGGGGAATTCCATCTGGGCCCGGGGCTTTATTCTTAGTTAGACTCTCCATCCCTGCCGTGATCTCCTTAAGGGTAAATACTACCGGAGGAGCCTGACTTGGGGTTACTGATGACTCTACGTGGGGACCCGATTCATGGTTATACAGGCTCCTAAAGTGTGTGACCCACTGCTCCGGGAGGATGTTAGCCCCTATCTCCGGAGAATCATTTTCTTGAAAGGTCGGTTTATTGATGATTCTCCAGAACCCCGCTAGGTCCCTTCTTTCCCCTGCCTCTCTCAGATCTGCCCAAGCTTCTGCCTGCAGGGTGAGTTTCCTCCTTTTGGTCTCTTTTTTATATTTTTCTCTGCATGCCCTGATTACTTGTGGATCTCGTGGTTTTGACTTAAGGGAGCATTTCAGTTCCCTCAGTGCCTTGGAACAATCTTTATCAAACCACCGGGGATTGACCAGATTACGCGTGGGCGCACTGGACCTTAGTAATCCGTCTATCAGGTTGGCAATGTGGTTAAATACTTCTAATAACCTTGGTCCCTGGACTTCCAGATCCAAACATTCATTTATGGCCAGCAGACCCTTATCGCTCAGGTTTTTATAGAACTTTGCCCCATCTATTTTGGACCATTTCAGTCTCCTGCCTTGATCGGTGACCCTCTCCACGATTGAACGATGGGCATTGGGGCCAATACCCGCCCTATATGCGAGCATTAAAACAAGCGGGTTATGGTCGCTGAAAGTGTTCCAGTCTATCCCTACACTGACTACTTTATTAACCAGGGATCTCGAGACCAGAATATAATCTATAATAGACGAACAGCCCCTGCCCTTAAAAGTTGGTGGGAGTGTACCATCCGACTGTGGGTCTACCATATTAATGGTGTGCTCTAGGTCGTACTTAAGCCGAAGCAACCTAAGAGCCGACCCAGTAGGCGAGTGAGAAAAATGCGGTCCCTTCTCAATTGGGCATTGCGCCCAATCTGTGTTCTTTTTGACCAGTGCCGGACAAAGGTGACAATTAAAATCCCCCACCACAAGCAGTCCACCAGACGGTCCCTTATTCTGGGATATGATTTCTTTTCCTAACCTTTGGTCGAGTTCAGTTAATACCGGGGTGTGGCTATTTTCTAACTCGGTGCTATATATGTTAAAAACAGAGAAACGTAACCCCTTTCCCTGGAACCGAACCGCCTGTATCCCATATGAGAACCAGTCTGGAAAGGACCAGGTGCCTGGCAGGTCTAAATCTACATAGATGGACAAACCGCCCATTGCTCTCCCTGAGCTAGATTTTCGGGCGGGAACAAAAAAACACTTGTACCCCTGCAGATGGTAGTTATTCTCCACAGCCCATGTCTCCTGTACACATATAATGTGAAATGTTCTAATGAAGTCCACCCATTCCTTATTGTTGAATTTGCCCGCTATACCCGCTATATTCCATGAGATAAGTCTCACACCCTCTCCACTCCATTCAGCACCCCCCTGGGCCCTTGGTCTTCTTTCCCACATTGATCTTTGCATTCCCTGCCCATGTCCCCCTCCTGTCTTGTCTACAACTATTTCCTTTGGCACAACGCAGTTTGGTTCCCCCTCACCAACCACCTGGATTTTCTGAGCCTTGGATCTTTGCTCCTCCAGTCTTTCTACCGTACCTCCAATTTCTATACAACCCTGGGGGGCATTGTCTGTCTGTCAATCGACCCCTTCAAGGCCATTTAGGCAATGGAACCGGTTATAGGAAAAAAAGGGTTGTTCAGGTCGGCCAAAAAACGGCCTAGGGTTAAAGGCCTGGTGACTCCCCCTCCTGCCAACCCTCTCCCAGTTGTCATGAGTTTGGGGTTGCTGAGATAGGACTGGGATGATGGGAAAAAAGAACGACACATGGAGGGTTTGGATGGTGGATTCCCTAGATCTGTTTTTCCCTTGACATATATGGGACACCGTTCCTGTGTCCCTAAAACTCACCAGTATGCAGTCCCCTTTAATGGATTTTTGTGTTCTTCCCACCCATGGTACCCTTCTTACCATTATAATTTCGTTATTAAAGTGTGTCGGGAGGGGTCTATTTATGTTTAACCACTTGATTACCCTACTTTTTAGGGCACAAAAGTCCTCCGTTTCACCTTCCTCAAGTGGGGGGACACCTGCCATAACGACAGTAAAAGCATTGGTCTCTGGAGGTCAATTGGGTCTGCGTGGTCTCAGGGTGAGCTTCATTAAAGGGGTCGGGGTGCTCTTGTCTACCGGCTGTGCCGGGGGTACAGATCCTAAAGGAGGGTTGGGCATATTGGTGTTAGGGGGCTTAGCTGTTGCCGGCTTTGGCCTTGTGGGTTGTTGCGAGGGTGCCACATTCACAGCTTGTGGAGGGACTGGGTTGGCGACACTATTTGCCGACTGCTTAGGGGCTACAGTGGAGGGAGTGGACTCTGATTGCCTTCCCTGTCTGCCAGCTGGAGTTTTCAGACTGCCCAATGTGGCCTCTAAAATGGTTAGTCTGATCTCAATCTTTTTAATACTCTCGCTGATCGGTAATAACAGGGACCTTAGCAAAAATTCTAGGTTTCCCAGCGGGACAACAGACAAGGGAATATTAGCAATACCAACTCCTGTGTCTTTTATCATAGTAGGAGCTGGATCCTCATGAGCAATGGGTTTAGGGTGTAAATCGACCAATGGTTTCTCTACTAATGTGGGGGTTTTTAAAAACTTCCCAAAATCCGAGTGTGGAACCTTGGGTTTGCTCTTTCCTTGAACTCCCCTCGATTTCCTCCTGCGTTTATTTGGAGGAGGTCCAAAGGCTACTTGTGTGTTAGTTGGCTTAGATTTAGTTTTCCTAATCTTCGAGGCTGGAGGGGCCGGAGGGGGTTGGGACACTAAATCAATGGTCACCCTTGGGGGGCTAGAACTAATTTCTGGGGCTATACTCAAGGCTTCAACTGGTGACATGTTAGTGCAATCCCTCAGCAATAGTGGGACATCATCAATTCGGGACAACTCCTCCCTTGGTAAAATAAGTTGGTCTCCGAGGGGCGTGTTTTTCATATTATCTATTGAGCGTCTCCGTTCTGCCCTTAACCTGGACAGATTACACTCTTTGTCCCCCTCCCCCACTGCCCGGGAGAAATAATTCTCTAGAGTCCTATTCTTTGCTCCACCCGGTTTTAGTGGGGTGCTCTCCCTTGCAGGGGATGGCATAATGTTCACAATAAATTAAACTCGGCGGGCGGCTCCACCGAGTGTAAGAGACCAGGGGTCGGAAGCACAATCCAAGAGGGTAGGCCCAGCCCGGCCACCTTCGGCCCCGGACGGCCACAGGCGGTCCCGCCCTTGTCCCGGGCTTCTCCCGGCGCCCTCCCGCGCGCTCCCGCGCCGCGGAAGAAGCTGCACCTGATATAGGGGGAGGGTGCTTAGGGGGCGTGGCCAGCAGGGAGAGCGTCCAGGTGCAGGAAATGATGGCAGCACAGGGACTCCTGGGCAATGGAGTCCCTGATCCTCACCTGGCGCTCGCAGCCCTGCTCCCCGAGATTCAGGCAGCTCCCCTGTCAGGAATCAGCAACGATGCGCCCAGGCACACGGGCGAAGCGGGACCCGCGGAGCGGGTTCCGCGAGGTGCAGCCGCAGAACAAACAGCCCAACAGGAAGGACCTCGCAGGACAGAGCTCGCGCTCACAGGTCAGTCAATGTCTCCCAAAGAGCTAGGGACAAGCAGGCTCTTTTCAGCTGTGCTTAGGGGGCGTGGCCAGCAGGGAGAGCGTCCAGGTGCAGGAAATGATGGCAGCACAGGGACTCCTGGGCAATGGAGTCCCTGATCCTCACCTGGCGCTCGCAGCCCTGCTCCCCGAGATTCAGGCAGCTCCCCTGTCAGGAATCAGCAACGATGCGCCCAGGCACACGGGCGAAGCGGGACCCGCGGAGCGGGTTCCGCGAGGTGCAGCCGCAGAACAAACAGCCCAACAGGAAGGACCTCGCAGGACAGAGCTCGCGCTCACAGGTCAGTCAATGTGCCAGTCATAGAAGGGGCCCACTATGTTCTCCTTTGACACCTCCTTCCCCAGTTTACCTGCCATCACAAGTCCTCCAGAAACCCCACTCTAGTCTCAAAGCAGTCTCCCTGTCAAGGTATGACTGCAACCATGTGGCCAGATTCTCCACCTTAACCGGCGTAGGAGACCTTGTGGCCAGCCGAGGCATGATGTCCCCTCCACTTGGGCACCCACCATTGTTCTGCAGGGGTGACAAACATGAAGCATTGTGTGAAGGGGGTGACCCCCCACACTTAGAGCACTCATGATTGAACTTGCAAAGCTGTCTCAAGCAGAACCTCTTATTGAAGTTCCAGCACACCCCAAATTGGGTTCTCTACTTTCTTGACCATATCACATTCCTTGTTGAGCGGGATGGTGCTAAAAAGAAGGTAAGTGACTGGAAGATCGCTTGCTATGTACGTAGTTTCCAGCAGTTGTTTTGAAGACATCCACCGCAGCCACAATTTGGAATCCACATCCCCCAAGGCTTATCGGAGTTTAAGCTAACTCAGACCCTAAACTCTTCATCATAGCTCAGCCATGCATACCACCAAATTAATCTGTGCTTTCTGGATATCTATGTATTTAAAAAGGGCTATTGCCTGTTCTGAATTCCTCTCGCAATAGATACTGCTATAATTTTTGAAAGCTGATGTCCAGTTTTCCATATTGATGGGTACCCTGGGCCGTCATGCCAGTCCCATTCCTCCTATTTAGATCCCTCCGTAGCCTGCGGGGTTGGCTGCAACTTTCAGCTCAGCTGCACTCTGACGCTGAAGTGGGCGGAGCTTACTTTAACATGCGCTTCCCATTTAAAGCGGATGGGACAGCGGATGCGCAGCGATTCACAGTAGGACTGCTCGTGCAGCTACCGTCTGTGGGGAAAACTCTATGGGGCTCAAAGCATTCGTTTTTAAAACGACCTGTTTTTAAAACTTTTAAATTGTCTGTACTTTGCACAGTTAGTAAAGATTCTGACCTGCCACTCACTCCGGTCCACCACGGCGGGCTGCAGATTGTGTGGAGGGCGGGGTTGGCAGCAACTTTCAGCTCAGCTGCACTCTGACAGAGTGGGCGGAGCTTACTTTAACGCATGCTTCCCATTTAAAGTGGATGGGACAGCAGACATGCAGCCGATGTGCACAGCGGGCGTGCCGCTTGCGTGCCGAAGGCAAGCCGGTCTGAACTCGTCCGCGCCCGGCCCGCGTCCAGCGCCAGCCATGCTGCCTGTCCTGATCTTACAACAAGAACTGTCTGGTCCAGGTATCAACTGCTTGAGCTGTCCTCGGGAGGTTGGACCCTGCCAGCACGTCTTGATCCTAGTACTCTGGAATTAGAGGGAGATGGCAAGGAGCTGTGTTGTAAGGCATGCTCCTTTTCACTTAGAAAAGGACAGACCCTGGGAAGCGGATGTAAGGGCAGTAGTACGGCAACATCGTTCAAAGCACACACGCTAGCTGCTGGACCCAATATCAACACATGTTTAATAAATTGTAGATCCCTCCCCAAACACAGAGATGACATCTGGCTTACACTTGAATCAAAAACTTTGGACCTCATGTTTCTTACTGAAACATGGCTGAGAGAAAGCTCAAACCCTGATATACTGTTGGCCATTCCAGAACGTTATAGAATAATTACAGTTAATCGGACCGGTAGCAGAATAGGGGGCGGGCTTGCCGTGATCCTAAGAGACCACTGGGAGATCTCATATAAAAGAATTGAACAGACCAGACTAATTGAAGCAATGTCCTTCAATATTAAAATCTCCCCCACCTTTACTGTGGCAGGACTACTGGTCTACAGGCCCCTGGACTCTGAGCCCTTTGAGCTGCTGGAGATTTGCGATCTGATCACGGATCTTTCACTGAGACACGCAAAGTTTATTTTCCTGGGCGACTTCAATGTCCATATGGACAATGACAGCTGTCTCCTGGCTTCTCAGCTTTCCGATTCCCTAAGGGATTAAACCTTACCCAAAAGGTTGTTCTTCCCACTCATAAAGCTGGCCATATGCTTGACCTGATCTTTACTAATGTCTCGACTTTAAAAGTGGAAGACCCTATCCCTCTGACAAGGTCAGATCACAGCCTAATACCATTTAATCTTGCTGGTCCCAGCCACAAAGATCCAGCGAGAGCCAAATATAAAGATAGAAGGAATTGGAGCAAAGTTTCACCGGAATCTATGGGACCAGCACTATCAAATACCTCTCTGCTGCTCACAGGGGAACCTAGCTGTGATGCCTCCACTTTCAACTGCTGGGTTACTGCAGCCCTTGACAAAATAGCCCCAATTAAAAATACGAAAATAACTAGAAACAAACCCTCCGCCCCCTGGTTTACAGCCAAACTCCAGATTGAGAAACGTCTGTGTAAGAAGCTGGAGCGGACATGGCAAAAAACATATGACATTGAGACTAAGAGTGCTTACAGAGCAGCACTAAAAAATTCGATAAACTCAACCGCCACACTATTAGGACCTTCTTGGCTGATCAAATTATTTCCTCTGACAATTCTGCCAAAGACGTTTTTAGGATTGTCCAGGGCTTCATCAAGCCAGAGGCCTTGAAAAGCACCATTGCGCCGTCAGCCACCTTGTGTGAGGATCTTTCCTGCTTCTTTCAGGAGAAAATTCAGGCAATATACTCTGAGTTTACTCCGACAGGAGCACTAACCCTGCCACCACCTAAACTTCACTACTCAGACGCTTGGTTTGAATTTCACCAGTTCAGCTCCCTAGCATCCCTTAAAGAACTGATCAAAGTCAAATCTGGATCTCCGATTGACCCTTGTCCGGCTAAGTTTTTTACTTTTCTCGCCCAGTTACTGAATCCCTCACTTAACCAGATTTGGAGCGCATTTTAAAACTCAGGCATTTATTCATCTTTCTGGAAAACTGCATTAGTCCGGCCAATTCTTAAGAAAGAAGATGCTGACCCGGCTGAATTAAAGAATTTCAGGCCGATCTCCCTCCTGCCAGTACCGGCCAAAATCCTAGAAAAGGAAGTGCAGAGACAACTTCCAGCATATCTGGAATCTAACAACCTCTTACATGACACCCAATCAGAATTTAGGTCAGGTTACAGCACAGAGACAGCTCTGCTGGAGGTGGCAGAAACGATACGTTAAACCTTGGATCATGGTAACCATGCAATGTTAGTGCTGTTGGACTTGTCCGCAGCATTTGACACTGTCTCACACCAGATCCTCCTGGAGAGGCTTGAGCAGATGGGAGCAAGGGACACCGTCTTAACTTGGTTTTGCTCCTTTCTCGAGGGCCGCTTCCAGAAAATCTTTTTATGCCCACATGTCTCTTCTGCTCGCCCTCTTGTCTGTGGAGTCCCTCAGGGCTCGGCTCTGAGCCCGACCCTCTTTAATGTTTATCTCGCCCCACTTGCCTCAATTATCGAGCAATACTGTGTAAAGGTTGTCTCGTATGCTGATGACACCCAGTTGGTGTTCTCTTTTAGGGATCACTCTGAGACAGCTTTCACCAACTTCAAACAGTGTCTGATTAACATCTCATCCAGGATGACTGACAACTGTTTAAAACTAAATACGGACAAAACAGAAGTTCTGTTTTTCAATCAGCCGTCTCCACCAAAAGCCAAACTCTGGTGGCCAACATAACTTAATCCTACTCCTCTTCCAGTCCCATCTGCAAGAAATCTAGGGATTAAATTTGACTCCACCCTTTTGGTGAAAGCCCAGATATGCCAGGTTTCATCCTCATGCTTCTCGAAGCTGAAAACCCTGAGGAGATTCATTCATCTCCTACCAATGGACTGTAGGAAAACGGTGGTTCACGCACTGATCACCTCACAGCTAGACTATACCAACAGCCTATACTAGAGTCTCCCAGATTACCTCATCAAAAAGCTGCAGGACACTCTGAATGCGGCCGCTAGGCTCTTCAGAAATGTGCCACTCCGCCACCACATCTCTCCACACTTGCGCAACCTACAGTGGCTGCCTGTTAAAAGGAGGATTGAGTTTAAGGCTCTGACCCTTGCCTACAGGACTACCAGAGATACTGGCCCCAAATACTTGAAGCTCAGACTGTCCAAATATAATCAAACTGGGACTCTGAGGTCGAATCACCAGGAACTCCTAGCCGTTCCCCGCTTCAAAAAAGCCAGAGTGGGTGGTCGATCGCTTGCTCTTTAAACCGCTGCTCTCTGGAACTCCTTGCCGGAGCACATCGGAAAGGCCAACTCAAAAGCTTTATTTAGGAAGACTCTTAAGACCTGGCTTTTCGGCCTACCTTAGAGCCACTCCCACCAGGTACAACCACTCTGCACCCGGTGTTAGTGTCGGGACACCTCCGTCGGAGGTAGCCGTGCGCTCTACAAGTTCAATATTAATAACAATATTCTCACCCATTTGCATCTTTGTCCTTCCACCCTCAAGGCTGCTCCAATCTGCAGGGCCTCATTCACCCTTGGCCCCATGAGCCATCTCAACTCCCACTCCCCATACTTGACTGTCATCTTGATCTGGCACCCAGAGCCACTGGACCCCGTCAGCCCCCTCCTGCCTCCCCTGTGTGCATGCCCCTGACCGACTTGTTCGGATGGACAGTTCCAACTCAACTTCCTTTTTCCTGCGCAACCTTTCCCATCACTCTTCAGTGTTCTTAAGATGTTGCAACTGTTATCAGATCTAAGTTTCAAGGTCCATATCCTGCCACTGTGATGTCTGGCCCTGCCCCAGCCCAACTGGCTCATGCGAGACACCATTTCCAGCACTTTTTGGGACTTCATGTCTCATTATGCCACGGCTGACACTCCCCTAAGGCACCTGGGAGACCCATCTCTTCTTTTGTGGGTCCCATGAATCCCAGCCTGTCCTGAGGCCTCTGTCCACTCTTCCTCCCTGCGTCACGAGCTCCCACAACAGGGATCACCCTGTGAATCCTTAATCGCAGGACACACAGTGTCCTCCAAACCAGAGCGCTGGCCAGGGCTGCCACCCGTGTTGTTAGCCCGCTCCCCACGGCCTACAGGAGGCTTCCCTGTACTCTGGTGATTCTCTAAAGCCACACCCATGGCCACCGCCTGCAAACCATGCCCCCTAAGTGAGGCCTGCAACTGTCCCCAAAGCAGAGAGCGGGCCGTGGCAGCTGCTGCTACCCCACCCGATGTCGCACATACTTGGCGCACCATGACTACCCACGTCTGGTCCAGGACCCCAAGCTGGATACGGTCACATTGGCCTGCTGCGCAGAGAGGGCGCAGGTCCTATCTCACAGCTATGTTCTCCTGCATACCTCCACACGCCCAGGACCACATCAACTTTCCCTGTCCCTGCCAAGGTAAAGGAAACATTGAGAGGCTGAATCTTTATCTTCCCTTCCTTTAAGAACTTTTCCTAACACCTGTCCCCTCCCCTACTTCTAACCTACCCTTCTGTCCCGGCCTGCTCCATCTCACGAAGTAGACAGGGGGGAGTCTGGCTTCACCTGTTGCTCCCCAGGGCACCTTCAAACTTGGACATTCAAACATCACTCATCTGGTGGCAAACTAGCACATTTTGGTATATTCTCATCATTACTGCAGGGTTCACGATTAGTCAAACAAATTAGCATCTAAAACTGCTAGGATGTTGTTTAAGGCATGAGTCCCCATGCACCTACCTGTAACCCCGCCTAGCCCCTAGCGGGCTGCACCCATCCTAGGCGCTGCCATAGCGAGCTCTGAGACTGTCCTGGTCAGGGTTTATGGCATATGGGCCACTGTCCATCATTATTTTGGGCAGCCTTCAGCTTCCCACCAGTTGACTGTGTCACGAAGAAGACAGTTTGCTGGGATTTAATGTAGGACAATCTCAAATAACTAAACTTCGCCTATGTCTGCTGTTGTGCTGTATTTCATTCAGTTAGAAATTTTAACAAAAAATGAACAGAGGGAGCCCAGCAAGTTTGTATGTAGGACAGCAACTAAAATAGTGGAAATGCATTACTCAAGTGCTCAATAACTGCTTCTCTCTTTCAGCTCTTGCACTATGTTAAGAATGTGCAATTCAAAAATCAAGCAGGAGAAGCGCTGCTTTTCAGTCCGACCGGTGAAGTCCCCGCACAGTATGACATTGTGAACTGGCACAGGACCCCTAATGGAGCTCTCCAGAGCGTGAGAATTGGAACCTACGACTCGACTGCTCCTCAGGGCCAAAGACTCGTCATCAACACTAGCGCCATCCAGTGGCCTTCCGGAGACTCTCAGGTACAGGATTACTTTCCCTTCTGTGAAGATGCTAAGGAACACCTGAACCAGAGAAGGCGCTTTGGTCTCTGGGATGCAATAATCACAGTATTAAGTGGTACTAGTACTATGTGAACATCAACCTCCAGGTCTCAATGAACACAGCTTCCTGCAATAAACGTTTGTGATAACCTAATTTGGGGCATATTATCAAGAAACGGCGTTAAAATTATCGCTAAAGCGGCGATAATGGGCTTGATAATATGCCACAGAGAATTCCCATAGAAGCCCATGTTTTGTGTCAACATGGGCTTCTATTTTAACGCCGTGCTTGATAATATGCCCCTACATTTTTTGGATGTTGTCCTCTCCATCTTACTTTGACCCACACACCTGAAAGCATATTTTGTAGATATAAACGCTCAGCACTGGAGCCAGTGTCTGTAATGACCTTGAGTAAGATGATCATCGCAGACATCAACACAGGGGAACAGAGAAGGGCAATCACCATACAAGACAGTATTGTTTCTGAGCTGTGTTTTTTTAATTTAATACACGAACGCAGAAAATGTGGAGTTAAAGGTCAGTGCTATAGACATTGCAATTGCAAAAAACGTGTGCTCAGTTCTGCTCAGGTAACACATGCATGATACAGCTTTGGGTTTTCATTTCTTTATTTCTCTGCGTATCATTCAACTGTTTAATTCTGAACCCAGAACACTCCAGACAGAATATATATATATCTGAGCCAGTTGCAGGCTTCAAACCATAAGTTTATAACACCTAAGTGATGAAAATATACCAAGGGATTCAACTTTATTAGTCTTGTCCCTTAACCCTCTGGTTGCTGGTAGGTATCCATCTTCTGAGCAGTTGTTTTCTATAACTGTTTGATGGCCTGTGGTATTAACGCACTCCAATTGGATAACTAAGGTAATGAACTGTTAAAAGAGCAATCATTGCTTCATCATGTGACATCACCACCACCAGGGACAGGGGGTAAGTTTTTGAGTTTGTGTTCTTACCTGAGTACCTTCCTCAAGGCTTGTTGTTTCAAACCAGGCATCATGGGCTGGCATAGTTGCAAAAATCAACCACCTCCATTTTCGACAGCCTTTATTTAGTATTACCCTCAGTTGGCGTGGCCAAAATTGTAAGCATAGTGGTGTGCTGGGAGTTGTAGTCCCATGGGGGTGCGATAATCATTAATGTCCTATAGTAGGTTTATGCCAATGCCAATTGGTCACCCAGGAACAGGAAGGCAGCATCAGCACAAGTCGTGTGTAACTGCAGGAATCGCAGTACAATGCGCCCTCAACTCCCGTTGAAGCCCTGTACTAGGACTTTAAAGATACTTTTTTGACCTCAAGTTCAGAAACGTGTACCCTGGACTTTTACTTTGGTTTTGGACAATATCCATTTCTCCCAAAACACTCTTCTCTAGGTCCTGACGAAAGTCCTCCGACCCCTAGGGGCAGACAAAGGGGCTGAAACATGTCGACCGATCACCTGGACTAACAAGTGCAGTGGACTCATTGTATGTCCAATCTCGCACAACACTGTTTTTATTCTTTTCCCATGCTCCAAACTGAATAAAATATAAGTTGAGGTGGCATGAGGAACCCTTTTTAACAATTTTTCACTCTACATGAGCACCTTCACAAAAGTTTTTGTCTTCTGATCACTACTGTAATAACCAGTGGTTCCCTCCAGGTGGGGGAAGCATGAACAGAACCCTATGATGATGCTGTCATGTACTTGACCCAGGCGGAGAACCAAGATATACCGCCCATTGACCTGCTTACGTGAATGAGGGTTTTTTAAGCAAATGACGGAAAGAACCAGATGAACCCTGATAGCAGGTACAAGTGATCCATTCATTGCCCTTTGATTATGGATAGTGTGTGATGACTCCAACAGAACAGGGAGGGCAAATCAAATCAAACTGGAGCCCAGCAGCTCCCCTCCCACCTGGAAGTCTACCCCACCAGGGAGGAGTACTGGCAAAATAAACACTAAATATAGAATGAATGAGTGAGAAAGAACAATTAAAGCTAAGATGTTGGACCATGACACCTACTGCACTTTGGACCATGACACCTACTGGACCCACAGGCTCACCAGCTAGAACTTGGGAACTTCAATTAATGTTATCTCTGGGACTGTAAAGAAAAGAGGGGAAAAGGTAGTTGGTTGTAGAATCACAATAAGTATCACCAGCTTTCATTAGAATTCTGCATGATGTAAATGTAAATATATGTGGACCTCACAAGAGGTAGATTGTTGATGTAGCCCTCTCTGTAGGCTCGCCAGAGAAACTCCCAAAATATAATCTAAACCTTTCCATGCTCTTGTCAGGCTCCTATCACAAACGGCAGTAGCTTTTCTTCTCAGTTAGGGGGAAACCAGACCATAATGGGAAAATGGCAGGACTGAAGTGTACTCAAAACTGTAGGGCTAATAGCCTCCTTCTACCTGACGGCCCTGCTTGATCACTTGTCAGAGTCACTGGCAGATGCCCCAGCAGCTTGGAATCCCTCTTATTCTTGGATGCACTACTGTGAATACATTGCATTTGATAATGCCGGACTCTTATCTTATCTGATTTTACCACTCCTAAGAATCCTCGGCCGAATAGACCTTTTTACCTGCTGTGAAGTGTAAAGGGGAGAAAACCAATTCATTCAAAGCTAGATCAATGGACCAATCAATTTAGACTCGAAAGGACCACTAAATTCGATCTTAAGTTTAGGTAATTTATTACAAAGCAAAAAATAATTGAACATACAAGCACCTCATGACGAGGTTAAAGAAATACATGGGCACTAATACAAAGTTCATTCTACGTACTAATCTAATCCTGTGAAGCATAAAAAGAATAAGTATCTCCAGAAATATTAAACAAGCGATAACTGTTCCAACATCCAAATCAGTCTTCATTGATATCTGTGAAGAAACCCATTAATCTGTCCCTACACTACCACTAAGGTGACATCCCTGCTTAGCATTTCCCAAGCAAGACCAAGAAAAGGTGTCAGTTTGTGAAGACTTCCTAAGAAGTACACTCACATTGTAAGGGTCAGTAGCCCAAACAAAAATATCATTCTACGCCTCCTTCCTCCGTATTGATCCTTTCCTTCTTCCCCCTAAAGGCTCTCCGCTCCATCTGTTCTCTCCTCCCTTGGGGCACTATCCCTAATACAAAATGCACAATATAGAGGACACGGCTCCAGAACACCTCCTCTTGCTAAGCACCTCTCGTAGGTAATTTTCCACCAAAACTTGTATTTCGTCCAACAATGGTTGATATGTCCTTGAGTCCCAGGCTTCTTCCAATCATCGGCATTCCAGGATACAGTGTTTCAGCTCTCCTCCATACCTAACTCCTAAAACAAAAGGCATCTGTCTAACTAACGAAGGTGGTGCCCTTGCACCTGCAACAGAAGCATAAGAACAGAATATACTTGCAAACACATGAATTTGGCTGACTACCTCCAAATGAGAGCCTTTCAAGAGAAAGTACACTTCAGGCCTACATAATTCAACTAAAATAATAAAAATGAATAGGCCTTTTATAGCAAAACTTGAACATTCAGTAAGGCCTTTACACATTGAACATTACGCAGTAATAAGCACTGCATCGGTAAGCAACATATTTCCTTACATTCAGTATATAAGTAGTAATTCCTACACCTGCAGACTTTAATATTGTGCACGTTTAAATCTAATGCATTACATTACAGAAGAGCTAATTCATTAGACATTTGCAATAAGCAGTTACATTTTAAATGTCGTTTTCCTTTCTCAACTAAGACGAACTAGTATTGTACCAATAGTTGTACACATCTTGTTATTACCTTGACATTTCTAATGAGCAGTTTTTGATTCAACACAAGAATATATGCGGGTGCGGACTATTCGCGATTATGATGCACCCAAATTTAAAAAGATCATGACGCTCTATCACATTTCAGGTAGGGTCAAAACTATTATCTATACTTTACCCTTTGGTGGAGCAACTGCCACCTAGCAAAAGACAATCATAGACATTTCCTTGCTGATACCACACACATTTTTGGTACTGGTGACCAGATCCTAGAGATTCACCTTTTGTTGTGTTCTTTTATGCACAACATTGAAGGTAAACTTAAGGTTTCGAGGGTTCCCGGGCTCAAGGATGATGGGAGAATCCTTTCCTTCATAATATTAGGGTGTGTGGGTGGCAGACATTGGAAAATACCTGGCATTGCCCACACTCACTTGGAGGGGAGCACAGATGGTTATTGTCAGCATAGCAGTACAAGGTACACCACCAACTTACTATCACCCTTTCGGACCACCTCACAGTGTTAGATCCAAGTGGGGAGTGTCACCACTACTCCAATCTTACATGGTGACTGTAAGGTAGGCTACTAGTGAGAACAGAGTTGGGAAATTCCACCATTAGCTCAGAGGCGGGTGTTGGGACCTTGAGGGAAGGAAGCTACTCCCCCATCCTTAGGGCTGCTGCAATAGCTGGTCAGAAACAAATGCCACGATTGCTATAGCAGTTGCATGTGTGCAGTCCACTCATCTTTGGCTCAACATAAAGCCTCTGATAATGAGTCTATGCTAGGCTGAGAAACTGGATTGATTGAGGAGAGAACATGAGAGCTAGACTTTGACAAATGTAGTTATCCAGCTGTGGAGTAAGTTACTGTTTTTCCGATAACAGGTCCCTGTCTCTGTATGCAGTAAAAGCTGTATGCCTGGATTCAGAAAAGCAGCTAAGGAAGGGGAGCCTGTGTGCTGCTTCCTGTGTTTCCCATGTCCTCCTGGGGAAATCTCCAATCAGACAGGTGAGTGACCAGTACAGCCAGCAACTGGGTCCCAGAAATCAGACTACCGGACATCAGATATATTCAGGAGTCCTTTTCCAAAATGAGAACACATGATCTATGTGCATGGATGTATTACTAATATCAATATTATGAATATTAGATAATAGTCATGATTACATGTGTTGATAAATCTCTTCTAGGATCTACAGATTGCTTCAAATGCCCCTGGGATCAGTGGCCCAACGCCAGACAGGACGAATGCATCCTAAAGACAACAGAGTTCTTGTCCTATGATGAGCCTCTAGGATCCTGCTTGACAGCCATCTGCATTTGCTGCTCCTTGATACCACTTGGGATTCTGCAGCTATTTGTTCTTTATAGGAACACACCCATCGTGAAAGCCAACAACCGCTCCCTCAGCTTCCTCTTGCTCCTATCCCTTTCTCTCTGCTTTCTGTCATCATTGGCTTTCATTGGATATCCCACAGCAGAAAAATGTCTCCTCCGCCAAGCTGCCTTTGGAATCATTTTTGCTCTGTGTGTCTCTTGCATCTTGTCCAAAACCCTCCTGGTGGTCATCGCCTTCAATTCCACCAAACCCAACAGTGATTTGAAGAGATGGGTGGGACCCAAATTGTCCTATCTGGTCATCAGTGTCTGTACCCTTATTCAGGTTCTCCTATGTTTGTCTTGGTTAATTCTCTCTCATCCTTTCTCTGAAAATAACACCCACACCCTGCCTGGAAAGATAATAATTGAATGTAACGAGGGATCACAGACTGCTTTCTGGTGCATGCTTGGATATCTTGGTCTTCTGGCCACCAACAGTTTCATAGTTGCCTTTCTTGCCAGAAATCTGCCTGACAGCTTTAACGAGGCTAAGTTTATCACCTTCAGCATGCTTGCCTTTCTCAGTGTCTGGCTCTCATTTATTCCGGCGTATCTCAGCACCAAGGGCAAGTACATGGTGGCCATGGAAGTCTTTGCCATATTGACTTCCAGCTCTGCTTTGGTCTCGTGCATCTTTATTCCTAAATGTTACATCATCCTGTGGAAGCCTCATATGAACACAAAGGAATATTTAATGGGAAAGACAACAGGGCTTGTCAAAAAGGCCATTTGAGCTCACATGCGCACCGAGCAATTTACTGGAATGAGACTTGATTTGGTTTTTCCTCATAAAAGTGCCTTTAAATTCTCAGCATCTCTGATGTGTAAGGACATAGATGTCCACAAAATACTACTGTACTTACCATGACATAGGCCACCCAAGCAGGTGCTGTGCCTTAAAAATCCGGATTTGTGACAATTACACACTAGGCTGTCAGGGTTGGGTTTTGCCGAATACAAGTCTCAAAATGCATCTAGTTTAGAAAAGACCTGATGCTAATGGACGGTGTGTTATCTGTAATTACTATAGTATAGGGACAGATACCGTCTTCGTGAGCCACAGTAGCAAGGGTAGCTGTAGATAGATGTACACCGTGAGCAAAATGGCCGGAATTTGGATTCATATTTGAATGCATAGGTATATCATTTAGTCATGTTAAATACTTTATAATTCTGCTAATCACCCATAATACAGAAATCATAACATTCCTTTTTTTTTTTATTTTTTTTTTTAAATATTTTATTGAGATCAGGACAGGAGACCGGGACAACATATAATAATTAGAGTTACAAACAATAAAACAAATTAGTCAAATCAAACAGACAAATCAAAGAAGGGCATGTAAATACAGGTCAGCAATCCTACCAGCTTTGTCCAAATCAACTCAATTACATAAAAATATGTGTACATCAGTCTTTACATAGAGTTGAGGAGCCCCAAATTCTGTTAGTTTTTTGAAGAAATTTGTGACCTCTAATCTTAGCTAAAGAGGTTTCCATAGTATGGATTTCTTTGACAAGAAGCCACCACTCCATCACGTGTGGAGGGTTACATGAGAACCATGTCCGAGCAATAGTGAGTCTGGCACAACCGATCAAAATATTGAAAAGATCAGTTTGTAAGGCTAAAGATGAGTGATTCAGCAAGGGGATGCCGAGCAGTACATTAGCCAAGCTTATTGTAATTGGTTGTGACAGAATCTGCGTTATACCCTGGCTAATTTTAGACCAGAATTCAGTAAGTCGGGGAAACGTGAACATCATATGTTCGAGATTGGCGGCTAGCAGGTCGCATTTGGGACACCTTGTCCGTTCACTGCTGGAACGATTACTGGACCATTTTGAGATTTTTTCCGGAGTATAATATAACTGAAATATCGTTTTTATATTGTTGTAAGCGTAAGCTGGAAGACTGAACCGAGCGGTTGAAACTACTTAACGAAGATGATATCTGATTAGCTGAAATATTCAAACCCAAGCGGGAACTCCATTTATCCGCAATATTCCCGCAGTCGTCCAGTTTAAGCGAGGTAAAAACTTTATAGCCAAGACTAATGAGTGATCTAACCTTAACAGGATAGAAGCAGTTCCATATATCTGAATCTTCAATTTTTAGTAACTTTATTTTACGTATTAAGTAGTCATGTATCTGAATATATTTAAACTGTGCGGCTGAAGGTAGTTTAAAGATTGTTCTTAGTGTCTCAAAGTCCAATAGTCCATCATTACCGTAAAGGTCCCCAAGTGTTTCGATTCCGGCAACTTTCCACTTATAAAATATACCATCATGAAATATCTCCGGAAGACCGGGGTTAGCCCATAAAGGTAATTGAGGGTGGAACAAGGACGTATTGCATTTGGCCAAGATAAGTTGCCATATTTTGACAGTGTCTCTAATAGTCTTAAATTTTACCCGTTTAAAATAGTTTGGGTCATTAGTTTTGGCTAAAAACATATTGGAGTCCTCGCCTAAAGCAAATTGATAACAATACAGCGCTTGCGTGTTGCGGATAAACAGGCCGCGAAGACGACTCAGGAAAGCGGAGAAATAGTATACTCTGAGATCGGGGAAGGTCAAACCGCCTTGATTAAGAGGTAGTTTGAGAAGATTAATTGACCTGCGAGCCTTCTTATATCCCCAGATATGGCTGCTAAAGATCCCATCGAGCCGTTTAAAGTATGTGTTATTAACGAGAAGAGGTATGGACCTAAATAAATATAAAAATGTAGGTAATATATTCATTTTGATTAGATTGATCCTACCGACCATACTTAAGGGAACCTTGTGCCACTTTTTTAGAATTGTAGCAGTTTCTTTAAGAAGAGTCTGATAATTAAGTTTAATTATCTCATTAGTATCAGAAGAAAATTTAATACCAAGGTAAGAGGCTGTTCTGCAAGTACCTGCTATTTGAGTCAATGGTTTATAATTCAAAATAACTTGTGTTTTATGTGAGTTGAGTTTATAACCGGAAACTGAACCGAATTTGTTAGCCTCCTCGATGATTCCCAGTATAGCTGACGGTATATTGGTTGAATAAACCGCGATATCAGTAAGTCGGGGACACGTGAACATCATATGTTCGAGATTGGCGGCTAGCAGGTCGCATTTGGGACACCTTGTCCGTTCACTGCTGGAACGATTACTGGACCATTTTGAGATTTTTTCCGGAGTATAATATAACTGAAATATCGTTTTATATTGTTGTAAGCGTAAGCTGGAAGACTGAACCGAGCGGTTGAAACTACTTAACGAAGATGATATCTGATTAGCTGAAATATTCAAACCCAAGCGGGAATTCCATTTATCCGCAATATTCCCGCAGTCGTCCAGTTTAAGCGAGGTAAAAACTTTATAGCCAAGACTAATGAGTGATCTAACCTTAACAGGATAGAAGCAGTTCCATATATCTGAATCTTCAATTTTTAGTAACTTTATTTTACGTATTGAGTAGTCATGTATCTGAATATATTTAAACTGTGCGGCTGAAGGTAGTTTAAAGATTGTTCTTAGTGTCTCAAAGGCCAATAGTCCATCATTACCGTAAAGGTCCCCAAGTGTTTCGATTCCGGCAACTTTCCACTTATAAAATATACCATCATGAAATATCTCCGGAAGACCGGGGTTAGCCCATAAAGGTAATTGAGGGTGGAACAAGGACGTATTGCATTTGGCCAAGATAAGTTGCCATATTTTGACAGTGTCTCTAATAGTCTTAAATTTTACCCGTTTAAAATAGTTTGGGTCATTAGTTTTGGCTAAAAACATATTGGAGTCCTCGCCTAAAGCAAATTGATAACAATACAGCGCTTGCGTGTTGCGGATAAACAGGCCGCGAAGACGACTCAGGAAAGCGGAGAAATAGTATACTCTGAGATCGGGGAAGGTCAAACCGCCTTGATTAAGAGGTAGTTTGAGAAGATTAATTGACCTGCGAGCCTTCTTATATCCCCAGATATAGCTGCTAAAGATCCCATCGAGCCGTTTAAAGTATGTGTTATTAACGAGAAGAGGTATGGACCTAAATAAATATAAAAATTTAGGTAATATATTCATTTTGATTAGATTGATCCTACCGACCATACTTAAGGGAACCTTGTGCCACTTTTTTAGAATTGTAGCAGTTTCTTTAAGAAGAGTCTCATAATTAAGTTTAATTATCTCATTAGTATCAGAAGAAATTTTAATACCAAGGTAAGTGGCTGTTCTGCAAGTACCTGCTATTTGAGTCGATGGTTTATAATTCAAAATAACTTGTGTTTTATGTGAGTTGAGTTTATAACCGGAAACTGAACCGAATTTGTTAGCCTCCTCGATGATTCCCAGTATAGCTGACGGTATATTGGTTGAATAAACCGCGATATCATCGGCATACGCCGTTATTTTTAGCCGTTTCTGACCGTGTATGAAAGGAGTAATATTGGGATTAGCTTGTAGGGCGACGAGAAAAGGTTCAAGCGATAATGCAAATAGCAAGGGTGATAATGGACACCCTTGCCGGGTGCCGCGAGAGATTAAGAAGCTGGCAGAAGTTAGCCCATCATAGCAAAGCCTAGCTGTAGGGTGATCATATAGAGCCTGGAGCCATTTGAGAAATTGACCGTGAAAACCCATAGTGATCATTGTTGACCGGAGAAATTCCCACCCCACTCGATCGAAAGCCTTTTCAGCGTCCAAGAGAATCATACCGAGTGGGGTGGGTCCAAGCCTGGCAACGTCGAATGCAGTAATAGCCATATTGATATGAGCGGTAGTATCTCTTCCCATGACAAAACCGTGTTGGTGAGGGGATACCAAATGAGGAATAAGTGGAGCTAGTCGAGTAGCAAGTACCTTGGCAAAAATTTTAGCATCTGTGTTGATAAGTGAAATGGGTCGATAAGACCCACATTGATCCGCCGGTTTACCCTTTTTGAGAAAAAAAACAATCCTGGTAGTGTTCCAGGATTTAGGAGCCTCCCCATTTATCCCAACATTACTAATCACATCAGTAAGTAATGGCAAAATTTCCTCCGAGCATTTTTGGTAGATGTCTAATGGGATAGTATCTTCTCCAGCACCTTTACCTAAGGGTAGTGTAGCAATTGCTTTTCTAATCTCTTGCTCGGTAATATTTGCAGAGAGCAAGTCCTTGTTTCCAATCTGTTTGCCTTTAGTTATATTAGTATCTAAATATTCTTGAATCTTATTCAAATCAGGCTGCTCATCTGGAGTATATAATGTACTATAAAAAGCGACGAATTGCTGGAGAATCTGTTCGGGTTGAGTATAAACCAAATTATTTGGGCCCTTAATTTCTTTTATAAATGTTTTAGATTTATCATCGGCGATTTTATATGCTAAAATTTTGCCAATCTTATCCCCACTCTCATATTGAGATAAATGAAATTTTTGTAAACTATTAAAATTTTTCTCCATAAGTCTAGTTTTAATATTGAGCTTAGAGGCGGCTAGCTTTTGGCATATGTCGGATACATTTGGTACGCCCTGTATCAGAGCCTGTGACAGCTGTTTTTCGAGCATAGTTATGGTGTTACTCATAACAGCCCAGCCACGTCTATATAGGGAATTCTGATTAAGAACAAACTGCTGTGTGAACCCACGTATGCTGGCTTTAACCGTGTCCCAAACTATACTTGGAGAAGCTGAATTTATATTTATTGCAGTAAATTCGCGTAAGTGTGCTTTGAGTTGTGTTATATAATCTGTGTTAGACAGTAAGTGTCTGGGAAATGTAAATGTCCTGGGTTTCCGGTTAGTCTGTGGTAAACTAAATGATAATATAATTGGGTTGTGATCCGAAGCCACTCTTGGGCACAGCTCCATAGAGCTATTCTTTATAGTATTGTCTGATGCCCAAGCCATATCAATTCTTGAGCAGAGTTGGTGGGGTGCAGAGTAGTATGTAAAGCCGGCAGTGGAGGGGTATATTGTTCGCCAGACATCTTTTAGATTGTGGATACATCCGAGTTCGATAAGTGCGGCTCGGGAGCGGCGCATCCTCTGAAATGCTCGGTGTCGAGTAGTATCAATATTGTAATCCATAATGAGGTTGAAATCCCCCATTATAATAAGTTCTCCACTGCTGTCCAAAAGTTCAATATTTAACCTATCTATAATAGACGGGTCATCAATATTCGAACCATAAAATACACAGAAGGTAAAAATATTGTCATCCCAGAGTATTTGAGCAATAGCCCAGCGGCCAGCTTTATCCACCTTAGTTTTAGTTAATTCTATATTTAATCTTTTCTGTGCCAAAATAGCGACACCTCTAGTTGGAATACTGCATTCTGAACGCACAATCACGTCGTATCCTAACTGCCCCAGAAGTTTGCGGTCTTTATAGGTGATATGTGTTTCAGTAAGCAAGGCTATCTGGGGTTTATACAGATTAAGCTCTTCAGAGACAAGCCGTCTCTTATTCCTGCCATTGAGTCCCGCTACATTCCAGGCCAAACATCTGATTCTGTGTATCATTTCAATATGTTAGGACTCTTTGCCCGTTTTTGATTTTGATTTTTCATACTGTACTGCAACAAAAAATTATAATAACAAATTACCTTCCCCTCCAACCTGATCATTTTAACATTTTTATCCCCCCCCAAACCCACCCCAAAAGAACCACCCTCGGAGGTTCAGAATGAACCCCCTATCCCGAAGAGGAGGAAAACCTCTTATACCCAGCTGCCGGTGGCTGGGCAGCGCAAAAGAGAAGCAGCAGAGGAGGTCAACCTGCTAGACAAATATTGGATCTTTCTTTTAATATAATTCAATTACAGTAAGTATACTGTGGTTGTGTAAATGTATGAGTGTGTGAGTGCTCCTATCCCCCATTGTTTTTTTTTTTAATATTTAGCCCCCGCCCTTGATTAACTATCAGCCTATCCACTTTTCCCCGCTTTTTTTTTTTTTCTTCCCCCTCTCCCGACTACCCTCTTTCCCCTTCCTTCTCTTTTCCTTTCTTTTATCCCTCCCTTCCCTTTTATCCCCCTTCCCTTCCCTTCCCATTATCCCTGTGTAAGTGTGACTATATGTTGAGATATTGAAGTATAGATCTCACTCTACTCTAAGGTGTTAGTTTAGTTAGAACCTGTTCTGCCTCCTTCTCATCTATGAATGTATATGTCCGCCCACCATGGATGACTTTTAAACGAGCTGGTTCCTGCAAGAAGGCCTGGCCACCCAAAGCCTTAAATGGATCAATGAGCTGGCGTAGCCTCCAGCGTCTATCCATAGTGGTTTTGCTAAGATCTGATCTTACGAAAAAGGTGATAGAATCAATCGTGACAGGCGAGTTAGGCCTAGCTTTAAGTGAGACAGCCTGCCTAAGGAGAAAATTCCCCCAAAAAATCAGAAAGGGACGAGGAAATCTGTTCGCCTTATTTACTGTGAAGGAGGGAAGTCTATGAACTCTCTGGAGCTGAGAGTCCCAATCCCAGTCGGAAAGCTCCGGGAAAGCTTTCTGAAAGAGTGATACCATATATGCCCTAGGGTCAGCCCCTTCCGATCCTTCAGGTATGCCAAAAAGTCTGAGGTTGAGGCGTCTTTGTCTATTTTCCATGTCTTCCATCTTGTCTTGCAGCTTTCCAATCTGTTCCTGATATTTGTTAACCACACTCTGATTACAGGCAGCTGTCTCCTCCACATTCGAAACCCTTTGCTGTAAGGATTCTATGTCCTGAACGACCCCTCCCACTTTATTATTCAGGTCCTGAATGGAATGCTGTATCTTGATATTATCCTCTCTTAGTTGGAGAAACTGTAATTGTGTTTCCTTATGTTGGTCGGAGAGAGTCTGCAGAATGATATTGAGGGGAGAACTATGTTTTCCCGTTCTGTCAGGATCAAGATCGGAGGAAAGCGGGAGGTTTGTATGATCAGAGGGAGGTAAATCTGGAACAGTAAGAGGCAAAGAAGTTTGCTTAGGAGTTGTGATATTGTTTGTTGAGCTTTTCTCCTGAGTGTATATAGTAGTCAAGCTGCTTGGATCGTTTGAAGAATTAGAGACAGGTAGACATGGATCGATGGGTACAGAAGCGGGAGCAGGGGGAGAAAAGGAGGATGCTGATAGGTCCATTTGTACTAAAGATTGAGCCAGGGACGTTTCCTTTGTTTGGTCTCCCAGCAAGGAGCTAGCACCGGACAAGCGTAAAGCCATCTTCCTGACATTTCCATTGGCTTGGATCCATTTGCGGAGAGGGCTATTCTCAGCTATGGGCTTTCCTTGTGGTGGTAGAGTGGTAGTGGCGGCTTTCAAGGCAGCTGAGGATTTGCCTACTTTTAGCTTGTTTTTGGCCTTGAACCTCCCCTTTTTCCATGTGGGTTTTCTTGTAGAGTTGGCCGGAGAGTTGAGGGAAGATTCGGATTCTTCATCGGACTCTGCATCGTTGTCATGGCTAAAGTCTAAGTTTCCCGGGTCATGGGAAGTCTCTCCCTGTCCTCCCAACCTTCCACCCGGGGCAGCTGGAGTGAGCAGAGGAAGCTCCGGAGGTTCGTTAATCGGAGGTGAGACTACCAAAGTGATCGAAGAGTGGAGAGCCGTGTTTGCACCCTCTTCAGCATTTCCAGGAGTCATAACCTCACTAATAATCCTAGCTTGGAGAGATGAGGGCTCAGCGTTTTGCAAGGCACCAGTAAGACACACCGGCAAGGCAGACGGTGGAAAGGGCGGGAGCATACCCCGGGGGCAGCAGAGAGATGCCCTAGATCCATATTTGATATTCAATAAAGTGGACCGTGCTGCCACAAACACCAGAAAACTGGATTGTGTTCTAAGTTGCACTTGTGGGACATCGTGAGTTCAGGAAATATGCCCTCGTGCTTGTGTGAAGTCTAGTCTTCAGTTTGTCCACAGATGACCTCTTGCAAAGGGGGTGTCTTCGTGAATGACCAATGACTCCCCAGCCTTGCTACTTATTTCATGTGTTTAGGGCTTTTTCATCTGTGCTCAAGACTGGGGTTGGGTGCAAATTCTGCACTAAACAACATGGTTAAGTGTGATCGATGTACTATTGCAGCCAGGGTAAGTCATTTATAGAGCAGTGATGGCAGAGCTGTATTGGTTTCTGGGATTCGTTTGTAGTTTGGTGTCCTGAATTTGTCTGTGAGTAGAGGGCATCTTGCTGCCTCTGACCCAAGAGTGAGCAGTTTCAATGACAAAGAATACAGCAGTTGTGAACAGAGCATGGGCTTGCATTTACATCTGCTTGAAGTTGTGGACTGTTCTATAGGGCCTAAGAGTGGCCACTATGTGATGCCCTGGATGGGGGCAAGTTGTCTGTTCCATGGACTTCAATTACGGTTTTTATTCTATTGGGAGGTTTGTAAAACACCATTGACCACACTTAGTATCCAAAGAACACTTCGATGTACAAGGACATATAAGAGGTGTAAAGAGCACATACACAGTAGCTGGTATGACTGGAGAAAGAAAGGTACACACCCAAAATGTAATATGTCGCAGGATGATAGCCAACCTCGAAGAAGACCAGGAGTCCTTAGCCCCTTGGGAAGACAGCAAAGCCAGTTTTAGACATCTGACCGGGCAGTGTGAAGCTCCAGCCTGTGTGTGGAGAACTGGCTCTGAACTAAATGCCTGGTAGCATGTACAGCTTTGATGGTAATGTTCAGGTACTGATAACATGCTTTCCATTTTCTTAGAGTATGTGTCACTATCCATAACCACTATTCCACCCGCTTTGTCACTAGGTGTAATGGTGATGTATCTGTTGTTTTCCAAATTTTTAAGGGCATTAATTTCCAGGTTAGTGAGGTTAGGGGGCGGCTTGCGAATATACTTAGTGATCTTCTCTAGTTCTTTTATCACTGTTTTCTCGAAGATTGCAACCTCAGGGCCTACCATCTCTAAGGTTGGTGTAAACTTTGACGGTGGTCTGCATCCCGAATAGTTGACTTCCTCTTCTATGGGCATTTTTTCAGACATGTATTTTTGCAAGCGAACTTTTCGAAAAAATGAAAATAGATCTTTGTTCATAGTGAAAATATCTGGTGGAGTGCTTGGAACAAAAGATAAATGCAAAAACAACAGTTGATGGACAGAATGCAGAACAATGTCATACATTCACCCCAGTACAGAGATCTGGGCCTAAATCCATCGTTTTTTTGCTCACCATGCCATTCCATTTTGAACCCAGCCATATGCACATCTGTCTTGACCCTGTGCCTCATGGGAACAGTCCAGCCCGAACTGCCAAGCCAGGTCCTCCCTGGACTGGAAACAAGCGTCCTGGGACCGGTTTCGGGGTTTCACCCCTCTTCAGCCAGGATAGCTTGACTCCAGTGGCATGGAGAGCACGGGACTCACGTCTGAGCATACCCGTCCCACTCGGGGTGACAAATGCAAAAACAACAGTTGATGGACAGAATGCAGAACAATGTCATACATTCACCCCAGTACAGAGATCTGGGCCTAAATCCATCGTTTTTTTGCTCACCATGCCATTCCATTTTGAACCCAGCCATATGCACATCTGTCTTGACCCTGTGCCTCATGGGAACAGTCCAGCCCGAACTGCCAAGCGAGGTCCTCCCTGGACTGGAAACAAGCGTCCTGGGACCGGTTTCGGGGTTTCACCCCTCTTCAGCCAGGATAGCTTGACTCCAGTGGCATGGAGAGAACGGGACTCACGTCTGAGCATACCCGTCCCACTCGGGGTGACAAATGCAAAAACAACAGTTGATGGACAGAATGCAGAACAATGTCATACATTCACCCCAGTACAGAGATCTGGGCCTAAATCCATCGTTTTTTTGCTCACCATGCCATTCCATTTTGAACCCAGCCATATGCACATCTGTCTTGACCCTGTGCCTCATGGGAACAGTCCAGCCCGAACTGCCAAGCCAGGTCCTCCCTGGACTGGAAACAAGCGTCCTGGGACCGGTTTCGGGGTTTCACCCCTCTTCAGCCAGGATAGCTTGACTCCAGTGGCATGGAGAGCACGGGACTCACGTCTGAGCATACCCGTCCCACTCGGGGTGACAAATGCAAAAACAACAGTTGATGGACAGAATGCAGAACAATGTCATACATTCACCCCAGTACAGAGATCTGGGCCTAAATCCATCGTTTCTTTGCTCACCATGCCATTCTTTTCGCCCTAAGTGGGATGGGTATTCCCAGACGTGGGACCCGTGCTCACTACGCCACTGGAGTCAAGCTATCCTGGCTGATGACGGCTGATAGCCAGAAACCGGTCCTAGGATGCTTGATTCCGGTCCAGGGAAGACATGGCTTGGCAGTTCGGGCTGGACTGTTCCCATGAGGCACAGGGTCAAGACTGATTTGCATATGGCCATGTCTGAACTGGGGTGGTGTGGTGAGCAAAATAACGATGGATTTAACCCAGATCTCTTGACTGGGGGAGAATGTATGCATTGTCAGCATTCCGTCCATCATTTGTTTGTTGTAACGCTGGAACAAAAGATAGTCCCTTACTCAGTAGAGTGATTTCTTCTAATGCCAGTTGATAACTGGAAAGATTGAAAATAGGTATACTGTCTCTATCTGAGAGGTTATCATCTAAGACGTCTAATACTGTTGGGTCCTTGTTCTTATGTATGGCTGTGGATGTACTTGCTCTGTCTGATGGTAGTTGGTCCTGCCTTGCCTCTGAAATCTCGCTCGTCCCCTGCCCCTGCCCTGTTCTAAAAAAGGTGATTGACCAAATTGTTGGTAGTTATGTGATTGTCCTCTGCGGTTCCTTGGGTTATACCCAGGCCCTTCATTCATAGTCGGGCCATCAAAGTCCGAGTCTGATGAATTAATGTCTGAAAAGGTCAGATCTTCTGTCTCTTTTGGGGATACGTGTTTAGCTGTCCTCCCTCATACCGGTCTTCTTGGAAAAAATTACTTTGGAGATAGGGATACATTTTCTCTTGTGTGAACCAGCGTATATCTTTTTTTGATTTTTCTGTTTTTTTCTTAAAGAGGTACTCTTCAAATTCCTGTTGTTCTTGATTAATGCTCAGGAGTTTGTTCTTCACCTTCTTCTACACTGGTATTGACTTTGAGTTTTTCTTCTAATTCTGAGATTTCCTGGTTAAGGACTTGTATCATCTCCTTCACTGTCTCAATAATCAGGCTCATCCAGTCCCTGGAGCAGCGGTTGGCAAAGTGCGACCACCGCTCCAGGAACTGGCGTACCTCCACAAATAGAGCTGGTATATTTCTGACTCTTAGACCCGAAGGGATCGCTCCTGCTTTTAAATATTCCAACATATAATGGGCTTGGGACTCCATTCTTTTTGCTTTTTTCTTCAAATTTGTCAATTTGTTCCATTCACTATTGTCTTTGCCTATGTTACCATTATTGCCACTAGTACCTGATATCTGTCCGATGAGAGCTGAAAAATCATCGTCAGTGAAGCCGAAAGTTTTAAAACCTTCCATAATGATAAAGGGTATTTAGGTATAGGATAAAACTGATGTCACAATCAATGTATGTGGGCACTAGCCATTCTATCTGGTCTATATGAGTACACTTGTTACACCCACCTTGTAGATCACCAACTGATAATCATGAGACACCAATTGAGCAAAGAGTAAGGGGAATTTCCAACGTATGGCAACCTTCGGTAAAAACCGAGATAAAGATAAAAGGGGAAACAGGCACTCCCTAAAGTATTTAAGGTCCTAGAGGAGGGAGTAAAAAATAAATTATAAATAAAAGTGTGAGCCTCTAATCTGACCTATTTAATTTTTGACTTAATGAATGTAAGTATGTGTGAGTATGATAGCAGCATTGAATGATTGATAACAGTACTTTTATCTATATATGTTTCTCATGTTTATGGGATGTCCTATTTGAAATTTAGTGTTACAAACATTTAGACAAAGAAATGGTGTGAAAATTGTAATACTATATATGTGCTATGACAATAGATAATTGTGTGAAATTCTATATATATGTATCTGAAGTCGTATAAAATTGAATAATAAAATGTTCTTCAAAAATATTTGGTGATTTCTATGTAAATGTACTACATGCAGAAGGTTTTTTGGTAATTCAGAACCCTGGTGGGTCAAGTAAAAAATTAAATAGGTCAGATTAGAGGCTCACACTTTTATTTATAACTATTTTTTAATCCCTCCTCTAGGACCGTAAAATACTTTAGGGAGTGCCTGTTTCCCCTTTTATGAACAACTAATCAAACAAGATGGCCGGCGCTGCTTTGGAACGTATAATGGGAATTTATTTTAATTGTGCGTTTCAAAGGAGTGCCAACCATCACGTATGCTGATGTGCTTGAATATGAATATAGAGCAGAGAACATAGTTTAAGGGCTCGGGCGGCCAACCTTGAAGCTGGGGAACAGGGTTTGAGTCTCCGATGGAGGCTCAACATTCTGTGATTCTGGACAAATCACTTTCACTTCATCTCACTGTGCCACTTAATCTCTCCGTGCCTGGAATGGGTCAGTCTACAATAATACTGGTGCTCGTGTATCGCGGTATATAAAAACTGCTCACACAAAAAAGAGTTGTGCAGGGCGAAACCTAAAAAAAGAAGTATTAAAAGCGGATAAAAAGGAGCACATGGTCCATGGCACACTGATAAGAAGAACAACAAGAAATGGCATGCTACACCCAAAAGAAATGGAGGAAAAATAAGTCACAAGCAACCGAAAAAAATTTAAAGGCTGAGATGTAGACCAATTCTAAGGTTTATATTAAATACAATCGATTTCACAAGCACAACACAAGCTCTGTGCAGGTGACACCTAAAAACACAATAAGGAAGCATAAACATTATGTTTTGGCCAACACATATTTATAATTTTGCTCCAAATTCCCGGCTCTATAGTTTCCAAGCGGCTTGGTCAAATGGGTATATCACTAAATATCAGCTCCCAGAATATCACCCTACAAGAATATTAAGGACAGACTACTGAGGGACAAAATATTGAAAGGTAAATGCAAACAGAGAAGTGTAGATTAACAGTTCCTGAAAGCACATCTGCATACCTTGAAGTTATATGCATTGTACAGGTGGGTATATTTAGCATTAGCTGTTGAAAATCTAGACTTACTTTACTTGTCAATATTTTGGATTTTATATATTTTCCTCTATATTCTGTCCCACTGATATTTTTGTTTCAATATTCAGAGTGCACACTTTATCAAAAATCATGTATTCAGCCTGTCCTGCCTTTTTAGCCAGTATGTTGCATCCGAAACATGTAGCATAGATAATAATATTGTACATTTGGACTAAATTGGCGAAGCATGCAAAGTGCTGTTGTCTGAAAACCCAGGACTGAATAAAGATATCAAACACGAAAGTCTAGTTTAGAGGCAATAGAATGAATGGGGGAGAAAAACAGCAGTTGAGGGAACATGGCCATGTGTCGCAAGTAAGAAAATGCCCCCAACAATACATGAAAATGAGATTATTGAAAATGTAATGCTCACCCCTGGCCATGGAACTCCTCATTGATTTGGACTATGCTTATAATTTGTTAATAGGAGTATTTTATCCCATATATTATCCCATCTTATGACTTGCAAAATATGTATTATCTCACTGCTCAAATGGGTACCCCTTTAATCCCTTTTGCTACTCATCATTTTCCCTCTTCAGTGGACTTATTTTTCTGCTTCTTTCCCTAACGTCAGATGACAACCTTCACTAAACTCCTGTTGTGTTTTTCACTAAGTGTGCACAGCATCATTGTTCATAATCATGTGTAAATGTATTCATCTAATGTGCAATGCATCCTTTGACCATATGACTGTGCTGTCAAGTATTTCAGTTTCAAATGTGTGTGTCTGTTTCAACAGATGCAATCCATGACTGGGCTTATGATACCCTTCCAACATTGAGTGCTGTAAACCCCTCGTCCTATTTCATTTTCTACACCAGTACTCCCTGTTATGTGCAGACTAGGAGATTTAAGCGCTTGTTTTCCATCTTGGAGCACTTTCAAGAGATGCAGCCTCTATTGGAAGTGCTTCATTAAAAACCCTATGTGGTTCACAGCAGCAGTAGAAGGTTATTTCCTCTGAAATTTGCCAGGTGAAAAAGGCCTGGCGAATACTAGGACATGCATATTTTGGTGCAATAAAGTAAGCAGTGAGCACCAGCGTCTGCATAAATTGACCCAGTTTCAGGAGGCAACTCGCAAATCTCTTTGCACATCATATTTGTTAAATACTGGGCCCCAGAGTATTGTTATCAAGGGGTGCAGTCCACCAGTACTTCGACACTCATAATTATGCCCATGTTGTATGAGTAAAAGATCCTTGCAATATTATACTCAGGAGATTCAAAGAGTTTGATTCAGGCATCGAGACACTGGGTAGTGATTTCAGGAGTGAATATGTACTGTGCATTATTCATTAAAAAATGAACTTTTTCATTTTTGAAATGATCTCAGCAGGTTGGGAATGCCTGCTTGTGCAAACCAAGTGGGTCAAAAGGAAGGTATGCAGTTCCTAAGGCAGGTGGTGACTGAAGGAGAGAATGGGGTGGAGTCCCAGGTGCCAGGAGCTTGAGAGGACAACAGGGGGGATCGCTCCTATAAAGAGCAGGGGCCCTGACACACCCCAGCAGGCGTCATGCTTCATCATTAGGAAGTTCCTCATTGGGCCGGCTCCACAATGCCCAGTGGGCCCCGCGAGGGGGTTCTTTGACGGAGGTCTTCTCTTTTTGCCACTCACATACAGAGGCATGCATGCTGGACCTATCAAGCCCCAGTCCCTCTCGCTGTGATTCATGTGTAAACTAAGAGTCACCTTGTGAGAAGCTGGCTTAGTAGGTGGTGTAGCAAAATAGAGATTTCCCTTTTGTATTAATCAGAGCTCCTACAGTGAGATTGTATACATTATACAGTGAACCAAAGAAAGATAATGAACCAAAGAAAGATAATATCTATATTCCTATTAAAGCATCACGAAGTCAAGATATACTATTATTTTAAATTATTATGCCTGTATCAAAATTTAGAGAATATAGTATTCATCAAAAAACACTAAACATTGCACATCCTAATTTCCATTTATATAAATAGTATATGGTGCACACTTATGTAAGTGGGCACCCTGCACTCATCCAGACAACCCTTATGGTGATTTTAGTGGTCTTAGACAACCTTAGAAAGCTCTCTATGTGGCAGCTGTGGAGAGCAGCCTTTAGGATTAGACCATAGTGTAAAGCAGCTTGTTTTACCAGAACATAATCTTATTGGTATAGATTAAGTGAAAAATAACCACACCGTGTATTTATAAAAAATATGTATTTATTATAAGACACAAACTAACACATACAGATTTCTCCTACCCACAGATATACACAATGCACATAATACTTTGCAATAAAGACAGCTCAGGCCTCGAGGAAATGCAGAACCACAACCTGTGTTGCTGAGTCTTTTGTAGTCTGGGGGAGCCCAGGTTTGGCAGACTGGTTGATCGCGTTGCGGTGCACGCAGATGCAGGGGAGTGACTCCTTCACTCAAAAGGGAGATTCCTTTGGATGTGTCCACAGGCCCAGGATGGAACTTGTATGGAGCACGGACACTGATGGTGCAGCGGGTTCTAGGACGACGAGGTCAGGAGCAGAGAGAGCCTTCTCAGTTTCAATCTTGGTCACAAAGCAAAGGACGATGTGATTAGTCTGGCACAGTGAACACGACTCGGCCAGGATGTCCAGACGGTCAAAGTTGAAGTGGGGTTGGAGCTCAATCGAATTCCACAACTAATCTAGGCACCCACCTACCTGTAAGCCCTTAAATACCCTAAGGAAAAGGTTGGGAGGATTCAGGGATCCCTCCCAAGAGAGGGTATGGACAGTGGGAAGGATACTTCATGTCCTTTGTCCGGTTCCACGCCAGAGCTGGAGCTAACGGCTCCCTCAGGAAAATGCAAGGAGGGAACCAAATGTGCCTCTCAAGCAGACTGAGTGGCGCTGACAAGCACACCCACCCTGTCCTAATACACTAAGCCCTCTGTGGGAGGTGGTCACACCTCCCTATGACAGGATACCTATTGTCCTGCCTTCCTCTTCTTGAGCTTGGCTCAGCAGCAGGAGGGCAGGATCATGTTTCTGGTCAGCAGTTGCCAGGTTGTGCTGTCCGGGTCTAGAAGACTGGTACGTGGGAGCACCTCCTGGAGGAGCTTAACAGTGCATGGAATCATACCTCCCACACCGTTTATGGTGCGGGGGTATGATTTCAACGTGTGAGATACCAAACATGACTGGGTTGGTTACAGCCAGTTTAGAGATGGTCATAGCGTAATGATGCATGGCTACTCTATGTATCATAATGTCTGATGCACTTACAACCTGGGAGACAGGACTCCTAAGGTTGTAGGTGTGTCCTGCTCAGGCAGGGCCACCCTCACACTTAGAACCAAGTACCCCGCCTTTGGGACTGAAAGGTCTGCTAGAGGGGTGACTTATAGTTTTTCAGTGCAGTGATGATAGGTATAAGGGGACTTAAACCTTTCGTGAGAGGAGAATGCACCAACTCACACAGGTTGCAATGGGAGGCCTGTAGTTGTAGTTTGGAGTGTCCCTCATGGGTGGCATGATACATGATGCATCCCAGATGGGACCCCTTGAGTACCCATGCAGTAGGTACCTTAGTACCATACACTAGAGACTTACAAGGGTGCCCCAATAGCCAAATAGGAACATACCTAGGTACTCACTATAACCAATTTAGGGAGGAACCCCAATAACTGGGGTTTTGATCAGCAGGATCCCAGTCAGACTAGTCACTGTGTACCTTTATACAACCTTTATTTCAGAGAGGAAGAACACAAAAGGGCAACCTTTGCATCTATCAATGTTATGCTATAGGGACCCTGACAGTTGTCGGAATTAGATATGCAAATACCTAGGAAAGAGTTAAAGTTCTTGCTATTATTGATTGTTGGTGCAGAAGGTTTAAATAATAACAAACCAAGCCTCGTGGTCTCTAGCTTTTACTTGGACAGTTTCCTTAAAACGATAAATAAACAACGTGGCACATTTAGAAAAAACATGAGGAGCATCGTCTTCTTTTATTTACAAAGTGGTTTCTACCTTTTGGTGAATTTAATTATAGAGGGCACAACCCTTTTAACAATTGCTATTGAGTTATCCTAGAAAGTTTCAAAATGCCTTCAAACCGCCATGCACCAACAGTGCATGTGCACCCTGTCATATTTAACGCGCTGCTCCCAGGACAGTCGCACACTCATGCTGCCCTGGGGACAGCACATTCAAGTGAATAACGGAGCGGATTTGAAGCAGCTGCTCCATGTTTTACTGTGCAACCCACCTACACTTTTAAGGGATAGTTTAGTTTTCCAACCTTCAAGGGGAATTAGATATCCCCTTGCATGCGGGTGCAGTGAGTGAATGCACCCACCTACAAAGGGGTGTCTGGGGGTCCATAGTCCCCCTTTTCCTCCTCCAGGGGGCTGCTATCAGGGGGCGCACTGGTGGCGCACTGTCAGTGCACCTCCTGTTTTTACCTTTGTGCCTGCATCTATAACACAGCACCAGTGCAGAGGCAAAGGATTCGCCCGTGCAAATGAGGGAACGCACTCTTGAGAAAGCGCTTGCGCTGTATATGCAGCTGGGTTTCAGTATTACAGAAGGGGCTGCACAAGTGTCTGCAGCCCCGTCCATAACACCAAAGTGCCGTGGGGCACAAAAAGCAGGCACTAATGCCCGCTGCACCCACATAGCACCCCGTATTCCGGCTCCATGTTGGAAGACTACTGACTTTCAGCTGGACCCAAGGAGAATGTTCACCTTCATATAATCACATCTCAAGCACATTCTGAACAGGGCATTTGCCCCTCATATCTCAGCCATGGAATATTATCTAGGCAGGTTTAATACAACAACTGACATGACTAAGGCCAGCATTTATAGCCTTTACCCAGCAGAAACCACAGTGACTTTAAAGTTTCTCCGAAAGCCAGGATTATAGTGGTCTTAAACTTACAATGATTGTACATAACACCATCTTAGCTCCTCGTTGGCTCTAACCAGAACTGCAGGACCGACTTCTCATCAATGCCAAACTTAACACTAAGGGGCCCCTTACGATGTCAGGCGGAAAGCCTCTGCCCAACACCGACTTGGATTCGGGACCGACCGACTTGCGTTCGGCGGTTCTGACCAGCAGATTACTATGCGAACTGAACACTATTCTGTCGGATTCCCATTGTTTCCTATGGGAGCCAATGTTACACCCAAGAAGCGTCCGTTACACAGGCTCCTATGGGGAAATGGGGTGTGTGTGCGTAAAACTCTGCACCCTGTTTTAGGCACACCATGGTACCAGCCACACAGTGCAGGGTTTTACAGGGGGGTACTTTAGGTACCCCCTTGGCCACCAACTGAAGACTGCGGGGTTTAGGGGGCCCTGCCAGGGGCCCCAAAAGTCACTTACCGAAAATATTTCCATGTGAGAAAGGTCAACGCAGAAAAGCTGTTGGAAACCGACATTGTAATCCCAACGGCGGAAACGCCGTCCAATTGGGTTACGGTGCGGTTCCAACTGACAAGACTACTCCGCGAGTCAGTTGGAATCAAGTCAGAATGACCGGCCGGTTTACATTCCGACTGCGAACTTGTTGGACTGTGAACCGACTCCTGCATTCCTTGCCAATCCCAAAACTTCAGAGACGCTAATGCACCAAAGAAGATCCACAGCATACATAGCATACATAGCCTGAAAATAGTGACTTCAAAACAGTTACAACAACAACCAAGATGTGTTGCAATAAATAAAACGTTATGGCCTCACGCATTCTACTCCCCAAGACCCATTCCTTCCCCCAACCCTTCAGAGTCCTCCCCAATAGTCCACCCTGAGCCAGGTCTACTCCCATGGAAAGAAATATCAGCCAATTTCCCTGCTCTGGTCGTGGGAAAAAAACCTTGTCAATCAAGTACAGAACAAAATGGATTACTCTCCTTTCCCTGCTGCCTTGTTTCTGATTCGCTGATGTCTATGAACTCTGCTCAAAACTCCTAAACTCCCTCCAAGCCAGTTGATAACTCCTCTTTATCACGTCTGCTAATGTCAGAACCCAGCCCACAAACACAAAAAAGTTGTCAGTTAATGTGGTAACACATCAGGCACTACGCAGAGTTAGGAATGGAGTAGCAAAAGTTCGATGCCACACTTGGAGGAACCCTAAGATGGCTGCCAAAAGGACAGAAAGGGTCTTAGGTTAGCACTCTAGTGTTTTGGGAGTTGTGAAGCCTGAGTTAAAACTTTGACAGCAGAGGCATTAGAATCCTCGCACTTCATATGAGGAATTTGAAGGTACTGGTCGTGTTTTCCTTTTATTCGACGTGCTAGCTAGTTAAGGCAGTTTATTCCATCGTATTTTGGGTCGACGCAGTTTTAGTGTTGCAGCGTGTTTAAACTCTGAACTAGACTTTTACAGTATCTATCAATAAGTACTTTTTGACACGAGAAATGGATTTACATAGTTCAGCCTTGAGAGCGTGAATATCTTTTGAAAGCCTTTAATTGTTCTATCTAAGCTTTACCCATTTCCTGGCAGCTTGTAAGAGTCCAGGTAACCTGGCAACGCAAGTTAGTATTTGCGTAGTGCGCAGAGTCTAGAATAAATAGAAAGTAAATTCTAAAGTGCGCATGACTCTTGCCTTTCCACATGTGTCAGCAAGATGCACTAGGAAAGAATTCTCGTGATACTCTAGCTGGACGCATGTCCATAACGGAGACACTTTTCGATTTAAGCGAAGCTTTCGTTACGCGCAGAGTGAATAAATTAACACGCTTACTTTTTGAGCGTGCATTGTTCAAGCAGTGGCATTCTGAAGTGTGTGCCTATTTCCTCAGTGAGCAAACGTCTCCTGAAGATTATTAATATTAGGGAATACTATTGAAACACAGAGTATTCCTAGAATTATTTAGGTGAATCTCTAGTGACACTAATTGGTATACTTTGTGTTTGAAAGGAGTTGTACGTCGGCTTTTAAGGTGAAAGGTGCAAACAGAAAAAACTTACCTTAGCATTAATTAGCCGCTGGTTCCTGGAGCTTTGTACACCCCTGAAGCATGCCTGAAGAGAAAAGAGTACATCAGTAAGAAGTCAGTGATATTAAGCAATATCATTTCACACTTAACAGGAGAGAGGCAATAGCTACTAAAGACAAAGGGTAAGCTATGTAGAGAAGAATGTAAAAGAATAAGAATAAGTAATTAATGAAATATCTGTGAAATATTAAGGTTATTTTATCCCATGCAGTTCTACACCCTTAGACGAAACTCAAATGCCAGTGAAGAGAACCAGATGGAAGAGTAGCTGTATCTTCTTTTATCCCCTACCCCTTTCCCCCGTTGGTTTCTTCAGCCTAATTGCATTAAAGGGCGTTTGGCTGGGAAAGCTATTAGGGGAGTTGGGAAATAGCATCTTCCTGCTCCTGTGCTAGACAATTTGTGTACATTATAGCTAAGGAGTTTTCCACCAGTCCAATCATTCTCATTCCCCAAAAGCCCAAATGTTGTGTGAGAGCTGTGTCTTCCTTTCCTCCACACCCGGAACCGGCTTTCAAAATATTTGCCACTGTGATTAAGATTAAGTGTCTGCTACATCATTGTTCACCCCGGCATATGCCTAACCTGGAAAACAATGTTCCACTGTAAGCATTTCAACATGGACCGTCGCGATAAGCACAACACCCTAAGGTCATGAGCCTTCTGCCTGTTCACCAATTCCACCACAGTCATGTTGTACACATTAAACATCAACTTTCTGTTTGCCAACCCTCTCCCACCACTAGCACCACAATAAAAAGGAAAATTTCCAGAAATGCAATGCTTCTCCCCTGCCTCAGCCAATCTGTGGCCCATTGCGCAAACACCATCTTCCTTCCCAGAAAAGTCCAAAACCATGCACTCCAGCCACATCTGAAAATATTTTCACCTGCCAATTTGCGTTGTCAAGAATAACTTTATTTCGGTTCATAGAACCATAAAAGTTTCACAATTTTAGAAAATGTACAATCCATAAAACATCCTCAATAGAAAAGATGAAAAAACAGTTCATAAAATTACAGCAAGAACAGAAATAAATAAACATATTATTTCCTTAAAAAAGACAATTTAAGCAGCAAAATGTTACCCTGGTGACCTTATACAAACTTTACTCATAATGCTTTCTAATCGCGATAGAGCCCCTTATATAATCAGCTACCAAGATACAAATGTCAGAGGAAGACAATGTGTGCAAGAAGCTAAAACCATCAGTATATGAACAAGGACGAATATTCCCTATTAATGGATGCAAAAATCTAGTCCTCACCAATTTATATAATGTGCAAAATAGTACGAAGTGCATTGTGCTTTGGCTGGAATAATTATCACACGGACAAGGCATTAGCTTTCCCATCCATACTTCTTGGCATGGAAACACCAACAAAAAATGTACAGTGTGTAAGCTGAACATTGTTAAATAAAATCTAAACTGAGAATTGGTAGAAAATGTTCAATACAATTGTAAGGGGGCACGAGACAAGTTGGCCACTCCCATATCACCTTGTTGCTGATAATTGCGCATATTGCCCCAAACGTGATACGCCTCTTTGATAATGGCATTGGCGTTTGTGGATTCTTTCGGGAATTTGTGTTGTCTTGCAGAAAGAACATGGACACGTCATTGAAGTCCTCCAGAATTGTGCATCAAATGCACAGGTCTGCTTGCGCACCCAACAGAATCTGAACTCTGTGATGAGGCAAAACAGCCCCAGACATAGCCATGCCCAACTGCAAAAAGTACAAATAGCGAGTCACCTCCCTGTGACCACTTCTCAGTGAGGAAAACCACTGCAGAAAAGTACTGATTGCCTCAAACGGTGCACAGGATATCGTTCAGCTCATGGGCACAACCCTATCCACATAGATAGCCCCATCAAATTGAATGTCCAACAGGCGAAAATCCACCTGGTGAATAGGCATGAGCCAGAAAGCACAGTTGCACAAAATGTACAGCCTCGTCCACTGAGGCATACACCACCCGCATGTCTTCAGTGGCAATGAAATTATTCACTGACCCCACTTTAGGACAGGACAAATAATGTATCATCCTGAACTCCCTCTTTGCCTTCTTGGGAACCAACCCAGGGGGAAAACAATCAAAAAGGGCATGTGCCAGTCATAGAAGGGGCCTACTATGTTCTCCTTTGACACCTCCTTCCCCAGTTTACCTGCCATCACAAGTCCTCCAGAAACCCCACTCTAGTCTCAAAGCAGTCTCCCTGTCAAGGTATGACTGCAACCGTGTGGCCAGATTCTCCACCTTAACCGGCGTAGGAGACCTTGTGGCCAGCCGAGGCATGATGTCCCCTCCACTTGGGCACCCACCATTGTTCTGCAGGGGTGACAAACATGAAGCATTGTGTGAAGGGGGTGACCCCCCACACTTAGAGCACTCATGATTGAACTTGCAAAGCTGTCTCAAGCAGAACCTCTTATTGAAGTTCCAGCACACCCCAAATTGGGTTCTCTACTTTCTTGACCATATCACATTCCTTGTTGAGCGGGATGGTGCTAAAAAGAAGGTAAGTGACTGGAAGATCGCTTGCTATGTACGTAGTTTCCAGCAGTTGTTTTGAAGACATCCACCGCAGCCACAATTTGGAATCCACATCCCCCAAGGCTTATCGGAGTTTAAGCTAACTCAGACCCTAAACTCTTCATCATAGCTCAGCCATGCATACCACCAAATTAATCTGTGCTTTCTGGATGGCTATGTATTTAAAAAGGGCTATTGCCTGTTCTGAATTCCTCTCGCAATAGATACTGCTATAATTTTTGAAAGCTGATGTCCAGTTTTCCATATTGATGGGTACCCTGGGCCGTCATGCCAGTCCCATTCCTCCTATTTAGATCCCTCCGTAGCCTGCGGGGTTGGCTGCAACTTTCAGCTCAGCTGCACTCTGACGCTGAAGTGGGCGGAGCTTACTTTAACATGCGCTTCCCATTTAAAGCGGATGGGACAGCGGATGCGCAGCGATTCACAGTAGGACTGCTCGTGCAGCTACCGTCTGTGGGGAAAACTCTATGGGGCTCAAAGCATTCGTTTTTAAAACTACCTGTTTTTAAAACTTTTAAATTGTCTGTACTTTGTACAGTTAGTAAAGATTCTGACCTGCCACTCACTCCGGTCCACCACGGCGGGCTGCCGATTGTGTGGAGGGTGGGGTTGGCAGCAACTTTCAGCTCAGCTGCACTCTGACAGAGTGGGCGGAGCTTACTTTAACGCATGCTTCCCATTTAAAGTGGATGGGACAGCAGACATGCAGCCGATGTGCACAGCGGGCGTGCCGCTTGCGTGCCGAAGGCAAGCCGGCCTGAACTCGTCCGCGCCCGGCCCGCGTCCAGCGCCAGCCATGCTGCCTGTCCTGATCTTACAACAAGAACTGTCTGGTCCAGGTATCAACTGCTTGAGCTGTCCTCGGGAGGTTGGACCCTGCCAGCACGTCTTGATCCTAGTACTCTGGAATAAGAGGGAGATGGCAAGGAGCTGTGTTGTAAGGCATGCTCCTTTTCACTTAGAAAAGGACAGACCCTGGGAAGCGGATGTAAGGGCAGTAGTACGGCAACATCGTTCAAAGCACACACGCTAGCTGCTGGACCCAATATCAACACATGTTTAATAAATTGTAGATCCCTCCCCAAACACAGAGATGACATCTGGCTTACACTTGAATCAAAAACTTTGGACCTCATGTTTCTTACTGAAACATGGCTGAGAGAAAGCTCAAACCCTGATATACTGTTGGCCATTCCAGAAGGTTATAGAATAATTTCAGTTAATCGGACCGGTAGCAGAATAGGGGGCGGGCTTGCCGTGATCCTAAGAGACCACTGGGAGATCTCATATAAAAGAATTGAACAGACCAGACTAATTGAAGCAATGTCCTTCAATATTAAAATCTCCCCCACCTTTACTGTGGCAGGACTACTGGTCTACAGGCCCCTGGACTCTGAGCCCTTTGAGCTGCTGGAGATTTGCGATCTGATCACGGATCTTTCACTGAGACACGCAAAGTTTATTTTCCTGGGCGACTTCAATGTCCATATGGACAATGACAGCTGTCTCCTGGCTTCTCAGCTTTCCGATTCCCTAAAGGGATTAAACCTTACCCAAAAGGTTGTTCTTCCCACTCATAAAGCTGGCCATATGCTTGACCTGATCTTTACTAATGTCTCGACTTTAAAAGTGGAAGACCCTATCCCTCTGACAAGGTCAGATCACAGCCTAATACCATTTAATCTTGCTGGTCCCAGCCACAAAGATCCAGCGAGAGCCAAATATAAAGATAGAAGGAATTGGAGCAAAGTTTCACCGGAATCTATGGGACCAGCACTATCAAATACCTCTCTGCTGCTCACAGGGGAACCTAGCTGTGATGCCTCCACTTTCAACTGCTGGGTTACTGCAGCCCTTGACAAAATAGCCCCAATTAAAAATACGAAAATAACTAGAAACAAACCCTCCGCCCCCTGGTTTACAGCCAAACTCCAGATTGAGAAAAGTCTGTGTAAGAAGCTGGAGCGGACATGGCAAAAAACATATGACATTGAGACTAAGAGTGCTTACAGAGCAGCACTAAACAATTCGATAAACTCAACCGCCACACTATTAGGGCCTTCTTGGCTGATCAAATAATTTCCTCTGACAATTCTGCCAAAGACGTTTTTAGGATTGTCCAGGGCTTCATCAAGCCAGAGGCCTTGAAAAGCACCATTGCGCCGTCAGCCACCTTGTGTGAGGATCTTTCCTGCTTCTTTCAGGAGAAAATTCAGGCAATATACTCTGAGTTTACTCCGACAGGAGCACTAACCCTGCCACCACCTAAACTTCACTGCTCAGACGCTTGGTTTGAATTTCACCAGTTCAGCTCCCTAGCATCCCTTAAAGAACTGATCAAAGTCAAATCTGGATCTCCGATTGACCCTTGTCCGGCTAAGTTTTTTACTTTTCTCGCCCAGTTACTGAATCCCTCACTTAACCAGATTTGGAACGCATTTTAAAACTCAGGCATTTATTCATCTTTCTGGAAAACTGCATTAGTCCGGCCAATTCTTAAGAAAGAAGATGCTGACCCGGCTGAATTAAAGAATTTCAGGCCGATCTCCCTCCTGCCAGCACCGGCCAAAATCCTAGAAAAGGAAGTACAGAGACAACTTTCAGCATATCTGGAATCTAACAACCTCTTACATGACTCCCAATCAGAATTTAGGTCAGGTCACAGCACAGAGACAGCTCTGCTGGAGGTGGCAGAAACGATACGTGAAACCTTGGATCATGGTAACCAGGCAATTTTAGTGCTGTTGGACTTGTCCGGAGCATTTGACACTGTCTCACACCAGATCCTCCTGGAGAGGCTTGAGCAGATGGGAGCAAGGGACACCGTCTTAACTTGGTTTTGCTCCTTTCTCGAGGGCCGCTTCCAGAAAATCTTTTTACGCCCACATGTCTCTTCTGCTCGCCCTCTTATCTGTTGAGTCCCCCAGGGCTCGGCTCTGAGCCCGACCCTCTTTAATGTTTATCTCGCCCCACTTGCCTCAATTATCGAGCGAAACTGTGTAAAGGTTGTCTCGTATGCTGATGACACCCAGTTGGTGTTCTCTTTTAGGGATCACTCTGAGACAGCTTTCACCAACTTCAAACAGTGTCTGATTAGCATCTCATCTAGGATGACTGACAACTGTTTAAAACTAAAAACGGACAAAACAGAAGTTCTGTTTTTCAATCAGCCGTCTCCACCAAAAGCCAAACTCTGGTGGCCAACATAACTTAATCCTACTCCTCTTCCAGTCCCATCTGCAAGAAATCTAGGGTTTAAATTTGACTCCACCCTTTTGGTGAAAGCCCAGATAAGCCAGGTTTCATCCTCATGCTTCTCGAAGCTGAAAACCCTGAGATGATTCATTCATCTCCTACCAATGGACTGTAGGAAAACAGTGGTTCACGCACTGATCACCTCACAGCTAGACTATACCAACAGTCTATACTAGGGTCTCCCAGATTACCTCATCAAAAACCTGTAGGACACTCTGAATGCGGCCGCTAGGCTCATCAGAAATGTGCCACTCCGCCACCACATCTCTCCACACTTGCGCAACCTACAGTGGCTGCCGGTTAAAAGGAGGATTGAGTTTAAGGCTCTGACCCTTGCCTACAGGACTACCAGAGATACTGGCCCCAAATACTTGAAGCTCAGACTGCCCAAATATAATCAAACTAGGACTCTGAGGTCGAATCACCAGGAACTCCTAGCCATTCCCCGCTTCAAAAAAGCCAGATTGGGTGGTCGATCGCTTGCTCTTTAAACCGCTGCTCTCTGGAACTCCTTGCCGGAGCACATCGGAAAGGCCAACTCAAAACCTTTATTTAGGAAGACTCTTAAGACCTGGCTTTTCGGCCTACCTTAGAGCCACTCCCACCAGGTACAACCACTCTGCACCCACTATTAGTGTCGGGACACCTCCGTCGGAGGTAGCCGTGCGCTTTACAAATTCAATAATAATAATAATATTCTAACCCATTTGCATCTTTGTCCTTCCACCCTCAAGGCTGCTCCAATCTGCAGGGCCTCATTCACCCTTGGCCCCATGAGCCATCTCAACTCCCACTGCCCATACTTGACTGTCATCTTGATCTGGCACCCAGAGCCACTGGACCCCGTCAGCCCCCTCCTGCCTCCCCTGTGTGCATGCCCCTGACCGACTTGTTCGGATGGACAGTTCCAACTCAACTTCCTTTTTCCTGCGCAACCTTTCCCATCACTCTTCAGTGTTCTTAAGATGTTGCAACTGTTATCAGATCTAGGTTTCAAGGTCCATATCCTGCCACTGTGATGTCTGGCCCTGCCCCAGCCCAACTGGCTCATTCGAGACACCATTTCCAGCACTTTTTGGGACTTCATGTCTCATTATGCCACGGCTGACACTCCCCTAAGGCACCTGGGAGACCCATCTCTTCTTTTGTGGGTCCCATGAATCCCAGCCTGTCCTGAGGCCTCTGTCCACTCTTCCTCCCTGCGTCACGAGCTCCCACAACAGGGATCACCCTGTGAATCCTTAATCGCAGGACACACAGCGTCCTCCAAACCAGAGCGCTGGCCAGGGCTGCCACCCGTGTTGTTAGCCCGCTCCCCACGGCCTACAGGAGGCGTCCCTGTACTCTGGTGATTCTCTAAAGCCACACCCATGGCCACCGCCTGCAAACCATGCCCCCTAAGTGATGCCTGCGACTGTCCCCAAAGCAGAGAGCGGACCGTGGCAGCTGCTGCTACCCCACCCGATGTCGCACATACTTGGCGCACCATGACTACCCACGTCAGGTCCAGGACCCCAAGCTGGATACGGTCACATTGGCCTGCTGCGCAGAGAGGGCGAAGGTCCTACCTCACAGCTTTGTTCTCCTGCATACCTCCACACGCCCAGGACCTCAATCAACTTTCCCTGTCCCTGCCAAGGTAAAGGAACCATTGAGAGGCTGACTCTTTATCTTCCCTTCCTTTAAGAACTTTTCCTAACACCTGTCCCCTCCTCTACTTCTAACCTACCCTTCTGTCCCGGCCTGCTCCATCTCACGAAGTAGACAGGGGGGAGTCTGGCTTCACCTGTTGCTCCCCAGGGCACCTTCAAACTTGGACATTCAAACATCACTCATCTGGTGGCAAACTAGCACATTTTGGTATATTTTCATCATTACTGCAGGGTTCACGAATAGTCAAACAAATTAGCATCCAAAACTGCGAGGATGTTGTTTAAGGCATGAGTCTCCATGCACCTACCTCAAACCCCGCCTAGCCCCTAGCTGGCTGCACCCATCCTAGGCGCTGCCATAGCGAGCTCTGAGACTGTCCTGGTCAGGGTTTATGGCATATGGGCCACTGTCCATCATTATTTTGGGCAGCCTTCGACTTCCCACCAGTTGACTGTGTCACGAAGAAGACAGTTTGTTGGGATTTAATGTAGGACAATCTCAAATAACTCAACTTCGCCTATGTCTGCTATTGTGCTGTATTTCATTCAGTTAGAAATTTTAACAAAAAATGAACAGAGGGAGCCCAGCAAGTTTGTATGTAGGACAGCAACTAAAATAGTGGAAATGCATTACTAAAGTGCTCAATAAATTCTTCTCTCTTTCAGCTCTTGCACTATGTTAAGAATGTGCAATTCAAAAATCAAGCAGGAGAGGCGCTGCTTTTCAGTCCGACCGGTGAAGTCCCCGCACAGTATGACATTGTGAACTGGCACAGGACCCCTAATGGAGCTCTCCAGAGCGTAAGAATTGGAACCTACGACTCGACTGCTCCTCAGGGCCAAAGACTCGTCATCAACACTAGCGCCATCCAGTGGCCTTCCGGGTACTCTCAGGTACAGGATTACTTTCCCTGCTGTGAATATGCTAAGGAACACCTGAACCAGAGAAGGCGCTTTGGTCTCTGGGATGAAATAATCACAGTATTAAGTGGTACTAGTACTATGTGAACATCATCCTCCAGGTCTCAATGAACACAGCTTCCTGCAATGAACGTTTGTGATAACCTAATTTGGGGCATTTTATCAAGAAACGACGTTCAAATTATCGCTAAAGCGGCGATAATGGGCTTGATAATATGCCACAGAGAATTCCCATAGAAGCCCATGTTCTGTGTCAACATGGGCTTCTATTTTAACGCCGTGCTTGATAATATGCCCTACATTTTTTGGATGTTGTCCTATCCAGCTTACTTTGACCCACACACCTGAAAGCATATTTTGTAGATTAAAACGCTCAGCACTGGAGCCAGTGTCTGTAATGACCTTGAGTAAGATGATCATCGCAGACATCAACACAGGGGAACAGAGAAGGGCACTCACCATTCAAGACCGTATTGTTTCTGAGCTGTGTTTTTTTAATTTAATACACAAACGCAGAAAATGTGGAGTTAAAGGTCAGTGCTATAGACATTGCAATTGCAAAAAACGTGTGCTCAGTTCTGCTCAGGTAACACATGCATGATACAGCTTTGGGTTTTCATTTCTTTATTTCTCTGCGTATCATTCAACTGTTTAATTCTGAACCCAGAACACTCCAGACAGAATATATATATCTGAGCCACTTGCAGGCTTCAAACCATAAGTTTATAACACCTAAGTGATGAAAAAATACCAAGGGATTCAACTTTATTAGTCTTGTCCCTTAACCCTCTGGTTGCTGGTAGGTATCCCTCTTCTGAGCAGTTGTTTTCTATAACTGTTTGATGGCCTGTGGTATTAACGCACTCCAATTGGATAACTAAGGTAATGAACTGTTAAAAGAGCAATCATTGCTTCATCATGTGACATCACCACCACCAGGGACAGGGGGTAAGTTTTTGAGTTTGTGTTCTTACCTGAGTACCTTCCTCAAGGCTTGTTGTTTCAAACCAGGCATCATGGGCTGGCATAGTTGCAAAAATCAACCACGTCCATTTTCGACAGCCTTTATTTAGTATTACCCTCAGTTGGCGTGGCCAAAATCGTAAGCATAGTGGTGTGCTGGGAGTTGTAGTCCTATGGGGGTGAGATAATCATTAATGTCCTATAGTAGGTTTATGCCAATGCCAATTGGTCACCCAGGAACAGGAAGGCAGCATCAGCACAAGTCGTGTGTAACTGCAGGAATCGCAGTACAATGCGCCCTCAAATCCCGTTGAAGCCCTGAACTAGGACTTTTTTGACCTCAAGTTCAGAAACGTGTACCCTGGACTTTTACTTTGGTTTTGGACAATATCCATTTCTCCCAAATCACTCTTCTCTAGGTCCTGACGAAAGCCCTCCGACCCCTAGGGGCAGACAAAGGGGCTGAAACATGTCGACCGATCACCTGGACTAACAAGTGCAGTGGACTCATTGTATGTCCAATCTCGCACAACACTGTTTTAATTCTTTTCCCATGCTCCAAACTGAATAAAATATAAGTTGAGGTGGCATGAGGAACCCTTTTTAACAATTTTTCACTCTACACGAGCACCTTCACAAAAGTTTTTGACTTCTGATCACTACTGTAATAACCAGTGGTTCCCTCCAGGTGGGGGAAGCATGAAAGAAACCCTATGATGATGCTGTCATGTACTTGACCCAGGCGGAGAACCAAGATATACCGCCCATTGACCTGCTTACGTGAATAAGGGTTTTTTAAGTAAATGACGGAAAGAACCACATGAACCCTGATAGCAGGTACAAGTGATCCATTCCCCTTTGATTATGGAAAGTGTGTGATGACTCCAACAGAACAGGGAGGGCAAATCAAATCAAACTGGAGCCCAGCAGCTCCCCTCCCACCTGGAAGTCTACCCCACCAGGGAGGAGTACTGGCAAAATAAACACTAAATATAGAATGAATGAGTGAGAAAGAACAATTAAAGCTAAGATGTTGGACCATGACACCTACTGCACTTTGGACCATGACACCTACTGGACCCACAGGCTCACCAGCTAGAACTTGGGAACTTCAATTAATAATACCTCTGGGACTGTAAAGAAAAGAGGGGAAAAGGTAGTTGGTTGTGGAATCACAATAATTATCACCAGCCTTCATTAGAATTCTGCATGATGTAAATGGAAATATATGTGGACCTCACAAGAGGTAGATAGTTGATGTAGCCCTCTATGTAGGCTCGGCAGAGAAACTCCCAAAATATAATCTAAACCCTTCCATGCTCTTGTCAGGCTCCTATCACAAACGGCAGTAGCTTTTCCTCTCAGTAAGGGGGAAACCAGATCATAATGAGAAAATGGCTGGACTGAAGTGTACTCAAAACTGTAGGGCTAATAGCCTCCTTCTACCTGACGGCCCTGCTTCATCACTTGCCAGAGTCACTGGCAGATGCCCCAGCAACTTGGAATCCCTCTTAGTCTTGGATGCACTACTGTGAATACATTGCGTTTGATAACGCCGGACTCTTATCTTATCTTATTTTACCACTCCTAAGAATCCTCGGCCGAATAGACCTTTTTACCTGCTGTGAAGTGTAAAGGGGAGAAAACCAATTAATTCAAAGCTAGATCAATGGACCAATCAATTTAGACTCGAAAGGACCACTAAATTCGATCTTAAGTTTAGGGAATTTATTACAAAGCCAAAAATAATTGAACATACAAGCACCTCATGACGAGGTTAAAGAAATACATGGGCACTAATACAAAGTTCATTCTACGTACCAATCTAATCCTGTGAAGCATAAAAAGAATAAGTATCTCCAGAAATATTAAACAAGCGATAACTGTTCCAACATCCAAATCAGTCTTCATTTATATCTGTGAAGAAACCCATTAATCTGTCCCTACACTACCACTAAGGTGAAATCCCTGCTTAGCATTTCCCAAGCAGGATCAAGAAAAGGTGTCAGTTCGTGAAGCCTTCCTAAGAAGTACACTCACATTGTAAGGGTCAGTAGCCCAAACAAAAATTTCATTCTACGCCTCCTTCCTCCGTATTGATCCTTTCCTTCTTCCCCCTAAAGGCTCTCCGCTCCATCTGTTCTCTCCTCCCTTGGGGCACTATCCCTAATACAAAATGCACAATATAGAGGACGCGGCTCTAGAACACCTCCTCTTGCTAAGCACCTCTCGTAAGTAATTTTCCACCAAAACTTGTATTTCGTCCAACAACGGTTGATATGTCCTTGAGTCCCAGGCTTCTTCCAATTATCGGCATTCCAGGATAAAGTGTTTCAGCTCTCCTCAATACCTAACTCCTAAAACAAAAGGCATCTGTCTAACTAACGAAGGTGGTGTCCTTGCACCTGCAACAGAAGCATGAGAACAGAATATTCTTGCAAACACATGAATTTGTCTGACTACCTCCAAATGAGAGCCTTTCAAGAGAAAGTAAACTTCAGGCCCAGCCGCGGTCGGTAGTAGGAGTAACTGCAGGGCGGTGACGTGGGGAGGGGCTGTTCTGGCCTACATAATTCAACTAACATAATAAAAATGAATAGGCCTTTCATAGCAAAACTTGAACATTCAGTTAGGCCTTTACACATTGAACATTACGCATTAAGAAGCATTGCATCGGTAAGCACTATATTTCCTTACATTCAGTATATATGTAGTCATTCCTACACCTGCAGACTTTAATATTGTGCACGTTTAAATCTAATGCATTACATTACACTAGAGCTAATTCATTAGACATTTGCAATAAGCAGTTACATTTTAAATGTCGTTTTCCTTTCTCAACTAAGACGAACTAGTATTGTACCAATAGTTGTACACATCTTGTTATTACCTTGACATTTCTAATGAGCAGTTTTTAATTCAACACAAGAATATATGCGGGTGCGGACTCTTCGCGATTATGATGCACCCATACACATTTCAAAAGATCATGACGCTCTATCACATTTCAGGTAGGGTCAAAACTATTATCTATAATTTTCCCTGTGGTGGAGCAACTGCCACCTAGCAGAAGACAATCATAGACATTTCCTAGCTGATACCACACACATTATTGGTACTGGTGACCAGATCCTAGAGATTCACCTTTTGCTGTGTTCTTTTATGCACAACATTGAAGGTAAACTTAAGGTTTCGAGGGTTCCCGGGCTCAAGGATGATGGGAGAATCCTTTCCTTCATAATATTAGGGTGTGTGGGTGGCAGACATTGGAAAATCCCTGGCATCGCCCACACTCACTTGGAGGGGAGCACAGATGGTTATTGTCAGCATGGCAGTACAAGGTACACCACCAACTTACTATCACCCTTTCGGACCACCTCACAGTGTTAGATCCAAGTGGGGAGTGTCACCACTACTCCAATCTTACATGGTGACTGTAAGGTAGGCTACTAGTGAGAACAGAGTTGGGAAATTCCACCATAAGCTCAGAGGCGGGTGTTGGGACCTTGAGGGAAGGAAGCTACTCCCCCATCCTTAGGGCTGCTGCAATAGCTGGTCAGAAACAAATGCCTCGATTGCTATAGCAGTTGCATGTGTGCAGTCCACTCATCTTTTGCTCAACATAAAGCCTCTGATAATGAGTCTATGCTAGGCTGAGACACTGGATTGATTGAGGATAGAACATGAGAGCGACACTTTGACAAATGTAGTGATCTAGCTGTGGAGTAAGTTACTGTTTTTTCGATAACAGGTCCCTGTCTCTGTATGCAGTAAAAGCTGTATGCCTGGATTCAGAAAAGCAGCTAAGGAAGGGGAGCCTGTGTGCTGCTTCCTGTGTTTCCCATGTCCTCCTGGGGAAATCTCCAATCAGACAGGTGAGTGACCAGTACAGCCAGCAACTGGGTCCCAGAAATCAGACTACCGGACATCAGATATATTCAGGAGTCCTTTTCCAAAATGAGAACACATGATCTGTGTGCATGGATGTATTACTAATATCAATATTATGAATATTAGATAATAGTCATGATTACATGTGTTGATAAATCTCTTCTAGGATCTACAGATTGCTTCAAATGCCCCTGGGATCAGTGGCCCAACGCCAGACAGGACGAATGCATCCTAAAGACAACAGAGTTCTTGTCCTATGATGAGCCTCTAGGATCCTGCTTGACAGCCATCTGCATTTGCTGCTCCTTGATACCACTTGGGATTCTGCAGCTATTTGTTCTTTATAGGAACACCCCCATCGTGAAAGCCAACAACCGCTCCCTCAGCTACCTCTTGCTCCTATCCCTTTCTCTTTGCTTTCTGTCTTCATTGGCTTTCATTGGTTATCCCACAGCAGAAAAATGTCTCCTCCGCCAAGCTGCCTTTGGAATCATTTTTGCTCTTTGTGTCTCTTGCATCTTGTCCAAAACCATCCTGGTGGTCATCGCCTTCAATTCCACCAAACCCAACAGTGATTTGAAGCGATGGGTGGGACCCAAATTGTCCTATCTGGTCATCAGTGTCTGTACCCTTATTCAGGTTCTCCTGTGTTTGTCTTGGTTATTTCTCTCTCATCCTTTCTCTGAAAATAACACCCACACCCTGCCTGGAAAGATAATAATTGAATGTAACGAGGGATCACAGACTGCTTTCTGGTGCATGCTTGGATATCTTGGCCTTCTGGCCACAAACAGTTTCATAGTCGCCTTTCTTGCCAGAAATCTGCCTGACAGCTTTAACGAGGCTAAGTTTATCACCTTCAGCATGCTTGCCTTTCTCAGTGTCTGGCTCTCATTTATTCCGGCCTATCTCAGCACCAAGGGCAAGTACATGGTGGCCATGGAAGTCTTTGCCATATTGACTTCCAGCTCTGCTTTGGTCTCGTGCATCTTTCTTCCTAAATGTTACATCATCCTGTGGAAGCCTCATATGAACACAAAGGAATATTTAATGGGAAAGACAACAGGGCTTGTCAAAAAGGCCATTTGAGCTCACATGCGCACCGAGCAATTGACTGGAATGAGACTTGATTTGGTTTTTCCTCATAAAAGTGCCTTTAAATTCTCAGCATCTCTGATGTGTAAGGACATAGATGTCCGCAAACTACTACTGTACTTACCATGACATAGGCCACCCAAGCAGGTGCTGTGCCTTAAAAATCCGGATTTGTGAAAATTACACACTAGGCTGTCAGGGTTGGGTTTTGCCGAATACAAGTCTCAAAATGCATCTAGTTTAGAAAAGCCCTGATGCTAATGGGCGGTGTGTTATCTGTAATTACCATAGTACAGGGACAGATACCTTCTTCGTGAGCCACAGTAGCAAGGGTAGCTGTAGATAGATGTACACCGTGAGCAAAATGGCCGGAATTTGGATTCATATTTGAATTTATAGGTATATCATTTAATCATGTTAAATACTTTATAATTCTGCTAATCACTCATAATACAGAAATCATAACATTCCATAAAACAGTAAAGACATGCAGCAATAGATTCAAAGCACAGCTACCCATGATTTACTATTCAGACATTACATTTTGATATTCAATAAAGTGGACAGTGCTGCCACAAACACCAGAAAACTGGATTGTGTTCTAAGTTGCACTTGTGGGACATCGTGAGTTCAGTAAATATGCCCTCGTGCTTGTGTGAAGTCTAGTCTTCAGTTTGTCCACAGATGACCTCTTGCAAAGGGGGTGTCTTCGTGAATGACCAATGACTCCCAAGCCTTGCTACATATGTTTAGGGCTTTTTCATCTGTGCTCAAGACTGGGGTTGGGTGCAAATTCTGCAATAAACAACATGGTTAAGTGTGACTGATGTACTATTGAGCCAAGGTAAGTCATTTATAGAGCAGTGATGGCAGAGCTGTATTGGTTTCTGGGATTCGTTTGTAGTTTGGTGTCCTGAATTTGTCTATGAGTAGAGGGCACCTTGCTGCCTCTGACCCAAGAGTGAGCAGTTTCAATGACAAAGAATACAGCAGTTGTGAACAGAGCATGGGCTTGCATTTACATCTGCTTGAAGTTGTGGACTGTTCTATAGGGCCTAAGAGTGGCCACTATGTGATGCCCTGGATGGGGTCAAGTTGTCTGTTCCATGGACTTCAATTACGGTTTTTATTCTATTGGTAGGTTTGTAAAACACCATTGACCACACTTAGTATCCAAAGAACACTTCGATGTACAAGGACATATAAGAGGTGTAAAGAGCACATACACAGTAGCTGGTATGACTGGAGAAAGAAAGGTACACACCCAAAATGTAATATGTCGCAGGATGATAGCCAACCTCGAAGAAGACCAGGGGTCCTTAGCCCCTTGGGAAGACAGCAAAGCCAGTTTTAGACATCTGACCGGGCAGTGTGAAGCTCCAGCCTGTGTGTGGAGAACAAAACTTGCTCTGAACTAAAAGCCTGGTAGCATGTACAGCTTTGATGGTAATGTTCAGGTACTGATAACATGCTTTCCATTGTCTTAGAGTATGTGTCACTATCCATAACCACTATTCCACCCGCTTTGTCACTAGGTTTAATGGTGATGTATCTGTTGTTTTCCAAATTTTTAAGGGCATTTATTTCCAGGTTAGTGAGGTTAGGGGGCGGCTTGCGAATATACTTAGTGATCTTCTCTAGTTCTTTTATCACTGTTTTCTCGAAGATTGCAACCTCAGGGCCTACCATCTCTAAGGTTGGTGTAAACTTTGACGGTGGTCTGCATCCCGAATAGTTGACTTCCTCTTCTATGGCCATTTTTTCAGACATGTATTTTTGCAAGCGAACTTTTCGAAAAAACGAAAATAGATCTTTGTTCATAGTGAAAATATCCGGTGGAGTGCTTGGAACAAAAAATAGTCCCTTACTCAGTAGAGTGATTCCTTCTAATGCCAGTTGATAACTGGAAAGATTGAAAATAGGTATACTGTCTCTATCTGAGAGGTTATCATCTAAGACTTCCAATACTGTTGGGTCCTTGTTCTTATGTATGGCTGTGGATGTACTTGCTCTGTCTGATGGTAGTTGTTCCTGCCTTGCCTCTGAAATCTCGCTCGTCCCCTGCCCCTGCCCTGTTCTAAAAAAGGTGATTGACCAAATTGTTGGTAGTTATGTGATTGTCCTCTGCGGTTCTTTGGGTTATACCCAGGCCCTTCGTTCGTAGTCGGGCCATCAAAGTCCGAGTCTGATGAATTAATGTCTGAAAAGGTCAAGATCTTCTGTCTCTCTTGGGGATAAGTGTTTAGCTGTCCTCCCTCATATCGTTCTTCTTGTAAAAAATGACTTTGGAGATAGGGATACATTTTCTCTTGTGTCAACCAGCGTATATCTTTTTTTAATTTTTCCATTTTTCTCTTAAAGAGGTACTCTTCAAATTCCTGTCGTTCTTAATTAATGCTCAGGAGTTTGTTCTTCTCTTCTTCTACACTTCTATCGCAGCCACAATTCGGAATCCACATCCCCCACGGCTTATCGGAGTTTAAGCTAACTCGGACCCTGAACGCCTCATCATAGCTCAGTCATGCATACCACCAAATTAATATGTGCTTTCTGGATATCCATGTATTTAAAAAGGGCTATGGCCTGTTCTGAATTCTCCTGGCAATAGATACTGCTATAATTTTCGAAAGCTGATGTCCAGTTTTCCATATTGATGGGTACCCTGGGCCGTCATGCCAGTCATATTCCTCCTATTTAGATCGCTCTGAAGCCTGAATATCTTAAACACATTAACATATTCGTGATTCCAAATCCTGTTTTTTGACTCGTCTAATATCTGAGACCCAAGGGGCATTACCAAACCCATGTATGGTAGCTTCTTCCTATACTGCTTCCCTTCCTTGCCTTCTTGCCCCTCATTATCCATCGCTGATCTGTCATCCTCCCATCCCTTACCACTCTTATCTCCTGCCTTCCAAAGTTTTCATGCCAACAGCCACTCAGACTGTGATTCTTGCACCATGTACCCTGCCACATTGATCACCCCATCTCCCACAACCATTGATTTGAAAGTCTTTTTGCCATCTGCCATTTCTCCCTTGTCCCATATCGACCATCATTCTTTTCGCGCCATGCATGGCCATGACATCCAAAATGGCCCATTTCACTCTCTGAGAACTCACTTCCTCCTGATCGTCATCTCTCGCCTCACCTTCCTCCCTGTAATCACTGCCCTCATCATAGTCCATCACCAAATCATCTTCACCATATATCTCACACCCATACATCCTCATATGCTCACTCTCACTGCTCCCTGGCATGGGCACTTCCTGGCCACAAGCATTGTGTTGTGGTGCAGTTCCCAATTGTGACTGAGCCCAAGCCATGGGGAGGGCCACTGATGACCCTCCTACGCCTTAAGACCAATGTCCCGAGGCCACATCATGCCCCGTCGTCTTTGCCAACTTGCTGCCAATCTAATCGATTCAGGGTAGGACTGCTCGCGCGGCTACTGTCAGTGGGGTAAATTCTTTGGAGCTCAAAGCATTTGTTTTTAAAACAGTTTTTAAAACGTTGAAATTGTTTGTACTATGCACAATTAGTAAAGCTTCTGACCTGCCACTCGCTCCGGTCCACCCCGGCAGGCTGCCAAATGTATGGAGGGCGGGGTTGGCTGCAACTTTCAGCTCAGCTGCCCTCTGACGCTGGAGTGGGCGGAGTTTACTTTAACACGCGCTTCCCATATAAAGCGGATGGCACAGCAGACAGGCAGCAATTCACAGTAGGACTGCTCGCACAGCTACCGTCAGTGGGGAACTCTCAATGGGGCTCAAAGCATTCGTTTTTAAAACTACCTGTTTTTAAAACTTTTAAATTGTTTGTACTTTGCACAGTTAGTAAAGATTCTGAACTGCCACTCGCTCCAGTCCACCGCGGCATGCTGCCGATTGTGTGGAGGGCGGGGTTGGCAGCAACTTTCAGCTCAGCTGCACTCTGATGGAGTGGGCGGAGCATACTTTAACGTGGCTTCCCATTTAAAGTGGATGGGACAGTAGAAGCGCAGCGGACACGCGTAGCGGGCGTGTCGCTGGCGCACCAAAGGCAAGCCGGTCTGTGCCCGTCCACGCCCAGCCCGCGTCCAGCACCAGCCATGCTGCCTGTCCTGATCTTACAACAAGAACTGTCTGGTCTAGGTATCAACTGCTTGAGCTGTCCTCGGGATGTTGGACCCTGCCAGCACGTCTTGATTCTAGTACTCTGGAATTAGAGGGAGATGGCAAGGAACTGTGTTGTAAGGCATGCTCCTTTTTACTTAGCAAAGGACAGACCCTGGGAATCGGATGTAAGGGCAGTAGTACGGCAACATTGTTCAAAGCACAAACGCCAGCTGCTGGACCCAATATCAATGCATGTTTAATAAATTGTAGAACCCTCCCCAAACACAGAGATGACATCTGGCTTACACTTGAATCAAAAACTTTGGACCTCATGTTTCTTTCTGAAACATGGCTGAGAGAAAGCTCCAACCCTAATATAATGTTGGCCATTCCAGAAGGTTATAGAATAATTACAGTTACCGGACAGGTAGCAAAATAGGGGGTGGGCTTGCCGTGATCCTAAGAAACCACTGGAAGATCTCCTATAAAAAATTGAACAGACCAGACTAATTGAAGCAATGTCCTTCAATATTAAAATCTCCCCCACCTTTACTGTGGCACGACTACTGGTCTACAGGCCCCCGGACTCTGAGCCCTCTGAGCTGCTGGAGATTTGCGATCTGATCCCGGATCTTTCACTGAGACACGCAAAGTTTATTGTCCTGTGCGACTTCAATGTCTATATGGACAATGACAGCTGTCTCCTGGCTTCTCAGTTGTCCAATTCCCTAAAGGGATTAAACCTTACCCAAAAGGTTGTTCTTCCCACTCATTAAGCTGGCCATATGCTTGACCTGATCTTTACTAATGTCTCGACTTTAAAAGTGGAAGACCCTATCCCTCTGACAAGGTCAGATCACAGCCTAATACCATTTAATCTCACTGGTCCCAGCCACGAAGATCCAGCGAGAGCCAAATATGAAGATAGAAGGAATTGGAGGAAAGTTTCACCGGAATCTATGGGACTAGCACTATCAAATACCTCTCTGCTGCTCACAGGGGAACCTAGCTGTGATGCCTCTACTTTCAACTGCTGGGTTACTGCAGCCCTTGACAAAATAGCCCTGATTAAAAATATGAAAATAACTAGAAACAAACCCTCCGCCCCCTGGTTTACAGCCGAACTCCGTATTGAGAACAGTCTCTGTAAGAAGCTGGAGCGTACATGGCAAAAACATATGACATTGAGACTAAGAGCGCTTCTAGAGCAGCACTAAAAAATTCAATAAACTCAACCGCCACACTATTAGGGCCTTCTTGGCTGATCAAATTATTTCCTCTGACAATTCTGCCAAAGACGTTTTTAGGATTGTCCAGGGCTTCATCAAGCCAGAGGCCTTGAAAATCACCATAGCGCCATCAGCCACCTTGTGTGAGGATCTTTCCTCCATCTTTCAGGAGAAAATTATACTCTGTGTTTACTCCAACAGGAGCACTAACCCTGCCACCACCTAAACTTCACTGCTCAGACGCTTGGTTTGAATTTCACCAGTTCAGCTCCGTAGCATCCCTTAAAGAACTGATCAAAGTCAAATCTGGATCTCTGATTGACCCTTGTCCGGCTACGTTTTTACTTTACTCGCCCACTTACTGAATCCCTCACTTAACCAGATTTGGAGCGCATTTTAAAACTCAGGCATTTATCCATCTTTCTGGAAAACTGCATTAGTCCGGCCAATTCTTTAGAAAGAAGATGCTGACCCGGCTGAATTAAAGATTTTCAGGCCGATCTCCCTCCTGCCAGAGCCGTCCAAAATTCGGGAAAAGGAAGTACAGAGACAACTTTCAGCATATCTGGAATCTAACAACCTCTTACATGACTCCCAATCAGGATTTAGGTCAGGTCACAGCACAGAGACAGCTCTGCTGGAGGTGGCAGAAACGATACGTGAAACCTTGGATCATGGTAACCATGCAATTTTAGTGCTGTTGGACTTGTCCGGAGCATTTGACACTGTCTCACACCAGATCCTCCTGGAGAGGCTTGAGCAGATGGGAGCAAGGGACACCGTCTTAACTTGGTTTTGCTCCTTTCTCGAGGGCCATTTCCAGAAAATCTTTTTACGCCCACATGTCTTTTCTGCTCGCCCTCTTGTCTGTGGAGTCCCCCAGGGCTCGGCCCTGAGCCCGACCCTTTTTTAATGTTTATCTCTCCCCACTTGCCTCAATTATCAAGCAATACGGTGTAAAGGTGGTCTCGTATGCTGACGACACCCAGTTGGTGTTCTCTTTTAGGGATCACTCTGAGGAAGCTTTCACCAACTTCAAACAGGGTCTGATTAACATTTCATCCTGGATGACTGACAACTGTTTAAAACGAAATACGGACAAAACAGAAGTTCTGTTTTTCAATCAGCCATCTCCACCAAAAGCCAAACTCTGCTGGCCAACAAAACTTAATTCTCCTCCTCTTCCAGGCCCATCTGCGAGAAATCTAGGGTTTAAATTTGACTCCACCCTTTTGGGGAAAGCCCAGATATGCCAGGTTTCATCCTCATGCTTCTGGAAGCTGAAAACCCTGAGGTGATTCCTTCATCTCCTACCAATGGACTGTAGGAAAATAGTGGTTCATGCACTGATCACCTCACAACTAGACTATACCAACTGTCTATACTAGGGTCTCCCAGATTACCTCATCAAAAAGCTGCAGGTCACTCAGAATGCGGCCGCTAGGCTCATCAGAAATGTGAAACTCCGCCACCACATCTCTCCACACTTGCGCAGCCTACAGTGGCTGCCTGTTAAAAGGAGGATTGAGTTTAAGGCTCCGACCCTTGCCTACAGGACTGCCAGAGATACTGGCCCCAAATACTTGAAGCTCAGACTGCCCAAATATAATCAAACTAGGACTCTGAGGTCGAATCACCAGGAACTCCTAGCCATTCCCCGCGTCAAAAAAGCCAGGTTGGGTGGTCGATCATTTGCTCTTTAAACCGCCTCTCTCTGGAACTCCTTGCCGGAGCACATCGAAAGGCCAACTCAAAACCTTTATTTAGGAAGACTCTCCAGACCTGGCTTTTCGGCCTACCTTAAAGCCCCCCCCCACCAGGTATGACCACTCTGCACCCACTGTTAGCGCCGGGACACCTCCGTCGGAGGTAGCCGTGCACTCTACAAGTTCAAAAATAATAATAATAATCTCACCCATTTGCATCTTTGTCCTTCCACCCTCAAGGCTGCTGCAATCTGCAGGGCCTCATTCACCCTTGGCCCCATTAGCCATCTCAACTCCCACTGCCCATACTTGACTGTCATCTTGATCTGGTACCCAGAGCCACTGGACCCCGTCAGCCTCTCCTGTCTCCCCTGTGTGCATGCCCCTGACGACTTGTTCAGATGGACAGTTCCAACTCAACTTCCTTTTTCCTGCGCAACCTTTCCCATCACTCTTCAGTGTCCTTAAGATGTTGCAACTGTTATCGGATCTAGGTTTCAAGGTCCATATCCTGCCACTGTGATGTCTGGCCCTGCCCCAGCCCAACTGGCTCTTGCGAGACACCATTTCCGGCACTTTTTGGGACTTCATGTCTCATCATGCCACGGCTGACACTCCCCTAAGGCACCTGGGAGACCCATCTCTTCTTTTGTGGGTCCCATGAATCCCAGCCTGTCCTGAGGCCTCTGTCCACTCTTCCTCCCTGCGTCACGAGCTCCAGCAACAGGGTTCACCCTGTGAATCCTCCATCGCAGGACACACAGCATCCTCCAAACCAGAGTGCTGGCCAGGGCTGCCACCCGTGTTGTTAGCCCACTCCCCACGGCCTACAGGTGGCTTCCCTGTACTCTGGTGATTCTCTAAAGCCACACCCATGGCCACCGCCGGCAAACCATGACCCCTACATGAGGCCTGCGACTGTCCCCAAAGCAGAGAGCGGGCCGTGGCAGCTGTTGCTACCCCACCCGATGTCGCACATGCTTGGCGCACCATGCCTACCCAAGCCTGGTCCAGGACCCCAGACTGGATACGGTCACATTGGCCTGCTACGCAGAGAGTGCACAGGTCCTCCCTCACAGCTTTGTTCTCCTGCATACCTCCACACGCCCAGGACCTCAATCAACTTTCCCTGTCCCCACCAAGGTGAAGGAGCCATTGAGAGGCTGACTCTTTATCTTCCCTTCCTTTAAGAACTTTTGCTAACACCTGTACCCTCCCCTACTTCTAACCTACCCTTCTGTCCCGGCCTGCTCCATCTCACGAAGTAGACCGGAGGGGGGGGGACTGGCTTCGCCTGTTGCTCCCCAGGGCACCTTCTATCTTGGATATTCAAACATCACGCATCTGGAGGTAAACTAGCACATTTTGGTACATTTTCATCATTACTGCAGGGTCAAACAAATTAGCTTCCAAAACTGCGAGGTTGTTCTTTAAGGCATGAGTCTCCATGCACCTACCTCAAACCCCGCCTAGCCCCTAGCGGGCTGCACCCATCCTAGGCTCTGCCATAGGGAGCTCTGAGCCTGTCGTGGTCAGGGTTTAGAGCATATGGGTCACTGTCCATCATTATTTTGGGCAGCCTTCGGCTTCCCACCAGTTGACTGTGTCGCGAAGAAGACAGTTTGCTGGGATTTAATGTAGGACAATCTCAAATAACTCAACTTCCCCTATGTCTGCTGTTCTGCTGTATTTGATTCAGTCAGAAATTTTAGCAGACAATGAACTGAGGGAGCCCAGCAAGTTTGTATGTAGTAAAGCAACTATATTAGTGGAAATGGATTACGCAAGTGCTCAATAATTGCCTCTCTCTTTCAGCTCTTGCACTATGTTAAGAATGTGCAATTCAAAAATCAAGCAGGAGAGGCGCGGCTTTTCAGTCCGACCGGTGAAGTCCCCGCACAGTATGACATTGTGAACTGGCACCGGACCCCTAATGGAGCTCTCCAGAGCGTGAGAATTGGAACCTACGACTCGACTGCTCCTCAGGGCCAAAGACTCGTCATCAACACTAGCGCCATCCAGTGGCCTTCCGGGTACTCTCAGGTACAGGATTACTTTCCCTGCTGTGAAGATGCTAAGGAACACCTGAACCAGAGAAGGCGCTTTGGTCTCTGGGATGCAATAATCACAGTATTAAGTGGTACTAGTACTATGTGAACATCATCCTCCAGGTCTCAATGAACACAGCTTCCTGCAATGAACGTTTGTGATAACCTAATTTGGGGCATGTTATCAAGAAACGGTGTTAAAATTATCGCTAAAGCGCCGATAATGGGCTTGATAATATGCCACAGAGAATTCCCATAGAAGCCCATGTTTTGTGTCAACATGGGCTTCTATTTTAACGCCGTGCTTGATAATATGCCCCTACATTTTTGGGATGTTGTCCTATGCAGCTTACTTTGACCCACACACCTGAAAGCATATTTTGTAGATATAAACACTCAGCACTGGAGCCAGTGTCAGTTCAGTTCAGTTCATAAGGCTTTATTCGGAGCTTAAAAACAAAGTCCATAAAAGCACAAACATACATAAAACTTCATCATTTTAACAGTCAAACATATAAATACTTTAAAAACAGTTTAAAATGACAGATTAGGCCTCGCTTTAAAACGCTCAGCACTGGAGCCAGTGTCTGTAATGACCTTGTGTAAGATGATCATTGCAGACATCAACACAGGGGAACAGAGAAGGGCAATCACCATTCAAGACAGTATTGTTTCTGAGCTGTGTTTTTTTCATTTAATACACGAAGGCAGAAAATGTTAAAGGTCAGTGCTGTAGACATTGCAAATGCAAAAAACGCGTGCTCAGTTCTGCTCAGGTAACACATGCATGATACAGCTTTGGGTTTTCATTTCTTTATTTCTCTGCGTATCATTCAACTGTTTAATTCTGAACCCAGAAAACTCCAGACAGAATATATATATCTGAGCCACTTGCAGGCTTCAAACCATACGTTTATAACACTTAAGTGATGAAAATATACCAAGGGATTCAACTTTATTAGTCTTGTCCCTTAACCCTCTGGTTGCTGGTCGGTATCCATCTTCTGAGCAGTTGTTTTCTATAACTGTTTGATGGCCTGTGGTATTAACGCACTCCATTTGGATAACTAAGGTAATGAACTGTTAAAAGAGCAATCATTGCTTCATCATGTGACATCACCACCACCAGGGAGGGGGGTAAGTTTTTGAGTTTGTGTTCTTACCTGAGTACCTTCCTCAAGGCTTGTTGTTTCAAACCAGGCATCATGGGCTGGCATAGTTGCAAAAATCAACAACCTCCATTTTCGACAGCCTTTATTTAGTATTACCCTCAGTTGGTGTGGCCAAAATCGTAAGCATAGTGGTGTGCTGGGAGTTGTAATCTTATGGGGGTGCAATAATCATTAATGTCCTATAGTAGGTTTATGCCAATGCCAATTGGTCACCCAGGAACAGGAAGGCAGCATCAGCACAAGTCGTGTGTAACTGCAGGAATCGCAGTACAATGCACCCTCAACTCCCGTTGAAGCCCTGAACTAGGACTTTTAAGGTAATTTTTTGACCTCAAGTTCAGAAACGTGTACCCTGGACTTTTACTTTGGTTTTGGACAAAATCCATTTCTCCCAAAACACTCTTCTCTAGGTCCTGACGAAAGCCCTCCGACCCCTAGGGGCAGACAAAGGGGCTGAAACATTTCGACCGATCACCTGGACTAACAAGTGCAGTGGACTCATTGTATGTCCAATCTCGCACAACACTGTTTTTATTCTTTTCCCATGCTCCAAATTGAATAAAATATAAGTTTAGGTGGCATGAGGAACCCTTTTTAACAATTTTTCACTCTACACGAGCACCTTCACAAAAGTTTTTGATTTCTGATCACTACTGTAATAACTAAGGGTGGGCGTAGTTCGCGAAGTAGCACTTCGCGAAGCTACGCAAAGTGAAGTTCGCACTACGCGAGCTACGCGTAGCACTTCGCGAACTGCGAAGTAACATGTTCGCACTGTGCAAGATGTTGTTTTCAATGATTGCACAGTGCGGACAAGCAACCGGCACTGTGCAATCATTGAAAATGGCATCTTGCACAGTGCGAGCTGTAGTTTTCTGCTGCTCGAGTAGATTTTTCCTCGAGCTGCAGCTTTCTCAACGCGAACTGGTAGTTTCTCATCGCGAGCGGTCGCGAGCATACGCGACCCCTCGCAATGAGAAACCTGACCTTCTCGCGTTGTGAATCTCGCCGGGAGGTTTATTTTCCATGCTCGCGATCGCGAACAAGGAAAAAGTCTCGCCAGGATGTCATTTTGCTTGCTCGCGGTCGCCAACTTGACGTTGAGGACCGCGAGCAAGCAAAAAATGACCGCAGCACTACGCAACACTACGCTACGCGTGTTCGCACTGTGCTACGTGCAGTTCGCGTAGTGCGAAGTAGCGCGAACTTCGCAAACTACGCGAGCGTAGCGTAGTGCTTCGCCCAGGCCTAGTAATAACCAGTGGTTCCCTCCAGGCGGGGGAAGCATGAAAGAAACCCTATGATGATGCGGTCATGTACTTGACCCAGGCGGAGAACCAAGATATACCGCCCATTGACCTGCTTAAGTGAATGAGGGTTTTTTAAGCAAATGACGGAAAGAACCACATGAACCCTGATAGCAGGTACAAGTGATCCATTCCCCTTTGATTATGGATAGCGTGTGATGACTCCAACAGAACCGGGAGGGCAAATCAAATCAAACTGGAGCCCAGCAGCTCCCCTCCCACCTGGAAGTCTACCCCACCAGGGAGGAGTACTGGCAAAATAAACACTAAATATAGAATAAATGAGTGAGAAAGAACAATTAAAGCTAAGATGTTGGACCATGACACCTACTGCACTTTGGACCTTGACACCTACTGGACCCACAGGCTCACCAGCTAGAACTTGGGAACTTCAATTAATGTTATCTCTGGGACTGTAAAGAAAAGAGGGGAAAAGGTAGTTGGTTGTAGAATCGCAATAATTATCACCAGCCTTCCTTAGAATTCTGCATGATGTAAATGGAAATATATGTGGACCTCACAAGAGGTAGATAGTTGATATAGCCCTCTATGTAGGCTCGGCAGAGAAACTCCCAAAATATAATCTAAACCCTTCCATGCTCTTGTCAGGCTCCTATCACAAACGGCAGTAGCTTTTCCTCTCAGTTAGGGGGAAACCAGATCATAATGAGAAAATGGCTGGACTGAAGAGTACTCAAAACTGTAGGGTTAATAGCCTCCTTCTACCTGACGGCCCTGCTTGATCACTTGTCAGAGTCACTGGCAGATGCCCCAGCAGCTTGGAATCCCTCTTATTCTTGGATGCACTACTGTGCGTACATTGCATTTGATAACGCCGGACTCTTATCTTATCTTACCTTATTTTACCACTCCTAAGAATCCTCGCCCGACTAGACCTTTTTACCTGCTGTGAAGTGTAAAAGGGAGAAAACCAAATAATTCAAAGCTAGATCAATGGACCAATCAATTTAGACTCGAAAGGACCACTAAATGCGATCTTAAGTTTAGGGAATTTATTACAAAACAAAAAATAATTGAACATACAAGCACCTCATGACGAGGTTAAAGAAATACATGGGCACTAATACAAAGTTCATTCTACGTACCAATCTAATCCTGTGAAGCATAAAAAGAATAAGTATCTCCAGAAATATTAAACAAGTGATAACTGTTCCAACAGCCAAATCAATCTTCATTGATATCTGTGAAGAAACCCATTAATCTGTCCCTACACTACCACTAAGGTGACATCCCTGCTTAGCATTTCCCAAGCAAGATCAAGAAAAGGTGTCAGCTCGTGAAGACTTCCTAAGAAGTACACTCACGTTGTAAGGGTCAGTAGCCCAAAAAATAATTTCATTCTACGCCTCCTTCCTCAGTATTGATCCTTTCCTTCTTCCCCCTAACGGCTCTCTGCTCCATCTGCTCTCTCCTCCCTTGGGGCACTATCCCTAATACAAAATGCACAATATAGAAGACACGCCTCTAGAACACCTCCTCTTGCTAAGCACCTCTCGTAGGTAATTTTCCACCAAAACCTGTATTTCGTCCAACAACTGTTGATATGTCCTTGAGTTCCAGGCTTCTTCCAATTATCGGCATTCCAGAATACAGTGTTTCAGCTCTCCTCAATACCTAACTCCTAAAACAAAAGGCATCTGTCTAACTAACGAAGGTGGTGTCCTTGAACCTGCAACAGAAGCATGAGAACAGAATATTCTTGCAAACACATGAATTTGGCTGTACACTTCAGGCCCAGCCGCGGTCGGTAGTAGGAGTAACTGCAGGGCGGTGACGTGGGGAGGGGGAGGGGCAGGGTGGGGGGTAGTAAACTATGGATTTCGGAGGTTTACAGGTAAGTTAACATATAAATTAATAAAACGAATTTCGTTGCGTGCACTGCATCGCATTTGGGGATGCAGTGCATGCAACGAAATTCGTTAACTTACCTGTAAACCTCCGTAATCCATAGTTTACCACCCCCCACCCTGCCCCTCCCCCTCCCTACGTCACCGCCCTGCAGTTACTCCTACAACCGACCGCGGCTGTTCAGGCCTACATAATTCAACTAACATAAGAAAAATGAATAGGCCTTTCATAGCAAAACGTGAACATTCAGTTAGGCCTTTACACATTGAACATTACGCATTAATAAACATTGCATCGGTAAGGACTATATTTCATTACATTCAGTATATAAGTAGTCATTCCTACACCTGCAGACTTTAATATTGTGCACGTTTAAATATAATGCATTACATTACACAAGAGCTAATTCATTAGACATTTGCAATAAGCTGTTACATTTTAAATGTCGTTTTCCTTTCTCAACTAAGACGAACTAGTATTGTACCAATAGTTGTACACATCTTGTTATTACCTTGACATTTCTAATGAGCAGTTTTTAATTCAACACAAGAATATATGCGGGTGCGGACTATTCACGATTATGATGCACCCCTACAAATTTCAAAAGATCATGACGCTCTATCACATTTCAGGCGGGGTCAAAACTATTATAACTATAATTTTCCCTGTGGTGGAGCAACTGCCACATAGCAGAAGACAATCATAGACATTTCCTTGCTGATACCACACACATTATTGGTACTGGTGACCAGATCCTAGAGATTCACCTTTTGTTGTGTTCTTTTATGCACAACATTGAAGGTAAAGTTAAGGCTTCGAGGGTTCCCGGGCTCAAGGATGATGGGAGAATCCTTTCCTTCATAATATTAGGGCGTGTAGGTGGCAGACATTGGAAAATCCCTGGCATCGCCCACACTCTCTTGGAGGGGAGCACAGATGGTTATAGTCAGCATGGCATTACAAGGTACACCACCAACTTACTATCACCCTTTCGGACCACCTCACAGTATTAGATCCAAGTGGAGAGTACCACCACTACTCAAATCTTACATGGTGACTGTTAGGTAGGCTACTATTGAGAACAGATTTGGGAAATTCCACCATTAGCTCAGAGGCGGGTGTTGGGACCTTGAGGGAAGGAAGCTACTCACCCCATCCATAGGTCTGCTGCAATATCTGGTCAGAAACAAATGCCTCGATTGCTATAGCAGTTGCATGTGTGCAGTCCACTCATCTTTGGCTCAACATAAAGCCTCTGATAATGAGTCTATGCTAGGCTGAGACACTGGATTGATTGAGGAGAGAACATGAGAGCTAGACTTTGACAAATGTAGTGATCTAGCTGTGGAGTAAGATACTGTTTTCCGATAACAGGTCCCTGTCTCTGTATGCAGTAAAAGCTGTATGCCTGGATTCAGAAAGGCAGCTAAGGAAGGGGAGCCTGTGTGCTGCTTCCTGTGTTTCCCATGTCCTCCCGGGGAAATCTCCAATCAGACAGGTGAGTGACCAGTAGAGCCAGCAACTGGGTCCCAGAAATCAGACTACCGGACATCAGATATATTCAGGAGTCCTTTTCCAAAATGAGAACACATGATCTATGTGCATGGATGTATTACTAATATCAATATTATGAATATTAGATAATAGTCATGATTACAAGTGTTGATAAATCTCTTCTAGGATCTACAGATTGCTTCAAATGCCCCTGGGATCAGTGGCCCAATGCTAGACAGGACGAATGCATCCTAAAGACAACAGAGTTCTTATCCTACGATGAGCCTCTAGGATCCTGCTTGACAGCCATCTGCATTTGCTGCTCCTTGATACCACTTGGGATTCTGCAGCTATTTGTTCTTTATAGGAACACCCCCATCGTCAAAGCCAACAACCGTTCCCTCAGCTACCTCTTGCTCCTATCCCTTTCTCTTTGCTTTCTGTCTTCATTGGCTTTCATTGGTTATCCCACAGCAGAAAAATGTCTCCTCCGCCAAGCTGCCTTTGGAATCATTTTTGCTCTTTGTGTCTCTTGCATCTTGTCCAAAACCATCCTGGTGGTCATCGCCTTCAATTCCACCAAACCCAACAGTGATTTGAAACGATGGGTGGGACCCAAATTGTCCTATCTGGTCATCAGTGTCTGTACCCTTATTCAGGTTCTCCTGTGTTTGTCTTGGTTAATTCTATCCCATCCATTCTCTGAAAACAACACCCACACCCTGCCTGGAAAGATAATAATTGAATGTAACGAGGGATCACAGACTGCTTTCTGGTGCATGCTTGGATATCTTGGCCTTCTGGCCACCAACAGTTTCATAGTCGCCTTTCTTGCTAGAAATCTGCCTGACAGCTTCAACGAGGCTAAGTTTATCACCTTCAGCATGCTTGCCTTTCTCAGTGTCTGGCTCTCATTTATTCCGGCCTATCTCAGCACCAAGGGCAAGTACATGGTGGCCATGGAAGTCTTTGCCATATTGACTTCCAGCTCTGCTTTGGTCTCGTGCATCTTTATTCCTAAATGTTACATCATCCTGTGGAGGCCTCATATGAACACAAAGGAATATTTAATGGGAAAGACAACAGGGCTCGTCAAAAAGGACACTTGAGCTCACATTCGCACGGAGCAATTGACTGGAATGAGACTTGATTTGGTTTTTCTTCATAAAAGTGCCTTTAAATTCTCAGCATCTCCGATGTGTAAGGACATAGATGTCCGCAAAGTTCTACTGTACTTACCATGACATAGGCCACCCAAGCAGGTGCTGTGCCTTAAAAATCAGGATTTGTGAAAATTACACACTAGGCTGTCTGGGTTGGGTTTTGCCGAATACAAGTCTCAAAATGCATCTTGTTTAGAAAAGCCCTGATGCTAATGGGCGGTGTGTTATCTTTAATTACCATAGTACAGGGACAGATACCTTTTTCGTGAGCCACAGTAGCAAGGGTAGCTGTAGATAGATGTACACCGTGAGCAAAATGGGCAGAATTTGGATTCATATTTGAATGTATAGGTATATCATTTAATCATGTTAAATACTTTATAATTCTGCTAATCACCCATAATACAGAAATCATAACATTCCATAAAACAGTACAGACATGCAGCAATAGATTCAAAGCACAGCTACCCATGATTTACTATTCAGACATTACATTTTGATATTCAATAAAGTGGACAGTGCTGCCACAAACACCAGACTACTGAATTGTGTTCTAAGCTGCACTTGTGGGACATCGTGAGTTCAGGAAACGTGCCCTCGTGCTTGTGTGAAGTCTAGTCTTCAGCTTGTCCACAGATGGCCTCTTGCAAAGGGGGTGTCTTCGTGAATGACCAATGACTCCCCATCCTTGCTACTTATTTCTTGTGTTTAGGGCTTTTTCATCTATGGTCAAGACTGGGGTTGGGTGCAAATTCTGCACTAAACAACATGGTTAAGTGTGACCGATGTACTATTGTAGCCAAGGTAAGTAATTTATAGAGGAGTGAGAGCAGAGCTGTATTGGTTTCTGGGATTCATTTGTAGTTTTGTGTCCTGAATTTGTCTGTGAGTAGAGGGCACATTGCTGCCTCTGACCCAAGAGTGAGCAGTTTCAATGACAAAGAATACAGCAGTTGTGAACAGAGCATGGGCTTGCATTGGCATCTGCTGAAGCTGTGGACTGTTCCATAGGGCCTAAGAGTGGCCACTATGTGATGCCCTGGATGGGGACAAGTTGTCTGTTCCTTGGACTTCAATTACGGTATTTATTCTATTGGGAGGTTTGGAAAACACCATTGACCACACTTAGTATCCAAAGAACACTTCGATGTACAAGGACATATAAGAGGTGTAAAGAGCACATACACAGTAGCTGGTATGACTGGAGAAAGAAAGGTACACACCCAAAATGTAATATGTCCCAGGATGATAGCAAACCTCGAAGAAGACCAGGAGTCCTTAGCCCCTTGGGAAGAGAGCAGAGCCAATTTTAGACATCTGACCGGCCGGTGTGAAGCCCAAGCCTGTGTGTGGAGAACAAAACTGGCACTGAACTAAATGCCTGGTAGCATGTACAGCTTTGATTGAACCGCCACACCCAGACAGATCAGCAGCCCCACCCTCCTCAGCACCTTGAGACCCTCACAAGTGAGTAGCTGCTCTATACAAACTCCTTATTGATTGATTGATTGATTGATTGATTGAGCTTGCACCATCTATGTGTGCTGTTGACTCACAAGATGGCACAACATACACTGACGTATGTAGACAAAGTTGACTGATTCAGTGACTGATTCAGTGGAGACCAGACCAGCACTGAAGAGGTAGCGAACAACAATGGCTACATTTATTGTTTGACTTCACTTGTGTAGTCATGCACGTGGCAGAGAGCAATGATGACATTTACTTTACTAGTTTATCGTTTTACTCGAACTCTTACTCACAATATTATGTACTTCTTTCTGGGTGTGTAGATTTCCCCTCAAAGACCATTTGGCTATTTCACAAATCAGGAAAACCACTTAAACACACAGGTATTTGCAAGCTATTAAACCATACCTCCCAGCAGTGCAGTGATCACCATTCTTGGCATGATGCCTGAAGTTGCTTAGCTCTCCACACCCACAAGACCACTAAGTCCAACAACTGACCATGCCTTCTAGACTTTTGGAGCAAGGTCTGACCACACTTTATGTAACCTTCCCATGGGCAGTCTGTGGGTTCAAGCCTTCAATTTCACCTGGCCATGCTCCTCTACCCTCATATTCTTCTCAGCAAAGATTAGGACATTGTCCACCAAACTGTCCATCTGTTGCTGAGGGTCATGCACTCACCTGGTCCTACCCACAGAGACGACAATGGAGCAGCTGCTGGACCTCCTATCCCACCTGAGGACAATGCAGATACAGGAACCGAAACCTGAGAGTCCACACTGTGCCCTTGGAGGAATGGGATAAAATAAGAAGAGAGGCGTGCGGTATTGGATCTGCTCAGCGGCTGTGCTAAACCGCTTAAAAGGATTTGTCACTTTTGAGGCCATCTACATTTGTGAGGTAGATTTGCCCTGGACCAGATATTCTGGTCCCGATTCACAGAACTAACTTAAGACAAAATCCTAAATTTACTACCATTTTCTTATTCACAGAAGGCACTTACTCATTTTGGTGTTCACAGAAGACACCTACTGACTTCGGTATTCACAGAAGTTATGAGTCCTAACTTTAGGGCTCCTAATGCCTTCTGTGAATACCGAAAGTCTTAAAATTAGGATTTTTCTAAGTTTAGGAGTCTACAGTTAGGACTCCCAACTTTACTACTACTAAACTAAGAAAAATCCTAATTTTAAGTCTTTCGGTATTCACAGAAGGCATTTAGGAGTCCTAAAGTTAGGAGTCCTAACTATACTACTACTAAACGGAGAAAAATCCAAATTTTAAGGCTTTCGGTATTCACAGAAGGCATTTAGGAGTCCTAAAGTTAGGACTCCTAACTTCTGTGAATATCAAAATGAGTAAGTGCCTTCTGTGAATACCAAAATGAGTAAGTGCCTTCTGTGAATACCAAAATGGTAATAAGTTTAGGATTTTGTCTTAAGTTAGTTCTGTGAATCGGGCCCAAAGGCTTTGTAATGATGCAAAATACTGGAAATAACAATAGGAGGCAGTCACCATCAGTACTCTAACAAGTCTTTACATATAATGAACATGCATTAACTTTAATGACACAAACTTACAAGTTTCGTGAGCCGCTCCGCATGAGAGCAGAAATACCAAAATCACACACTGGAGTGGGATACTGCTAAGATTGGTGGAGGTATAGGCACTCACCAAGATACACTCGGAGCATAGGTTGGAGTTACATGCACCCATGGGGATACACTTAAAACACGGAGTGGAATACTAGGTTGATGCAGATATCAAAAGACTCTGAAGTGCTTTCTCTTGGCACTACTGTTCATCAGCGAAACACAGGACTAAAGTCTTTAATTGTTGAGAGTTGACATTTCTAGCATCAAGGGTATAGGGAGGGTCTGGAGTCTAAACACACAAGAAGCACTGGAGTAAATCACAAAAGAGGAAATGGAGGAAAAGTCTACAGTCTTTGAAGACCGGGATACTTGCTCTTGTTTACTACTGTAGAAGGTTGAATGTGCACTAACCTGATATCAAGTACTGACCCTAGTTCTTCAACTTGTCTGAAGGTCAAAGAAGATGTCGAAGTATTGACTCAGGGAGATGCGAGGGATCCAGTGTAGCTGTGAAAGAGGGAGCAAGGAGGAAGACATTGAGGTAGCGGATTCCACAGAAACCATAGGTTCGGATGGACTTTATGGAGACTGGAGCACTTCTTGGTTCCAGCACCATTTTTCAAGTGAGTGGGAAGGGTATAGCTTGTTCTGCAGCGAGGAAGGCCAACCCACAATTTGGGTTTGGGCGGGGTTTATTTGCCTTCTCAAAGGCTTGATGGATGTAGCTAGATCATGTGCAGCACGTGGAGCACATGCCTGTCTGAAAGGTTCTTGAACCTCAGGAAATATATGTGTTAGTCCACTCTCTATGAGCTTACAAAACAGGCAGCTGCAACTTGTTGATCAGAACCAAATAACAGGAAACAAATGTATCATATTTGCTCAGTCATGTATAGTGGAAAACAACACCAAGGCCCGAGTAACAGTGAGAAAAAAGGCTTACCATTGGCTTATGCGAATCTGGGAGACGTTTGCAGGGCTTTCATGGAAATCCATTCCAAGGCCCTAGGAACAGCAGGAGTAGTTGATCCATTAGTTCACGCCATGTGGGGAACACTTGCAGGAGTTCAAGCATAATGGAAAGTACGGGTGCAGGGGAAGCATGGGCCATGAGGATGCTGGGGGGAAATCAGTCATGAGGGCGTTGGGGGAGCACTAGCCATGAGCAGTGCTGGCGGTGCATCAGTCATGAGTGAGATGGGGGAGGAACCATTATGAGGGATGCTGGGGGGGCATCAGTCATGAGCATGGTGTTGGGAAAACATCAGTTATGAGGGATGCTGAGGGAGCATCAGTCTTGTGGGAGCTAGGGGAACATCAGCTATGGAGGATGCTGGGGGTGCATCAGTCATGAGGGAGCTTGGGAGCATCAGTTATGAGGCATGCTGGGGGAACGTCAGTCATGAAGGAGCTGGTGGGAGCATGGTCATGATCATGCTGGAGAAGCATCAGTCGTGAATATCATAGCGTGTATAGGGCACCATAGTGGTAAAGCAACATGAGCTCTGCACGATAGACCACTACATAAAGCAACATGAGCCATGTGTGCTAGACCACAATGCAAAGGACACAAGAGGGGATTATGACAGAGAGGAAACAGGAGGTGTTGAAACACTGAGTTGTTTGCCCTGACACCAATAAATCATGTTCTCTGAGCCCTTCCCCTTTTGTGAGATCATTTTTTTTCCAATTCATAGTGTTTACTCTATGAGAAATCAAGCTCACGCGAACCTAAAGCAACCTTGCACTTTTCTTTCATTTTAAATGTGACATTGTATCATATCAAGTGACCATTGCTGTTATTGATTACCGCTGCAATAAATAATTGAGTTTACAATCACCGAGCTGGGAGGGCTACTCTCTGTGGTGCAGAGTTATGTGGGCACAAGAACGTGAAAGCTCTTGTGATAGCATAGGATAGTTTCCTGAGATAAATATGGTGCCTCTCGGTGAGCACATCCTTGCTCGTGCTTAGGTTGGACGTGGGGCTTAGGCTAATCTCTGATGGGGCGGGAATTAGACCTATCTCTACTGGAGAAGGATATGGGCCACCCCTGAACTGCATTCTTATCGGCACCGGTTAGAAGACATACTCAGCAGAATAGGGTCTAGGAACCGCCCCTGGATCGAGTACGTCAGAGATACACTAATGAAAATGGGTAATGAAAGCTTGTGGACTAATCCAGAGGGGGTAACTCTCCTGATTTTGAAAGCAGCTTTAAAGAGAATCTATGCTCAGTTCAGTCTAAGTATTATTCGTACGGCGAACGGGTCAGGTTCTCTAACCACTTATATCCTTCTGCTGTAGGATGGATATATAGCAAAACAGTTTCTAGATGAGATACAACCCTTCCTGGCAAGCAAGCTGTACATCCAATTTAGGCTTGGAACCCTGCCGTTGCACTCCTTTACTGTCAATTGGGCTGGCACCACTAGAACCACAGAGCAGGCCCGCCTGCCTTGCGGAGCAGATCTGAAATCAGTGGTGCATACTTTTGTCTTCTGCCCTTCTTATAAGAATTCCAATTTAAAATGGCTGGCCCCAGTATGCCTATAAGATTTTGCATTCTGACATAAGTCCACCTTTAGGTTTTGCAGTTTATAGATTCCTATATTGCATGTGGGATTTAGGTACAAATACAGCCTAGGGTCTACCTAGCTAAGTGAGACAGAGGGAGTCTTTGAGACAGTAAATTTCTAACACAAAAATTATCCTGTACCGTATTGACACTGCTGTTCATGTCCTATTCCTTTTTATTTAATCCTGTGTAAAATGGAATATCAAGCCTGTGGGGATAAATGTTGCACTCTATGTAAACTGGGGCACAATTGACTACACGGCAAGTGAGATCACTTTAGCGTCACATGAAATTCTGTGCAATCCACAAAGTGTTGTTTTAAGTTGTATCTGTTTTATTATTCTATTTTACTTTGATTGATTATTCTGTGCATTTTTTAACAAAGTTTTAACCTTTTTAATACAGTGCTTTTTTGTATCCTTGCTGTTTTATCGTGTTTATCCATTCTTTTATGGCTGGTTGACGAAATAAAGATTTATAACTGACTCACTAAAGAATTGTGTGTGCAGGGTGGGACGCCTCCATTAGAGTGGAGAAGAGTCGCCACTCTTAAATGACCCCCAAAGCTACAGGATGAAAAATAAAATGGTAATTTACTACCATTATATTTTCCATCATCCCATCCTGAACCGAGTGTTAGGAAGGGGCGGGGTCTGCTTAGTGGCAGCAGGGAGGAATGGTAGGCAGAGGGCTGCCTGTGCACTGTTCACAGTTCTCATGTCTCTTTTGCCAGCTGTCCTGCGATGGCCAGCCAGACATGCACACTTTAAACCTCTGAGCCCAGCTGTCTTAGGCAGCTGGGCTGAGAGCAAGTGCAGGCCTCCAGTGTGCTGAGCATGGAACAACATGATGTCTATTTCTTTCACAGAGCTCATAGCCAATATAATGTACATACAAGCTAAATCTGTACCTCTTCAGTGTTAATCTCCAAGCAGTAAAGAGCGCATGAACTGAAATTCAGCTGCAGGAGAGCACATCACTTCGCATCAGTTGTGGGCCCCATGAAGGTATGGACCTGGACACTGAGGAGTCATCAGCACTTTTAGCGACCTGCCCCCCCCCCCCCCCCCCCCCACCCCCCTGGTTTTTATCTCACTTAAAGTCCTGCTGAGAACTTCCAATGCTAAAGTGGAAGATTTAGGAGCAGAATTACCTCTCTGCTATATGTGAAAAGGCAGCATGAGGGACATGTTTGGAGGTGCTGTGCATACATGATTGAGCACAGACATGACCTTCAAGACTAATCAGTACTCCTACTAAGATGCCATTCTCATATCTAGATCGATCCCTATCACCACAAGACCACAATGAAATTCACCTAACCCTGGTACGTGACATCGTGGAAACCAAGCAAGCAGCACCCCGTAATGGGCACTAAGAGATATGACAAGATCAGTGAAGAAGCTGTGACCTAAAGGGATAGAACTTCCCTCCTCAATTTGAGCACTACTAACAAAAAAAAAAACACACACATTGGCACGGATTAGAAAACAAGACCTTTTGAAGAACTTCGTCACCATGTCTAAACTTGTGCAACAACTGTTATTCACTGAAGCAGTGTTGGGAACATCCTCTAAGTTAAAAGCGGAACTATTCACACCACCAGACTCTGCACTTGAGATCATCTTGAACAAATTAACCACCTTAACCCCTTCAATGCGCATGACGGAGCGGCTCCGTCATGCGTGTCGGTTGCGCTGTGCGCATGACGGAACCGCTTCGTCACGGCCCCTCCCGCTCAATAGAACCTTCAGCATGGCGCGGTAATCCGCACCGCGCTGAAGGGGTTAAGCTTATGTTATGCAGATTTGTGGAGCTAGAAGTGAGGAGGAGGCTTTCATATGTAGCAGGAGGTAATTCCACACTTTATGACCAATATAAGAGAAACCTCAACTGCTGGATCTGGTTTTCGGTATGCGTTGGAAGTGTGCAAGTAGGAATCTGGAAAAGTAGAGGTGTCTGGAAGGTTTGTGAAAGTAGATGTGATTGTTGAGGCATGCTGGAGCAGTGTTATGTAGTGGCTTTATAGTGTGGATGAAGAGTATGAATTGTGCTTGTTTGTTTATGGAGAGCCAGAGGACCTCCTTTAGCCGTATTGTGATGTGAGTGCGGCATAGGAGGTTATAAGTGATTCTGGTCACTGAATTCTGAATGGTCTGCAGCCTCATGGTAAGCTTTTAGTTGACACTGGTAAAGTGGATGCTCCCTTAGTCAGGTTGCTGGTGAAGAGGGCGTGCAAGACAATTTTTTGGGTGCTGATTGGAATCCATTGAAAAATCCTCCTCATCATCAAGGTATGGAAGCAAGAGAAGGTGACGGTGTTGACTTGGGCGTCATGTTGAATTTGCTGTTGATGACGATCCTGAGTTTCTTGGCGTGGGTGGTTAGAGTTGGTCTCAGTCTTAGCTCTGTTAGCCACCAGGTGGAGTCTTGCGGTGAAATGCTCTTCCTGAAGAACACCATTTTATTGACATAAGAGAGAATGTTGATGTAGTAGGAGAAGATGATGCTGGCTAGAGACGTCAGGTATGTGTTGAAGAGGGTTGGGCTCAGGAATGATCCTTGTGGAACTCTGCAGATGAGGTCACAGGTATCCGCTCTTTACTGTGCCAGTCTGGCTGATTGGGTCCTTACCATCAGGAAGGAGTAGGTCAATCCGAATACGTGTCCTTGGATTCGATGTGACATAACTGTTGGATGAGGATGGGGTGGGAGAGAGTATCCAATGCTGCCGAGTGGCATAAAAGGATGTTGGCCTCCGTGTCTTCTCAGTCCAGAGTAATATGGATGTCATACTTGGTGGTGATGAGGGTAATTTTGGTACTGTGGTTGGGTCTGAAACCAGACTGACTAGAGTCGTGAAGTTGGTGGTCCTTGAGCGATTCGGTTAGGCTTCCATTTATTTTTTTCCCTAAGAACCTGGCCAGTAATAGTAGGAGAGAGTTCAATCTCTAGTTGCCATGGGTTGAATTGTCCGCGCAGGGTTTCTTCAGCAATGGAAAGACCGTTGCATCCTTCCAATCACCTGGCAAGGCCAAGGAAGAAGTGGGGGCATTCAGAATTGCTGTGAGCTTGGCGCTGATGGGTTGTAGCACTCTTGAGTAGCCGTGGTGGGGGCAGGTGTCCGATGGGGCTCCTGAATAGATGGACTTCATGGTTGCGATGGTGTGATGACAGGCCATATGCTCAGCCTTGGTTCTTTGGATAAGATTGGGTTGGCACTTGGTGAGGTTTGTTGGGTCCAATTGCGGGTTGCGGTTTCTGCAAATAGCTGTGATTTTGTTGCTGCAGAATTGAGAGAGATTTTTGCATCGGTAATGTGAGGGGGAGATTGAGTTGGAGGTGGCTGCTGCTGAGGTGAACTCTTTCACAATGGTCAGAGATTTCTTTGCTCCTACTAGTGCTGGCAATGATGTGGTACACCAGAGCGGTACGTTTGGTGGTCTAGATCATTTGAAGTTAGCATCTCAGGGCAGATATGAATGTGCATTGTCCTGGCTCATTTTCCATTTACAGTCTAGTTGTTTGAAGTGGTGTCTCATCATTCGGAGTTCTTCCATGTACCAAATGACCTGAGGTCTTTTGTTTTTGTGTTTGTTGAGAGTTGGTGCAAAATGTGATCTAATTGTTGAAATTCTTTATGGTTTTTACAGGCTGTTGTTGTGTTTGGGTCAGTGAGTGCTGAGAGTGGTGTTCTAGTCCTTGCAAGTGATGCTGTTCTAGTTTTGGTGGGCTGGTCTGTGGTGGTGCTTGTGCATTAGACTTGAATGGAAATGCTGAACTTGACATGGGCGTTGTTTGTTCAGGAGACTGATGTGGGCACATCGACTCAAATGTTGTTGAAGGTACTGATAAGTGGATCAAGAGGTATCTTGTGACAAAGGTAGGTCCTTTTATTCATTCGGTGAGGCCCAGGCACTAAAGGTCTTTAAAGAGTGCTTTTGATTTATGATCATAATGGTCTTCCAGGTGGAAGTTCAAGTCTCAGAGTAGGAGTAATTGCTACTGTCAAGGGCAAGTTTTGTGACAAAGTGCATGATGGTGTCTGTAAAGTTGGTGCATGGTTCCAGGTTATATGTAGATGAGAGTGCCACAAAGGAAGAAGTTGGTTGTGATGTGGACCTTGAACAAAAGGTGTTCCATGTTGGAAGATGTCATGTCCATTTAGGTTGTGCAGCTGATGGGGTTCTTGTGAATGATCGTGATACAGCCCCATGGTTTATAAAGTCTGTCTTGCCTGGTAATATTGTAGCTGTGGAGGATGGCTGTGATGATATCAGGTGCTGATGCAGGGGTTCCGCCAGGTTTCAGCTAGGCCTGGGCGAAGCACTACGCTACGCTCGCGTAGTTTGCGAAGTTCGCGCTACTTCGCACTACGCGAACTGCACGTAGCACAGTGCGAACACGCGTAGCGAAGTTTTGCGTAGTGCTGCGGTCATTTTTTGCTTGCTCGCGGTCCTCAACGTCAAGTTGGCGACCGCGAGCAAGCAAAATGACATCCCGGCGAGACCTTTTCCTTGTTCGCGATCAGCAACATCAAGTTGGCGATCGCGAGCATGGAAAATAAACCTCCCGGCGAGATTCCCAACGCGAGGTTTCTCATTGCGAGGGGTCGCGTATGCTCGCGACCGCTCGCGATGAGAAACTACCAGTTCGCGTTGAGAAAGCTGCCGCTCGAGTAAAAATCTACTAGAGCAGCAGAAAACTACAGCTCGCACTGTGCAAGATGCCATTTTCAATGATTGCACAGTGCCGGTTGCTTGTCCGCACTGTGCAATCATTGAAAACAACATCTTGCACAGTGCGAACATGTTACTACGCAGTTCGCGAAGTGCTACGCGTAGCTCGCGTAGTGCGAACTTCACTTTGCGTAGCTTCGCGAAGTGCTACTTCGCGAACTACGCCCACCCTTAGTTTCAGCATGGAAATGCAGGTCGGGTGTTGTCATGCAGCAAGTCCCAGGTCTCTGTGGCATGTTTTTTGAGTGATCGGGTGTTGAGGAGCATGCCTGTGAGTTTGAAGTGTTGTGTGGATGGCTGTTTGAGTGTCTGAATGTGGAGAGAGTGGGGTATTGGGTGCTGTCAGTGTGGGAGTGTTGGTGTGGGTAAATGCATGAATTCAAAATAACGCTTCCTTAGTGTTGTGTGGTGGAGTGAGGCAGCAGCGTATTGAGCAGCAGAGGGTTGCAGCAGGAGGGATGATGACAAGTGTTCCCTTTGCTGCCCGTGGTCCAGGTGCAGACAGGCTCAGTGAGCCTTGCCTTTTGTACGCCTTCTGCACGCCAGTACCAGTTCCGCAATGAAGCTGCCATTAGACAAGGTCCTGAGAGCGAGGGAGGAGTGATGTAAAGTCCTCTGCAGATGGATAAGGGCAAATCCAGTGATGTCCCTTCTTGTGCAGCTGGATGATGGTAAATCCAGTGATGTTAATTCCTGTGAAGTTTGATATTGGAAATGAGTCCCTGTGCTTGGCTCCATATTTTGAAGATAGGTTTGGCAGGAAACCAGTGATGTCACTTCCTGTGTGGATGCATGATGGAAAATCCCCTAGGCAGATATATTAGCCTCTTGGGCTAGGTGTCTCCGACCCATCCCACTAGGTGATTGTTTCACTTACCTACTCACTGAATAGAGATGAATCACAATAATCTCACCTAATGGACAGATTCCGCAGATGGTAGACTACCCTATACACCCTTCTCTAATGGACACTGTAACCTTCTGACACACTAAGGTTTCAAGATGGATTGTTTGTACACTTTCTATTGTGACAAGAGGTACTGCTTTAAATACACACAGCAGCTCCAACACCATCACTCAAGACATAACCATCCATGGGTAAGCTTGTGATAGTTTCTCTGAATGCAAATGGTCTAATCTAATTCTAAGTCCTCCTCACTGTAAGCGGAAACAATTTTAATTTATGGTTAAATATATAGACCACTAACCATAGGACTAAGATTGCAGCACCCAGATTTAAGGGTTCTCTTCATTGTGACCAGAAATAATTTAAATTATGGTTAAGTATAAAGACCTTTGACCATATGACTAAGGTATCAGCACCCAAATAAATCTCTCAAAAATAGACTCACTTGAGATTAACATATTGATGATCACCCAGAAGCTTAATTTACTGCCAGATTTAGTGTCAATGCGCTGGTGATCACCGTTGCGTCCGTTCAACGAAATCTTAAAAGGATAATTGCCTTAGTTTATTGCTAAAAGACAAGAGAATTTAATTTGCTATTTTGGATCAAATATCAATCTTCCAAAAGTGTAGTCAAATATGGCATTCACAAACGTAACGCCAATTTTAGGTTAGTCCCTCGAGGTGCAACCCTCTATGGATCACACATGTCTAATTTACTTGGGGGAGTATACCTACCTAAAAGTCCACATAAGATTATGAGAGATGGGAATAGTAACTGGTTCAGACCCTATTGCCCACACTGCTGTTTGCATAACTTCATATATTGGTTTGCATTCAAATTAGATGAAAGTAGATACATGAGACATGACACCCACTGCACCCTGCAATAGGTGCACCTAGATACATCTCTATTAGGAGCACTAGATACTGTATTCTCACTTTACATAGGGGGCAAGAGAAGACTTATAACTCCCAACCCACTATTACAGACAATGGCATACGCACGACACATAACCCATGCTAGACTGGGGGAGAACAGCTGGCGACATAAATGAGTCCCACTATGGAGCAATGCATTACAACTGGGGCTATAGAACCTTCATGGGAGAAATTTAGATCAAAGGGACAATGCAGAATAGACCAGTTAATAACGTAGGACAGATTGAAAACGTTTGTGAAGGTTCGAATGGAGTTTAGTCTGCCAAATACCTCTGTTGGAATTTTCAACAGCTTCATCATTGCCTCAATAAACAGCACCCCCCGCCCCCCCAAATTTTCTTTTTTAAATGGCAAAACTGTAGAATACTTCATTACCTTTGCAGCTGGGAAGCTTTTAAAGACACTGTGTCTAGTACACTAGTAGTATTACTAATCACATGTTTGAAAGACTTTTTGGACCTATGGGTTTAATATCGAATACACCGATGAGGACCACCATAAACCCCTCAGAAAGACTTGTCTGAAACTGAGCTATTATAATCAATCAATCAATCAATCATAGCATTTATAAAGTGCACTAGATACCCGTGAGGGTCTCAAGGTGCTGGGGGGGGGGCTGCTACTGTTCGAAGAGCCAGGTCTTGAGGAGTCTCCTGAAGGTTAGGAGGTCTTCGGTCTGCCGCAGGCGGATGGGGAGGGTGTTCCATGTTTTGGCTGCGAGGTGTGAGAATGATCTGCCGCCGGTGGTCACTCTTCGGATGCGGGGGACGGTGGCGAGGGTGCTGTCTGCGGAGCGGAGCCGGCAGGTGGGGGTGTAGAGGCTGAGTCGTCTGTTGAGGTACGCTGGTCTGGTGTTGTGGATTGCCTTGTGTGCGTGGGTGAGGAGTTTGAAGGTTATCCTCTTGTTGATGGGGAGCCAGTGCAGGTCTCTCAGGTGGGCTGTGATGTGGCTGCGGCGAGGGATGTCGAGGATCAAGCATGAGGAGGCGTTCTGGATGCGTTGGAGTCGTTTCAGGAGTTTGGCCTGGGCTCCTGCGTAGAGTGCTTTGCCGTAGTCCAGTCTACTGCTGACGAGGGCGTGGGTGACCGTCCTTCTGGTTTTGGTGGGGATCCACTTGAAGATCCTGCGGAGGAGGAGACGGCGTCGACTTGCTTCGTCATGGTGATGGTGGAGTCGAGGATGACCCCTAGGTTGCGTGCGTGGTCGGTGGGTGTAGGGGGTGCTCCTAGTGCGGTCGGCCACCAGGAGTCATCCCAGGCCGAGGGGGTGGATCCGAGGATGAGGACCTCCGTCTTGTCTGAGTTCAGCTTCAGTCGACTGTTTTTCATCCAGTCGGCGATGGCCTTCATCCCTTCGTGGAGGTTGGTTTTGGCTGTGTGGGGGTCTTTGGTGAGGGAGAGGATCAGCTGGGTTTCGTCGGCATAGGAGATGATGTTGAGGTCGTGCCGCTGTGCGACGTGGGCGAGCGGTGCCATGTAGACGTTGAACAACGTTGGGCTGAGGGATGAGCCTTGGGGTACGCAGCAGATGATCTCAGTGGCTTCGGAACGGAAGGGGGGGAGGCGGACGCTCTGTGTTCTGCCGGAGAGGAAGGAGGTGGTCCAGTCCTGGGCCTTTTCCTGGATTCCGGCATCGTGGAGGCTTGTTCGTAGTGTGTGGTGGCAAACCATGTCGAAGGCGGCCGACAGGTCCAGGAGGATGAGGGCCGCGGTTTCTCCATTGTCAAGCAGGGTCCTGATGTCGTCGGTGGCGGCGATGAGGGCAGTTTTGGTGCTGTGGTTGCTGCGGAATCCAGACTGTGACGGGTCCAGGATGCTGTTCTCCTCGAGGAAGCTGGTCAGTTGTTTGTTGACGGCCTTTTCGATGACCTTCGCCGGGAACGGGAGCAGGGAGATGGTTCAGAAGTTCTTGAGGTCCTTGGGGTCCGCCTTGGGTTTCTTGAGTAGGGCGTTGATCTCTGCGTGCTTCCAGCTCTCTGGGAAGGTTGCTGTCTCGAAGGAAATGTTGATGGTTTTCTGGAGATGGGGCGCGATGGTACTGCTGGCTTTGTTGAAGATGTGGTGTGGGCAGGGGTCTTCCGGGGATCCGGTGTGGATGGTGTTCATGATCTTGATGGTGTCGTCGTCATTGATGTTGGTCCAGGCGAGCAGGCGGTGGGTGCGGGTTGTGGTCGTTGGGGCGGGGGTCTCAGCGGTTGCCGGGATGGTGATGGTGTCGAAGCTGTCGTGGATGTCTGTGATCTTGCGATCGAAGAAGGTGGCCAGCGAGTCGCATAGGTCTTGGGACCGTGGGATGTCGTTGGTGTTGGAGCTGGGGTTGGAGAGTTCCTTCACGATGTTGAAGAGCTCTTAGCAGTTGTGTGCGTTGTTGTCTAGGCGGTTTTTGAAGGAGGTCTTTTTGGCGGATCTGATGAGGTGGTGGTGTCTGTGTGTGGCGTTCTTTTAGGCTGTGTAGCTTTCTGGTGTTCGTTCACGGATCCAGTTTTTTTCGAGTTTTCGCCAGGTTCGCTTGGAGGCCTGAAGGTCTTCAGTGAACCAGCTGGCTCTCTTGCTGGTGTGGGTGTTGGGGGGCTTCTTGAGCAGGGCGAGGGTGCTGGTGCTGTCGTCGATCCATTGTCTATAAGATTCTTCAAAGATGGCACCGGTCACTGAACTAATTTAAAGATGTAGGCTTATGTTCGAGAGCCAAGTGCTGGAGATGAGATCTACCCGATAGCGAAATAGTACACTTACAATGAAAATACCCAGCTTTAAATCATTACTGGGTGGGAATATGGGAAACCATGAGAGAATCCCCGGGAACCTCAGGACATATCAAGAGTCAAGCAGCCTTCTGAAATGATAATACTGATTATCCGAAGGAAACACATCAGAAGACCAGCTGGTTTGTTACAGCACTAGCAGTGGCTAAGATGGGTATTCTAAGACTGTGGAGGGCTAACGACACACCAGACTGGAGGACATATTTAAATGGAAATGGCACAGCAGGGGGCTGCAAGCTATTTTGCTGCGCCGAGCGGCATCATTTGCAAAACGCAGGGATGAGCCATTTCAACAAGAATACAGCGCATCCTTGTGCTCACCCCTGCGCCGGTGCTAAAAAAGCTCCCTAGTGCCAACACAGGCACCTTTGCACCATGGTCTAAGGGTGCCTACGTTACATGGATGATTACGTTTGTGCAGGAAGGGACACCTTCCTGCACAAAAACAATATTTAAAGACGTTTTGCTCCATCTATGTGTGCTGCATTCTGCAGCACACATAGAAAGAGCAACAAATGAGGAGAATAAAAGCATTTCTCCTCATTGCACCAATCTAAAACCACCTTTTTAAAGGGGATAGTTTTTGGTGCTGCCTCAGACTTACAGATCCTTGTAAATCTGGAGCAGTGTCAAAAAGCAATGGGTGTTGCGGTGGAATGCCCACAGCAATATCCATTTCACACCCCTTTGCAGCAAAAAAACTACGCTGCAGAGGGACATATTTACAAGGCTGTGTTAAGCCACGCTAAGTTGCTCACCACAGCCGTGTAACTATGGGCAAGCAGAGAGCACCTCCGGAGCATCAAAAGAAGTGCCACTACAGTGGTACTAGGGGCTTGTAAATATGCCCCATAGAGTCTTGAATGTGAGAGATGTACACAATGGCATAATAAGAACAAGTGATTTATCGTGTACATACATAACTACTTGGACAAGTGTGATGCATTCTGGGGAGGGTTTAAGAATCCCCTTGGCAATTAGTAATGAAGTCTTTGGAGCTCCTTGCTATCACCATCCATTTAGAACACCACTTGCATAGGGCCTCAAAGAATGTGAGGTTATGAATAAGGGGATCCATTATAACTGGCGATAGAGGTATATGCGTAGAGAGCAATATTGCTGGACAGCTCGGGATAAAAAATGATGCAGACTCAAAAAAGATTACTTTTATTGAACTTACCTGATCCACTAGTGTTGGACTTACCTGATATACTATTTGTGCATCGGTGTTGCTATGTCTGTGTCTGAAAATGATGTGTAAAATTTAATAAAGAATTGTGATACAAAAACATGATTTTAAACCATTGTGGCAACAGACTGGCACACTGCTAAGTGCCAGCGTCAAGGGCAAGGATTTTGGAACTATAAGAACAGTTGATGTCCTGTCCCAGATTGAGGTTGGGTTTGGTGAGGCTGTTAGGTTACTCTTTTTCTTAGGTAAGAGATCTCTCTCTAGGTACCAACTAACACAGAAATAGACTCTTCCATACTTTGAAATATGGCTACAAAAATTGAGGGAGTTAAAGGTATGTAACACAATATGTTACTGCTATATGGATTGTTTTTTCAAAATACGATGTAGTATGTATGTGTAAAAAAAGCAATAAAGAATTGATAATAAAAAACTACGGCTCCAGTATATGAGGCTATAATTTTGTTCAGGCAGTGCCTGATATGTAAAAATATAAGTGCTGGGGCCCTCGTCAGGAGTCCATTGGAGCTTGCACCACACATTGCCCCTACCAGCACCAATACAACTACCATCCATCCATCACAGCTGTACCATTATGACACCCAAAGCTATACGAATGGCTTGGGAAGCAGGTTTTAGTCATTATTAATACATATTGATAAATTGTACTAATCTCTAAATTAGACAAACCTCGTACCCATGTGGCAGACTGTCAGAGGTGCCGGTGTTTATAATAAAGTGCCTGGGCGGAGCACCGGCTCAAATTAAGCATTAACAGTCGGCTCCAGGAACAAGATGCCACCTCTAGCTTCCACACATCTAGCAACTGCAACCTCAGAACCCACTGTTTGCTCAGTCCCTGTGGCCCAATGAAGCAGCCCTCCTAGCCTTCTTTCTGCACATTGAGCTCTCTGTCAAGAACATACCAAATCCTGTGACCCTTGAACCCACAGTGCACAACATTCAGGCATGCACTTAGGTCTCGAGCAACAGCGTATTTCCCTTCATTTACTTATTTCCCCATAGGCTGTTCCCTCAATCCTCTCACTGCAGGGGCATAGAATAATTGCTAGAGTAGGCTTCCCAAACAGGCAATAATTGTGATTTACCAATGTGGTTTCAGGGTTCTTGCAACAAAGGCCAAGTATGAAATTCACCCAGGGACAGGATGCTTGGGAGATACCAGTGCAACTAACACTCACAAGGAATTACTTGAATGCAGAGTTCGTATGTTTTCTTTACCACAACTCAACTCCCAGCTTTTATTGAACTGTGCAAAAACAAAGGTCTGAAGTGTGACTCTAAAACCAAAATAAAAGGATTTGAAACAAGTGTTATAGCCTACAGGGAATCTCAAAAGTCGGTCCTGGAGGGCTGAAACCATGTCAGGTTTTTAGGATAACTACATTTATCCAAATGGGGATATGCTAAAAGTCGGGCAGGAATCTGGCGTTCCAGGACCAACTTTATAGAACCCTGACCTATGGGGAGGGGAGGCAGGCCCACATTGGCCCCATTCTAGAGGCAAATTTAGGCATAATTCTTCCATGAGGAGTAGAAGTTGTAGACTCTATAGCTGGAGATAAAGATGTTAGTCCTCAAGGAACAAAGATAAGCTTTTCACCTCAATTCTGATAATCAGTCTGCTTGATCTTTTGATGACACATTATCTCCTAATTCTTTAACTCATCAACTGTTAAACTTCTATTGGATTATCATACCCTGTAGCAATGTTTTGCACAAATACATGGATGAGCAAGAGGTTTGACATGACGGAATATTTGACCGGTGTAGTGGAACCTGGCCTGTGTTCTTGCTCCTGCTTTATATGACAAATATATGGCCAACTTTGCTCCATTATTGGCAAAAGTGACCATATTTCTTTCATTTTCAGAGAATCAAAGCTGCTCTGGAGATTCATGTGCCCATCTGTGACTTTGAAGGATAAGAAACTGCGACCATCTGTGGATCAATTTAAGAGAAGCTGCATTTAGAAAAATGCATATAATCTCTCGGATCTCACTGACTGCAGTTGGACAAGGGTGAGATCCCACCCCAACTCCATTAATGAGGATGTATGGGACAGTTTTTTTTTAGGGAAGTTTATATGGACTTTCCTGGTGTCAACCTCTGTGGTTAAGATCTAGCCACTGACTCTGAGATGATTCTAATTAACTACGGTCCGCCCTTTTTTAGTGGGATCGAGTCTTCAATTAGGGCAATTTGGGCTTCCAGTACAATGGGCCTGGATGAAGTCCTGATTTCAGTCATAAATTGGTAAATGAAACTGTGGGCTCAGATTTTGCTACCCGTCTTTGCATACTGTTATAACCATTCACCTGTGCCCTTGTCTTGGGCCGGAAGTATTAGTGTTCCTTTTTTTAAAAAATGGTGATCGCAATCTACCCAACAACTATCAATAAATTGCACTTCTAGCCACCATGGACAAGGTTTTTACTAGATGCCAGTTGGAGAATCGTAATTCCTGGGTTGAGGAAAGCACGATTATCCCCTTACAACTAGTGGGTTTTGGGAAAAAGCACTGCACTTTAAAAAACATTGCAGCTTTGCAACTCATTTCCCAAAAATAGGTCATCATGAGGCAGTGCCCTGTGTATGCTGCCTTGATAGATTTTTCAACAGAAATTGATAAAAAAAATTGCTAATCTTGGGATGCCTAGTATTCCATTACACCTGATTATTGCTTTACACTCTTCATCCTGGTGTCAAATAATGTTAGATGGTGATTGAGGCTATCTTCAGTTATCCTTACAAATACTGGTCTGAAGCAAGGGTGCCTGTTTTTGCCTCTGCTCTTTTCACTCTATAGATCAGATCTCCCCAGTTTTTTATCTAAAAGCACAGGTTTCCCTCCCTGTATGAGCGCTCGTCGAGGGATCTGCCTATTTTATGTGGACAGCACTGTGACACTGGCTTAGTCCATTGCCTAGGTGCCCTACAACAGTATGCTAAAGCAAATGTTTTTCAAATGAACCCAACAAAAAGAGAGATATTCTGTTTTTGAAATAATGAAATAATTATCTCTCAGCGCTCTTAGCGTGAGGATAATTATCGCCGGCCAACTCTAAATTTTATCGCGGAGATAGCGTGCTATTAGCAACGCTTATCTCCAAAGCGATAAAATTCAGAGCGCAAGGTGCCAATTGTGAGATTATCGCTGGAAATACAGCGATAATCCCTCAAGGTTTGGCCATAGCTTGCTCATAGGGATAGACATACTTAGCCATGATGTTAATGAAACTAACAATGGGACCTTCTGCTTGACAGCACCTGATTCTAATGTTGCCCTTTAAAGTGTTTCCCTCAATGAAATGTTATCAAACATAGATTAAGGGGATGTGTGCATTCTGGATAGCACCCACTGTTACAATGCTAGTTCCCTGGGGAATTTAGTCAAATGAATAGAACAAAAGCAAAGATGCACCACATATTCATGAAACAATCCAATAGTAACAATGTGTATAAGTCAAATCCAATTCAAAAAGACAGAGTATTCCTCGATTTTAGTCTCTTTATTCCAAGTTCAATTGACAATATAGTGCGATACAGCCGACGCGTTTCGTCCTGAAACAGGACTTCTTCAGGGCTGTTAAAAATACATATATACATATGATTACAAATACAAAAATACATAACAATTGAAAATGTCATACATTTAAAAATGATCTAACAGACAAAGCCTACACTACAACAAACATTTCTCATAAATTTCCAATTTCAGAAAAGTGAATTATAGCCAACCACAACTATCATGGAGGTTATTAAGTTATTCCATATATACATAAGGTCTCAATGGACCCCACTTTAAAAACACAAGGCTATACAATATTGCATTTTGTATTTGGGATAATCTCCCTAGCATCATCTTGCATGAGCATCATGTAGTCAAAGGATCTTAAGAAGGAAAGAAGGGAGGAAACAAAGAAATAAGTCTACACTATCATGTGTTGTATTTATTCGATCTATATTAATTATTTAGAGAGGGTAGAAAAGTAATTATAGATTAGATGCATAATCCACCTTGATATCCAAGCGATGGCATGAAAAGGGTTGGTGTGTATTATACCTACCAAGTTGTGAAAAAAGGATGGGCTTGCTTCTGTCTGTAGTAATTCATATGGTGGGGACAAAGAATCTCCTATGTAGTTTCTTATCGTCCATACAGAGTTATCTGTGATACGAAACAAAAACTATCAGTTGTAAATGGTATACGTATTATTTATGTTTATATAGCATATAGATGGGCACGGGTTGTTTTTTAAGCAGGCATAACTATGTCAACATAGAGACAATTTTATCCCTATGGAGAAGTATATCTTATTTGATTTAAAGTTTATTACTAGGAGCATGTTGTTAATCCATGTATAACATACCTGCTCTATGTCTGAAATGTCCTGGACCATGAATTTTTCAGAATTTTTTCACTAATATTAATAACGGGATGTAGTCCACTCATAAATTAGAGAAAAGAGATAAACAGATCTGGAATAATAGAACAGACCAATAGATAAGTCATAATATATTATATCAAAACCTCTCATACGCACTACAATGTACTGGACACCTAGTTGTATAGATGTGTCCGGACCACAACTCTTTCTCTAATGTCATAGCTGCTGAATATAATATACCTAAGTTCTCTCATAGGGCTACAGCACGCTCGACCTTTAACCATCCCAGTATCACCCGGCTATACTTACTCCTTTATTGTGAGTAACAATCAAATTGGGGTACATATAGATCACTATGCCCCAAAGATTTGAATAATTCATGATTATAGGCCAGCCTGCATTCCCAATCCGTAACATCCAAGGCGGTCCTAAGCCGTCCAACCCCTTTGTTAATAGCCACCCTGTATTAAAGACCGACCATATATACCAGTTGTCATAGAATAACACGCCCATGTCTAAGCAACATCCCGTCACAGAGTGTAATGATGTTTTAAGCGGTACCTATCTGAAAGAGAGAGTTAGAAGATCCTCTCTCTTAATTACAAGCCCCAGTAAAATTACACCAGAACATAGAGTGGAGATTACGGTACCTCCAATCCTACTAACACAAGAGTTCCCGCATGCGCTTACCGCAATATGCTAGTCGCGATCAAATAACAGCAAACAGTCTGCAACAAAAACGTAGGTCCCTCGATCCGGCAACCTCCTACACAGAAGCACTTCCATTATATAGTTTAAAGTAACCCGGTAAATATCGAACACCTGTGATAGGTCACAGAGTCATGCCCCCTTATCGGTCACATGACAGTCAGCGCGAAAATCGTGGCCATCTTAAGTTGTGTTTAAATCCCATGAAGAGGTAGAGAGAAAACGGCAATATATACGAAAGCGGCCTACCAGTCCGACATCTATATTATAGATTCGATATACTTCGTTTACATAAGAGAGTGCTAATATTCTTGTAATTAATTCACAGTGTGGTACTCTCCTGATGTGAGCCCCTTTGTAAAGTCACGAAATAACGCATCCTTGTAAGTCACATGACCACCAGCGCAAACGTCGTAGCCATCTTAGAATGTGTAAGACACCCCTACGGAGGTAGAAGATAACGGAAATGTATTACAGAATGGCCTGGTTTTGTACGTAATATTTAATGAACCTCAAAAAGATTTACTGGTTGTGTATAAAACGAGAAGTACACGTTATACACATCCAAATCTAATTATCGTTCAAGGCCAATAAACTCCAGACCTTGCTTATATTTCTATTAGAGGCTTGGGGCAACATTGGGCAACCCTCACTTGCCTGCCATTGCATTTCACTCTTAATAAGGAAACCAGTATCCCATCAGGTGCTATTGGAGGGAACACCTGTTTCTAGATCTAGCCACCCATGAGTGTGGGTGGAAGGAAGTTGCTACAACTATGTGATTTCCTACCACAGGCGATTGGGGATCATTTTCTGTTATATCAAATGAATGCTGACACTACACAGCTTCTGCTTGATTTCCATAGAACCCTGATAAGGCTATCTATAGGGCAATAAACGTTGAGAGAAAGAGAATTGTCTTTGCCTCAATAGTAATACAATATAATTTCTTTTGTGAGGTTGCTAAATAATTAACCCTCTTACTTGGGTAGAGCCATCGTCTTTGAGGCAACCACTAGCTACAATGAATGCTGCTACTAATCGTAGGTGATACCTTATTGTTTGAACCTAAACTCTATTTAACGTTGTTTGAATTTTAGTAAATTGATATTCAAGTATGTTTCATCCATATTACAGTACTGTTGGTTTATTAAAATCTGCCCTATAAGTTGTTCTTAATATGTAGCCTATCCCATTTTATGTTTAAATCAATAATAACTAATACAATCCCACCATAAGGGAAAATGCCCTCATTAGTGCAAATATATAAACAATGATAAACACCTGCACAACCATAAACTAAAATGCCATTCAAATAAAGAAAAGCAAATCTGTTATATATATTTATGAATGTGTTAACACAATGTATCTTTGTCATAGAAGGTATCAGCAAGAAAGAGAGGTCTATGAATATTTTGTTTGAGTTTTGATATTGAGAGATGTCACCAAAACATTGTTTCTTCTTCCTCGTGTTTCCTCCAGTTTGTGGGTTTTGATTAAAACTGCAGGGTTTAGAAGCATGTTTTGGAATGGATCTCGCTACTGTATACACTGTAGGAAATCTGGAAACATTGAAATCATATTTGATGTCTGGCCATATATAATTGTTTAACTGATTAGTCGATTAGGGAAATGGCTGGCTCTTAAGAATAAGGGCCAATATGAACTATCACATTTTCACTCAGATGCAGAACACCTTTTATCAGCCCCCTGTTTAGGTCTTGCCTGAGCAGCGTGCATGCGCTGCACTGAGAGACTTATTGTAAGGGGGCTTCAAAAAGCTGACCATGCGCTCGTGCGTGTGTGGCCTATTGCTTGCGGTTACCCGCACGGGCGCCATATGTTTTGAATTATCGTACCCAGACACGGGCGCAATAATTAAAAACATATGGCCTGGTGTTCATTCTCGCGCGCACGGGCTTATTTTAATTATCTCGCGCCATACCCGCTTTCACTTTCGTAGAAGCAGGCGCGCTGTCCCAGACTCGCCTTCATTGGCAAGCCAGTGCTTCATGAGGCAGACCCCGATAACTCATTGCCGTGCGTGTCTCCAAAGATATGGTGGCTGGCTCCAGATATGAGGCTCGCAAAGAGGCCTTTCTTTAACGAAGTGTTCTTTTTTCCAGTTTTACACAGCAGAAACTCGACCCGAAGGTATCGGAGCGCTTTACTTAAACACCCCCATTCTGTTTTGAAAGTACGTGGAGATTAAGTGATGTGCCTGGAATCACAGGGCGTTGAGATGACGCCGAGACGCGAACCTGGTTCCCCACGTCGACAGTCTGCAGCTCTGGCCGTTTCGCCTGTGCTATTGCAGTTGAGTAATATTACCTGTGACTCTTGGTGAGTATTATGAAAGAGCTCAGTGGGACACTTTCTTCGTGGTTTTCTACAATGGCTTTTAGAAAAAGTTATTTATTCACTAGTTATTGTTGGTTTTCCTGAGGGGGCATCCTCCACGCACGAGAAGGCAGAAGTGAGTGGTGTTGAAATCTCCCGTTAATTATAAGGCAACGCGTCTTTGTTTGAAATGCTTCAGAGCACATCTCGCGCCACCTCCCTGTCCTCGGGGCAGCCTTGGATCAGTCTCTTTCTAGTTTGCTGGCTTCATTCTTTACCCCGCTCCTGTCTCGAAGGCTAGCATTAGCTCCGAATTGATTGGTTGCAGGGAGTCTTAGGGGCTGGGGGTTGTAATTTCACATCCAGGGCTCTGATTGCAAAGAGCTGCAAAACGAACAGTTTATGAAGTGTCAATTGCGGCCTCCTCCTAAAGACATGCTCCACAGGGTTTCTAAGAGTCGAACTGTTGCCGTGCTCTGTAATTATTTCCCACACTCTGGGGCAGATTTATGTTGCACTTGGCCACTTTTGCGCCGCCGTTGCGTCACTTTTGTGATGCAGCAGCGGCGCAAATCCTGCGCCATGGTGCGGGGTATTTACAACGTGACGCATCTGGGAGATGCGTCACGTTGTAAAGCCCTGCGCCACATGTAGGCGTTCCAGGGCAGGTGGGGGCGTTCCGGCGCAGGAACGCCTCCTAAAAGTGGCTGAGTGAAATCTACAAGATTTCACTCAGTCACTTTTAGGCCCAAGCTGCGTCAAAACCCTGCGCCTGCTTGAAGCAGGCGTAAGGATTGACGCAGCATTGTGCAGATAGGGCCCCCCAGAACATTGCTGGAGCTGCGTCGCGCTTGCGACGCAACTCCAGCAATGCGCCACTTTTACAGCACAGATGCGTCACGCATCTGTGCCGTTTTTGCCCCATGGTGCGCCGCATTATAAATGCGGCGCATCCATGGTGGCGCAGCTGTGGCGCATAATAACTGGCGCATCCCTGCTGATATGCAGGGATGCGCCAGTTATCATAAATCTGCCCCTCTGTTTTCTTTTACCCACCTTCCCTTCTTCCAATCACTGCCCGCCGCCCCCTCGCAGAGATTGGCAGGGTGTGGAGCCTCTCATTAGAGGCTCTTTCTGCTCGCCTCGGGCTGGGCATTTCAAACAGGTGGCGGGGTGGATTCACGCACACAGCTAATCCACAGAGAAGCTCAAATCGTGCTACTCGTACGTATCCCCTATCGTTGCAGGCAGATTAGCGACTATCACATTGCTATGCAGGACAATTGGCTCACATACATTCACCTACCACTCTTTAAGTGTATAGTTGGTTTTCCAGCCTGTGGTGTCCTAAAAAGCAGTTCAGTGGTACTATTTTGCAATGCAACCTGTATCAGTCACTTCTTGTACACCTGTACATTAAAAAAATACACTTGCAAAAGTCAGTCACTGTTACCTATCTAATCTAGTGTCATAGTAGACCTCCTTTTGCACAAGTTCCTTGATAAATGTGGGTAATCTCATTTTGGCCACTTCGTGGCTAAAAGCGTTCACTTTGTGTGTGGTTATTTTTTACTTAGACTGTCTTTTCCAACAGACATCTCGACTCGCAATTTTTACATTTGCCCAAGGGCATCTTGGGGTCTCAGAGGGAAAGGTTCATTGATAACATGAAAAGGCCACTTCGAACAGAGCACTGTTTGCCTGCCGGCCCGCCCATCTCCCTGGTTTCTAGCATAATTTCGCTATCAAAGTAATGCTAGTGATAAATTGTGAGAAATATCGAAGCCAGTCTGTTAGCCATTTTAAGCCTAAAATTCGCCTACAGCGCACGCACACCATGCATGCATTTACACGCTCTCCCTAAGAAAAGGTTATGAATTTTTTTTTACTTTTCCCAATGTGAACTCTTGCGTAAATAATGCATTAATGCATGCTCACCAGAAAATGTAATTTAAATTAAATCTGAGGTCACCTCGCCATTAATTCAAACAAGTAGCCTTTCTGAAGCTTTTCTTCAAAACAAAGTAGCTTGAAGCTTCACTCAGGACCTAAATGGCTTAGCCAATGTTTGTTTACCAATGTGGTACAACTTCCCAGATGCTGAGCAGCATAGCTAAAGAAGAAAAACAAGCATTGGCATAACCAATAGGTCTCGCCTTTGGGACCTTATAAGTGTTTAGCCATGCAACAGTTGATGTTGTTGCATCAAGGATATTGTGCTGGATAACTAAACACTTAAAAGGTCACAAAGGCAAGACCTATTGGCTATGCCAATGGTTGTTTAACAAGTCATCATGTATTGTAGGTCAACTGCCAAACAACCCAGGCTTCAAACATGCATTGCAAGGTGTAGTGACAGATACAGATTTTTGACCGCTCGGGCTCTTGGCTCATACATGCCAACTGTTGTATGTGAATCACTATTGGTGTACCATAAGCCGAAGGCCTAGCCTCAATTGCAGCAAGAAAGCAACATTACCTTTCCAGAATGCAAGCAATAGTCAGATTAACATTAGGGATGTAAGCACCTTTGTCTCAATTCACAAGGCGTATGGACATCTGCACCTCCGACTTTGGTCTTGCATGCGGCAGGCACCCCCTGAGAGAGATACCATGGCAGATGATGACTACTCCCACACTACGCACTGTCCTAATGAAAGACCAATGTATCCACACTCCACACACAGAAGTCCTTGCTCGAGGTATGCTTGCATGGGATGCCCTTGACACTTATGTACACAACAACCCATAAGTACAAAGGTTGCACTCACATACGACTCATTGGTCTGAGCTGTGGCATATCATTCACATAACTGCCGCAAGTCAGAAGAGTGCCGGTTCTACGTGAGCCACCAACGCAAGGGCAGAACATCCCAGGCACATGCACAACGCCTGTCACGTGGAACTGTACCGTGTCCGAGTGCTGCCAGTTAGTGTCTGATGCATTGGTCTGCATGTTGTGACCCTTGTCTTGCCCGTACTGACATGCACATGCTAATTAAGTCTACGCAACTTCACTAGTGTTCAACTGTGATGAGTGTTGATTAGAATGACAAATCGTGTGCCTCAATGAGCATTGTCCGTACACAGTGAGGGACTGACTGATGCATGTCACTTAGGGTGAATCCCTATTGCCTGCTCCACCTCTGTGACCCATACATTGTGGTTGGGATAGTTGCTGATAGACCTGTGCTCTTACGTGTCTTCAGCAATGTGAGTATGGTGTCCAACTTCTGGCCATGTGGATCAATATGATCCATCACTACAGGCTGTGTCCACCCCGTTGACTGTGAGTAGGTTTGCAAATAGATGTTCTGTTGTCAAATGTGATGGGAGACACTACTTTAGGCCTGCCAACTACTTTGACATTTAACACACAGCCCTATTTCTAAAATTGGGTGGGGCAAAGTTGTGAAATTGCGCGATTGTTGTTTCAGAGCAATGAGGCCACAGCTAGTGCACACATTCCCAGTTATCTCACTGCCTGTGTGTGTCGCGGTCACACATGTGCACTGCTTTCATTTCCCAGGGTGTACCTTTTTTTGCAACCAATGTCCTTAAAGTCATCCATACTTTCATACTTGATCGATTATGGACATGACACATCTGTGTGATTTTGAATGATTTATTCACATTCGGTAGAGTGTCGGAGTTGGAGCAGTACATGGCCATGCAAACCCCACATTACATTGAAGCCCAGTGGAGGGCCAGCCAGATGCATTTAGGGATTGACAAGTACATCGGAAGAGTACAGTCCGCAGTCTGATTGCTGTGTCATTGTTAAGGCAGACAAAATATGGCAATCCATGTCGAGGTCCAAGGTGAGTGTCGCAGAGTGTTTCAGGGGACAGTGGGAGGTGTTGTTACAGGGCATGATGCAGAGGGCAGAACCAAGCTGAAACAGGGCATATGGCAGAGACGATTGCAACTGGCTCCTTCTTAATACACAGGTGGAATCACCCGCATCTTCATACTCTATGTCATCTGTCTGACATGTGGGTGCTGATGTTTGGTCTACAGCACTGTGTGCCACTGACATATCAGGGGACCGGAGATGTGTGTGTGGAAGTACCAGCAGCATTCATCAGAAACTGCCTTAGTGGCAGCAATGCGATGATGAGGATCTGCAGTGCATGGAAGATACCGAAAACTTCTCGCTGGTGTGCATCCGTGGCAGTCATTCTTTCCGCATGCATCCGCTCCATGTTCTCTATTATCCTCAGCATCTGTGCCAACTCTCGACTGACATCGCTGAGGCCACTCTGACTAGACAGTTGTTCTCCTCTCAGAGGCATGACTCCAGCAGTGCCGGGCATGGATTGTTTGACATCATGGAGCAAACTGTGGGTGTCTGTTAGGGAGTGTAAGTGGTCCCTGATGTGACTTAGACACCCACGTATGTCATCTAGTTTGGCTTCCATGTGGTCAAACCCCACCCGCACCTGTTCAGCCACCTCCTTCTGACAATCTAACACCTGGCCTTGGAATGCGATGTGTTCTTCGGTGAGGTGCTGGGAGCCAGCCGTGGTGGTGGGTGCTTCCTGCTGTGTGGTCTGTGCAGGTGGTGGGGTCTCCTCGATGCAGCTGGGCTGCCCTGCTCCTGGAGATGGGTTGCCGTAGCTGTCCATGAGCTGTTGGAGGGTGTCGATGGTGAGGAGGTCCTCTTCATCATCAGTGAAGAGTTGTTGGGTCTGCTCTGCAGGAGGTGTTGATTGTCCCTCTGCAATGTGAATGGGAGATGCAGTTTAAAATTGTGTCGACATGTATGTTGATGCATTGTTTAAGTTTACATACAGACTGCATGACAATGTACATTGTGACTGTTTGGGAGTAGCTGACTTTTTGATGAGGGACAGTGGACATTTGAACATCACGGATGTGAGGTTGTACACATACATTATCATCTCACAGTTTCCTGCTATGCCAGATGTGATTGGCCAGTTTCTACTCACAAGCGGAACCAGTTGTGTACTCTGTTCTGTGGTGAGAGTGTTGCACTTGTACCACATTGTTGTCGATGTTGATGTGCTATTATTGCTATGTGTGTGTGCTGCATTGTAGAAGAGTAGCCCCTTCAGCTGTGTATTTTCTGCCCCCTATCCCTTTCATGCGGTGTGCCTTTGACTTCTGTGCTTTTACAGTGCTGAGATGTTGCAGACTTGGCTAATTTTGACTCTAGTTGGGATCTTGGACTCTGGGGCATGGTTTATCCGCAGATGAGTTGTTGAGGTCAGGGTTTGTTTGTGCACGTGGACGTGTCAGAGTGTATCCTGCTCCTTTCAGGATGTGTTCCACACTCAGCCACCTGTGTCGTGGCGTGCATCATGTCATGATAATTGGACTGCAGCCATGCTATTCGTCATGCAGTGTCACTTGCATTGTCAGTGTAGCTCACAGACATGCAGCTTTGCTTGTTTTAACACCTGTGCATGGGTTGGTTGTGAGATTGGTGCTGTGTGGGGAGGGACCCCTTTGTGCCCAGAGTGGACGTGGGCCTACTTGCTGTTTGTATGTGTGCTGCAGTGTGCCAAGTGGATCAGGTACATGATCCAGAGTCATTGTGGGTATGCAGTGTGCTCTACTTAATTGTGCATGTGTGCCATTGTGCCCATCAATCCACATCCCCCCAGGCCCTGTTCGGTACTCACCCTGGTGCTGTTGTGTCAGGTCATGTCGAGCAGTGTCCAGACCCCCAACTCCTGCCGTCTCCCCACTGATGACTGTGGACACCATTTCCTCCATCTCATCCAGCTCCTGGTGTTCCGCTGGACTGCCACCTCCAGTCTGCATTGCTGCCTGATGGTTCTCAGAGAGTTTCTTCTTGATTTTGCGCTTTGCGTCATTCCAGCGCCTCTTGACCTCTCCAATAGTCCACCTCCCCACTCCGACTGCATTCACCTTGTCCAGGATGGCCTGCCATATTGCATTTTTATTTGCCAATGACACGTTGGCAGTGACAAACAGTTGTTGGTGGTGTTCTATCACCTCCGTGATGATAATCCTGTTTTCCTGCGGACTGACCCTTGTCTTCCTCTTCTTCTTCTCCTTGCCTCCTGGGGGCTTGTGGGGTTCTGGTCATCCTCTGTACTTGTTCCGGCTTCCTCCATGGTGCTACGCAGTTTAAATTATTTTGTTTGTGTTTTTTCGGTGCTTTTAGAGTATTGCAACTTTTTTAGCGTTCGTGTTTCGCATTTTTTCAGCCTTGCGTTAATTTTAACGCGGTCATTTGAGGCGTTGTCGTGAGACTATCGCATGGTACCGCCGTGTTCAGAATACAACATTAATACGGCGTTATTTTCCCGCAATAGACTGCGATATGCAAAGTTGCGTTAAGCTAATTTTGCGATAATTATCACACATTCTTGAGAATATCCCCCATTGTGTAAAATATTTATGCAGCACACAAACAGTAATAAAGTGAAATCCCACACTAATCTAGAACAGAGAAATTAATACATTTAATTTAATTGACTCCAAAACTACAAAAGCGTTGCACTGCATTGCACGGCGTTGGTTCTGAAGGAGACCACAGCTGGGCTGGCAGAGCACCTTTAGTCCCATTGTCAAGGGTCCAGGAATGGGTAGGCACCCCTTGATGGGGTAGGCCTAATAACAGGCAGGGTTCAAGATGGTTGGAGCCTTTTCTGTCCTTGAGACTCTGATCAACTAGCCCTTGGAGCTACTCCTGTGGTCCTGGGTTCAACGTGCAGGTGGCAGGGACGTAGAGCAGTACTTCTTGCAGCAGAGCAGTCCTTCTTGCAGCAGAGCAACAGAGCAGTCCTTCACCTGAGTCTTTCATAGGTCCATAAGTGATCTGAAGAGTTGGGTCTGAGGGTCCAATATTTATGTCTGGTGCCCACTTTGAAGTAGAATAATCTTCAAAAGTTTCTCCCCAACAGAGGTGTCTGGAATTACCCGCCTCCTTGCCCTGGACATAGTCTCTCTGGGGACACCATAGGTTAATGTCCTTTGTCAGTATGCTGGTCAGTGCCTTTGAAGTGCAAGTGTGGTAGATGACAGATCCATCATCTCATTAAGCCAAGATGGCCCATCCTGCCAAAATTCATACCTTCTAATGTGATGCTGTCTGGTAGAAATATACCAAGGCCAACTCCCAACTACACCTAGTCATGTAACCCACAAACAGCTTGCAGGCACCAAATGGTTAGGACAAGTAAATGCCAACTTTCTAAATGTGTCATTTTCTGAATTTTGACTTATAATCCAACTTCACAATTAAGAGGGTTTTAAATTGCAATTCCTCAGAAATCAAACATGACTTTCCTACCTGCACCCAGTCAAAAGTTAGCATGTATTAAATGCAATAAGGTAACCCAATGCTATCCTATGGACGAGATATGCTTCACAGTAGTGAAAAAAGAAATTGTCCGAGATATGTCAAACTTAGCAATACTTATCCAACTTTTTAACTACAATGCACTATGGGCTGTTTAAGGCCTAACTTAGTGGTGGCTAATATGTATTAAAAATTAGTTTTAGACTAGGCAAGGGGATTATATTGCCAAGTTGAATTGGCAGTTTAGAACCTTTGACTGGGCAGGCCTGAGACATGTGTTAAAGGGCTACTCAAGTAGTTGACACAATAAGTCCTGCAGGCCCACTACTAGCATTTAATGTACATGCCCTTTGTGTATAGTATACCCTTTTACTAGGGATTTATAAGAACATGAAATAGGCCAATCAGTTGGAAGCCAATCTTACCATGTTTTAGGATGTGAGAACAAGCATTTTAGTGCTGGTTAGCAGTTGTAAAAGGCAGGGTCCTAAGGTCAAGAAAATTGATTTCAGAGAAATAGGATGTTGACGGCAAAAAGTTTGGGGGTAGACCACCCTATGTCTGACAAATCTAACAATGTACAAACATCTACTGTGGTGATTAGCTCACTTAGAAAAATTGACACGAGAGAGTTTGGAAAAAAACACCTCTCATCCAACTTTACATTTGACATCTTTCAATAGTATGAGGAACCCCTCAAAATTCAAAACTCTGCCCAGGGTAATTGAGCTGTATGTCTTTTTTTATTTTAGGAAGAGGGATACAATACAACAAAAAAAAGAATGGGTTGTTATACTTCAAACTGTACAATGTATTAATCCCATGGATCGGCCAACCCTTATGACAACATAAATCATATTTCTTTCATTCTTGTTTCTAAAATGATAGTCATTAAATCACTTAATGAAAATATTTGTGTTTATTTTGTGCACCCTATTAAGTGACTTGTGAAAGGGAGCCTAAATTTGCTTGCCCCTTTTCCTTGCTCTTTTCTCCTTGCAGTTAAATAATTCCTTCTCTAAAAAGTAGCTAGATATATAATGAGACAGCCATTGTTAAAAAGTCAGGTGATCTGGTCTCTGCCATTCAGCTGCTATACAGATTCTAGCATTGGTGATTGTGATGCAAACAGAATAATACCTCTCTGAGGAGATAAGTGTTGATTTAGCTACTACGAGCACTATAAGTGTAGTCTAAGCTACAATTGCATATTTGGGCCCAGATTTACTATGATTTTTTGTTGGGGCTGCAACACTTTTGTGGCAAAGCCGTGAGTCAAAATAATTTTTGCCACTTACTAAGCTATGCAAAGCCAGTTTGCAAGGCTGTGTGGTTTATAAGAGAGCAATGCAACACAGCACATATTGACAGATCTAGAATCTCCATTTACCATATCAGGGTTTAATATGTTTTAAAAATCTGAACCTCTAAAATTAAGACCTTCAAATGCTAAAGTTGCTGAGGAGAGACTCAAAACGTAAGTGATGGTCTTTATTCTAATTAAAGTTGCCAAGTGACCTCCAGTGCTTTACCCTCCTTAATCATCCGTCCACTCACCTACATTCCATGCATTCAAGCTCTCATGAATCCTTGGAATGTATCAACCCCAATATGTATCCCACCCCTTTACAAAGAAAAATTAACTAGCAATACAATATAAACTACAAACAAAACAAACATGAATGGCAGAGGGAAAGTTCAAGCAAATATCATGCACTAGAATCAAAATGTCATGACAATTATCCAACAATATAATTAGGCTATCCTGTTTTAGGTTTAGACCTATAAAACCCCACCGAAAGGAAAATAGCCCTCACCAGTGTAAACATATAAACACTGAAAAAACACCTGCGCAATAACAAACTAAATGCCATTCAAATACAGGAATAGGAGAGTGAAAATAATTTTTAGTTCTTCCTGAGGGGGCCAATCAAACGTAACTTTGCTGTACAAGGTAGCAGCAAGAAAGACTGGTCTGACATTATTCTGCTTGAGTTTTCTTGTTTAGGGATGCCAAAAAAATATTGTTTCTTCCTTTTGATTTTTTCAGTTTTGTGGTCTTTGGTCCAAAGAGGCAGGGTTTAAAAGCATGTTTTAGGTCTTATTTAATTATTTTATAAACTGTAGAGAATCAAGAAATATCAAAATCATATTTGATATTTTGGCTATGTTTGATTCTTTCATTGATAGGTAGAATCATTCCCAATATGTATCATCACATTTACCCATCGAGAATGGGTGAAACCCTTTGATACATCAGCTCCCTTTTCTAGCAAATCAATATTGATAGGTGAATAGCCAAAAACCCCAGGCTTTAAACATTCAATGCAAGGTATAGTGACTGGTATATGCGAAAATAATGCTGACAATACGCATTTAGGATAGTGGTGAAAAGATGACACCTGACTTTTGGAAAACCTGGAATGAAGTATCACTTGGAATGCTTCTGCAAAAAGTTCATACCAAGTTCAACAAAATTTGGAGTGAAATGTTTGTATTTTCAGTGATTCAACTACATATACGAAAATGTTGTGTGATGAACTGTCAAAAATCGATACATGAGCTGAAGTGCCTCCCTCTAATAGATCCTTGCCACTTGCTAAATGATATACTGAAAGCATCTTTACAATCTTCAGAGTTAATGAAGAATGGTATTGACTCTGTAGTCCATTCTGGTCATGGCAACTGTGTGAATGCTATATTATCCATGCGGTGACCATTTGCAGAGTTTTTGCTTAGTGATGATGGCAAAGGCAAGAAATGTAAGGATCTTCAGGCGCATATGGATAGTGATGTGCAAAAAAGTACAGTCTAGAGCATTCTTAGATTTTTACGGGACAACATGACGACTGTAGTGGACATAATCAAAAAACTAGAGTCTGAAAACACTCTTGTTTACCAAATGTTCAGTGTTAATTTGTGGCGATGTGAAACAACTCCTTGAGAGTAGGCTGGGTGAAACTTTAAGAGACTGTGGCACTGGAACATGTTCCATGTTAGAATGCTTGCCATTTGGTATGCAAAGAAATGTTGAGGAGCAGTTCAGGAAATTGTATTTTACAATGGATGAGAAATGGGTTGCAATGATGCATAGAAATGCCCCTTTACCAACCATGGCATTTGAAGTCAATGAAGCCTCACTGTGTTACTGTGCACAAGTTCTAGATCCCTTCCATTAAGGTGAATTTTCTCCGGACTTTGAAAAGTACTGCCTCATTTTTGATCGCTTTAATTACTCTGAGGGCATGTGCGCCCAGTTCAACGTAAATGTTGCTGAACCTGTCCCAGAGAATCGCAAACTTCTGGTGCATCAGTATTGGCATGGGAAGCTATGTCAGTGACCGGAGTTAGCAAATTGTGTACTGGCTGTTTTGGCATTGCCCGTCTCAAGTGCCAATGCTGAGAGGGCCTTTTCACAGATAAAAATTCACATGAGAAGGAAATAGCAAGCGTGCATGACCAAAGACTCACAGAAGAAGTATTGTATGGTGAACTACAATGTTTGATTTTTAAAAATGTATTTGGACCTCATACACACTGTACGTAAACTGTCTATATACTATGCACTATCAGTGCAGAAAGCAAGCAATAATAAAAGCAAGGCTTTCCAGAAACACTGGCGAAACACTGTTTCTGTTGTTTTTAATGGCGCGTAAATGTGTAACCACTGTTTTTTTAAGGTATTGAAATCACTGAAAAAGCCCCACCAGACTTTACAAAAGATAGAAACTCAAAACCGGAATGCCTAAATATAATCATCTAAATGGTCAGGCAAATGCTTGGAGACTGATTATGTCCTAGAACTGACTATAACAAAGGACGCAGATCTTCGGCACTTTGTTGACCATTGACGTCACCCAGGCAGTTACGCACCATGTCAACTGTATCATCGGAAATCAATATAATTCTGTCTTTAATCTAAATGTGACCATCACTAGTACATACTATATGGGACAACGTAAGCACTATGTGGACCGCAGGAAGATATCTAGATTCACTGTTTATCACTTGTCTGGCTTTCTTTTCCTCTCCTAATATCCTTCCTGTAGTTTCATAAAAACATTGCTATGATGAACCTTGTCTCAATAGCTGCCCAAGACCTTCTTTTCAATATCCACTGCCCTCTTCAACTAAGGGGAATCAATAATTAAATGTCCCATCCAATTCCTGTTCAACTTAGATTACAGAACTAGACCCTTAGCAGAATTAAAGGAGTGACACTAGTTGTTTCATTAGGTGTCAACACATGCCCAATACATTCCAGAAGTTTCTTCCACTTCAAAGCTGGCAACAGATATAAAAATAGGACCCTTGAACCCACCCTTCAGTACACTGCTGGACCTGTGGATGCTACAGAAGAAGGACTTCTCTTCTAGTGCCAGGGGACGGTTCTGCTGATTGAGCTCTGCCCTGCTCTTTGAGAAGGAAGTCTGGACCTGCGCCCTTCATCTCAGTCAGAGTGATTCCAAGCAACAGTTGTCTGACCTCCTGTTCAGAGCAACACAGATATAACAAGCTCCAGAGGCCTCCCTGCAACTGCCCAGCTTACCGTCTGAACTGGACCTGGCTGGGCCTGCAACTGGACCTGCCTGAGTTCTGCAGTCCTCTGCTGGAGTGGGTTCCTGATCCTGGCAGGTCTCTGACAAGGGTTGTTGCTAGACCCATCCACTAAATTTGCAGGATGTCCTTCAACGAGACAGGGGCTTAGTACGTACGAGAGTGCAACAGGCTTGATACATTCATGGTACGTTATAGGGAACCAGAGAAGCCAAGGAGCACATGAAACATTCAATACAGTCATCCCTGTTGTGGGGGCAGATGAGAGGTCAGTGGTATTGGTCACTGACTATAAACTGCTCCGTGGTGCTTCCCCCTTGGGCTTCAGAACGGTGTGTTACTTTTAACATCCACGCCACATATGGTGAGGGGTTCCAACACAGCTGAGACAACGGGACGCAGTGTCATGATTTATTGAAGCCAGCCCCCTTACGTTTAAACCATTTATTTGAACTTTATTGACAAGGAGGCCATTTTAAACTCTTCCTGCCTAATATTATTCTGCATAATAAGAAATAAAAGTTGGTTAGTTGGTAACATTGGTTTGGAGACTCAGAGAGAGAGTCATAAACATTCGGATCTTTAAAGTTTGAAACCACAAAAAGTGTTTTACTGACTTTTACTGACTTTTACAAGGGGATTTCCTCTGGATACCCAATCAAAATCTGCAAGGATTGTGTTATGGCTGTCTTTTTTAAATAGTGATTTAGTACCAGATGTTTCGATGGTTTCCAACTGAATTGTGGTCGCAAGCGATTGAAATGTTACTGCTCCCCAATTTGGGGTGGTAACTTATTTTGTGTAAGGAGGGGGTCCCATTGGATCCATTCGAGGAAAGGGGTCTTCTTTGGACCCTATCCCCTTTGTGAATTGCGGTGCACTTTCAGAGGGTGTAGGCAGGTGACCAGGGGAGCACTGGCAACTCTCACTGAAACATTTTTTTTTAAGTGAAAACGTTTTGTTTGTTTGTTTTTTTAAGCAGCCCCTCTCATCAAAGTAAATCAGGCTGCATTAAGGGAAAAAACGTTTCTTTTTTCAAAACGAATCGCAGGGATAGTGTTCCGCTGACGCTCCTAGACCACCTTCCCTGTGATTATGGCTAATCACTGATTCGCAATCTGTGGCTTGCCTGGTGAATACTCACTGGGAAGGCCCGGCTGCACCCACTCCAAAACGGAACTTTACAAACTGACCTTTTAGTACAGAGGTCAGTTCTCCAAATAGGTTATTGGTCGCAAAAAGAGTGGTCGAAAATTGTGATCACTTTTGCGACCAGTGTCTTGACACATCTGACCCCACCATCTGTGGAACCATTTTGGGGTCGTGATACATTTGCACCCTTGTGTGTGTGGGGCATGTGTTGAGTCTCAGTGCAGTAATCTCAGCCAGAGCACAAACTTCCCTCGAGCACTGAGAGCTTCTTCATCTAATTGTTGTATAATTGTCTCTGGGGGGCTGAGGATCCAGCCAGGGTAGTACAAATGCTGCCTGCACCAGGGGCTGAGTAGCGCTGGGGCACTATCTCCCATCACGGGCTGTCACAGGGACGTGTGAGGTCTGCACTGTGAAGGCATCTCCGTAGCAGTCAGCATCCTGTGTGTGACAGGTAACGCTGCAGCAGCCCCTATCAGATGCATTCAATAATGGTGTGTTGAAGAGTGGGGCAGTGGGGAGGAAGGAGTGAAAGAATGGGAGGATAGAAAAAAATAAAACATAGGAAAATAAAACAAGGAACATAAAGACAGAAAAAGTAAAAGTGAGACTAATGGCTTCTCAGGCTTCCACCCATATACCGCCCTTCTCCTTTTCCTTTCTTGTGCCGCAAACTCACTGTTGTCTCATTATTTACCGTTATTCTTCATTGTCAGTTGAAATGATGCCAGAAACAGTTGAGTGTCTGTGTTTTATTATCTAGATGTTCTAGTCTGTTGCAAACATTTGCTCCTTATTTTCAATTCTTACTGACATTCTTTCAAATCATTTCAGTATCTTTGTTTCGCTTCTTCACCATACCTCTCTACTGTTTCATATGTGACTTTTTAAAAACATTTTTCCTATGTTAAAAGTGACGCAAACGTGGCGCAAGGGGCTTGTAAATCTGTCCCCATGGTATCTCCAATGTCCTTTTTTTGTTTTCTTCTCTGCCTCTCCTGTTTTTTTTCCTTTCTCCATTCGCTTCCATTGATTTACTTATTCCTTTCTAACATTTATGCTTTCTTTTCCTTTCTTAGGGGCATATCAACAACAACCGGCGATAATTATCTCAAAGCGCACTTAGCGCTAGGATAATTATCGCCGGCTAGCGTTGATTTTTATCGCTGAGATAGCGTGCTATTAGCAACGCTTATCTCAATAGCGATAAAAATCCTCACGCTAAGTGGCTAACGTGAGATTATCGCTGGAAACCCAGCGATAATATCACGTTAGCTTGTTGATAGGGACAGACAAACTTAGCCATGATATCCTCCTTCCATAGGATATCATGGCTAAGTCAGAAAAATACCAGACGTAAAAAAGCAGCGTTAACCGCGGTTAGCGCTGCTTTTTTTGTCTCTAACAGGGTTAGCGATATTCTTGATAATAGGAGAAATGTCGCTTAGCGACACTTCTCCTATTATTTTACTCTGGAACGCCCCCTTTGCATCTCATTAGAGATGCAAGGGGAAGCGTAGAGTAAAAGGGTGCTAACATGCAAATTTGCATGTTAGCACCCTGTTGTAAAGAAGGGGTGCTAGTTTTATCTCTGCTGTTTTGGCTTTTAAAGCCAAAAAAGCAGAGATAAAGCCCTTGTTGATATGCCCCTTGGTTTTCTGTATTTTCTACTACCTTCTGAAATTCTCTCGTTCTGTTACTTATGGTGTAATTATCTAATCATCGTCTTTTTAAACAAAAGAGGAGATGCAACAGAGAAGAGAGACGAAAATATGCAGAAGACTGGAATATATGGAAAGAGCAAACTGAAAAAAGAAACACGGTGCTAGAAGGTGGTCTGAACCATAAGGATGCAACAAATAGAGGTGAAATGCGTTCGTTATGAAAAGAGAATAAAGAAGGAGGAAGTCAAGTCGAGAGTAAATAGAAAAATAGAAAAATAGTGAACATTTTTACAGCGCACATCAGAAAGCGAATCGTCTCTTGGAGGGAGGGGGTAGGTTTAATAATACGGCTACTGCCATTCACCTTCTTAGTGTACTCTACATCGAACTGCCAATGATGAAAGGCTGAGACATGCTTGCAAGCACACGAGCCTGTGATCTGTATATGACTCAGCCTTCTGTGACCACGTGCTCCACCCACCGAGCTATCCTGGCCGAGTTTCACGAAGTTACTTCTGTGACGTTATAATCAGCCTGTGGACCTTTGGTTTTGCGTCTCTCAAAGGCCGCCGAGCTCCTATGCAGCTGGTAGTGTCCTGGTTGTTTGTGGTCGGGGGAACGGTGGTCTTGTTTGTGAATGGTCGCACATTGCCTGGTGTTAACACGCAGGCAGCGCTTTTCATCTGTGGCTGGAATTATCTCAGTCTAGGTGGTGCGAAATGATTCCATTTCCGTTAGCACTATCATGAGTGCATTGTACGGATTGTATTGTAGCGTGTATATAGCGCTTCATACCCCATTGTGGTGCACCGAAGCACATTGTCCGGTGATGAGCACAGCACAGTGGAAGAGTGGTTGGTTGGCAGAGTGTTGTTCTTGCTGTGATCCTATCGGGGAAGCATCTGCGTCTCATGCTTGTGTGAGCACAGAGGTCCTCTCCTCTCGTCTTGTGCAGTGCCTAACAGGGATGGAGAAGGTGGTGGGCGCTTTAGGCGAGCAAAGTTTAATCGCAGCTAGCTTGAGGCAAAATGTAGGCTGCATCATGGGCTCTGTAAGGCTAGACGCACAAGAAGGAGGCAGGGGTCCACCGGGATGGCTGTGGTGGAGCTGGACAAGGAGAGAGAGGGGGGGGGGCGGGATGAAACATGGAGGCCACTACCCCGCACCAGCGGGAAGCAGGTCTGTGGATGCTGTGTGTGTGCCCAGAAAATGAGGGCAATCCAAGGAGGCCGGGTGTTCCATGTCAACACGCGCAAGGCAGAGATGCTGTCGATGGAGGACAGGTATGACAAAGGGGAACAAAGGAAGCGCACTTCAGGCTAGCAACATGAGCCATCTTCAAAGAACAAACGTCAGAAGGTCCTCGCTGGCTGGACTGAAGAAGCCAGAGTTCACACCGACTGCACTCATGCCCCCGAAGACTCCCAACGAAGCACCAGCAGTGGTCGAGCGAGCCCTGGGCGGGTCATGGATTGGGCCCTGGCCCGAATGCGCCCCTACACATGCAAGGGGGAGAGTCGAGGCGCTCGGTGAGTGCTGCCCTGACAGCACAAGAACCAATGAGCCGCCTTGTCTAGCCGCAGTGTCCTTACCCTTCAAACACCCAGAGACGGATGCTGTTTCTAGTGTATATGAGGTGGCATCCTTCAGCCGCACTAGAATTCCCAGCAAGCCGCCCTGCACATCCCATTGTAGGCGGACTTGGAGGCTAAAGATAGACAATGGGACTAGAGGAGACTAGCTTAAGGCTGAGGTGTGGCATAGATTTGATAACAATGATCTGTTCGGTCTTGACCCAGCCCTCTCCCCAGAGCGCGAGGGCTGCCAGGATGGTTTGCACGCCATGTACAGGTCCTTCTGCTACATTATCGCATTGACATTGCACAATGATGCATAGGACAGTAAGCCACTCGGGGGTGGAGGGCAAAGAGACGCTGCTGCTCTCTGTCTAATGGTGCGTGTCAGAGGAGTCCTGGCAGGGTGGACACCCCTCATAGGGGCAGATTTACAAGACCCTTGCGCCACTTTTGCGTTACTTTTCCCATGTTAAAAGTGACGCAAACGTGGCGCAAGGGCCTTGTAAATCTTCCCCCAAGTGTCTAGTGCCAGACATTTTGGTTGGCTCCCACGTGACTCTGGGTCCAAAGTACCATTTGCCAACAATGCCATCGCTAGTTAACTTGTGGTCTCCTTGTAGCCACTGTGTAATCCTGAACTTCTCACATTGGTAGGGATCAGGTAGACTGATACTGTTTACTCTGCACTGATTTATATATCGGAAGATAAGATGCGCATTGGAAGATCACTCTTCCCCACTAAAGAGAGAGTGTGCGCAGCGCTCTGTTTGATAACATCTCTTCCAAGTCACTTGAATTAAAGTCACAATCAGGCCTCGTGATCTTTGAGCATGAACAGGGCGGAAGTTAAAGAAAATGATCTGACAGGAACTTTCCAGACTTTGAAGGGCGTACGGGACACTAAACTCACGGGGGCATATTTACAAGCCCCTTGCGCCGCCGGTATGCCACTTTTTCCTATATTAAGAGTGAGGCACCGCCGGTGCAAGGGGCTTGTATGGTCGGACGGTCATTTCCTGCTTCCCCTGGAATCCATTTGAGTCTGTTGTGTTTCTGGCAGTGTTTGGTTTCACGTCGTCTATGGTTGGCTACCCGACCAGCACGCCTTTGTCTTATGTTTATGCTTGGTTTATGCTCCTTGTCAAGTTTAGCACGTTTATTTTGCTGCAACGGCTTCTGCGCTCCGATACAGGCACTATCATATTTCAGTTAGTTACCCAATACCAGGAAACCAGACCTGGTTCATCTGTGCACGCTTTTGGGCAGCCAGACCTCAATCTTTTCTTACTTCACACCTAGGGGCAGATTTACAAGAAGGTGCCGCAGCACTTAGGATGTGCCACGCTGCGGAACTTTCAGAGCACAGGAATGCAACATATTTACAAGGATATGTCGCATTCCTGTGCTCTACCCTGCGCTGGCACCCAAACAGCTGCCATGTGCCGCCCCAGGCACCCTTGCACCATGGAGCAAGGATGCCTGCGTCATGGGGAGATTGTTTTTGTACAGTAAGGGGCACCTTCCTCCACAAAAATAATCACTACAGGCATTTTCCTCTTTCAATGCGTGCTGTAGAATACCACGCGTTGAAAGAGGAAAGAAACGAGGATTTCTCCTCGTTTCACCTTGTGTGGCGTAGCATACTGACGCATTTCCAGGTTTACGAAGCCTCGTAAATCTGGAAATGTGTCAGGTTCCATGGGTGTTGCGTTTGGAACACCCGCAGCAAAACCCATGGAACGCCCCTTTCATGCAAGGCGCTGCGTGTAAAGGGGCTGTATTTACAAGGACAGAAAAAGCCATGCAGGGTGGCTTTTCCTGTCCTTGTAAATATGGGGCAGAGAAATGCCCTGTCAGTGCGTCACAAAAAGTGACGCACTGGCAGTGCAAGGGGCTTGTAAATCTGCCCCTTAGTTTTCTGTCATTTTTTTAAATAGACTAATAATTAATCACATTACATTTTTCGTTATTAATATAATAAAAATAGAGTACAATTATCTGGAATATGATGTTTTCTGGCAGCAGTTGTGAGTAAAAAAATGCTTTTAAATGTATAGTTTGTGCATGCTTGAGAATAAAAGTGTGTGTACATGAGTTAAGGAGTGTGAATGTGTGTATATGTGTAAACATGTGTGTCTAGGTGAAAGTGAAGGTTAAAAGGTGTGTTATGTCATTTCCGTTACCACTGGCATATTGGTGAATTGACGTCCATGTCTGCATACTATAACTGCCACTTGGGGCGCTCTCACAATTGATAGAATTATTGATTGATGAATTTGTCAAGCACACTGTTCCTATGAGGGTGTCCTGATACTAGATTCAATTGATGTGAAAAGAGATGTCAAAATGGAGAAGAGATGAGTTACTTTTATTGTATTGTAATTGCATGTGTATAGCGCTTACTACCCCTGGTGAGACGTTGAAGCTCTTTATGCTGGGCAGTACACTGCTCCGGATCCCATGGTTAGTTGTTAGTCCAGTGATTATTGGTTATTGTTGGCCGCTGAAATTAGACTTGTGCACTCAAAGAGGCATGTCCATGAATTTACTCTGGTGTTTTGTGGTGGATTACATTAGTGGGAGTTATGTGACATCATTAGTGGGTGTGGGACAAATTAATGCAGATGTTATGTGAATTTTTATAGCACTCTAATCACCAGTGAGGGTATCCAGGTGCTCTACAGATGAGCAGGCAGCTGTCCTCTGGTGAGGTGAATCACAGAGTCAGCCCTTCAGCTTCTTACCAAATTCGAGAAGCGACGAGGGGGCTCTGATGTGGTGGGAGAAGTCGTTCTATGCTCAGGGGGAAAAATATGAGAAGGTGCAGCCTCTGGTTGTGGCTTTGTAGATGCAGGGTAAGTGTGCCAGTGGGAGTTCATCTTATCGGAGATGCCTGGCAAGTGTGTGGAAGTGTATGTGGCTGTTAAGGTCTGCATGGCTGGTGTTGCCGCGTGCTTTCTATGTGTGTGTGAGCGGTCTGAATTGGGTGTGTTTGTGGATTGTGAGCCAGTGTAGTTCTCTAAGGTGTGGGGTGAGGTGGATACAATAAGGTAGGCTGAGGATAAGTCTTGCTGCAGTGTTTTGAATGGTCTGAAGTCAGTTTAGGAGCTTCTTAGTGATTTCTGCAGAGAGTGTATTGCCGTAATCGAGTCCTCCGGTGATCAAGGCCTGTGTAACCACTTTCACGGTGTTCTCAGGTAGCCATTTGAAGATCTTTTATAGCATTCTAAGAATGCAGAAGCAGGTGGAGGTCACTGCGTTTACTTGGGCTGTCATGTCGAGCTTGTCGTCCAGAATGATTCCAAGGTTTCTTGCTTTGGTGGTGGGAGTGGATTATTTGGGCACTGGGTGGAGTACTAGGTGGAGGCTTTCTTTCCGAAGATCATTACTTCAGTTTTGTTAATGTTAGTTTGAGGCAGTTTGTTATTATCTATGTGGTTACCATGGTCATGCAATTAGAGAAGTTGTTTTTTGTGGTGAGGTGCTTGTTCGACAGGGAGAGTTTCAGTTGGGTATCGTCTGCGTGGGAGAGAATGTTGATGTTGCATGATCTCATGAGGTCAGCTAGTATAATAATGTAAAAGTTAAATAACACAGGGCCGAGGGATGATCCTTGGGTGACTCCACCTATGAGACTCTTGGCCTTCAATGTGTATGGTGGCTGGTTGACTCTTTGTGATCTTCCTGTGAGAAAGAAACAAACCCTATTGAAGGAGGGTCCTTGTATGCCTGTCTCATGTAGTCTTCTTATCAGGGTGGAGTGAGAGACTATGGTGAAGGCTGTGGTTCGCGCACAAACCTCATTGCATGGTGTCTAGAAGCTGATGTGCATTGAGATGGTGAGAGAGTTGTTTTTTATGGCTTTTTCCATCACTTTGGCCTGATAGGACAGAACAGAAATTGGGCAGGAGTTTGTTAGTTGCTTGGGTCTGCTGGGGGTTACTTTAGCAGTGCTCTAACCCTTTTTTCCAGGGATTCAGGAACATCTTGGAAGTGATAGAGGTGTTCATGATGCGGGTGAGGACTTCGCTGGTATGGCAGCTGCCATGTTGTAGATGTGGGGATGATTGGGTTTATAGGTGACCCAGAGTGGATGATTCTCATGATATTTAATGTTTCTTCTATGGTGGGTGTTTTAATGGCTGTCAGGGTTTTTCTGTGGATTTTTGAGGGTAGGCTGGATCATGGGAATAGTAGATGAGGTAGAGGAGATTAGGTATTGCTAGGGTGCAGGGTATGACTTACAAAGACGGACAGTTTTGGGACTTTAAGATGAGGTGTGGGAAATTTGCAGTAATACAATAATAAAGATCAAGACAAACATGACTTAAAGTAGGTGTAGTCAATGTAGGAGGTATGCATATGATGGGAACTAAGGAAAGGGTATTTAAATGAATAAATTAGAGGTGACGATCGGAATTCCTCTGAGGTGAAACAAAGAGGGAGAGACAGAAAATTCAAGAGGGTGGGAGCATTGACTGAAAAAGAGCATATGCCCAGGCATGAATGGCCAAAAACAGGATGGTCAAGAGAACCATGGAGGCAGATTTGAGAGAGCAAGTCAGGCATGAGACATCACCCTGCATCACAGACAGGCAGGGTATATGCATATGCATAGCGTGCATGATCTATTAGGCATAAAGATTTAAACATGACTCTTTTATCAACTTCAAACCAATGAATGTTGTAAAGATGGGTTGAGGCTGGGATGCAAGAATTAATTCACTGTCTGAATAACTGAGACCAGGTGTTGCTATTTGGATCCACACATTTTCTTAACCAGTGCAGTGACGTATGCAGCACTGCAATTGTGGGTAGGCTGAGGTGGGTGCCATCAAACTGAAACAGATCTAGAAAATAGGGTCGGTAGACATATTTGCTAGCACTTCTCCATCACACACCCTGCCTGTGCCTCTCTCTGCTCAGAGACTCCATCAAAAGGAAGCTAAGCCAAGGTCCCCAAGTTTTAAATTCCATGCCCCCCACCTCTGTACTCACCCATCTTTCAAGCTCTAACCTGTGCCGTTGTGCACTTTTCACTGCTCGACTTCTTTGAGCATAATATCTGCTCCTAAGAACATGCCGCAATGTTACATTACTGGCCCAGCTGTACCATAAATGGCCCTGACTTATAACTCTTTAGATTCAGGGACTGTTCCTATTTAAAGAGATTGCATGACAGAGTGAAACAAAGAGAATGGAGAGGCCAGAAGGAACATGGGAATGAAACAAATGGGAATAAGATATTTTCCTGGCCTCCTTGGCATTATTTCTGTTCTTTCTTTGCAGAGTTTCTGTGTCACCTTTTTATTACAAGAGAGACTGCCCTTGAGGATCCATTATCCAAGACAGCTGAATATGAAGCTCTCTGCTCTTCTTGTGATGTTGTCCATGCCCACCCGTCTCTGCTCAGCCAGCACCCAAAGCTGTGCCTTGACAAGTCAGCCTGAAGCTTTCTACTCTATGGATGGAGACATTTTGATTGGAGGGACTTTTCCAATCACCCAAGACAATACCAATCTGATGTTCACATTCACAGAACGACCAATAATGCCAGGCTGTCAGAGGTAAGGTTGTTATTATCCTTGCACCAAATGGGGTTATTGTTGGCAGACATTAAAAGGAAAAATAATGGTAGGTGCTCACTCATCATGGAGTGGGATGGGGGGTATATTGCGAGGAAGTGATGCACAATCCACCATAAATAATGCTTCACTGTGTTAGCAACCTATGCGTAGACCTCGCTTGGTGCCTTGCTTCTGAAAAATTGTTCAGTTTGTCTTGGGAGAATTTATGTTAGAGATCACAATGCAGATGAGCTAAAAGTTTTCAACTCCAAATGGGCAAACATAAGACTCTTGTATAATTTATTTTGAAACTGCTGTACATAAGTAAACACTTGAAGAACATAATATATTCTACTAGCACCAAACACGTGTCCCAATAAGTTAATTTACCCATATTTTGACTATTCCAGCTTTTCCATCCCTAACTACATTTGGCTTCAAACTATGGTCTTCGCCATCAATGAAATCAATCGAGATCAGACCTTCCTCCCGAACTTCACACTGGGCTTCCTGGTATCTGACACATGCCTGTCAATGAGGCGGGCTATTCTAGGCACTTTGATGATCTTGACAGGAAATGACGTACCTATTGTGAACTACCGATGCCAGCACAAAGAGCCATTGGCTGCCATTGTTGCTGACTCATCGTCAGCTCGGTCAATATCAGTTGCAAGAATCCTAGGGCTCTTCAGATACCCACAGGTAAGCCACAATTTATTGGCTGAGTCATTTGTTGAGTAAATCTCCATAAGATTGTGGGAAGGGGGTCTGATTGCTGATGGCATATTCAAGATAAAACTTAGCACAACATTCTACAGTTCAGTTATCTAATGCCAGATTAATGAATTACACTCCTGAGTGAAACGCTTACATTGAAAAAGCCACAGTGGAGCTTCATGGCTAAAACCACAATTATAAAGTTCAGACGTGTCCATAAAAGTATGCAGGCAACCTGGTCAATCTAGGTCCTGACACATCAGGTCACAAAATAACCAAGTTATAAGAGCAGCCAATATGTATCATCTATAAAACCTAAGCTCTTTTAGTAGACAATTGAAGAAATATAAGTCTGGTGTGTGTCTCCATTCCATGTATGACTAAGCTGATGTCTGGAATGCTGAAAATGAATGGTGTAAATGATGTAATAGAATGCTGATGTGTGGAGTTGAGTGGAATCTAGGAGAGAGGGGCAGGTGGGTGAAGAATTGAGCCCTGACAGGACCTACCTGCAATCTAAGGGCCGACCGTGGAAAAAAAAACTCCATTCTGAGTGGCTTCAGACTCCTGTATGAAAACCCTACTCTAGGACTTCAACACTTTGCTGACAAGTTATTAAGAACTTGTGTACAGTAGGCAACAGGACTCTGGTAGCATCCTGGAGTTCTTTCTGGAATGAAAGGAGGCCTTTCATGAGGCAAAATATGTTCCTGTCACCATGGAGGACTAGTTTGTGGCAGCCCCCCCTCCAATCCATCAGTATATATCTGGGAAGGGGGAGGGGTAGCCAAATCACCCTCTTAGGCTATGGCTACTTACTGAAAGCATTCATAAAAAGAATGGCCTGTGAGGGATAAATTATATATATTATTCCATCAACAATATATTATTATTTATTATTGGACTATCACAATTGCTTTATGTACATTACTCTCAAAATATTTTATCAATCAAACTGCTTCCTACAGCGGCAACTCTACTTTATTCATATTTAATTTCCATGTATTACAAAATCATGTCTATTATTATCAAAATACAATGAATCATCAATCATTGCCACTTTTATACAAATATTAAAAAATATATTGTACACTCTTTTCTCATATATTTTTTCTTTTCTCAACCAATAGACAGCCCACATCTTTTTTTGGTATATTGGATCAGTCTTGTGGGTCATCCACATGTGTATATAATTGACATCCAATCTAGTGTCCCGAAAAGATGTACCTAGTATTTGTCTTAAATTAATGTTTATTGTATTACACTGCTAAGTGGCTTTGACACGGAGAGCACAATAGACCTACCCTCCTCTGCTCGCCTGGTAGGTCTGTTGCACTCTCTGCACCAAAGCCACTTAACAGCTGTGCACAAACCTCTGCTTTTTGACCTATGGGTCAACTCTGACTGATTCATAGGGTTGGGCAGTCAGTTTTTAACTCATTGAGCCAGGTATCTTCTTTTAGGGGAATACCCACATTGTACATCACGTGTTAGATGTGGGATAGGCTTACATACACCCTTTATTTTAGGTCCCAAAGAAGCGCCGCAGATACTTTTTGGGGCCGTCAGACACAAAACAAGTGTACATGACCACAGTCACTGTTTCAGGCTACTAGGGGACATCATCCATCTACAGTAGCCCTAACCGTATCATGGTTTTTTAACCCTGCCAAGAAAACCACCATATTAAATTCTAATTCTTGATCTCTTAGACAGCTTTAACCTCCTTCACTTGACTAGACACACTCACTCCACCACACATATTCTTGATGCCCTTACATACATATCTTTCATCATGCGGCAAACAAATAAAAAACACCTCTGTCAAAGCGATCCTTTGCGGGGCCGTAGGGTATTGCAGCTCTGGACCTACAAAAAGCACATCCACGATGCTGAAGCATGAAATCCTCAGGGATGTGTGAGGGCACCAAGAAGTAATCCTTAACAATCCCATTTCTCTACCCCTCCCTTTCCTTATTCTTATTTCTCTACTTTGCTCTCTGATAGGAACAGTACCTCCATAATTTGTTGTATTAGCAATTTTGGAGCCTGGGTACTGGACCTTTATTGGCTCCCAGCCCCCCCCCCCTTTTTGTTAAAAATACATAATCTTGACAGGCCCAAACCTTCTTTTTTAATATATTTATCACCCCAAGGCTAGGCCCTGGACAGCCCCGAGGGCATGGTGCAATATATTTAAAAAACAGGTCATTTACTGCTCCCTGAGCAAAACAGACGCATGTCCTTGGCAGAGTGATACATCCCCAATCAGAACTGCCGCTTTGCTGCTGCTGTGTGGATCGGACCCATCGCAAAAGACCCGCATTGCTGCCACAACTCGCATCTTGGGATAGATGCATCATCTTTGGATCCACCACTGTGCAACGCTTTCACTGGAACAGTTCCTTTCATCTCTCGTCGACGGCAGCCTTGACAATGAAACTCTGCATTGCAGCTTCACCATTCATCAGAATAATTACATCGCCCAAGCTCCGCATTGCAGCCTCAATATCTGCCTTCACATCGCAAGCCTTGTCAACGGGATCCTCGACATCATTGCAACAGGACCTCGCCCTGCAACATCTGCGACACAGATCCACACAAAGCTCCAGGACCAGGATTTAGGGTATCCTGTTCAGCGGGTCTAACTGGTAGATGTCCCGCGTTCCATTGCTTTCGACCTGAACTTGTGACTTTGTCCCAGTCCGGTACGACAATATGTCTTCAATAGTGCTTTGTGATCTTGGTGCTATTTCTCACTACAAACTTTAAAATTCAATAACTTCAGTTCTACTCAATGAATTATTGTTGATTTGGTCTTGTTCTATTTAATACATTAACCTGAATTTGTCTAATCGGGTGTGGGATCCTTTTTGTGTATTGTTTTCACTGTGTTACTGTTTGAAATATTGCACAAATACTTTACACTTTGCCTCTAAGCTCAGCCTGACTGCTCTGTGCCATGCTACCAGAGGGAGAGTATGGCTTCATTAAGGGTTTGCCTGTACCTTATCCTGTTTATGAATGTGCCACATGGTTGCTGCTTGACCAGATCTTGCACCCCAGTCTACCGGTAACCTAATTTATAACATTGGTGATCAACGGTGAGGATAGGGACATGTGTTTCTGCAATGGCATACAGTGATTTGGTGTACACTGCCATCCCATGTCTAAGACCAATTTGAATTTAAATTCTCCCTGATTGGCTTTTTAGGTTTTCAAAATTATTTATTTGATTGTGATGTCTGAAGATACACCTGCATGAATGGAGTTTGAGCTGGCCAACATAGATATCTGCTCAGTAGTCAAGCTTTAGAAGTTCTGCAAGGAGAGGGAGCTTCCTGCCAAGAACATCATCACGATGGTGGAATTGCAAAAGGCACTGAGGGCCTAAACAGAAGCACACCTCACACTGGTTCAAGCCACAGAAGAGGATGATGAGATGGAGGGGCCTGAGGAGGACCCTTCTGAGGAACCACGTGCAGTGAAAGGGGATGATATGACCCCTGAAAAGATCCCTTGTCAGGGCAGGGAGCAGTGCCTTTTCCTGCAACTTGTCCCCAGAGGAACTGGCTGAAAGGGGGTAGGAGAGGGAATTCAAGCTGCAAAGGGCTGAGTTAAAAATGAAGACAGAGAAGAAGAAATTAGCCTTGGAGGCAAAGATGGTTGAGGCAGGGAGACCCATAGAGGAAAATTAAATCTTGCTGGCTCATGAATTGTGTCTAAAGGAGCTGGACATCAAAGCAAGACAGGAAGAGTCCAGCATTGATGATGGCACCTTACCCACAATGTATGACGGAGACAAAAGAGTTTGCATTCACAAGGATCTGGTGTCCAGTTATGTGATTGGGGAAGACATTGCTAAATGGTTTTCTGCCTATGAGGTAGCCCAGAGGGTGCACAAGATCCCAGAAGAGCAATTGGGAGTCGGTTTGTAGAAACATATGCCCACCATGGGGTGGGACACACTTCACACTCTAGAGGTTGGGGACCAAACCAGGTACACACCAATAAAATCCATTTTAATTGCAAAGTTTGGGCTGACCCCTGAAAAGTACAGCCAAAGGTTCAGGGACAGACAGAAGCTCCCAACCCCTCCTGGGTAGGTTTGGGGAATTACTCCAGCAAAGCACTGAATGTTTGAGTGCATTACAGTAAAGTGAATGATTACAATCTAATAAGCTGTACAGTCTGATTATGAGAGAGCACATGCTTAGTATTTGTTTCTCAGAGCTATGCCAGCACCTAATTGACAGCAAGCTGACTGACCCAGGAGACTTTCTGAGGAGTCGGATCTCTGGGCTAGCACCAGAGTGTCCAAAAAGGTATCTGGGGGGGGGACTCCCATAAGGGTTGTCAGTGGTCCCACCAGAAGAGGGGGGAGAAAAACCTAAGTAAGAAGTTCTCTAATGGCCCCCAAAATAGTTCTCAAGGTAGTAGCGGTAACCATTTCCAGTCTGAGCCTAAGAAGAAAGGGTTCTTTGATATGCGGACAGGGAGGTTTGTGCTTAGTGTACAGAGTGCTACAAGTATGGCACCCTAAGGGCAATTCCAGATGTTTCAAGAGGTCACAGCCCCCCACTGGTGGGCAGAATCCTGGGTTAGCCAGTGTACCACTCGGGGAGAAGGTAGTCCCAGTTAGCTTTGGGGTGCAGATTAAGGTTACTCTAGTTTTCCTGAGGGGTAAGGAGATGGTGCCAAAAGACCAAAAGCCTGCCAATACTTCTAACTACAGGCAGTTGGTTGCCCTGAATGGGCAATGGGTGGAGACACTGAGAGATATAGGAGCCAGCAGGACCACTGTATAGTGTAAGGTTATGTCCCCAGAGCAGGTCCTCCCAAACACATTCCACCAAGTCATAGTCACCGACAATCATGAGAGCCCTATACCAGTGGCTCTGGTTCCCTTTGAGTGGGGGCGGGTTTCAGGTTCTCAAAAAGTAGCTGTGAGCCCTGCCATGTCTGTAGATTGCCTGTTGGGCAATGGCATGGAGCAAACTACCTGGAGGAAGGTAGAGCTCATGTCACACTTGGAGATGTTGAAATTGCCTGAATGAGTTTATATGACCACAGGCTCCATGGATGCTCAGGAAGGAAGTCAAAGTGTGTCTGGAGCCTGGGATAATGGTAAAGCAGCTCCCAAGAAGGATAGGAAGGAGGTGTTTCAGAAACTAGCCCCTGGAGTTCCCGCAGTCGAGGTTGACTGAGCACCTGAGGAGGAGGCCCTCAAGCCAACTGGGGTAGACATTGCCACCCTGTGCTACTGGCCTGAGTTTGCTGGTTGGCAAGTTTTTTAGGTCTCGCTGAGCCCAGCGCATGCGCTGGCTCAGAGAGACATTTTGTATGTGGGATTTTCAAAGTGCTGCCTGTGGCCTAAAGCTTGTGTGCACGTGAGCGTGCACGCGCGCAGCCGCCATGTGTCTTTCCTCCGCAGTGCTTGATCGCGATGCGATCACTTTCACTTTCGCGGGCCGCGCGGCAGTGTCACTTTCAGGGCCGCCCGGCCAATGCTTTTTTTTTCTCTTTCTCTAAATCTGTTTTTCCCTTGTTGTCTACTTTTTTATTGTCCTTCGCTTCTGCCCCTCTAAAATGTACACGATTTATATGTACACTTCTGTTTTTCCGATCCTTGTTCCGCATTTCTGTTTTTCCCCTTTCTTTCTCCCCTCTCAGTCGTCGCTCTTTGTTACTTTGCCCTCTAATTGTGATTCTTACCCTCTCCCCTCTCTCGCCACGTCAGTTTCTCGCGCTTTTATCCAACCTTTCTACAATTCTCGATTTCTATGCCTCTCTCTAATTGCCTTCATTATCTACCCCTTTATATTCCCTCTACAGTTCTTTCACTTTGTTACACGCTGGTCCGTCTTTCTACTTGCCCCTCTTTTGTTTTCTTCCTTCTTTTATTGCAGTTTTAAATAGCGCGAACTCGACTCGAGGGTATCGGAGTGCTTTACATGAGCACCAGTTGCATTACGGACAGACACATTCATTTTTTTGGCACGGGGAGACTAAGTGATTTGCCAAGAAACACAGGATGTTTGAGCCTCCTGCCAGACTCGAACCTGGCTACCCAGCTACAAAGTCGGACGCTCTAGCCACATTGATTCTATCTCCACCCACGCTCCCTCCCCGCGTATTCTCTTGCCTCAGGGTATTCAGCAACTCCTACAAACAGGGGAACCCCTAAATGGATAAAGGTAGAGCAGCAGGGGATAATTCAAAAGTAAACAAGGAAGAATCTGCTGTACCTATGTGCTTTTATAAGAATGCAATTAAGTCAATTTATAATAAAGACCACTCTTGCTAGACCATGCATATAAATTGTACTACGAAACAAGTTATCATGTTTTTACTTTTTTATTTTCAAAGTGATTGAAAAAGTTTCCTTAAACGAATGAATCATAAATTGGAAAAAACAATGCAACTAACAGATGGCATCACAATTATACAAACAACAATGCCCATGGAAAATCAGAAACACAAATTATTCAAACATTCTCATTCATACTTAAATCCATCCAAACCATGAAAACATACTACACAGACATCCTAAAATCTGGGAAGTAACAATTCAGAGGCCCAACGTGGTTGGCATTTCATTTCTTTCAGGAGAAAACAAGAATTAATGTATTGTTGGTAAGAGTTTGTGGTCATGAGGATTCAATCGTAAAACAGAAGAACAAAAAATTATCCTTTTGAACATATAAAGTCTCAATAATTCTAAGTAACTAATAAGGTTAAATAGCAGATCAAATCGAAAAAACGCTGACGCGCGTTTCGGTGTGACACCCCCTTTCCCCGGGGTAACACCTTCTTCAGGGCGTGAATTTATTCGTGTTCGATATCCATGGGACCTGTATAATAATGAACAAAATTAATAATAAAGACTTTTTCTAGGTTATTATATAAAGAATCCTATATAGAAAGGTGATTAAACGACATTTTATGTCCACAACAGTTATAAGCACTGGTCTGAGCTTCAGAGTGGTGAACAAACAAGATAAATGTTTTATATATGATGGTTGCACACAAAAAAAAAAGGGCGAGTGAGAGACCCCAAGAAATTAAAAACAATGAAAGAAAAATAATAAAAAAAAAACAGAAGTGCTAATCAGATCAAAGTGCCAAGGAAGCTACTAGGTTTCTGAATATATTCACAAATCTGAGAGATATTAGTTATTTTACAACTGTTGAAAGCAACCCGGTGCCAAATGCATTGACTGAATCTTTATGCAACCTAAAGTAATCTCCCCACAGTTGCAAACAGTTTTCAAAATACCAGAAGGTAACAGTTTAGAGCACATATCAGGCAGATAAATTCAGACTCATAACACAGAGCATATGACAGAACCTGAGATTGTTGATAATAATGCTCACCGTAAGAAAAAGATGTCAATGAGGCCAGTTATCAGACTGTAACATTTCTTAAGCGCCAGGAGGCTCCTTGCGGAGTGACAGTTTGCGCTCTATAAATGCTCTTTTACATTACATTACATTACATTAATGAAAACGAGCAGAAGGATGAAGTGACGCTCATCCACTAGAGGGGGTCGTAGAGCTAAGTATACAAACAAGAAAGATATTCACTCTAATTAGCTGTTGGAAAAAGATGTATAAACACTGAAACCGAGTCATTTGTAAAGACGATCTCCCCGATCAGAAAGACTACCTGAAATCCAAGTTCGACGGTCTCATAGATCAGAGTTCCAAACCGGTACGGGAGGGCCAATTCTAAAAGGAATACATGAAATGGCAAGTTTAAGCTGTCTACAATGTTCCGAGTGTATTCCGAGAATATTCAACAATTTAAGGAATGTAATGTAAACGGAACACCTACTTGGCACTTGAATGAAATCAAAGCACCACTCTAGTTGGACGATAGGCTGGCTTCAAAGGAGCAGTAAATATACGGATAAAAGGTTTTTACACGTCTGGAATAGTAAAAGAGATGAAATCAGCGTTCAGACGGCACGAATAGCTATATTTAGACTCTGATTTAAATAATTCAGAGAGCTCAAATATCTTACCGTCAGCAAAGTCTGTCAATCAAAAGGCCTGACATCAGGAAGGGGACTGGTCACATCTTCCTTCAATTCGTCTTTTTAGATGAAGGCGAGTTTTGAGAACAAAAAGGTCAAGGTGTGCTCTTCTCCCGACCGGCTCCTCCTCAATGAATTTTGAGAACGAACAGCCAGATAGAATTCAGCTATTTAAGTACTGCTCGGGGAGTGAACAGAAAAACGTCATGATGGTAAATGCTAAAAGGTGGCAATGGATTAGATGGAATATGTGCAAAAGAGACTCCTTGAATAAAGCGGAGAAGATGGGGAACGAACCGCCAGATAGAATTCAGCTGTTTGATACTGCGCGAGGAGTGAACAGAAAACCTCATGATGGTAAATACCAAAAAGTGGCAATGAGTTACAAAGAATGTATTAAAAAAGAGAGACTCCCTAAATTAAAACGGAAGCTAGTGGGGGTCAGCGGCAGAAACAAGAGAAATGATATAAATCTCTAAGGAACGCCAGAAATTCAATTAGATGCCACATTAGAGAACCTCTAAAGTGGGCCACATAATGTTTTTAGGGGGAAATACTGATCAGAAATAAATCTAGAGATCTAGATCAAACTTCTAAATGGCACATGGTGAAACCAAGATATATTTTTTTTAGATGATCGCGTTTTCCCACGGAAGGTCCTCGTTCAGACCATTTGTTTTGGAGTTCAGAAAGAAAATCCAAAACACCTCCCGTTTTTTTTCGAATGCTGTTTCTGTCAGTACCTTTTTGTGTCCGGATTTTTTCTAAGATGGTCCAACGTAAGTCCTTTTCAGTGTGTTTAGCCTCCGTCCAGTGTTTCACCAGTGGGGCTGAGAAGTTGTGGCGTCTGATGTTCGACTTGTGTTCCCATATGCGTGTCTTGCATTCTCTGGCGGTTTCTCCCACATAGGGGATATTGCAGGGACATAAAATGACATATACACAGTTGGATGTTTTACAATTTGTCATCTCATAGAGGTTGACAGTCCGGTTGTTGATTACGATATTATCATCCACAATGGCATTGGGGCATGCCTGACATCCACCACATTTGTGATGTCCCAAGACAGGGACATCTCCTGTAATGGATCGCTGTACCATGGCAATACGTTCCGGTAATTTCGCCCTGACTAACAGGTTTCTTAAGTTCTTGTTTCTCCGGAAGGCAAATAGAGGCTTGGGGATCTTGGGAATCTGATTGTCTAAATTAAGTAAATGCCATTGTGAATTAACAATTTGTCGTATCTTGTGATTAATGGATGAGTGTTTGATGACACATACCAGTTTTTCTGTTTTTTTCTCTTCCTTTGGGGTAAATAGTGTATCCCGATTGTAGTATCGTGCTCTCTTGAGTGCATCCCTAACAAGCCTGTTGGGATATCCTCTCTGAATGAATTTTTGTTTCATCACCTCAGAATGTAGGAGGTAATCTTTAACTGATGTGCAGTTTCTACGCAAACGTAGAAACTGACTGAATGGTATACTGGATTTCTGACTGTTGGGATGAAAGCTCTCGAAGTGAAGCAAAGTGTTTCTGGAGGTGGGTTTCGTGAAGAGTGATACCTTTAATTTGAGTTCTTCATGTTTAACAAATACATCAAGAAACTCTAATTTTTGGACACTGCTTTGTGCTGTGAATGGAAGGTTGGGGTCAGCTAAGTTGATCCAGGAGATAAATTCGTTAAGCAATCCTTGGTCACCGCTCCAGACAAAAAATATATCGTCAATGAAGCGTGACCATTGGCGAATATTCTCCAAAAATGGGGCCAATTCATTGTAGATGTTTCGTTCTTCGAAATGTCCCATGTATAGACAAGCGACACTAGGGGCACAGGCCGCCCCCATACTAACTCCTTGTACTTGATGGTAAAAGTCGCCGTCAAATTCAAAGAAATTTTCCTCCAACACGATTTCCAAGCATTGGGTCAAGAATATGCTGTTGTGTAGTGATGTATCTGATTCAATTTTGTCCTTAACTGCCCTCAGGGCATCTCCTTGTGGGATATTAGAATATAAGGACTCAATGTCCATGGTGACTAATATTTCTCGTTCTGGGTCATATCGCAGCCCTTCTATTTTGGAAATGAAGTGTCCCGTGTCCTTCACGTAGGATTGGAGCGTGGTAACTAAGGGTTGAAGGAACCGGTCGATGTATTTTGAAAGTGGTTCCGTCGCCGATCCTATTGTCGAGACAATCGGTCTCATTGGCGGGTCCATTTGGTTTTTGTGAGTTTTGGGTACTCCATAAATGATGGGGATCCGAGTATGTGTGGGTGTGAGATATTCCGCTTCCTTTTCGCAGATTTCTTACCTCTCAATGGCTGATACAACGGCTTGAAGGATTCTGCGTTTCAATCTAGGTTCTGGGTTAGTGGTAATTTTCAAGTAGTGTCTCGGTGATCCCAAAAGGGCATTCATCCTGTTCTTATAATCGCAAGTATCAAAGATGACAATGCCACCCCCTTTTATCGCACGGTTTCACTGTAAGATCTTTATCATTCTTCAAGGTTGTGAGGGCATTCTTTTCTTCTCTAGTGATGTTATTGGTAGGAAAAGGCACAAATTTGGTTATTTTTTCCATTTTGTTGAGAACGGCTTTCTCAAAAAGGTCTACTTCTTTGCCAATTTGGTCAATGGTAGGTGTGTAATTAGATGGTGGTTTAAGACCAGACCGATTCTCATTGCGGTCAACCTCATCTCTGTTTTGAAAGAATTTCCTAAGTCTGATTTTTCGGAAGAAGGCATGTATATCTGTCATAAATTCAAATTTATTCATTGTAACTGACGGGACGAATGATAATCCTTTGGTAAGTAATGTCTCAGTGGGGTTATCTATCATATGTGCTGATAGGTTAAACACCGGAATTTTGGCTATGTTCGCCAGTACTGATTCTGGCGGGTCCGAATGTATCTCTGTGGTTGAGCTTGTTCCTGGTATCTCTGTTGTTGGGTTGGTTCCTGATATTGGTTCCTTTGATGTGTATTCTGATATTGATTCCGGTATTGGTTTTGGAATCGTGGGCGGGATCTGCCCCTTCGGTTCCCTAAAAAACGATTCTCGTTTTGGTATCTTTCAGCATCTGGTCTGTATTGTTGGGTTTGATAAGATGTCCCCTCGCTGTCTGAATCAGTAGTGTCTGAAAATGTAATAATTTTGTGTGCAACCATCATATATAAAACATTTATCTTGTTTGTTCACCACTCTGAAGCTCAGACCTGTGCTTATAACTGTTGTGGACATAAAATGTCGTTTAATCACCTTTCTATATAGGATTCTTTATATAATAACCTAGAAAAAGTCTTTATTAATTTTGTTCATTATTATACAGGTCCCATGGATATCGGACACAAATAAATTCACGCCCTGAAGAAGGTGTTACCCCGGGGAAAGGGGGTGTCACACCGAAACGCGCGTCGGCGTTTTTTCGATTTGATCTGCTATTTAACCTTATTAGTTACTTAGAATTATTGAGACTTTATATGTTCAAAAGGATAATTTTTTGTTCTTCTGTTTTACGATTGAATCCTCATGACCACAAACTCTTACCAACAATACATTAATTCTTGTTTTCTCCTGAAAGAAATGAAATGCCAACCACGTTGGGCCTCTGAATTGTTACTTCTCAGATTTTAGGATGTCTGTGTAGTATGTTTTCATGGTTTGTATGGATTTAAGTATGAATGAGAATGTTTGAATAATTTGTGTTTCTGATTTTCCATGGGCATTGTTGTTTGTATAATTGTGATGCCATCTGTTAGTTGCATTGTTTTTTCCAATTTATGATTCATTCGTTTAAGGAAACTTTTTCAATCACTTTGAAAATAAAAAAGTAAAAACATGATAACTTGTTTCGTAGTACAATTTATATGCATGGTCTAGCAAGAGTGGTCTTTATTATAAATTGACTTAATTGCATTCTTATAAAAGCACATAGGTACAGCAGATTATTCCTTGTTTACTATTCAGCAACTCCTGCCTGCCCTGTTTCCTGACCTCACACCTGCACCCTGCCCCGCCAATCGCGGGAGATGTGTTTGCATTCCTTACGAATATACCTGCTCCGGGGCTCCTCTGTTCCCCTTTCATCTACCTGCTTCAGAGCGCCTACATCTCTCTTACTACATCGTTACTTTTTCTTGTTCCTAGACTCCTATCTGCCTGTTGTCTCGTCCATCCCTCTGCCTGCTCTGCTCCTGTATCTCCTTGCCAGCTCCGGCTTCCCTCTTCCTACCGCTCTGCCTGCTCCTGCTTTCTCTCGCTTTCTCTTTCTGCCTGCTCTGGCTCCTACTGTCTCTCTTCTTACCTCTCTACCTGCTCCTTCTCGTGCCTCTCTGCTTGTAAGGTCCCGTTTCTCTGCTTCTGCTTGTCTGCGGTGGGACTCCAAGGATTGGGTCCAGATGTGCTCCAGCTGCAGGACGGGTTCGCCTCCCTTCCACCCCTCACAACCTAGCCAGCCCCCGTGCCACAGTCTCTGTCCTCTGGCCCGACTCGCCTCTTCCATCTCTCCCACCCTCCACTGCTGCTCTAGGGGCATTCGTCACGGGACAGTGCATCATATAGGGTGAACGAAGGATAACATCAAGTGAGGCAGGATACATCACAGTGCAGAAGCGAATAGAATGGGTTAGAAGTAACGCAACAACGTAGGACAGAGAGACGCACAGTATTGTAACATTTACATAATGCTTACTACCCCTGTGAGGCGCTGAAGTGCTTGCTCGCATTAGAGCACGCTGCCCTTATAGGGCGTGTGGTTGAAAATATGTTATCATTGTTTTGAACCTATGTGGAAAGTGGTTCCACGTCGAGCTTGATGACCACTGAGGTGTGGTTATTATGTTATGGGACACACCAGGATGTGTGAGAGATAGGTGTGTGGTGTATGGTTGGTAGTAAGGTGGTTGTTTGGTTTATGGTTGGCAGTAACGTGGGTGTGCCTTTTATGGTTGGCAATAAGGTGGGTGTGCGGTGTATGGTTGGCATTAAGGTGGGTGTGCAGTGTATGGTTGGCAGTAAGGTGGGTGTGCGGTTTATGGTTGGCAGTAAGGTGGGTGTGCGGTTTATGGTTGGCAGTAAGGTAGGTGAGCAGTGTATGGTTGGCAGTAAGGTGAGTGTGCACACACACAACCACACACAATAACACACACACACAACCACACACAATAACACACACACACACACAACTACACACACAACCACAACTACACTCACATCCACAACAACCCACAACCACAAACACACACACAACCAATGTTTTTTCTCAGCAAAGTAAACAACATGAAAGTAGCAGGCATCTTGGAAGGATGAAAGGAGGAGTAGACTTAGGCATCTTGTAAGGATGAAAGGAGGAGTAGCCTTGCAAAAAATTGATCACATGGCCTGAGTTCTCACTTGGTGTACACAACAGGCGCACCAACCCACTGTGCTATAGGATACCGATGTTCCATACTCTGGGTCAATAGCAGAGCTAACCTTTGCTCTGGTACAACCGCCCCTGAGCGCCACTGTTCAAGAAGGCATTGTAATGTGATGCTAGCTTCAAATACAGCACGGTTTCCTTCCCACAAACTAAAAAGCCTGCGGACAGCTTTTGCCACTGATAAACTCACATACCACCAAAACAAACCTTTTTATGTCTCGCCTGACCCAGCGCATGCGCTGGTCTGGCGAGACTTGTTGAGAGGGCTACAAAAAGTGCTACCAGGCCAGCCTAGAGCTACAGAGCATGTGTGGGGGCGCGTGCGCCACGCTAGACCACGATTACTTTGACTTTTGCGGCCGTACGGCCGCTTGGCATAGCCAATAGGTCTCACTTTTGGGACCTTATAAGTATTTAGTTATGCAACTGTTGCATGGCTAAACACTTATGAAGTCCCAAAGGCGAGACCTATTGGCTATGCCAATGCTTGTTTAATTTTATTTTTAAAAGCCACAAACATAGATACATCACAAAAGAACTACGGAAATAGACCATTTGAAAATCTTAGACATTAACATTGGCAGGGCACAGAGAAACATAAGAGAAAAGATAAACATATTAGCAAAATATCCAATTACTAAATAGGACAAAAAGTAAAGAAAAAAGAGAAAGAGGATAAAATACATTAAATCCCTAATCCCATTGGAGACAGGACCATATCCTTTTAAATTTTCGCCGGGACCGGAGGCCTCGAGTTTTAACTAATGCAACCTCCATTTCATAGATCTCCCTTAACAGAGAGCAAAATTCATTAATGCTTTGATTCGTACTTTGAATCCAAGAGCGGGCAATACACAGTCGAGCACAGGCCGAAATAATAGAAGCAAAAGGTTTCGTAAGACAACCCAACTAAGAAAATATTCCCAATATCAACTCTTCCCCGGAAACGGGGTTATCATATCCAACCTAAGTCTCCAAAGCCAGAGCTATATGAGACCAAAATTCCTTCAACATTGTACATTTAATCAACATATGATTTAGATCTGCAGCATATTCTCGACATTTCAGGCAATATGATTTATCAGCAATTACATTGTTACCCCATTTGGAAATTCGCTCTTGAGTACAGTAAAGCATATATATGGTTCTATATTGCTGAAGTTTCAGATTAACGGATGTTACGGCTGAATCAATAGTTTCTAGGGATTCCTGTATCTCTTCTATAGTTATGTTACAATTAAAAGTCCGGCTAAGTTTAGCAGCAATTTGTAAACCATCATCGCTTGCCACTGCTATAGGTTTCTGATAAGATTTGCATATAATTCCCTTTCAAGTAATACCAAAAAATGTAGACAGAATCTCAGATGGACTATTCAACTCTAATAATCCCCGGCCACGAATAAAATAATCCCTAACTTGTAAATACTTAAAGGAATGAGTTTGTGACAGACCGAATTCTTCTTTCAGAGATGTAAAAGATCGGAAGCCCTGCCCATCGTATAAATGACCCAACCGCATCATGCCCTTACCTTGCCATTCCTTCCCAACACGATCATGAAATACACTAGTGAATATGGGGTTCCCCCACAATACGACATATGCATGTAGATCGGGTAATGCATATGTTTTACATATTTCACGCCAAATATTAGTGACATCCCTAATTACCTTAAATCTTACCCGCTTGTAATAATTGGGGTCAGATGTTTTGTACAATAAAAACCCGGTATTTTGCCCATCAGCCAGTTGATATGAGAGCCAGCTATCATCTTTTGCAGGTCCTCTAAGTAGACTCTGTATTCGCTCAGTAAGTGCAGCCCAAATATACAATTTAAAATCTGGGAGTTTGAAACCACCTTGCTTATACAATAGATTTAAATAATGAATAGCTCTCCTGGCACGCCGGTATCCCCAGATAAATCTAGAGACGACGCTATCCAAACGTTTAAAAAAAATTAATGGTATTTTCAATGGAATTGTGCGGAAAAAATACAAAAACTTCGGAAGGACACTCATTTTGATAATGTTGCATCTCCCATATATACTAAGGGGTAGCCGATGCCAACTGCGCAGTTTTGTCACTACTTTCGTCAGCAATGGTTCATAGTTTAATACAACAATATCCTTAATTTGACTACTAAGACAGACTCCCAGATAAATTGCTGTATTTGTGACCCCTAAGGCTGTTGGAGGCCTCTCAAGTTGAAAATTCAATATCGTCTGTGTCTTATTAAGATTTAGTGTATAGCCGGAGAACTAACCGAATCGGTGTGCTTCGTAAGTTATCGCAACTTAAGCATTAACTGATGTAGTCGAAAAAACAGCAATGTCATCCGCATACGCAGTTAATTTTAGATCCATCCCATTTAAAATAGCTGAAGAAATATCAGCATTGAAACATACCTGTTTAATGAAAGGCTCAATGTAAATAGCAAACAATAGCGGGGAGAGCGGGCAACCCTGCAGCGTACCCCTTTAGACCGAAAAAAAGGAAGGTTGGCAAGTTGAATGTCTAGCCCACCAGCAAGTAATTCTGAAGAGCGCAGAAAGAGTTCCCCACTCTAGAGGGCTAGAGGCAGGAAGCTGAGGCCCAGGCAGCAAGGGAACCTCTGAAGATCACCTGATCTTTTGGGAAAACAACCTCCTATATAGTAAGCCTAAGGCTCCTGGATCTGGGACAGCCCATGTGCTTGTGGTCTTCCAGTGTTACAGGACCTTACTACTGGCTTTGGCTCATTACATACCCCTGGCAGGACATCTGAGGCAAGTCAAAACTTTTGGAAGGCTTGTTGCCTACTTCTTTTGACCCCGGATGTCAACTGCCTCAGATGAATTCTTTAGGTCCTGTCCCACCTGCTAAGCCATTGGGAAGTCAGGGAGAACGCTCAAGGCTCCTCTAACCCCATTACCTGTCGTTGGCTCCCCCTTTGAGAGGGTAGGTTTTGACATTGTTTGACCCTTGGACTCCAAGACCTCATTGGACAAGAAGTTTGTCCTGGTCTTGGTGGACCATTCCACTCACTACCCAGAAGCAATACCTCTGATGCTGGTGACTGTACCCGCGGTGTCCAGGGCCTTGATGGGGCTTTTTACCCATGTAGGGTTCCTCAAAAAAGTAGTATCTGACAAAGGTACTAACTTCATGTCGGAGTACATGAAATCCATGTGGGATAAGTGTGGGGGAACTTACAAGTTCTCCATACCCTATCACCCCCAAACCAATGGTCTTGTGAAGAGATTCAACAAGACCTTGAAAGGCATGATGATGGGCGTACCTGAGCCCATAAGGTGGAAGAGGGGACGTCTCTATCCATGCCTTCTGTTTGCCTACAGAGAGGTATCACAGAATGAAGTGGGATTTAGCCCCTTTGAACTCCGCAAAGGCCACTCTGTCAGGGGACCTTTTAGACTTGTGAGAGAGTGGTGGGTGCAAACTCCGACAACACCCTTTCAGGATGGGGTCAGCTACATGCTGGCCCTCTGCAACCAGATGCATCACTTCTAGAAAAAGGCAAAAAGTAGCCTTGAGGCCAGTCGAGAGGTTATGAAGCTCTGGTATAACTAGAAGGACACTCTGGTGGAGTTTTAACCTGGCCAGAAAGTGTGGATCGAGGAGCCCAGAATGCTCAGAGATCACTGGACAGGCCCATATGAGGTGGAGGAGCATAGGGGGAGTCCATCTACCTGGCAGACAACAAGACCCCTAGGAACCCCTTAAGGGGGATCCACATGAACCACCTCAAACCATACTTCAAGAGGTCCAAAATGAGCATGCCCCTGGTGATAGGGGAGGAAGTGGAGGAGGAGAGTAAGCCTCTACCTTTCCTCCTGTCTACCGTTGAACACAATGGTTCAGTGGAAGTTGTCAAGCTCTCCCTGATACTAACCCCGGAACAGCAGAGTGACTGTTACCAGACCTCTGGGCTCACACACCTGAGTGTCAATGATATTGATACTTTAGAAAGTCTACCAGTTGAGAGCAAAATTTGCAAGTTGTCATATAAGGAGGAAGTCTCCAAGATGCTGGTGTTAGGGAGTGATTGAGGCTCCAGTAGTACCTGGTCCAGCCCTGTGGTGCTGGTAGGCAAGGCTACCCCACAGTACATCACTTCAGAACTTAGGCTCTGTGTGGACTACTAGAGACTCAACTCTGTCGCAAATGCTGACACGCAGCCCATCCCCCAAGCTGATGAGCTTATCAACAGACTGGGCACTGCCAAGTTCCTCTGTACTTTTTTTATTTGACATCAAGGTATTGGAAGATCGCTTTAACTGAGGTGGCAAAAGAGAGGTCTGCATTCCCACCGCCAGAAGGCTGCTTCCAGTTTAGGGTGATGCCCTTTGGTTTGAAGAATGCCCCTATCACCTTTCAGAGGTTGGTCAACAGGGTTGTAGCTAGGAAGGAGGAATTCTATGCTGCCAACCCGTACAACATCGCTGTCTACCACTCCAGCTGGGAGGAAAACCTGTACTAACTCCATGAGGGGCTTCAGGACCTGCAGCAGGCGGGCCTGACTATCAAGGCCAGTAAGTGTCAGATAGGGCAGCGCTCTGTCGTTTACCTGGGCCACATGGTGGGAGGGGGCAATGTGCAGCCCCTTCAGGCTATGATTGAGACTATCATGGCCTGGCAACACCCAAAACACAGACAGAAGTAATGTCCTTCCTGGGCCTAACAGGATACTATAGGAGATTTGTTATGGGATATGGCACTATTTTGGCCCCCTTAACAGAGCCGACCTCTATGAAGCAGCCCAAACAGGTGATCTAGACAGAGGCCTGCCAGAAAGTGTTTGATACCCTCAAGGATGCTACTCCAGACTCCTCACTTTCCAAGCTGTTCATAGTGGAGACAGATGCTTCAGAGCATGGTATAGGCTGGTCTTAGCACAATTAAATGAGGAGGGCTTAGCCCAAGAGGTAGCCTTCATTCGCAGGAGGCTACTTTTATGGGGCTGAGGTGGAGTGTGATTGAGAAGGGAGGCCTTTGATATGGTCTGGGCACTGAAGTAGATAAGACCCTACTGTTTGGGACTTCCTTCTGGGTTCAGACAGACCACATACCCCTCTGATGGCTCATGCAAATGAGGGATGAAAATCCATAACTTTTGAGGTGGTCCATCTCCCTACAGGGAATAGCTTTTATGGTGGAACACCAACTTGGGTCAGATCACATCAATGCTGTTAGTCTATCCAGGTTCTACCACCTTATTTAAGTGAACACACAAGGGGTTGGGTAGTTCTCCCCAATTTTAGCTGGGTGGGACATATGTTAGACCTGTGAGCCTTAGTGTGGTCTTCTCCACCTACGTGTTGCCTTTCTCCTCTGTTTTTTCTGACTTCATTTTTGTTGGAAATAGGACTCTGAGCACTTTATCACTGCCAACCAGTGCTAAGGTGCATGTGCTCTTTCCTCTAAACCCTAAATATGATAATATTGGCTCATACCCAATTGGCATATTTAATTGACCTTTACGTCCCTAGTAAACTGCACTACATGTATCCAGGGCCTGTAAATTAAATGCTAACTGAGGGCCTGTAGAACTGATTTTGCCATCCACACAAGTGGCCCTTTAAGCATGGCTGAGGCCTACCATTGTGTGTGCAGTTTTAAACTGTCATTTTGACCTGGCAAGATAAACCTTTTTCCAGGCCCAAACCTTCCTTTTTAATGCATAAAAGTCACTCCTAGGGTAGGCCTTTGACAGCCTAGATGGCAGGGTGCAATGAATTCAAAACGCAAGACGTACTTTTAAGTTTGACATGTCCTGTTAATGAAAAACTCTTAAATCCTTGTTTTCACTTCTATATATCCCCTAGGATAACATTGGGATTACCTTCTCACATTTTATAAGAGTGATTTCCAAATGGGAAGATATCCTCAATCAAGTTTGGTGTCTACGGAATCCCAATCTCAAATCCTAACTTATGGCGAGGTCAGATTTTAAATTGAAAATGTCACTTTTGGAAAGTTGTCATTTTCTTGCCTCAGCCATTTTGCACCTGACTGGGTGTACTTGGAAGTTGGGCTTTGTGCATTCCTCCAAGAAAACCACATTCAATCTGATCATAGGTCTGTCTCAATGGGCCATCTCTGGCTGGATGGGGGTGGAGAGGCTGGGCACAGCCTCACTTGCATCTTAATAGGCTGGGTCTTGTCCCTAGGCAGAGGGCTGCATACCCCTGTAGTTAGTCTGGAGCCAGGGCAGGGGAGACATGGTATCTATGCTCTTCAAAGCGATGTCTTTTGAAGTCTCACCCACTTCAAAGTCACTGATGGGTTTCAAGACTGGACCTCAGAAACCCCCACTCCAGTACACCTTTGGACATGTGGATACTCTACCATGAAAAAGGACTGCTGTGCTGCTGATGGACTGCATCTCTGCTGGGCTTCACTCTGCTGGACTCATCCTTTCCTATGCTGATCTGCTGCATGCTGCCCTCGTTCGTGCTTGAGAAGGACTGGACCTGCAACTCTTAAACCCAGAACCCAAAGTGACTCCAAGGGCTAGTCAGCTGGCCTCCTGATCTGATGCCTCAGTGACATAACAGGCTTCCAACCCCTGAATCTGGACTCTGCCGTCCGTGAGTCAACCCTGTCGAGTGGTGCCACCCCAGTCTTGGAATCTTGGAAGTTAGGGTAAGGTGATTGCCTGCGGAACCAACACATCTTTTCTGCTGAGCATTGCATCCCCGAGCAGAACCGACACATGTCGTTGGCTGAGCGACATGTCCCTGAGCAGAACCGAAGCATTGCCACTGCTATGTGGATTGGACCCATCACAAAAGACTTACATCACTGCTAAAACCCCTGTGTGACGTTTTCCCCAGCACAGGTCCTCGCATCTCTCATCGATGTCACTGAAACTCCTCATTGTAGCTTCTCCACTCATCTGGATCGACACATAGTCAAAGATGTGCATTGCATTCCTGGCGGCGGACCGGCGCCGGGCGACAGGACGTCGACAAACAGTTCCTCGCGCAACAGCCTTGTTGTATCTCGGAACTGACGCATCGCCTTGGCTGCACGACCCATCTTTGACGAGGATCTACATAACCTCTCGCAACCATGGTTTAAGGTACTCTGTTAAGTGGGTCTAACTGGGTACCTGTAGCAACAAGCGCTCCATCGCAGTTGGCCTGAACTTGTGACTTTGTCCCGATCCAGTGCGACCAGATCCCCCCAATAGTGCTTTGTGCTGCTATTTCTCACTATAAACTTTAGAAATTCAAGAACTCCAGTTCTACTCATTGGATTTTTGTCGTTTTAGTCTTGTTCTATGTAATAAGTTAAGCTCTATTTTTTAAACTTGGTGTGGGCTCCTTTTTGTGCGGTGTTTTCACTGTATTACTATTTGAAGTGTTGTACAAATACTTAGCATATTGCCTCTAAGTTCAGCCTGAGTTCTTTGTGCCAAGATACAAGAAGGTGAGCACAGGTTAATTCAGGGTTTGCCTGTACCTTACCCTGTGAGGATTGTGGTTGCTGCTTGACCAGGGCTCGTACCCCAGTCAACTAGTAAACCAATTTCTAACAAATGTCACATGTTACATTATTCAGCAATTCGGCTCTCACAGAGTCAGCTGAACAAAAGGAACTGCCCTAATTTCTCATCGATGTGGGTTCAAGTTCTTTCCCGTTTTGATAGCAGTCCTAACATACTTAATCAAAGACTTAGGGGCATATCTACAAGGAGGCGATAATTATATCGCTATATTAGCAAGGTCACGCTAACGCGTGAAACCTTGCTTTAGCGTGGGGATTTCTAACGCCCAGCTTTGCATCTCTAATGAGATGCAAAGTGGGCGTTCCTGACCTGACATGATAGGAGAAATGTCGCTAAGCGACATTTCTCCTATCATCAAGCCCCACGCTATGAAGCATAGCGTTAGGAAAAGTAGCGATAACACCTGTTATCGCTACTTTCCTAACACCTGCTTCAGGACTGACTTAGCCATGATATCCTATGGAAGGTGGATATCATGGCTAAGTGTGTGAGTCCCTATCAACAAGCTAACGTGAGATAATCGCTGGGTTTCCAGCGATAATCTCACGTTAGCCAGTTAATGTGAGGATTTTTATCGCTATTGAGATAAGCGTTGCTAATAGCACGCTATCCACGCTAGCCGGCGATAATTATCCTAGCGCTAAGTGCGCTTTGCGATAATTATCGCCGGTTGTTGTTGATATGCCCCTTGAAGTCAGTATTCGACCTCCACGACACCTTTCCGACTTCAGAAATCAAAAACACATGTCAATGTAAAGAATGAAGCTAACAACCAGTGAGAGATGGCTTCTGTGCAAATTAAATCAAGCGACCCCCTGGTGAAAAAATACATTAGTCGATTCTACAATTCTTCAACTACCTTTTTGTCTTTCACCTCTTTTGGACTCGCAGTTATGAAAAATGCATTTCTAATTATCTCAACATCTTCATTGAAAACAATAAATTCCTTACTCCCTATCAGTCCAAATCCTGCACAGACTCTAGCCCTGAAACGTACCCTTAAAAATACATTAATACATTCTCTGTATATTGCACAAAGGTGACGCATGACTCCTTCTGCTTCTCGTCCACTCAGAGTACTTTGATACAGTTGATAGTTAGAGGTTCATCCAATCTTGGAAACAGGCATGGTGTTAAGTAGGGGTGAGCGTAACTCGCTTAATTCCGTGCAGTGTAATTACGTTGAAGTACTAAAGGATTCTGGAAGATTACACATAATTACTTTCAGAAGAGTGATTCTGTGTTCAGCACGATCTCTTAGTGCAAAAATGCCCCCTTGTGCCATAAGTGACACAAAGATGCATTTTGCACAAAGAATTAGCGCTAAATGCAAGATAACATGAATAGCGAGCCCATGCAGCCGCTCCCGCTTGCTAATTGTGCTCTTGGGGATAGAATTTTCCCCAAATTACTCCATGCATTTAGCGCTATTTCCTTAGTGTGAATTTCACCCTCTCACATAAAATGGACACGAGGATGAATTTTGCCCTAAGAAACAGTGCTAAATGATGCAGAACATGAATAGCAATCATGAGCGGCCACTCGTGCTTGCTACATGTGTTTTTGCAGTAGGATTTTTCACCTGCAAATAAACAATCCACAATGGTGATTTGTTACTTCTATGTGTGCTGCAGAATGCATCACACATCGAAGTAGCAAATCGTCATTGTTTATGTGCAGGCCCACCTTCCTGCACATAAACAATCATTCATGGTGTTTTGCTATTTCTATGTGTCCTGCAGTAAAGCAAAAACGAGGAATAATAAAAGTATTTCTCCTTGTATTGCTATTCTAACGCCTGCTCTTGCATGACATTAGCGTTGGCTGTGCCTCAAATTTACACATCCTTGTAGATCTGGGGCAGCGTCAAAAAGCAATGGTTGTTGTGGTAGAACACCCACAGCAACACCTATTACACTCCCCTTTCACGCAGATATCTGTGTGAAAGGGTACCATATTTACAAAGTGGCGTTAAGCCACAAAACGTGGCTTAACACCACTTTGTAAATATGGAGTAGGGCATTGTGCCACAGGAATGTCATTAAAAGTGACGTTGTTATGGCGCAATGCCCTTGTAAATATAGCCCTATGAGCCTTATTTAGATCTCTGCAGATGAAATACTTAGGGGCAGGTAGGTGTAAAGCCTCTGGCAGCCATTTCCTGTTCCAAAGGAGGGTTTCTTTTGTGATCCACCCTTGCCACTTCATCCCCCCGAGCGGAACTGCCCACTGCCAGAATTCAAGTGCAATCCTGGTAACCATAGACCACTCCCTTGTGTAAGATTGGGAAAGTGGCAACACCACAATGTCCACGGGTGTGTGAACAGGAAGGAACATTTTATTCATATCCTTTGGGTATATCCAACGATCTAAGATTATTGGAAACAAATAGAAGAAATGATGGCCCAAGTGACGTCATGATCGGTCCCGATGGATGCCAGAGGCTTATTTTAAATCTATCAGTGGAGGAGCCATGGCCTATATTTCAAACTATAAGGCTAACTGTGTCAGAAGGAGTGGCCAAGTGCAATTTAGCAAGGGCATGGGGTAAAGCAGCAGCCCTGACCATCGACGAATAGATATCGGATGTGGACTGTTGTCAGAGAGAGGAACGAGTGGTGTATCAGAGTAGGGGATGCTCCAAGAGATGGGAGAAGATGTGGGGGGATTGGAGGGCTTTCCACGGTATTTAGGGTGAGGGAAGCCAGAGGACTAGAGGATAAGTATGACATCTGGGATCCTTCCTTACTTTAGGACAGAGCAATACAGTGGATGATGAGCAGAAAGGAGCCAATATGATGAAGACATTATGTTCAAATGTAATAGATACTGCTACTTGTTTAGTATGATGTCTGATGATTGCATCTCCAGAAATCTGTCTATGCTGTATGATACAGATCTAAATAAAAAGATTTGCAAAAAGCAAATGGTGGTCTCTGTCTGTTAAATTTTTCAGAGGGCCTTCATACTTTTTAAGAGGGGTCACTGGTATAGGGGCTGTCCACCAGTGGCAGAAAATCTCCAAAGGAGCTTTTCCGTGAATTGGAAAAAATCTGGAATTCAGCTAACAGAAAGCACTGTGTCAAAGAGCAGTGATGGCAGCATTTTCATTTACTGACTTCAGTCTAGTCTAATAGCAATGCATTTACTAAATAAATAATTTTGAGTCAATAAATAATTTTACTTAATAAATAAATGTGACTACGTTGGATCCAATTCTACATTGGCAACGGCAACACACCCCTGAATTTTGGATGTCATCTATGTGTCTTTCCAGATCGCCAACAAATAAAAATAAATGCAGAATTGCCTTCTTTGATCTATGAACCCCAATGAGGGAATACAGGATGTGTGTAATTAATTCATAGTGCATTCTGTTATGCACATGTGATGTTACATCGAGGCTCATGTTTAGTTAGAAGATAACTGCACCTCTTCCTTTTTTCTAGGTGTGTTACTTTTCATCCAGCCCTCTGCTAAAGGACAAATTGCAGTTTCCATCGTTCCTACGCACTGTACCTTCTGATGATGTCCAAGCAATGGGCATTGCTAGGCTAGTCGTGCACTTTGGCTGGACCTGGGTGGGTCTGCTTTCTTCGGATAATGACTTGGGTGATATTGGATCATCTATTGTGAAGGAAGAGTTTCAGAAGCATGGAGTCTGTGTCGCCTTTCATGAGATCATCCCATTGGTGACAACAGCTCTTAAAGTCAATGCCATTGTTAAAGTAGTCAAGAAGTCTTCAGCCAATGTCATTATTGTCTACTCGAATGAACCGCATAGAAATCCAGTAATAACTGCACTTTCAAGAGAGAATCTAACTGGAAAGGTTTGGATCCCCATTTCTATAGGGTCCATCTTGCTCAAGTATAACACACAAGAGGTAGAAGACATGCTGAATGGCGCCCTTGGGTTTGAAATGCAGGAGAGGTGGATTCCTGATTTGAAAGAGTTTCTTCTTAAAGTTCACCCTTCCTCACCGCTAAATAATATGTTTGCTAATTATTTCTGGCAAGAGGCTTTTGGGTGTCAATGGCCAAGACATGACACCAGCATGAACCAGTCAGATGGAAATCTAAAGATGGAAGCATTTTGTTCGGGTGCTGAGGACCTGAGAACCTTCAAGAACCCTTCATTTGACAACCCAACTGCGAGAATCAACTATAATGTATATAATGCTGTTTACATGGTGGCTAATGCACTTGAAGACATTAGGACTTGTAAACCAGGGAAAGGACCCTTCATCAACAATTCCTGTGCTGACCTGTGGACCATGACACCATGGCAGGTGAGAAGTGATTATAGGTGGAAAAACATTATAGCAGCAAAAAGCTCTAAGAGCACTGTCTTCCCCATTCAGTTTTGTGTAATACATAACATTATGTATACCACAGCCTTGTGTCTTTGTGGAGGACACTTTTTTAAGATAGAAGCCATAACACCTTCATGTTGCTGGAAATATGTAAGTTCCAGCCTTCACCAAAAGGGACAGAGGGAGATAGAAGACATGGAGAGGGAAATGCAGCTGAGGGAGAAGGAAAAAGCAAAGGGGAGAAAGAGAAAGACAGATGAAATACTGAGGAAGCCCACAGGAGCATTAGATGAAGTGCACAGAGTCTTCTTGAATTGGTATGCTCTGTATACAGACTGGACTTTCGTTTGTGCATAAAATGACAGTTATGCTTATGCAGGGCCTTAGGTCGCATTGGTATGAGATGTCAAAGGATATATGTAAACTGATTTAGAGATTGTAGAGACGTGACACTCAAAAAGGTAGTTTTTGCAATTTACCTTCTAATGCTTGCAATCCCTTTTTCTTGCCTTTCGCCAGGTCCACCATTACATGAAGAAAGTACGCTTCCGGAACAAGATTGGAGATGACATAGCCTTCGACGGCAGCAGTGACTTTTACAATATCATCAACCTGCAGAAACATCCAAACATCACCACTAAGAGTAAGATTGTTGGCACCTTCGATCCGAAGGCACCCCAAGGGGAGCAATTCCGTTTTGATCAAAACACCATATACTGGAATATGCTCAAAACAGAGGTAGGAAGTAAAGGAAAAGCCATACAGCTTAAACCTTCCAATATGAATGGATCTATACTATTTTAGCTGGTGAAACATGTGCCCTTGAGTAGGAGACCTGGACTAGAGCTGATGAACTGGGGAGGTCATACCATATCCGGGTTGCATACCTTTTACAGTGCTAGAAATTGATGTCTGCAGATGTTCTGCTATGAACTGATAAAGAGGCAGATAATCTTACCATAACATGTGTTAACAGTGATGTGGCATTGAAATATCTGCTGATAAATTAATAGCAATCATCTTGACTTCATTGCCATCAATGAGATGTAACTCTTCCTACAAATCTGTTCAGGGGTATATTGTTTACCAAGGAGTTATCTATGTCCCTGTTCATGAGCACCTCATTATTAGTTAGCAGTATTGAATTCATAGGCCCATGCAACAATCAAATCCCAAATTTGGACCAGCATAACTAGGAATGCATATTCTTTGACATTGTATTTTATTGACATGTAAGAGTTATAATACATTTGCTTTCTTAACTTAGTGTAAACATGTCAATTCTCAGTTTATCCATAACAAAATAATCTTTCTGTAGCACAAACTAATCTGGGGGTATTTGGTTCATAGCCTAACTCAGTTTAAACCACTCCATGCTGAACCACAGCCCAACGACTTCAATCTTCCAGATACGTCTGATATGAAAGAGGTCCCAAAGATGGATTACTTCTTGACAGTCAAACCCACAAGAGTATCTCCCACCACACCATCCTAGAAACTGATGATTAAAAGTGGAATTACTGTTCCTCAACTCCTGAGTTCCTTGCAACCTTTACTTATTTCAATAGACAATTCTATCTTGCTTGTTTGACAGTCTTAACCTAGTGTGTGCTTTTGAGCCTTTCCTGGATCAAGTGTCACTCCCAGCCACTGATCAATAAAAGATACTTCCTGCTCCAGTCACTTTATAGAAATTTCTAGGGGACAACCACAATGCCCAATTAGGCAAAGCTGCAGGCACCAACATAATTCTGAGCAAGCTCTTAAAGCTAATAGCAATGAGGTTGCTCCCCTTTTCCTGCAATAAATTGATGATATCATGTCGGGCGCATCAATATCTCCTTATTTGGACTCGGCTCAAATCATGTGTTTTCTTAAAAGGGACAGACTACTCCTACAATTGAACTCATACCCTCCCATTTTTACCCTCCAATGTTTCTCCTAGACTCAGACTGTAAAAGATACGCTTGCCTTTTATCATCAAGAATTAATAAAATCATTATGAAGCTAGTAACTCCTTCAGAACATGGATTCCTTCCAGGTCAGGCCAATATGAGACATAAGAGCGTAGATGCCTTGCTGATGGATAGGACAGAGGAAGGGCAACACTCATTTCCCTTCATATATCTCAATGTCGTGAAGACATTCATCCATATGGAGTGGCCATTCCTTTGGGTGTCATGATTGAGTTTGGGGCTCCAGTGTGTTGACGTAGTGTAGCCTACTGGTGATGAGTGCTTTTTTGATGGTCCATCTGGTCACCCGAGGAAGCCATTTGAAGATCTTTTGCAGCATGCATATGATGCAGAAGCAGGAGGGGCACACTGAGCTGACTTGAGCCGTCATTTTCAGCTTATCATCCCTAGATTTCTTGCGTGGTCTCTGGGTTTGGATGTCGGTCCTAGACCCAGTGGCCACCAGGTGGGATTCCATGGGGAGCTCCTGTTGCCGAAGACCAGTATGTTCATCTTGACGGAGTTTAGCTTAAGACAGTTGATTCTCATCAAGCCTGCTACCATGGTCATGCAGTTGGTAAATTTGGTTCTGCTGGTGTTTGTCTTGTCCATCAGGGGTTGGGTGTCATCGGCTAAGGAGATGACGGTGCTGTCTTGTGATCAGATGATGTTGAGCGGTGTCATTTACATGTTGAAAAGAGTGGGACTGAGGGACAATTCCTGTGGAACACTGCATATCAGTTTATTGATCTCTGATGTGAAGGGTGGCAGTCTCACCATTTGGGTTCTTCCGGTGAGGAAGAAACAGATCCCTATGAGAGTGGATCCTTGTATGCCAATCTCGTGGAGTCTTCTGATGAGGGTTAAACCCAATTGGTCGCACACTGCTACACCTACCAGTCGTGTTCCCCCAATGAAAATGGTCCCTGAAGGTCAGCGTCGGCGGATACACCTATGCTCGAGTGTGAATGCAAGTATGCGTGGCGTGTGCCATCCCTGGACACGTGTTTCGAGGTAGTTGCCTCTCGTCAGCAGGGAGTAGGAAAATGAGTGTGGGGTTGCTGTGTAAGCTGCTAAAATCGTTATCAGGTCTAGTACCTCTCGTAGCGCGCAGGTGCGTAACCAAGTCCGTCGACTCCACCGGCTCAAAGGAGCCTGAATATAAAGTTAAACCCAATTGGTCGCACACTGCTACACCTACCAGTCGTGTTCCCCCAATGAAAATGGTCCCTGAAGGTCAGCGTCGGCGGATACACCTATGCTCGAGTGTGAATGCAAGTATGCGTGGCGTGTGCCATCCCTGGACACGTGTTTCGAGGTAGTTGCCTCTCGTCAGCAGGGAGTAGGAAAATGAGTGTGGGGTTGCTGTGTAAGCTGCTAAAATCGTTATCAGGTCTAGTACCTCTCGTAGCGCGCAGGTGCGTAACCAAGTCCGTCGACTCCACCGGCTCAAAGGAGCCTGAATATAAAGTTAAACCCAATTGGTCGCACACTGCTACACCTACCAGTCGTGTTCCCCCAATGAAAATGGTCCCTGAAGGTCAGCGTCGGCGGATACACCTATGCTCGAGTGTGAATGCAAGTATGCGTGGCGTGTGCCATCCCTGGACACGTGTTTCGAGGTAGTTGCCTCTCGTCAGCAGGGAGTAGGAAAATGAGTGTGGGGTTGCTGTGTAAGCTGCTAAAATCGTTATCAGGTCTAGTACCTCTCGTAGCGCGCAGGTGCGTAACCAAGTCCGTCGACTCCACCGGCTCAAAGGAGCCTGAATATAAAGTTAAACCCAATTGGTCGCACACTGCTACACCTACCAGTCGTGTTCCCCCAATGAAAATGGTCCCTGAAGGTCAGCGTCGGCGGATACACCTTTGCTCGAGTGTGAATGCAAGTATGCGTGGCGTGTGCCATCCCTGGACTCGTGTTTCGAGGTAGTTGCTTCTCGTCAACAGGGAGTAAGAAAATGAGTGTGGGGTTGCTGTGTAAGCTGCTAAAATCGTTATCAGGTCTAGTACCTCTCGTAGCGCGCAGGTGCGTAACCAAGTCCGTCGACTCCACCGGCTCAAAGGAGCCTGAATATAAAGTTAAACCCAATTGGTCGCACACTGCTACACCTACCAGTCGTGTTCCCCCAATGAAAATGGTCCCTGAAGGTCAGCGTCGGCGGATACACCTATGCTCGAGTGTGAATGCAAGTATGCGTGGCGTGTGCCATCCCTGCACATGTGTTTCGAGGTAGTTGCCTCTCGTCAGCAGGGAGTAGGAAAATGAGTGTGGGGTTGCTGTGTAAGCTGCTAAAATCGTTATCAGGTCTAGTACCTCTCGTAGCGCGCAGGTGCGTAACCAAGTCCGTCGACTCCACCGGCTCAAAGGAGCCTGAATATAAAGTTAAACCCAATTGGTCGCACACTGCTACACCTACCAGTCGTGTTCCCCCAATGAAAATGGTCCCTGAAGGTCAGCGTCGGCGGATACACCTATGCTCGAGTGTGAATGCAAGTATGCGTGGCGTGTGCCATCCCTGGACACGTGTTTCGAGGTAGTTGCCTCTCGTCAGCAGGGAGTAGGAAATTGAGTGTGGGGTTGCTGTGTAAGCTGCTAAAATCGTTATCAGGTCTAGTACCTCTCGTAGCGCGCAGGTGCGTAACCAAGTCCGTCGACTCCACCGGCTCAAAGGAGCCTGAATATAAAGTTAAACCCAATTGGTCGCACACTGCTACACCTACCAGTCGTGTTCCCCCAATGAAAATGGTCCCTGAAGGTCAGCGTCGGCGGATACACCTATGCTCGAGTGTGAATGCAAGTATGCGTGGCGTGTGCCATCCCTGGACACGTGTTTCGAGGTAGTTGCCTCTCGTCAGCAGGGAGTAGGAAAATGAGTGTGGGGTTGCTGTGTAAGCTGCTAAAATCGTTATCAGGTCTAGTACCTCTCGTAGCGCGCAGGTGCGTAACCAAGTCCGTCGACTCCACCGGCTCAAAGGAGCCTGAATATAAAGTTAAACCCAATTGGTCGCACACTGCTACACCTACCAGTCGTGTTCCCCCAATGAAAATGGTCCCTGAAGGTCAGCGTCGGCGGATACACCTATGCTCGAGTGTGAATGCAAGTATGCGTGGCGTGTGCCATCCCTGGACACGTGTTTCGAGGTAGTTGCCTCTCGTCAGCAGGGAGTAGGAAAATGAGTGTGGGGTTGCTGTGTAAGCTGCTAAAATCGTTATCAGGTCTAGTACCTCTCGTAGCGCGCAGGTGCGTAACCAAGTCCGTCGACTCCACCGGCTCAAAGGAGCCTGAATATAAAGTTAAACCCAATTGGTCGCACACTGCTACACCTACCAGTCGTGTTCCCCCAATGAAAATGGTCCCTGAAGGTCAGCGTCGGCGGATACACCTATGCTCGAGTGTGAATGCAAGTATGCGTGGCGTGTGCCATCCCTGGACACGTGTTTCGAGGTAGTTGCCTCTCGTCAGCAGGGAGTAGGAAAATGAGTGTGGGGTTGCTGTGTAAGCTGCTAAAATCGTTATCAGGTCTAGTACCTCTCGTAGCGCGCAGGTGCGTAACCAAGTCCGTCGACTCCACCGGCTCAAAGGAGCCTGAATATAAAGTTAAACCCAATTGGTCGCACACTGCTACACCTACCAGTCGTGTTCCCCCAATGAAAATGGTCCCTGAAGGTCAGCGTCGGCGGATACACCTATGCTCGAGTGTGAATGCAAGTATGCGCGGCGTGTGCCATCCCTGGACACGTGTTTCGAGGTAGTTGCCTCTCGTCAGCAGGGAGTAGGAAAATGAGTGTGGGGTTGCTGTGTAAGCTGCTAAAATCGTTATCAGGTCTAGTACCTCTCGTAGCGCGCAGGTGCGTAACCAAGTCCGTCGACTCCACCGGCTCAAAGGAGCCTGAATATAAAGTTAAACCCAATTGGTCGCACACTGCTACACCTACCAGTCGTGTTCCCCCAATGAAAATGGTCCCTGAAGGTCAGCGTCGGCGGATACACCTATGCTCGAGTGTGAATGCAAGTATGCGTGGCGTGTGCCATCCCTGGACACGTGTTTCGAGGTAGTTGCCTCTCGTCAGCAGGGAGTAGGAAAATGAGTGTGGGGTTGCTGTGTAAGCTGCTAAAATCGTTATCAGGTCTAGTACCTCTCGTAGCGCGCAGGTGCGTAACCAAGTCCGTCGACTCCACCGGCTCAAAGGAGCCTGAATATAAAGTTAAACCCAATTGGTCGCACACTGCTACACCTACCAGTCGTGTTCCCCCAATGAAAATGGTCCCTGAAGGTCAGCGTCGGCGGATACACCTATGCTCGAGTGTGAATGCAAGTATGCGTGGCGTGTGCCATCCCTGGACACGTGTTTCGAGGTAGTTGCCTCTCGTCAGCAGGGAGTAGGAAAATGAGTGTGGGGTTGCTGTGTAAGCTGCTAAAATCGTTATCAGGTCTAGTACCTCTCGTAGCGCGCAGGTGCGTAACCAAGTCCGTCGACTCCACCGGCTCAAAGGAGCCTGAATATAAAGTTAAACCCAATTGGTCGCACACTGCTACACCTACCAGTCGTGTTCCCCCAATGAAAATGGTCCCTGAAGGTCAGCGTCGGCGGATACACCTATGCTCGAGTGTGAATGCAAGTATGCAGGCGTGTGCCATCCCTGGACACGTGTTTCGAGGTAGTTGCCTCTCGTCAGCAGGGAGTAGGAAAATGAGTGTGGGGTTGCTGTGTAAGCTGCTAAAATCGTTATCAGGTCTAGTACCTCTCGTAGCGCGCAGGTGCGTAACCAAGTCCGTCGACTCCACCGGCTCAAAGGAGCCTGAATATAAAGTTAAACCCAATTGGTCGCACACTGCTACACCTACCAGTCGTGTTCCCCAATGAAAATGGTCCCTGAAGGTCAGCGTCGGCGGATACACCTATGCTCGAGTGTGAATGCAAGTATGCGTGGCGTGTGCCATCCCTGGACACGTGTTTCGAGGTAGTTGCCTCTCGTCAGCAGGGAGTAGGAAAATGAGTGTGGGGTTGCTGTGTAAGCTGCTAAAATCGTTATCAGGTCTAGTACCTCTCGTAGCGCGCAGGTGCGTAACCAAGTCCGTCGACTCCACCGGCTCAAAGGAGCCTGAATATAAAGTTAAACCCAATTGGTCGCACACTGCTACACCTACCAGTCGTGTTCCCCCAATGAAAATGGTCCCTGAAGGTCAGCGTCGGCGGATACACCTATGCTCGAGTGTGAATGCAAGTATGCGTGGCGTGTGCCATCCCTGGACACGTGTTTCGAGGTAGTTGCCTCTCGTCAGCAGGGAGTAGGAAAATGAGTGTGGGGTTGCTGTGTAAGCTGCTAAAATCGTTATCAGGTCTAGTACCTCTCGTAGCGCGCAGGTGCGTAACCAAGTCCGTCGACTCCACCGGCTCAAAGGAGCCTGAATATAAAGTTAAACCCAATTGGTCGCACACTGCTACACCTACCAGTCGTGTTCCCCCAATGAAAATGGTCCCTGAAGGTTAGCGTCGGCGGATACACCTATGCTCGAGTGTGAATGCAAGTATGCGTGGCGTGTGCCATCCCTGGACACGTGTTTCGAGGTAGTTGCCTCTCGTCAGCAGGGAGTAGGAAAATGAGTGTGGGGTTGCTGTGTAAGCTGCTAAAATCGTTATCAGGTCTAGTACCTCTCGTAGCGCGCAGGTACGTAACCAAGTCCGTCGACTCCACCGGCTCAAAGGAGCCTGAATATAAAGTTAAACCCAATTGGTCGCACACTGCTACACCTACCAGTCGTGTTCCCCCAATGAAAATGGTCCCTGAAGGTCAGCGTCGGCGGATACACCTATGCTCGAGTGTGAATGCAAGTATGCGTGGCGTGTGCCATCCCTGGACACGTGTTTCGAGGTAGTTGCCTCTCGTCAGCAGGGAGTAGGAAAATGAGTGTGGGGTTGCTGTGTAAGCTGCTAAAATCGTTATCAGGTCTAGTACCTCTCGTAGCGCGCAGGTGCGTAACCAAGTCCGTCGGCTCCACCGGCTCAAAGGAGCCTGAATATAAAGTTAAACCCAATTGGTCGCACACTGCTACACCTTATCTTCTGATGAGGGTGTTGTGTGAGACAACATTGACAATTCCGAAGAAGTCTAGCAGGACAAGGGCTGCTGTTTCTTCTCAGACCAGGCTGTTTTGAATGCCATCAGAGGCCGCGATGAGTACAGTTTTAGTGCAGTGCTTCTTTCTGAGTCCTAAAACCTGTTCTGTCAACTACCGATGTATGATGGATTTCACGCTCAAAAATGAGTTACCCACTTGAGACAATTTGTGACCCACTAAATGTACATCTAGTGGAAAAGAAACGACCTGACATCTTAGCAAACGGGAGGCACTGTCTCTTCCCTGTAAGGATGCACTAACTAATTAAAATGATCTTGTTACCTAAATTACTATACATATTTCATGCCCTCCCCATGATCTTGTTTAAAAACATGATGCATCCATTTGATCTTTAATATGTAAACATAAAAGACAAAGTTGTGCCATCCAATTGTTACAGCTTACAGTAGTACAGGGTGGTTGGAAGCTCCCTTATTTTCTGTTTTATTCTTGGGTCACTTTAGCAAAGAACTATCCCAATTACCGTAAGTATCAACACTTTTTGTTTTTTTGTTTGTGTAAGTATTTTTCAAAATACCACTCAGTTTTTCTCACTTTGATTTTCTAATTTCACACATTATCTAACAAAAATTAATTTAACATTATACATACACTAGTCACTATCTTGCAAATTATCTGGAGGCCCCTGAGAATTCCTAAATTATTTGACTTTAGGATTCTAATCATTCTTTCTTTATCAACTCTAATCTAAATATCTCGCAATAACTATGGACCAGATTTAGTGGAGGGTACTCCGTTCCAACTTTAACAGAGTACTGTCTCTGCCAAATCCTGGCCTGCCTACCAGATTTATAGGTGGATTGACCTCCCATAGCTCGGAGTTTTTTATTTTTTTATATAGCGCGAATTTGACCCGAATCAGGTATCAGAGCGCTTTACATAACACCAGTTGCATTACATGAGGACACATTCATTTTTGTAAGGCATGGGGAGATTAAGTGATTTGCCCAGAATCACAGGATGTTCATTGTCATTGCCGAGACTCGAACCCGGTTCCCCAGATTCAAGGTCAACCACCCTAGCCATTAGGCCAACTCCTCTCCCCAACGACTGAGCTGACTCCAGCGTCATCACGAAGACAGCGCTTCGATGGGCTGATGGATTATGGTCCATTAGAGTTTTGGCATTTTGACAACCCCTCTAATTTCGAAACACTGGTAAGATAACCGCAGCGCAAGCTGCTGAGTATTGGTGTTTTGTACCTGTAATGCATGGGCTGAACAATCAGTGTATATGACATGTTTGTATTGATCAAGAGGCAAAATGTTACTGGGCGCGCTGTATTCATACTCATATTTGAAAAATTGTTGAGTTTGTAAAGTAGGGTAAAAACAGATTACGTCAGTAGCAGTCAGGGAAGTGGCCCATTGTACCCATCTAGGATGTAAGGCTTTCATGTTTGGAACACTAGCCTTTGTACCAGCCTCTAAGGCTGGTACGGAAGTAACAACAATTATTTGTTTCCCTTGAGCCAGTGCACTTTCCTTAATGACAGATATCTGAACAGCAGTTAGTATTTTTACAGTGGATGCAAAACACATCTCAGCATTTGAATATAGATGTGATTTATATGCTATTGGCAGTGTGTCACCCTCATTGAATGTGACTTGTGTAAAGCCTATGGCACCCGAAATTATAAGGATGACCAAATTTGTTTTGTTGACACGTGTAAGTGTCTTGATGCAAGCATATCAGTCTGTAGTGATCTGAGTATTTGTGTATGTTCTAATGTCCAGTGTCTACTGGAAAAATCAGGGTGAATCAAATTGCATAAAGGTTTTATGCATTGCGCATAATCTGATATATATGTTCTGCCAAAGTTTAAGAATACTAGTAAAAATGTAAATTTTTTAAGTGTGTTTGGTGGTTGTAAAAGAGCACATTTTTGTAGGAAATGTGGTACTAGGCTCTTACCCTCATTTGATAGCTCATATCCTAAGAATAGGATACTGAGGAAGGCAATTTTGTTTTTTCTGAAATTGAATTTGAAGCCATGTTCAGCAAATCCCAATACAATGCAATCTACTCTGGCTAAATTTGTGTTCAAGTCATCGTCCATCAGATATATGTCATCAGCATTGGACAATGCTTCTGTGTCAAAATTTAATGTAGAATTGATGTTATTCAGGCAGAAAACAGACCTGGACTGTTCAAACACTTGAGGGAGTCGGCGAAAATGATGTTGAAAGTCAAGCGTAGAGATAGCTGTCAGACATCTGCTTTCAGGCTCTATGTTTAGGCAGAAAAAAACATTTGAAACATCCAAGGTTGTTTTGTATTTTTTTATGGACACTGTTCATTAGAGCCATACCGTGTGAATTTTGTATTACAAACATGCATGTGCAAACATGCATGTGCAACTGTTTAAATGTCTATAGTCGAAGACTATGTGGTAGGAATGATCTGGTCTAGCTACCGGAAATAAGGGAATATTCATAGGAAATACCCGGGGTTCAACAACTCCCTGGTACACGAGTTGTGAGAGAATCTCTCTCACTAGAACTTTTGCTTCATGTTTAATAGGGTATTGTGGCTCCACTTGTGGGCTGGACCTTAGGGGTATACAGTGATAATGGGCATCCTTATACTAGCCAACTTGCTGTGGCATAATGCCAGGGCTTGTGCAGCAGCCCATTCTGCAGTATATGCTTGTTTAACCTCTTCGGGGATAAGCACTGAAAACGATAGTAAAATTACTTCCTCTCCTTGTGGGGCTGTTTTCACAAAGTCTGGTGGCCAATTGATCTATGCTAAGAGAATGTCATAACTAAGTGTTAAGCTTTCCCTGAATACTACTTTAATCCTCCGCTTTATGTCACCCTCGATTTGTATGATTAATTTGTAAATTCTGTATAGAGGGCTGAGGCGTTGATCTGGGCTTTCAATTTCTATGAAATAATCAGGTGCTTTTGCATCCAGAAACTCTTCAAGATTTTGGAGAACTATTTTCTAGCAGAGTCACTGTCTTGTTTGGAAGGAGAGTTCTCAATATGTGTGGCATATTTTGCCGAAATTCCTGTATCCTTATTTTTTTTTCATTGGGGTTTCTGTTGTGTACATTTATTTTGCTTTTTAATGCTTACTTCAGCCGAGCATTGTGAGTCCTTTTTCGCTTTCGCATAGTCTTCTTTTCTGTGCTCTGATCACCCCCCCTTTGATTGTCTGAAGAGTCCTGAAGGGAACTAGGAGGAAGTGTATCAGTATACTGATAGCTATCAGGCTGTTTAATAGTATCGCAGTTATGTAAATTGTAAGGTTTATGAGAGGACTCCATTTGCAGAGATCACCCCATGATTTAGTTTTGTCTTTATTTTTCTGTTTGTCCCAACATTTTATACAAGCTCTGCTTCTTGTTTGGTATTGTCTTTCTGAGAACTACCTTTAAACTGTGGTTTGTTTGGTCTGGCACCCAAAGTATCTCGACCTATAGATGTAAAGGTTTCTGCAGTAATCTTTGTTAACTCGTTCTCATGGTCTACTGATGCTATCTGCGCAAGGAGTTGGCATATCGCCAGTGCTACTGCTTCCCCTTTAATATAATTGGGGATATTGTAGCAAAATTGCCAATTAATTTTAACCCTAAATCCAGGGCAGCAGCTGCCATGTACTCATTTTGAATTTGTTTTCGTACTTCCATCAAAATTGCAAGTGAAGGTGTACCATGGATTATGGTATATGTTGCAGAAAACACTGTACCCCAAGTGGCACAGTCATCAATCAGGGAACCATCTCAGGTGTCAAGCACGTTGTGAGAGTCCTATGTTTATCATGGGGTCCCATATGGGGAAACACTGCTTTAGCCTGGTTTGTTTTTTGTGCATTCCAGTATGGAATTTTCTCCCATCTGGTGAATTTTACTCATAATAGCATTAATAGTTACAGAACAAATTGTTATCACATCTAACTGTGTCTTGACAGCTTTAACTGCACTTGCTGGGGCAGTTGTTATTGTATGCATAACAAACTGAGTTAAATATCTATATAGTCTAACTAGACTATGTATGAGTCATTGTTGGTTTATTGTCTTCTTTGGTTGGCCCCCAGGTCCACTGACGGGGGTCTCCACTGCAGGCAGATGAAAGAGTGACTCTGCTTGCTCTTCCAAATATGAGATTCAATGGTGCGTATTGGATCACACAGTGCAGCATGTTCCAGTACATTTGAAGGAAGCTATACAGTGCCAACTCAAGGTATTCATTTTGGCCAAGGCCAATGAAGAGTACTTTGTTGAGAGTGTGCAGGAAATGCTTGACACCGCTGTTTGCCTACAGCCACTATGGGTCATTTGTAGAGCTGTAACCCCAGATTGCTCAACAACTCATTAAAATCGTGCCTTTGAAATATCAGTCCTTTGTCTGTCCGCACCTCTTCTGGCAGCTCAAAGGTGATGAAGATCTTCTCAAGATTTGGCCTCACACCATCATACACCATGGTGGTAACTTTGTCAATTCCTACCCAGAAAACTGCTAAAGTCTATACTAAATTGTGTGTGAGCGAAGTGCACAGGTCCGCTGCAGCAATGTGGACAGGACCCTAAGACTCACCGTTCAGCAACAAGGGAGCACAAACCTCCTATGCCTCCTCCATCTGTTGGTCCATTCCCGGGAACCAGATTTTGGAGCACAAACAAGCCTTTGTCTTTGTGATTCTCTGGTGGTCTTGGTGTGCAAACATGACAGCTGTTGCTTGCAGTGAGCAGGGTATCACTTGGCAATTGCCTCTCAGTACAAGACTGTGCTGGGTCACACATAGTTCCCTTCAGACTCTACAGAGCTAGGGTGGGTGATCTTTGACTGTTCCTTGTGGGCCATGTGGAAAAGGTGGTGCACTGTGTGTCCTCGGTCCCTCGTTGGAGATCGCTGTTATGTGTTGTCTCTGTAACAATGTCCTCTAGTTTCATGGTTCCAGGGTATAAGTTTCTGACAATCATGTCCATACACTCTCCCATCTTCTTCTTGACCCAGAGGTTTCGCTTCCTCACATACAGCATGGCTTAACCAGTAGTTGGTGGGACTCTCTGCACCTGGATAGTGCACAACCTCAAACCAATACTGTTTAACCTGGACTACCAACACTCTATTTGTGGTGGTGGAGGTTAGTTGGGGGTGACCTTGAACTAGTTCATCTGGCAGTTTGTTGTTAGTGACGATAGTAAATGCCTGTTCACACGCATAAAAATGGGGAAGTATTTGCATTACCATATGATAGTCAGGGACTGTAATTTGATTGGGGCATACCTCCACTCCACCTCAGTGAAAGTCCTATTGCTGAATGCAATAGGAATCCAAGTATTTCTGATGCTGTAGTACTAATACTAATAGTAAACTCCAGACCATCAGGGACACCACCACCAGACTCGCCCTTGGCATCCCATGACATGAACATATCACCCAGCACCTATGTGACCTCCACTGGCTCCCCGTCAAGAAAACAGTAACCTTCAAGCTGCTCACTCAAGCCTACAAATCCCTCCACAACACTGGACCCCAATATCACAACGAAAGAGTCTCCTTCCACGTACCCAAGAGAAACCTCCGCTCAGCCGATCTCGCCAAAACTCCGCGCATCTGCAGGGCCAGAGGGGGCGGAAGAGCCTACTCCTACATCGCAGCAACGACCTGGAACGAGCTCCCGCTCAACATCAGATGTTCCACCACTCTGCACATCTTCAGGAAGAGCCTCAAGACTTGGCTCATTTGCTTATTTGGAGCTGCGCGCCTTCCCCCCACCAAGAACCTTCAGACCCTCATAGGTGAGTACTGTGCTTCACAAATCCCTGATTGATTGAATACTGCACCCAGTTTTACCACAGTGGTGTCTACTATTAATTCGGTCTCACAGTGGTGATCAAAGTAGATCATAGTGGTATCGTGAAACAGAGTGTCTTTGAAGTCCTGCAAGTTGCCCTCCTTGCTCTCATTCCACTCCCACTTGGCGTTGGCTTTGGTGAGCGCTCTCAGGGCTCTCTTAGGGTGGAAAGTTTCTGGGATACACAGTCACAGTAGTTGGCCATCCCTAAGACATTTTCTTACCTACATGACTGTTCTTGGGACGTGGGCTTGTTTCATGTCCCTAGACTTTTTAGGGTTTTCCTGAACTCTGTCCTTAGAGGATATGTAGCCACACAACTCCATGTGGTTGGCAAATAATGTGCATTTCTCTTTGTGCACAGTGAAGCCATGGTCAAACAGTCTCTGTGATACTGTTCTTAGCTGCTTCTGATGTATCTCAGCAGTTTTCCACAATACCAGGATGTCACCATAAAGGCCGAGCACTCAATCTAGACTGTAGAGATTCTCCCTTTTTGCATCCTGGAAGACCTCATCTACTGATGATTCATTTGAGCCAAGTATATTTTCTTAGTCACAGGCGTGTTGACAAGGTTGTAATGTAGTGGCTATTAAGGTCTAACATGAGCTGACGCTACCCAGAGTTTAGAGACACCAGGGGACATATTACCAAGCCCCCATCGCCACCACAACGTTACTTTTTGTCAAGTTATGGTGGGTAAGGGGTAAGGGGTGTGCAGTGGGTGTTGCGGTGGGCGTTCCATCGCAACACCCATTCACTTCAACACTGCCAACTATTATCAATAGAGGGGATAATAGGTGGCAGCGCCAAACTTAAGACCAGGAAAATCCTGATCTTAAGGTGGCGCAACGAGGAGAAATGCTCCGTTTCTCCTCGTTTTTGCTTTTTCCATGTGTGCTGCCTTGTGCAGCACACATGGAAAAAGCAAAATGCCAAGGTTTGTTTATGTACAGGAAAATGTCCCTTCCTGTACATAAACAAACCTTTTTTTAAATGCTATTTTTTAACTTACATGTGTGCGGAATGAAGTTACAAAATGGCATTCTAGGTTTGTTTATGTACGGGAAGGGACACCTCCCTGCTCGCAGACACCTTTGCACTCTGGTGCAAGGGTGCCTACGTTGGCGTTAAGTCATGAGACATAGCGCCATCGCAGGGGGAAATGCAAGACTGCACCATATCCTTGAGAATAGGGTGCAGCCTGGCGCTTCCGAAGTGGCGATGAGAGGCGTTAAGCCAAGGAGGGTAACACCTCTCACCGCCACTTCCGAAATAATACGCCCCAGGTCCGGTTCAGAGGCACTAGTTCCAGTTGAGTTTGATGATATTGTCATTCATGGAGGACATTATGTACCCCTCTGTCTTTAAGGCCTGGTTCAGGAGCCTCATGTGAATGCAGAGGCACAGAGTCCGTGGTAGCTTTGGCTTGAGTTGGTTGTGATGAACATCAGATTAACACAAACGGTCTGCCCCCCTATTTCTTAATTACCCCATCACTTCTAGTTTTCCTATCTCTTTTTTCACCTAGTAGCATAGATGGAAAGAAACTCTGCAGTGTTGTAATGCAACACATTTGAGGGTTTTGTGGATGTGCAGCGAGATGAGGCACCATAGTCCTTTGAACAAGTTAATGAATTCTGTAAGAATGCTATCCATGTATTGATCCTGAATTGGGCAAAAAACACCAGCCATAGATTTTCTGCATATGGCAGCTTAACAGTGTGCCCCTCTGGACTGATGCCACTGCAAGCTGCATGATGCCCTTGAATGCATCTGCTAGCATAGGGGGCCTTGCTCCACCTTTAAAAATATGTTGGTGTGAGGAAAACGTAACTTTGTGCATTGGGACAAGGCTTTGTATTGTAAACAGTCCAGCATATTCATCAATGTGCTGGTGTAGTTGAAGGCCTTCACTAGAGTGTTTGCGATCCTTGCCTCACACACTGGTTGTGGTCTTATTGACTGCCAACAATTTCTCGCAGATGAGATAAGAGATATTTCTTAGTCATCCACATCTCCGTCCAGTGGTGCTACCATCATTGATTGTTCGGGTCATTAAACTGGAGTCATGATACACTGCATTGGTGGTCCGCGTCCACTGCTATGCGGCATCCATTGTTCCTTGTCCCCTTCTCTGTAAACCTAACAAAGTGGTTCAGGTAACCACATCTTGGACATGTCCTTCCTTGTGCTAGGCACTTAATCGCCCCGTGAGATTCTAGACAACAGCTCCCATATGATTCAGTGTCATCTTTTGGTGATGGCATGCCTTTCCGCATTCTGTTCGTCAAAATGGCATCTGCTGCTTTCTAGCTTGAACCTGAGGCCACTTTACTTTCCAACCTGACCATGACCTTCCCTAGCTCCATTTGTATCTGCTCTCCACTGTTGTTCGACAGCTTGTGAGATGCCCCTAGGATCAGCATGTTATCAAGCACCATGGCAGATTCTCTGGGAATTAGGTGTCTGAGTATAGACGACTTGCACCCTGTGGGTGCACACTTCCCTTGCTGTGCCATCGTCAGTAGATGTGCAGCCCTGCTAAGTACCACTCATCAGCCGTTAGACTAACGCATTTCAGTTGGTAAACTGTGCTTGCTAGCGGCTACCTGTGTGCTACAATGTAACACACCACACTGCATAGTGACATCAGGAGGAGTCCTTGACAGTGCACAATTGCTCGCTACTATGGACACAGTGTGAGTTTAGTTTGTCAAACTCACTTTAACAGACAGCTCGGGCGCATTTCAATTTATTGCTACATTCAGTGGTATGGCTGACCCTCAGGCGACGTCATCCCCACAGCTTAAACAAAAGGCAATGTGCGGGGTTCAACCTCGCGTGGAACCGGCACCTTCTGTTGTTTTTCTGGGCCCAGCTCACAGCTCTGCAGGTCATTGGTGCAAAGGACAGCGATGCACACAGATTGCACGCTCAATTTATGAGACAATTTGCTGTACTTCAACGTTACATACTGCCACTGGCCACAAAGTGTGAAACCCCCCAGGAATAGAGTAAAGTATCATAATACGAACACACGTCAAAACAGAACCTGCGAGTGACACAGACAGGATACCACTTGAAGTGAGAGGGTGCACCGTGCCGCCTCTCAAAATGTAGCCATGCGGATTGTGCGACTGTTGTGTATACCAGGCTGACTGGTGTTAGGAGCATTTACTGCTGAGGAGGACACCAGATGTTGTTTAACTGCACCAAAGAGAGCCATAGTATTACTCTGCTGTGTCTCTCACGGCCAGCAGAAACTGGATTTGGCCAACCAGTTAACTCATTTTCTGTAGTTTCAGTAAGTTGTTTTTGTTAGGGTGTGGGCGCTCTGGTCTCTGGCTGGCATGGGTGGCAGCCGAGCGAAGAGCGAACAATAATAAAAGTGCTACTTCTACCTGCCAGTCAGCCAGAATAAGACACTTCTGAGCACAAACAGATGCTGCGTGTGAGTCTCCAACGTCTGCTCAGGCACACCCTTTAACTCCCGCCTACTCTTCCAACCCGTGCCCGCTCAGCCCCAGTGCCCAACCAACCGGAGAGCTTCAGTCCCCATGACTCAGCTCAGTAGAAACCAAGCGGTGATACGCTCAGCCTGGTAAAAACACTTGTGCACACCTATTCACTGTCAGCAGTCAGGTAAGTCTTTCACGCATTCTCAGCCTACAGGCTCTGCACTGTCAAGTTCCGTTGATCTCAGCAGCATTTACTTAGCAATACTAGGCCTCAATGCCAGTTAGTTTGCACCATGCATAGGAGTGTTTATCTTAATTCATATTTCAGACTGAGCCCGGGAATTCCCTTGGATCAGGAAGAGGATGAATTGTATTCATGTTGTGAGTACAATGAATGATCTATGGCTCCATGCAGCTATAAACGCTAAGCTGTCAGTGTGAGAAGTTGGCCTGGTATATGCTGTCTACTAGTTATAGTGGACACCTTGCACCAGTCCAAACAACCCCTTATTGGTTATAGGTTAAAGACAACCTTTATTGAAAGCCATCCTAGTGGTAGCTATGGAGAGCAGCCTTCAGGCTAAGTCTTGAAGGAATGTAAAGCAGCTTGTTTTACCAGTCTATAATCTCTTGAGTGCCTAAATGAAAGACAACCACACCAGGTATATATAAAAAATATATGTATTTATTTCTAAACACACCCTCCTATCCTCTTTATGAGACTAGAGGTCAAAACACATAAGTTACGCTTCAAACATGACAGTAATAAGCACAAATACACGTCAGGCCGTAGGGGCGTGCCAAACCATATACTAAAATAGTGGTATAAGAACCACCACTTAACTAGACACAAGGCCTAGAGCCTGTAGAATCGCTGGGACCCCAAGGAACCACCCAAGGTAGTGACACAGGGGACCCATGGGGGCCGTGTGCAGTGTGAGAACACAGCCGCGAGCTCCCGTTAGCTTCTATGGGGAAAGTCGCGATTAGATTTTTAAAGATTAGGGACACTTAGGAACGAACTAGGACCAAACCCTTTGGGACTTAGGAAGTTCTAGGGTCAACACCCACGGGAACACCGGAGTACTCGTGTTACCTCACCCAGGGAAGCCGGGTGCAGAGGTGTCAAATGGTGTCGGGTCGCGTTGTCGTTTTCAATGGGAGCTGGCAAAGAAGTGCTGCTGCTGGGAAGATGAGAAGTGTCCAAAGAGATCCAAGCCTGGATCAAAGATAAGAAGAGCTTGAAAGCAGAGGGGACAGAGTCTGGGTCACTTGCCAGTGGCAAGGAAGACGATAGGCGGATGCCCACCGATGTTGGGTGTTTCAGGTGAAGAAGGTGAAGCTTGACTCTTCAGTCACGAGGGCCAGGAGGTGTTGAGGATGACCAGGAGCTGGATTTGAGCTGTCCCACAAAGGATGTCAAGTGCTGCAGCATCGGTGCCCGGATTGGCAACAACAAGCCTTGGCAACAGCAACCCACGCAGAAAGGAGAAAGATGCTTTGGTGCAGACCAGCAAGGTCTGAGGGACTCACCACTTGGTTGGGAGTCAGGGCACATCTGGAGCAACCAGGGAAGCCCAAGGAAAATCAAAGTTACCTTCACAGGTACCCACCAGTTGACAGACCAGGGATCGTGAAGGGACCTCAAGAGGAAACACAAAATGGCAGCTCACGGGTCACTCGGGGTGACTAGGCTGAAAATCTTCAGTGGATTCTCTGCTCGAGGTAGGGGCTACAAGTATCCCTAAGCACAACTGCAAGAGACGTCGAGAAGTCAATGCACTCGCAAAAGTTCCCGGTGACCAGGAGTTCCAGTTCCACGCTACTCATGAGTGCTGCAGGTCTCAGCTTTGCTGGGGACTTGGGTCGGCCTCTGAAATGTCTGGAAATCCTCTTCCTGGGCTACAAATACTTCGTAGTCTGGCGGGAGCTTCAGTAATGCAGACTGGCAAAATGCTTTGTTGGTGCCTGCCAAGCAGGGGAGTCGCTCCTTGACCCCAAGGGAGATTTCTTCAGTCCTCTAGTCTTTAGTAGAGCGTTGAAGTTCCAGGATTTGGCTTCAGAGTTTCGTCCAGGGATATCTAAAGTTCTGGTTACAGAGGTTCCTTACTTATACCTAAGGAAGGGGTTGGACTAGCTCTGGGGACCCACCTATGGGAGGGTTTGGAAAGAGGGGTGGCTACACCCATTTCCTTTGTCCAGTTTCGCACCAGAGCAGGGGCTGGAAGCCCCTGAACCGGTTTGAGCTTGAGTATGCACAGGGACACCAAATGTGCCCCCAGTGCAGGACTTCAAAGCACTCTGAGAGTGCTCCCACCCAGCCCCAATACACATCAGCCTATTGTCCAGGCCTCCCCTGCCGGAGTTTTGGTGAGCAGCAGGAGGCCAGACTTGTGTCTGTGGCTGCAGCATCCATTTTGTGATGCTAGGGCTCTGTTAGATTTCTACCGGGTATACCAGTACTGCCATGTCTCTCCCTCTAGAAGGGTGGGATCATATCTCACATCAAGAACTGATGTGGGGGTATGATTCCATGGTGTTTGACACCAAACACGACATGTTTCTGTGCAGCCAGTCCAAAATTAGCATTAACCGTTTAAGATATAATGCACTTAAGAGTATATGGTCAGGCTCCACCCCTGACAACCCCAGAGAAGAGATTCCGAAGGCTGAAGAGGGGCTCAGCTCATGCCTGGGCACCCTCTCACATATAACCAAGCACTCTGCCTTCAGGATTGTTAAGGCCTGCCATAGGAGTGACTGATAGGTTTGTATTTGCAGTGATAGGTGAGGTATAGTGAACCTATACCTCATTAAGGGGTGTATGCACCACCTTACCCAGGCTGCAGTAGCAGACTTGTGGTGTCATTTTGGGTGGCTGTCCAGGGGTGGCATAATACATGCTTTAGCCCCTGGTAGGCCTCTGGGGTACCTATGCCCTTGGTACATAGTATACCATATACTAGGGACTCACAAGGGTACCTTAGGATCCATTCTGTGGTGCACCTAAAGTACATGCAATCAATTTAGAGAGGTAGCAGCTAGGCTAGGGCCCTAAATAGCAGGGTCCCAGCCAGACTAAAGTCGAAAAACAGTGAAACACCAGCAAAAAGTGGGGGTAACCATAAGAGGCAGATCCTACTCTCCTACAGTCAGCATCACATACGCTGCTCGGATGCCCTGCTGTAAAGGCACTCTTGAAAAGGTGGTCAGATTCGAAACTGCACAGGTCATAAGCCATAAGTCAATTAATCAATCAGGGATTTGTGAAGTGCACTACTCACCTGTGAGGGTGTCAAGGTCTTTAGTTTGAACTGCTCAGTGCATCCAGGGCAGCCGCAGTCTCACAACAAAACATAAATAAATAGTATTCTATAAAAATGTTGTTGGTGTTTAGGCAACTACATGCAAAATAATCATTTGCCTTAAATGAAAGATGCATAAATGCAGTGGTGCAAGGTAAACAAAAATAACTGGAAATGCAATCTTTCAGATTAATGTTATGGAATCTCAATTGGTTAATGCAATCACTGCATATGTTTTGTGTGTAACCAGAGAGGAACAGAAGTTTGTCCTTCTTGGCTAGTGGTGGCTAGTTACTTTCATATTATAGTGCTACAAGGACCCAGCCTGCGAGTGTAAGCACATGAATATGCACATTGTTTTAAAATTGTATCACAGACAGTATAAGCTAGGCTGCCGCAAAATGTGCAGACATTTAGAGTTCATTATAAAGCAACTATAGCCTTTCATTCCAGGGGTTTTGCTCCAGTTGCAAGATATTATTAGAACTTATCATTGTGTGTACGTTCTGATATTTATCTCTTTCTATGCACCTCATTACGTGGTTTTACTCATGGGAAAGTGTTACTCTAAGTGTCACACATTTGCCAGTTCAATGTCATTCATAAGTCTACTAATACCATGCACATGTCACACATAAGAAATCTGAAAACTTAGCAGCTATGTGCCTGCCCTGCAGTCATGTATTCTGTCTCCAGGTTGTGCCCTTCCATGTCTGGTGCTTCTCAGACATTGTAAGATCTTCTTAGAGTTTCTTGTTGCTCAAATAGGTGTCATTTCTAATATTTATTTGTTTTGTTTGTCTTCATTGCTTGATTTTGATGGCAAGAAAGTGTCACTCATAGTCGTTGAAATGTCACTGATAATTACACTGATATTATGAGAATGTCACACATAGCAATTTGAAACCTTGGCAGCTATGTGTATGCTTGCCAACCTATGCAGGGAGGCATAGAAGTGATCAATGGTCTCACCCATCTCTGATTGGCTTGGCGCAATTTGAAACATTCATAGTTCGGGTCAAGTTGTGCTCCAGGTGTGCATTAATGTCCCAACCGCTTAATCAGTCTCGATCATCTCCAATGTTTGCAGGTTTTTAAATATTTAATACATTTCATCTCCAGCAAAGGGCGGCCAGGGGGCCCACTTCACCAGTGTGTCTGTCTCCCTCGTGGCTGTGAAGTAATTATTGAGTCTGCTGAGCCAGGCCTTCCATGCCAGTTCAGTAGGCAGGAGACAGCCAACTCGCGAAAGGGCAAGAGGGCGCCCACAGAAGAGTAGCCCAACGTAGTTCTGGGATTGTTTGCTGCCATCTTTTTAGGGTGACATGGGGCAGATCCTTTGGAAAACCAGTTGTCAGCCAAGCTGGGGCAGGGTAGGGTGCTACTCAATCACAGTCCTACAGTGTGTCAACAAAGTCACTATGCTTGTAGTTAGAACCCTACGTCCAAGATGCAGGACATTAGGGTCAATCAGCACTGAGGCATAGCTACCTCACAGACCTACAGTGTGTCTACAAAGTCACTGTGCTTGTAGTTAGGACTTTACATCCAGGGTGCAGGGCAGTAGGGTCACTCATCACTGAGGCCTAGCTGACTCACTGCCTGTTGGTCTGAAGGGTTGTGCTGCCTTTCCCAATGGTCTTCGGGGGTGGTGGCATATTCCTACCACCAAATGGCGCTGCAGCAGCCTTCAATCCATGCTGTGCATGACACTTAAAGAGGATTGCCTTGAATTGGCCACTAGGTGATGCTGTGGTGGTGCGTTGATACTTTACACACAGGGGTGGGAGGCAGGCGGGGAAGACAGCAGTGCTCTACCAGTTTCCTCACTGCAGAGACTGCTTCTGTATGGTGTAAGCACTCTGCATCAATGCTTAATTTGAGCCAGTGTTTTCCGGTACTCAGCACTATCACTTCATCATCAACACCGGCGCTTTTCATGAGAACCAGTTAAGGACACATTCATTTACGGGGAGATTACGTGATTTGCCCAGAATTGCAGGATGTTGAGCAGACACCGAGACTCAAACCCGGTTCTCCAACTCCGAAGTCGGCAATTCTGGCCATGGACTCAACATCCTCTCCCCACTTTCACGGCTAGTAGTTTGTTCTGTTTTAGGCGGCGCTCACAGGAGAAATGGGCTGGTGCGAGCTGCCTCCTGATGAGAGTGCCGGCACTTGATTTTTTAACAAATTAACCACTGCTCTGCATGGCTGGCTCCTCAGTACAAAGTGGGTCAGCGGAGTGAGGGCTGCTTACTCCATGTCCCCTTTGCCAGTGTAGTATGCCGCTTCTGTCCAATACCCGGTGCTGCACTGACAGACACACTACACAACCAGTCAGCTGCCCATTTATTTAAAGCTGTTGGCCATGCTGATGTGGGCAGAGCTCAGGGGAGCTGGGGGGCTCACTACACTGGCCATAGACCTTCCACACTTGCTGTTGTCAAGATGTGCTGCGATTAGATCAAACTAGAACTCAATCTTGGTCAGAATTTCTGCTTAGTCACTTTAGAAACCTAGATTATCATGATGGGGATGAAACCTAAGCAATCAAGCTTTATTGTTCTTGGCAATCTGATTTCCCTCTGGCATTTTGTATGCCATTGAAAATATATGAATTCTTATATCCTCACGGACACGCTATTATTATGAGGCAAAAACGTATTTATATAGTGACAGGTAATAACATACTCTCCAATTTCTTGTTCTTTTTGTATTCTTTTTAATTTGTTCTTAGAATTCTGGTCTCAAGCCAAGCCAACACGTGTTTTGTCACCATAGAAAAATACCCAAGCCTTCCTCAGGGCTGTTTTCTTTGCTGAGTTTAACTTTATCTTTGAGACGGTTTTTCTTACATCCTGGTTCCACCATTTTCTTGTAATTCGTGTAAAGATCCCCGTTTTCTAAAAGCACATTTATTTTCATGTCCGCAGGTGTTTGCTTAGTTGATTTTGGTTCGGGAAGAGTGTCAAATCTGATTAATATGGTTCAAGCGAGTCCAAGTTTCCAGCCATCCCTAAGTATAATCACTTACTGTGTACCACTAGATATTAGAATAAAAGTCCACCTCACAAATAGTGTGAACAAACATGTTCAAAGGTCCTAATGTTTGTTTTAGGTGACAGTGCTAAAGCTACTTTTGTTGCAGCAGTTCGTTAATGTCATTTTCATTTTGTTTTGAGTTCTGTGCATTCTTTTTTAACCTTTCATCCCCGTTGCAAGAGAGAACTGCACTGTGGTGGCGAGATCTTGCAAGGATGCTCTAAATCACGACAGCCATCTTGGAGGAACTCACCATCAATAAAAGAGCAGCTTCTTCCACATTCCCATGCTTGTTGTCATCACAGTTTGGAGGGAAGCAGCTCCTTATATATGGCATTTCCAAGGATGCACCAATCTGAGTGTGTGGTGGTGCAGGACAACCCAGCAAAAGTCAGGTGGAAAATCTCCAGTCTTGAAGGTGTTTAGTGCTTGTTAATTATGTATAAATCTCAGAATCATGGCATGCCTTTTCTAGTTATAAATTGAGTGTGACATTCCCAAGGCTGTTTCCAGTGAAATAAATAATTGGGTAATTCCATTCAGAGCTGGATTTTGCTGAGTTTATGATTAATATCTTGGAACACCCTAGAGTTGAGAGGTTCCTGAAAGAAACAGGACATCGGCAAGTACATTTTTGGACATTTGGTGAAAACATAGCCGCAGTTTTGCTGGTGCTGATATCTTTGCACAATTTGGATCCCACATCCTCATGAGCAAGATTTCTTTTCACAGGTAAGGAAGAGTAAAAAGTAAATAATTAATGTAAACTATCAGTTAGAACAAGCTGCCTAGTGTTATTCTTACTAGGAAAAAACATTTATGAGAACCCTCTGATCAGCATATACCATCTTGTTTCAGATGTCTCTTTCTGGAGTACCTTCCCTAAACCCTTCCCCTCATCTGGCCACTCCGAACCTCTGGTAATACAAAATGTCAGAGTCGGTGCTGCCAGAAGGTGGGCATCTGGAGAGTAGTACTCCCATGGAATTATGGATCATGTTAGTGAGACTGAGCACAGCTTAACTCCTTGCAACCTGGTAGGATTGCAAATCCTATCCACAACCCGCCCCCTTTGTGATACTGTCTGTGAGGAATACACAAAGCCCAACTGCCAACTACACCTACTCATGTGATCCAACACACAGGCTGCAGGCACGAATATTTAAGAAAAGAAAATGCATATTTTCTAAACGTGGCATTTTCAGAATTAGGAATTAAAATCTAACTTTACAGTAAAAGAGTATTTTAAATGGCAGTTATTTTGAGACCAAACATGACATTTTTCCTCTTACCATACAAAAGTTATCGCTTATTGACTGTAAAAAGGTAAAACAAAATTATCCTATGTAAGACATAGGCATTGCCTGCTAACAGTTCATGTACAACTTAAATGTACATGTCCAACATTATAAATATAGTGCACCCTGCCCTAAGGGCCATTTTGAACCTACCTTACGGGTGACCTATTTTCATTAAAAAGGAAGGGTTAGGCCTGGTAAAGTAGCTATCTTGCAAAGTCGAATTGGCAGTTCAAAACTGCACACAGTCTACAATGGCAGGCCTAAGACATATTTTCAAAGCCTACATAAGTGGGTGGCACAATCCGTGCTGCAGGTTGACTAGCAACACTTATTTACAGGCACTGGGTACTTGGAGTATCACTTTACTAGGAACTTATAAGGCAATTAAATGTGCCAATTGGGTGAAAACCATGTTTAGGGGAGTGAGCACAAACACATGGGCAATAGTTAACAGTGGTAAATTGCTCAAAGACCTAGAAGTCAACAAGAGGAGGACTGAAGGCAAAATGTTTGGGGGTGACTTGCAGAGAGGGCCAAGTCCAACAATGCTGTAGGTCAGAATTTAAAAGAACACTTTAGATAATATTTTGAAAGCATCAGGAAAGCTGAATGACTTACATCAAGAGCTCCTAAAGAACTTTGAGCATTTTCAATCAGCACTGTGCATTGCTCGTTATCTGAATAAGTAAATATATTAAGAGCTATCTATATAGATACTAGTTCACTGCGCAGAAGTTATAAAATGAGGTTGCATAATTTTTGTTGGAGTTCTCAAATGGTTGATAATGCCAGTTCTTCTATTTTGGTCTTTAATTGATAGCTTGTTAGCAAGTGGGTTCAGCTGGAGAATTATTTTTTGAGGAATGCAAATACTGCCCTCTTTTCTGAGATCATTAGGTTCTGTCCTCTACGATCTCTTTAAAGATGGCAGACATAGCCTCTATAAAGCTCTGTCCACTTATTGAGAGTTACACCTCTTGGCATGTTGTTTTTCAGTGCCTTTCTGGCTTTTTGGATGGGTCTGCATTTTGCTGAGAGTGGGTGATACTTTCTTCCTTTTTGACAAATTTCCAAAGGATTTTCCATTGGACCAGTTACTAGTGTTTAAAAGAATACAATGCATTCCTTCCTTTTCTCCAGCACTGGCACTGTTTTGGCTGCCATCGTGCAATGGTGCCTGTGTTGCATGAACGATTGGTTTTGTTCAGGAAGGGGCAACTTCCTGCACACTAGCAATCCTAAGTGGCACATTCCTCTGTCTATGTGTGCTCCAGCATGCAGTACAAATAGAAAGAGGAAGTAATGAGGAGAAATAAAAATATTTCACCTTGTTACACCTTCCATGAGAAGGTGTATCTTTTCGGTGCATTCCCAGGTTTACCAGTTCTGATAAATCTGGGAAATCGTCAAAACCATGTGAGTTGTTTGGGAACACACGCGCAATGCCTCCCTAGTGCAGAGTAAGGCAATACAGCGATTTGTGCTGCGTTGCTTTACTCAAAGTTTATGTAGCCACTCAGGGCCAGGCAAAGGGGACTTGCGTGGCTTCATCAATCTCATTCACATTTCGGATATTTGACATTGCGGCGGGTGCTGCTGTAAGCAGCACCCGCAGCAATGCCAAAGTGCCTTGTTGTGCATTGCCATGCACAACGTGGCAGGCACTGTGCAGTGCCTGCCACCTTGTGCATGGCAATATGGTACCCCCCAAGTGCAGCACCCCACCCCCGACCCAAAGCAATTCCCCGCCAGACTTTCCATGGCAGCAAAGCCGCCATGGAAAGGCCTGTGACACCCTGCATCCTAATATGGATGGCGGTGCCTGCTAGGCACCACCACCATATTGAGGCCCAAGTCCACCCGGCCGGCAATCGGAATGATTGCCGAATGGCGAAAAAGTGGTGGACGCACTTTGCATCCGCCACAATACCCCGTCATCATAATATGGTGGGGGTAAATCGGGTTGGGATGGCGGGCAGATCGCCATAGCCAGCCCGACTGTGGTGATGCGCCCGCCATCCTAATGACCCCCATGGTTGGAATGCATTATAAGCACATGAGCAGCATGCAATAATCTTCCCTCCCTTAATTGAACTTCTAAAAATATAAGCCTAGGGCATATGACACCTGTCTTGCACCCCTCAATCACTGTTCAAGGCTTCATCTAATTGACTTCTTTTTTAAAGACAGGGCTGTACATGGAGGCCAGTGACTAATTTGAGCCAATAATTGAAGGTGGAGCCACCAGCAATCTTTCTTACAGATCAACACTTACTTTCACTTAATCAGACTTTGACCCAGTGCAAGAGAGAGAAAAACACACAAGGGAGAAAGAAGCAGATAGAGCAAGAGGTAAAAACCATGTCAAAAGAAGAAAGCAGGAACCTGCCAGAGTGAGATAAAGTAGCAGGGGGTGTCTGTCTGTGGTGGGTTAGGTGGCATGAGGTGGAAACAAGATTTGCAAAGCCTTTGTATTCGGCACACCCACATTCATTGGTGCTGGCTGCAGGATTCTGAGCAAAACCGTAGTCCCTGCCATTTATCCTTTTACAAATTAAGCACTGGGACATCGCACTGGATTACAGAAAGAGATGATGGGCAAATGGTGCATGATTAATTCCAAAATAATTGTCTAATGCTACATGTCTGCACACAGTTGTCTGATGGGACAGAATTACTGTCAATATAATTATGTGATGGGTGCATTAAAGGCTTATGGGCTTTTAATAACTATGTAAATACCGGCTTGTTTTGACCACGATACCTGAATCTGACATGATTATTACAGTCTAAGGAATTAAACTCACCCAATATAATCTCCTGGGAGAATAATTCCTGGAAAAACATTTACCCAATGGGGCATTACTAGTTGCACAATGTCTGTCTATGAGGGTGATTATTGTTTAATAATAGCAGATGTGTGCACCTCGTCTTTACAAATACCCTGTTCAATGTGCATGGCTTATACATCTTTTTAGGGACACATGTTTGTAATTTTCTTTCCCTTTCTGGTCTAATAATATTGCAGGGAAACACTTATAAGACTTTTTATTGAGAGACTGAAACACAAACTTGAGAACATACTGATGGCGAAGCTAAATGTACATATACATATTGAATGAAAATTAGGTGCATGTTATAAAATATGGGAGATAAAATCTCTATACAATTGATATAAAAGATATCTTGTAGCTAATCATGTCACTCAATCTACAAATTATACAGACAATTCAATACAATTTCCATATTTCTTGTAAAAGACAGACTGTTCAGGTGTAAAACATAATGGATCAATGGCCAGTCTCATTTTGTGGTATCTGGCCAGCATTGTGAAGTTTATTTTTGTGCCTTTTGGTTTAGGTACCAAGATCTGTGTGCAGTGAGAGCTGTGCCCCTGGTTACTGGAAAGCAGTGCAGCCAGGTCGGCCTGGCTGCTGCTTTGACTGTCTCCCATGTTCAGAAGGGGAGATCTCTAATGAAACAGGTAAGCATAGAAAAAGACGATTGTCTAGGGAGGTCATTATACTATTTGGGCTGGACTGATCTGACTTCTCACTCCCTCTCCACCCTTTCTCTCTTTCTCACTCTCTGTCTCTCTGTCTCTGTCTCTCTCTATCTGTCTCTTTCTCTCTCAATATATATACAGATATATATATTACCTACTGGCGGTCACCAGTAGGTAGTTATAGTTAGGACCTATTATCCATAGGAAAAGTGTTTTTTGATTTGACAATATCTTTGGTGCCGTTTGACGAATCTTCGCGCAATTTTCAAAGGTAATGGTTCACTCAGGTAATCTCCTGTCTTTAAAGGTTGGGGGCGATTCATCAAGTGGGGGCCCAGAAAAAAGGTGGGTCCCAAAACGTGTTTTCTCTATGTTAATTTTCATAGGAATTTTGAAACAGGCTACAGCTCGAACTGCTGAACGGAATTACACCAAATTTGGCAAAAAGGTAGGTCTTGGTCCAGAAAGCGTGCTTTTTTAAAAAGGGTGTAAATCCGTTCAGTAGTTCCTAAGAAATTCCAAAAATAAAAATATCGATATCTGAGCACCAAGGAGGAGACCTTATTACCAAGATAGAGGATATTGAGTTTAATCCTGTTACGGATATATTGGTCTCTATGGATATAGAGGCTTTATACTCTAATATAACTCTCACCGGAGCCTTGGAGGCTGTTAGAAGTGTCCTTAATGATTCTACCAATGACTTGGACAACCTCTTCATTTTGGAATGCCTTGCCATTGTATTAAATGAGAACTATTTTGAGTTTGATCAAGCTATATATAAACAGACCCTAGGCATTAGCATGGGAGCAGCCTGTGCCCCTAATGTGGCTAATCTATACATGGGGGTTTTCGAGAAGAGGTTTATATACAACGAGGTAGCGTCTTTTTCGGAGAATATCACCTACTATCATAGGTTCATTGATGACATCTTTTTTATCTGGAAGGGATCGGAGGAACAGCTCTCCGAATTTATCCTCTGGATCAACCTTTGCGATCCACACCTGAAATTCATTGCCAAAACTAGTAAAGAGAAAATCGAGTTCCTTGATATTTGGATAGAGGCCATTGAAGATCATATTCAGGTATCTTTATATACTAAGCCCACGGCCCATAACACCTTACTCCAATATCATAGCTATCATCCTCGTAGCCAGAAGGATAGTATCCCTTTTAGTCAGTTCCTGCGTCTTCGCAGGAACTGTACCAGTATACAATCTTTTGAAGAACAATTTTGCCTACTGAAAATTTGCTGATCCAACGCTCTATTACGGGGGCTTTACCAATTCTTGGTTCACATAAGTGTGGCGGATGCCAGGCTTGTGCACATGTTAAAACCACTCCGACCCTTGAATGGGGCAAAAAGTCCTTCTCTTTTACAGAAATGTCGAATTGCAGGACTACGAACGTGAATTATCTAATCCTATGCCCTTGTGGCAAAGGATATGTGGGGGAGACAAGCAGAGAGATGCGGGTCCGCTTCTGCGAACACAAATCCTCTATTAATACTAGACGTACAGGAGCTCCATTAGTCAAACATTGGACTGAGAAACAGCACATGATTAAAGACCTTAAATGGTTAATTCTAGAACATATAAAGCCACCTAAAGATCGCAATATTGAAGCGCTTAGGAAGAAGAGAGAAGTATTTTGGATATTTACTCTTCAGACCTATGACAATGGACTCAACGAATCCCTTCCCTGGGAAAATGCAATCTATTGAGACATCGTTTATGAATTCTAATGTATAATAGATGCATATTCCCTGGAAAATGCCATCTATTAAGACATCCGTATTGGTTCCTTGTACCTTGTCATCTAGTGCTGGCTCCTTACTAACTACATTTATTACTTCCTTAGTTGCACCTTTTTAAGATGGCTGATAAACAAATATGTTGCTTTAACTAGGAAGATTTACCACTCCACTGGCCATGATTTTAATTTGTAGCTGTATATCTATCATCCACTAATGTTAATTTGGGCTTATCGATAGTCTCTGCTCTAGATCCGAGTTCGGACCTTTTTTCATCATTTACGGTGAGATTTATTACACTAACCGCCACTCACTTTCCTTGCCCTTTCTAAAATGGCGCCCATTATCAAGAGTTGTATTAACTTCTATATCGCATATATTTGAACACTGCGAAATAAAAGTCTAATTACACTGTTATATTCCCTGGATCTATTTCGATTCCTTCATCTTTATTTAGGGAGTCAGTTTCTTGTTTCTAGCCGGGGTATTTACCTTGTATAGTGGTCCAGCATGATTTTCATGGATTTCCTCTCCTTTTAGTCCTCCCTTCTAAGATGGCGGCCGTTTATACATGCTACACTAGGATCCATATTCGAGATTGCTCCCAGGTGTGACCGGTTGAGTCCGTTTCCCGCCTTCACTCTGCTCTACGGTTTGGCATTATTTAAAGGGAGTTCTTATCGCATACTCGTACCCAGTGGTGGGACCACGAGGAATTCAACTCTGGCGATTTATTTCCTTTCTGAGTGAAGTAAGTTTCTATTGCATGAATAGCCAAGCAACCAAGAACCTGTATTGGTTCTCTGGGTTGAGAGGGATGCGTTATCTTTTGTCTGATATTAAGTGGACTACATTTTTTAAGTGTAGTTTCCTTGCTCTTCTTGACAGAGTATACTAAACTAGAGCGGCCCGTTGGCCGGAGACACAACTAATCTGCGGTGACATACTTAATGCGAATCCGGACTTACTTTGCTCGACTCGACATTATATAAAGGGAGTCCCTATTGATGATTCTGATCAATTGGAAGAGCCCCTAGGAATCCAACCGTGGGGACTTAGATTCTTTCTGAGTAACGTAAGTTTTTGCTACCTGAATAACTTAGTCATTCACCTAGAGAGCCTGTCCTGGTTGTGTACTTATAGTGAAGCGATATATATGATTTTCATAATCTTTGTCAGACAGTGGCAGATTTTATCTGCATATACCTACATATACCCTGTAATCTGTATGCCTTTGTTGCTCAAATTATATCTGCGATTACCTTCAAGGACAAGTTAGATACTTAGAATCTCGTCCTATTACAGATAAGGCAGCACACTGACCTGAGGAATATACGTGTATTTTGATCCTGGAATTCTATGCCCCGATCGTGATTAATTTCGATCCAAACACGACGTAAGTCGAGTAATACTTTTATAATTATATCGGCACTTAGAGATTCGTTGTCCTTTAAGTATCATTGGTAATTATTTGCCTAGATATCTTGAGGCTTATGATGTCCTTTTCTTCTTGGCTTTATTAGAATTATTACTGATCAAAGACGAAATCTAGTCCTTTCCCATGGCGGCATTATAGGTTCCGGGAAGATTTCCTCATTATATCCATTCCTGGCCTAATTGGACTGTGAGCTTCCCACTCACGATCGCAAGTGTGTATTCAGTTCTTTGTATTTTTGTCGTTTTAGGGATTGCACTTTTTGGTGATTAATTTTGAGGCACGTCTATACGCATTTTTACTTTTATTTTTATTTCTTCTCTCCTTTGGACTTTGGGTTTTCAAGCACTTTTTTCACTAACGGTACTGCATTAGTATTATCTCTTATTCTATCTCTATATCCATATTTATCAAGTTCCACTCTATAGCTCTCCATACATTCTAGCAAACTGGAAGCAATAGTGCTCTTGTGTAATAGTATATATTTTTTATAAATTGTGATCATTGATAACCCCGTTATTTGTTCCTCCACAGATCATTTTTGGACGAGGCATATAGTCAATCTATGTTGTCCTGTTATTGTAACTCTTTACATTTAATTTTTCTTCGCCCATGTAATACCAATATCGCCCTGAGGAAGGAAGATTCCGAAACGCGCGTCGGCGCAATTGTGTATTGATTGGCGTAATTGTATGTCTGTATGGTTTGGTTTTGTATTATTGATTTTTGTATGTAATCACTCTTTTGTATTGTTATATTTTGTATGTTTCCTGTTTATTACATTGCTTCGTCAACCTTAGTTTGAACTATAGCTAATGTTGTTTAAACCTGTATTTATGAAAAAATTATTTATTCAAACAAAAGTAATTGATCTACTAATTTATATATATTTTTATAAATAAAGCAAAATTAGATAAAAACATGTTTTACCTTTCTGTGGTTTATGAGGGGTTATCTGGTCACAGGGGTCTTTCTCTCTGTATTTTGGATTGTATTTTCCCTGCTACTGCACCCCATAAATTACTAGTACAGGGACCCTCTAATGTTCTTATTGTTTAGTTCCCAGCACGTTGCTGTGAGGGTTTAATTGTTTTAGATTTTGTTTGCTGGAATTTCTCTGGAGAGCTCTCATTATTCATTCTTTATTTGCTGTTCTATCTCATTGTTTTATATTATATTTTTTTATATTATATTTTTCCTTATCTTTCTTATTTTCTATTGTTCTTCTAATCTGTTTCTCTTCTGGTTTGTGCCAATATGGATAAAATTAAAACCTTTGGTTTTTCTGATGAGGACTTTGCCAGACTAATAGGAGATAACCCCACACCAGGTGGTAGCGTCCCTCTCAATAAAGGTGAAAATGAAGAAGGGTTCAGATTACTTAACCTTAAAAAGAAAGCAAGGCGTACGGAATCCCATGCTGAATTCATGATAGAATACTTGAAAGCAGGAGTGATACCCAACGGTCTTAGAATCAGAAACATCCCAGGCCTCTTTATTGAAATTAGGAAGTTTCTTGAGCGTTGGTCACTTATAGCAAACAAATGCTCAAGAGACCTTATGATTCTTATTATCGAAACGGCCAGAGAAGTGGTTGAGGTACTTATGAAAGAAATCACTGAGTTAGAGGATGCGATGAAGAAGAATAACCCAGTAGATGAGGCAAAAAAGAAGCTTGATGATATTAATTCTGAATTGACTTCTTTCAGTGATTATCTCATTAAGAAAAAGACTGAAAAATTACGCAAAGATATAAGATTTTTCTCTGAGGAGAGGGTTTATCCATATCTAGGAGCTCATTATTACAATAGCTCTAGAGATTATACTAATCAACCAGATCATCAATATTGGTCCAGTAAGAGAATACTAACATTCTCAGATACATCTGGATCTGAAGGGGAGGAGAACCATGGGTCTTTTGATAACTATGGTAATAGAAGAGGTGCCTTTGAGGGACAGAGAAGAAACTCCCGTTTTTTAGGCAACAGACGTGGGAACATGAGAGGGAGATACAGAACACAGGAGAGGGGTCGTTACCAACACACAGAAAACAACCCCCCACAATTCCTCCAAACCAGACGCAATCAATATTGGAGAGAATAGATCCCTTACCTCAAACTGACCTCATCCCTATCTTTAACCTCTCTAAGACCAGACTCGATACCCATGTTGAGGATCTCCTTGTGAGAGGCCTTTCATTTGTACCTAGTACTGGACTCAATCAATTTGAACTGAACCAAGATTTGCAATCCTTTTTCCGTAAGGTTCGTCTTAATAGATTCTTTGAAAATCATGATACATTGGAAATTGAGAACAAATCCGGACTAAAACCTAAGTCCATCTTTACCCCGAGTCTTGAAGAGGTTGGTCCCGAGGTAGGGATTTTTGAAAAAGTTGTCAACAGAAAGATCAAACAAATGATGCGATTTGTACCAAAACCGCCCTTTAACCTTACCTATGACGAATACCAAGCCATGAAAACCCTTTCGACAAATAAAGAAATCATCATCAAACCTAGTGACAAGGGTGGTGGTATCGTCATTATGGACTGTGACCAATATAAAGATGATATCAACAGAATGCTGAGTGACCCTGTTAACTATACCAGAGTGATGAACTATCCTGACCAAAGAATCAAGAAAAATATTTTTGCCATCACTAGAAGAGCTCTAGACACTGGGAGTATCTGTATGCAAGAATTTGAATATCTAAATAGAGAACACTTCCAGATCCCCATTCTCTATGGCCTTCCTAAAATACATAAAAGTCTGGATAGGCCCCCGTTTAGACCTATAGTCTCCACTATTGGCTCTCTGACGGAACCACTCTCCAAGTTTGTGGATGTGTTCCTGGCTCCTATAGTCAGCAACCTACCCGCATTCATTAGGGACACTGGAGACCTTATTACCAAGATAGAGGGTATTGAGTTTAATCCTGTTACGGATATATTGGTCTCTATGGATATAGAGGCTTTATACTCTAATATACATCTCACCGGAGCCTTGGAGGCTGTTAGAAGTGTCCTTAATGATTCTACCAATGACTTGGACAACCTCTTCATTTTGGAATGCCTTGCCATTGTATTAAATGAGAACTATTTTGAGTTTGATCAAGCTATATATAAACAGACCCTAGGCATTAGCATGGGAGCAGCCTGTGCCCCTAATGTGGCTAATCTATACATGGGGGTTTTCGAGAAGAGGTTTATATACAACGAGGTAGCGCCTTTTTCGGAGAATATCACCTACTATCATAGGTTCATTGATGACATCTTTTTTATCTGGAAGGGATCGGAGGAACAGCTCTCCGAATTTATCCTCTGGATCAACCTTTGCGATCCACACCTGAAATTCATTGCCAAAACTAGTAAAGAGAAAATCGAGTTCCTTGATATTTGGATAGAGGCCATTGAAGATCATATTCAGGTATCTTTATATACTAAGCCCACGGCCCGTAACATCTTACTCCAATATCATAGCTACCATCCTCGTAGCCAGAAGGATAGTATCCCTTTTAGTCAGTTCCTGCGTCTTCGCAGGAACTGTACCAGTATACAATCTTTTGAAGAACAATTTTGCCTACTGAAAATTTGCTGATCCAACGCTCTATTACGGGGGCTTTACCAATTCTTGGTTCACATAAGTGTGGCGGATGCCAGGCTTGTGCACGTGTTAAAACCACTCCGACCCTTGAATGGGGCAAAAAGTCCTTCTCTTTTACAGAAATGTCGAATTGCAGGACTACGAACGTGATTTATCTAATCCTATGCCCTTGTGGCAAAGGATATGTGGGGGAGACAAGCAGAGAGATGCGGGTCCGCTTCTGCGAACACAAATCCTCTATTAATACTAGACGTACAGGAGCTCCATTAGTCAAACATTGGACTGAGAAACAGCACTTGATTAAAGACCTTAAATGGTTAATTCTAGAACATATAAAGCCACCTAAAGATCGCAATATTGAAGCGCTTAGGAAGAAGAGAGAAGTATTTTGGATATTTACTCTTCAGACCTATGACAAAGGCACTCAACGAATCCCTTCCCTGGCAAAATGCAATCTATTGAGACATCGTTTATGAATTCTAATGTATAATAGGTGCATATTCCCTGGAAAATGCCATCTATTAAGACATCCGTATTGGTTCCTTGTACCTTGTCATCTAGTGCTGGCTCCTTACTAACTACATTTATTACTTCGTTAGTTGCACCTTTTTAAGATGGCTGATAAACAAATATGTTGCTTTAACTAGGAAGATTTACCACTCCACTGGCCATGATTTTAATTTGTAGCTGTATATCTATCATCCACTAATGTTAATTTGGACTTATCGATAGTCTCTGCTCTAGATCCGAGTTCGGACCTTTTTTCATCATTTACGGTGAGATTTATTACACTAACCGCCACTCACCTTCTTTGCCCTTTCTAAAATGGCGCCCATTATCAAGAGTTGTATTAACTTCTATATCGCATATATTTGAACACTGCGAAATAAAAGTCTAATTACACTGTTATATTCCCTGGATCTATTTTGATTCCTTCATCTTTATTTAGGGAGTCAGTTTCTTGTTTCTAGCCAGGGTATTTACCTTGTATAGTGGTCCAGCATGATTTTCATGGATTTCCTCTCCTTTTAGTCCTCCCTTCTAAGATGGCGGCCGTTTATACATGCTACACTAGGATCCATATTCGAGATTGCTCCCAGGTGTGACCGGTTGAGTCCGTTTCCCGCCTTCACTCTGCTCTACGGTTTGGCATTATTTAAAGGGAGTTCTTATCGCTTACTCATACCCAGTGGTGGGACCACGAGGAATTCAACTCTGGCGATTTATTTCCTTTCTGAGTGAAGTAAGTTTCTATTGCATGAATAGCCAAGCAACCAAGAACCTGTATTGGTTCTCTGGGTTGAGAGGGATGCGTTATCTTTTGTCTGATATTAAGTGGACTACATTTTTTAAGTGTAGTTTCCTTGCTCTTCTTGACAGAGTATACTAAACTAGAGCGGCCCGTTGGCCGGAGACACAACTAATCTGCGGTGACATACTTAATGCGAATCCGGACTTACTTTGCTCGACTCGACATTATATAAAGGGAGTCCCTATTGATGATTCTGATCAATTGGAAGAGCCCCTAGGAATCCAACCGTGGGGACTTAGATTCTTTCTGAGTAACGTAAGTTTTTGCTACCTGAATAACTTAGTCATTCACCTAGAGAGCCTGTCCTGGTTGTGTACTTATAGTGAAGCGATATATATGATTTTCATAATCTTTGTCAGACAGTGGCAGATTTTATCTGCATATACCTACATATACCCTGTAATCTGTATGCCTTTGTTGCTCAAATTATATCTGCGATTACCTTCAAGGACAAGTAAGATACTTAGAATCTCGTCCTATTACAGATAAGGCAGCACACTGACCTGAGGAATATACGTGTATTTTGATCCTGGAATTCTATGCCCCGATCGTGATTAATTTCGATCCAAACACGACGTAAGTCGAGTAATACTTTTATAATTATATCGGCACTTAGAGATTCGTTGTCCTTTAAGTATCATTGGTAATTATTTGCCTAGATATCTTGAGGCTTATGATGTCCTTTTCTTCTTGGCTTTATTAGAATTATTACTGATCAAAGACGAAATCTAGTCCTTTCCCATGGCGGCATTATAGGTTCCGGGAAGATTTCCTCATTATATCCATTCCTGGCCTAATTGGACTGTGAGCTTCCCACTCACGATCGCAAGTGTGTATTCAGTTCTTTGTATTTTTGTCGTTTTAGGGATTGCACTTTTTGGTGATTAATTTTGAGGCACGTCTATACGCATTTTTACTTTTATTTTTATTTCTTCTCTCCTTTGGACTTTGGGTTTTCAAGCACTTTTTTCACTAACGGTACTGCATTAGTATTATCTCTTATTCTATCTCTATATCCATATTTATCAAGTTCCACTCTATAGCTCTCCATACATTCTAGCAAACTGGAAGCAATAGTGCTCTTGTGTAATAATATATATATTTTTTAAATTGTGATCATTGATAACCCCGTTATTTGTTCCTCCACAGATCCTTTTTGGACGAGGCATATAGTCAATCTATGTTGTCCTGTTATTGTAACTCTTTACATTTAATTTTTCTTCGCCCATGTAATACCAATATCGCCCTGAGGAAGGAAGATTCCGAAACGCGCGTCGGCGCAATTGTGTATTGATTGGCGTAATTGTATGTCTGTATGGTTTGGTTTTGTATTATTGATTTTTGTATGTAATCACTCTTTTGTATTGTTATATTTTGTATGTTTCCTGTTTATTACATTCAATCAATCAATCAATCAAAGACATTTATAGAGCGCACTACCTACCCGTAGGGTCTCAAGGCGCTGGGGGGGGGGGGGTGCCGCTACTGCTCGAACAGCCAGGTCTTGAGCTTCTTCCTGAAGGAGAGGTTGTCTTGGGTCAGGCGCAGGTCGGCCGGGAGGGAGTTCCAGGTCTTGGCGGCCAGGTAGGAGAAGGACCTTCCTCCTGTAGTGGCTCTGCGGATGCGTGGGACGGCGGCGAGGGCGTGGCTGGCAGATCGGAGGTGGCGTTTGGGAGCGTAGAAGTTGATGCGGTTGTTGAGGTAGCTTGATCGTGGAGAGCTTTGTGTGCGTGGGTAAGGAGGCGGAAGGTGATTCTCTTGTTGACCGGGAGCCAGTGCAGGTCTCTTAGGTGTCTGGAGATGTGGCTGTGTCGTGGGATGTCGAGGATGAGTCTGGCTGAGGCGTTCTGGATGCGCTGGAGTCTCTTCTGGATCTTGGCGGTGGTTCCGGCGTAGAGTGCGTTGCCGTAGTCCAGTCGGCTGGTGACGAGGGCCTGGGTGACGGTCTTCCTGGTCTCTGTGGGGATCCACCAGAAGATCTTCCGAAGCATGCGCAGGATGTTGAAGCACGACGAGGAGACGGCGTTGACTTGCCTGGTCATGGAGAGGGAGGAGTCCAGGATGAAACCCAGGTTGCGTGCGTGGTCCGTCGGTTTGGGTGCGGTGCCCAGGGCGGGGGGCCACCAGGAGTCATCCCAGGCGGAGGGCGAGGAGCCCAGGATGAGGACCTCCGTCTTATCTGAGTTCAGTTTCAGGCGGCTCGTCGTCATCCACTCGGCTACCTCTCTCATCCCTTCGTGCTGGTTGGCTCTGGCGGCGGCGGGGTCGTTGGTCAGGGAGAGGATCAGCTGGGTGTCGTCGGCGTAGGAGATTATGTTGAGGTTGTGTTGGCGTGCGATGGCCGCGAGGGGGCTCATGTAGACGTTGAAGAGAGTAGGGCTCAGCGAGGATCCTTGAGGGACGCCGCAGATGACTTCGGTGGCCTCTGACTTGTACGGTGGTAGGCGGACTCTTTGTGTTCTTCCGTCGAGGAAGGAGACGATCCATTCCAGTGCCTTCTCCCGGATTCCGACGTTGCTGAGGCGCTGCACTAGGGTGCGGTGGCAGACCGTGTCGAAAGCCGCGGAGAGGTCTAGGAGGATGAGGGCCGCTGTTTCTCCGTTATCCATCAGGGCTCGGATGTCGTCAGTGGCGGCGATGAGGGCGGTCTCGGTGCTGTGGTTGGCACGGAATCCGGACTGCGATGGGTCGAGGGATCCGTTCGTCTCGAGGAAGGCGGCCAGCTGTTTGTTGACGGTCTTTTCGATGACTTTGGCTGGAAACGGGAGTAGAGAGATGGGGCGGTAATTCTTGAGTTCGGTGGGGTCTGCTGTAGGTTTCTTGAGTAGAGCGCTGAGTTCGGCGTGCTTCCAGCTCTCGGGGAAGGTGGCGGTGTCGAATGAGGTGTTGATGATGTCCTGCAGGTGGGGTGCGATGACAGCGTCGGCTTTGTTGAAGACGTGGTGAGGGCAGGGGTCGGTCGGAGATCCGGAGTGGACGGAGTTCATCATGTGGACGGTGTCTTCGGTGTTGACCGGGGTCCAGGCGCGGAGGGTGGTGGTGGGTGGCGTTGCTGCGGTCGTGGCGTGCGTCGGTTGAGTGCTGAAGCTGTTGTGTATGTCCGCGATCTTGTTGTGGAAGTAGGAGGCGAGGGAGTTGCAGAGGTCTTGCGATGGGGTGATGTCGTTGTTTCCGGCGTTGGGGTTGGAGAGCTCTTTCACGATGTTGAAGAGTTCCTTGCAGTTGTGTGCGTTGTTGTCCAGTCGGTTCTTGAATGCAGTTTTCTTGGCGGTGCGGATCAATTGGTGGTGTTTCCGGGTGGCGAGCTTGAGGGTGGTCCTGTTGTCCGGCGTGGGTTCCTTTCTCCAGGCTTTCTCGAGGGCTCTGCAGTTCTTCTTGGAGCTCTTGAGTTCGTCGGTGAACCATGGGGCTCTCTTATTGCCGGGTCTGCTGGGCGGGGTCCTCAGAGGGGCGAGTTCGTCTGCACATTTGCTGATCCACTTCGAGAGGTTGTCGGCGGCCTGGCTGGGGTTCGCTGAGCTGGCCGGAGGGTGCTGGCTCAGGGAAGCGGCGAGCTGGTCGGCTGTGATCTTGTTCCAGCTTCTTCGGGCAACCTGTTGCTGGTGGTGGTGGATCGTCGTTCTTCTGAAGGTGAAGTGGATGCATCTGTGGTCCGTCCAGTGGAGTTCTGTGGCGTGGCTGAAGGCGATGTCTTTGCTGGATGAGAAGATGGCGTCGAGTGTGTGTCCGGCGAGGTGGGTGGGGGTGGACACCAGCTGCTTGAGTCCAAGGTTGGCGAGGTTGTCGAGCAGGGTGCTGGTGTTGCAGTCGTTGTTGTTCTCCAGGTGGAAGTTGAAGTCCCCCAGGAGGATGTAGTCAGCGGAGGGGAGGGCGTGCGGGTTGACGAAGTCGGCGATGTCCTCGCTGAATTGAGTGCGTGGTCCCGGAGGTCGGTAGATCAGGGTGCCTCTGAGGGTGGTCTTCGGGTCGGTGTGAATCTGGAAATGCAGGTGTTCGGCGGAGGGTGGGGTGTTGTCGGTGCTGGTCGTGATGCGGATGGTGTTCTTGTGGATGATGGCGATGCCTCCTCCCACCTGGTTGGCGTTGCGGTCCCTCCGGGTGATCTTGTAGCCTTCTGGGATGGCGATGGCGATGTCGGGCGCTGAGGAGGAGTTCATCCAGGTCTCCGTGATGAAGGCAACGTCAGGGGCTGTGGCGTCTAGGAGGTTCCAGAGTTCGATGGCGTGTCTGTGGACGGAGCGGGTGTTGAGCAGGATGCACTTGAGGTGGTTGCTGCTGGTGTTCGGCTTCGGCTTGGCGAGGCAGGTCTGGATGCAGGTGAACTTGCAAGCGTGGCAGCTGAAGGGTCCGTGGGTGCGTCGTGGGGTGGCTTGGTAGCATCCTGGGAGTCGACCGGTGTTGAGTGCGCTGAGGGTGGCGGCGGTGTACGTCAGGCGGGTTGGCCGGGGTCCTCGTGGGCCAGGGGTCCTGGCACTGGGCGCGGTCCAGGCGCGGACGGGCGTAGACGGGCTTGCCTTTGGCGCGCCTTCGGCGCACAATCGGCACGCCCGCTGCGCGTGACCGCTGCGCGTTCGCACGGTCGCCATATATGGCGAAGTGCGCGGGTGGGCGGAGCAGCTGGGAGGCGGGAGCGGGGAGGGAACAGAAGGAAAAAAGGGGCGGGGTCAGCGGTGGTGGCGGGAAGCGGGGAGCGGGGAGGGAAGACGGAGGGCGGCAACAGGCGGGAAAAAGACAGTCAATACGGCGGAAAAAACAACAATGAGCACAAATACAGTTCTACAGGCAATACGGCGGAAAAACAACAATGAGCACAAATAAGCACAAATACAAGTCTGCACAGAGAACCAGGGGCACAGGGGGAGGAGCGCTGATCACGGACCACGCCGCTCGAAGGAGGGGGCGTGGTCACGAGCCGGCAGTCGGGCAGCGAGGCACAAAGGAAGGGGGGGCACACGCAGCAGCTGGTGGCCGTGCGGCGCGGGGGTGTCCTAAAACTAGGTCACCAGTTTTACTGCTTCGTCAACCTTAGTTTGAACTATAGCTAATGTTGTTTAAACCTGTATTTATGAAAAAATGATTTATTCAAACAAAAGTAATTGATCTACTAATTTATATATATTTTTATAAATAAAGCAAAATTAGATAAAAACATTTTTTACCTTTCTGTGGTTTATGAGGGGTTATCTGGTCACAGGGGTCTTTCTCTCTGTATTTTGGGTTTGCAAACACTCCCAGGCATGAGCTTCACTCTGATTGGCTGCCAACACTCCAAACCAGGAAGTGTTGGCAGCCATCTTGTGACTCGGTACGCTAGTCACAAGAAAAATGGTGAAAAAAAGATGAAAAACAAGAAAAGGGGGCAGGGTAGAAACACCCTGACCCCCTAGGCCTGCTCAGGGGGTCCCCCAGGGACACCCAGTGCCAAAAACCCAATTTTTTGTAAAAAATAAATCGGCTGAATTCATGCTGGGTGCGGGATTCCTGCTGAGAAAAAAAAAGAAATGAAGTGTGGCTTCCCGTGTTTCATTTTAATGAGCCCCCGGGTGGGCCAGGTCCCGGGGGAAATGCCAAAATTATAGAGCCCCCACCACCTCCCCAGGGCTATGCTAATTATATGCGGGGGCACGCGGCCCCCTGCAGTCCTTGGGAACTCCACCTCCTTGATGCTTCTTTAATAGGATGTGGGGTGCTCCCAGGCCCCCCCAAGCTGCGGGGACTGCCACCTCCCTGGGGCTTTATTTAATTATGTGCTGGGGCACATGGCCCCCACGCAGCCCCGGGGACCGCCACCTCCCAAGGACTTAAATTAATATAAAATAGGTCCGTGGGGAGCTCCTGCTCCCCCACACTCCCCCAGGGACCACCACCTCTCCGGGGCACTAATTATTCAAATGCAGGGGTTCACAGAGAACCCCCGGGCACCCCCACCTCCCCAGGGCTTTGAAAATGTAGGGAGGGGGGCCGCGCGGCCCCCCTCCTGGAGCCCTTGAAGGCCCTGGGGGACAGCTACACCCCAGGGCCAGCTCCTTCAATGTCCCGGGGTGCCCACCTCCGGGACATTGCCGATTGCTATGGCAGGACGGGAGCACTGCTCCCCCTGTCATAGCCAGCACTGCTTTGCTTTTTGGAAGCGAGAGCAGGAAACCTGCTCTCGCTTCCAAAAAGCAAAGCAGACTGCTTTTGGGCAAGGGTAGCTGCATGTCAGCAGCTCCCCTTGCCAAAAAGCAATGCCAGCTCCCGCAGGAGGTGTATAGCTGGCTGGGACCATGGGGGCATTGGGGATCCCCCACGGTCAAAAACAAAAGTTGATGGACAGAATGCAGAACAATGTCATACATTCACCCCAGTACAGAGATCTGGGCCTAAATCCATTGTTTTTTTGTTCACCATGCCATTCCAGTTCGAACCCAGCCATATGCAAATCAGTCTTGACCCTGTGCCTCATGGGAACAGTCCAGCCCGAACTGCCAAGCCAAATCCTCCCTGGTCTGGAACCAAACATCCTAGGACCGGTTTCAGGGTTTCACCCCTCTTCAGCCAGGATGGCTTGATTCCAGTGGCATGGAGAGCACGGGACTCACCTCTGAGCAAACCCGTCCCACTCGGGGTGACAAATTCAAAAACATAAGTTGATGGACAGTATGCAGAACAATGTCATACATTCACCCCAGTACAGAGGTTTGGGCCTAAATCCATTGTTTTTTTGCTCACCATGCCATTCCAGTTTGAACACAGCCATATACAAATCAGTCTTGACCCTGTGCCTCATGGGAACAGACCAGCCCGAACTGCCAAGCCAGGTCCTCCCTGGTCTGGAACTTAGCATCCTAGGACCGGTTACAGGGTTTCACCCCTCTTCAGCCAGGATAGCTTGATTCCAGTGGCATGGAGAGCACGGGACTCACGTCTGAGCATACCCGTCCCACTCGGGGTGACAAATTCAAAAACAAAAGTTGATGGACAGAATGCAGAACAATGTCATACATTCACCCCAAGTTCGCCCTAAGTTGGCAGGGTATGTCCAGATGTGGATTCCTTGCTCACTTTGCCACTGGATTCAAGATAGCCTGGCTGATGAGGGTTATGAACCCGGAACCGGTCCCAGGATGCTTGTTTCCGTTCCAGGGAAGATATGGCTTGGCAGTTCAGGCTGGACTGTTCCCATGAGGCACAGGGTCAGACTGATTTGCATATGGCCATGTCTGAACTGGGGTGGTGGAGTGAGCGAAAGAATGATGATGGATTAAACCCAGATCAGTTGACTGGGAGTGAGTGTTTGATTTGCCCAAGCGCTCCGTCCATCATCCCCTTTGGTACCGCTTTGTTTGCCCTAAGTTGACAGGGTATGTCCAGACGTGGATCCCTTGCTCACTTTGCCACTGGATTCAAGATAGCCTGGCTGATGAGGGTTATGAACCCGAAACCGGTCCCAGGATGCTTGTTTCCGGTCCAGGGAAGACATGGCTTGGCAGTTCGGGCTGTACTGTTCCCATGAGGCACAGGGTCAGACTGATTTGCATATGGCCATGTCTGAACTGGGGTGGTGGAGTGAGCGAAAGAATGATGATGGATTAAACCCAGATCAGTTGACTGGGAGTGAGTGTTTGATTTTCTCAAGCGCTCCGTCCATCATCCCCTTTGGTACCGCTTTGTTCGCCCTAATTTGGCAGGGTATGTCCAGACGTGGATCCCTTGCTCACTTTGCCACTGGATTCAAGATAGCCTGGCTGATGAGGGTTATGAACCCGAAACCGGTCCCAGGATGCTTGTCTCCGGTCCAGGGAAGACATGGCTTGGCAGTTCGGGCTGGACTGTTCCCATGAGGCACAGGGTCAGACTGCTTTGCATATGGCCATGTCTGAACTGGGGTGGTGGAGGGAGCTAAAGAATGATGATGGATTAAACCCAGATCAGTTGACTGGGAGTGAGTGTTTGATTTGCTCAAGCGCTCCGTCCATCATCCCCTTTGGTATCGATTTGATCCCCCACGGTCCCCAACCCGGGAGGGGGGCCACTCGCCCCTGCCCCCTTTTTTAATTTTTATAAAATAAAGAAATAAAAAAATAAGCATTTCTGTTGCTTCTTTCTGCACATTTCTTTCTTTTTCTGTACTTCTCTTGCCTCATTCTACACATTTCTTTTTGCATGCCTGTTTCTTCTTTCTGCACCTCATTTGCTTCTTTCTGTACTCCTCTTGCCTCTTTCTGTAACCTCATGTCTTTCTGCACCTTTTTGTCTCTTTCTGCACCTCTGTTCCTTCTTTCTGTACTTCTTTTGTTTCTTTCTACACCTCTCTTCCTTCTTTCTGTACTCCTCTTGCCTCTGTCTCCACCCCTCTTCCCTCTTTCTCCACTTCTGTTGCTTCTTTCTGCACTATCTTGCTTCTTTCTGCACCTCACTTGCCTCTTTCTGCACTTTACTTGCCTCATTCTGTAACTCTCTTGCCTCTTTGTGCACCTCTGGTTCCTCTTTCTGCACCTCACTTGCTTCTTTCTGAACCTTTTTTGCGTGTTTCTGCACCCCTCTTCCCTCTTTGTGCAGCTCTGTTGCCTCTGTCTACACCTCTCTTCCTTCTTTCTGTACCACTCTTGCCTCCTTTTGTACCTCTGTTCCTTCTTTCTTCACCTGTCTTGTCTCTTTCTGCACCCTGTGTGCCTCTTTCAGCACCTATGTTGCTTCTTTCTGCAGTTCTCTTCCTCTTTCTGTACCCCTCCTGTCTCTTTCTGTACCCCTCTTGCCTCTTTGTGCACTTCTCCCCCCTCTTGCCTCTTTTTCCACCTCTGATGGTTCTTTCTGCACTTCTTTTTCTTTGTTCTGCACTTCACTTGCCTCTTTCTGTACACCTCCTGCCACTTTCTGCACCTCTGTTGTTTCTTTCTGCACTACTCTAGCATCTTCCTGGTCCTCTGTTCCAAATTTCTGCACCCCTCTTGCCTTTTTCTGCACCCCTCTTCCCGCTTTCTGCAACTCTCTTGCATCTTTCTGCAGTTCTCTTGCCTCCTTCTGCACCTCACTTGCCTCTTTTTGCACCTCTGTTGGTTCTATTGCACTGCTCTTGCTTCTTTCTGCACCCCTCTTGCCTCTTTCTGCAACCCTTTTACCTGTTTTGCACCTCTCTTGCCTCTGTCTGCACCTCTGTTCCCTCTTTCTGCACCTCTTTTGCCTGTTTCTGCACTTCTCTTGCCTCTTTCTGCACCACTGTTGCTTTATTCTGCACTTCCCATGCTTCTTTCTACACCTGTCTTGCTTTTTTCTGCACCCCTGTTGCCTCTTTCTGCACTCATCTTCCCACTTTCTGTACCTTTCGTGCCTGTTTCTGCATCTCACTTGCCTCTTTCTGCACTTCTCTTGCTTCTTTCTACACCTCTGTTGCTTTTTTCAGCAATGTTCTTGGCTCTTTCTGCACTTCTACTTCCTGCCTTCCGGTCTCTCCCCTCTGGGGCGACCAATGACGTAGGCCAAGGGGAGGAGCTTAGGCAGGCATCTGGCATAAATGCCTGCTGCAGCTCGGGAGCGGGCACTCTGGGAAGAGGCCGCTACCCGGTAAACAGTGAATTCTCACTGCAACCAGTTCTTTTATCTTTTTAAATCTTTTTTTAAAAATTGCCCAAGAGTATGAATTTGAATCTATGTGGTTTTAGAAAATACAACACACAGGCCAAGGGGAGGAGCTTAAGCAGTCATCTGGCATAAATGCTGGCTGGAGCAAAGGAGCGCAGCGGACTTGCGCAGTGGGCGCACTGGCGGCGCACCATAGGCAAGTCCGTCTGCGCCCGCCCGTGCCCGTCCGCGCCCGGCCGTGTCCAGGGCCCAGTTAACATGCCCATTTACGCAAGTATTCTTCCCAAGAACTTAGATTGCTCCACTCTGCCTCACTCATGCTTAACCCTGCCACTATCGCAAGTTTGCACCACAATAATATACTCCAGCCTCGGAAATCATTACCTGAATTCATCCAGCCCACAGCCCACTCCACCCAGCAACATCAAAAAGACGGGCGCACGGAGATATCAATCTACTATGTTAATACACGATCCTTAGTCAAACACCAGCTGGAAGTCTTTACTCTTTTAGACTCCGAAAATTCTGACATCCTTCTGCTCACCGAAACCTGGCTTACTCTCGAATCCTCGCCCGACATCCTGGCGGCACTACCTAATGAATACTATATCCTTCAAACTAACCGCCCGCCAGGCAAAATGGGTGTCGGAGTAGCGGCTATTATCCACCAGGATCTCAAATTCACTACTCTTACCCCACTTTGCCTCCCCACAGTAGATGACGCTGTAACAAAACTTGAGTCCCCTCATATGTGTTCTACTTTACAGGCCCCCGCAGCACATGCCCCTATTTCCTCACTCGAACAAGTCGCAAAGTTGGTAACTAACCATGCCAGAATCTTGCTGATAGGCGACTTTAACTATTGGGCAAACGACACTCAACAGGTATCGTCAGCCACACATATAAAAGGGCACATTTTGGACCAAATCTGGACCATCAACCTGATGGTATCCGCAATGTCCAGCACACCTTGTATATGGTCAGACCACCACCTCATAAAATTCACCTTAAAGAACCCTACCACCGGAAAGATTCCCACTGATAAGGGGGGACTGGCGAGAAAATGGAATACCATTGACAAAAACAACTTCTACACCACACTGGCCAACACAGCTCCTGACTCCTTATCTGATGTCAACCTCCATGTGGAAACTATCTCAGTTTGGCTTCTAGCAGCCAGCAATAAACACACCCCACTCAAACAAATCAGACAAACCTGCCATTTTGAGGTGCAGAGATGGTTCTCATCTGAATTAAAACTACAACAACTCACTCTCCGTTAATTGGAAAGGAAGTGGAGACAGAACTATTCACAGAAAGAAAAAATCATCTACCTAGTGGCTATGAGGGAATATCAAAAGGCGATCTCTACAGCTAAAGCAGCACAATTCTCCTCCAGAATCTTAGCCTCTAACAACCAAGCTAAGGAAATTTCTGCAGTCGTAGATGAACTATGCAACCCAGATAGAGTCCTAAGCAAGCCCACGCCATCTCAGGCCCTCTGCGACTCTCTGAACAACTTTTTTATTGATAAAATCGCCTCCATCAAAGCCAGTATTCCCACACATACCGCTCAAGAACTCTCCCCTCCTATGCCCACGAATCCCTACTCCCTCGAATCTTTTCCGCCCATTGACACCCAGACCTTTCACGATCTACTGTCAAAAGTCAGATCTGGATCCCCCATGGATAACTGCCCCCCACCTGCCCTAAAAACTGCCTTCACCGCCTTTCCGGACCCTGTTCTAGCCCTCCTGAACAACTCCCTATCCCAGGGCTATGTCCCTAAAGCCTTCAAAGAGGCAATGGTGGTCCCCCTCTTAAAGATAACTGGGGTTGACCCCCAGATTCTGTCAAACTACCTCATCATCTCCTTGCACCCGTACCTGGCCAAGGTACTGGAGGCCCATCTAGCGAAATGTTTGTCCAACTTTATGGAACAAACTAATTTTCTTGACCCACACCAAGCTGGATTTCGTCCAGCTCACTCCACGGAAACGGTGATACTAGCGGTACTGGACTCCCTACGGGAAAAGGTCGTCAGAGGCACTCCCCAGGCCCTGGTGTTGTTAGACCTTTTGGCTGCCTTCGACACGGTGGACCATGGTATATTGGCGTACCGTGTCAGAGAGGCTTGCATCCAGGGCCCAGCCCTTAGCTGGATCAGCTCCTTCCTGAAAGACCGCTCCCAGGCAATCCGTATTGGCCAGTTTACAGTAACCCTGGGCGTAGTTCACGAAGTAGCACTACGCGTAGCTACACGAAGTGCACTTCGCACTACGCGAGCTATGCGTAGCACTACGCAAACAGCGTAGTACCCTGTTCACGATGATTGCACAGTGCTGGATGCTTGTCCGCACTGTGCAATCATTGAAAACGGCATCTTGCACAGTGCGAGCTGTAATTTTCTGCCGCTCGAGTAGATTTTTACTCGAGCAGCAGCTTTCTCAACGCGTACTGGTAGTTTTTCATCGCGAGCATACGCGACCACTCGCATTGAGAAACCTGACCTCCCCGCATTGAGAATCTCGCCTGGAGGTTTATTTTTCACGCTCGCAATTGGCAACTTGATGTCGCTGATCGCGAACGAGGAAAAAGTCTCGCCGGGATGTCATTTTGCTTGCTCGCAGTCGCCAACTTGACGTTGAGGACCGTGAGCAAGCAAAAAATGACCACTGCACTACACTACGCGTGTTTGCACTGTGCTACGTGCAATTCGCATAGTGCGAAGTAGCACAAACTTCGCAAACTACGCGAGCGTAGCGTAGTGCTTTGCCCAGGCTTAGTTTACAGCCCCCAAATTAAAAACTACATGTGGGGTCCCACAGGGCTCTTCGCTCTCCCCGCACCTGTTCAACCTTTACCTTCTCCGGCTGATCAGATCCCTGAAGGAAAGGAAAGTGGTCACCTTCAATTATGCCGATGACCTCCAACTACTGTTCACAATCGATAACTCTTCCCAGTCAATATCTGACTTTTAGTCTACCATGAAATTCATTCGTCACTGGATGGACCACAACCACCTAAAACTAAATCCAGGCAAGACCGAATTAGTCCTGACGGGTGGTGGTCACAATCTGTGGGGCCCACATTATTGGCCTAACAGATTAGGACCCCCCCAATTCCCTCCTCCTCAGTAAAAAGCTTAGGGTCACCATAAACAATGACCTTTCCCTAAAAACTCATGTAGGCTCTGTGATCTCCACCTGCTTTTTTCAGCTGCGTAAAATTTGGAAGATAAGCAGGCTACTTACCCAAGCAGCTCTGATACAGGTCTTGATAGCCATGGTCCTATCACGTCTAGACTACACCAACGCAATTTATCTTGGTATACCACTTTGCCTTAAAAAACATTAACCGATGGTACAGAACCAAGAGATTAGATTGATCTACAAACAACCCAGGTGGCAACATGGCTCACCCTCCTAAGGAAGCTGCACTGGCTTGCTATTCCCCAACACTGCGCATTCAAAGTTGGCTGCCTGGTGTTTAAGTCCCTGAATGGCCGGAGCCCTAAATTCATAGACAGCCTCATATCAAGCTACACCCCCTCATGCAACCTCCGCTCGGCTCATCTCCAACTTTTGACTGTCCCGACCTTCAACCTGAAGCGCCAAGGGGTTGTAGGTTTGCAACTCTGGCCCCCAGAATGTGGAATTTCATCCCCCTGGAAATCAGGTCAAGCACTGATCAACAGAGATTCAGAAAATCCCTTAAAACATGGCTGTACATCCAGGCCTATGAATAAACTGCTCCAGTTCGGCATTTCCTAGTATCAGCGCCACAAAACCAACCGATGTACGAGCGCTTTATAAAACCTTTTTAACATAACATAACAAAACCTCTCTTGCCGGTGTCTGCACCTCTCTTGCCTCTTTCTGCAACTTTCTTGTCTCTTTCTGTATCTCACTTGCTTCTTTCTGCACCGCTGTTGCCTATTCTTGCACCCCTCTTCCCTCTTTGTGCAAGTCTCTTGCCTCTTTCTGTACCTCTCTTGCCTCTTTATGTACTTCTCTTGCTCTTTCTGCACCTTTTACGCCTCTTTCAGCATCTCTGTTACTTCTTTCTGCACTTCTCTTCCTTCTTTCTGCACCCCTCCCCTTTCTGTATCTCTCTTGCCTCTGTGTGTACCCCTCCTACCTTTTTCTGCACCCCTCTTGCCTCTTTTTGCACCTCTGTTAGTCCTTTCTACACTGCTCTTGCTTCTTTCTGCACTTTACTTGCCTCTGTCTGCACTTCTGTTGCTTCTTTCTACACCTCTGTTGTTTCTTTCAGCAATTCTCTTGCCTCTTTCTGCACTTCTCTTCCTTCTTTCTGAACCCTCCCTGCCTCTTTCTGTACCTCTCTTGCCTCTTTATGCACCTCTCCTACCTCTTGCTGCACCCCTCTTGTGTCTTTTTGTACCTCTGTTGGTTCTTTCTGCACTGCTCTTGCTTCTTTTTGCATCTCACTTGCCTCTTTCTGCAAGTCTCTTGCTTCTTTCTAAACCTCTGTTGCTTCTTTCAGCAATTCTCCTGCCTCTTTCTGGACTACTCTTGCTTCATTCTACACCTATCTTGCCTCTTTCTGCTCCTCTCTTGCCTCTGTGCATTTCTGTTGCCTGTTTCAGCACTTCTTGTGCCTCTTTCTGAATCGCTGTTGCCTTTTTCTACACCTCTCTTGCCTCTTTCTGCACTACTCTTGCTTCTTTCTGCACTCCTCTTGCTTCTTTCTGCACTCTTCCCTTTTTGCATCCCTCTTGCCTCTTTCTGCTGTTCTCTTGCCATTTTCTGCACCTCTCTTGCCTCTTTAAGCAACTCTCTTGCCTCTTTCTACACTTCTATTGATTCTTTCTACACCTCTGCTGCTTCTTTCAGCAATACTCTTGCCTCTTTCTGCAGTTCTCTTCCTTCTTTCTTCACCCCTCCTGCCTCATTCTGTACCTTTCTTGCCGCTTTGTGCACCTCTCTTACCTTTTTCTGCACCCCTCTTGCCTCTTTTAGCACCTCTGTTGGTTCTTTCTGCACTGGTCTTGCTTCTTTCTGCACCTCACTTGCCTCTTTCTGCAGTTCTCTTGCTTCTTTCTGCACTTCTCTTGCTTCTTCATGCACCTCACTTGCCTCTTTCTGCACTTCACTTGCCACTTTCTGTAACTCTCTTGCCTCTTTGTGCACCTCTCGTTCCTCTTTCTGCACCTCACTTGCTTCTTTCTGAACCCTTTCTGCGTGTTTCTGCACCCCTCTCCCGTCTTTGTGCAACTCTGTTGCCTCTGTCTACACCTCTCTTCCTTCTTTCTGTACCACTCTTGCCTCCTTTTGTACCTCTGTTCCTTCTTTCTTCACCTGTCTTGTCTCTTTCTGCACCCTGTGTGCCTCTTTCAGCACCTATGTTGCTTCTTTCTGCAGTTCTCTTCCTCTTTCTGTACCCCTCCTGTCTCTTTCTGTACCCCTCTTGCTTCTTTGTGCACTTCTCCCCCCTCTTGCCTCTTTTTCCACCTCTGATGGTTCTTTCTGCACCTCTTTTTCTTTGTTCTGCACTTCACTTGCCTCTTTCTGTACACCTCCTGCCACTTTCTGCACCTCTGTTGCTTCTTTCTGCACTGCTCTAGCATCTTCCTGCTCCTCTGTTCCAAATTTCTGCACCCCTCTTGCCTTTTTCTGCACCCCTCTTCCTTCTTTCTGCAGCTCTCTTGCATCTTTCTGCAGTTCTCTTGCCTCCTTCTGCACCTCACTTGCCTCTTTTTGCACCTCTGTTGGTTCTATTGCACTGCTCTTGCTTCTTTCTGCACCCCTCTTGCCTCTTTCTGCAAACCTTTTACCTGTTTTGCATCTCTCTTGCCTCTGTCTGCACCTCTGTTCCCTCTTTCTGCACCTCTTTTGCCTGTTTCTGCACTTCTCTTGCCTCTTTCTGCACCACTGTTGCTTTATTCTGCACTTCCCATGCTTCTTTCTACACCTGTCTTGCTTTTTTCTGCACCCCTGTTGCCTCTTTCTGCACTCGTCTTCCCACTTTCTGTACCTTTCTTGCCTGTTTCTGCATCTCACTTGCCTCTTTCTGCACTTCTCTTGCTTCTTTCTACACCTCTGTTGCTTTTTTCAGCAATGTTCTTGGCTCTTTCTGCACTTCTACTTCCTGCCTCCCGGTCTCTCCCCTCTGGGGCGACCAATCACGTAGGCCAAGGGGAGGAGCTTAGGCAGGCATCTGGCATAAATTCCTGCTGCAGCTCGGGAGCGGGCACTCTGGGAAGAGGCCGCTACCCGGTAAACAGTGAATTCTCACTGCAATGAGTTCTTTTATCTTTTTAAATCTTTTTTTAAAAATTGCCAAAGTGTATGAATTTGAATCTATGTGGTTTTAGAAAATACAACACACAGGCCAAGGGGAGGAGCTTAAGCAGTCATCTGGCATAAATGCTGGCTGCAGCAAAGGAGCGCAGCGGACTTGCGCAGTGGGCGCACTGGCGGCGCACCATAGGCAAGTCCGTCTGCGCCCGTCCGTGCCCGGCCGTGTCCAGAGCCCAGTTAACATGCCCATTTATGCAAGTATTCTTCCCAAGAACTTAGATTGCTCCACTCTGCCTCACTCATGCTTAACCCTGCCACTATCGCAAGTTTGCACCACAATAATATACTCCAGCCTCGGAAATCGTTACCTGAATTCATCCAGCCCACAGCCCACTCCACCCAGCAACATCAAAAAGACGGGCGCACGGAGATATCAATCTACTATGTTAATACACGATCCTTAGTCAGACACCAGCTGGAAGTCTTTACTCTTTTAGACACAGAAAAGTCTGACATCCTTCTGCTCACCGAAACCTGGCTTACTCTCGAATCCTCGCCCGACATCCTGGCGGCACTACCTAATGAATACTATATCCTTCAAACTAACTGCCCGCCAGGCAAAATGGGTGTCGGAGTAGCGGCTATTATCCACCAGGATCTCAAATTCACTACTCTTACCCCACTTTGCCTCCCCACAGTAGATGACGCTGTACCAAAACTTGAGTCCCCTCATATGTGTTCTACTTTACAGGCCCCCGCAGCACATGCCCCTATTTCCTTACTCGAAGAAGTCGCAAACTTGGTAACTAACCATGCCAGAATCTTGCTGATAGGCGACTTTAACTATTGGGCAAACGACACTCAACAGGTATCGTCAGCCACACATATAAAAGGGCACATTTTGGACCAAATCTGGACCATCAACCTGATGGTATCCGCAATGTCCATCACACCTTGTATTTGGTCAGACCACCATCTCATAAAATTCACCTTAAAGAACCCTACCACCGGAAAAATTCCCACTGATAAGGGGGACTGGCGACAAAATGGAATACCATTGACAAAAACAACTTCTACTCCACACTGGCCAACACAGCTCCTGACTCCTTATCTGATGTCAACCTCCATGTGGAAACTATCTCAGTTTGGCATCTAGCAGCCAGCAATAAATACACCCCACTCAAACAAATCAGACAAACCTGCCGTTTTGAGGTGCAGAGATGGTTCTCATCTGTATTAAAACTACAACAGCTCACTCTCCGTTAATTGGAAAGGAAGTGGAGACAGAACTATTCACAAAAAGAAAAAATCATCTACCTAGTGGCTATGAGGGAATATCAAAAGGCGATCTCTACAGCTAAAGCAGCACAATTCTCATCCAGAATCTTAGCCTCTAACAACCAAGCTAAGGAAATTTTTGCAATCGTAGATGAACTATGCAATCCAGATAGAGTCCTAAGCAAGCCCACACCATCTCTGGCCCTCTGCGATGCTCTGAACAACTTTTTTATTGATAAAATCGCTTCGATCAAAGCCAGTATTCCCACACATACCGCTCAAGAACTCTCCCCTCCTATGCCCAGGAATCCCTACTCCCTCGAATCTTTTCCGCCCATTGACACCCAGACCTTTCACGATCTACTGTCAAAAGTCAGATCTGGATCCCCCATGGATAACTGCCCCCCACTTGCCCTAAAAACTGCCTTCACCGCCTTTCCAGACCCTGTTTTATCCCTCCTGAACAACTCCCTATCCCAGGGCTATGTCCCTAAAGCCTTCAAAGATGCAATGGTGGTCCCCCTCTTAAAGATAACTGGGGTTGACCCCCAGATTCTGTCAAACTACCGCATCATCTCCTTGCACCCGTACCTGGCCAAGGTACTGGAGGCCCATGTAGCGAAATGTTTGTCCAACTTTATGGAAAAAACTAATTTTCTTGACCCACACGAGCTGGATTTCGTCCAGCTTACTCCACGGAAACGGTGATACGATACTAGCGGTACTGGACTCCCTACGGGAAAAGGTCGACAGAGGCACTCCCCAGGCCCTGGTGTTGTTAGACCTTTTGGCTGCCTTCGACACGGTGGACCATGGTATATTGGCGTACCGTGTCAGAGAGGCTGGCATCCAGGGCCCAGCCCTTAGCTGGATCAGCTCCTTCCTGAAAGACCGCTCCCAGGCAATCCGTATTGGCCAGTTTACAGTAACCCTGGGCGTAGTTCACGAAGTAGCACTACGCGTAGCTACACGAAGTGCACTTCGCACTACGCGAGCTATGCGTAGCACTACGCGAACTGCGTAGTACCCTGTTCACGATGATTGCACAGTGCTGGATGCTTGTCCGCACTGTGCAATCATTGAAAACGGCATCTTGCAGAGTGCGAGCTGTCATTTTCTGCCACTCGAGTAGATTTTTACTCGAGCAGCAGCTTTCTCAACGCGGACTGGTAGTTTTTCATCGGGAGCATACGCGACCACTCGCATTGAGAAACCTGACCTCCCCGCATTGAGAATCTCGCCGGGAGGTTTATTTTTCACGCTTGCGATCGGCAACTTGATGTTGCTGATCGCGAACGAGGAAAAAGTCTCGCCAGGATGTCATTTTGCTTGCTCGCAGTCGCCAACTTGAAGTTGAGGACCGCGAGCAAGCAAAAAATGACCACTGCACTACACTACGCATGTTTGCACTGTGCTACGTGCAATTCGCGTAGTGCGAAGTAGCGCAAACTTCGCAAACTACGCGAGCGTAGCGTAGTGCTTTGCCCAGGCTTAGTTTACAGCCCCCAAATTAAAAACTACATGTGGGGTCCCACAGGGCTCTTCGCTCTCCCGGCACCTGTTCAACCTTTACCTTCTCTGGCTGATCAGATCCCTGAAGGAAAGGAAAGTGGTCACCTTCAATTATGCCGATGACCTCCAACTACTGTTCACAATCGATAACTCTTCCCAGTCAATATCTGACTTTTAGTCTACCATGAAATTCATTCGTCACTGGATGGACCACAACCACCTAAAACTAAATCCAGGCAAGACCGAATTAGTCCTGACGGGTGGTGGTCACAATCTGTGGGGCCCACATTATTGGCCTAACAGATTAGGACCCCCCCAATTCCCTCCTCCTCAGTAAAAAGCTTAGGGTCACCATAAACAATGACCTTTCCCTAAAAACTCATGTAGGCTCTGTGATCTCCACCTGCTTTTTTCAGCTGCGTAAAATTAGGAAGATAAGCAGGCTACTTACCCAAGCAGCTCTGATACAGGTCTTGATAGCCATGGTCCTATCACGTCTAGACTACACCAACGCAATATATCTTGGTATACCACTTTGCCTTAAAAAACATTAACCGATGGTACAGAACCAAAGAGATTAGATTGATCTACAAACAACCCAGGTGGCAACATGGCTCCCCCTCCTAAGGAAGCTGCACTGGCTTCCGATTCCCCAACACCGCGCATTCAAAATTGGCTGCCTGGTGTTTAAGTCCCTGAATGGCCGGAGCCCTAAATTCATAGACAGCTTCATATCACGCTACACCCCCTCATGCAACCTCCGCTCGGCTCATCTCCAACTTTTGACTGTCCCGACCTTCAACCTGAAGCGCCAAGGGGTTGTAGGTTTGCAACTCTGGCCCCCAGAATGTGGAATTCCATCCCCCTGGAAATCAGGTCAAGCACTGATCAACAGAGATTCAGAAAATCCCTTAAAACATGGCTGTACATCCAGGCCTATGAATAAACTGCTCCGGTTCGGCATTTCCTAGTATCAGCGCCACAAAACCAACCGATGTACGAGCGCTTTATAAAACCTTTTTAACATAACATAACATAACTTCTCTTGCCTGTGTCTGCACCTCTCTTGCCTCTTTCTGCAACTTTCTTGTCTCTTTCTGTATCTCACTTGCTTCTTTCTGCACTCCTGTTGCCTATTTTTGCACCCCTCTTCCCTCTTTGTGCAAGTCTCTTGCCTCTTTCTGTACCTCTCTTGCCTCTTTATGTACTTCTCTTGCTCTTTCTGCACCTTTTACGCCTCTTTCAGCATTTCTGTTACTTCTTTCTGCACTTCTCTTCCTTCTTTCTGCACCCCTCCCCTTTCTGTATCTCTCTTGCCTCTGTGTGTACCCCTCCTACCTTTTTCTGCACACCTCTTGCCTCTTTTTGCACCTCTGTTGGTCCTTTCTACACTGCTCTTGCTTCTTTCTGCACTTTACTTGCCTCTGTCTGCACTTCTGTTGCTTCTTTCTACACCTCTGTTGTTTCTTTCAGCAATTCTCTTGCCTCTTTCTGCACTTCTCTTCCTTCTTTCTGAACCCTCCCTGCCTCTTTCTGTACCTCTCTTGCCTCTTTATGCACCTCTCCTACCTCTTGCTGCACCCCTCTTGTGTCTTTTTGTACCTCTGTTGGTTCTTTCTGCAGTGCTCTTGCTTCTTTTTGCATCGCACTTGCCTCTTTCTGCAAGTCTCTTGCTTCTTTCTAAACCTCTGTTGCTTCTTTCAGCAATTCTCCTGCCTCTTTCTGGACTACTCTTGCTTCTTCTACACCTATCTTGCCTCTTTCTGCTCCTCTCTTGCCTCTGTGCATTTCTCTTGCCTGTTTCAGCACTTCCCGTGCCCCTTTCTGAACCGCTGTTGCCTTTTTCTACACCTCTCTTGCCTCTTTTTGCATCCCTCTTGCCTCTTTCTGCTGTTCTCTTGCAATTTTCTGCACCTCTCTTGCCTCTTTATGCACCTCTCTTGCCTCTTTCTGCACTTCTATTGATTCTTTCTACACCTCTGCTGCTTCTTTCAACAATACTATTGCCTCTTTCTGTCGTTCTCTTCCTTCTTTCTTCACCCCTCCTGCCTCATTCTGTACCTTTCTTGCCTCTTTGTGCACCTCTCTTACCTTTTTCTGCACCCCTCTTGCCTCTTTTAGCACCTCTGTTGGTTCTTTCTGCACTGGTCTTTCTTCTTTCTGCACCTCACTTGCCTCTTTCTGCAGTTCTCTTGCTTCTTTCTGCACTTCTCTTGCTTCTTCATGCACATCACTTGCCTCTTTCTGCAGTTCTCTTGCTTCTTTCTTCACCTCTGTTGCTTCTTTCAACAATTCTCTTGCCTCTGTCTACCCCTCTCTTCCTTCTTTCTGTACCACTCTTGCCTCCTTTTGTACCTCTGTTCCTTCTTTCTTCACCTGTCTTTCTGCACCCTTCGTGCCTCTTTGAGCACCTCTGTTGCTTCTTTCGGCAGGTCTCTTCCTCTTTCAGCACCCCTCCTTGTCATGAATGATGTAATATGTGGCATCATCAGCAGTGCATTGCAGGGGCGCGAGTTATAGTTAGCTATTACAGCGGAATTTCCCAGGTTTTGTACGAGTGAAATGTCCAACTAACTATAACGTCCCTGAAACCTATGTTTTTTTCAGTGAATATATATATATATATATATATATTCACTGAAAAAACCAAAGGTTTCACACACGTTATAGTTAGGAATTAGCATTTAAAAAACCTTGCAAATTCACTGAAAAAACCATAGGTTTCACACATGTTATAGTTAGCTGGAGATTTCTCTCATACAAAACCAATGAAATTCCCCCGTTATAGTTAGTTCAGCTAACTATAACTCGCGCCCCCGCAATGCACTGCTGATGACGTCACATATTACATCACTCATGACATGGTCAGTGACATCACTCATGACATCACTGATGACATCTCAAATGACTAGCAACTTTTCAAGATAAAATACAACATTCAGCACTACATTTGCATAGCAGTTGACACCAGAGCTATTTTCAAAATGGCAACCAACAACGTCTTCAACACTGTCCTTTTTCTTTTTCCTTGCTATCACATCACTGTCCTTTTTTTTTTGTTCTGTTCATCCACATTACAGATATTTTCAAATCTCCTTTTCCGAGAAACAACATGTTTTTCAATCACAGGATACTGACCTAAATGAGGAGCATAGGTTCTTCTTAATCTATTATACTCCTTTACACAGTTTGTATCAGCACTAACTTTTGAGTCATCAAAGTCTATCATAAATAAACCAGATAATGTTTTTACTCGTGACAGAGCAACATATGCCATACCTTCTTTGAACACAGTAGAACCAATGTTTACAAAAGCACTATCTACAGTCAATCCTTGAGACTTGTGAATAGTTACAGCATATGCTAGAGAAAATGGAAACTGCTTTCTACGCACATATAAGTCTTTTACAAGCATGAAACGAACTGAACAACGACAAATGTCTTTAACTTCTTCTATCTGATCAAATTTTATTTTTAAACATTCAATTCCATCTTTTTTCTGGTAATTAATAAAACCCACAACTCTTCCCATAGCTCCATTCACTAAACCTTTTTCTACATCCAAATTTCTCCTTAAAATCACTCTACAATTCATGCAAACATATAGATTTTTTTCTAATCCAGCTGTTTTGGAAATGTTGTTCTCTAGTGAATCCAATTTATTTTTCAGTTTGCCTGTTAATGTAAAAGTAATTCTTTCATGCTGAATTTTGTCCTCTGCTTCCATTTTCTTAATCTCTTCCTTTTCCAATTTCAAAAGTTCCTCATTGAATATTGAGCACTCACGTAGTGTTGGCATTAAGCAGATTACAGTATTTTTTTCTGCAATGTTCTGGTATATTTTCTCTGCAACTATTTCTTCATTTGGAAATAAATTATGTAGCAACCGACTCTGTAATGCTTTTTTGCCAACTTCTGTGAGTAGTCCAATTCTGATATCTTTCAGAATACTTGCATAATCTTCGTCGTTTGCTTGTCTCATATTGGTAGTGAGTTCTTTGTACTCAAAGAACGACCAAATATTCGCATTACCAATGCTTCCTAATGACTTCTTCGTGTCTTCATGTGTCACAGTATTAAACACTGGTTGTCCTTTAACTGGAGTGAGCTGCAGAAGATCCCCAAAAACTATGACGTGTTTACCTCCAAATAACACGTCATAGTCTCTCTTAAGAATTTGTTGCATTCTTAAATGCACAAAGGCAAGCATTACATTTGAAACCATGCTCACCTCATCAATAATGAGAACTTGCATCTTCTTCAACACTCTTGAAACTTCGAAGCATGCTTCTCGAGTTAGCTTGTGGTATTCTATTTTGTTCTCATGCTCCACTGGTAACATTAGCAAGCGATGTAAGGTAATTCCTTTTATGTTATAGGCTGCTAACCCAGTTGGAGCAGTTACCACACAAGACAAATTTGAAGCTTTTTTTTGCTGTAGGTAGCTTCTGATGACTTTTATTAAGAAACTTTTACCAGTTCCAGCTTGTCCACTCACATACATCCTGATTGGTTCAAATGATGTGCATGAGCACTCTTTCTTTTCATGTAGTAATCCATGATCAATTTTTTTGGTGACTTCTTCATAAATTTCTTTTTGTTCTTCATTCAGTTGTTGTTCCAGATTTAGTAAGTCGATTGAATCTTCCTGTGCTTGATTCATAGCCGTTTCTACTTCAGTCATGGCTACTGCAGCTTCAGTTTCTATGATTGGTTGTCCTAGGGGATCTTGACTAAGTGTTCCTGAACTTTGGCTGTCTTGAGAACTGTCTCTAGCTACTTCAGCTGCAATTTTTGCTTCCTGTTCATTTTCTTCATTTAACATTTGGACATAAGTTGTGAAAGTACTGCATTCTATGCTGTCTTTGCTAGCATTAAACGAATCTTCATAGCTTTGAAATTCTCCCAGTAGTTTGTCCTCTGAACGCCATGGTTTAAAGAGCTGTAAAAGAGCCAAGTAGTAAAATTCCTTTTTGTCAGTAGTGTCGCAACTCAGCTTCCTGTGATTTATCAAACTTCCTTTTGTTTGCTTCACCAAACATCCATCCTCACCAATGACTTTATATTTTCCATTGTTGATGTCTTCTGTGGCTTTCCGTGAATAAATGTAGTTCTGCAGCACTTCATAGAGACACATGTTCTCAAGATGATGACTTCTTTTTGGGTAATATGTGTCCAACATGTTTGTTTTCAAAATATCTGTACTTTCTGGGTCGTTCTCGGCCAAATATTCAATTTCTCCAACAGATTTCAGTACCCGATTTCTCATTCCTGCAAGGCCTAAGCTTACCCAAATTATTCTTCTGGATTTTGAGTAAAGACTTGCAGATGATAACCTATCTGAGCATTCGTAGGATCCAATTTCTCGATGCGATAACATCTTTAAACTGAAACTGTACAGCTTCTTACTGACAGTCTTCTCGTGAGAAATCTCTTCCCACATTTCCTTCAATTCTGTTTTCTCAGATTTAGTGATGTAAGATGTGACATACCGAGCAACAGCAATAGAATTGTCTGCCACATACTGAATATCCATGTTAGCATTCCACATGGATAAAATGACTGGGTTGAAGTCATTTATACATTTTGACTCTTCTTTTCTTCTTAGGTTGTATGTATTTTTGGGAGATTTTCTGGTTATAGTATGTCGCACAGCTGACATAAAACTGTTGACTCTTCCTTTTGAAAGAACAGGTCTAGGAAATCCAAATCGACACTTTGTGTAGAATTTATCTTTGGTCTTGTACTTCCGTCGACAGTATTTTCCACACCGATGACTTTGGAAACGTAAAACTTGTTCTTTTAACTTTTTCTCTTCTGTGCTTTTAGGTATAGCACATGTTGCATATTCTTCAATGAAAGATAACACTGCTTCATCAGCATCTGTTCCAAACTTTGGGGCATCCTTGATCCACAACAGCATATGAATATGAGGAGCACCTCTTGCCTGGTACTCTTTTCTCCAAAAGAAATCCACTACTTCTCCAAGAGGTGGATTTTTTTTATTGCAGATGAAGGACATCATAGCCTCAAATCTATGATTGAAATATCTGCAAACATTAACCGGATCCAATGAGCACAGTTCTCCAGCTGTCTTGTATTCAATGTTTTTAATGTTTGAATTTGCCTCTCGTAGAAAATCCAGTAAATCATCCCAAGCGTACTCGGCACAGCTTAGGGTTAGAAACCATGTAGGAGTTCCTAAATTCCGTAACATGCATTTTAATTCACCATGGCGTCGGTACCAATATTCATTTGTCCCACGCTGACAAGCCATCAGATTGATCAGTTGTGTTTCCAAATGATTATCTCGGTGCTGCACTTTCTCCATAAAATCCTTAGCAGACACATTTTGTAGATGTACTCCACTTTTTAAAATGTGATTTACTGCATAAGATAATGCAGACAAGTCGCTTTCAAATAAAAGATGAAACAAATAAGGAATACTTTGACGAAATCTTGAATCTTCAGCATATAGTCTTGTAGTCCGATACTCAGAAGCTGGAATCTGTTCTGGGCGTTCATCGTATCGTCCACCTTTTCCTGTAGGAAACAGCTGAGGAAAACATCGAGCTTCCAAGCTCTTCTCCCATACACTTTTTTATTGAAAGTTTTCTGGTGTCATAAAATTAATCTGTACAATACATAGAATTATCTGTCTTATATAAATCAAAATACACAATTCTCCGATCAATCAATACAGGTAACCAATAATAGAGTATATGCACATTCTACTACAACCAAACAAAATGAGAAATTAGTAATACATAATCAAAGGAAACCACTGCAGAGATCATAAATTTGATCTTCTCCACCTATCAAGAGGAGCCCATATATTCCTACCCATATCCCTTACTTTTTTTCCTTTTAAATCATATAAGCAGGACTCAATATTATGTATTGCGAGAAGCCTTGCAATCCACATTTGAAAGGTGGGTGGAGAAGGATCTTTCCAACCTGTTGAGATAAGAATGCGCAGCACAGCAACCGAAACAAAGACCAATGCTTCTGCAGTATTGCACAGTTCAGCTTTCCTGTCTACACCTACCACCACCTGTGTAGCGGATAGAACAATTCTACATTTTAACAATCCCGTCAAAAAATCTGAAATTTCCCTAAGTATCAAGGATAACTTGTCACACTGAAAAAACATATGTATTAAATCTGCAGGGCCAGTCTGACACCTGGGACACTTATCATTCTCCACCAATCCCCACGAAAACAATTTAGCTGGAGCAAAATACAAATTAAACAATGTTTTAAAATGCTGGGCCCTTAAATTAGATGAGCGTAACATTTTCTTATTTAATATGAGAGCTAAATCAAGATCCACATCCGGGTCATCTAATTTGATTGTCAATGTATGTTCAGTTTTCTCCAAGTCATCCTGTATACCAGCCATAAGGTGATTATTAATGTGTTTAATTTTATTTCCCCTATTCCCTAGATAGTCCAACAAAGGAAAGCGTGTTATTGCCATGATTCTCGGTCTAATAGCCCTTAACGATTGGACTAACTGACTATACAGGAGCCAGTGGGTTGGTGGGACCCCGTATTTGAGCTGAATTACATCAAACCCAATAGCCGCTCCTCCTTCCCACAAGTCCCCAATGGTCCTGATTCCTTGTTCTTTCCAAAATTGACAATGCATAACCATGCCCAGATATGGGAACAGATTAGAGTTCCATAAAGACAGATATGCGTTAAACTTTGGGATCTCTAGCAACTTTTGAATAGCTTTCCACATCCCCCATACCCCGCTCATAATCTTGAGCCTGACCTTTTTATAATATCTACGGTCGACCTCCCTCAGAAGTAGCCCTACAGCCTTCTTCCCCAGTAGAAGCTCGAATATAGTTGGGGGGTCCTGATTATCTCCTTGGATCCCTGTTAAATTATCATTTTGTTGAAATAAGATTGACATTGGAGCTAATTGGGCTGAGAAATGATATAATCGTAGGTTTGGGAGGGCCATTCCGCCTCTATCATGCGGGAGTGACATAAGCATCATAGAATGTCTTGTTTTCCCGAATTGCCAAATAAACCTATTAAAGATTACTTCCAGGTTCTTCAATAGTTTTTCCCCCAACCGGAGGGGGATGGCACGAAACAAATAAAGAACCTTGGGAAAAATTGCCATTTTGAGAACATTCTCCCTCCCAATCAAAGAGAGATGTAGAGCGTCGAGTCTTTTTAGCTCAGCTTCAATCAAGCCTATGAGAGGGCAGTAATTTTCTGTATTGATCTTGTCTACTGCTGCGTTAATCCTTACCCCAAGATAAACTGCTGAATCAACATATCTATCATCTGTCTTAATGATGTTCTTAGTACCGATGATCTGAGTCTTCCCCTCATTTAACAGGTACCCAGATCTGCTACCAAATTCTTTTGCCAGCTCTACGAGTGCCGAAATCGCCTGCTGTGGATGGGTCGTGAGAATCGCCAAATCATCTGCATAGGCCAACAACTTATTGCTATACCCATTAACTATCACTGGGCTGATCATTGGACAGTTCATAATTCTGTGGATCAAGGGGTCTATATATAACGCAAAAAGTATCGGGGAACAAGGAGAGCCCTGGCGTGTACCTCTCCTAATCATAATCTTCTCGGATCTCTCTCCCATTACCGACACCCTGGCTACCGGATCTTTATACATGGCTCTAATAGCTTTGATAGCTTTTGGACCAAATCCCCTATCTGCGAGAATACCCCAAAGATAATCCCAGGCTACACGGTCAAACGCTTTCTCTGCGTCGAGGAGGATCATGGCCATCTCGCCCCCCCCGGCAGCATGAGCATCGAACAAGGCAATAGCTCTACGTATGTGGTCTGTGGTGCCCCGCCCAGGCACAAACCCATGCTGCCAAGGGGAAACAAGACCGCCAATAACCCCCCCAACCTTTTAGCCCAAATTTTGGAATAAAGTTTAGTGTCCGCATTGATAAGAGATATAGGCCTATAAGAGCCTGGGTTCTCTTTAGGTTTACCCTTTTTATGAAAAATGATTATATTTGTCTCTTTCCATGAGTCAGGGATATCACCTGTACACAAGATACCGTTAAAAAGATCCAATAGAATAGGAACGATCTCAACTTCGATACTTTTATAGACTTCTAGGGGAATTCCGTCGGGGCCTGCAGCCTTCCCGGCAGCGAGCTCATACAAGGCATCCTTAATTTCGCTTTCAGTAATATCTCTATCTAGTTTTTCTCTAAATAACCCATCGAGTGCTCGCCCACCATTGTCGAACTCCCACCTTTGATGATCTTGCTGATCGATATGATGATTCTCATAATCATACAGTTTCTGATAAAAAAATTTAAAGACTCTTAAGATATCTTGTGACTTTGAATAATTCTTACCCTCCTCTTGAATATTTGTAATAATGTTTCTCGATCTATCCTGTCTAATACGTAGGGCAAGAATTCTACCAGCTTGCTCACCTGTCTCATATCGCTTGGCCTTAGAGGCCTGATACTCACCTACCTCCTTCTGTGTAACTAATTTCTGTATATTAGCTTTAATAATATCTAAACTTTTTAGACTCTCCGAACCATCTATTCCATTGCCAATATCCCTAACATGGAGCTCCTCTGCCTTAACTAAATCCAGGATAAGACTATCTAGCGCAAACTTGTCTGCTTTCTTTAAATTCACAAACAGCTAATAGATTCCCCTCTAAAAGCAGCCTTGAAATTCTCCCAAACAACATTCCTTGAAGTACTATAACGATTGACATCAAAGAACTCTTTTGTCCATTTTAATATATGTTCTATAAATCTATGATCAGATAATAATCTTCTTTCAAAGGTCCAATTAGTGCGGGTTCGCCCCGCCAAATCTATACTACAAGATAGAATTAAAGGATTATGATCGGATATTGTTCTGGGGAATTTCTTGATACAGACCTTGTACAATTCTGACGATGAAATAAAAAAATAATCTAATCTAGAATACTTTTGAAACGGATTAGAGAAGTAAGTATATCCCGGGTTCTGTGGTTCCTTAAAACCCCAAACATCCTCCAACCCATGGGACCTAATGAGAGAGGAGAGAGCCTGAAAAACCCTTGGCTTCCGCCCAGAATACTTCTGTGGATTACACCTATCAATGGAGATATTTAAATCGCCGCATACTAACATTGGGGTTGGCCAGTCCGCTAGTTCTTCCTCTAGAAAATCAAATATATCCGGGTCATCGCAGTTTGAACCATATATTGAACAAATTGTATATCCGAAATTCATTTCTGCGATAGCCCACCTACCCATTCTGTCACATTTAACCCTCTTCGCCCCCCCCCAAAAGGGTTCTACCCAAGATTGCGACCCCCCTTATAGTGGAGGTCTGTGTGGTACAAGCTATCAGATCAAACCCTTTAATACAAAGTAGATTACGGCTGGCCCAAGGCAAATGGGTCTCTTGTATACAAATTATATCTAATCTATTATATATAGCGAAATGAGACAGCTTTTGACGCTTTTTCCAATTGTTCAGCCCGTTAGCATTGATAGTACAAATGTTAATGTTCACCATTCTCAGAGTTCCAAACCTTCTTTAACACATAACTCCCATCTGAAATCATCATAAATTTGTGCGGTGGACAAGACCAAACACAAGAGCCCCACCACATAAGACCATCATTACCTCGACATCGATAACTTTCAATTTGACCTACTTCCCTACAACACCAGATAAACTCTTTTTTAGTTTTTTCCCCCCACTCCCACAAACCCCACCCCCACCTCCATAGCCCCCCCCACACCCCCCGCACCCTGAGCATGTGATGCGAGCTTGGTCGTAAGAAAGAGATAGTGAAACCAAATGAACCTAAACAGCCTGCCAAACCAAAGGAGCCTTCAATTGAGAAAGGAGACTAGGAGAAAATAAGGAAGAGAAAAAAAAAAAAAAAACAAGACTTAAGCTTCGCAACAAGGCCTGGCAAATATGAGAATCAAACTATTTCTCCTTGGCTCATACTCCCAATTAACCCGGTCAGCCCAAGGCATCAAGGAACTCCTTTGCCTTTATCTCAGAGGAAAAATAATTAATCTTCCCATCATTGATAACTTTTAACTGAGCTGGATTAATCAAATAAGCCTGCAGATTCTTGTCCTGGAAAGGTTTGATGAGCTGACGCAATCTCCACCTCCTTTCTACCGTGGCATGACAGAAGTCTGGACGAACAAAGAAGGACACCCCCTCACTAGACCTCCTCACGTCTGGCCTCGCCTTCTCAGCAACAAGCTGTCTTAAAACAAAGTTGCCAAAAAAGATCAGAATAGCTCTAGGCTTGTCGCCCTCTCTTGCATTTCTGCGTATTTTATAAGGAGTGCGATGTACCCTCTGTATTTCACAAGGCCAGTTCCAACTGGATAGCTCAGGAAAGGCTTGACCAAACAATTTAATAACAAAAGCTCTAATATCTAGACCTTCAGCCCCCTCGGGGATCCCCAGGACCCTAAGATTGTTCCGCCTCAATCTATTCTCCATGTCCTCGAGTTTCCAATGTATATCTAAGAGCTGTGAGCTATGGGCATCGACTTTGGCCACTGCCTCGGTAGCCTGGGACTCTGTGGATACAATCCTTTCTTCCAGATTGGAGACTCTGTCGCCTAATGTTGTGCAGGCCTTGGATAACTTCCTCACGGCCCCTTGCATTTTCCTCATAGCTGCTTGTGATTTCTTATTGTCCTGACGAGTCTCTTCACGGTGGGCTATAATTTCTTGATAAATTACTTCCAATAATGAGGCCTGAGGCATCTCTGGGGTAAGATTCCCCTGCAATGGCATGTCCGAAGAATGATCCCACCTAAGCTCCTGATTAATCTGGCTCTTAGAGCTTTTAGAGCCAACAGTGGGCCTCACCGCGGTGATAGGCAGCTCCAGTTCTAGATCGCTTCCTGTGCCCCGAGTACTGCCCTCTAACACGGAACTTTGATCTTCTTCGTCTGACCATTCGGCATCTTCAGATACCGAGAAGAAACATTCGCTCGGGACCTTTTCCCCTGGCCCTTGCCTCTCAACTTCTGGAATGGCCTCACTAGGAACAGACTCGAGGATTTCAGAATCTGCCTGGTTGTTGCCGTCCTCCCCACGTTGTTTATCACTAGGTCCTGGGGGACAATGCTGCTGTTAATGTGATGGCCTGCCTTAGTGGCAGCATCCGCCTTTGTAATGGCCGGTGCTTCTTCACCCTCCGAAATATTATTGGTGGGGGAGACCGCAGAAACACTGCTCAGAGCAGCCGGGGTTGTACTGAGAATAGCGCCATGCACCAACCCTCCTACAACTTGAGGGGTGTCTGAGGCTTGTGGCTCGTCTGTCCCTGCTCCTCCGACATTCAGTTTAGTGAGGACTGGTTCCTGTATTCCCCCTGGGGTCTCCAGCTGTTTCGTCCTCTTCTCCTTGCCTGTTTTCGCAAACATATCGGCTATCATGGCGGAAGCCTGGCGAGTCTTACCGAATGCCTGCTGTTTCCTGGTGAGGGGTGAGTGGGTTCTGGTGGGGTGAGCTGATCCCTCCTGCCCCAGTCCTCCTTCCAGCCCTCCTTTCTCCTTTGATACTGCCAGATTTGATTTAACCAATTTTGGAGCCATAATGACCGGTCTCATCGTGCAAGCCCTTCTCCTAGTCATAGGGTAACTTCTACAGGGACACAGACAACGTATTTCCGAGTCCAGAGCCCTACTCGACTCTTTACCTTCAACCGCCGAGCTTGCGCGGAGTTCCGCTCCGTTCCGCAGTCTCCACCCCCAAACTGCAGCTGAGCGCCAGCGGCGGGAAGTACGAGCCGCTACAGCGGCTAGCGTCCACAGAAAAGAATCTCCGGAACCGGTAAGTAGAAGAAGCATATTTCCATTGTCAAATCGAGCTCCGCGCCGTACAGAGGCTAAACAATATACGGTGAGTTGCCTGGATCCCTGTGTCCTTTCAAATTACGATTCCAGCTCCAGCCAGCATCCCTCTCTTACGACCTGCTGCTACCGGCCTCTTCACGGGGACGCCATCTTGCCCGGCATCTCCGAGTTGTGAGAGCTCTTCTCCCATACACTCACAGGAGTTCCTTTTGCTTTCTTCATCTGAAACAGATCAATAGTGTCTCCCATAACTTCTTTTGAATGAAGAGGATGTATGCTAAAATGTTCATAAATTTCTTCTTCCTTTGACTTGTCTACTTTTTCAATTTGACCAGTTGGTGTTCCTGTGTTTTCTTGTAAATCTTCTTCTTCTTCATCTATATAAATTGATTCATACCATTTATTATTCCTTTTCAAATATAAATTTGCTCTTTGTACTTTCCGTACATCTACCAGCTCCTGCCAAATCTTCTTATTCTTTGTAGGTACACCATTAACCAGAATTACTAATGGTTCACTTTCCAAAGTATCTGCATCAATAGTTTCCATATTTTTTTTCAAATCCAAGGGCAAATACACCACTCTTCCTTTTAAACCTCTCAGTAAATCAGAAGGAGGTAATTTACCAGTTTTGGGCTCCATACGTACTATGGTCTGGAACGGATGAACACATTGAATGAGTATAGACTCATATGTATTTAATTCAGAAAGTTCGGCAGGAATAGCATCCAATTCTAAATTATTATGTACAGCTCTGGTCGGCATTCTATTTTCTTCTAACTTGTTATAACAGTATTTACAAATACGCTGATCTTCACCCAATTCAAAACAATTTTCAAGAAATATATATGTTGCAAAATCCTTCCACTTATAATTATCTTCATTTTCACTTTTTTTATACAGATCAACATTCCTTGTTTGAATTTTATAATGACTTCTGCGGCAACAAATACAAGTAATATTTGGTCTTTCATTAGAGGTGATAGTAAATTTTGTCATTTCATCCTCAAAATTTTTAGTAATAATGAGTTCTACATTCTGTTCCTCATTTTCCTCATTTACTGTGTCCTTTTCTGCACTTTCTTGTTCTGGACCAAAGTAACAAAACTGAATCTCATCAGTAACCTTCACTACATCTGATACAGATCCACGGAACAGAGCATTATTCAACTCATTCAACTTTACTGCTGGACTTTTAGCAAAATACAATGCTCTCACAAACTTTCTCATTTCAGTATTGTTAGAAATGGCGATTTCTGGTTGGCTGAGGCTTGCGCCAAAGCCAGGCAGAAACCACCACTCTAGTCAGGGCTGGGGAGTTACACGCCAAAGATAACCCCTGCTCACCCCCTTGGTAGCTTGGCACGAGCAGACAGGCTTATCCCTGAGGCGATGTGTAAAGCGTTTGCGCGCGCACCCAGCAACAACACCCAAGGCCCACCACAAAGGAAACTCCACACAAGGTATTATATAAAAATAACCTTTGTATTATACACAACACATTAGATAAAAACACACACTTTACAATGTGCCAACAGGCACGGGCAGAATTTACAAGGGATTATATATACAGGGGACAGGGCCACATGGACCACTGTCAGGAATTAGCACTTTGTAGAAATAGCACTCAGAACGTAGGAATAGTATTGGAGAACATAGCACATACAATCACTGTAGCACTAAAAATAGAACATATAGCACACAACCAGTAACTACTGGTATCAGAAAGTACCACCTACGCAACCCTAACCACCTTTAGGAATATCACGCAGGGAAACATGAACACACTAGCATGACTACTATTAGTAAAACAATCTCCAATGTATAAACACAGTTTAGGAAGGAGAATATCATAAAGACATTGCGCAGGCGCAAAAGTACATATATAAAAATCACCAGGTATCCTAGGCGAGGGCACAACACAAAATAACCGTCCCCAGGCCAACTGAACTGACCTCTCAGGGGTGCAGAAATATCCAATATCCGGCAATGTCAGGGCGCGACTGTGCAGGCTGTGCAAGCCAGCGCGCACAAGGGACAACCTAAACGTTGCAGCTGCCCACGAAGTGCTGGGCAGCTGGAGAAGTGAGCGAGGGCACCACTGTGCCTATTACAACAAATGTGGCATACCTTGGAGCCTCTCTGGGCTCTGCCAACAAGAATGCCCCCAAACGTTGGAGCCTGGTGGGCTCAATAAACAAATGTGCCCCGTTAGAGCCTCGTGGGCTCGAAATCAAGAATGCCCCTAGATAACGTAGGAGCGGCCCGCTGCCTTCCGGGGCCGCTCTGAGCATAACGAAATGCCCCCGTCGTTGGAGCCTTCACAGCTCTGAACAACATATGCCCCAACCGTTGGAGTCCTCCTCGGGGACTCGAGCAATCACTTGTGCCCCCACAGCAGGAGCCTCTCGGGGCTCTAAATCAATACTGTCCCCGGGAGCAGTCCCTGCACGGCGGGACCGCTCAATCTCTGCTTCCTACCAGCCCCCAATCTATGCCAAGCTCCACTCACCGAGGTTCGGCTCCTGGGGGCAGAAGGCGCGCTGGAGCTTTCTTCACCGGAGCTCTTCTGGGAAGCACGGGGTAGGCTCCCGTCCTCTTCCTAGTTCGGGGAGGCGGGACTTCGTCTACTTCCGGGTCACCGGAGGCAGTGCGGCGGCCCGGTCTCCTTGGTCGCAGTACGGGGTAGGCTCCCGTTTTTAAGTCAAAGTCCCTGGCGGGGTTGGGCACCCGCTAGAGATAATAAATGAATTGGCATTTATGCGGGGTGGGCACCCGCGAGAACGAGCCCAACGGCGGGGTGGGCACCCGCCGAAATTAGCATAAACCGGCAGAATCGCGGGGTGGGCACCCGCCAACCAAATAACTAAATAAGCGGGGTAGGCACCCGCGTAGTACACGGCAACAACAGCGGGGTGGGCTCCCGCTGTAAAAATAATGAATTAAGCGGTGCAAATGCCGGGTGGGCACCGGCCTCCAGAAATAAAGCGCTCCTAGCGCTACGGCCAACAATGAAAGCGCTCTAGAAGCGCTGGGGGTCCAAATAAAGCGCTCCTAGCGCTATAAGCCAAAGAAAAGCGCTCCCAGCGCTTAGGCATAAAAAAAGCACCACAAAGTCCAGCAAAGTTCTTCCCTGCATGCAGCAGGGCAGGGGTGGGGGGCAAGGCTGGACCCAGAGCCAGCTCACTGGGCCTCCAGGCAGGGAGGTAATCCAAGTGGCGGTCCTCTGGTCCAGCAGCAGCAGCAGCCCCCCTCAGGTAAGATCCTGGCAGAGAACAGTTTCTGTGGGGACACAGCCCCACTTTTATACAGACAAACCCTTTGTTCTGGGTTCAGGGTGAGGGGGAAAACCAGTCGCAGCTGGTTGGGGAGCACCCTTGATGTGCTCAGCCCCTCACTCTATTCATTGGCAGGGCTAGGGTCGTCAGTCGCACCGCAGGGGGCGGGGCCAGCATTGTGTGTGGAAAACCCTGTCCTATTCAGGACCCAGGTGTACTCCTCCCACCCATCTAGCTGCTGATCTCCCCATTCACCACTGGGTGACTCATCCTGACTCTGGGGAATCCCTAGCCCGTCACATGACATGACCAGCCAATCACGCGACAGACACACTGCACACAGAAGTGCCCACTTCTAGAAGTGGCACTTCCACACTAGGTACATGCACGCCGCACACATCATCGCGCAGCATTCACTCCCACGAGTCCGCACATACCAAACTCGGGCCTGCACACCCCACGCATCAGGAACTACTAGGGACACATACATTCCCCATGCATTCCTATGGGAGGGCAGGCCTATCTCACCACATGCACTTAGAGCACGCACGCACTTTACCCTGGGACACAGGGAAAGTGCGCAGAAACCAAAAAATCACCACACCAAGTCATCAGTAAAAAGCAAAAAAGTTCAGGGGTGAACCTGCCAGAAGGGCCAAGTCCAACACAACCCCCTTCCAGCCAAAACGCAGGGCAGCCCAATCACCACCGTGATGGACTTCCCTGCTTGGGGCGATAGAACACGGACGCGGGCCCGCAACTGCAGGGACACCCTCCGGTTCTACGCCACGGTGAACCCATGGAATTCCTTCTCACACCACTGTCTGGACCAACTGGGCTACCCCACTGGTACTCCCAAGCTGTCCGCGGCCAAGACCAGGCCCTAGGCCACCCAGGTGCCACCGGTCTTTGCCTAATCACAGAGTGGGGGGTAGTAACCCCTGGCACATAGCGGCCATTCTCCACTCTTCCTCTCTGAAAGACAGGACTACACTGCCACTGGTTCTCCAGCCTAGGGTCTGCACCCTCAGGCGGACCAGGAGTCTCAGGGAAGGCTCTCCTCCCCCTACCTCTTCTCCTAGGGTTCCTCCTCCTCTGGCGAGGGGTACACCTAGAACGCCATTCCAACCCAGGGTTTAACCCCTCAGGTTGTACCGGGGGCAGAGGTGGGCTCTCCCACCCTCTGCACCCCCTTCCAGAGCCCTGCTCCCTACCAACTGGGGCGGTACCTCTGGAAGAAGAACTGGTCGGGACGCTGATTACAGACGTCCCACCCTTCAGGTCAGGCTGATCCCGAACCTGGCCTTCCAACCTCCGGCCTAGAACCTTTGGTGGAATAATTGCCTGGCACTCCAGGACTTTGGGGATTTCCACTCCATCCCTCTGAGGCTATCAAATGACACATATGTCGAGCGACTGTCTGTCTGGCGCTGATCTCCCGTCCCCTGTCCACCTGACAGTGCGCGGAGATCCCCCAGAACAGAAGTGGTGTCACCCTGGTCACTACACGGGATCCTAGCCCAACTGGGAAGTCCCTGACCCACCGGCTCTTCCACTGGGGAACTCATCCCCCAATCACCCACGCTGGACTCCTGTACCCTCCCTACCGGAGCGGTACTGCCAGACTCCAGAACCACAGGAGCCCTGGTTACAGGGGCTCCAGGTCCTCCACTCACTAAGAGATCTTCCTCAAGTGGACTAACAGGACAGCCTAGGTCCCCAACTTGGTGTTCCCTCATGAAACCATCCAAGTCCTGAGGCAGGGTTTCGGGCGTCTGGGGACCCTCGGTCACCCCCTCACTCCTGCTCCACTGAGCCAGGCAGTGAGCCCCTACACCCTCCTCGCTATCCTGGGACCTAGCTGGGCTACACTGAGCCTCCTCCACCACGCTGGGCTGGAGGATCTCTGACCCACTATTGTTGGAATCACTCACTAATGACACTAGAGAACCTCTGGCCCTTTCCCAGCGGTCTGCTTCCTCTGCAAGTTCAAATGGACAAAAAGAGTTGTACCTCAACAGGTGTTGGCGCAACCCGGGAGAACAACTACTGAGCATCTGCTCTTTGATAATCATATTTAGTACTCCATCCAAATCCTGCTCCGGGTTAAACACCAACCAGTCCACCAGTGCATCATGACATTCCTCCACAGCCTCCTCCCAAGACTGGTGAGACAGCTTCTTACTGCCCCTGAACTTCAACCTACATTCCTCCTCTCGGGAACAAGGTACCACACTCGGGGGACTGGGACTCTCTGTACTGCACTTTATATCGCTGCCCCCCCTGGACTCCACCCTCACTGGGGAATCCAGAAAACTACCACTATGCTCAGGGGACAGGGAAAGGGATGAGGCGCTATCTCCTACGCTGGACCCAGCAAGGGACTCACTACCTACGGGGTCCTCACTCTCTACTGGCGTCCAGGTACTGTCATCTTCTTCTGAGTCTTCAGGGCTCCCCACAGACCCACCACCCTCCAGGTGTGAGGCCCGGGCCCTTTCTTCCTCACTGCGCTCACGTTTCCATTCATCTGCTTGCCATCCAATCATGTAGTTCCTCAATTCGTACACAGTGTCTGACTCTCTCACCCCTATGTTTCTCTCTCTACAGAACCTTTCCAACTCCTGCATACTGTAATAAACTAGATCACTGGGATCAAAAGCAGGCTCCATTCTGGCAGACGTTCTAGAGAAAAGATCACACAGGGAACCTAGGGGTCTGCGTTTAACACAGGAGTACACACTTCACAAAAAGATTCAGCAAGCTCTCTAACCCAGAGAACTCACACTCACTTGCCTAGTGCCACACACCATTCATCCACACACAACCCTCCCCTCGGACTGGTAAGGCAGTTTCTACCACCCCTGATTCCTCAACCTGACCACCACGTGACACAGGTACCAACTCTGGGCGCAGGGCGGGGGACAAATGTACAGGACACTATTACGCTGCCACCACTGGATCCCACCCTCTGGTGAATCCAGAAACACAATGCACTAAGGGGGATGATCTACCCTCCCGAGCTAGGGACACCTAACTCACAGTGCACAAGAAACACATTTCCAAAGAAATGACAATTAAAAACAAATTTAAAACAATAATCCCTATACCATGTGATTTATCTAAATGCAGAGTTTTGTAGTGCGGCCAGTTGCCGCTGCGGTACAGCGCAAACGCAAGTCCAAATCCCACCGCTGATCACCAATGTTAGAAATGGCGATTTCTGGTTGGCTGAGGCTTGCGCCAAAGCCAGGCAGAAACCACCACTCTAGTCAGGGCTGGGGAGTTACACGCCAAAGATAACCCCTGCTCACCCCCTTGGTAGCTTGGCACGAGCAGACAGGCTTATCCCTGAGGCGATGTGTAAAGCGTTTGCGCGCGCACCCAGCAACAACACCCAAGGCCCACCACAAAGGAAACTCCACACAAGGTATTATATAAAAATAACCTTTGTATTATACACAACACATTAGATAAAAACACACACTTTACAATGTGCCAACAGGCACGGGCAGAATTTACAAGGGATTATATATACAGGGGACAGGGCCACATGGACCACTGTCAGGAATTAGCACTTTGTAGAAATAGCACTCAGAACGTAGGAATAGTATTGGAGAACATAGCACATACAATCACTGTAGCACTAAAAATAGAACATATAGCACACAACCAGTAACTACTGGTATCAGAAAGTACCACCTACGCAACCCTAACCACCTTTAGGAATATCACGCAGGGAAACATGAACACACTAGCATGACTACTATTAGTAAAACAATCTCCAATGTATAAACACAGTTTAGGAAGGAGAATATCATAAAGACATTGCGCAGGCGCAAAAGTACATATATAAAAATCACCAGGTATCCTAGGCGAGGGCACAACACAAAATAACCGTCCCCAGGCCAACTGGCCTCTCAGGGGTGCAGAAATATCCAATATCCGGCAATGTCAGGGCGCGACTGTGCAGGCTGTGCAAGCCAGCGCGCACAAGGGACAACCTAAACGTTGCAGCTGCCCACGAAGTGCTGGGCAGCTGGAGAAGTGAGCGAGGGCACCACTGTGCCTATTACAACAAATGTGGCATACCTTGGAGCCTCTCTGGGCTCTGCCAACAAGAATGCCCCCAAACGTTGGAGCCTGGTGGGCTCAATAAACAAATGTGCCCCGTTAGAGCCTCGTGGGCTCGAAATCAAGAATGCCCCTAGATAACGTAGGAGCGGCCCGCTGCCTTCCGGGGCCGCTCTGAGCATAACGAAATGCCCCCGTCGTTGGAGCCTTCACAGCTCTGAACAACATATGCCCCAACCGTTGGAGTCCTCCTCGGGGACTCGAGCAATCACTTGTGCCCCCACAGCAGGAGCCTCTCGGGGCTCTAAATCAATACTGTCCCCGGGAGCAGTCCCTGCACGGCGGGACCGCTCAATCTCTGCTTCCTACCAGCCCCCAATCTATGCCAAGCTCCACTCACCGAGGTTCGGCTCCTGGGGGCAGAAGGCGCGCTGGAGCTTTCTTCACCGGAGCTCTTCTGGGAAGCGCGGGGTAGGCTCCCGTCCGCTTCCTAGTTCGGGGAGGCGGGACTTCGTCTACTTCCGGGTCGCCGGAGGCAGTGCGGCGGCCCGGTCTCCTTGGTCGCAGTACGGGGTAGGCTCCCGTTTTTAAGTCAAAGTCCCTGGCGGGGTTGGGCACCCGCTAGAGATAATAAATGAATTGGCATTTATGCGGGGTGGGCACCCGCGAGAACGAGCCCAACGGCGGGGTGGGCACCCGCCGAAATTAGCATAAACCGGCAGAATCGCGGGGTGGGCACCCGCCAACCAAATAACTAAATAAGCGGGGTAGGCACCCGCGTAGTACACGGCAACAACAGCGGGGTGGGCTCCCGCTGTAAAAATAATGAATTAAGCGGTGCAAATGCCGGGTGGGCACCGGCCTCCAGAAATAAAGCGCTCCTAGCGCTACGGCCAACAATGAAAGCGCTCTAGAAGCGCTGGGGGTCCAAATAAAGCGCTCCTAGCGCTATAAGCCAAAGAAAAGCGCTCCCAGCGCTTAGGCATAAAAAAAGCACCACAAAGTCCAGCAAAGTTCTTCCCTGCATGCAGCAGGGCAGGGGTGGGGGGCAAGGCTGGACCCAGAGCCAGCTCACTGGGCCTCCAGGCAGGGAGGTAATCCAAGTGGTGGTCCTCTGGTCCAGCAGCAGCAGCAGCCCCCCTCAGGTAAGATCCTGGCAGAGAACAGTTTCTGTGGGGACACAGCCCCACTTTTATACAGACAAACCCTTTGTTCTGGGTTCAGGGTGAGGGGGAAAACCAGTCGCAGCTGGTTGGGGAGCACCCTTGATGTGCTCAGCCCCTCACTCTATTCATTGGCAGGGCTAGGGTCGTCAGTCGCACCGCAGGGGGCGGGGCCAGCATTGTGTGTGGAATACCCTGTCCTATTCAGGACCCAGGTGTACTCCTCCCACCCATCTAGCTGCTGATCTCCCCATTCACCACTGGGTGACTCATCCTGACTCTGGGGAATCCCTAGCCCGTCACATGACATGACCAGCCAATCACGCGACAGACACACTGCACACAGAAGTGCCCACTTCTAGAAGTGGCACTTCCACACTAGGAACATGCACGCCGCACACATCATCGCGCAGCATTCACTCCCACGAGTCCGCACATACCAAACTCGGGCCTGCACACCCCACGCATCAGGAACTACTAGGGACACATACATTCCCCATGCATTCCTATGGGAGGGCAGGCCTATCTCACCACATGCACTCAGAGCACGCACGCACTTTACCCTGGGACACAGGGAAAGTGCGCAGAAACCAAAAAATCACCACACCAAGTCATCAGTAAAAAGCAAAAAAGTTCAGGGGTGAACCTGCCAGAAGGGCCAAGTCCAACAAGTATGATGAACAGCCAGCATCCTAAAATGATGAAAAACACTTTTACACACTTTTCTAGATAGACAAGCCAGAGAGTGTCCCTGCAAACCAGTATTTTCTCTCACTCTGCATGGATCTAGTGTTTGAAGCACCTTCATCTTCTGTTTTACACTCTTTTTACTTTATTCTCTTAGAAAGTCACGTAATTTATCAATAGATTCCTGACGCACAGTACAAATACTACTACAGTTCCAAGTGTACACTGGGGCTTTTGGACGTCTCCCCATAGCCTCAGCAGCCATTACTTCTTCCTCATTTCTTGGGACCATTTTCTCTTTTTCCATCACACAACCATCCTTAACTTCATATGCTCTACCATTGGTGTCAACTGCATGCAACAAACTATTACTTTGAAGATAACTCTCTTCATTAAAAAATGGTTCAGTACTTGAACTGTGTTTCCATTCTCCCAAGAACACTTTACAAAAGTTACTTTTTTTCACTTCTCTTTTCCTTTTGCTTTGTGACTTCATTGCATTCCCTAATTTATCTAATCTACGCATCCTATTCAAAATTAGAATAAAAAGTTTTCTTTTTATTTCCAAAGCCTTACTTACAATATTTTCTATAAAAAAAAATTTCTTTATAAATTTTGTTTTTTTCTTATATTTTTTCACATCTTTTAGCAAATTTAACATCACTCTTCTCTGAAACATTTTTCGACGAATGTTTTTAAAATCTAATTTTCGTGTTAAATCACTTTGACATACTTCTGATTGTACATTAGCTTTTTTTTTTTGCTGTTGACTGTGTTGTTGCTTTGTACATAAAACACTGTTTGTTTTACAGTTATTTTTGCCATTTTTTTGTTTTTTGAAAATCTTTTTTAAGAAATCTCTGCTCTGCTTACCAGTAGACTTTTTCTTTGTGCCATCACCAGCTTCTCCTCCTATTTTTTTTTTCCCAGTTTTGTCCAGATATACTTGTTGTTGCTTTTCTTTCCTCTTTCTTGTCCTTAAAGGCATTTTTTTTTCACTGTTGCTCAGCAATACCTGCAAGGAACTTAAAAAAAAATCCTTTTTGTAATTATAATTCATTAAAATATTTTTTTTTACTTTTCATTAATTTCAAATGTTTTTCCATTTGTCTCTCATTTGTGATTTACTAATTTGTGCACAGTGCTAACCACCACAGTTGAAAAAAAACAAGCTGCCCCTTTCCTGCAAGTGCATGTTTTACAGAACAACTGCAACACAAATTATATCTGTGGCCACAATTTCTGTGCGCACACAGCCTCATGGTGTGCTTCTAAGCAGAAAACAGAATTTGATTTGCAAATTCAAAGCACATTTACTACTCTGGTAGATCAAGTGATAATTGCTGTTACAGCCTTACACATTTTCCTTGTAGATCACAGAGGCAGAAAAGAGCACATTTCCTAACAGCTACTTCATACCATAAGCATCTGCAACCTGGGTGAGTGTTTAGAGTAGAGCAAAGAAAATGAGGCCTTGGTGACGTTGAATGTGTTTGCATTACACACAGTCCTGAGTAGTACGCATGGGAGTGTTGGAGAAGCTGCTGCGTGTGTGCCAAGAGTGTGTTTCTGCAGACTATGTATTGTCAGCTGCAAGAGAGATGAGCAAGGAGATTTCCAGAACTGCATGAAGACTGCAGGGATGTATGTAACAGTGCATGTGTGCTAAGGGATAATTTGTGTAAACACAACAGGCTGCCCCTTTCCTGGGACTGCAATTCTTACTGAACAACATCTTCACAAATTAAATCTCTGCCCACAATTCCTGTGCGCACACAGACTCATGCCATCATTTTAGGCACATAACACAGGCTGCCCCTTTCCTGGGACTGCAATTCTTACTGAACAACAACTTCATAAATTAAATCTCTGCCCACAATTCCTGTGTGCACACAGAGCCATATCATCATTTTAGGCACATAACACAGGCTGCCCCTTTTCCTAGGACTGCATTTCTTTCAGAACAACAACTTCATAAATTAAATCTCTGCCCACAATTCCTGTATACACACAGACTCATGCTATGTTTTTTGGAACAAAACAGTGTTCCTGAATAGTACCAAATTACTGTTACAGCCTGACACATTTCCCTTATCATTTACAGAAGCAGAAAACAGCACATGTCCTAACAGCTCCTTAAGACCATGACCCTGTGTAACAGGGTGAGTGATTAGACTAGATCAATTTAAATGAGGCCTTGGTGACGTTGAATGTGTTTGCATTACACAGTGCTATCTGAAACAGCACACAGAGCTGAGTACTACACATGAGAGTGTTGGAGAAGCTGCTGCGTGTGTGCCAAGAGTGTGTTTCTAGACACTGTGTATTGTCTGGTGCAAGACAGATGAGCAAAGAGACTTCCAAAACTGCATGAAGACTGCAGGGATGTATGTAACAATGCAGGTATGCTAAGGGATAATTTCTGTAAACACAACAGGCTGCCCCTTTCCTGGGACTGCAATTCTTACTGAACAACATCTTCACAAATTAAATTTCTGCCCACAATTCCTGTGCGCAAACAGACTCATGCCATCATTTTAGGCACATAACACAGGCTGCCCCTTTCCTGGGACTGCATTTCTTACTGAACAACAACTTCACAAATTAAATCTCTGCCCACAATTCCTGTGCGCACACAGACTCATGCCATCATTTTAGGCACATAACACAGGCTGCCCCTTTCCTGGGACTGCAATTCTTACTGAACAACAACTTCACAAATTAAATCTCTGCCCACAATTCCTGTGCGCACACAGAGTCATGCCATCATTTTAGGCACATAACACAGGCTGCCCCTTTCCTAGGACTGCATTTCTTTCAGAACAACAACTTCATAAATTAAATCTCTGCCCACAATTCCTGTATACACACAGACTCATGCTATGTTTTTTGGAACAAAACAGTGTTCCTGAATAGTACCAAATTACTGTTACAGCCTGACACATTTCCCTTATCATTTACAGAAGCAGAAAACAGCACATGTCCTAACAGCTCCTTAAGACCATGACCATGTGTTACAGGGTGAGTGATTGGACTAGATCATTTTTAATGAGGCCTTGGTGACGTTGAATGTGTTTGCATTACACAGTGCTATCTGAAACAGCACACAGAGCTGAGTACTACACATGAGAGTGTTGGAGAAGCTGCTGCGTGTATGCCAAGAGTGTGTTTCTGAAGACTGTGTATTGTCTGGTGCAAGACAGATGAGCAAAGAGACTTCCAAAACTGCATGAAGACTACAGGGATGTATGTAACAGTGCATGTGTGCTAAGGGTTATTTTCAGTTTTGAACATATGGCATCTACATGTGCCTTTGCTATTTTGAAAGGGAAATCTACCCTGTTGGTTTCAAATTTTTTAGCTTTTGCCTCCAATTTGCGATTAACTGATTTCTGCTGAGTGCTAACCACCACATTTGAAGAAAACAAGCTGTCCCTTTCCTGCAAGTGCATGTTTTACAAAACAACTGCAACACAAAATACATCTCTGGCCACAATTCCTATATTCACACAGACTCATTCTGTGTTGGTAGGCACACAACACAGGCTGCCCCTTTCCTGGGTCTGCAATCCTTACAGAACAACAACTTCACAAATTAAATCTCAGACAACAATTCCTATATGCACACAGACTCATACTGTGTTGGTAGGCACAAAACACAGGCTGCCCCTTTCCTGGGTCACCAATTCTTACAGAACTAATGCTAATTTCAAATGTGCTGCCATTTTCCTCTCTTTTCTTTCAAAGTGATTTCTGCTAAATCCTAACCATCACAATTAAAAACAAGCTGTCCTTTTCTTTCAACTGCAAGTCTTACTTTTCAACAGCAACACAAATTAAATCTCTGTCAACAATTCTTCTCTGCACACAGACTCATGGTTTGATGGTAGGCACAAAACAGTATTCCTCATTGTTACCAGTACACATTAACTTATGGTGAAAACATAGTCCTTAATATCTTACAAGTTCAAGACAGTTAAATATCTCCCAAACCTCAAAATGTAAAACATAACTTTTGTAGAAGATTCACAATTCTAATATTTATCTCAAAAATCACCACATACTTTCCCTCTCAAACTCATAACTCACCTTTAAAATTAGTTAGTTGTTTAAGAAATGTGCCACTCAAACAGCAGACTATCAGAGTCAGAATATCAGAGCTCTACACCTCTCTCCTCTCTGCAGAACCAGTAAATGGCAATGTTTCCCTCTCTTTTTTCACACATATACATGTTAATTTCAAATCTCAGTGCTTCCCCCTTTTTTTCAAATGAAATCACACATTTCTATTGGTTGAAAACTTCAACCCCTTTCCAAATGTACCCTTCCCCCAACTTGTCTCCTGCCTGCTACCATAGCAACAGCTCATGGAACACTGCTGTGAGGAGAGAGGTCAGAAGTTCAGCATACAATGTTTCATATCCAAAGAGCAAGAGTGCTTGACTTTTCAAACCTAACAGCAAATCCATAGTAATGTTCTGTGGTAACACATTTTTCTGAACCAATACAAAACATGCTTTTTAAAATTTAAACATACAGCCTAGTTTTTAGTGTAGAATGGTTTGAAACAGCCAATGAGTTCTTTTTATAAAAAAAGTATGTGTGCCCCCATTTTTCAACTGTCTTTCATTTCTTTTTGCCTTTCTACTGAAAAACACCTCCTAAGTGCATCCAGATCTCCTTTGAAGATGTTCACAGTGTGGATTGTAGGTCACAGCTATGTCTTCTGGAGTGAATCATTTGCAGAAAAAAGAGGTATGGTGAGAGACCTTGATTTGCCAAATGTAGACATTAAATGGATTGGTCAGAGAGGATTAAAGTGGCACCAATTAATGCCTTTGGTGAAAACCTTTCTACATCTCCCACAGCCTAACCTTATTATTGTGCACTGTGGTGGAAATGACCTAGGCACTTTAACTGGGGTAGGTCTGGAAATGCTTATTAAGGACACCTTTGTGCAATTGATGTCACTTTTTCCACAAACTGCCTTTGTATATTCTAACATATGCCAAAGGCAAAAGTGGAACTGGTCCAACCAACATTGTCCGCAGATTGACAAAGCAAGGAAGCACGTCAACAAATCTATTTCTGCTTTCCTCAGAGACTTTGGTATGGGTTCTATATACCACAACAACTTGCGTTACAACATGCAAGACATTTATAGAGGAGATGGTGTACACTTCACTGATGAAGGCAACAGAGTCTTCCTCTTGAACTTTAGACTCTGCATCGGTACTTACTTGTAGGTACCGAAAAACACACAATAAACACAAGGGCTCTTTTTAGAGCCACCTTATATCTTTTCACTTAATTGCAATTTTTTATTATTTTTTTTTTTTTTAAATTTCGGGTGCGCGCTGGGTGCGCGCACTCGGCGATATTTTTTATCAAAATATAAATCTTTTTTTTTGCCCTACAAGGTCCTACTGTGACCCCCTTACAATGCCTAGTGGGTCAATATCTCCCCACTCTGCCCCCTTTTCAAGTTCTCCCCCTTTGTTTCTCACCCCCTCTTTATGCGAGAGACCCAATGGCGGCCGCCGCTTCCTGATTTCCACCGATTCGAATGTTTACTGACATCTAACAACCAATCAGAAGTGCGCTCGCGCACGGCAAGGTGCGCGCACAGGACTTGCTCAGTGCGCGCACGCTGCGCGCTTACAGATATATATATTGATTTAAATGCTAATTTCTCAGGAAATACTGAACAGATTTACACCAAACCTGCAAAAGGCACTTCATGGACCTTATGGCTACCTCTCTGCCAAATTTCACATAATTCTGTTCAGCCGTTCGGGCTGTAGCTGCGACTAAAGTCCCTATGGAAAAATGCATGGGGAAAACGCGTTTTGGGACCCCCCTTTTTTCTCGGCCCCCGCTTGACGAATCACCCCGAAACTTTCAGGGTAGGAGCGGAGCGGAGCGCCCCATTAGTTTTGAAAATTTTGCGAAGATTCGTCAACCGGCGCCAAAGTTATTCAAAATAGAATTTTGAGATTTCCTATGGAAACTCTGTCCTAACTATAACTACCTACTGGCGACCGCACGGCGAAAAACCTTAAAAAAAAAAAACAAACATACATAACTTAGCATTTAAAAAACCTTACAAATTCACTTAAAAAACCATATACTTCACATACGTTATAGTTAGGAATTAGCATTTAAAAAACCTTGCAAATTCACTTAAAAAACCATAGGTTTCACACATGTTATAGTTAGGTGGACATTTCACTCGTAAAAAAACAATGAAATTCCCCCGTTATAGTTAGGTCAGATAACTATAACTCGCGCGACCGCCACTCTATCACAAGGATGATGTCATCAGTGATGTCATGAGTGATGCCACTGACCATGTCATGAGTGATGTAATATGTGACGTCATGAGCACTGGATTGCGGGCGCGCGAGTTATAGTTATCTGACCTAACTACAACGGGAGAATTTCATTGGTTTACGAGTGAAATGTCCACCTAACTATAACATGTGTGAAACCTATGGTTTTTTAAGTGAATTTGCAAGGTTTTTTAAATGCTAATTCCTAACTATTAACGTGTGTGAAACCTATGGTTTTTTAAGTGAATATATATATAAATATAGCTATAGAAATAAATATATAACAAGAAAAAGAGACTCCTAAGCCAAGGCTTATTTATTTAATATTATTTCTAGTAAGTACATTTCTCTGAGAAAAAGATTAAGATCTAAGGAAAAGAACATTAGCATAGTAGTATTTAGTAGTTTAGAAAGCAGCTTCTTCTTCACCTCGTGCCGGGACTTAGGCTCATAATAAGGCACTCACTTTATTTATCAGCTGATTATAAATTACTATCAATCAAATTCATATTCAGCCTTTACAAAATATCAGGCAGTATAATCCGTAAATAAATTGATATTTTAAACATAAAATAAAAATAATACTGATTAAATCCTTGTATAAATGAATCACATAATATTTTAAATACTTCAGTAGTGCCTATTGTAGCCCACACATATTCTCACAATTTCATACAATTTTACTGTACCATTTGAAAAATGGTAGCATATGCTGTGTTTTACGATAATAAGTTATCAGATATTCCCACTAGCATAGAAGTGAAAAAGTGCACAGAAATATCCAGCTAATGCAATCATTGGGTTGCATAGAAAGAAATCATCCAATTGATTGTCTTTAACAAATTATTCCCACTATTTTATAATGCTCGGGCAGTGTCCTACTAAATGCAACCAATTTACCTTGGTGCATGTGAAGCATCTAAAGCAACTAGACTTAATTTCCATGTCAAAAGTACAGGGAAATATGACTGGAGCCTATAAATAAGTCGACTTTATTTAGTCTCTCAAATGACCAGAATTTAAATTCACAAAATGCTTTGAAAGATTCTGATTTTAAAATCATTTGTACTTCTTTTTCCCATTTTTGGATAGTCTGGAAAAATGATCCAAATATGTATCTTCAAACAGAATTTTACACCATTCCCCCATACCAAATTTTTTGATACTTTTCATTAAGTAATGTGAAACCCCATCTGCCCTATTATTAAAAGAGAGGTCAATCATTTGAAGATAGGAGATTTTTTTTAAACATGACCATCATATCTCTTTTCCCCAATTTGTAAGTATTTAGTCAATTGCAGACCAGTGCTTGCACCCATTGTCACAATGACAAAATCTATTATTTTAGTAATACAATTGAAAAGCATCAGTACATCTTAATAAGTGGCTTCCCCCGGTATTGATAATGGTATTGTCAACCATTAATTTAGCAAAAATGTTTTTTTTTTTAAAGATCCATTGTTAGAAATTGGGTTTTTGGTTTGCAGGATCTCATTCCTCCCTGCTTAGACCCCAAAATGTCTGGGTGACAAATGGCTAGTTTGTAGTTCTTTCTGGGTGCTGAAGCAGCTGCTTTCAACTGTAAGTGGGGCAGTGAGAAGCTCCACCCACCCATCCTGGCAAGATGTCCCATCCTGCCAACACCTAGACCGCCTTTGTCTCACAGTCTGGGAGGAATACACAACGGCACCCTGCTAGTCACTCCCAGTGACCCAGGACACAGGCCTTAAGCATTAAATAATTAGGAAAATAAAAGGGCAACATTCTTGTGGCATTTTCAGGATTGTGACCTAAAATTCAACTTTATCAATAAAACGGTTTTAAACTACCATTCTTTAGAGACCAATCATGACATTTCTAGCTTCTTCCAAACAAAACGTGATCGCTTATTATATGAAATAAAGAAACCCAATGCTATCCAATGGGTGGGATAGGCCTCACAGTAGTGAAAAACAAATGTAGGAGTTTTTCACTTCTAGGACATTGAAATCTTTAAAATACATGTCCAATATTTTTAATACGAGACACCTGCTCTTATGGGCTGTTTAATGTCTACCTTAGGCATGCCTTACGTGTATTAGAACTAATATGAATTTTATGCTTAGCAAAAAGTTTATTTTGCCAGGTCCAATTGCAAGTTTAAAACTGCACACAGGCTGCAATGACAGGCCTGAAACATGTTTTAAAGTGATATTTAGGCAGGTGGTAAAATAGTAGCATTTAATTTGCAGGCCCTGGGTATGTGTTGTACCACTCTACAAGGTACGCATAGGATTCACCGATCAGGTTTAGGAAATTGCGCCTTGTTTTAAGGAGTGAGCACAAGCACTTTAACACTAGTTAGCAGTGGTAAGATGCACAAAGCCCTAAAGCCAATAAAAATAATTTCAACAAAAATTGGAGGGGAGTAGGCAAAAAGTTTGGGGGAAGACCACCCTAACGCTGAAAGGTCTACCAACTGTGTATAATTTAAACCAGTTAGATCTGCTAATTCCAAATGAGAAATGAATCCCCAAATATCTTTTTGTATGTACTTTCTGTATTGACTCAGGTAGGGGACATTTCTGCAAAGCAATATTCCAGTCTTGGACTTATTAATTTTGTATCTGTCTAGTTCTTGATATGTGGCAAAAATATTCAATTTGGTCGGTCTGGCTTTAGAAAGAAAATGACATCATCCTCCTATAGTCTTCATTTAGCTATACTATTCAACAGAGGGACAATATTTGGCTTTTCACGAATTGCGACAGCTAGAATCAAAAACAAACAGGACAGGTGATAGTGGTTAGCTCCCTCTGGCTCCTCAGTTAACTTTTATGGGTAAGCTGAGCACTGATTTAATGATTATCTTTGCTTGTGATACTTTGTATAAGAATGTATATCGACAATTTAAGCTTGGATGGAAATCCAAATGTGTGAAATATAGCAAATAAGCTCTCACAGTATAGGATGTAAAATGTTTTTTCTGCATCAAGCACGATTACAATTGCAGGTGTCTTTTTGTGTAAATATACCTGTGGCCTGACAACTTGCATAGGTTTTGTGTTGCCTGCTTGATATATATCGCTTATGGTCACAATGGGTCAGCTAATTAAATGCTTTGTTTATTCTATCAGCTAGTAGTTTTGACATTGTTCTATAATCCACGTATAGGAGTGCTTTGGTTCAGTAAGAACTAGGATCTTCATAGCTTTTATTGTGTTTTAGGAAATTCACTACTATACCTAAATCAAATGAGTCAGACATCTGCACACTTTCTAGAAAAATATATTGCCAACCTTGCTATATGTTTGAGAGCACGCTCCCTTAATTTTTTTAATATTTAAGGGCAGATCTATGAGGAAGTGCTGCAGCGCGGCAACGCAAGCCCTTTGGCTGCGCCACGCTGCGGCACTTTTGAAGCACAGGAATGCAACATATTTACAAAAATATGTTGCATTCCAGTGCTTCCCCCTGCACTGGCGCACAAACTGCAGCCATGAGCCGGAGCAGGCACCCTTGCACCATGGTGCAAGGATCCCTGCGCCACGGGGAGATTGCTTTTGTGCAGGAAGGGACACCTTCCTGCACAAAAACAATCACTACAGGCATTTTCCTCTTTCAATGTGTGCTGTAGAATGCAGCACGCTTTGAAAGAGGGAAAAACGAGGAGAAATGAGAACATTTCTCCTCGTTGCGCCTCCCTACCCCTCCCCTGGGGAGGCGTAGCATTGACACTTATTTTCAGATTCACGATTCCTCGTAAATCTGGAAATGTGTATCCTTCCATGGGTGTTGCGTGGGAACACCCACAGCAACACCCATGGAACGCCCCTTTCACGCAAAATGCTGTGTGTGAAGGGGCCATATTTACAAGGAGAGGAAAAGTCATGCAGGGTGGCTGTTCCTCTCCTTGTAAATATGGAGAAGTGAATTGCGCCTCCAGTACGTCATAAAAAGTGAAGTACTGGTGGCAGGGGGGGGGGCTTGTAAATCTGCCCCTTAGTTAGGAAACCATTGCTCCCAACAGCTTTTCCATTAGTACAATTTTTATTGACCTCTGAGACCTTTTCTGTGGAAAAGGGATTTATTATGTGAGAGGATACCTCTGGAAATGGATTGGGGCTCGATTTTGAGCTCAAAAAGATCTCTAGTTGGTTTAGATTTATTTTTTGTTGCCTAGAATTAACACTTTTATAATGGACAACTACTTTGTCTTGCAGGTTAGTTATTGGACTGGATACTTTAAGCTCTTGCGGACTTGTTCAACTGGTGCAATCACCAACACACATAGCTGGGCACACACTTGATGGCGTTTTTTCTTCTGCCCACGGCCTCAGGGTCAAGGAAACGCTTCCTTTAATTTGGTCAGATCATTCTCTAATTAAGTTCAAGCTCCCTTTTTTTAGGGAGGGAAAGAATGATACCATTAAACGTTCAGCTTTTATTGGGAATGCCTGGAATAAAGTTGATAAACCAGCCCTTTCTTCATTCTTAGAAACTTCTTGCCCTCCCCCGCAGGATCAGGTAGAACTTGCTGTCACTAATTATACAAATTGGATGCTGGGTGCAGTCAATGCCTCAGTGCCTTCTAAAACTTTTTCAGCCAATAGGTCTACGCCATCCGCCCCCTGGTTCTCAGAATGTCTTCGGCTAGAAAAACAGCGTTGCTGCCGCCTAGAACGACGCTGGCGTATAAACTATGACGAGCTGGGGAAATCAACCTACAAAAAAGCGTTATTAGATTACAAAAAACTCCTTATTTCTGAAAATTCCAATTCCTCTAAGAGATTGTTTGTGGTGATCAACAAGTTGTCTATACCAAATAATTCAGGCAGGTTGGCTAACCAGAAATTCTGCAATGATGTTGCTGATGTTTTTAAATCTAAGGTTCTAGACATCTTTCAAGCATTTAGAGAGGTCTCTGATTCTGATCCTCCACCACTTTTAAATGGCCCAGCCTCTGTTAATCATTTGCCATTTGAGTTCTCTCCTATCCCTTTAGAGGTGGTAAGAAATCATGTTCTCCAAGCTAAGTCGGGTTCACCGTTAGATCCCTGCCCTCCGAATTTTCTCAAAGGATTGGCAAATTTTGTTAGCCCATACCTTACCAATATTTTTAATCTGATGCTCTCCTCAGGTGTTTTTCCGATTAGCTGGAAGGAGACATCTATCTTACCTCTTTTAAAGAAACCCACTCTCGACGCTGCTAATCCTACTAACTATCGGCCCATTGCTAGATTGCCCCTGCCAGCTAAGATAGTAGACAAAATCATGAACAATCAATTGTCACTATTTATCAATGCGAATGGTCTGCTGGATCATACTCAGTTTGGCTTCCGCAAGGACCATACCACGGAATTGGCATTGATCAAGGCCTCTGAGGAGATTAGAGCGGTCATGGACGGAGGAGGCGCAGTGGCTCGGGTGCTCCTTGATCTCTCCGCGGCTTTTGATACGGTGGATCACTCCCTCCTGCAAAGGTCTTTGCAGGGACTAGGAGTCGGAGAGACGGCACGAGCACTTTTAGCCTCCTTTCTCACTGATCGTAGATCCACTGTATCGTTGGATGGCTTCAATTCAGATCCGTACACTCTTCCATGCGGTGTCCCTCAGGGTTGCTCATTGAGCCCCACATTATTTAATATTTATGTCTCTGAACTAGCGCCACTCATTCGGGAATTTGGTTTTAATTTGACCACCTATGCTGATGACACCCAGATTGTGGTGGCAGCTTTTAAATCCCAACAGTCCCCGGCCTCGCAGTTCAGATGCTGCATGAGCGCAATTAATAAATGGATGACAGCACACTGTCTTAAGCTTAATTCCAGCAAAAAGGAAGTCTTGATCTTTGGCAGTATACAACCTCCCTGGAACGATCTGTGGTGGCCTGCAGAGCAGGGCCCCACACCCATACCGGTGGTTAAGGCAAATAACTTGGGGGTGTTAATGGATACTAGACTGACTCTCCACCATCACACGAATGCCGTAGTATCGGCCTCTTACTTCCTTTTAAAAAAAATAAGGAAAATTTGTCCTTATATCCCTGATAACACCAGGAAAACTGTAGTTTCATGTCTCATTTCATCGAAGCTGGACTACTGCAATGGTTTATACCTTAACGCCCAGAAGCAGTTTTTGCGTAAACTTCAGACGTTTCAGAACTCAGCAGCTCGCCTTATATCTGACATCCCCAGACACTGTTCAGTCTCCAATGAAATTTGTAATCTTCATTGGCTCCCTGTTTCTCGGCGCATTGATTTTAAAACTCTATGTATCGTTTTTAAAGCCCTTCATCATATAGGGCCTTCTTTTCTGCAACATCACTTCACGTGGTACCAACCCACCAGACAGCTTCGATCCATGGGGGCACGATTGCTGGCTGTCCCTAGAATTCATACGGCCCATTGGGGTGGACGCAGTTTTTATTACGGTGCATCGAAACTGTGGCATTCACTTTCCTTTCATCTTAGGAATGCCAGTTCTTTCACTGTTTTTAGAAAGCAATTAAAAACCTGCCTTTTTCAGTATTAAGGGTGAGGTTACTGCAGGTCTTTGTTGGTTCTAGCGCCAAGACACCTCCGGGCATACATGTGCTTTTATAAAAATGTTTAACATAACAAAACATTTGTCTTAAATTTTTTGAGGAGATGGTTCAATAGCTTGATTTCAGTTTGTGTAATTTTCTCCCCTGTTACCCAGGGTAGACATTTCCATAACTAATTACTTTCCTCATAACACTGGTATAGATATGTATTTTCATTTACCTGAACTTATTTATAGTAGTAATCCTTTAGGTTATCTCAAGCTGTGCACCAATGTTTCTTGGTGAGTTTTTTTAATGACATATTCTCCTGAGAGAGCCGGACCACAGTTTCTAGAGCCTCTATTTTTCCCTTCTGTTTCATTACTTGCTGCTTCACAGAATAATCGGTCCACACAGCATTGTTTTTAAAGCTTCAAGACTAGAAGTATTGGGGTAAAATTATGTAGTGTATTTAATCTCAATGACTGCGTATATATTGACTATGGACTGTGATCTGGAATTAATTGAGCAATTAACTCACAGCCATCAGTCTCTGGAATCAGAATCATGATTATGGATTTGTATGCTCAAATATTTTGAAAAAAAGAAAGTGACTCCTCTTTGCTGCAGAAGCTGTAGCCAAAAACCTATATTGAGACTATGATTTACACATCTTATGATATTGAATTTATTTGCTGGGATGTGAGTCTCTTGTAATAGAACTACAGCATCCTGTTTCCACACCGTGAAGATGCCGAGGAAGATCTTTAAATGTCTCAAAAGCAGCACTAGAAACTCACACCTTAGTCACCAGCAAGTTGAACCATGGGAACACCCTTTACATCGGGATCACCAATCAACTCACCAGAAGACTACAAACATCCAAAACTCTGCAGCCAGTCTCATCCTCAACCTTCTATACAGAACTCACATCACACCACACCTCAGGGAACTACACTGGCTCCCGATAAAGAAACTCGCTGAATTCAAACTCCTCACTCACACACTCAAGGCACTGCACAATTCAGGCCCCACCTACCTGAACCATCTCCTTCCACCAATCACAAAGACAACTCTACTCCACAGGACTCCTACTCACACACTTGCACACGTACATAGAAGCAGTTCTTGAGGATGGGCATTCTCTTACCTCACTCCTGAACTGTGGAATGACCTTCCACCCCACATCAGAGTCTCCTTCTCTCTTTTTGAATTTCACAAGAAGCTGAAGATCGAGATTTTCAATTAAGCAGCCTACCATAGGCAGGACTTGGCACACAGACCTGCTTGGTGCCGGGATACCCTTGCAGGTGATAGTGTGCTTTACAAACACACATAACATAACAAATCAGCCAGGTTATGCATGAGCTACGACTCAAGGGCCTTTCACTTACAATTATCGTTAAGCCTATTAGTATTCAATGAGAAGATCTTCTGATTTGCCATTGCAATTGTTACTGACTGTTGTCTGCTTGAAAAGACAGGCCATATAAAAGCTAAATGAAAAGATACTGCCCAAGGAACTTTTCACAAGATACATGGTGTTGTGTTACTCTCGTTGATTTTTTTATTAAAGTGTTTTTTTCATCCCTTAAAGTGCTCTTGTTGTGTAGTTCATATAAAAACTATACAGGATCTGCACAGGTAGACAACATACACAGTAGGATTGGTGTCAGACTGGTTCAGGACACCCCCACTGGGTATGTTGGCTTCTTGTACCAACTAGCTCACAGTGCCACTAGAATCTCCTCTTACCAAGGAGAGAATAGTTTCTGGTAACCATCGAACTTGACAACCCTGACCCCTCAGGGCCGTGGAAACAATATACTACCTTTCTCTCAGTCACTTGTGCTTACTTAGTCTGTCTCAGGGAGATACAAAGAATAAACAGGCTGGGTGTTTTCAATAAGTATTTATTAAGCAGTCGTTAATCTGGTGTATAATAGATGAGTTGCAACAACCATTAGACAGCATAGGATATAAATGATTAGCAGTACTATAAAGGTAAATTGATGGTATAGTTCTACCATCTTGCAATAATCATGAATTCGTTTGAGTATATAAAATACATGATAAAAAGATGCGTACTCCTACGATGCCACCCTAACCAGATGTACCGAAATGTACCTAGCATTGGGAAAACATTCGGTACTTTGGCATTGCCACTGTGCCTGCAAATGAAAGAGGCTGGAACCGCACAATGAAAGTGAGAAATCTAGAATCACGCCTCATTATTCGTTTTAAAACCAAGGCCCTGTTTGGTCTGAATGGGGATGAAGAGTTACATGTACATCTGTAACATGTATGGCATTTGAACAATGGGTACTATACCCAATAGAACTATTTCCCCCCTACTTCTGTAATCAAAATGTTAACAAAGAATCATTTTTGATCCAAGTTTGAATTTATACAAATGTATGAATATGTTAATCACATTAATATGGTACTATACCTGACCACAATTCAAATGATTATCGTACAGATTGGGGGTGACATAATGTCAATTATGCCTTTTAAAATTCAACAATTTTCTGAATTAAATGCGTTAAAACGAATAATGCGATTCCGAAAACTACAGATCCCATAATGCCCTGCAAAGGCAATAATCACTATATAAGGGTGAAAGTGAAAAAGGACTCACTGAACCGTGATAAAGAACATTTTTTGTTCGAAACGTTGGTGGTGGCGCCTGGTGGCGAAATTATGCTTAAATAAATAAGCTTTATTCAACTTATCACAATCTGGAGTGCGATGTAATTCTTGGCTCAACAGTAATACTTCGAGGTTTGTCTGACCTCGTCATCAGCACCCGCTAGAAACGAGCGCACCAGCTACAGACAGTTTGCTGGAGAATATATATCTATATATATATATATATATATATATATATATATTCACTGAAAAAACCAGAGGTTTCACACACGTTATAGTTAGCTGGACATTTTACTCGCAAAAAACCAATGAAATTCCCCCATTATAGTTAGTTCAGCTAACTATAACTCACGCACCCGCAATCCACTGCTGATGACGTCACATATTACATCACTCATGACATGGTCAGTGACATCACTGATGACATCACTGATGACATCTCAAATGACATCACTGATGACATCACTGATGACATCATCTAGTGAGTATGTGTTTTAGAAAAATTTTAATATGTTTAATATATATAGGAAAAGGCCTGTTTAAGAATGAGTGGGTGTACAAGTGTGTAAATGGATGATTTCCTGTGGTGCTTAACATGATTCTTTAAGTTAGTCATTAAATGTATCTTACTGCAGACTAGTGACTAAACTGTGTAAATGTGTGTATGTGTCTGTATGTTGGTGTATAAGTGGCTGCATGGTTTTGAGAACAGCTATATGAGTGTCTATATGAGTTATTGATTGTTTGTGTGAGTATCTGTATGGGTTCATAAGTGTTTGTGTGGGTAGGGTGTGTGTAACTCTGGATATAGATGTGTGAGTGTGTGATTCTATGGGTGCATGGTTTTAAGAGTGCATCTGTGATGGACTGTACGGTTGGGTGAGTGTATGTATGGGTGTGTTAGGGATTGCATGTATATCTCAATGGTACATATGTGACTAACTACATATATGAAAGGCAGTATATATGCGTGTAAGAGTATATAAGTGGGTATATGTGAGAGTGTGTGATTGTGAGAGTGGCTGTATGGATGAGTGTGTGCTTGCATAAATGATTGTATAAGAGCGTAAGAATGTGATACTATTTTTATGAGTAAGTGAACTTGAGTGTGTTTCACTGCCTAGGTGAGTAAATGGGAGTGTGATTATTTGCATGATTGAGTAAGTGTGAGAGCATCTCTCTGGATGATTTGTAGTGTGTGAGTGTCCATTTATGTGTGTGTATAAATTCATATGACACTTTTGTATGAAGTGACTGTAAGTATGAGTGACTGTACAGGTGAGTGTGTGGAGGTGTATGTTGACCTAAGAGTTAATAATTGGGTATGTAGTTATTGATATTGCAGTATGTATGGTTTTGAGAATGGAACTCTTAAATTTTTTGGTGTTTCAAAGGTTATATTATTGTGTGAGAAGATGTGCTACTCTATCACACAGATGACATCATCAGTGATGTCATCAGTGATGTCATTTGAGATGTCATCAGTGATGTCATCAGTGATGTCACTGACCATGTCATGATTGATGTAATATGTGACGTCATCAGCAGTGGATTGCGGGTGCGCGAGTTATAGTCAGCTGATCTAACTATAACGGGGGAATTTCATTGGTTTTTTGCGAGTAAAATGTCCAGCTAACTATAACGTGTGTGAAACCTCTGGTTTTTTCAGTGAATTTGCAAGGTTTTTTAAATGCTAATTCCTAACTATAACGTGTGTGAAACCTATGGTTTTTTCAGTGAATTTCAATGGTTTTTTAAATGCTATTTTTTTTATTTTTTTTTTATATTTTTGAAATATTTCTTTTTAAAAAACTTCCCTATGTATACATTTATATATTATCTGTATCCTTTAATTTGGTGTGGCTTTTTTTTAAAAAGTTTTTTTTAATTTAAAGTTGAACAGCATAGTTAATATCTTCTATTAAGTTATGTCCACTTTTTTTTTTTTAATATAAATTCTTGGGGTGCGCGCTCAGAGCACGCTCCTAGTACGTTTGCGTACATTTTTCATGAATTCCGGCGTACGTTATTTACGTACGCATACATATGTATTACTGCGCGTTCGGAGCGCGCACCTAGTACGCATGCGTACGTACGCACGCTTACGTACGTCGTACATACTCCACGCGGTATACTTCCGTATACGCGTAGAGTACGCGCGCTGACATTTACGCATACGCGCATGCTGCGTATGCGCGTTACGTATGCGCATAGTACGTAAGCGCATGCGCGCATACGCGTTCGCGCATGCGTAATTGTACCGTGCGCGCAGGGAGCTTGCTCTGTGCGCGCACGTCGGGATATGTGATGAATAAAACAACACTTCTAATTGGTTTTCATTACTTTCAGTTTCAGATTGTTTCAACACCACACCCAATCCCCTCATGGCAAGTCATGTGATCCAGAAACATCACTTTTCATTGGTTCAAAGTACTTTCAGTTCCAGATTCTTCCAAAATCACACCCACCCCCCTCATTGTTAGTTCTGATTCCCTAGGAGAAGGAGCTAATCTGTGTGTTGAGATACAATGGCAGAGCAGCAGCCTCCTTCTGAGAGTGAGCAGGACACTCTTGAGAGACAGAGGCAGAGGAAGCAGAAAAGCTCCTTTATATGGCAGTTTTTCACTTTTCCAGAGGGACAAAAGAAGGTGAATGCACCAAAGGTCACCTGCAAACTGTGTCAGTGCGTCTTGTCACGTGGGAATCCTAACAAGAAGTATTCTTTTAGTATTCATACTATGACAAGACACGTTGAGAAAATGCATCCAGTGACTTTTCGTCGAGCTTCTGGAGCAAACCCTCCACCTGCTCAACCGACGACATCTGCAGCAGCTCAGCCGAGCACATCTTCGGCAGCTCTGGCAAGCACTTCTTCTGCAGTGGTGCCTTCACCTTCTACCACACCTCTGGATATTCGTCCTTGTTTTTTGAGGATGAGTACTCACTGCATGGATTGTGGTCGTCTTATTACTTTGGGTGAGAGCAGTATTGATCTCATTCAAAGAAAATTTGAGGAGCATCCTTGCAAGAGGCCATAATTTTCTTATTTTTTTTTTTTCGTTTTTCTCTTCCTCTGTCCCTACATTAACTCAAGGGCTCTCTTTAGAGCCACCTAAAATCAAAACACCACAACTTGTTTTTTACAATCTATTCCTTTTTTTTTTTAGAGTGCGCGCACCCAGCGCGCAACCAATGGGTTTTTAAAAAAAAAAAAACATTTTTTTTCACCTTTACTAAACCATCAGGAACTCCTTGAGAAAGAGAGGGGAGTGACAAAGTAATTAAAAAAGAGATGGTGTACATTTCACAGATGAACGTAAGACAGTTTTCCTATTAAACTTTAAACTCTGCATCAGTATTTATGTATAGATACCCAAAAAACATAATAGCTCATTTTAGTGTTGCATTTGAATTGACTGTATTTACAAGGAGAGGAAAAGACACACAGAGAGGCTTATCCTCTCCTTTTAAATATGGAGGAGCACCCTGCGCCACTAGTACGTCAAGAAAATTGACGTAGTGGTGGCGCAGGTGGCTTGTAAATGTGCCCCAGAGATGTTAGGGAAATTAAGGGTGAAACAGACAAATCAAGAGTGACAGATACAGACACAGAGAGCAAACAACTGAGAAGGAGTAAGGCAGTTAAAAAGACTAAAACATGTGGATACAGAAAAAGAAACATGGATGACAAATTATTGATGGAGGTAGTAAAGGTAGGGGAGTAGTATAGAAGGAGTGAGGAAGTTACAAAAGAGTAGTAAAGCAGGAAGAGAGAGTGAGAAGAGAAATGAGAAAAGTAGAGTAAGGACAGGTGAAGAAAAGGAAGCATGAAACGAAATCAGTGACACATACAGATATGTTAAACTTACCTGACCATCAAAATAATTAATTTAGAATTAAATGTTTTTATTTAATTGCAAAGATAACTAAATAACATCTTTTAAATTTTCTTTCTAGTTCTGTAAAAAAGAAAAAAAGTATTAATATTCAACAATACACTTTATTAAACAGTACATGTTTTTTCATATTTAGCAAAGCAATTTTTTCCCTTTTTTTGCTGTTTTCAGAATGTTTTGATTTTCACTGAAAATAGCAAAATCAATTGTATTCATCATTTAACAGCGGCCAAAAAAAAAACAATCTGAAAGATTGTTTAAAAAAGCCCCAAATGTATCCTCACTAAAACATACCTTAATAGAAATGTTAAAAATACCTTTTAGGAAGAATAACAATTTCTAAAAAATAACGTCTGTAAACCTTGTTGCAAAAGAACATTTTCCAAAATAATATCTGTCAAAGAAGTCAACAATTGTTTGTTTTACCTTTCCTTACGGCCAAGTGATAAGTTTAAAATCCCTTTTGAGAGAAATATCCAATTTTAATCCTTTGAAATTTTAATAATGCTTTCTTCCAATGATGATGTTAGTATTTAAAATTTGGGTTTCAGAAAAATTAGGAAACAATTGGGTAAATTATAAGGCAAACGTTGCTTGAAAATCAATTGAGAATCATTACACAGTGTCCATCCTTTTTCACATTTAAGATAAACTGTGTAATGACCAGAAGTTATAGAAGGTCCATCATGAAAAATTATTGCAACTGCAACAAAAGTTTTTCCAGATATTGATAATTGTTGTCCTGTAAACTTCTTTATTAAAGTGTCCAGTTTTGTTCCATCAGCTCTACAACGTTGCATCATTAAAATTACATACTGTCCATATTTCTTTAAAAATAACGTTGATAACATGTCTGATTTACATTGAGAACATTCCATGTTGTGATTAGCATCTTTAACTAATTTACCAAAAGTCACTGTTTTACTCTCTGGTAATGGTAAATATATGAACCTTTCAGAATCAACATTACTACTGCTTGTGTTCATACAGTTATCACAACAATGTTCCCATTTATAAGAGACACCAAATACATTTTCTACTTCTACCCCTTCATCTTCCAGTACCATCAGGATATACATCAAGAATTCCTGTGCATCTTGCTGGACATTTTGTGTAAACTGTGTACGTCCAGAACATACATCTAAAAGATTTCTAACATCAGAAGCACTTTCTATTTTAGTTTTATCATTACTCAGCTTCTCATAGAGGAGACTCAGCAAAGAACAGAATCTTTTTTCTTGATTTAGTATTATCTGCTCTTGCAAACTTTCAAGATAAAATACAACATTCAGCACTACATTTGCATAGCAGTTGACACCAGAGCTATTTTCAAAATGACAACCAACAACCTCTTCAGCATTCTCCTTTTTCTTTTTGCTTGCAGTCACATCACTATCTTTTTGTTTTCTCTTCTGTACACCCTCATTACAGATATCCTCAAATCTCCTTTTCCGACAAACAACACGTTTTTCAAACACAGGATACTGACCTAAATGAGGAGCATAGCTTCTTCTTAATCTATTATACTCCTTTACACAGTTTGCATCAGCACTTACTTTTGAGTCATCAAAGTCTATCATGAATAAACCAGATAATTTTTTCACGCGTGACAAAGCAACATATGCCATACCTTCTTTAAACACACTAGATCCAATGTTTACAAAAGCACTATCTACAGTTAATCCTTGAGACTTGTGAATAGTTACAGCATATGCTAGAGAAAATGGAAACTGCTTCCTACGCACATATAAGTCTTTCACAAGCAAGAAACGAACTGAACAACGACAAATGTCTTTAACCTCTTGTATCTGATCAAATTTTATTTTTAAACATTCAATTCCAACTTTTTTCTGGTAATTAATAAAACCCACAACTCTTCCCATAGCTCCATTCACTAAACCTTTCTCTACATCCAAATTCCGTCTTAAAATTACTCTACAGTTCATACACACATAAAGATTATTTTCCAAACCTGCTGTTTTAGAAATGTTTTTCTCCAGAGAATCCAATTTAGTACCCAATTTGCCTGTCAATATAACAGTTATTCGTTCATGTTCTATTTTATCCACAGCTTCCAGTTTTATAATCTCTTCATTTTCCAATTTCAAAAGTTCTTGATTGAATACAGAACATTCATGTAGTGTTGGCATTAAGCAGATTACAGTATTTTTATCTGCAATTTTCTTGTATATTTTCTCTGGAACTATTTGTTCTGTTGGAAACAAATTACTCAGCAATCGACTCTGTAATGCTTTTCTGCCATGTTCTGTGAGTATTCCAATTCTTATATCTTTCAGAATACTTGCATAGTCCTCATCATTGGCTTGCCTCATATTGGTAATGAGTTCCTTATACTCAAAATATGTCCAAATATTTACATTGCCTATACTTCCTAATGACTTTTTTGTGTCTTCATGTGTAAGTGTATGGAATACCGGTTGTCCTTTAACTGGAGTAAGTTGCAAAAGATCTCCAAAAACTATGACATGTTTTCCTCTAAATAGGACGTCAAAGTCTGTCTTTAGAATTTGCTGCATTCTTAAATGCACAAAGGCAAGCATTAAGTTTGATACCATGCTTACCTCATCAATAATGAGTACTTTCATTTTCTTCAATACTCTTGAAACTTCCAAGCATGCTTCTCCTGCTAGTTTGTGGTACTGTATTTTGTTCTCATGCTCTACTGGTAACATTAGCAAACGATGTAAGGTAACTCCTTTGATGTTATACGTTGCTAACCCAGTTGGAGCAGTAACAACACAAGACAAAATGGAATCCATTTTCTTCTGTAGGTAGCTTCTAATTACATTAATTAAGAAACTTTTTCCAGTTCCTGCTTGTCCACTTACATACATTCTCATTGGTTCAAAAGATGTGCATGAGCACTCTTTATTTTCATGTAGTAATCCGTGATCAATTTTTTGTCTGACTTCTTCATAAATTTGTTTTTGTTCTTCATTCAGTTGCTCTTCCAAATATGTTAAGTCTACAAAATCTTCCTGAGCTTGATTCATAGCTGTTTCCACTTCGTTCATGGCTATTGCTGCTTCATTTTCGATGATCGGTTGTCCTAGAGGATCTTGACTGAATGTCCCAGAACTTTGACTGTCTTGAGAACTGTCTCTAGCTACTTCAGCTGCAATTGTTGCTTCTTGTTCAATTTCTTCATTTAACATTTGAACATAAGTTGTGCAAGTACTGCATTCAACATTGTCTTTGTTAGCATTGAAGGAATCTTCATAGCTCTGAAATTCTCCAAGTAGTTCCTCCTCTGTACGCCATGGTTTAAACAGCTGCAAAAGTGCCAAGTAGTAAAATTCCTTTTTGTCAGGAGTGTCGCAACTCAGCTTCCGGTGATTTATCAAACTTCCTTTTGTTTGCTTCACCAAACATCCTTCCTCACCAATGACTTTATATTTTCCATTGTTGATATCTTCTGTGACATTCCGTTTAAAAATAAAGTTCTGCAGCACTTCATAGAGACACATGTTCTCAAGGTGATGACTTCTTTGTGGGTAATATGTGTCCAACATGTTTGTTCTTAAAATGTCTGTAGTTTCAGGTTCGTACTCTGCTAAATATTCAATTTCTCGAATAGATTTCAGAACCCGATTACGCATTCCTGCAAGGCCTAAACTTGCCCAAATTATTCTTCTGGATTTCGAGTACAGACTTGCAGATGATAACCTATCTGAGCATTCGTAGGATCCAATTTCTCGATGCGATAACATCTTTAAACTGAAACTGTATAGCTTCTTACTGACAGTCTTCTCGTGAGAAATCTCTTCCCAAATTTCCTTCAATTCCGTTTTCTCAGATTTAGTGATGTAAGATGTGACATAGCGAGCAACAGCAATAGAATTGTCAGCCACATACTGTATATCCATGTTAGCATTCCACATGGATAAAATGACTAGGTTGTAGTCATTTATATATTTTGACTCTTCTTTTCTTCTTAGGTTGTAGGTATTCTTAGGTGATTTTCTTGTAATGGTATGTCGCACAGCTGACATAAAACTGTTTACTCTTCCTTTTGAAAGAACAGGTCGTGGAAATCCAAATCGACATTTTGTGTAGAATTTATCTTTACTCTTGTACTTCCGTCGACAGTATTTTCCACACCGATGACTTTGGAATCGTAAAACTTGCTCTTTTAAATTTTTCTCTTCTGTGCTTTTAGGTATAGCACATGTTGCATATCCTTCGATGAAACTTAAAACTGCATCATCAGAATCTGTTCCAAATTTTGGAGCATCCTTGATCCACAACAGCATATGAATATGAGGAGCACCTCTGGCTTGGTACTCTTTTCTCCAAAAGAAATCCACAACTTCTCCAAGAGGTGGATTTTTTTTATTGCAGATGAAGGACATCATAGCCTCAAATCTATGATTGAAATATCTGCAAACATTAACCGGATCCAATGAGCACAATTCTCCTGCTGTCTTGTATTGGATGTTTTCAATATTTGAATTTGCCTCTCGAAGAAAATCCAGAAGATCATCCCAAGCGTACTCAGCACAGCTTAGGGTAAGGAACCATGTAGGAGTTCCTAAATTCCATAACATACATTTCAATTCTCCATGGCGTCGGTACCAATATTCATTCGTCCCACGCTGACAAGCCATCAAATTGATCAATTGAGATTCCAAATGATCATCTCGCTGTTGCACTTTGTTCATAAAATCCTTTGCAGTCACATTACATAGATGTACTCCAGTTTTCAAAATGTGATTTACTGCATAAGATAGTGCTGACAAGTCACTTTCAAATAAAAGATGGAACAAATAAGGAATACTTTGATGAAATCTCGGATCTTCAGCATATAGTCTTGTAGTCCGATACTCAGAAGCAGGAATCTGTACTGGACGTTCATCATATCGTCCTCCTTCTCCTGTAGGAAACAGCTGGGGAAAACAACGAGCTTCCAAGCTCTCTTCCCATACACTCACGGGAGTTCCTTGTGCTTTCTTCATCTGAAACAGATCAATAGCGTTTCCCATAACTTCTTTAGAATGAAGAGGATGTATGCTGAAATGTTCATAAATTTCTTCTTCTTTTGACTTATCCACTTTTTCAAGTTGCCCAGTTGGTATTCCTGTGTCTTCTAGTATTTCTTCTTCATCCATATAAATGGCTTCATACCATTTATTATTTTTTTTCAAATACAAATTTGCTCTTTGTACTTTTCGTACATCCACCAGATCCTGCCAAATTTTCTTATTCTTTGTAGGTACACCATTAACCAGAATAACTAATGGTTCAGTTTCCAAAGTATCTGCATCAATTGTTTCCATATTTTTTTTCAAATCTAATGGCAAATAGACAACTCTTGCTTTTAAACCTCTCTGTAAATCCGAAGGAGGTAATTTACCAGTTTTTGGCTCCATACGCACTATGGTCTGAAACGGATGGACACATTGAATGAGTATAGACTCATACGTATTTAAATCAGAAAGTTCTGGAGGAATATCAACCAATTCTAAATTATTATGTACAGCTCTAGCTGGCATTCTATTTTCTTCTAACTTGTTATAACAGTATTTACAAATACGCTGATCTTCACCGAAATCAAAACAATTTTCAGAAATATATATGTTGCAAAATCTTTCCACTTATAATTATCTTCATTTTCACTTTTTTTATACAGATCAACATTCCTTGTTTGATTTTTGTAATGGCTTCTCCGGCAACATATACAAGTAATATTTGGTCTTTCATTAGAGATGATAGCAAATTTTGTCATTTCATCATCAAAATTTTTACTAACAGTGAGTTCTACATTCTCTTCCACATTTTCATCAATAACTGTATCATTTTCTGCACTTTCTTGTTCTGGACCAAAGTAACAAAACTGAATTTCATCAGTAACCTTCACTACATCTGATACAGATCCACGGAACAGAGCATTATTCAACTCATTTAACTTTAGTGCTGGACTTTTAGCAAAATACAATGTTCTCACAAACTTTCTCATTTCAGTATGATGAACTGCCAGCATCCTAAATTGGTGAAAAACACTTTGACACACTTTCCGAGATAGACAAGCCAGAGAATGTCCTTGCAAACCAGTATTCTCTCTCACTCTGCATGGATCTAGTCTTTGAAGCACCTTAATCTTCTGTTTAACACTCTTTTTACTATATTCTCTTAGAAAGTCACGGAATTTATCAATAGATTCCTGACGCACAGTACAAATACTACTACAATTCCAAGTGTACACTGGGGCTTTAGGACGTCTTCCCATAACCTCATCAGCCATCACTTGTTCCTCATTTCTTGGAACCATTTTCTCCTTTTCCATTACACACCCATCCTTAACTTCATATGCTCTACCATTGGTGTCAACTGCATGCAACAAACTATTACTTTGAAGATAACTCTCTTCATTAAAAAATGGTTCAGTACTTGAACAATGCTTCCATTCTCCTAAGAACACTTTACAAAAGTTTTTTTTTTTTTACTTCTCTTTTCCTTTTGCTTTGTGACTTCATTGCATTGACTAATTTATCTAATCTATGCATCCTGTTCAAAATTAAAATGAATAGTTTTTTTTTTTCATTTCTAATGCCTTGGTAACAATATTTTCAATTAATTTCTTTTTCTTAAAATGTTTTTTTTTTTTTTTTTTTTTTTGAAACCGTTTATTGCAGTTTATAGAAGTTACAGGTATGGGCCTACAACCACACGGCCGGCCGCTAGAGCATCAAAAGCATATTACAGACATACAGCAAAAAATTTTCTCAGCGGTGCACAGTAGGGAGACAGGAGTGATCAATGGTGCAGGCCTCACAGCTCCATGCCCACAGTACGGTTCCATTTACTTAATGCAAAACAACATAAACAAACCACAACCGCAAGGCAACCCTCGATCCAAAGTGACAACACGTGCTCCGTAAGTGGGGGATCCAAACCAGCAGCAAAATTCTGAAGAGGGGGACGGGAGTAGATCAGGGACTGGGGGACCGCGCGCCCGCGGCCAAGGGAGGGGCGCCATCTAGGGAGACGGAGCCGGCGAGGCCGCTGGTAGCAGCGGCGGCTCACAAATACCCCCGCGGTAGGCGTTCCAGGGGCCCCAGAGTTTCATCCACGCCCCAGGCTTACCCCTCGCCACATACACCACCTTTTCACGAAACATACACCAATCCATATGCTCTTTCCAGGCCGACACCGCAGGGGGCCTCTGGGATCCCCACAATTGGGCAATATCACGCTTGGCTATCATGTATCCCAGAGTCACCCACCGCGCCTGCGGGACCGAGTAGTCATTTGGTTCCCAGACATTCAGCAAGCATCTCCTCGCTTCAGGCAGCAGCGCGACACGCGTAACCATTCGTAGAACCTCATGCACACCACGCCAGAATCGCTCCACCTTCGGGCACTCCCACAGTATATGCATGAAAGTCGCCAACGCACCACAGCCACGCTTACACATTCCATCACCGGCAAAACCCATACGTAAAAGCCGTGGCCCCGTCACATAGACCCGGTGAAGGATCTTGAGCTGAACGAAATGAAGGCGAGCCGGGATGGCCACCTCTTTCGGAGAGGCCACCGCGGAAATCCAATCCTCGTCGTCCAGCTCCAGCCCGTCGGCAACCCAAGCCTCGCGGAGACTAGTCAGCAGACACGATCTATCGTTAATCAATTTTTTGTATATGAGGGAGATCGTGCTGTCCGGGACATGGCCATCTAGCACTCTGTCCTCCAGGGGGGAAGACTCCGGAATGGATGCAACATCCGGGAAGACGGAGCCCAGCGCATGGCGGACCTGTAGGTACCGAAAGTACTCACTGCCCTGCAGCTGAAACTCCGCCTGCAGCGTCTCAAAAGTTTTGAATCCCCCCCTCGTCCAGAGATCTCCCACCGTGCTGATTCCGATCGTGTCCCACTTCTCGAAGCCCTTCGACGTCCACAGGGAGCCCAACCTCTCAGATGCATACAGCGGAGACGCTCGGGTCAAACGGTCCTTCCACCCCATTGCTGCATTAGCCGCGTGCCAGACACGCACCATGACACGCGTCGGTCCCGTCAAACGGGAGTCGGGCGCGCCAGAGTAGAGCGCTCGATTATAATCGCCACCGGGCAGAAGCGTCTTGTCCATCTCAAATGCCGGGTTCAAGGCGGGCCCGTAAAGGCCATGGTTAATTGCAGCTAGTTGGGAGGCCCAGTAATACCGTTTGATGTCCGGGAGGGCGACCCCTCCATCGTACCACGGGAGCGTCAATTTAGCCAGAGCAATACGCGGCCTCCCGTCCCAGAACAGGCGCCGCTGGAGGCCCTCCACCTCGCGAAAGTAGCGTGCCGGGACCAAGTCCATGGTATTCTGGAGGGCGTAGAGGAAGCGCGGCAGGGACATCATTTTAAATAAGGCCGCTCGGCCAAGCGGCGAGAGCGGCAGACGCCGCCAGCGCACCACGTCCTCCCTCAGACGCTGGAGGGGGGGCAACAAGTTCCGCTCATAGCGGGCCTCCGGGTCAAGAGTGATATATATACCCAGGTACCGGAAACCCTGGGAGGCAATCTGGATCGGACAGTCCCGTGGCAGGACCGGGGCCTCCCCGGAGAGCACATAGACACAGGATTTCGCCCAGTTGATGACCAGGCCTGAGTTGCGACCGAAGGAGCGCAAAACATCAACCAGGACGATCAGTGACTTGCGCGGGGAGGCGAGATACAAAAGGATATCGTCAGCATAGAGGGACACGCGGTCCTCATGCTCGGGGGTCCAGCGGAGACCACGGATAGAAGGGTGCCACCGCAGCCACTCCGCCAGGGGCTCCATGGCCAGGGCGAACAGGAGAGGCGACAGGGGACAACCCTGTCGCGTGCCCCGCCCCAGCGCAAATGGGACAGATACCCGCCCATTCACCACCACCTGCGCCAACGGGCCCGAATATAGCAATTTGACCCAGCTGACGAAACCCGGGCCGAACCCAAACTTCGCCAGCATCGCCCAAATATATGGCCATTCGAGCGTATCAAACGCCATGGTGGCGTCCAAGGACGCCAAGATGGCCTGCTCCCGCACAAACGGGACACGTGCGAGCACCCCGTGTAAGCGCCGCAGATTAAGCGCCGTGTTGCGATGTGGTATAAAGCCCGATTGGTCTTGGTGGACCAAATCGCCCACCACGCCAACCAACCGGTTGGCCAACACCTTGGCGAGGATTTTGGGCTCCGCGTTCAGAAGCGAAATCGGCCTATAGGATGTGACCCGCTCACGGGGCTTCCCCTCCTTATGGATCACCACAATTGTAGCCAGACGCTGGTCCGGCGGGAGGGAGCCCTGCGAGTGGGCCGCAAGGAACATCGCGCGCAGGTGGGGCGCCAACACATCCGGGCGTAGCTTGTATAGCTCAATGGGAATACCATTGGGGCCCATGGCCTTGCCGGATGCAACCGAGCGAATAGCCGAGGCAATTTCGTCCGAGGTGGGCGGGGCATCCAGCGAATCCCTGTCCTCCACCGTAAGGGAGGGCAGTGCGATGTCCCGAAGCAAGGCATGGGAATCTTCCTCCGAGCAGGGAGAAACCGGGGAGTAGACTTCGCGGAAATAATCCGCGAAGCAGGAGACAATGGCTTCCGGCTCAGTGACGCACACACCATCCACGCTCTCAATCAAAGGCACCACGCGGCTCGCTCTTTCCCTCTTGTCCAACCACGCAATCAATTTGCCAGCCTTGTCACCCACATCATACAATCGCCCCTGCTGCTCTCTACTGAGGCCCCTGGCCGCCTCCGTGACGAGGGCCCGATAGGCCGCCTGCTTTAAGTGCAAAACATGCAACTTAGCGTCTGTTACCCCGCTCCCCAGGTCACCCTCCAGTTCTGCAATCTCGGCCTCAACCCGGGTCACCTCCTCCCGCTCGCGCCGCCGGGCATTGGAAATAAAGGAGAGGGCCTCCCCCCTAAGAACCACCTTGAAAGCCTCCCACAGGGAGATGGCAGACGGGACCGACCCCACATTCTCATCGAAATAGCGCTGTAAGGATTTGATCAAGTCGGCACGAATGGTGGGGTCGCGTAAATACCATGCATTGATCGGGGCCACCCTGCCATCCCCCCTCGGGAAGACATCGAAATGCAACAACAATGGGGAGTGGTCTGAGATACCCCGTGCCAAATGGCGCACCTCCCCCACCCTCCCTGCATGGGCCGCCGGGACAAGGATGTAATCAAGCCGCGAGAGGCTACCATGGGCCCCCGAGTGGAAGGTGTACTGTTGCAATACGGGATGCTTTAAGCGCCAGCAATCCACCAGGCCCAGCGTGTCTAAAAGGCCGGGCAGCCACGCCTGTGCCCGGGGGAGGTCCCTAGGGGGATGGCGATCCATAGATCCAGAGGCAACCGCGTTAAAGTCCCCCCCAACCACCAACAGGCCACCCGGAAGGTCCAGGAGGAGGCGCCCCAGGTCCGCAAATGTAGTGGCTTGTAACCCAGGCGGGACGTACACTGATATAAAGATAAACACTCTACCCTCCATTCGTCCCACAAGAACAGTGTAACGTCCCCTCTCATCATGGCGCACCTCGTCAATCTCCAACGGGAGCGAGTTCTTGACCATAATACCCACCCCCCGCGAGCCCGAAGTGAAGCCGGAGTGGGCCGCCAAACGATATCCCCGCCGATTCATTGCATGAAAGGTGTTACCTATAAGGTGTGTCTCCTGCAGGAAGACAACATCTGGTGAAATACGTTTTAAATACTGCAGGACCACACCACGCTTAATCCTATCCCCCAGGCCGTTAACATTCCATGACAACACAATCAAATCCCTACCCCCCATCATACGTCAAAACAATCGGTCGCCCCCCACCGAGCATCTTAAAAACAACAAAACAGTTGCGGGTTTGCCTTGCGGTGTTAACAAACAACACACCCCCCCCACCCCCCGGTCCCAACAGAACTCCCCCCTCCCTGCACCCCTGCATGAGCCCAGACAGCCCCCCCAAAGTGCAGTGTGCCTGTCGCCCCATAGCTAAGTACTAACTAGTCCCCCAGAGGAGGAGGGAAGCCCCCAGCAGACCCCACCCGACCTCCATGGGAGGGGAACATACGAAAGCAATATATGGTAAAGGAACAATATCCAGAGCAAGGCCTATACAGTCACCCCTCAATTCTGATCCGGCGGGCCCTCCCCGCCAGCCGCGCCCCCCCCACCCCGATCTCCAGGCAAAGTATCTAACCAGTCCCCAGCCGCCTCGGGCCGGTCGAAGAAGTGCGTACGGCCATCCACCTCCACCCTCAGCTTAGCCGGAAAGAGCATTGAGTACTTGAGGTTTAGGTCCCTTAGGCGACGTTTAATACCAAGAAAGCTCTGTCGCTGCTTCTGGACCGCCGGAGTAAAGTCTGGGTAGAAGTGTACATCCATGTTGTCCAGCCTGACCGGTCCCTGTTGCCTGGAGGTCTGGAGGATGGCGTCTCTGTCCCGGAAATTAAAAATCCGGGCAATAATAGGCCGCGGCGGGGCACCGGTCTTAGGGCGGCCCCCAGGGACCCGGTGGGCACGCTCCACCGCAAAAAGCTTACTCAGCCCCCGGGGCTGGAGATGGGTCAGGATCAATTCTTCCACGAAGAGATCTGCCGCCTCCGCCTCTCGGCCCTCCGGCACACCAATAATGCGAACATTGTTCCTCCGGGCCCGACCCTCGGAATCCTCCAGTCGCCGGTCCATCAGGGCGCTCGCCTGGCCAAGCCGGCGCACCTCCCTCTGGAGGGCCACCACGTCTGTCGTGAGGCTCGTTGTGGTGTGGGCCAGGGAGTCAACTCGGTCGTTCGTTTTTGACAAGTCTGCCCTCACAAGGCCCACATCCACCAGGACCGAGTCAATTTTTTGCGCCAGGGTATCGAAACGCTGGTCCACTGAGGCCTTCATCTCTGCGATGGCGCCCATGACGTCCCGGAGGGTCAGGTCCACCGGTTGGGAAGGCGCCTCCGTCGGGCCCACCAGGGATGACCGCGATGTCTCCGGAGAACCCTTCTGGAGCGTATAGCGATCCATACTATTGGCCTGGTGCGCCGTGCCACGGCGGGTTGTCTTCATCTTCGTCCGGTCGCCATCTTGTTTGGTGGACATGCTGGCCCTTCCACCGTCGTGCCAAGATCTCCAAACGGGCCGCCACACCAAATCACGGGTGTCAGGGGGGGGGGCGGGGGCGACCACCGGGCCGCGGGTCAACCCACCGCCGGCGGGTCAGCCGGGCACCTGGACAAGGCAACACCACCGCACCCCGCTCCGCAACCCGACCCCGCCTGAGGCAAGGAGGGTGCAAAAGCGAAAGTGAAAGTGCGGGGTACGCGAGTCGCCCAGCCCCGCTCGCCGCTGTTATTCACTTCGTCCCCGGATCACCCCACTACTCCAATCCGGAGGGCCGGCGAGGAGAAGGCCGCAACCTTCAATCGATGCTCCCACCGGTGTTCGGGGTCCGATTCGAGCCCAAAAAACGGGTGGCGCCTCAGCTCGGGTTCACCGACACAGTCCCCTCAACAAGGACAGGATATCTCCAGGATTAATTCAGGAGGTCGCGGAGGTCCTCGGGAGCCTCGCACCTACGCGGCCATCTTGGTTGCGCGCTAGGCTCCTCCTCCTTCTTAAAAATTTTTGTTTTTTTCTTATATTTTTTCATATCCTTCAGCAAATTTAACATCACTCTTCTCTGAAACATTTTTCGACGAATGTTTTTAAAATCTATTTTCCGTGTTAAGTCACTCTTCCTAACTTCTGAGTCTATATTAGCATTTTGTTTTTGCTGTCGACTCTGTTGTTGTTTTGTACTTGAAACACTGTTTGAATGTATCTTCCGATCATTTATTTTTTTTGAAGATATTTTTAAAAAAATCTTTAGTTTGCTTACCAGAAGACTTTTTCTGTTTTCCAACACGTGCTTCGCCTCCTATTTTTTTTTTATCAGTCGTCTTCAAATATAGTTGTTGTTTCTTTTCTTTTGTTTTTCTTGACTTTATAGGCATCTTTATATTTTTTCACTGTTGCTCACCAATACCTGCAAATAACGAAAAAAAAAAAAAAAATACCTTTATATAATTTAAATTCATTACATTTTTTTTTAAAAAAACTTTTCAAATCCTATCACATGAGCTGATCCTTTGCTACGAGTCAAACTCTTACAAAATAGAAGAAACATGAATTAAATCTCTGACAACAATTCCTGTGTCCACACAGACTCATGGTCTGATTCTAGGCAGAAAGCAATATTTCCTTTGGCAATTTGAAAGCACATTTACTACTGGGGTAGAGCAAGTGATAATTACTGTAACAGCCTGACACATGTTCCTTCTAGTTTAGACAGGCAGAAAGGAGCACATGTCCTAACAGCTCCTTGAGACCATGACCATGTGTTAGAGGGTGAGTGATTAGACTAGAGCAAAGGAAATGAGCCTTGGTGACGTTGAATCTGTTTGCGTTACACACTGCTATCTGAAACACAACACAGAGCTGACTATTACGCATGGGAGTGTAGCAGAAGCTGCTGCGTGTGTGCAAAGAGTGTGTTTCTGGAGACTGTGTATTGTCAGCTGCAAGAGACATCTGCATGGAGTCTCCCACAACTGCATGAAGAGTACAGACATGTGTGTAAGAGTACATGTGTGGTAAGGGTTAATTGGAGTTTTCAACATGTAGGAACCACCTCAGCCATTGCAAGAATTCATGAATAATCTACCATGCTATTTTCAAACGTGTTTGCATTTGCATCACATTTTTGAGATACTGCTTTCTGCTGATTGCTAACCAACACATTGGAAGAAAACAAGCTGAGCCTTTCCTGAATGTGCAAGTTTTTCTGATCAACAGCAACACAAATTAAAATGCTAACAACAATTCCTGTATGCACACAGACTCATGCTCTCATTCTAGGCAGAAAGCGATATTTCCTTTGGCAATTTGAAAGCACATTTACTACTGGGGTAGTGCAAGTGATAATTACTGTAACAGACTGACACATGTTCCTTCTAGATTAGACAGGCAGAAAGGTGCACATGTCCTAACAGCTCCTTGACACCATGACCATGTGTTACAGGGTGACTGATTAGACTAGAGCAAAGGAAATGAGCCTTGGTGATTTTGAATCTGTTTGCGTTACACACTGCTATCTGAAACAGCACACAGAGCTGACTAATACACATGGGAGTATAGCAGAAGCTGCTGCGTGTGTGCAAAGAGTGTGTTTCTGGAGACTGTGTATTGTCAGCTGCAACAGACATCTGCATGGAGACTCCCACAACTGCATGAAGAGTACAGACATGTGTGTAAGAGTACATGTGTGGTGAGGGTTAATTGGAGCTTTCAACATGTAGGAACCACCTCAGCTATTGCAAGAATTGATGAATAATCTACCATGCTATTTTCAAAAGTGTTTGCATTTGCATCACATTTTTGAGATACTGCTTTCTGCTGATTGCTAACCAACACATTGGAAGAAAACAAGCTGAGCCTTTCCTGAATGTGCAAGTTTTTCTGACCAACAGCAACACAAATTAAAATGCTAACAATTCCTGTATGCACACAGACTCATGCTCTCATTCTAGACAGAAAGCGATATTTCCTTTGGCAATTTGAAAGCACATTTACTACTGGGGTAGAGCAAGTGATAATTACTGTAACAGACTGACACATGTTCCTTCTAGTTTAGACAGGCAGAAAGGTGCACATGTCCTAACAGCTCCTTGAGACCATGACCATGTGTTACAGGGTGACTGATTAGACTAGAGCAAAGGAAATGAGCCTTGGTGATTTTGAATCTGTTTGCGTTACACACTGCTATCTGAAACAGCACACAGAGCTGACTAATACACATGGGAGTGTAGCAGAAGCTGCTGCGTGTGTGCAAAGAGTGTGTTTCTGGAGACTGTGTATTGTCAGCTGCAAGAGACATCTGCATGGAGTCTCCCACAACTGCATGAAGAGTACAGACATGTGTGTAAGAGTACATATGTGGTAAGGGTTAATTGGAGTTTTCAACATGTAGGAACCACCTCAGCCATTGCAAGAATTCATGAATAATCTACCATGCAATTTTCAAACGTGTTTAAATTTGCATCACATTTTTGAGATACTGCTTTCTGCTGATTGCTAACCAACACATTGGAAGAAAACAAGCTGAGCCTTTCCTGAATGTGCAAGTTTTTCTGATCAACAGCAACACAAATTAAAATGCTAACAACAATTCCTGTATGTACACAGACTCATGCTCTCATTCTAGGCAGAAAGCGATATTTCCTTTGGCAATTTGAAAGCACATTTACTACTGGGGTAGAGCAAGTGATAATTACTGTAACAGACTGAGACATGTTCCTTCTAGTTTAGACAGGCAGAAAGGTGCACATGTCCTAACAGCTCCTTGAGACCATGACCATGTGTTACAGGGTGACTGATTAGACTAGAGCAAAGGAAATGAGCCTTGGTGATTTTGAATCTGTTTGTGTTACACACTGCTATCTGAAACAGCACACAGAGCTGACTAATACACATGGGAGTATAGCAGAAGCTGCTGCGTGTGTACAAAGAGTGTGTTTCTGGAGACTGTGTATTGTCAGCTGCAACAGACATCTGCATGGAGACTCCCACAACTGCATGAAGAGTACAGACATGTGTGTAAGAGTACATGTGTGGTAAGGGTTAATTGGAGTTTTCAACATGTAGGAACCACCTCAGCTATTGCAAGAATTGATGAATAATCTACCATGCTATTTTCAAACGTGTTTGCATTTGCATCACATTTTTGAGATACTGCTTTCTGCTGATTGCTAACCAACACATTGGAAGAAAACAAGCTGAGCCTTTCCTGAATGTGCAAGTTTTTCTGATCAACAGCAACACAAATTAAAATGCTAACAGCAATTCCTGTATGCACACAGACTCATGCTCTCATTCTAGACAGAAAGCGATATTTCCTTTGGCAATTTGAAAGCACATTTACTACTGGGGTAGAGCAAGTTATAATTACTGTAACAGACTGACACATGTTCCTTCTAGTTTAGACAGGCAGAAAGGTGCACACGTCCTAACAGCTCCTTGAGACCATGACCATGTGTTACAGGGTGACTGATTAGACTAGAGCAAAGGAAATGAGCCTTGGTGATTTTGAATCTGTTTGCGTTACACACTGCTATCTGAAACAGCACACAGAGCTGACTAATACACATGGGAGTGTAGCAGAAGCTGCTGCGTGTGTGCAAAGAGTGTGTTTCTGGAGACTGTGTATTGTCAGCTGCAAGAGACATCTGCATGGAGTCTCCCACAACTGCATGAAGAGTACAGACATGTGTGTAAGAGTACATATGTGGTAAGGGTTAATTGGAGTTTTCAACATGTAGGGACCACCTCAGCCATTGCAAGAATTCATGAATAATCAACCATGCAATTTTCAAACGTGTTTAAATTTGCATCACATTTTTGAGATACTGCTTTCTGCTGATTGCTAACCAACACATTGGAAGAAAACAAGTTGAGCCTTTCCTGAATGTGCAAGTTTTTCTGATCAACAGCAACACAAATTAAAATGCTAACAACAATTCCTGTATGCACACAGACTCATGCTCTCATTCTAGACAGAAAGCGATATTTCCTTTGGCAATTTGAAAGCACATTTACTACTGGGGTAGAGCAAGTGATAATTACTGTAACAGACTGACACATGTTCCTTCTAGTTTAGACAGGCAGAAAGGTGCACATGTCCTAACAGCTCCTTGAGACCATGACCATGTGTTACAGGGTGACTGATTAGACTAGAGCAAAGGAAATTAGCCTTGATGACAGTGAATCTGTTTGCGTTACACACTGCTATCTGAAACAGCACACAGAGCTGACTAATACACATGGGAGTGTAGCAGAAGCTGCTGCGTGTGTGCAAAGAGTGTGTTTCTGGAGACTGTGTATTGTCAGCTGTAAGAGACATCTGCATGGAGTCTCCCACAACTGCATGAAGAGTACAGACATGTGTGTAAGAGTACATGTGTGGTAAGGGTTAATTGGAGTTTTCAACATGTAGGAACCACCTCAGCCATTGCAAGAATTCATGAATAATCTACCATGCAATTTTCAAACGTGTTTAAATTTGCATCACATTTTTGAGATACTGCTTTCTGCTGATTGCTAACCAACACATTGGAAGAAAACAAGCTGAGCCTTTCCTGAATGTGCAAGTTTTTCTGATCAACAGCAACACAAATTAAAATGCTAACAACAATTCCTGTATGCACACAGACTCATGCTCTCATTCTAGACAGAAAGCGATATTTCCTTTGGCAATTTGAAAGCACATTTACTACTGGGGTAGAGCAAGTGATAATTACTGTAACAGACTGACACATGTTCCTTCTAGTTTAAACAGGCAGAAAGGTGCACATGTCCTAACAGCTCCTTGAGACCATGACCATGTGTTACAGGGTGACTGATTAGACTAGAGCAAAGGAAATGAGCCTTGGTGATTTTGAATCTGTTTGCGTTACACACTGCTATCTGAAACAGCACACAGAACTGACTAATACACATGGGAGTGTAGCAGAAGCTGCTGCGTGTGTGCAAAGAGTGTGTTTCTGGAGACTGTGTATTGTCAGCTGCAAGAGACATCTGCATGGAGTCTCCCACAACTGCATGAAGAGTACAGACATGTGTGTAATAGTACATGTGTGGTAAGGGTTAATTGGAGTTTTCAACATGTAGGAACCACCTCAGCCATTGCAAGAATTTGTGAATAATCTACCATGCAATTTTCAAACGTGTTTAAATTTGCATCACATTTTTGAGATACTACTTTCTGCTGATTGCTAACCAACACATTGGAAGAAAACAAGCTGAGCCTTTCCTGAATGTGCAAGTTTTTCTGATCAACCACAACACAAATTAAAATGCTAACAACAATTCCTGTATGCACACAGACTCATGCTCTCATTCTAGACAGAAAGCGATATTTCCTTTGGCAATTTGAAAGCACATTTACTACAGGGGTAGAGCAAGTGATAATTACTGTAACAGACTGACACATGTTCCTTCTAGTTTAGACAGGCAGAAAGGTGCACATGTCCTAACAGCTCCTTGAGACCATGACCATGTGTTACAGGGTGACTGATTAGACTAGAGCAAAGGAAATGAGCCTTGGTGATTTAGAATCTGTTTGCGTTACACACTGCTATCTGAAACAGCACACAGAGCTGACTAATACACATGGGAGTGTAGCAGAAGCTGCTGAGTGTGTGCAAAGTGTGTGTTTCTGGAGACTGTGTATTGTCAGCTGCAACAGACATCTACATAGAGACTCCCACAACTGCATGAAGAGTACAGACATGTGTGTAAGAGTACATGTGTGGTAAGGGTTAATTGGAGTTTTCAACATGTAGGAACCACCTCAGCCATTGCAAGAATTGATGAATAATCTACCATGCTATTTTCAAACGTTTTTGCATTTGCATCACATTTTTGAGATACTGCTTTCTGCTGATTGCTAACCAACACATTGGAAGAAAACAAGCTGAGCCTTTCCTGAATGTGCAAGTTTTTCTGATCAACAGCAACACAAATTAAAACACTAATAACAATTCCTGTATGCACACAGACTCATGCTCTCATTCTAGACAGAAAGCGATATTTCCTTTGGCAATTTGAAAGCACATTTACTTCAGGGGTAGAGCAAGTGATAATTACTGTAACAGACTGACACATGTTCCTTCTAGTTTAGACAGGCAGAAAGGAGCACATGTCCTAACAGCTGCTTGAGACCATGACCATGTGTTACAGGGTGACTGATTAGACTAGAGTGTTACAAAAAAACAAGCTGCCCCTTTCCTGCGAGTGCAAGGGTAATAGAGCAAGATCAACCGGAATGAAAACTCTCTTTACATTTCCTATGTGCTCACTGTCTCATGGTATGATTCTAGGTAGAAAACAGTATTCCTGAGTGATACCAGTACACATTAACTTATAATGAAGTCATACTCCATAATATATAACATGTTCAAGCCACTTAAATATCTTCCTTTACATAAAATGTTAAACACAACTTTTAAAGTGGTAGGAAAATGTACCATACTATTTTCAAATGTGTTTGCATTCGCCTCTCACTGATCAGTAAATGATTTCTGCTGAATGCTAACCATCACACTTTAACATAACAAACTACCCCTTTTCTGCAAGTGCAAGGCTAACAGAACAAAAGCAACACAAATTAAATCTCTGTAAAAAAAATCCTGTGTGCAGACAGACTCATAATGTAATTCTAGTCACAAAACAATATTCCTCACTAATACCACTACACCTTAACTTACAGTGAAGACATACTCCATAATATCTTACTAGTTCTAGACAGTTAAATTTCTCCTAAATCACAAAATGTAAAACACAACTTAAAAACAAGAATGAGAATTCTATTATTTATATCAAAATACACCACATACTTCCCCTTTCAAACTCATAACTCACCTTTAAAATTAATTAGCTGAGAAAGAAACGTGGGACTCAAACAGCAGATTATCAGAGCCAGAATCTCAGAGCTCTACACCTCTCTCCTCTCTGCAGAACCAGTAAATGGCAATTTTTCCCTCTCTTTTTCCCCACATATACATGTTAATGTTAAATTTACAGTCCTTCCCACATTTTTTCAAATGGAATCACACATTTCTATTGGTTGCAACTTTCAACCCCTTTGCAAATCATCCCTTCCCCCAACATGACTTCTGCCTGCTACCATAGCAACAGCTCATGGAACACTGGTGTGAGCACAGAGGTCAGAAGTTCAGCAGACATTGTTTCAAATCAAAACAGCAAGATTGCTTGACTTTTCAAACCTAACAGCAAATCCAAAGTAATGTTCAGTGGGAACACATTTTTCTGTACCAATCCAAAACATGCTTTTAAAAATGTAAACATACAGCCTAGTTTTAACTGTAAAATGGTTCAAATCAGCCAATGAGTTTTTTTATCAAAATAAAGTATGTATGCCTCCATTCTCCAACTGTGTTTCTTTTCATATTGCCATTCTACTGAAAGACACCTTCTGAGTGCATCCAGATCTCCTTGAAACATGTTCACAGTGTGGATTGTAGGTCATAGCTATGTCTTCTGGAGTGAAAAATTTGCAGAAAAAAGAGGTATGGTGAGAGACCTTGCTTTGCCAAATGTAGACATTAAATGGATTGGTCAGAGAGGGTTAAAGTGGCACCAATTAATGCCCTTGGTGAAAACCTTTCTACATCTCCCACAGCCTAACCTTATTATTGTGCACTGTGGTGGAAATGACCTAGGCACTTTAACTGGGGTAGGTTTGGAAATGCTTATTAAGGACACCTTTGTGCAATTGATGTCGCTTTTTCCTCAATCTGCCTTTGTATATTCTAACATATGCCAAAGGCAAAAGTGGAACTGGTCCAAGCAATTTTGTCCACAGATTGACAAAGCAAGAAAGCACGTCAATAAGTCTGTTTCTGCTTTCCTCAGAGACTATGGTATGGGTTCTATATACCACAACAACTTGCGTTACAACATGCAAGACATTTATGGAGGAGATGGTGTACATTTCAATGATGAAGGGAACAGAGTCTTCCTCTTGAACTTTAGACTCTGCATCGGTACTTACTTGTAGGTACCGAAAAACACTCAATGAACACAAGGGCTCTTTTTAGAGCCACCTAATATCGAAACACTTAAAAGTGATTTTTATTACTGTTTTTTATAAGTTTTTTTCCGGGTACGCGTAGAGTGCGCGCACCTCACGATGTTTTTTAAAAAATGTAAATCTTTTTTTTGCCCTTCGTGGTCCTACTGTGCCCCCCTGACAATGACTAGGGGGTCTACAACTCCCTACCCTGCCCCCTCTTCACGGTCTCCACCTTTCCTTTTTAGTGCGACAGACAAAATGTCGGCCGATTCGAATTCGAATGTTTACTGACATCTAACAACCAATCAGAATGACGCTCGCGCACGGCAAGGTGCGCGCACAGGGCTTGCTCAGTGCGCGCACGGTACGCGCGTATAGATATTGATATGCTTTTAAATGCTATTTTCTCAGGAAATACTGAACAGATTTACACCAGACCTGCAAAAGGCACTTCCTTGACCATATGGCTACCTCTCTGCCAAATTTCAAGTAATTCTGTTCAGCCGTTCGGGCTGTAGCTGTGTCTAAAGGTCCTATGGGAAAATGCATGGGGAAAACGCGTTTTGGGACCCCCCCTTTTTCTCGGCCCCCGCTTGACGATTCACCCCGAGACTTTCAGGGTAGGAGCTGAACAGAGCGCCCCATTAGTTTTGAAAATTTCGCGAGGATTCGTCAACCGGCGCCAAAGTTATTCAAAATAGAATTTTGAGATTTCCTATGGAAACATGGTCCTAACTATAACTATCTACTGGCGACCGCCAGTAGATAATATATATATATATATATATATATATATATATATATATATATATATATATATATATATCTTCCAACCACATGAAAGCTAGATTATATTGCCTTTGGAAATTTGCTCATGACAGAGATTATTTAGCTGTTTGAAAAAATTGTTCGTTTTAGCCATGTTTGAAAAAACTACCCTTTTTCTTATGAAGGACATTTAAATTGGCTTGCTGGAAAATTTGCACCCGGTGTACAACAGCAGCAAACTCTGGTGTGGGGAGTGTTAACTCCCTCATCCATTTAACAGATTCAAATGTCATATCAGAAACTACTTGGAAGGAAAAATCTTTTTTGTTTTAAAAGATTGTATCTAAATGTCCGGCTGGAAAATGTGGTCTTTGGCTTTAATGTCTGCAAATATGCTACGAGTGTATGAAGAGTTATAGAATTACCAATCAGACTCATTAGAGCTATGGGGGGTTGCATTATTGTCATATCACCCTTGAAATCAGGCAAAACATATCCTTTAATCAATTGGTTAAGGACTTCAACTTCTGAGGCAGACTCTGTTGCTTTTTCTGGAACCCCAACAGAAAGAAGATTGGATCTACAGGACATATTTCCCAAGTCTTTCTGTTTTCATTTGTTTTCAACTAATTCTTTTTTCAGTTTTTCAACTTATTTTACCATGCATGCCTGCTGAACTCATAAATCTATAATCCTGTGTTCAGTGTGATCTAGACGGTCTGTTATAATGTTGATTGTTTTATTTACTTTGTGAAGGCACCTTTAGTAGACATCACAGCATTTTCCTGTGTCCTTTTTAGCTCACAAGCCTCCTGTAATATATTGCACAGCAGTCTTTTTGCTGACCCTTCTTTTGACCCTTCTGTTTTGAATGTGACTGTTAATGTTCAAACTGGGGTTACATTGAAAATGGGCTGTTGATCTGTAGAAGATTGTTTTAACCCAAATCACCCTATTGCTTATTTGCTGGTCTAGTGGGTGTGCAAGGATACTTGGCATTGTGATTTCTTTAGATATGTTTTGCTGCTTTGGATTATGGTCAATCATTTAATCAATCAGGGCTTTGTTAAGCGCGACTACTCACCCGTGAGGGTCTCAAGGTGCTGGGTGGGAGGGGGATGCAGGTTCCAGTCCATCAAGGAAGGGGTCTGTCGAAGAGCCTGGTTTTGAGGTTTGTTGCGAAGATGGGGAGCGATGTTGTGTGTCTGAGGTGGAGCGGAAGGGCGTTCCAGGCTCTGCCCGTGAGGAAGGAGAAGGAGCGGCCTCCTGATCTGGTCTCTCTGGTGTGGGGGACTACGGGGTAGGAGAGCTGGGCTGATGGTAGGGTCCTTTGGGGTGCGTGGAAATTGAGTCGGCTGTTCAGGTAGCTGGTCCGGTGTTGTGGAGGGCCTTTTGTGCGTGGATGAGAATCTTGAAGGTGATTCTAGCCACTATGGGGAGCCAGTGGAGTGTGCGAAGGTGCTGGGAGATGTGGCAGTGTCTTGGCAGGTTGAGGATCAGTCTTGCAGCGGTGTTCTGGATGTTTTGTAGTTTGTGGGTGAGGTTTTTGATTATTCCGGCATCGAGTGCGTTGCCGTAGTCGAGTCTGCTGGTGACGAGGGTGTGAGTGGTGGTCTTTCTGTGTTCAAGGGGGATCCATTTGAAGGTCTTGCGTAGGAGGCAGAGGGTGTGGAAGCAGGACGACGAGACGGAGTTGATCTGGCGGTCCATTTTGAGCTCCGAGTCCAAGATGATTCTGAGGTTGCGTGCGTGGTTCGTGGGGGTGGGTGCGCTTCCGAGGGTGGGGGGGCCACCAGGTGTTGTTCCAGGCATCGGGGTTTGGGCCCATGATGAGTACTTCTGTTTTTTTGGTGTTGAGTTGTAGGCAGCTGCTTTTCATCCATTTGGCGACGGCTTCCATGTCTTCTTGAAAGTTGTGTCTGGCGGTGTTGGGTGTGTTAGATAGGGAGAGGATGAGTTGGGTGTCGTTTGCATATGACACAATGTTGAGTCCATAGGTTCTGAGTATTAGGGCGAGATGAGCCATGTAGACGCTGAAAAGCGTGGGGCTGAGGGATGACCCCTGGGGGGCTCCGCAGGTGGTGGGTGTAGGGTCCGAGATGAAAGGGGAGAGTCTGACCTACTGTGTTCTGCCGGAGAGGAAGGAGGGATCCTGTCGAGGGCCTTTTCCTTGATCCCTGCGTCGTGGAGCCTGCATATTAGGGTGGGGTGAGAGACTGTGTTGAACGCCGCTGAGAGGTCGAAGAGGATGAGGGCTACTGTTTCTCCTTTGTCCAGTAGGGAGTGGATGTCATCAGTTGCGGCGAGGAGGGCAGTTTCTGTGCTGTGGTTTTTTCTGAAGCCAGATTGTGAGGAGTCGAGGATGTTGTGCTCTTCAATGAAGGTGGCGAGTTGGCTATTGATGTCTTTCTCGATGACTTTAGCTGGGAACAGGAGCAGGGAGATGGGTCTGTAGTTCTTGTGGTTGGTGAGGTCCGCCGAGGGCTTCTTCAGGAGATGGTTGATCTTGGTGTTTTTCCAGTTGTCGGGAAACGAGGCGTTCGTTAGGGAGCGGTTAATGGTGTGGCGGAGCATGGGTGCGATGGTGTCGGCAGCTCTGTTGAAGATGTGGTGGGGACAGGGGTCCGTGGGGGCCCCGGAGTGGATTGACTTCATTTTCTTCAGTGTGTCTTCAGTGGTGAGAGTTTTCCAGGTGTCAATCGTTGGCTTTGGGGACCGGGGGTGGCTGGTGGGGGTTCAGTGTTTTGTTTTTCTTCATGGAAGTTGTCGGAAATGTTCTTGATTTTGATGTGGAAGAAGGTGCTGAGTTTGTTGCAGCGGTCTTGTGAGGGAGGGATGTCGGTGGACTCGCTGGTGGGTTGTGCGAACTCCTTGATGATGCTGAAGAGTTCTTTGCTGTTGTGCGCGTGTGTGGAGATTCTGTCTTCAATTATTTTCTCATTTTTCTGATGAGTTGGTGGTGGGCGTTGGTGGTGGCTCTGAAGTAGTTGTGGGCCTCTGTGGTTTTGGAGTTCCTCCAGGCTTTGTCGAGGCGGCAGCACGTGCGTCTGGACTCTCGAAGTTTGGTGGCAAACCATCTGGCTTTCTTGACGTGATTGTTGTTTTTTCTTGAGGGGGACTATGGTGTTGGCACAGTCGGAGATCCATCTGTGCAGAGTTCGGGCTGCGGTGTTAGCATCATCGTCTTCCGCGATGGTTGGGGTGGAGTTGCTTAGTAAGGAGGAGATGAGCTGGTCATCGGTGATTTTGGTCCATTTTCTTCGTGGGAGGAGGTGCTGGTGTCTGTGGATCGTGGGTGTTCTGAAGCTGAAGTGGACGCATCGGTGGTCTGTCCATGGGAATTCGGAGGTGTGGCTGAAAGTGATGGAGTTCCCTGTTGTGAAGAGGGGCTCGAGGGTGTGTCATTGCCCCTTTGCTTTTTTTTTACAAATAAAGGATTCAAGTATTTGACTTTGTCATACTTGGGCGAAGCAGTGATGGACTAGGGATCTATTGATATTTTTAAAATAAAAATATAATTTTCGGTGCTTATACCTTAGGAGTTTCATTTTTCTTTTGCATCATAAATGTGAGCTGCAGAGCTCATTTGTGACTGAATAGAGACGTCACTGGGGTTTTCCTTATTTAAAGGTCTTGTGGTGTATTCAACAAAAAAGAATGTTTGCTTCTCTTCCCACTGATTGAGCATCTGTACTCAGTCCATCGAAAGACTTCTTAAAGTTGGAGGTTGACATAATGATGGGCGTATATGAGGTTTAAGGTTCTATTTTTCCATTAGTTTGCCCATTTATAATTTCTTTTACTCCAGTAGATACACTGCTCTTAAATGCAGGTCTGTTTTTTAAGCTGTAGAAGTAGGTATTTAGGCTGTTCAAACTCAGATTGTTGATTCTTCACAGGGTATGTTTCTCAGTGGGATTTAAAAGATTACTGCAGACAAAGACTTGCGTTGAGTGGTACACATGTTCATAAGGCAACGCATGTCCTTACTGGGATTTACAAAGACATGGGTGGGGTTATTTGTACCACCTTGTGTGGCTTTGTAGAAAAAAAAGTAACACAGCACTTACTGCTGTCTTCTGTTTCCTTCCGCATGGGAGGCATTCCATGGGTGGAGTAAGGGCGCTCCTGCACATCCACCCAGAATTTTGGGGGCATTTCCAGATATACAAACCCTTGTAAACCTGGGAATGTGTCAAAATGGTGCATCTCCCAGATGTATTGAGGAGAAATATCTTTTATTTCTCCTCGTTACTTCCTTTTAGCAAATACCTTGTCATTTTACCACAAACATATGTATAATATACTTACCTAAAGGAGTTTTCAGCCACCTCTCTTCACCTATTAGTCATTTGCATCATTCCCATTTTGCTTCCACCCACTACAGCATGCAGCATGGGGCAATGGGCCAGCATACTTAAACCTCTTGTTAACGTCAGTATGAGTGACTGCATTTTGCTCTTTCATGAGATGCACATCCACACACATGGAGTTCCCTTTAGTGCACGGTTACTCATAGTACGGCCCGCCAGCAGCCCGGCAAGCCTTCCTTGGCGGCCCTTGCAGACATCCTACCTGTGTTTTAAAAAAAAAAATTGCAAACACTGCCGGGTGCAGTAGCCTGGAATCTGAGACTCTGCTCTTTGGGGGCCGGGAGATTCCAGTGATTGTCAAAGTGGAGATGCAGGGGCCTAAGAGATGAAATACAACAAAGCTTTATTAACATGTAAATGGCCTTTTAAAGACCTGTGAAGTACTCGGATGCGGCTGTGTGTGTGCGCGCTGGGAAGCTGTCTCAGCCCGGGCTGAGGGCTGACACACACACACACATGGGGTGAGATGACAGAGGGTGATGGAGGGAGGGAGAGGGAGACAGAGGGAGAGGGAGGGAGACAGAGGTTGACAGAGGGTGACAGAGAGAGGGAGACAGAGAGGCGCAGTCTGGGGGAGACAGAGGGAGGGAGACAGAGGGAGAGGGAGGGAGGCAGAGGGAGGGAGAGGAAGGGAGACAGAGAGAGACAGAGAGAGGGAGGCAGAGGGAGGGAGATGGAGGGAGGGAGACAGAGGGAGGGAGAGAGACAGGGAGAGATAGAGGGAGGGAGACAGAGAGAGAGAGACGGAGGGAGGGAGACGGAGGGAGGGAGATGGAGGGAGACAAAGGGAGACGGAGGGAGAGGGAGGGAGAGAGACAGAGGGAGAGGGAGGGAGACGGAGGGAGAGAGACAGCGGGAGAGGGAGGGAGACAGGGAGGGAGACGGATGGTGACAGAGGGAGGGAGGGAGACAGGGTGACAGAGGGAGGGAGGGAGAGACAGGGGGAGAGCGGGAGGGAGAGGGAGGGAGGGGCAGGGAGGGGGAGAGAGGGAGAGGGAGGGAGATGGGGTGGGAGGGGGAAGGGGAGGGGGAGGGAGAGGGAGAGGGGAGGGAGGGGGAGGGAGAGAGAGAGAGAGAGTTGTGTGTATGCCGGGTCTGGTGGCTCTGTGGACGAAGGCGTCTGCTGCAGGGACCTGTGTTCAACCTCATGGTCATAATTTTTGTTTACTTTAGCCCCACCCCTCCCCTTCTGACCCCGCCCCCACCGGTGTGGCCCTCGGCCACAAACCACACTGTAAATTTGGCCCCCGAGAGAAAGTTTGTGAGTACCCATGCTTTAGTGCAAGTGTTACCTGATGTGATAATAGGATGCATATGAAGTGAGCACAGGGCACATTTACATTTTTACTTTATCATTTCCGGTCTCCTTCCAATGCTGTTATAAATTGCATTCAAAGTGGACTGCTGCTATTTCACAACTTACCATATTGTGATCCAGGACTCGGTTTCACCAGGGGTTCTTTGATAAACTCTGCCCAAGAGGAAACCCAAACTTTATGGTGTTTATTTTGCAACACACTGCACACGGTGGGGTGAAATTTGGGTTTTAGTTTCCAAATCTTTATAAAGTGAACCCTCTTTACTTTTTTCCGTCCATCTTCTTTCCTACTTCCTTTCTTTTTTTTGCATTGTTTTTTCTTTCCTTTTTTCTATCCCTTATGCTGTCTTTTTTCCTTGTTTCTTTTTACCTTTTTCATTACTTTTCTTCTTTTGTTCTCTTTTTGTCTTTCCTTCTTTTTCATTTTTGCCTTCTTCCTTTTTTCTTTTCCTCTTTCCTTTCTTCTTATCTTTCTGTTTACCTTCTTTTATTCTTTTTCTTGATTTTCTTACTTTTCTGTCTGCTTTCCTTTTCTTTCCCTTTTCTTTCTTTCCTTCATTTCTTCTTTCTTCTTTCTGTCTTTCCTTCTTTTTTCCTCCTTTCTTTCTTTTTTGCCTACTTTCATTCTTTCCTTCTTTTTTGCCTACTCCATTTTCTTTCATCTATTTAATTTTTAGCCCTTTTTCCCTTTTCCCTTTCTTTCTTTTATGCCTTAATTCATTTTTCTTTCCTTTCCTTTTTTGCATCTTTATTTTTTGCCTTCTTTACTTTACTTTTATCTTTCATTGCTTCCTTCTTTCTTTTTTACCTTCTTTCCTTCTTTCTTTCTGTATTTGTCTTCTTTGCCCTTTCCTTCCTTCCTTCTTTCTTTTTTGCCTTTTATTGTTTGATATTTCTTTTTGCCTTTTGTCCTTTTTTGTTATGCCTTCTTTTCTTTTTCTTTCTTTATTTCTTTCTGTTTGCCTTCTTTCCTTTATTTATTTATTTCTTACTTTACTCTTTTTGTTTTGCTTTCTGTCTTTCATTCTTCCCTTTTTTATTTCATCCTTCTGTTTTTCTTTTTTGCCTTCTTTGCTTTTTCTTTCTTTCCTTCTTTCTTTTTATCTTTCGTCATGTCATTTCTACCTCCTTCCTTTCTTTTTGGCTATTTTTTTCCTTCTGTGCCCTTCTTTCCTTCCTTCTTTTTTGTCTCCTTTCCTTTTTCCTTTCTGTTTTGCCCCTTTTCCTTCTTTCTTTCCCTCTTTTTAGTCTTCTGTATTTCTTTCTTTCTTTCCTTCTTTCTTTCTTGTGTCTTTCAGCCCTTTTTATTTTTCCTTCTTTCCGTCTTTCATCTTTTCTTCCTTTTTGCCTTCCTTCTTTCCCTTTCTGCCTCCCTCCTAATTTTTTTTCTTTTTTGCCTTCCTTCTTTCTTTTTAGTCTGCCTTTCTTAATTCTTTGTTTGTTTTTCTTCCTTTCTGACCCTTTTTTCCATACTTTCTTGACTTATTTCTTGCCTTCCTTCTCCAAGACGAGGCTAGCAGCCAATGCCAGAACAATTGCTTTTGTTAGGTCCGAATTAGCCAAGACCTTTTACATTTATTTAATTTATCTATAAAATAGTTACTTATAGGGGTTTCAGCCAGACTTTATCCATTATTTTGTGATTGTGTCATTCACATTTTTCTCATTTTTCTTCTGCATGCATAAGGAGCATTGTTAGCCCACTTCAGCCATTGCCTGACTTCAATTGAGTTATGGCATGCTTCCCTTTCACAAGTAGCACACCCACAACCAAGGTAGTTCCCTTCAGCGCCAGGTGTACCATGGTAATGTATACTTGTTAAAGACCAGAAAGCACTTTTGCTTTTAGCCATTTATTTTTTAGATTCAATGAGGGCCCAGCAGCTTCCCGAAAAATTCAGTTTTGCAAAAAACTACGAGAAAACAAGTTCCAAATGGTTATGACGGATCTAATGGTTTTTCTATCACACATAGAAAAAAGAAAATACCTCTCAGGGTTATTATTATGCAGGGAGTTGTCCCTTTGAATACAAAAACAATCCAGTCACCCTTGCATCATGACGCAAGGGTGCCTGCAATGGCACTAGGCTGCACACAGTGTGCCTGCACAAGCAGGGAACAGAAGTGAGCTATATTTTAGTTAACATGGCACATTTCTGCTCTCTCCCTTTCACACAACACTGAGCAGCAAGTTCCCTGCTGTAATGCAGTTGCATGAAAGATTAGTAAATCAACAGCTCGTTGTCTCACTCTCTCTGCTGTGCCTGCCAGTAGGGTACATGACAGAAACGGAGTGTTTTTCGAGTAAACCATGACCCCAAAGGGGCTACTGCCAAGCTGCCAAGCAAACATCAATGGAATGTCTTTCAAAGAATGGGATTCATTTATGCCTCTAGCATATAACAGCTAAAAGGAAATGGAAAAGTAAAATAAAATAATTGGGAGTGCACTTTGAAAATCAGTGCCTTTGACATTAGAGTTTTCAGGAGTCTCTCTAGCCGTGTAAAACTTCGCTCTAACATTTTTCACACCCCTGTAGACAAGCTTGCAGGCCCCAGTCTCATCTGTTTCTGACCCCTGGAGGTCAGAGTTCAGTCTCATGTCTTCCTAATATTTACGTATGACCGCCAGTCTCATGTCTTTCTGAACTTCAAAGGTAAGTCTATGGTCTTGTTACCTAGTGAAGGTCCCCCTCTAGTGTCTCACTGTCCTTACTATTGACTGTGAAACTGTTTCATAATAGCTTCTTGTAGAATGGGAGCTTCACCTTTCATGTAGTCTTAATAAAAGGGAACCTCCACTCTCAAATTGTAATGAGAGGTGACCACCCAGTCTTATATCTTTTTTTACTATAAAGGTTGAACCTATTGTTTTCTGACTTTATACTTATTAAATGTGAAACCTCAGCCAAGCATCTCCAAAAAGCCAAAAGGCAAGTCTCTGGTGTCTTGGCTTTGTGGCTATGCCAGATAAATGTGCACCCATATGTCTTTAAAACTATTAAAGGTGAGCCCATAATCGTATGCGTTTCTGAACTCTAAAAGAGAGCTTTCTCTCAGAAGTCTTTCTTACACCTCAAAGGGACCTTTCGGTCTCAAAGGCTTCCTCATGATTGAATTTGAGCTCTCATGCTGTGGTCTGTGGTGACCCTGCACTTTCCTTTTTTCCGACCTATTAAATGGGAGTCTGGATCCAATGCCTTCCTATTAAATGTTGCCCTCTATAACCACCTGACCCACCTATTTTATGCTTTTTTTTAATGGTAGGCTTTGAGTCTCACAACTTCATTACCTTTTCAGGTGGACCTTCTGTTCCCTGATTTTATAGCCATTAAAAGTGATAGCAGGCGTGTAAAATCTAAGGAAGCTGCCACAAAAATTGAAAAGACACTTGATGTATATGTTCAGAATACATTTAATTTCTCAAATGCAATTAAACCAAAAATGCCTTATTTGTGTTTCAGATTCAAGTACTTGCTTGCAGTGCTCCAGTGACGAATGGCCCAATGACCAGAGAACAGCATGTGTCCCGAAAACGATTGAATTCCTTTCTTTTCAGAAGCCCCTGGGGACCACACTGGCTGGGGTTGCAATGATCTCCTTCACTTTCACAGCTTGTGTTTTGTGCATCTTTTTCAAACACCGTCACACTCCAATAGTAAAAGCTAACAACCGGGGGCTCAGTTACCTTCTCCTGGGAGCACTTATGATGAGCTTCCTCTGCTCTTTACTCTTCTTAGGAGAACCTCAGAGAATAACCTGCCTTCTCCGGCAAACTTCCTTTGGCATTGTATTCTCCCTCTGTTTATCATGCTTATTGGCCAAAACCATCTTGGTGGTCATTGCCTTCAATGCTACGAAGCCCGGCAGTAAGATGAGGAGGTGGCTGAACCCGTGTGTTCCTGTGGTTATAGTTTCTGGTTGCACATTTCTTCAAGTCCTCATCTCAGCCACCTGGTTAGTGCTCTGTCCTCCATTTCCAGAAATGAACATGACAATAAGAATGGGAACTATTGTTTTACATTGCAATGAATGCTCTGAGATTGCCCTCTGGGGCCTGCTGGGATACATGGTGGTGTTGGCTGCTGCCAGTTTTCTTGTAGCTTTCCTGGTCCGGAATTTGCCCGACAGCTTTAATGAAGCCAAGTGGATCACATTCAGCATGCTTGTCTTCCTCAGTGTGTGGTTGACCTTTGTGCCAAGTTATCTGAACACCGAAGGCAAGTATGTGGATGCTGTGGAGGTTTTTGGGATCATCACCTCTAGCGCTGGTATACTTGTTTGTATATTCATCCCAAAATGTTACATCATATTGACAAAACCCGAACTGAACACAAGGCAACTGCTAATGAGGAAGGAAACGTTGAGGGACCGATTAATCACCCTCAAGAACTGAGCATAAGTATTGGTTTGTTAATGGGTCACCTACTTCAGTAACACTTTGCTAGGTTTACCATTATTACCAGCAAAGCCATAACCAGACATTCACCAGATGTTATTCAGACTGAGATAATGAGACAACCATACACTATGTTACAATCATGAACATCATTTTGGCGAAAGAGTCATTTTTGTGAAGAAAATACCTTATTTTTTATGATATGCACACAGCTCTAATGTTCACAGAAAACATAAAATGCTCTGGAAAGGTAGTTCTTAGGCTTTGGCGAAATTTGAAATATCAAACACACAAAAGGTAATGGGAGGAATGCTTGGAATTTGTCTAATCTCTGGCAATCGCTTGGGATATCATTCCAACCCATCATACTTTTGTCCATATTGCCACCTTAGTTTGGACCCAGCCCTATGCAAATCATTCTTGATCCTACCCCGATATTAACAGTCACAGCATGAGCTGCCTAGCCGTGCCCTCCCTGAACAAGAACACAAGCAACCAACGACTAGAATCACCCTAAGGATGGCAAGTGTAGCTTGGTTCCAGTGGCACAGTGAGCAAGAGACCCACATAGGAGCATGCTGTTGCAGGGATTCTGCTCATGCACAGAAGTATGCGCAGGAAACCAGGACCTCAGTGAATTGCGGTGTACCAAAAACTCACCTCAGTACCCAGAACCCCTATCCAACCAGCATCAGTGTCCCATTCGTTCTCCGTATTCTCTCGGAGGTCCCAATGTATAGACAACCCAGAACAAGCGACTTGAAGAACTCTCAGGAAAGGTGGGAATCAGAAATACCTGTTAGTTATTATTCTCATATCAGTCCACAACAAGAGTAATCAGGGACATGGTAAAGTTTAAAAGGTTTATTTTATAAACTACGTGTCCTAAGATGCAGTACTTTGGCTAACATAAGCAGTCAAATGATTAAAATTAAAACCATCAGCATTGTTACAATACCATAGAAAATGAAGGGAGGAATCATATTACAAATGACAGTGGAATACAACCACCTTCCCTTCGCTAGGAGGCTAGTATTATTATACTAATAGAAGGTCTCTAGGCTTGAATGGGGAACCCCATACCGTAAAGATCAGCTTAGGTGAATCACATCACAAGATCAGCTTTGCTCTGCGCCTGGAAATGTTCTTCTCCAGAATGTGTTTCTAATGCATGCAAACAGTAATATTAAAGGCTCTCGACATTCAGGTATTTGCAGCTGTGTGCGTATTATGGCTAGAGAGTGGGCCAATCAACTTGAACTCAAAAACATACATTGTTTGGCGGCTCAGAGTGTTTTGCACACAATGTTCAGACCAAGGTCGCAGTGCACGTCTAGGGATGTGAACAACAGACAGTTCTCATGTGAAGAAAAGGCAAGCAAGCAGTTATCAAATAATAACATGTCTCTGCAGTGTCGTGTGCAAAAGCAGCAAAAGTGGCAAGATGGCTTTTCTAACATCTAACGCGCTTATTCTAACATAGCAATGTATGTATCTAACTCGCTGCCTTCACTACAATGCCTCATGCCATTTAGGGCCACACATCAAAGACACAAAAGATGATGAGAAGAGTGCTTACCACTGGCAATATCTCGGGTAGTATTTCAGCCCATTGTTCTTCACCCTGCCCCAACAGAAACAGTATAGCTGAACTGCCAGGCAAGGTGTCAGCGATGTCCATTTCTCAGAGCTTACACCAAGATCTTTGGGGTCCACCCTCAGGCACCACCAACTCTGATTGCCTTTTTGGCACATGGGATTGGAGTAGCAAGGAGAGGGAAAGGGTGTTGGAGGAAACAACAATTGGGACAGAGGTCCAAAAGCAAAGAATTAAATGTTTAAAATCTTCAGCGCTTAAATTTCCTTTCTCTATTACTAATTGAGTTGAATATAAATATTAACCTGTTCCTTTGGGGAGTTTTGGGGGTTAATATGAAGTGTGGAGAATTCAGTGTCTCCTGAGTAGCTGCTGTGGTAGCAAAACAAACCTTATGAGTTCTTACTTTTCATTAAAACACTCTTTTTTCATCAAGTAATCTATGTCTATAAGTTTTTTTAAACAGGAACATACCAAGTTGTGGGACTTTGAGTCTTCCTGTCTCTCTCCATAGAATAGGCAGCTGGACAGGGTTCCATCTCTCTGGTTCTAGAGAGACAATATGGGGGGCTACTATTACACCAAAGGAATCATATCTTGCATCTTTACCTTTGTTTTCAACTTTTACCTTTGAGTTCACAGTTTGTTTAGTCCTTAAACTGCTTGAAAGGTTTACTTTAAGCCCCTTGCGCCGCCAGTGTGTCACTTGTAACATGGGAAAAAGTGATGTATGGCCAGCGCAAGGGGCTTGTAAATATGCCCCTTGCTTTATAAGTTTCATCAAGATTTTGGCATAATGTTTACATTGAAATTGGTCTTTCCAAAATATTCAAATGGCCAATTAGGGCCTTACTGCTTGAGACCTGACTGGTCTCCTAGACTCACTGTAATCTGCTCTGCAGAAGCCAGATGGATGCTACTCAAGGTTCGACAAAAAAGTCCAAGAGCAAAGGAGTCCTGAGGTGACTTTGCCTGGAAGCGCTCCAGAACCAAAAGACGAATGACCACAAGATCAGAAGACATCCTGTGCTCCAGGCTTCCAGAATAGTGAGCATGTGTGCTGGGTGGGGGACCAGCTTTTATTCTTGAGCCCCGTCCGATGTCTCAGAGAGGACCAGGGAATCTAGGAAGTGTGCCCCGGTCTGTAGAGAGCACCAGGGAACCTGAGACGAGTGCCCCATCCAATGAGTTAGCAGTTTGGGGGAGCACCGGGAAACCTATGGATTGTGATTCCTCATCACAATGCAAATCCCCATATTAGATATGGAATTCAAGATAAGAGGATATAACACAGTTTAACAATTCAACACATCTCTTATGTTAAAACAGTGTCTTAAATACAGACTTCTTGATTATACATTTTGACACTGTAACCTCCATCATTTACTTCTCCTTTGATTGTGCACTCTTCGACAAGGCATAGTGTCACGAAGTCCTCCACACCGGCTGAGAACCATATATGTGTGTGGGTGTTCTAGTGAACCTATAGTGCACACTGATGAGAACCTGACACCAGGTCCTCCCTGAACCAGAACATAAGCAACCCAAGACCAGTTTGTCCGTTATTAAGGCTCAACAGGTGGATGGAGCTTGGTACCAGTGGCAGTGCGCACAAGACCCATGTCTGGGCATGCCCTTGCCACTTAGGGTGGTACATCAAACACACAAAAGGTGATGGAAGGAATGCTTACAGTTTGTCTTACAAGTGACCTTGTTTCGGAGTAGCATTCCAACCCATCATTCTTTTCGAGTCTTTAATGACCCAATGGACCCAACAAAATTTAGTGCCATTTTTGACCCTGCCTAACCTGCCCAAACTTTCAGGAGCCAAAAGAGAGGCAATGGAAACTCTGATCTCTTCCTAAGCTTTAATAGATGCAATTAATAACCCTAGATTACTAAACGCCAGGCCCAGATAGTCACACAAAAATCTTTTATAACCAATTGTAAGCTTAAATAACACCTAGAATAGTTGACTTTTAACTTGTTTATCTAAAATAATTACAGTTTCGATTGACCTTATAACTCTGATACATAAAACTGGCAAGCCTTCAGACAAGTGTACATCTTATAGGCCAGTAGGCCTATTGAACTCATGTTAAAATCTCTGCAAAGGTTCTAGCCAATAGGATAACACCCAACATTATATTTTCCATACTCCCAGACCAATAAGGGTTCATTCCCAGCGGGTAAGCATCTGATTATTGAAGGAAATCTTTCTTTTCTGCATGGCCAATCCAGATATTTCACATTTAACTGGACTTAATTGTTACTGGACTTAGAACTCTATTCAATTTATATATTGTGTAGAAAATATACTTAGGGCCTGGAAGTTAAATGCCACATGTGGATCTCACCACCTACTGAGCCATCCACTACTGTGGCAATGAAAACATGGCTTCAGGCCTACCATGTGTGTCATGTGTGTTATGACATCAACAGCCTGACGTATGCTGCACAGACATTTCAAAATCACCCTTTTGACAGGTAGGAAAACCTGATTTCAAATATGAAATTAGTCACCTATACGTGTTATACATGTGTCCAAAATAAAGAATGACTATGAATATATATATAAAAAAATCATGTAATTTGCTTTCACTTATTTACACAACATTTTGACAAAATTATGTGTAAGCACACAAAATGCTCATCGGACATTTAGGGCGATATTTTGGGGGTGAAATGTGCCCTTGTATCAATTTAAAATGTGAAAAAAGCACTATCAATACCAGTCACTTCTGTATTTCCCATGCATTTGCAGTAAAGTTTTGCCACAAAATGGCACATCTCTGTTAAGTTTTTCAGTGAATGGTGCATAATTACATGATGTGGTGTAATTTTTGGAGTTGTGCTTGTCAAGGTTACAGCGAAATGTCGAAAATTACGAGAATTGTGCCTCCCTAATTCACATTTTTCCCAAGCCTAGTTGAAACCTCCTGAATTGTGAGAGTTGACACGAAATGACTGCATGCCAATAGTAGATATGATTTTAATAGTGAAACAACTGATCGCAATAACATGGCAAAGTATAATTGATCCAACTAGCCAGCATTGGGTCAATAAGCTATGGACATTGACATGGAAGGATCGACATGGGATCTGCAGGATCAGGGGAGACATTTTAGATGCCAGTGTTGCAGTGTTTGAAAGAGGGCTCCCTCACAATGAGATGCCTAGGATCAATACGACAAGATAAAAAAAATGATGGGATTTACTATAATGGTATGTACTATATACGGTTGTTTGAAATTCCCATAATCGTGAAAGGCAAAAGTGTCATTTGGCGCTGTATTTTAGAGTGAAATGAGTCCTCTTGTGCACTTTGGATAAGAGGATGCATTTTGTGCTAAACAAATAGTACATAAAACAAGTGCACCACTAACAATAGCCGCTCGCGCTCTGTCATATGCATGGTTCCATTGCACTCGCAGTACGTTTTTACCACAATCAGCGCATTCACTATACATTTTTACCACAAATAGCACATCAATGTGCAATGTGGCCTAATAGCATCATTTTGAGAACTTTGCATAAAAAGAGGATTGCAACATTTTAACAAGCATTTGCAATGCAATCGGTCTCGCATTTGTGAAAGTTAGAGCCCTTGTTGTTGTATATTGCAATGTTTTTTACGTGAGTTTTTCTGTTTGCAGTGGAGTGATTATATTTGCACAGCGCTATTGTCAATCGTATCACCTTGCGGAAATGGAGAACCAGAAAATGGGCAATAGGTTACGAGGGAGGGGAGGTGGAAATTAAATCACATCAATAGGAAAATGTATTAAAAATAAAGAGAAGAAGTTGCTGTAAAGGGTCGGGGATAATGTCTGACAGGAGAGCGCGAGATACCGGAGCAGGACATGTGCGTTAGAGACAGAGAGCGAGATAGGGTTTAGAGAGAAGTGTGTGTGAGTGACAGGGAGCGAGGGATGGCTAGAGGAGAATGGGGCAGGACCTAGGGAGAAGGAATATGAGAGGGAGTGGGAAACAGAGGGCGCTTGCGAGTTTGAGAGAAAGAGACTAGAGCAGAATGGGCGAAAGAGAAAGCTGAGGGGAGTGTCATTGGAAAGAACCATGGTGGGAAAGAGGACGTCGATCTCACAAAAACAGTCCTTGTCCAGGATCCAGAGACAAAACAATAGATGCGAGTTGTGTACAACACTGATGAACTGGCCCGGAAGCACCATTACAAGTGCAGAAATACTTTAACTTCACGATTTGGAGCAAGCTGGGCAAGCCCTAAATAACTGGAGAAGTTCATGTTTTGACATTTAATAAAATAACTTTTTTGAAGTACCTAACTTTTAGGCTTAACATGTGCAGCTACTGTGCCATTTTTAGGCAGCATATCGTGTTTAAATCTTGTCTTAGAAGTACACACAGCGGACAGTTTTTATATCCAGCCACCTTTCTGTCACTGGCTTGGCCTGGTGGTACCCCACATCTCCATCAGACCAGGACAGGCACAGTGGACTCTTGCATGGACGGATACAGAACAGGCCTTGAAGTAAATAAAAACACAAAAGACTGCTCATGCGGACATGACTGCAGCTTTATGCGTCGGTTATCGAAACCTGGATCTTTAAGCCATGTTCTTGCCTAAAGTTCACTATAACTTTCTTCCACAATAAATCTTTGTCAACAAATAAATAATTGATGTACATGTATTCTTAAATTAAATTGTGAAAGTGGTTTCTCTCAGCTCCTTGTGTTAATTTAATCTCTAGTATTACAAATTCCGCTTCAAGCCCGTTAAACACACAGACTTCCACTTTTCAAAGAAAATGTATGTAGTTCGAGTTTCTTGCAATGTACCCCCAATAACTTTGTATCCCAAAGTGTTTAAAAGACGCACCTGAGAGCCTTCTATGTGTGTCTCTTGAAGGCACACAATGTTGGCCCCCATCAACCGTAAGCTCTGAGCTACCCTCTATCTTTTTCGAGAGTCGTTTAACCCGCAAATATTCAAAGAAATGATTTTAAAATGTATAGGATTCATCAAGATTTTTAGAAAAAAACCCCGTAGTGAAACATTGTAAGTAAGTGTGCGCAAGATACATATATTGCGCGACCGGGATCCCTATTGAACCCATGAGTCATAAAGTCAACATAGATGAAGCACATCAAGACTTACTGAAGTCTGCCCAAACTGCACAGAAACATAGCCCATGTCAGACTTAACGACAATCTAGATATACCTTTGACACTTAACTGTTCATATACATTAAGCACTATACACGCCAAAGAAACAAAAGCAACTACTTTGTATTCAGCCTTCCCTCCCTGGACCCCCACCCCCCTTCCAACCCCACTCTACCCTCCAGCCCCTCCACCCACCCGCTTCCCCCCAAAAAAATGAGCAATCAGGAAAAACCTGAATGATGGATACCTATTGCAATGCCCCGCCACCCGTCCCTTGCCATGTTAGAAAAGCCTATGTTTAGCTTGCGACATATACTAAGACACCAGGCCGTTACAAACTATCGACTAAAAAAGGCCCAAAGGGGGCTTGCTAGTCCCTGTTATCTGGAACCAACCACCCCAAAGAAAAACCAAAGCCAGCAAGAAAGAGAAGAAGATAACAAGCAAAAAATATAAGGAATAATAAATGGAAAGCAAACTATCTAGTCAAAGATTAGCTAGAGCCATAGTAATCCAGAAATAGCATTAGCTTGGCATTTTTCTGGTTTTAAGTCCAGCAAGAAACTCTTGAGCCTTAATTTCTGACGTAAAAACTCGTGAGGCGCCGTTCAGTATGACCTTCAGCTTAGCAGGATTCATGAGGAAAACCTGTGCTCCCAGTTGTGGAAATGGGGCGATTAACTGGCGGAGACGCCATCTTCGTTCCACAGTTGTATGGCAAAAGTCAGGTTTGGCGAAAAAAGATACCCCCTCAAAACTCTTCTGAGAGTACTGTCGGGCTTGATCAAAAATAAGCTGTCTTAGTACAAACTTCCTGAAAAAAAACCAAGAAGGCTCGAGGTCTTGTGGGTTCATTAGAATTGCCAGACTGCTTTTTTTAGTGTAAAAGGGAAGCGGTGAGCTCGTTGGATTTCGTGCTCCCAACACCACTTGGTCAGATCAGGAAAGGCCCCCCTGAGAAGATTTATGATGTAGCGCCAAGGATCTTCCCCCTCCACTCCCTCCGGAATCCCAAGAAGGCGGAGGTTATTTCGGAGTTGCCTATTTTCATATTCTTCCAATTTCCACATGACGTCCGTCATTTGATCCCCCTGAGCGGAGCATTGGCTATTGAGTGTTACGACTTCCGATTCAAGACTTTCTGTTCGGCCTTCCACCATGGTCACTCTTTCACAAATGTCAGAGCAGGTTTTGTTAATTTTACGAAGACCCCCCCTGTAATCTTTTAGCAGCACATTTAGCCTGCTGGCTGTCTACCCTGGCTTCTTCCTGAAATTGTTTAATTGAGGACAGTATGGCAGCCAAAGAAGGTTCAGCAATTTGACCTTGTAGGGCACAGGCCATTTTTGTAGGTTTGCCGTTGGAGGAGAAAGAGAGGTGAGACCCAGAGTAGTCCCATTTCAGCTGATCTCTCTTATCCATCTTCTTCCCCCTACTTTTCGCCCCCTGGTGCTTCTGTTTTTGAACCGTGCTTCTCCCTTTTGAGGCATTACTGAAGTTAGACTCAGAGAGGTCGCAGTCACTGGAAGAAGAAGAGCTTAATTCGGCCGGAGAGTTTGAACCATCTGAGACAGAGAAAAAGTGCTCTCCAGGGGGATCTGGAGAGCCAGGATTTGGTGGCCATTGAGCACTAGTACAAACACTAACTCAATTTCTAACAGTAAGGCAAATATATCAGTGAATTAATGTTGCTCCCCAAGCCTCAGTAGTGGTTCAAGGAAGTCTTTAGCTTTAAAAGTCAGATTGTTGAAAAGGTGTCCCATTCTCAATAAAATTCTTAGAGATGCAGCCTCCTTGCCTCATCCAAACCAGAGCCTCAAGGAAGCTTAACCACATTCAATATCCAACTGGCAGGGCAATAGGGGGCACGTTGTGTCAACAAATCTCTTTAAACCCATAGTGAAAATTAGGACCTAAGTCAAATCCACTAATGCATGACAGGGAGCGAGACTTATGCCCTAGTCAGCCCTGATTAATTTGTAGCTTTCCATACCTCATGGGGGAGTTGAGAGAGGTTGTCAAAATTGTGGGCAGTCCCATAATAATTATAATAAACTGTAATCCTAACACCGCTCATGAATCAGGATTGTATATTGGTTTCTAAAATTACTCTTGGCCGCCAACACCCTAAGCCAATCAAGTTAGGAGTGACATCCATGTAAAATAAAAGTCCACATCATACAGAAGGTTAATAAACATGCACACTAGTTTAGCCTTTATGAACATTTTGGACTGCAAAATTCCAACCAATAACAATCGAATGATTCTCTTCTCTGCCTATTGTTGCAATAATTACAGCAAGGACACAAGGTTTACATCTCTTTGGCAGGTCAAACCCAAGTATAGAGAGTGCACAGTTTTTTTGATAGTCCTGCAAAACTCCTTGCAACTGCATTTGCCAACATCAACAACAATTGAATCTTTATTTCGGCAATTTGGCATAAATGTACGTAGTAAATAGGTAAAAACTGTGCTATAAATCAATATTGGCATACACAAATATAAAAAACATAAAAGACAACACATTGGCAATCTAATTTCAGTACAGTATTTGTGGAATACAAGCATGAATTTATTGTAGGCATTCAGAAAATCTAAAATGATGCCCTCACTCAGTTTGTGCTATAGACCACAGTAAAACATCTAGTACACTAATTTTACATCATTAGTACTTTATCTTAGTACCAGAGTGCTCAGACTCTGCCTGGTTCTCCACATCAACAACAGATATCATGAAACTGCAAAGACTATATATTGCCGAGTATCTGATTTCAATAGTCTTAGTGCCCCTTTAAGCTCCCTAACACCCAACCTTCCGCACAATTGTGCGATCCATTTTTTTCTGCTGGGCTGAAGAATATGGCATGCTCAACCATTTTGTAAGACTTGCAAAATGAGGGCCACATCCATTCTACTGTCCTGATATTGCTTACCCACTTAGAAATGCTACAGGTTCAATTTTGTCCAAGAACTGCTCTTCTGCAAATGCTTCCTTCATCACAAGGAAGGCATCTGTTAGATAACCAAATGTGGGTTGCCCCTGCATATTTCTCACTTTATATTGACGATAATTGGATTTAATAGATAATCTGTTTGTCGCACTGGTCTCCCTATGCGCGACGCATAATCTCTCACTTCCAATCATTCTGAGGGTATTTTTCACATACTTAATCCACGGGATACTACCTGGCCCTGGAAAGTGGAGAACTTCTAGGCCTTGACAATACGAACGTAGCTCAGGGGTGGCCAAGATCCTTCTCCAATACAGGCTAGGTCTCACTCCCGTCCCGTCAGAGATGAATCTGAGGCTCGTATCTAGCCTAAGGGTGAGCAAAGGGGTATTAATAGGGAAACCCATCAGTTGGTGGATGTATTATTTTTTAACTGTCAATAGGTCAGTCACATCCCTGTGGCCCCACAGCTCCATACCATATAGGGCTGATGCTAGTACTGATGGTTAGAAATTTGGAGCGCCAGAGAGATAGAATGAAATTGGTTTCCTCAGTGCATTTTTATTATTCCCCCAGTAGATTACTCCAATTTGAGCCTACACTTTGCTATGTTAGTGTGTCAATCAAGGCTGCTCTGATAGTGTGACCCCTAGATAGTCAAAGGTATGCATATGCTCTAAAGGCTTTTTGCCTTGTGTGGTCCCTCATTATCCCCCACCCTGTTTAATCTGTATGTTACACCGATTGCCTCCTTGATCAAAGGCTTTGGTCTGTCTCTGGCGTCGTACACAGAATGAGACACGAATAATAGTTTCACTTGCGAGAAGTGAAATCTTCTCTGGTAGCATTGTCAATGAATGCATGTGCACAGTTAGCAAATGGATAGATTACAGTTGCTTGAAGCTTAACTCTACAAACCCAGAGGTCATCCAGTTCAGCAATAATACATCCATCTGGTCCCCGGACGGGTGGCCATCGGATTTGGGCCTGGCACCTATGCCAACTCACAAAGCTAAGAATCTGGAAATCTTGTTGGGCAGGGAGCTACCGTTTAAAGACCAAGTCAACAAGGTCACCTTCTTCTCCTTCCACTGGCTCAGAATTATAAAAATAAATGAAAGATTTCTCCCAGCATATCTTTTGAAAGTGGTGGTCATTGCTCTAGTTCTATGGGCTCAATATTTGCCTCCCAAAAGATCCCCTTAAGAAACTGCAAACCATTCAGAATTAGGCCGCTCAATTTCTCCACTAAATCTCCACTAAATCAAAATCAGCTAGGTCTTCCATTAGACTTTTGCATTTGTTCCTGGTCAGCCATCATATTAACTTTAAGGCACTCTGCCTAGCCTACAAAACACTCTATGGGAAAGCCCCAGCCTACTTTAAGAAAAGCCTTGTGTACCTACATACCAGGCAGAACTCTACGCTGCTGCACAGCCAAACTCATAAAGGTTGCTCCCTTCAAACTTGCCAAATGGATGGAAGAGGCTTTTCAACCAGTGATCTTCTATCATACTACCCAGGACACCATTGGCTTCCCTCTGTTCCGCACAGCGCCAAGACCCCTTCGGGCATTTGTGCATTTTATAAGTTACATCATTATTTCATTCATTCATTCTAAAGGGGTCCCTCTTAACATAGAATTAGGACTCATAGAATGAATAGGGTTTAAAACCATGTACTTGGTTTTCCCTACATTGATCTCCAGACCCCTTTGTCTGCGGAAACATTCAGAACAATCTAGCATTTTTGCAACAATATTGGTGATTGAGAGAGCACAAATTTGTCATGTGCAAACATGAGAGCGGGGACCCTAATATTTACTAAGCTGGTGCATCATTCTCAAATTGTTCCAGGTGGTCTACCAGGTCATTATTGTCTAATGTAACTACAGTGGGGGGAGGGGACACAGCATTGTCTAACTTCTCTGTTACCAGGGAATGGACCAGTCAGATCGCCCAATAGAAAGGATCTGAATTGTGCATAATTGTGTAGGTGAAGCCTGATGAGGATATCCAGAAGGTATTGAGGGATCCCTACTTCGGCTAATACCTTCCCGTGGGAGGATTTGGGTACTAAATCAAACAAAGAACAAAGGTGAATGAACATCACATAAAGTCGGCCACCCCCTGAGATGACTGTCTTCCAGAATAAGAGCTGAAGTCTGAACACTTGATCTATAGTTCTAGTGTGTTCTCGAAAACCAGTTTGAAATGGGGTTCAATATCCTATTTGAAGTCGGCCAATCCTGAAGCATGTTGATATTAATCCTGCTGAATGGCTTTTGGGAGCTATCTATGAGGCTTATAGGCCTATAGGTAATCGGAGGGGATTGTGAGCCCTTCTTGTAGATTTGCATTATTTCTGCCCCAGCCCAAGATGTGGAGGTGGGTGCGCCTTTCATGATGGCATTAAAAATCACTGTGAAGTATGAGCTCCAGATATCGATCTCATCTAGATAAAGATTACCCAGGATGTTATCGAACCCTGGTGTTTTGCTGGGTACAATTTTCTTGATAGCCTTGCTTACTTCCAGGGTTGAGATATGGGAGATCTCTGCGCATTCACTCATCACTCTGGATCTGGGTCTCCAGAGTGAATTGCTGGCCCCTCTCTCTCTACAGTTGTATACAAATAGGGGTTTCCCTAATCTTCCCGCTAGGGCATGGGCATTATATAGGTAGCAAAAGAAGGGGAATTTTAACCTGTGGGATAAATTGTCAGACTACCCAACCTATTAATTGCTCACTGATGTGGTTTATAATCCCAAAATATTATTTATTGGCCTTATTTTATAGCAAAAGTCCCAATCTACTAGGTAGGGGTGAAGAAAGTAGTGTATCTACATGCAACAAAATAAACAAGAGGTCTACTAAAAAAGACAAAAATGGACAAAGTAAGTTAAATATTACAATATAAATACATACAAAAATCCCTAAACAATGAGAAACCTCTCACTTACACATTTTTTACGTATAAATGTATGGCTGAGAATTCTGAATATCAGACTCAGTCCATATTAGAGGTGTCCATTGGTGAGACACCTATGAGAGCTCGTCCTGCCCTAAAAAAAATAATTTTCGTCTCGCATATTTATATAAGAAGATTTTAATTTTTTAGCGGACTCCTCCAAATAAATGGGTCAATGTGTTTCGGCCCTTACAGTTGGGCCTGTTCAGGGCATAGGAAGATGAGACATAGTGTCTTGCTGCTTCCAAATGATTTTCTACAAAGATATATTCTTCATGGAGGAAAGGTGTCTGCTGGGTAGAATACTGTTTATGCACACAACGTCACTTAGCCCACCATGCACCACTTCTGACCGCATCTAGAAAATGTTATCAGCACAGAAGCCAACGTCCACATCGTCCGCTGTGAGAGGCCATCTAACTTGGCTGGGCTCTCTCAGAGTACGCGTCATAACATAATGCTGGCACGTTAGCAAGTCCAAAACGCTCCAAACAACACGGGGTGAACAAATCTCTCCTCGCGGTCGGTCATCTCTGGGGATTGGTCTCGGAATATCTTCCTATGCCCTGAAGAGGCCCAACTGTAATGACCAAAATGCTTGACCACTTTAGTATTGAATCTCCTGAGGCTCCACTGATTAGAATCTTCCAACGGCGTCTTAATCCGAGTAAGTGAAGGCTGTTAGCCGAGTAACTACGGCTTTCCTTTTTGTTGCATGACTAATCGCAGTATTTATGATTTCATAGATTATGTCCGTTCGTGAGCCCTTGCATCACACGACTGCGGCAAGTTTTTATCACGGCAATTGGCACAGCTGTCTCTTTTATTTAAAATCACTTCAGACGCTTTTGTCCTTAGAAGCCCAGACTTGGCTCTCATTCCTTGGCGATCCAGGCTAAAAAATTCAATTTACATGGTGAGTCCTTAAATTCTCCCTGCCACCACAATTATCAATTCACTTCGACTGAACAGGTTGATTAAATAGCCTATCCTCCTTTCAGGTATGAATCTACCCAAAATTGCCTGAACTAATGAAAGAAATGGTGAATAACAAGGCTTATGCAGTAGCCAATACAGCGCTTGCTACAGGAGCTTAAGTGCCCCTAGGTGAACAGCTTTGAATATACTCTTTTTTTAATAGCCCCCACACATCTCTTTAATTCTCCAAATAATGCCTTTCTGTCCCAGGGAATTCCCAGTCCTGAAGAGACCCCCATATCCGTGGTAGGCAACCTTTAAGGATAGTCTTAAAAGGACTAGAAAAGAATCTGGTCCATGATCTGGAATATTCAATCGGAATCGTCAAGACATCCTTTCTTTCCAACAACCTGTCGTTTTTAAAATAAATACACTTTATGTTTTAATACAAGTTGGTTATGGTCACTTCACAGGAGTCACAATTGTCACTAATTTTCAACTACTGCTTATGAATTGTAAATACATTTTGATATGTGTGTGTTTTTGATAAAAAAACGTTTTGTAATGATGAATAAATAGATTACTCATTTAGGCTGAAGTGAGTAGAAATCAATATACTCTTCGGGCTACCTTTTTCATAATATCAAGTTATATTGCAATTAATTAACTAATTTAGGTATATGGATTGTATCATGTTCTAGATGCATTCTTCATTTATGGTTCCTTTGCAAAGGATTAAAATGTGCAGAAATGAAACAACATTGTTTCTCAAAATGAGTTCCTTGTGAACAAATGTTGCTAGCTACACATTCCTATTTTCCTCAGCAGTCCATGGAGATATATCTTCTCTTGATAAGCATTAATCTCATCTGCATGTATGGACATCTTCTGCAGATATAGCAGTCAGTATTAGTCAACAAACTGCTGATAAATCTATGGGGTTTCCCTCAACTTCCTGCCCTAGTCAGTTACCATTTTAACAACTCATGGGGTATCTCTGTACACATCAGAAGCTGGGTAAGCTTATATGTTAAAGTGTACAATGCTTCCCATAAATCAATAATGTGCAGTCATACCCATCAAGGGAGGCAACGATAGTCCTCACCTTGAATCAACATACCATCAAAATACAACACTCCTACTCCCAAGAAATGAAATGATTGAAAAGTTTATAAACCAATCTAAAAACATATGGACGGAGGATAAATTAGTTCGTAAAGATGCTGCCAACAAAGCTTTAAAGTAAAGGCTTCCCAGAGTGTTACTGAAAGCCATACTACTTGGCTTCTAGAAACAAACAATTTCCAAAATTAAATTGTTAAGGAAGTGTGTAAGTGTGGTAAACTATACACCAAGCACTTATCAAACTTGATAAAAGACTGGGGTCAACATATCTCCATTGTCTCCAATGAAAAAGAGAACAAATCTATGACCAAAGAATCGCTAAACGAGCATTGGCAATGCCAATAGGTCTGGCTTTATTGGAATGTTTAGGGTAATAAAGCATTATAAGTAAATAGCACCGGAATGGATATATATTTGTGTGGAAGCAAAGAACTTCAGAATAATATTAGTGTGGGTTACAAGGTCAGGTGGCAGTTGCACTGTTGAGACAGACGTAAAATTCCATGTAGGTTAATGACTACCCTCCTCCCATCTGTGCTGCTGCCGGACACAAACACCATAAATCTACATCTTATCCAGTTATTTAATACACTTTAATAGCATTGCAATGTCATGTGAGTGTCCCTAAACGTTCAAGCTTAGGTAGCTGGATAAATAAGCAAAATGATCACAGATGCTTTGAAGAGAAGCACCTCTTTGTGGAATAACACGTTTTCCCAATCAAAACATGTACTCCTGGCTCCCAACATGTGAGCTGAGTGAAAGCCACAAAAGTGCATCAAATGAGATAACAGGCAAGCCGTTCCCCTGGGTTCATAAGTTAATGCTGAACAACAAATATATAGTCCAAGCATGGGAGTAGCTTGGTCACTAAAATGGGGGGGGGGGGGGAGGGGAGTGCTTCAGATTTTCCAACAATCCCTCTTCATGAAATGTTAAAAAACAGTAGAGACAAGCAGGGCTCATGAGAGGGGTTGTAGGGGAAGTGTAAAGAGAGAAGAATACTGAGGGGAGGGGCACTAGTGGGAGAAAACACAGTATTCGGTAAAATAAACAACACATTTGAAGTCTTTAAAAACAGAGAGAGGGAGAGAGTGTGTATGCATTTGTGTCTGCATGTATGAAAACATTCCTTGTAATATGTGACAGACTCTTTACCATATACGACTGAAAGCACTTGTACCTAACTAATTACCAGAAAATATATGTATTAGGGGTGTAACACCTTGAACACCCCCCTGAATCTAAGCCCCTGGGTCCAAGCATCATATTAAGATCCCAGCTAATCATAACCTGCTGTTCTGTCACAGCACACCAGAGGTGTATCATTGCATCCCCAGACCGTCACATATCTACCCTCCTTATAGAACTGACATTCCATGAGTACAAGGAAGTTGCCCTTTGGAGACGAAGACAGCCTAGCCTACTGCCATCACAAAGCAAAGAGCTGATGATAAGCATCGCCGAAAATTGTCTCCGGAAGCAGTTGTATGTCCACATGTAGTCTGTTTATAGGATGTGCTTTCAACCCTCTCATATTCCACATAAGGACTTCAAAAACGGTTACTGATATCACCTATTAACTGGGTATATCTGGATCTCAAAGAGGCCCCTCATCACATTCCATCTTTTGACAGGGCCCAGCCCTATAGCAGCCCCTGCGTATCATGAAACCTTTATAATAAATGACCAACTCCCACTATCATCCACCCACCCTCAACTGGATGCATACACACAGAGAATCAGTATGACCAGCACCAAAATGCACATAATGTCTTGTGAACCACTCATGGACCAAAGAGTTAGGTCGTACCAGCGAGCCACCTCACCACCACCCCATAACAAATATCTCAGAATGACTTGGGGCCATATTTGTCAAGGGGTTGCATCACTTTTGCACCACACAACATGGTGCAAAAGCGAATCAACCCTCAAGATGCAATTTATCAAGCCTACAAGGCCACCTGACATGGCTCTGTGTGGTTTGATAAATCCAGAGTAACACAGCACAAGTTGCTGCATTGCTTTACTCTGGCCCAGGGAGGCATTCAATGGGTGGTGCGTGGGTGTTCCCACATTAAAAACATGGATGTTGACACATTCCAAGAGTTACCAACACTGCTAAATATGGGAGTGCTCCAAAATGCTATGCCTTCTCCTATTTTTATTTTCTATGTGTGCACATAGAAAGAGAGAAATTAGTCTGGTGATTGTTTTTGTGCAGGAAGGTACCCATTCCTGCACAAAACGACCCTTCTCACAAAGCAGGCACCCTTACACCATGGTGCGAGTCTGCCTACATTGGTGCTAGGCAGCAGATTTTATACCAGCACTGGAGAAGGCAAGAATGCGCTGTATTGTGTTAAATATGGTGCATTCCTTACCTTTCCCTGTATCGCAGCACAGTGCAGCAAGGTGACTTGTGATGTGATGTTAAAAGTAGCATTATGTATGGTATTATTCACACTCCTACAAAAACAGACCCATGTATAATAGGAAATGTTATTGTACATTTTCCAATTGGAGAGTTTGGTCTTTGTACCAATAGAGAGCAAAATGTCAATGAGGAAGCAATCCCAGCTAAAGACTTTACCAAAGACCTTTCAGAACAGGCATGTATTCCCAATGTGACAAAAAAATGTCGTACATGTTTACAGTAAAAAAAAGTAAGTCGTCAAAGTCACCAACTGGGTGGTCACAGTGCCAGCCAGCAGCTGATGGCAAGAGATCTTGATTTGTAATTGCTCAGGCGTCCAATAGTATAAGGGGGGAAATTATGTGACGCAAAAGAGAGTCCCAGTGGATCAGTATTATGTTTGAAACAAGAATCCTCCATTACCAACGAAATTTGAGCCATCTCAGGTTTGGATTTTTTTTGTCCGCTTCAGTAAATTATTGAAGCAGTATGTGTCTTGGAAAAAGTGTTGGAAAAACGTTTCTCAAGAAAGTGTTAGAAGGCCACCGGGTGCGGGTGTCTGATGTCCCTAAAAGCAACTTTTAATTTTAAGAAATTGTAGAAAACCAATGACTATAAGCTGGATCTTTCATTTACCAGAGCAAAAGATGTAGGGTTAACAGGTTAAAGAATGCCTTTAACATATAGAATGCCCAAGGACAAGATAGGATCTAATCTTATGGCATTATTAAACCATAAGGAGGCAAATTCAGAGCCCTTATTCTTGTGAGGAAGACACCTGTTCAGGTATTTTATAGCTAAACATGAGTCCTTAATAATCTGGAAGGAATGTGAGACTTTAAGTTGTTTAATTGTCAAGATGCTAATAAGCTAAAGAGGGTTTACCAGATCTGATTCGATATCAATCCACGCTGGATGATTTATAGTTTTTGGGTGAAGCCACAAGATGGTTTGTTTGGCCAGAAATGCTATTTGATCATTCTTAAAATTAGGTAGGTATAAGTCACCCTGATATGTATTTGTTTGCAATTTCCATTATGAAATACTCGCTATCTTACCCCTCAATATAAAAGAAGATAATATTGCAATGACCAATTTATGGAAAAAAGTGGAAAGGCTGGCTGGAAACATGCTTAATAAATTTTTATTTTTTTTGTCCTCATCTCACCATATAGCGTCTGCAAATATAAGCGAGAAACCATCCTTCCATCGAGGGCACCCCAGACTTCTGCTATTGCATTGGCTGTAGGCCTAACCAGGCCAGCTTCTTCGTATGAAACTTGGTGCAATCATTGGACTTAGGGGCATTAGATCAGTCTCAATTCTTTGCCCAATACTAAGAGCTGTGACCAGATGTTACACCATTATCATTCAAATGTCCCAAGTTCAAGCGAGCAATACCCAGTGAGGCCCTCAGCCAGTTCTCATACAGCGGGGGCTGTGAATCCTTCCATAACTTGCAAATCTCCCTCCGAGCAATAAGAATCAAATACAGAAGCAAACCTTTTTGTGTTACCAACAAGACGGTCATCAGGTTGTTATCAAAGCCAAATATTACTATAGATAGATTCAAATTGAACTTGACTTTAAAAATAGCACAAAGTGCGCATTCCTCATTCTGCCAAAACCCCTTTAAGATACCACATTCAAAAAATATATGTAGGTCATCAGCCGGTGAGAAGTCGCATCTTGGGTATTTTGAGGAGGAGAGAGGAGCACATTTAGCTATTTTCATGGGGGTATAATGCAGCCTATTAATTACGTAGAAGTGTTTTTTTTTTTTTTACAAGGCTAGTTTAACCAACTTATATAATGTCTGGAGTGAGGGTTCATACAGATCTACAGCAATGGCATCCAGGGCTGACATGTTCCAAGCTACATGCTGTGGGGGAAAATCTGTATCGTCGGCATTCTGCAGCTTCTTATACCAAAACCCAACCTCCTTTTTTATGAGATTTGTGTTCTGACACCGAAGCTCAATTTCCCAATTTCCGCCAATGGAGTCTTTCTCTGCTGTGCACCAGGAGGCCAGTTGTAAATATTTAAATCTTGAGAAAGAATATCCTATTTTTGACTTTAATACCTCCCAGGGATAAATTCCATCTGAGGATATAAGATCGGACCAGATCAGGATACCGGCATTCTTAATAGGCAGTGCAAGGCTATCCTCCAGACAAACAGGTAGCCCAGGGGAATCCCCAATAAGAGCAAATTCGGAGTAGTAGCCAATCCCCCATTTTTTTCTGACCCTATACCATACATTTAAAGCTGCTTTTAAAACTTTCAGGCGGACCTTTTCGAAGAACCTCGGCACACCAAACTTATATAAAAAACCCTCTCCACCACCCTCAAAAATAACCATTTTGTTTAGTATCTTCCCCCAACTGGATCCCCCCGCCGTGCCAAGTAGTGTCCGAATGTTTTTAAACTGAAAAGCAAAAGAATAACAAAGTATATCAGGGAGTGCAAGGCCCCCTTTCAGAAGCTTATGCCTTAATTTCTTCCATGAGAGCCTTGCAGTTTTATTAGACCAAATAAAACTGCATATCTTACTTTGGATTTTACTTATATCTCTACATGGAAAATCAAGGGGTATGGTGCTGAATAGGTAGGTCAATTTTGGTAAGATGACCATTTTTACCAAATTAACCCTGCCGTATATTGTCAGAGGCAGAGTTTTCCATCTTACAAAATGTCTCTTTAGACACCTTCTTTAGATTGATCTTCGGGATGTCATCTACGTTTTTAACTATGATTATCCCAAGGTATCTAAATTCCTTACTTATTTTACCAACCCAATTGTCAACGTTCCAACACATTATCTCTGTCTTGGAGGAGTTTGCGAGATATCCTGAGTATGAGCCAAATTCCTCCAAAAGGGCTTCCACTCTTGGAAGAGCCTCGGCTGGATTGTCAGTATACAGCAGCAAGTCGTCCGCATAGAGAGCTAACTTGCTGCTATAAAGATGGACACTAAAAGGGGCAATTATTTCATCCAATCTTATTGCTTGGGCAAGAGGCTCTATATATAGATCAAAAAGTAAGGGCGAGATGAGACAGCCCTGCCTCGTTCCCCTTGCAATATTGAAACTTGGTGTTAACATGCCATTTAACAGAATCACTGCTGAGGCACCCTGATAACAGTTAATCAGTGTCTGTATAAAAATTGAACCTAATCCCATTGTCTTTAAGATTTCCCACAGGAAGGCCCAGCGGACACGGTCGAATGCCTTAGCCGCGTCAAATGCTGCCAGCGCCAGAGGTACCGCCCGCGCCACAGCCAGATCAATACTACCGATTAACTGTAGGGTCTGTTCCTGAATATACCTCCCGGGGATAAAGCCCTTTTGGTCCATGTTTATCAGCTGCGGGACTAGCTGGACCAATCTCCCTGCCAAAATGCTCATAAAGATCTTATCATCAGCATTAAGCAGAGAGATTGGCCTATATGAATCGGCTTTAAGAGGATCTTTTCCTGGCTTTATAATAAGGACGATCGTAGCCTACTTCCAGGAGTTCGGAACTCTACCTTCTGAGCTGTAGACATAGTTAAATAATTCACACAGCCTTGGAGCCAATTCATCCTGAAGAATTATATAAACCTCACCTGGGAGAGCATCAGTCTCGGCAGCCTTGTTGTTCTTGATCTTTTTAATATGCATTTTTATTTCACACTCTGTAATGGGGGCATCTAGGGAGGCTCGACTACCCTCAGTTAAAACTGGTAATTCTTTAAGCCTCAGCCAGTTTTGGATATTCTCTGGGCTGGGTGTAATCCCTTCCCTATAGAGGTCCGAGAACAAGGAGAGGAGACATCTTTGCATATCCTCCTGTTTACATGAGGTTGCTCCACTCTCATCGATGGTTAATTCAATTATATTATTCTTGGCTTGATCTGCCCGTGTCTTCTAAGCCAAAAGAGCCCCTGCCTTTTCACCGTATTCATAGTGCTGCATGTAATGAGCTGACCACTGGGCTTTTACTTTTAGTTCCAATTTTCCCCTATATTCCTGGCGGAGGCGATCAAGATCATTGTTGACTTGTGCCAATTTTTCGGTGGATAACTGAGGGCTACTCAGTCTTTCATCTTCCAACTTTCCTATCTCTTTTTCTAATTTCTGAAATTCCAGTGACTCTTCCTTATTTTTTGAGCTGATCAGACTGAATTTGATCGCGTAAATTTGCTTTAAAAGTATCCCAGACAAAGTCTAGGGAGGTCGAACCAATATTGAGGGCAAAGTAATCTATAGTGGAAGCTTTAAGTGCACTAATTTTTTCAGCATTAGAAAGCATTGCCCTTTTCTGGGTCCACCTGGATCTAAGACTCTGTCTACCACCTACATAAGAAAAAAAGATAGGGGCATGGTCAGAAAGAATACTAGGTAGAATAGAGATATCACCAACATTCTCTAAACCCAGCCTATCAGTTAGGATATAGTCTATCCGCGAAGAGTGACCATATTTTTTGCTAAAAAAAGTAAAACCTGTTTTGTCTCCCTTCTTGGCCCTCCGAACATCAACCAGCCCAAGATCATGTATCATGTTGATCATTGCTCGGCGAATGCGTGGGGCTCCTACATGATAGCTGTGATTAGATCTGTCCCGTATGGGATTAAGAAGGACATTAAAATCTCCTCCGATAACTATTGGGGTAGTGGTTTCTGTTAATTTAGCCTGCATATTACAGATGAATGCTGGATCGTCACATTTGGGCCGTAAAATGACACTATTGTTAATTCAGTCCCCCCAATTTCAATCTGTGCTATAATCCATCTCCCAGACTGGTCCGAGGAGACTGATTTAATATTACCTTTTGCCCCTGATCTGATTATAATTGCAACCCCCCTATTATGTGCATCCTGTTCAGAGGAGCAGAGAAGCTCAATCCAACGATATTTGCCAAAGATGGTCCTACATTCCGAATGGCTCAGATGAGTCTCTTGACGGAGGCAAATCTGGACGGAAGATTGTTCAAGATACTTCAAAACCAATCTTTGCCTACATGGACATCTGATCCTGTTGGTATTCCATGAGATAAATTATATTTTATTACTCATTAAGGCAGCAGTATCTGCCCATTAAGAAGACAACGTTCAAATGTTCTAAGGATGGCTTAGTTTCTAAAACAAATTTGAGATTGAGGATTTGTTTTTGATTTTCTCCCAATGCACCCCCGCCAGTGCTCCCCCTCCCTCCCTCAACCCATCCCTGCCCCTGTGAACCCCCCTTACTTCCCTGGGAAACCCCCCTGTTCCTCGGGGCAGGAGCCCTATGGGCGGGGTCCCCTTGACGCTATCGAAAATACAATTATACAAATCATAAACCTATCCACTCTAGCAAACCCAGCGAGATGATCATAGTAATGTTTACTAGATTAAGATTGAACTCATCCCCCCCCAGTCTATACCTCACCCCAGCTCCTGATTTTATCAATGAGGGTATCTACCTCCTCAATCTGTCGCATATTATACATGTGGTTGTTCCACATAATTCGAAGCGATGCCGGGAATCTTAGTTGTACCTTAGCCCCAAGTGAATTCAGGACAGTCATTCTTTTACCCAACTCCCACTGTTTCGTTGCAGTGATGTGTGATATGTCAGACCTAATGGAAAAGGAGAATGGGTTAGAAAAGGAGTTACATTTAACCAAGCCTGCTCTCAGGGCCAGGGATAAGATTTTCTCCTTTAGAGAGTATGTAAGAAAATTTACTAAGATTTTCCTTGGCTTAGATTTTGCAGGATTCCTCTTATACGGGTCCCGATGGACTCGCTGAATATCCTGGACTAGATCAAGTTCCGGAAAGTCCTTAATAATTGTGTCTTTTAAGAGGGAAATCACAACATTTTTAATATCTCCCGCCTCCAAGTCTTCAGGAACATTTCATATTTTTAAGTAGTTTTTTCGAGCATGAATCTCAAGGCGCTCTATGTCGTCTTTCAGCTCCCTATTTTGATGGGCTAATTTGTCTATTTCCACTGAAGAGCAGTGCAGGGCTTCCTTTATTTTTGGGATTTCAAATTCCAGGACATCAGTTCTTTGTGACACTTCTTCAACTTTTTGAGCTAATGCCTCGCATAAGGATTGAATTGCGGCTTGGTTGGTTTCAGAAATAGTAAATCTTCTGCCTATTTCGTCCCTTAAAGCCATCAAGATATCCGCTAGTGATCCAGCCCCCACAGTATTGGAGGAATCCTTTTTAGATAAATCCGGTAGATCAGGAGGACCAGGAAGATCAGAAACTGAAAACGATACCACCTCCGCATCAGCCGTCACCAATGCTTGAGAAGGTTCCAGCATATTGTCTTGATTCCCTTGATTTTCTAAGACCAAGTACCTGTTAGATATATCAATGGAGGGGTGAATGACGACCGGTCGCTCAACCAGTGCACTCGCTGCGTATGTTACCCCAGATGGAGGCGGCAGCGGTGTAAAAGACAAGATGTTTTCTTGAGATGGGGGAGGAATCTGCAGATGGACTGTCTGTGCACTCGGAGATGCCATACTAGTTTTTTTGATTAATCCCTTATCTGAGGGAGTAGATAGTACTTTGTAAAAAGTCTTCAAAGAGGGAGTAACTCCCTGGAGGCGTATTCTCTGTGGTGGCTTTCCCCTTGCCCTGCCTGGCAGTGGCCCTTACCTCTGCAACTGGGGGTGAGATGCGGGTATGGATAATGGAATCAGTACCTGTATCAAATTTTGCAGTCCTATTGCGGAGAGTATACCGGCACACAGTTGGTTTGAGGCTCTGTTAAATGCTGCGGGGTGCACTGCACGGGAGACTACTCTCCTTATTTTCCATACAGCTTTGAAGACACACCCGCCGAGTAAACCAAGCCGTCTTCCTCAAACTCGCCTGAGCAACGTGGACCACACTATATACCTCCAGAACAGTCCCCGCAGGGTCTGGCAGACCCAACTCGCTCCCGCTCCAATAGGGCTCCTGAGTCACGCTTCGATTCTTATCAGCATTGAAGAAAAGACGGTCTCCTACCTCGCCCTGGCTCCCAGCCGCTCTCAATCTTGTCTGCTCACTGCTTGCAGCCCCGGCATACTCACAGGTGCTGACTCTACCATGAAGGACCTGGAACTGCAATCAGAGGATCTGCCGCCTCCACTCCCGCGCCGCACCAACAGCCCGCAGCAGCGAGAGCTCTGGTGGTGGCACACCGCCCCACGTCCCAAACACCATTCGCGACTCCAAGGGCTGACACGCGAAACACCACACGGAAGAAAAGGACAAGAGCGTGAGTGTCTCCCTTTTGATAATCCACATAAAACCCACCAGGAGAAGGGAAAGAGGTTAACAATCAATAAGAAGAGGCCAAATAGGAGAAAAAAGGTTGGGGGGGTATCCGCCGCCTATATGTATCTTAAAAAATCATTTTTCAACTTCTAAGACACTCAGCGGGTCCCATGAGAGGTCTGGTGGGCACGCATCAAGGGGAGCTCGTCCGCGGCCGTTTAGCTTCCGGCCGCCATGTCCCCCCTCCTTGTGACACAGGCAAAACATTTTTTATTTATGGAGAAAGTATCTTTTTAACCGTTTAAACCTGACCCACTGTGTGATACATTTTTGGGACCATGTATCACTTAGCTTTTTGATTTTGGCCAGTAAAGTTTCCTCTATATGGATAATGGTAGCTTCTACTGAGTCTTCAAATTCAAGACCAAGATATTTCAATCTAATCGGTTGCCATTTGGTATTAGATTTGGTGGCTATATGAGGTTGATGAAAGACATTTAAAGGGAAAATTTCAGTTTTTTCTTTGTTTAAAGAGTATCCCAAGACATCAGCGTAAGTTGCAATGATCTTAATAAATTTCACAATAGCTGTGTCTGCTTCGGTTGAAAAGATCAAAATATTGTCAGAATAGCCCGTCAATTTTAGGGACCACTCTTGAAAGGGATACCTTTAACTTTATCGTTAATCCTGATGGAGAGGAGGAGCAGTTCAATAGAAAGAAAGAAAAAGAGAGGGGGCAAAGGGCATCCTTGTCTGGTACCCTGTGACAAACAAAATGTATCTGATAATTGACCATTAAGTTATATGCTCACCAATGGCTTCTGAAAAAACTGCCATGGCCATCTATATAAAACGATTACCTAAATTGAACTTCTCTGGTGCTGTCCTTAGGAAAGTCCAAGAGACCTTATTAAAGTCCTTCTCTGCATCTGAGGCCATAGCCACAGTGGGAGAAAGAATTTGTTTAGGTTTCTCGATCACATGGCAAAAAGTTCTGATATTGTCAGCCACCAGTCTCCCCTTAACAATACCAGTCTGTTAGGGAACATTTTCTAGTCTCAGAGACAGAATTTAGTGTATATTTTGTAGTCGGTATTAAGTACAGAAATAGGGCAGAAATGTTTAATCTCTTTTGCGTCTTAACTATCTTTTGGTATCACCACTATATGGTGCTCCGAAGTAGAACCTTCGCCTCTCGTTTCAAAGGTACTGAAAAGATCAGACAAATTGGGTAATAATATGTGTTGGAAGCTCTGATAAAAAGAGATGGGGAAGCCATCTGGTATCGGAGCCTTTTTCGTTTTAAGAAAGTTAATAGCTTTAGTAGTTTTGTCTTGTGTGTTTGGTTTGTTAAGAGCTTCTACATCTCTCTCTGTGAGTCTAGGAAGCCAAATGGATTCCAGAAAAGCTCTACACACCTTCAAATGAGTTGTATTCCCAGTCTGAGGGGGGTTTTAGCTAATTGTAACAATCCTAAAAAGCTCCTACTATTTTTGATTGATCTATTTGTATCATACCACAACCATCTCTAATAGCTGGGGTATTAATACAATATTTTGCATCATTAATAGTTACTGTGAGGAGTCTACCCGCTTTATTAATTTCCAGAAGATTTGTAGCTTTAGTTTTGGAAAACCATATATGAGCCCTTTCACTTAAGATTTTGTTATATTTATATATAAGTTATTTAATTTTGGATGCAGGGGTACGTAGTTAATATTCTATCTTTTTCCAAGATGACGATTTGCTTCTCTAAAAGATTGAGCTTTGCATTTAGCCCTTTAGTCCTAATGGACATAATGCCAATTGTCTGTCTCCCACCTGATAGTCCTTTCATAGCGTCCCATATAGTCCCAATACCGATACCCTTGATGTCATTGGGCTAAAGATTCAGCAATTTGGTCTTTAGAATCTTGATCGGAGAGTATATTGTCATTGCATCTCCATGAATAGGATTTAGGTTCTGATATGGATAGATTAAATGCTTAGTGTTATACATGCATGGCCCGAACTGAGGATCAGCTCAATACTGGGAACAGTGGTTGAGTGAACTAAGTTTTTACTAAGAAAGAAATAGTCAATTCTAGACAGGGTGTTGTGAGTGTGTGAGTAATAGGTGAAGATGTACATTAGCAGATAGACGGTTTCAAGAAAAGGATAACATGGATCAGAGGATCATTGTGGTACTTTTGTAAGGAGCAAGAATGATGGTGACTGGAGATTAGAAGCAGGAGACAGAGTGAGCACTGAGACGGGGAGGAAACATTGGAGAGAGCTGAGAAGTGAAGCAGGGGGATGGTGCACAGAGACCAAGGGAAGAGAGGGAGGTGAAAGCAGAGGAGAATGGAGGAGTGTAAAAGGAGGACCTTAGAGAAGGTGGACTGCACATACACATACACATACAGCAAATTAATTCTCAGGAGCAACAAAGTTGACACCTAGAGAGAGACGCTGAGCCTGCTGCAGAAGCAGACTCACTTTAAGGGAATGGCCTAAGACAGGCATTTGAGGAGCAGTGGGCACACAGTTAACATTTCCTTTATTAATTTACTTGATTACCCGCCTACAGGACAGAATATACTTCCCAGGCAGGGCCAGTAACAAGTAACAGACCACTCAGGGTGAATGTGCACAAAGTTATGTCTGAACAACATATAGGTTCTGCTAATATTAGTGGTGAAGTGTTGGGAGTTCCTAACGCTTAACTAGAATCCCTAGTGGAAGAACCAAACAGCACCTATATATGCTTGGGAACATATTTTGAACTATTTGAGACTTTCATAGGTGAACTTAATAAATACTGCTTCTAATCAATAACTTCTATTTCTAGCCTCAAACTAAGAGAGTCATTAGGATAGTGGGTGGATCGCCACCCGGCAGTGGCGATCCGCGTGCCATCCCGACCTGTTTTACCCCTGCCATGCTATCATGGCGGGGTATCGCGGCGGACGCAAAGTGCGTCTGCCGCTTTTCCGCTGGTCGGCAATCATTCCGATTGCCGGCCAGCGGAACTGGGGCACAATGTGGTGGCATTGCCTAGAAGACACCGCCATCCATATTATGATGTATGGTTATAAAGGCCTTTCCATGGCGGCGATGCCGCCATGGAAAGGCTGACGGGGATGTGCTTTGGGGGCCTGTTGCGGGCCCCCAGGGGGTTTGGGGGCTTGGAGGGTGCACTTGGGGGGTACCCATGGTACCCCCCTGCAGTTCCATGCACAAGGTGGCAGGCAGCGCGGTGTGCCTGCCACGTTGTGCATGCGAATGCACAACATGTTAGCAGCACCTGCCGCAATGTCAAATATGTGGAATGCGACCACCAGGGTGGCGGTCGCATCCTAATCAGAGGTGCAGGATCACCACACGTCTGGAAGCCGGTCCCAGCACCGCGAGGATGGCGGGCAGACTAAAGTCCGCCCGCCATCCTAATAGGCCCTTAGTGCCCATCTACCCGCCAAGGAGATCTTGAAGAATCAAACCTATGAAAGATTGAGGTCTGAATCTTGTTAATTATCCCTATTTGTGCATGGAAAGAGTTTCCAATCTTGAATGTCTAAAGGTAAAGGATCTCCCACCACTGTAAGATTTTAAGAACAAACAGATACTGGAAAAACGACCAAATCTGGATTATAGGTTCATCCTTTAATGATAGACTTTAAGCTTACATTGAAGGAGATCTGGATCAACTAATACGCAATAGAAAGAGTCTTAAAACACATAAATTGAATGCCAGGACAAAACGTGGAGGAAATGTAGGAAAGAGGATTATTAGTAGGTAGGGCAGTAATGATACTACAATCACTAATAGGTCCTGTCAAGACTCAATAAATTAACCCTTGCTCAAACCTTGGTAGCTTAGAAAGAATTTCATATTACCAAAACAGCAAATAAGTAAATGACAAAACATAATAAAAATCCAACACCAATTTATAGGGATAGAGACTATTTTTATCTTTCAAATTACACCAAATGACAGCATTCCAGTGTAGGGAACTGAAGATATGAATTTTTAAAGAATAAATAAAAAATTGAGAATTTTAGTGCTAAAAAGCTTAAAGCACCAGCCACGCTTATCTGTTCGCGCTCGCCTAGGAAAAAGTCAAAGTTTTAGGCTGACTGTGATAGAGCTTAGGTTGAGGGCTTGGTCCCGGTCAAAGGTTTACCTTCGGACATAGCCTTTTTCTTGTAGCTGAATGCAGTATCGGGAGTTCAATATGAATACTGTGGCCTGCTGCAGCACTATGCCTCGGTGATCCTCTGGAAGTCTTTGTCCTAGATGGCAAGGAGCTCTGGAGATTTCAGCAGGACAAACCAGTGTGGTTTGTCAGGCCAAATTCAAGTCAACAATGGCGACTTGTCTCTCAAAATCAAGCTGGTCTCCTCTTGAAGCTTTTCATCAAAATGTTGTAGAAAGTTTCAACATTTTCAGATCTTGTTCCTTATTGGTTCCTTTAGGGAGAGAAGTGTCCAGTAACACCAGCCAAGAGTTCAGAGACTCAGGATTGCCTATTGGGTGCTAGGACTCAATCTCTCACAGTGCATCTGTTCAATCCAGGAAATCCAGTTGTAGCTGGTCAGCCAGGGTAGTCCTCTCTTTGACTGCTGCAGGTGCTTCTCCCAGCATTTTCTACCTGTTGCTGATCAGGAAGCCCACTCATGTATTTGAATAAGGCACAATCTTTTCCTCGTGGAGCCTTGTGAGTGCAGCAGATGCAAGTCTCCTGAATGCAAGCCTTCCATGGTGTAGTCCAATGGTCCAGCAGGACAGTCCTTTTTCTTAAATTCCAGGCAGTGTTCTAAGGAGCTCCTGTAGCTCTTCCATATTTGTTCTCTATTCTGGGCTAACAAGAGGGGGGAAATATACAAAGGAGGGACAAGGAGAGCTTGAAGGTCCATCATAAATGCTCTAATTAGTAAATAAGTAACAACAAGGGGTATGCAGTTCCTAAAGAAATGAAGAAAAAAATAAGATTTCAACTGCTATGGCAAGAAACATGTCGACCAACCTTTGCACTATTTTATGAACTGATACAGATTATCACTTCGGGTTACAGCCATAACCTTTGTGATTAACTTAGACAATGGAACCCAATAAATAAAAATATTATTAGGGTACTCCTTAGCCTATTTTAACTCACTCACTTCTACAACAAGCTACACCTGAGAACTCCTACACGTATACCTTGCTTCACATACAGCAAAATGCAAAAGATCTTCGGCAAAGAGTCCCTTTGTGGGTGCCCGTAATGCACTGCAGTACCAGCCCTACAAGGAGCATGCCCTATGGTGAAGCATGACACCCATCTGGATTTGTGATAGCTCTTACCCCTGAGCATTCAGCTGCCTCCCATCTGAGTCCTCAGGTCTGATGCACCAACGTGTTCTTGTTCTTTTTCTTCACTTCTTTAGGAACTGCATACCCCTTGTTGTTACTAAGAAGGGGGGGGACCCCATCCAATAGGGGTGAAGTTACCTCCCTCTGCTATCACTGCTTCCTGCAAAGTGTGGCAATTTGTATCCCAGAATGCAGTGTTTTAACAAAAATCTAAATGGCGCAGGTATCTCCTTGGTTTGTGTGTCTGGGTAACCCAACCCAAAGATGTGGCTACCAACTCACTACACACCCCTTCCAGCCCCTCACCTAGTCTGATTAGGCAGGCTCCCATCTGGCTGGGGAATAAGGACTCAGGGCCTGGCCTGGGTCCTGTGACATCTGTTCTCCTTCCTTTGAAGTCCAGTGTATCTCTCCAGTCCACTTCCTCTCCCTGGCTTTTCCAGGAAGCTAATCTCCTCCCAATAAATGGTTGTATTTTTGCTGCCCCAGGCCTCTTCGCACCTATCTAGGCAGCAGCTTAGCTCAGGCTGTAAAAGGCTGACCAATCAGAAGAGGCTACTACAGGGCAGCTTTATGTAACTATAGGATAGTTAGTTCTAAAACTACTTTCCTGTAATAATTATAATAAATTTGACTTTGGCAAAGTGTTGGATTTATTGTAACCATTATTTTGATATCTTGAATGGTATGTCTAGCTAGCTCCAAATAAAAGTTAGACTTTATTAAGTGTAATAAAGTTTTGCCATGTTAACCTATGGGGCTAGCAGCATTACAGTATAGAAACACTTATTTTGCTGTTTTACCCTACCAGGGCATTTAAAACATACTTTATATTGCCTCTGCCTTTATAAAAATGTGCCCTACCCCTGGGGCTCCTAGGAAAGACTTTAGAGATGATGTATGAGTAATAAAAAGGTAGTTTTGGACTTTGAAATAGAGACATTTTAAGGCATGGGCAAAGTGGGCTCTGGCCATACTTTGCCCCAGACTTTCAGAAAGAGCCAGCTCTGTTCTGCAGAGTCATGTGCTTATGACCTTGAATAATTTTTAAACAGATTGTTTTAAATATCATTTTTCTTCAATGTATTGTTAATGTGAGTATGTGTGGGAATCTCTGACAGACAATTATGTTTCAAGTAACATCCATACAAAGGTTTCTATTAGATAAAACAGGACCTCACATGGGAGGGTGTCACAGAGATTATTTGCAGTAATATTAGTGAGCTGCTGCTATGTTACAATATTGAAAACACACATCACGTTCTATGAATATTAGATGCAAACACATTAAGAAACTGGACAAGTGTGTCTGTGCGCTTTCAGTGACCTGGTCAAAGAGGGCATGAAAGAGCTGAAATTGGATCATAAATTCATAGCTGTTCCAAATATTTTTGGCCCAGGGCCCCCAAAATCCTTAAGATGTCCCTGCTTTGGAAGTACTTTTAGTTCAAAAGTCGAACTTGGACATAGTTGGACAGGCTTGTCTTTAAAATGACACCAGATACCACAGCAGTGAAAAATTAAATGCATCAAGTCAACTGGGGTCTCTAAACCTACATGCCCTACCATATACTAGGGAGCAACAAGTAGGTTGTCTTGGCCAATTAGAATTATACCAATTAGAGGACCTTCAGAGGACAGAGCACCGGCCCTGGTCCTGGTCAACAGATCCCAGGGCCCTTTCAGAGTTAGTAACCACCAGCTTCAGTCAAACAGGCTTAGGCAAAGCCAATAGGTCTCGCCTATACAAGAGCTATTGACTTTCAGCAATGGATTTTTGTCATGCTGTACACCAGTGTGGCTACGAGTTAGAGTAGAGTGTCATAGACTGAAGTAGGGGGAGTAGAGTTCAGGGGTTCAGTGGCAGAGAATGCAGTATCATAGAGTGCAGTGGAGTAGAGTGGAGTGGAGTGGAGTGGAGTGGCATGGAGTGGAATGGAATAGGGTGGAATGGGTTAGAATGGATTGAGGTAGTGGGGTGGATTGGATTGGGGTAGAGTCGGTAAAATTGAGTGAAGTGGGGTGGATTCGAGACGGTGGGCTGGATGTGATGGATTGGATTGGAGTGGGGTAGATTGAAATGGGGTGAGGTAGATTGAGTGGGGGGATTAGATTGGTTTGGGGTGGGTTGGATTGGATTGGATTGGGGTGTGGTGGTTTGGTTTGGTGTGGGGTAACTAGAGTTGAGTGGTGGGGGTGGATTGGACTGGACTGGAGGGGTGGATTGGAATGGGGTGGAACTACTTGTAGTGGAGTGGATTGAATTTGAGTGGGGTGAGGTGAGGTGGATTGGACTGGAGTCGGGTAGAGTGGATTGGAGTGGGGTGGATTGGAGTGTTGTGGGCTGGATGGATTGGATTGAGGGCTGGACTGAACTGGGATTGGGGTGGATTGTAATGGGATAGAGTGGGGAGGATTGGAGTCAACTGGAATGGATTGGACTGCAGTGGAGTGGGGTGCATTGGAGTGGGGTGACCTGAATGGGGTAGATTAGTTTGGAGTGGGGTAAATTGAAATTGGGTGGGATGGATTGGGTTGGGTGGACTGGAGTGGGGTGGACTTGAGTGGGGTGTGAAAAATTGGTATGGTATGGGCTGGGGTGGTGACTTGAGTGTGGTGGATTGGATTGGCTTGAGGTGAGTGGTTTGGATTGGAGTGGGATGGACTAGATTGGTCTGGGGTGGATTGGATTGAGTGGGGTGGATTGGATTGAGTGTGGTGGATTTGTGTTGGGTGAGTTAGGGCAGAGTGGCATGGATTGGAGTGGCTCAGATTGGAGTGGGGTGGATTGGGATGCACTGGGGATTATTTGTTAAAAAATAATATCAGAAATTACACATAGGAAAGAAACAATGTCACTTTGAAATAAAAAAATCCTCATCTTTTGAGAACATCGCCCATGAGTAAAAACAAAAGAAAACATGAGTGCCAAGTGATAAGAGAAGACTTGGCAAAATAAAAGAAAGTTTAGTACAGAATATACATCTTTGCGATTTTGTTTGTCCTGCTAGGCACGCTTTTGCCAGTCACATGCCTTCTGTTTGCAGAGCACTAAAAGTTAAACGGAAAAAAAATAGTAGCTCAATCATGTCGGGAGCAGCGGATAGGCGCTGATTAAGTTGAATCAATCAGTGCTTGGTCCCTGCTCCATAGAGAGGAACAGAAATAATGTTAGGCCTGCCTTGACTAATTACTAGGCTGTAAAGAAAAGTGCCACGCAAGCCAATAAATGGTAAGAAACGCCCAGGTTCCAAGCCCTTTTGCTAACAATATTGTCTTGTAAGCGAGACACATGAATTAGTACATGCTCTTGCCGGCTCAACCCTAAAAATGTGGGTGATCAGGGCAAAAAAGATGAGTTTCCCACAGGGAGCAGGTGGTCTACTCATATGATCACAGCTGTAAAGTTGTTTAGAAGTCCACTGTAAATTTGTTTATACTTACATTTACTACATATTAAAAGGTCCAAATATAGAGATCATTATGTATTCTGTATTTCTGGACACTGAAGCAATTGGGGCTTGCATCCAGTGCCACAAGCCTGTGTATGAAAGGTATGGTTTTATGTACTCATGATTTAGAAGGTGCCTCTAGCCACTTTGTTAAGCTGTCATTGGAGAGAGACCTTGGAATAACAACTCTAAAGTACTTCACTTCACTCAAAAGGGTTGGTGGTTGTCTGAGGTCTCGAGTCCAAGCACCGTGAGGGTCGTCATAGTTAGATCAGGCTTCTCAGGTGAGACTCTCCGTCTTAAAATATTTGAATCCATTGCTTGATTGCCTCTGTCGTGTTCAGGCCAGAATTTTTTTCAAGCTTTAGAAAGAAGTGTTACTGGTGTAATTGTTGCATGTCAAGTTGACCGAGTTGATGACCTCAATTGGGGTATTTATGTGTTTTATTTCTTTGTTATTTTCTATAGTGACATTGCATTAATTGGTATTAAAGTGTTTGACACAGAGCTGGACTTACATGTGCAAACTATGTTTACAAGAACAACATTCTGACAGGCAGCCTTAAAAGGAGCATGGTAAGGAAGGTAAAGACAATAGAAGGTTGAGATCAGGTAAGGTGAGAGAGCAGTTAACAGAGCAATCTGAGTAGACCTTGGGTGGGAAGGTAAGGGGCAGTGCTTAACTTATGAAGGTATTTGAATGCAAATAGGGCAACCCAGTAATCTTCCAGGGGACCGGGCATGAACTATAAGTACTACAATGGAACTAATACCAACACTGGGTAGACTTTATTTTTTTCATCCTATTGTGCTTTTCTCTCTCTTGCTCTGCATCAAAGTTTTCTGAGGAAAGAGGAACATCAGACCTTAGAAATGAGTGCTGGTGGGTCCCACCTGCAACCACCGGCTTAAATTAGGCACTGGTAAGTAGATGGGGAAGACCGGCAGTGGAGAGGGAGATAGGGCTCATTCCCGGTTATGGATAGCTAACATCAGTTTCATGGCAAAGATACCCATGTGGAGGCTTGCCATCTAGAAAATGTCTGGGGTCTGTGAGAAGTTGGCCTGGTATATGCTGTCCACTAGTTATAGTGGGCACCTTGCACCAGTCCAAACAACCCCTTATTGATGATAGGTTAAAGACAACCTTTATTGCAAGCTATCCTAGTGGTAGCTATGGAGAGCAGCCTTCAGGCTAAATCTTGAAGGAATGTAAAGCAGCTTGTTTTACCAGTCTATAATCTCTTGAATGGCTAAATGAAAGGCAACCACACCAGGTATATATATCTAAATATATGTATTTATTTCTAAACACACCCTACTAGTCTCTTTATGAGGCTAGAGGTCCAAACACATAAGTTACACTTCAAATATTACAGTAAAATAGCACAAATACACGTTAGGCCGTAGGGGCGAGCCAAACCATATACTAAAATAGTGGTATAAGAATCACAACATAACTAGACACAAGGCCTAGAGCCTGTAGAATCACTGTGACCCCAAGGAACCACCCAAGGTAGTGACACAGGGGACCCACGGGGGCCGTGTGCAGTGTGAGAACACAGCCGCGAGCTCCCATTAGCTTCCATGGGGAAAGTCGCAGTTAGATTTTTTAAGATTAGGGACACTTAGAGATGAACTAGGACCAAACCCTTTGGACTTAGGAGGTTCTAGGGCCAGCACCCAAGGGATCACCGGAGTACTCGAGTTACCTCACCCAGGGGAGCCGGGTGCATAGGTGTCAAATGGTGCCGGGTCGCGTCGTCGTTTTCTATGGGTGCTGGCGAAGGAGTGCTGCTGCCGGGAAGATGCGAAGTGTCCGAAGAGATCCAAGCCTGGATCAAAGATGAGAAGAACCTGAAAGCAGAGGGAACAGAGTCTGGGTCACTAGCCAGTGACCAGGGGCACTATAGGCAAATGCCCACCGATGTCGGGTGATTTAATTTCAGGTGAAAAAGGTGAAGTTTGACTCTTCAGCCACGAGGATGGCGTCAAGGACAACCAGGAGCTGGATTCGAGATGTCCCACGAAGGATGTCGAGTGCTGCAGCATTGGTGCCCGGATTGGACAAAACAAGCCTTGGCAACAGCAACCCATGCAGAAAGGAGAAAGATGCTTGGGTGCAGACCAGCAAGTTCTGAGGGACTCACTGTGCCGTGGGGTGTCAGGGCACTTTTGGAGCAACCAGGGAAGCCCAAGGAAAATCAAAGTTGCCTTCGCAGGGACCCACCAGTGGACGGACCACGGATCACAAAGGAGCCTCGAGCTGAAATGCAAGAAGCAAGCTCACGGAACACTCGAGGAGTGTAGGCCCAAAATCTTTGGTGCAGATGGTGCTCAGGGCGTGGGCTACAAGTAACCCAAAGCATGACTTTGAGAGATGTCGGGAAGTCAATGCACTTGCAAATGTGCACGGTCACCAGGCGTTCCAGTTCCACGTTACTCACGAGGGCTGCAGGTCTCAGCTGTGCTGGAGACTCGGTTCGGCCTCTAAGAAGTCTGGAAATCCTCTTCCTGGGCTGTAGATGCTTCCGAGTCCATCGGGAGCTTCGTAGATGCAGGCTGGCAAATTGCTTCGTTGGTGCCTGCCAAGCAGGGGAGTCACTCCTTGACCCCAAGAGAGATTTCTTCAGTCCTCTAGTCTTGAGTAGAGCATCAAAGTTCCAGGATTCAGTTGCAGAGTTTCATCCAGGGATATCTAAAGTCCTGTTGCCAGGGGTTCCTTATTTATACCTAAGAAAGGGTTGGACTAACTCTGGGGACCCACCTATGGGAGGGTTTGGAAAGAGGGGTGGCTACATCCATTTCCTTTGTCCAGTTTCGTACCAGAGCAGGGGCTGGTAGCCCCTGAACCAGTTTGAGCTGGACTATGCATAGGGACACCAAATGTGCCCCCAGTGCAGGACTTCAAAGCACTCTCAGAGTGCACCCACCCAGCCCCAATACACATCAGCCTGTCTAGGAGGTGGTTACACCTCCCTGTGACAGGAAACCTATTGTCCAGGCCTCCCCTGCCGGAGTTTCGGTCAGCAGCAGGAGGCCAGACTCGTGTCTGTGGCTGCAGCATCCATTTTGTGATGCCAGGTCTCAGTTAAGTTGGTACCGGGTATACAGGTGTTGTCATGTCTTTCCCTCTAGAAGGGTGGGATCCTACTCCCACACCAGTTACTGGTGTAGGGGTATGATTACAAGGTGTTTGACACCAAACACGACATGTTTCCGTGCAGCCAGCCCAAAGTTAGCATTTACCGTTGGGTTATAATGCACTTAAGAGTATATGGTCACGCTGCACCACTGACAACCCTGGAAAAGAGATTCCGAAGGCTGCAGAGGGGCTCAGCTCATGCCTGGGCACCCTCTCACATATAGCCAAGCACCCTGCCTACAGGATTGATAAGGCCTGCCATAGGGGTGACTGATAGGTTTCTATGTGCAGTGATAGGTGAGGTATAGGGTACCTATACCTCAGTAAGGGGTGCATGCACCACCTCACCCAGGCTGCAGTAGCAGACCTGTGGTGTCATTTTGGAGGTCTTTCCAGGGGTGGCATAATACATGCTCCAGCCCCTGGTAGGCCTCTGGGTTACCTATGCCCTGTGTACATAGTATACATATACTAGGGACTCACAAGGGAACCCCAGAATCCAATCTAGAGTGTACCTAAAGTACATTGAATCAATTTAGAGAGGAAGCAGCTAGTCTGTGGTCCTGAATAGCAGGGCCCCTAGCCAGACTAAAGTCGAAAAACAGTGTTACAGCAGCAAAAAGTGGGGGTAACCATAAGAGGCAGATCCTACTCTCCTACATAATCCCCCCCCCCCAAACGCAGGGACATTAAACTAACCTTGACCAGTTGAGTCTTCATGTTCTAAGTGGAAATATCTGGAGAGTCCATCCACATTGGCATGGTTACTCCCAGGTCTATGTTCCACTGTATAGTCCATCCCCTGTAGGGAAATGGACCACCTTAAAAGTTTGGGGTTTTCACCCTTCATCTGTTTTAGCCATAAGAGAGGCTTATGGTCTGTCTGAACAATGAAGTGAGTACCAAACAAGTATGGACTCAACTTCTTCGGAGCCCAAACCACAGCAAAGGCCTCCCTCTCAATGGCTGACCAACGTTTCTCTCTGGGGTCAGCCTTCTGCTTATGAAAGCTACTGGCTGATCCTGACCTTCATCATTCAACTGTAACAGTACAGCCCCTAACCCCAACTCAGATGCATCTGTTTGCACAATAAACTTTTTTGAGTAATTAGGACTCTGCAGAATGGGAGCAGTGCACATAGCCTGCTTCAGGTCATCAAATGTCTTTTGACAGCTAGCTGTCCACTGAATCTTTTTTGGGCATTTTCTTGGAAGTAAGGCGATTCAATGGAGTCACAATGGATCCATAACCTTTTACAAATCTTCTGTAATACCCAGTCAGGCCTAGGAAGGCTCTCACCTGAGTCTGGGTAGTTGGAGCAACCCAGTCTATTATGGTCTGGATTTTGCTCTGTAGTGGTTGAACCTGGCCTCCACCTACAAGGTGGTCCAGGTACACAACCTGACTCTGCCCTATCTGGCACTTGGTAGCCTTGATAGTGAAGCCTGCTTTTTGCAGGACCTCCAAAACATTCCTCAGGTGGACCAGGTGGAGCTAAAGACAGCAATATCATCTAGATATGCTGCACTATAGTCTTCCAAGCCAGTCAGGACTTGATTCACCAACCTTTGGAAAGTGGCAGGTGCATTCTTCAAACCAAAGGGCATTACCACAGATTGATAGTGCCCACTAGGGGTAGAGAATGCTGTCTTTGGCTTTGCATCATCAGCTAGTCTGATCTGCCGGTAGCCAGCTGTCAAGTCAAATGTGCTTAGAAACTTGGCTGAGTCCAAAGTATCTTTTAGCTCATCTGCCCTTGGGATGGGATGGGCATCAGTCCTAGTGACTGCATTGAGACCCTTGTAGTCACACAAAACCTCATCTCTCTCTTGCCATCTTTGGTGTGAGGTTTAGGCGCACAAACTACTGGACTAGCCTAAGGGCTATCTGAGGGTTCAATGACTCACAAATCCAACATCTTTTGGACTTCTGCCCTCATACAGTCCCTGACATAATCAGGTTGCCTGTAGATCGTATTCTTCACAGGCAGACTGTCCCCAGTGTCTACTTCATGAGTGCACCAGGTGGTCTGACTTGGAGTCAGAGAAAAACATATGTCTAAACTGGCTGAGAAGTTTTCTGCAGTCAGTTTGTTGCTACACAGTGAGGCTGCCTGCCAAGGCTACACCATCTACTGATCCATCATAAGGGTTCTGAGAGAGCAGGTCAGGGAGTGGGTCACTCTCTTCCTCCTGTCCCTCGTCTGTAGCCATGAGCAAGCCCATGCCTGCCCTGTCAACATATGGTTTTAGTCTGTTGACATGAAGTACCCTATGGGAACTCCTAGGGGTTCCAAGGTCCACCAAGTAGGTGACCTCCCCTTTCTGTTCAACAATTGTAAGGGGGCCACTCCATTTGTCCTGGAGGGCTGCTGGGGTCACAGGCTCCAACACCCACACTTTCTGTCCTGGCTGGTAAACAGTGAGCACAGCCTTTTGCTCATGCCATACCTTTTGTAATTACTGGCTAGCCTCAAGGTTTTTAGTTGCCTTTTTCATATACTCAGCCATCCTGGAGCGGAGACCAAGTACATAGTCCACTATGTCCTGTTTAGGGGATTTGAGAGGTAACTCCCATCCCTCCTTCACCAGACACAAAGGACCCCTAACAGGATGGCCAAACAAAAGTTTAAAAGGGCTGTAACCAACCCCCTTTTGAGGCACCTCCCTGTAGGCAAATAAAAGGCAGGGCAAAAGGATGTCCCATCTGTGCCTAAGCTTCTCTGTGAGACCTTTGATCATGCCCTTTAAGCTTTTGTTGAACCTTTCAACTAAACCATTGCATTGTGGGTGATAGGGTATAGTGAATTTGTAATTCACTCCACACTCCTTCCACATTGCAGTCAAGTAACTTGACATGAAGTTTGGCTCTCTGTCAGATACTACCTCCTTAGGGAAGCCCACTCTTGAGAAAATTCCCAGGAGGGCCCTAGCCACCACAGGGGCTGTAGTGGTCCTAAGGGGAATGGCTTCTGGGTACCTAGCACCACCACCAGGATAAATCTGTGCCCAGATACTGTTTGAGGATCCATGGGACCAACAATGTCAATCCGCACCCTCTCAAAGGGAACCCCCACCACAGGTAGTGGTATCAGGGGGGGGCTTTGTGGTTCCACGTGCTTTGCCACTGGCTTGGCAGGTCACACAGGAGCGACAAAACTCCTTAGTGTCTTCAGACATGTGGGGCCAGTGAAAGTGAGGGACAATTCTGTCCCAAGTCTTGTTCTGGCCCAGGTGTCCTGCTAAGGGAATATCATGGGCTAGTGTCAATAGGAAGCCCCTAAACTTTAGAGGTATAACCAACCTCCTGTAAGCACCAGGCTTGGGGTCTCTACACTCTGAAAAAAGGAGTGCATCATCCCAATAGATTTTATGGGTGCCACTAGCATTCCCAGCAGTCTCATCAGCAGCTTGCTTTCTGAGGGGTTCAAGAGAGAGGCAGGTTTTCTGCTCCTGGCTCAGATCTGCCCCGGAAGGGCCCCCTGTCCCCAAGAACTCAACCTGGTCAGGTTCAAGCTCCTCTGGGCCAGTTCCCTTTTCAGGTTCAAGATCATTTCCCTCAGGAGGCTGATCTGTATTCTGAGTCAGGGGGGAAGGCACAGCCTTAACCCTACAGCTCCTCCTCTTGGGAGGCACCTGGTCCTTTCTTCAAGAATCCAGGGCCTGTCCAGTGTTAGACATTGTGGCCTGTGACCTAGTCACAGCAAATACATTTGCAGGGATCCCTAGCATTTATGCATGTGTCCTGAGCTCCACTTCAGCCCAAGCTGAAGATTCCAGATCGTTGCCATGCAAGTATTCAACAGGTAGGTATGCACTTACTACAACCTTCTTAAGGCCAGTTAACCCTCCCCAGGAGAAGTTAACAACTGCCAGAGAATGGTCTGTTCTGATATTGCTTGCATTGGTCACTTTGCACATTTCTCCAAGTATAATCTGCCCAGGATCCACAAGATCTTTTGTCACCATTGTGACACTTGCTCTTGTGTCCCTGAATGCCAACGCCTCTTTTCCATTAATCAAAGGCTGCTGTCTGTATTTGCCCAAGTTACTGGGACTTACAAAGGCGGACATATCCATGCCCCCTCCACAGACCAGGACAGCCTGAGTTGGAACTCTGACTAGGCCAGAGTCCATCTCAGAACCCAGGGTTAACCCTAATACACCCTTATTCTGAGTACTACCACCACCAATTGTAGCTACACCAGGGGAAACAGTTGCCTTAGGGGAAATGGTGGCTGGAGTTGAGTCTTTGGACTTGGTGCAATCACTAGTCCAGTGAGTTTTCTGCTTACAGATCTTGCACCATGGTTTCTTTTGGCCTTTACCTTTATTAAATTGGGATTCACCCCCTGAAGAAGATTTTTGGGGACCTTGTGAAGACTTCTGGTCTTTACCCTTCTCCCCACCCTTGTCAGAGTTCTTAGGATCTTGCTTCTTCTGATCACCACCTTGGTTCTGAACCTTGTGCCTCACCCTGATTCTGACCATCTGTCTACCTTCTTTCCCAATTCTTGGGGAGAGGTCGGATCAGAGTCCACCAGGTACTGATGCAACAGCTGATTTTGACAATTATTAAGGATCTTCTCCCTCATAATCAAATTGTACTATCCTTGAAAGTCATGCACTTTGCTGCCAAGTAACCAACCCTCCAGAGCCTTAGTAGCACAATCTACAAAGTCCACCCAGTCTTGATTTTGTGCTTTTTGGGTATCTCTGAACTTTAACCTATATTGTTCAGTGGTTAGGCCAAACCCTGCAATCAATGCACTTTTCAAACTGATATAATCATCAGCATTCTCCTCTCTAACAGTGAGGAGCTTATCTCTACCTTTGTCTGCAAAGGAGAACCATACAATTGCTGCCCACTGCTCCTGGGGGACCCTCTGAACTTTACAGGCCCTTTCCAGTACAGTAATCCATTTGTGGATGTCATCCCCACTCTGGTAGGGAGGGACAATCTTATTTAGGTTTCTATTGTCATGAGACCGTTCCCTATCACTAGGGATGTTGCTGCCACCATGGGACTCTAGTCCCATCTTTTTTCTAGCTCTAGGGACTCCCTTTCTATGGCTATCTTCTGCTTTTTGATCTTAAGCTGGGCTTCCTCAGCAGTCTCTCTCTCCTCTCCTGGGAGTTTTCCCTCCTATGAGCAGAGATAGAGGACCCTATAGATGAACCAGAATGGTTAGACTCCACTGAGGGAGATCTGGACCTTCTAGGCCCACCACCAACTCTTCCAGAAGGGACAAAGAGGGGACCATTGTGGCCCTCCCCCTCATCTTCCAGGGGAGCTGGATTGTCCAGGTCAAGATCATTGTCATCTTCCTGGTCAGCATTAGAGGTCTGGTCATGGGGAATTTCTCCCCCCCCCAGGCCCTTCCTCATCTGCTGCCCCACCCACTCTGCCTACCCCTTCAGACCCTATAGGTCTTCTGGGATCATCCAGCCTGAGTACCTCTATGAGGCGTTGGGTGGAGGCACTTTTGCCTCTCTTCAGTCTCCTAGTACTGCATAATGCTCTCAATTCCAAGAATGAGAGGTTATCATACTTGGAGGGAAGAAGCCCATTGGCTTCTGGCAGGGACCCACTGGTTCCTGGTCTTGAAGACATTACTAGCGAGGTGTGGTGGATTGCACTACCTACTCTAGTGTGGCCTACTAAACTCTCTTGAGTTGTAGAAAGGGTGTGCTAGGCCCTTACCACACAACTCTGAGTTTAGTAGAACTTACTGTATTCTAAAGCTTGTATGATATGTACCTTGGGGACCTTTAGTGGTTTTCAGTTAGTCACTCAATTGAGATTATCTGGTAAAACAATAGCAAGCTGGAATCCCACACGCTGCACACCAATGTGAGAAGTTGGCCTGGTATATGCTGTCCACTAGTTATAGTGGGCACCTTGCACCAGTCCAAACAACCCCTTATTGATGGTAAGGAAATCACAAACACGCAATTTCTTACATCTGGCCGTAACTCCTTATATCATTCTCTCTCCAGCTTGTCACTCCCTCTTGCATACTTAAATCTATGGACTGTGAAGCTGAGGATACCAGCTCTTGGGGATACCTTACAGGAATATGGAGCTTTTAATTAAACTGCCAGCATAATACTCATGTAAAGTTCATATCCTAGACTGATTGCAAAAAAACATTCTATTAGCTCAGTTTGGGACACCATATACCTGGATTGAAGTGATCATGGCGCTTTAATGTTTACCCTGCTCTCCTTTGCATCAGTATGGCAAACATACCAACACATTGGTTTAATATCACAATTAAAGTAACCGCAATGCTGATAACCTAAGGAATTTCCCTTCGACTCATCGTATTGACTTCTTTGTCGGATCTTGGTCAGATCTTCTTTAATTATGTTTTTAAAGTCTCTCTCATCACTCCAGTAGAAGCAAAGAAAGATCTAAGCCTAGGAGCTGGTGTACCCCTAAATAAACAGAGACAAAAAGGGAGAAAACATGATCACCACTGCATGAAGAACAGATGGAAGGTAACCGACACCCTACAAAGTTGCATCATTGGCATATGAAAGCAATATTAGAGAGAAAAAAGAAAAATATTCCCTATAAAACTGTATACACAGAGGTTACGTAGGATGACACCAATAAGCTTCTTAACGGTCTCAATCATGCTAGCGGAAGGATGACATCAAAAAGCTTCTTAACCTTCTCAATCTTACTACCCACCCTGGAAATCAATGCTCCTTTAAGTAGATAAAGGAAAGCACTGAGCTCCTCACCCCGACTATGGTGCAGCTTAGAAATCAGCATCTCCAGAAAAGAGGTATGCCGTGGGATTAAAATAATTCTTGGTAGTCCCACTGCGTACAAAAATCTACTATAGACACTGAAGACCTCATGAGTTACTGATGAGTACAAATATACCATTCTTAAGAATTCTGGAAAAAGCTGAATCGCTTCAACTCTAAGAAAACATTAAATTAAAGAAAAAATGGCTGTAGACTGATAGGAGGCATTGAGATGGCCTTGTTGAGGAGCAGAGGTTTTCCTCCCATAATATAGACTAAGGACTGAAGACCAATAGCTATTCTGTTGTTCCTGGGTATTTCTATAACTTTTTTGCAATCTTCGACAGACTTAATACGTGAGTCCATTCATGAACTTCTTCACTCCCTGTAAGTAAAAACATCTAATTATGCCTACCTCACCAGAATGATGCCAGCAAGATGGTGAATGTCCCACGATTATAGTCTTACTCACTAATGGATGGGCTATAACTTCGTGTTCCTCAATGAGTCAAAAACAGAGGGGGCTATTCACAAAGGTAAGTTTGCACCTGAGTAAATCTACATGTGTATGTTTACTCTGACACTTTTAAGTAACTTAACTACTTCTGTCTGCTAAACCTCACATCCTTGCCATGGTATTCCCTCAACCTTTTTGCCTTCACTCCTCCTGTTTTGTTGAATTCTTATTTGTTGGCACTAGGACTTTGCTCCCTTTATCACTGCCAAACAACAGCACTCATTGTACCACCCACTAAAGTAGCTCTTTAAAACTTGTCTTGTATATGCCTCTTTATTCCGCTTGCCGTCACCCCGCATGTTGTTACAATGCAATCGTTACAATGACTGTTGTAAAAATGCATACCATTATCCCGCAAGTCGTAACAACGACTTGCTGAGGGGGAGCTGGATGTTGGAATAGTATAATTTACTATTCCAACTCCAGTCTGTGCGGACAGTAGGGAAGGTGATAGATTTTAAATCCAACACCTTCTCCCCCCTCCGCAAGTCGTTGTAACGCCTTGCGGGGTAATGGTATGCGTTGTTCCAACGCGGTTGTTGTAACAACCCCGTTGTAACAACATGCTGGGTTACCTTATTACATTTTTATCACATTTCTTTATTTGAATAGAAATTCCAGTTTCAAGGAAACAGCAAGTGCGAAGAAATTAAGTAGAACAATTGCATAGGCTACGAATAATGCTTTAAAGTAAATCTAGAGACAAGAAAGAGAAAATAAACATGAACACAAGCAGTGATCAATCAGTACATAATTGTATCAATCACTATATGCACATACTGTCACATAGCATAATCAATTATAAAATGTAAAATGTAAATCAGGGAATTGAAGTGGGATAATTTAGAAGCTTGAGGATCCCCAAGAAGCAATAACAAAAGTAATTAGGAAATACTCTTAGTTTCCAGTGCCCAGTGCCCAGTACCCAGTATCCAAGCCCCTACCATCAGGCACTCAGGCGTGGCATGAGTAGCCAGGAGAAGGTAGATACTCAGAAGCATCAGGTGGTCAAAACCAGTAGCTGGACTGTCCAGGCCTCAGTGCAATGCAAGGGAAGGTATCCAAATCTCCATGAATTGAGACAGTCTATCATTCAGTGTATACATAAACTTCTCAAACAATGCATCCTCCTGCATCTACTTCACCCAGGATTTAAGTGACAGGACTGTGACAGTGGGCCAGAAGCATAACATACTACCCTTTGCCACCCCTATTTCAGTACCGAGCCACCGAAAAAGTGGCCAGGAGTGAGTAGGGGGTTCCCACCACATGTTGGGGAGGAGCGCTATTTATTCTGTCAGTCTCTGATATATAAGTAATGTTAGTTGCATATAATACCAAACACGTTGCCAAAAACCCTGTGCGCATGTGCATGCCACAGGATATATATGAAATCACAATGCAGTGCATCACACAACTCCAACAACCAGTGCCACCTGTGGAGGACCTTATAGTATCTGTACTTTAGTCGAGATATCTTTAACCCCTTACTGTAATCTCCCGTGATAAGGGCCGACTCATCGCCATGGAAATATGTCTCAGCGTGTCACTGTTGCAAGGTAAGTGATGTGGTCACCGAGTAAAGGGAGTAGAAAATGATCTCATACAGGCCCGTTACTGTTCCCTTTAAGATTTTCACGTGAAGATCTAATTGATAATGGGTAATTTAGAGAGTTGTGTAGGAGAGGTGCCTAGCAAGGCTTTAAGTGCATTTAGCAACTGCCGGTAATGTCCCCCTTCAGGTGACGGGAATCCATTGTCTCTTTTGAGCTTATCAAATGTTTTCAAGGTGTAGTGTGTGAATATGTCTTTTAAGTGTTGTACCTTACAATGTTTTTTTTGGGACCAGCTAATCTCCTTCCCCCAATTTGAATGGCAGTGTTGTGCCATATCGGGGGCTGTAAGTGCATTTGGTCATGTACTTTCAACAGTATGAAGGCCCTGTGCTCAGCAGAGGTAGAGGACGCCATCATTGGATTATTGGAGTCTTTTCTAATGGGGTATGTCATACAATAGGGCGCTAATCAATCAGAATGTGTCTCTCAATTTGGATCCATAAGGGAATGAATCTATAGGCTTGTAGCTTATGAATAGAGTGTGCTAATTGGTGAGCTAGCCAGTAAGTCCCCAACTGGGGTAAACAAAGTTATCCTCTTGACGTGGCGGTGTAGAGTTTGGATTGTGCCAGCCTAGGTTTGTCCCCATTCTACACAAATGATAAGCGTTTGTTCTTCATGCCCTCCAGTATGGATTTCAAGCAGTGGAGTGGTAACATGCCAAATAGGTATTCAAACCTTGGTGCTATATTCATTGTCAACACTTCAATCCTACTCCAGAGAGAGAGAGGTTCAGTTCAGACCACTTCTGAAAATCAAGTCTCATTTTGTCAATCAAGGGAGATGACCTGGCTCTTCAGATTAACCCAGCACTTAGTCTGATTCACTGCGCCCCGCCACCCCAGCGCCTTGAGACCCTCATTGGTGAGTATACGTGCTTTACAAATCCTGATTGATTGATTGATTGATTGATTGATTGATTGATTGATATGTTATCAGTGGATCAAGGGAGATGTACTATCAGTGAGCATGTTCACAAGGCCCGGATTGATGTATATCCCTAGGTATTTGTCAAATTGTACTTACCTGGGTCTCAGCCAGGCTGGGACTACTGTGACAGCAGAATATTCCATTGATGACATGCCATGATTCTGAAGTGGTCAAGAGCCAGATGACACTTTGAGGTTGTTGGCTACACCTCACTGGAGCAGTTGAGCTTTGTTGTAAAGAACTTGTGGACCACACCGAACAGGTACAGATAATCCTGTTTATTGAAGACAGAACAGATAAGATAGAAACAGACACTTCCTGGCTGGTCAGGAGGAAACTGACTCACCAGAAAATTATGGGCTTCAAAAGAATACATGGAATCAGATGTCCATCAGATTCCATCTCGGGTGACATGAACCATACAGCCACATGATGCTGACGTAATACAACACATATCCTTCCCTCCTACATAATATAAAAATAATAACTGAAAACATACATATATGTTCTGCGATACATCGCTGTACTGCATCTTCAAGATACATTACTGTACAGCATCTTTAAGATACCATGGTGGATAGCAATTTTTAATGATTCATATAATATATTGGAAGAAGAAAAGATAAATACATTACTGTACAAAATCTTTCAAATATCCAGGTGGTCTATGACTCCTAAAGCTTCTTACTCTCTGGGAATCACCTGCGCTCACGGCATGGGACACCCCAGAACCACAACATACCCCATTCATGGATCACAACTCATATTAGGCTATTCATTTTCCATATCCTGTCTCGACAAATATTCACTGCATCCTTCCATCCTTCCTCTGATATCTTCACCACCTCTCTGGTGCAAAGCTGCATGCCGATAATTCCACCTCTTACCATTTTCCAACACAACATAATATTTTAAAATACTTCTGACTTTGAACGACCCTTTAAACTTAGACAAACCTCTAGCAAACCTTACTGTCTTGACCTTCTCCAAATCACCAACCTTAATACCTTCCTTGACAACTGGTACATCACTACCTTGACATACACTACCACTTCCCCCATTGTATACCCACTCCTTTATGCACGAAAGAACCAACTTGGTTCCAGGAGACCTGATTTGTATAAGCTTGAATGGAGATTTAAGACTCCCTCCTTGCAAGGTAGTGCGGAATGCCCACAGCATTTCCTCAACCATTTTGTCAACCACTTGTCCACTTACACATGCCTTCCGTATAATACCCTTAACAGTCTGTTGGCCCTCTTACACAGGCCATTACTTTGGGGATTATATAGTGTGGTGCGGTTATGAATGATGCCACAACCCTTCAAAAATATTTGCATTTCATGCGCCACTAACTGTGTCCCATTGTCTGTAATGAGTACAAGGTGGTCACTGTAGTGATTTCTTGCACAAAGTTTACACACATCCACTATGTAAACACATCTATAACCCCAATGGCAAACCCATTTACCAACTGTAATTCATCCAAAGGACCAATGAAGTCTAAACAAATACTATGCCATGGCTTCCTTGAATCAGTAATGTGTCCCATATTTGTTTTGGGGTCCACCTTCAACCGCTTCTCTCCTTCCTTAAACATGGGACACTTCTCAACCCAAGATACAACCTACTCATCCATACTCGACCACCAAAATAGGGTTTGAAGCGGACGTTGAGTCAAAGTCTGCTCTAAATGTCCCTCATGGGCAAGTGCCATCAATTTATTTCTTAAGTCAAAGGGTGGAATTAATCTATCTGCTTTCATTAAAACATTTCTGCCACACTCCGATACCTCCTCCAGAACCTTGACATACGGATGCACGGAGATAGCTACACAACTCTCTCTTATACCTCCCTGATTGACCTTGCGCACCACCTCCTTGAGGACCTCATCTGCTTCCATCTCTTGATGCCACTCTTCAACTGCAAATGCTCCCTCGCTCATCAGGATGTCATCTTCCACAGAAGCAACATCCCCATCACAATCGGAATCTGAGACTGATGGTCCATCTACAATTCTCCATTCAACAGACATCCTGGACAAACAGTCAGGTTGTAAGTTTTTTCACCCTTGGACATGTTAGATCAAATACTGATACTCTTGGACTTTAGCTGCCAATCTGGCGAATCTTGCTGAACCTTTACTAGCCCCTCATGGTAGTAAAACATTAACTAAGGGCTTGTGATTGGTTCTCCATAGAAACTGGTTACCCCACACATACATGCAAAAGTACTCCACTATCTATGCTGCTGCCAATTCTTCTCTCTCTATGACTGAATAGTTTTGATCAGAGGTGGTGAGGGTACTAGATGCGGAGGCCAATGTCTTCTCACCCATTCTGTGCTTTTGAGAGAGAATAGCACCTAACCCAGTGGCACTGGCATCAACAGTGATTATAGATCTAAGTTTGATGTCAAAAGGTGCTAATACATTTGCCTCACAAATTTCTTTTTTTTATGTTTTCAAAATATTATTTTTGTTGTTCACCCCATGCAAAATGTGTGCCCTTCTTGAGTAACAGTCTCAAAGGTACCATTTTGTCTGAAAACCTTTCAACAAACTTGGAATAATACTCAATTAACCCCATAAAGGACTTCAGTTGCTCTTTATCGATAGGGTCAGGTGCGGTCTCTATCGCACTAAGCAGGTTTCTTTTTGGTTTGATGCCCAATGCAGAAATGATGTAACCTAAATATTAAATGTGCTGAATCAAAAACAGGCATTTTTCCTTCTGCAGCGTCAAACCCACTTCAGCAATTCTGTGCAACACGTGTTTTAACACAATATTGTGCTCCTCCATAGACTTTCTGAAGATCTAGATGTCGTCTTGGAAATATACTACATTACCTATACCTTTGAAAATTTCTGTCACCATGCATCAATGTTCCCTCTAATTTCTTTCCTCTGTGTGCGGCAGTGGAGGGTCTCTGTGCGCTGCAACCATGGCTATGTGCGCCAGGAACCACACCGCGCGTGTGCGCGGCGCCAAATGTCACTCAGAACGTTTACTTCAATAAGTGAAAAGATGGTGCATTTTCACACATACAGTGCCACAATAAGTGTCTTGAGGGCAGTTTCCAAATTGGATAAACACGCCATGACATGAATTGGTTACACAGGCAAGTACACTTCAAGTATAGAAAAGCACAAGACTTAAACGGTGGTACCATCATAAGATTTTAATAAATATTCTTAACTTGAGCACTGTTAATTGGGTAGGGAAATGTTGGGAGCCTATACAATATCACATATAAACAATAAGGGAGACATGTCAAGTGGCATCACTAGAGGGGTGACAGGGTTGCTTCTCACGGCGATCTTTGGCATTTTTCCAGTGGTGATAAACTCGATCTAGGTCAACTTTCCCGTTCAGGAGGTAGCCCTTTGTCCTCATCAGCATATCCAAATGCTTCTGCTCTAGTCTATTCCTCAATTTACTCTTTATAGTATTCATGAGGCTGAATCCTCGTTCACAATCTGCACTAGATGCTTGAAACGTTGCGCAGACATCAACAAGCTGAGACACCACACTATACTGAGCAGCATTGCGTACAGTGAAATTCACCATGTCTTGAAAGGTGGAAAATAACCCACCCTTTACATGTTCTGCCACCACATATTTATAGTCTCTGTATTGTAGAACAACATCTTCTGGTGTTTCGCAATCACCCAGGACCAAGATATTTTTATACTTTTCTACAAGTCTTTGTATATTCTCAGTCCCAAAATCAAAATGTGATTGTGCGGCCATTGCCTGGATTTCAAAACTTGCCCATTCTTTTAGCTCATCTTCAGGGAACCTTTTTTGCATGTGCTCACAAAGAAGGAAAACAAAAGACAAAATAGGCCCACTGTCAAACTCTTGCCTTTCCTTGTACAACACCATCAGATCTCTTACATTGCTGCTCCAAAAGACAGTGTCCCCCAAATACTGTTGCTTAACTTGGCCAATCTTTGTTCTTGCATACTGTACAGCTTCAACAGTAGTCAGAGAACTTTTTTGGAATAGTTTGCACAAAGATGCAAATTCACCCAGAATGTCATTAAGTACTGCAAGTGAAATATGGTAGTTGGAGTTTGATAGCTTTTTATAACAATATTTAGCAACTGGATCATTCTCCTCAACTTTCTCATGCTCAAAGTACTTAAGAACAGCCTCGTAATTACGGATTAGTGCACCAACAGCAAAATGCCTTGAAAGCCACCGGACTTCATTCAGTGGTTGAAAAGAGACCACTTCACATTCAGTGACCGATGCAATTTCATCCAGCTTGGACTTCCTTGCAGGAGATCTGGAGAACACAGTGTAGACAGTCCTCAATAATGTCTCCATCTCTTTAACCATTGGAACCCTTTTCCAGGCATCATCAACTCCCAAATCTTCTCGATGGGCGACACAATGCTGCTCAACTAGATGAGGTATGGATTGTTTAAGGCGAGTAGCAACACCACTATTCTTACCCAGCATCACGGACGCACCATCAGATGTGAACATGACCATTTTCATAAGGTCCAGTTCATTGGCAGTGTAGAAATCTTTCACAGCAGGAGTGATAGCCTCAGCATTACAACTAGTCAGCTTCACTATGCCCCCAAACTGTGTTTTGTGCTCTGTTGATGTTACTGGTCGGAACTTGAAGTACAGGATGAGCATTTTTGAAACAGAAATATCAGTGCTCTCATCAATTATCAATGTGTGATACAAAGCGTTACGAAGTTCTGCCATAGCTTCACAGTGTATCACGCTATTGATGGCCTCCAGGAACTCAAAGGCATAGTTCTTGCTCCTCCAGCTGTCTGGTATCTTGACATACAAAGCTAGGTGGACATGGATGTCTTGTACAGATAACATTGAATTATTCATCTTGACTGCCAGCAACACGTTGTTGATGAGAATCTTTATCTCTTCAGGCACAGATCTTTGGCGTTCAACTACTTCCATTCTATTTGCTTTGTCAGTGGCAGTTTCTGTCAGCATTGCCCGCACTCCATAACCAAACCTGGCAGCAGCACTTCTGTTTCTCAAGATCATCATGGCAGACTCGTGTACTTTGCTAAGTAGATGGCGTTTCATGTAATCCAGTTTCCAGCCATCACTCCATTTCTTCCCTGTGGAAAAGTCCCCAACAATCTTGGCTTCGGCACATGCTTTGCAAATCAAGCCCACGTCTGGACTGTATTGGAAAAGTTCCCCGAGTTGCACGCGGACCTTGCTTCGTGATTTCTGCGTCTCAGCCTCCACAATTTCCTTCATCCACTCTTCCTTGAATACAAGGCAACATTTCTTCCTTTGTGGTGACGCACTGCACTCTCCCAAAGTGACAGCTTTGCGCTTGAACATTTCCGTGCCTGCCGGTTTTAACCTGCTGTGCCACAAAGCCTGCAAGATAAGGGAACATGGCTTACGTTGACGCCTAGCTCATTAATGCAATCCTTTATACTACAATGATCAAGATGCACCACAGTTTAACTCTACCAAACAATTACCTCTTCTGCTTGAACTCACGTACGCCTGTGTCAATGTATGGGGGTCTGGCTGCGAAGCCTGCAACAGAAGAAAACATGGGTAAGTATATTATACTACAATGATCAAGATGCACCACAGTTTAACTCTACCAAACAATTACCTCTTCTGCTTGAACTCACGTACGCCTGTGTCAATGTATGGGGGTCTGGCTGCGAAGCCTGCAACAGAAGAAAACATGGGTAAGTATATTATACTACAATGATCAAGGCACTCCTTTAACTCTAGCAAACAATTACCTGTTTGTTCTGCCTGTACTCCTGTCTGCCTGTGCAATTGTATTCGTAGTACGGTCTCCCAAACCTGCAAAAGAAAAGGGGTGCAGATTGTGATTCTATTTACCCAGCAACCCCAAACCCAACGAGGAACGTACACAGAATTACCTTGTCTTTGTGGGTACTCGCACCTGACCACTCCTATCCAAATACCTTACAGACTGGAAACCTGCAACTGAAGACAAGATAGTCAGCAAACGCTTGAAGAATCACAAAATATGAATGGGACGGGTCTAGAGACCCCAATAGAAAAATTGACCAAATAATTACCTGGGATTCCAGTCTAGGACAAACAGGCGTGTGCCAATGTGTTTCATTATTAGTATGATGTAAGCAGTACATGAGTAATTCCAAAAAAATAAACACATGGGCACACAAAAACAAACTCTAATTACTAATGATTTTAGTATTTTACATTGGAAGAGTTTGCCAAAAACTGGAACATCTAATGGGAAGGGGAACATATTTTAGCGCTGTCTGTATCTCTTAAATGCACACGGAATTCAAAAAAGATTTCACACTGAAACCATTGATATATACCATAGCGACTCTTAAATAGGGGGCTCGTGATTTCAAACGTATCATAAAAGTCCACTTGTGACTTGAAATGAATGTAAAATTACTTTTATACATTGCACAAAGGGTTTGTGCAGTCACAGGCCAGGGATGTGGAATTCCTATAGCCTGACGCCCAGGACATATTGTTTGGGGTCAAGGGCATCAAGTTTTCATGTGTATTTTGTCCTTGGGACAAGTAGGCCCAACCCCCTACAGCACAAACCCGTTGGCTGCCAGTTTACAGTACCACATTATGGATTAGGAAAGGCCATTATCTACAGTTAAGGTAATATGTGTGTCCATGTGTTAATGCTGTTCAAACTTGTATTTATGGTTCATTAATGAAAAGCATTCATTATTAGGGTGAGCATTAAAAGTAAATGCCGTAAGCTCAGCCTTCACTACTGATGGCGGCTCCAGTATAAATGTGTACACACGTTTTCAACGTTTAGTAATATGAGGCTATGTATAATGCTCCCAGAACCATTTTGCAAAACTACTGTAAGGTTTTAGGTGCCATATCTTTGCAGCATCATTTAGTAACATGTTGATGTACACTTGTATTTCCCAATAAATATTCCTAATCAATGATTTTTAATGGTGACTCGTAGTAAAGAGTTTATTTAATACGTTAGAAAGAAATCTACCCTCCATGAACCCCTAGTACAGGGTTATTGAGAGTTGGTATAAAACCATTTTTTCCAAGACTTGCACCATCAGTAATGACTGATCTTCTTAGAGCAGCACAATTATAGAGTTATAGACATTCTATGCTAATAGCCTAATACTACTCAAAGTCAATGGGGTAATTGGTGTCGGTCCTTTCAGTTCCTCTATGATATTTGAGAAGAATCAAATTGTGGGATTATTGCTAGTATAATAAATTCCTTTGTCTTTTGTTTAATTTATATGTGTAAGTTGAAAAGTTCATCTGGTTGCTTATACCTGTGTGGCCATTCCCCATTTCAAACCCTTCATGCACCATAACACACTAGACAACATAGTGCTAACAATTAGGAACAAGCATTTGCAATGCAATAGGTCTCACATTTGCAAGAGTTTAAGCTATTAGCATTTTAAATGGAAATGCCTTTTATTTAAGTTTTAAAAATCAACACATAAATAAAAGGCATTGTCATTTACAATGCCAATAGCTCAAACTCTCCTAAATGCGAGACCTATTGCATTGAAATTGCTTGTTTAAGCAAAGGTAGCAAGTGAGGGTCCTGTCATTGGGGGAAAGGGGATCCCAGACCTTAGTATCACTCCAACAAACACTGTTGTAGAGTTTTATTATTGTTTACTGAAGACATTTTAAGGAGGATGCTGGTACAGGGAAACATAGGACAACAGAGTAGTCTGACACCCTTCTGCAAGGTGCTTTAGTCCCTCATTAAGGGTACACAGTGCAATATCAATAAAATACCTATAAATGCCCTTCAAATCATACATCTTTACAACCTGAAGGACACTAACAATCCTTAGCCTTCCACTTTAAAAACGTTTTAGAAGTTGAAAATCGTTCACAAAATGGAGGACAGCCAAACTAAGTGAAAGGCTTAGAAAAAAACTACATATCAATTAGAGATAAAGAGCGTATTTACCAATTGAACATGAATTGAAAGATCGAACATTTTAATTTATCCAAAATGTATGCTCTCCAAGAAATAATTCTTAAATCGCCCATATATATTTGGGTGTGCCCTATCACATTGACTATATAGGATAGCAACAAGATTTTATAAACTGTTTCCTAAAAATGCGTAATAAGTTACTCTCCTATGAGTTTGCCTGGAGGAGGCAGCTAAACAGATATTGGGCCAACATTGCTTTGGTAACATTATCCATAAGAGTTGACTGATATATAAAAGTTGTACCAACTATCTGCAGGGACCCAGTGCCACGGCTGTCCAACTTAATCCTTGACTTATCTGCCTTATGTGGGTGGCCTTTGGACCAGTGGAATATATAAACAGGATTTAACATGGCAGCACCAGTGTAACGTTATCTTTTACTATGAATATTGGCCATAGAATAGGTCTGATTTTAAAAGTGATATTTAGAATAAACCATTATGGATCATGAATTTTAATATGCAATTGTTTTAAGATGCAGCACCTCTTGTCCTCTTAAACGGTCCCATAAAATTATTTAATTTGAGACCAATCAAAAACTTTCACAGAAAAAGCTTCAAAGTTGTGTTTTTAATTCAGAAGTTGTGCTCAGCAACGTTGTCAAACCCGCTTTCTCCCAGTAACTCTTACTCCTGTTGCATGTTAAACAAAGCAAGAATATTATCCATAAAAATAATTATGAGTTTTCCACATATAATACAAATCAGTGCAAAACGTGGAAATCACGAAAAATCAACAAGTCTTGAAACTGATAAACATACACTTGTAAAAGATGCCTATCCGAACAGCGATTTAATTTTCATTTGTACGCTGCACACCTCTAGTGATTGTTAGAGAGCTGTAGTAGTAATGCTTTCAAAAGTACAAACCAGATAATTTAAAGCTTGTCTATTCCAAATAAAAAACACCTTTATCTCGTGCTTTAAAAGGGTGTTCCATTAGGGGCTGTAGGCTACGTTCCCCGCACCGCACTTTACTAGCAAAAGAGTAGAGCCAGTTTACAAACACAGCGTGTACTTTGGTACACGCTGTGATTTTAAACCGACTCTACTGTTTTGTTGGTAAAGCGCGGGGACGATTGTGGCCTTTTGTTTAAGTATTGATGGTAATCAGAGCCCCTTCACGGGCTGTGATTACCTTCAATACATAAACAAAAGGCCACGATCAGTCCCGCGCTCTGCAGCCACACACCCCCGAGCCCCCCCCCAAGCCGCCACAAGCCCGCCACAAGCCCCCAAGCCCCCTTACCTGCACTCTCCACGACTCCTCGCCGGCACCACTGGAACAAGTGCCTGGTTTTCGCGCCGCTTGCTTCTTAAAGCGGCGGCGCTGCCGGCGCCTCTCCGCCGGGATGTCCTGAAATCGTTGTGAGCGCTCCACTTCCGGGAGTGCGCGGTGACGTCGGCGAAGGTGCGCGCGCGCGCGCCTTAAAGTGAACGTAGCCATGCATTGAAAAACACTCGCAGCCGAAGATAATCCAAAAAGCATCAGTATAAATTGGAAAGTTCCTTCAGTGGAAAAAAACAGCTGTCAACGATTTGGACTCATCGTGGAGCTTTATTTGATGGTAGGCACTCTTCAAGTCTAACTTTGAAAAGTACCTACCATCCTTCAATTTAGAGACCAACTCACCAATATTAGGCAAAGTGTACGTATTTCCTATCATGCATTGGTTGAGTGATCTTACGTCAACACAAAACCTGAGCTTGCCGTCAACAGATGACAACCAACTTGAGACTTCAATAGGTTCTATGATACCTTCTTCAACATTTCCTTTATCAAATTTTTGAATTCATCTCGAACCAATATCGGTACTCTTAACTTATGTTGTATTGCTATTGCATCCCTTCTCAATACAATCTGATGGACATACCCTTTTAGTTTTCTCAAGCAATCTTGAAACACTTAATTTGCACCACACAATATATTCATTAAACTTTCATCTTCAACACCTGTGTTGGAGTCCTGGGTTTTAATATGACATGGAGGTCATATTTGTATATCCAACCCAAAATGGGGGGTCCTTGCTCTGCCACATACACTTTACCTTGTATGGATCTGCTAGAAAATTCAGTATGAGCACCAAAGTACCCTTCAATGTCAATAGACTTTCCTAGATATCCCACCAGAGAAATATCCTTTGGTTTCAAGGCTTTACCCTCTCACTCTCGCTCATATGCACACTTTGGAGTAATAGTATACATAGAACCAGCATCCACCATGAGTTGAATGGAATGCCCAATAATCTCAAAAATCGCTTTGGGTCTTTTCTTTCTACTGTCTTCCTCCAATGTCTCAACATATTCCCCCACTCTGAGTATCCTGTCTAAGTCAAGTGGTCCCCATCAACACTCATGGATTCATGAATCATACAGTCCTTTGCAGCCTTTTTGGGGGCTACAAGATAGACTGGAGTAAATGTGAGGCCATGCCACTGACCCCCACCACTATGTGGCTTCTGTATCCTCCCTTCCATTTTAATGGTTGTCAAATAGACTGAAATACTGGAGTAATTAAAAGCACCACCAAACGGTTTGTAGTCCAAGTGATTTATTATTAGGTAGAGATACAGAGAAACCCATCTGCTCCAGACAGGCGCGGCCAACAATCTCAAACTGTCATCTGGCTCATGACCACTTCAGAATCAAAGCATGTCATCAATGGAATCTAATGATATCACAGTGGTCTCAGCCTGGCAGAGACACAGCTAACCACAATATGACACAACTCCTTTCTTAACAGTAAACAACTAGAATAGACTAGTTAATGATAAGGTAATGAGTATATACAAATGAAACAAACTGCAATATGATATGATGGTGGGTAAATGAGAGGCAAAGTTAGAAACGACTTTCAAGGAAAAGAAAAAATTACAATGAACAAATGATGAAGACAAAGCCACACATAATGACAAACTAAACACTGTGTGAGGAATGCATAGAAATAGCTATATACGAAAGCTAATACTTGAGCACAAAGGACTGTATACAATACACTAGGGATGGCAGTACATTTCTGGCAAGAGATATTGTCATAAGAAAATGATCGGCATCATGAAACGCCTTGACTTCCTAGGCCAGGGTCAATCTGCCTCTGATCGGGTCATTATTCCAAATTTCAATTGCACATGGTTCCAGGGCCAATAGGAACAACACTGGAAAAAGGGGTCAACGTTTTTCTGGCGGGTACTGAAGGAGGGGGAACTGGGTTCCCCGCAAGTAACCGATGCATAAGTGTGGAGGTACAGTCCTGTGACCAAAATAAGGAAACCCCAACCAATACCCATGCATTTCATTGTCCTGATTAGGTCATCTTTTCCCACCCTATTGAAGGCTTTTACAGAATCCAGGGAGATGAGAACTTTGTCATCCACATCTGCTTGGACTTGCTCAATTGTGTTGCAGAGTGTTCATAGGTGATTGGTAGAGGAACAACCAGGTACAAATCCCACATTCATCGAGTGGCTCAAACGCTGAATGACATGGTTCAGGAGGGTCGACAACATCTTAGCCAACATTTTTAGGTCGACATTTATAAGGGAGATGGGTCTGTAGGTAGAGCAGGCCTGCAGATCTTTGCCATGGTTACGGATGACTGAGATGCATGCTCTGGCAAAAGCGGCGGCAAGGTGGCTAAACTCTAGAGTCTCACGAAATCCTGATGCTAAACAACAGGGTGAATAAAGATCGCTTTACTTTGGTCTTCAGAGATAGCTCTGTCCAGTGATGCAGCTTAAACTTCATTTAGTTAGGGTACACACAGACCTTGAAACAAGGCCTTCTCTGTACCATCTACTGGGTTAGTGTCAGAGGTCTATAATGATTCGTAGTATGATTGAAGTAATCACTAGCAGGTGTGTTACCAATTCTCTTGTGAATTTTTGGATAGCTGGAATAGACCGAGAGGCTTCTGTTTGGCAAAATTGAAAAGCTAACATTCTTCTGCCCCTTTTGAAATGTCAATGATAAAGGTGAAATAATGAGGTCAAATTTAACTTCCACTAGTGCTCAGAGGTCAGTATGTGATTTGGTTCTCTAAGACAGCTTTTCACATTTTTACTTAATTTTTTTTTTTTTTTTATGAAGCACAGCCATCATTCCCATTGGGACATCCCAGCACTAGATCAAACACCCAGAGGCTCTGCAAATTCAATGCCACTAGAAAGGGTAAAGTCAGGTCTTCACATGACTGGCACTTAGGTTCTAGTATAATGGTCTTGTTTGCACAGTTCTTTGCAAGTGCGGCGTTTCACATCAAGAAACCACGTATACAAGTCTTTCCTGTCCCTCATAAGGTTTGTGCAGAAGTAGCTGAGTCTGCAAATTACACAAGAACTTACGGAGATGAGAGCACAAACTTCCTTTGTACAGAGGATCTCAGAAGTGGGAGAAGGAGGTGTGTCATTGGACCTAGATACACAAGAGGCAAAACATAGGGTGGAGTGATGAGTTGAATCCTCAGTCACTCGTGGTAGATGGGGTCATTGACAGGTGTAAGATGTAGAAGGTGTAAAACAGCCAAAGGTGTGGCAAAGAGGTTGCTTCCAACAGACAAACTTTAAGCATTGATCAGTTCAGTCCAGTTCATATGAATTGTATTTTAGCTGAACAGTAAATGTTTTAGACAGCAATACAATTTTAAACCAGAAGTACATATTAATGAATAAATACAGTTAAAATAGAACTTTCTGAAAACAGACAACATTAAAAGAAACCCCTTCTGTATTATTCACTATTTGTGGTTGAATTTATTTAATACTAATGCATAATCATAAGTCAATATCTAAAAAACAGACTAAACAGGCACACTTATGATTGTTGCTTGTCATAAAATGTATCGGTGTCTTTGTCCTAATTAATTTTATTTATTTTAGGTGCATCCCTAATAAATTGATATCAAATGTTGTGCAGGCCAGGATAAATGCAAAGAACATGCTCACCTGTTTCCGTTTCTAATTTAATAATCTGCTCAATTGACTTATGGTTATGTGAAATTCGTGTTATTTGCTTTCCCATATTTAATTGAACTTTTGGAGAAATTGCAACTAATTATGCGAAACGCAAATCTGTCATCTTGCCTTCTGTTTCAGCACAAAATGGATCCTTGCGTCAGTTTTTGAGACAGAGATGCATTTTGTGCTAAAAAAAAAGTGCAAAAAACAAAAGCACCATAAATTACTTGCCTCTGTTGTTCGGGTGCACCTGCAGTAAATTATTAGCACGCAGGGCATTTTCACAATAGATCATTACTAAAAATGTTTTGTAATTACACAAAGTGGTGTACTAGCCTTAATTTTTGGAATTTCAAATAAAAAGCACGATGTAAAATTTCCAAACTTGCGCAAATTACACAGGTGTAATTTAAAGTTCACACAGCCCTAGCAATTTGGCATGCAAAGTGTATCATAACGAGACGTTAGCTCCTTCGAAAGCATTTGTCACTGATTCAAGTGTCCTTTAAAGCTGAGTTATAAAAAATACCACCCTTACACTGAACACAGTTGGTTTTTATATGGCTTTCATTTTCTGAGTGTTCCTATCTCCTTTTCCGAATAAATGTCTTTTAGTGTTCAGATCTGGCCTCAGTATGATGATGAAACACTTGGGGAAAAATACACAGGTGAGTAGCCCAGCACTAGAAGAAAGGATGCCAAAGACCTCCACCGCCACCATGTGCTTCCCTTGGGTGCTCAGATAGCCCGGGATGAAGGACAGCCACACACTGAGGAACACCAGCATGCTGAATGTGATCCACTTGGCTTCATTGAAGTTGTCTGGCAATTTTCGGGCAAGGAAGGCCACCACAAAACTGGCACAAGCCAAGACCCCCATGTATCCCAGCATGCACCAGAAAGCAGTTTTAGAACATTCATTGCATTGAACGATGATGGTCCCAGTCCTCAGTTTCATGTTCTTTTCTGGGAAAGAAGGGCACTTTAGTAGCCATATGGCACAGATGAGGACTTGAAGAAATGTACAACCCGAGACGGTAACCATAGGAACTCGTGGACCCAGCCACTTCCTCATGTTACTGCCGGGCTTTGTGGCATTAAAGGCAATGACTACCATGATGGTTTTGGACAAGACACAAGAGACGCAGAGGATGAATAAAACTCCAAAAGCAGGTTGGCGCCATAGGCAGGTGATTTCCTGAGGCTCTCCGATGAATAGTAAACAACAGAGAAAACATAGTAAGATGCCTCCCAAGAGAAGGTAGCTGAGCTCCCGGTTGTTGGCTTTGACAACTGGGGTATGCCGGTTCTTGAAGAATGTTATCCAAATGGCTGTCGTCAAGAAAGATGAACAGGCTACAATAGCAGAAAGTGCAACCCCAAGGGGCTCCTCATAAGAGAGATACTCTATTACTTTTGGGACACATGCTGTTCTCTTCTCATTTGGCCACTGGTCATCTAGACACCGAAAACACGTCCCTGAATCTGGAATAGAAGTCACAAACTTTAACAGAAGGTTTACCAATGGTTTAACTTTATACGAAACTGGAATTGTAGATCTAACCCGAGTGCTGCAGAATACCGTATACATAACCTGGCATAGAGCATACCACCAATTTGTCTATCTGTAACAGAGCACATATACCTATCAAATAATAATTGTATACTTGCCCTTTACCTGTCTCATGTGAGATCTCTCCTTCAGCACACAAGATACAGTCAAAGCAGCAGGTGGGACGTCCATTCTGAGCAGCTTTCCTATATCCAGGGGCACAGCTCTCACTGCATGCGGAGTGGGGCACCTGGGGGACCAACAGGACTTGTAAACAATCACAAGCTTAGTTAATTGTCCTTATTCTGAAGTTCAATTAGTATTGCATTAGGGACAGAATAAAGAAGAAAAGGTCTAGTGTTGGATATGTCATATGGTGGAGAAATGTAATCTATCAAAAGATCTTCTTGAGATCTAGTGGAGAACATGGCTTCTAATGACAAATGTGCTACAGTAGCGGTCTAGTAAAAAAAAGTTGAGGCATAGCGGGATGTGTGAACTTGTGTATCTAGGAAAGGGGATGTCTTTCGAGCTCACACTCACTACCCAACATGACAGTGCCATGTCCATTTATCCAGAACTGCGCAGCACGACTTCTCACCAACTCTGCCAGGTGGATTTCTGCCAAACCGTCTCTGGCAGCACTTCACTGGCTGCCGGTTCCCCAAAGGATCCAGTTCAAAGCCTTGTGCATTGCTCACAAGGCGCTTTCTAACAAGGGACCCCCAGTTGTTCGATCTCTCATTCAGTACTACCACCCAACTAGATCTTTGAGATCAGAAAATAAACACCTGGCCTTAGTACCAACTGTAAAACGATTCGAATGCGCAGTGGAGGACGGCGTTTTGGTTACAATGCTGCAAAGCTTTGGAATGGCCTCCCACTGACTATTAGATCTGAATCCAACTACATGCTGTTTCGCAAATGTTTAAAAACTTTCCTGTTCCCTTAATTTGTCCACCTGGTCTGGGAGTTGCTGCAGCGCTGGGATGCTCTAGGGTAGCCATGCGCTTTATAAGTGCCCTTTCAAGTCATTTCTTGTGATCTGCACTGCAGTATCTTGTGGTGTCAATAGGAACTCTTTTTCATCTCAAGCTGTGTATACACTAAGAGGCTAGTGTGGTGTTTAGAGGGACTTGATCACAACTAACAATTGGCACTGTCCCCCCCCCCCCCTCCCCCCCACCAAACTCATTTTTGCTGCCTCCCATTTAGAGGTGGGGAAACTGCAGTTTCCAGTGGTAGAACCCCAGCCAGCCATTGAAAGTGTTTAACCGAGTGGCTGCCACCGGACGGCCAGTTCAGAGTAACAGTCAAGAACCCTTTTTAGAGCAGGGCGACCATCATTCATTTGTGCTGCCTGGGATTGCAGTACCAGACAGGAAAACCTTATGGAGTTCCCCAAGCACAGGAAGAAATCTCCCTGTGCATCATGGCCATTGCATTATTGTTTTAGTTATGGCCATTTACATTTGGGAGTTTGTTTGACTAAAACAGAAAGGTCTGCTGCATAGGATCAAAGAAAGCAGTGCCTTTTCAGCATAATCTCTGCTTACAGTACCTCGTCTCTACCCAATGCAGTGCGTTCCACCCTAGCATACATCTACTGCTGTGGTCTGATTGAAGCATTATGATGCATTTGGTCGGAGGCAGCAGTCGGAGAGACCGACCAATACCTTCCGACAGGGTCTTGAAGTCCGTCGGTTGGCCGGAAACTCCTAATAATCCCTTAAAGTCGACGTTTCCGCCGTCGGGATTATGATGTCGGTTTCCATCAGCCTTTCCATGTCCGCCTTTCTGACATGGAAAGGCTGTCGTAAAGTGACATTGAGGGCCCCTAGCAGGGCTCCCTTCCCCCTGGCCCTCTGCAGGGCCTGGGGGGCGTCTATGGTGCCCCCTTAAAATCTCTGGACTGTGTGGCAGGCACCGTGAGGTGCATGACACACAGTGTAGGGATTTTCACAAACTTACATTTCTCAGTGGGAGCCTGTGCTGAGTGCAGATTCCACCCACCGCACAAGCTCCCATAGAGAAATGGGTGTGTGCGACCGCACAATGTGTGATCGCATTGTAATCAGGTGCACAGAATGGCTGGCCTATGGTAGGCAGTTCCCTCACTGAAACGGTGTCGGTCAGAGGTAACTCTGACCACCAGCTTAACTAGGGCCTTAGGTTGCTCCAAAATATAGTGCTAAATCACGGATTTGCATTTTGTGTAACTATGCATAAATTGGCATAATTTTAAATACTCACGTAATTCCACAAAAGCAAATTACGCAAAATTCTAGTGCCACAAATGATACCCTCAATGATGATTACAAGAGAGACAGAAAAAACTCCAATCACATTATTCCATAATATTAGTTGTTGTCGAAACTTTCAAGATGGAAGGTCAAATAGCAAATAAATGTGGTCTGTGGGCCCTCTCATTGGCATCTGAAGAGGAAGTGTGACGAAAGAGCCCGTAGCTTTTATGCCTCTCGGTGTCAGTAACGCTGAAGCCCTATGAGGAAGGCACACCAGAGATTGTGCATGCTTTATCTAATGGGGATTGAAAGGTTGCATTTCCATCCGGTTGGATGTGACTTACCTCTGTCTTTTGCATATTCCAGCGAATGGCGCTCTGATTAACATGGAGTTGCTGCCCTGCAGGTGCCCCGACATCGAAGCTCCCCACAATCACAGAGTGGGTGGCTCCACCAGCTCCTACTTGCAAATTGAAGATTGTGTAAAGGGCAGGTGGGTCGCCATTGCTGTCGAAGGATATCTCATCCCCAAACCTGTTCTTGAATCTCACGTTCTTCATGTAATAGAGGAACTAAGAAGAGAGGAGACGAGTCAGGTGTTTCTAATTACTTGCCATTTTATTTCATTTGCTAACATCAGTCTCTCCACCCATATTTTATGTATCTCACTCTCTCTGCTTGGAAATAAAAGACCTAGAAGAATGGACTGTCCGTCAGAGTTTATTTTCCTCGTGTTGATGAAGCTCTGATCTGTAGAGAGCCACTCGGCCTCTACGACACAATGTATACATGCACACACGCATCCCCCACCCCTCGAGGCGGGCTCGCCTCGAGGGTATAAATAAAAGTATCGGAAGACCGCTCGGGGTCTTTCCGGTTTAACTATCACTAGGCTCACCGTCTGTTTGTACAGCGATCCTGTCCATAACACGTGGCCTGTCCTGGGTCACCACATTGGCGACGAGGCCGGAGGTCCCGCTGCGTGCTGCCGGCAAGTACTGCTGCCCCGCGGCGTCATCGGAGCCCACCCGAGACGCTCCATCACTGTCGGCGCCTTCCGCCAGTCGCGCTCCTGCTCGGAGAACTGCCAGCTGTCCCGGCCCTCCGCGCCGCCCGCGTGTGTCTCCCGGAGGAGACACGATCCAGGGGCGTGCTGCGTCATCGCTGGGGCAGGCGCGGCCTGGTGAGGTGCTGCCTCGACGCGCTGAACGCACTCCCTCACCCGGGGCTCTGACATTCGTCCACGAGGCCCTCGGAGTGCCCCGCCCCCGCTGACGTCGGAGAGGAGGCTCCTAAGTGCTGCCTGCTGTGCCTCCCCAGGTCTCTTGATGACTGAGGCCTGGCCGCGTGGTGGGTGATCCCAACACCCAACAAACATTGGCGAGTGCCAAAGAAAAATAAACCCTGCCAGCAACAAGCACTGGCTGCTGCAAGAGGATTTTTCCGTTCATCATCGAACATTGGCTGCCACAAGACCCTCTTCTGGTCCAGGTGATTCCTGCAGATGCTGGACGTCGCTGCCGCCTGACAGGAGCCACAAGGGGACACTGCTGACATATCCAGGGTCTGAGTGAGTACGCCCGCCACACGCCCTGCGCATCCTCTGCCGTTCACCTACCTGCCAGCTGTTTCGCGTGTGTGACGCCAGGAGTGGTGCACCTGCAGATCGCGATGAGCAAACCGCCGGTTGCCGGAGGAAGCGCTGCGCCGGCTCAGTCAGCTGCGCCGGCTGGAGGGTGAAGACAGGCGATTGACCTGCCCCGTCACCATGCGACGACTAACCCGCTCCCGCCATTAAGCGAGATGGCGGACCCGGCCACTGCTGCGCCCCGATGGAGGGCATGGGTCGGTCAGCTGAACAACTACTTCACGGGGACTCGTGAGACGGATGGAACTGTCAAGCGCTCCCTGCTGATTTTTTATGGGGGATCCGAAATCTATGATCTCTTTGAGACCCTGCCGAACACGGGCCGTGCGGATGACTACGACGCCGCGGTGGCGGCCCTCAACCGACACTTCGATCCACAGCTAAATCTAGACTTCGAAAAATTCAAATTCCGACGGTCACTCCAATTAGAAGATGAGTCCATCGACATGTTCCACGCACGCCTGCGGAAACTGGCGGCCACCTGCGAGTTTGCCGACCAACGAGAAGAGATAAGGAGCCAGATCATACTCGGTGTAAGTCAAAACTACTCCGGAAACTGATACTGCGCCAGCCGGGCATCACGCTGGATCAGATCCTGGTGCTTGCCCGGTCACACGAACTCTTGGACGTCAGGGCGGAGGAGATGGCTGCGGCCCTACACAAGCCTGCCCCGGTGCAGACCGCCACCAAAGCCCCCCAGATCAAAGCGGAGCGCGTGGATGTCATCCGGAGGAGGCCGACGCCCGCGCCTGGGAGAACACGACCGCCGCCCGGAGGGCCATGCGGGAACTGCGGGGAGGAGCACCTCCCCACAGCCACGTGCGGAGCAAAAGGGCGCGAGTGCTCCCGCTGCGGAAGATTGAACCACTACGCAAAGGTCTGCCGCAGTGGCCAGCCACGTCCTACCCCGAGGAGGCCGAGAGCTTTCACGCAAAGAGTCCGACAACTGTCGATTGCGGAGTCCGAGGGGACGGAAAAGGAAGTGCCGCACCAACATAACCTCGACCTGGAAGAAGAGGACGACGAGATCTACTACGTATCGTTTGTGGGCCAGTCAGGGAGCCGACGAAGGCCGCCTCCCATGTGCTCGGTCAGAATAATGGACACCAATCTTCAGGCGCTCATAGACACTGGAGCGACAGTGAATGTCATGGACTCCCAGCAATTCGAGGCCCTGGAACACAGACCTCCTTTACTCCCAACTAAAGCTAGAATATATGCGTATGGAGGAGTCGACCCCCTTCCCCTGAGGGGCACTTTTGAGGCAACAGTCGCCAGCGGCTCCCTCACCACCATAGCCCTGTTCCACGTGACAGAAGGGAAAAGGGGCACCCTCCTAAGCTGCCACACGGCCGAAGACTTGGGTCTCGTGTTCTTCACGAACGAAGTGCACGAAGCACACGCGGAGGACATACTAAGAGAGTTTCCCGAACTGTTCAAGGGTCTGGGGAAGCTGAAAGGAAAGCAATTCAGACTTCACATAGACCCCACGGTCAGACCAATAGCACTGCGACACCGACGAGTACCCTACAACCTGAGGCCTCAGGTTGAAGCTGAGCTGGCAAAACTTGAAGCACTGGGCGTCATCGAGAAGGTTACAGGTCCCACGCCCTGGGTATCCCCGTTGGTGGTCGCCCCAAAACCGAAACAGCCCGGGGCAATCAGGCTGTGTGTTGACATGCGGCTACCCAACGTAGCGGTCAAGAGAGAGCGCCATGTCACGCCTTAATGGCGCCCGATGGTTTTCAAAACTAGACCTCAACGCGGGATACCACCAGTTGGAGCTGGAACCGAGCAGCAGGTACATCACGACCTTTGCGACGCATGTGGGCCTGAGAAGGTACAAGCGCCTAAGTTTCGGGGTCTCGTCGGCCGCAGAGGTATTTCAGAATGCCATCAAGGAAACCCTGACTGGCTTAACCGGAGTGATCAACCTGAGCGACGATATCCTCGTGTTCTCATGCACCCTAGAGGATCACCATGCACAGTTGAGAGCCACACTCCAACGGCTCAGAGACCATGGCCTCACACTACACAAAGAGAAGTGTGTGTTTTATCAGGAATCCATCGATTTCTTTGGCTACACATTCACACGAGACGGCCTAAAGGTGGACCCTAAGAAAGCAATCGCCCTGCGGTCGGCCAGCATACCCAAATCACCAACCGAGGTGAGGAGCTTCCTCGGGATGGCGACATATTGCGGGAGATTCATCCCAAACCTGGCGGCGTTGTCGGAACCCCTCCGTGTCCTCACGAGAAGCGACCAGCCCTGGCGGTGGACCGTAGAGGCCAATGCAGCTTTTGTGAAAATCAAGGCGGCCCTACAAGACAAGACGGTCATGGCGTACTTCCGCCCGGGGAAGCCGACAGAACTTGTCGTGGATGCCAGTCCGGTGGGCCTCGGAGCGGTGCTGCTCCAAGAGCACGAAAAGGGCACATGGAAGCCAGTTGCATACGCCAGTCGGGCGCTGTCTGATACTGAGACGCGGTATGCTCAAATCGAAAGAGAGAATCTGGCGATCAAGTGGGCCTGCCAGCACTTTCATCTGTATTTGTTCGGACAGGATTTTACAGTGGTCACGGACCACAAACCGCTGGTCCCGCTGTTTGGGGGCACCACACGGCTCGCCCCGCCACGGATTGAACGTTGGGCGGTACAACTGCAACAATACCGACTCACAGTGGTCTTCCGTCCCGGAGCACACAATCCTGCCGACTACCTGTCCCGGCACCCTGAAGACCTTCCCCCTGCGTGTGTCCCTGCAGACGTCCAATACTCTGACGCCTACGTGAAGATGGTCGGCAGAGATGCCTGCCCAGATGCAATGACCCTGGAGGCAGTTGGCCAGGCGACAGACCAGGACGGAACTCTGACCAAAGTCAAAGAAGCCCTGGCGTCCCACAATTGGAAGAGGTTTCTGGAGGGTAATCAGGTGCTCACGGAGGAAGAGAAACACGCCCAGCAGCAAATGTGGCAAGTCCGCCACGAGCTGAGTGTTGGTGAATGCGGCACGGTGCTACGAGGCCATCTGCTGGTCGTCCCCAGCGTACTTCAGGAGAGGTGCTTACGTTTGGCACATGAGGGCCATCAGGGGATGGCGAAGACCAAAGCCCGCCTAAGAAACAAGGTGTGGTTCCCAACCATGGACGCAAAGGTCGAGGAGCTGGTACGGAGGTGCCGAGCATGCACAATCACAGGAGGGGACTCACCGTCTACGCCGGTCATCACGGAGGAACCGTGTCATCGCCCGTGGTGCAATGTGAGCGTAGACTTCGGCAGTTTCCCGGATGGGAGACAGATGCTGGTGATGGTGGACGCGTATACGAAGTTCCCGGTGGTGGAAGTGGTGGAGTCCACGTCGTTCCAACACATCCGGATGGCTCTGGAAAAGACCTTCGCCATGTTGGGGAACCCGGAGGTGGTTCGGTCGGACAATGGGCCACCCTTCCAGGGCCAGGAGTTCAGGGAATACATGACACAACGGGCGATCCGGCACAGGCGGATAACCCCTCTGAGGCCGCAGGCGAATGGAGATGTCGAGAGACTGATGCGCACGCTGAACAGAGCCCTTCGCATCGCCGTCGAGCAGGGACAGGATGCGGAAGCGGCACTAACCAAGTTCCTTGATGCGTATCGGCACACGCCGCACTGCACTACGAAGTGCGCCCCAGCCCATTTCCTGTTTAAAGAAGCCCGAGGGATGGAATACCGACGGATCTGTCCTGGAGCCCACCGGCACGGGATGATGATGCGGTACAGGAGAGAAGAGAGCGAACAAACAACAAAGCCAGTGAACACCGAAGGGCCCGCGAACACCGCATAGTGGTTGGAGACAAGGTCATAGTGAAAGATCGACACCCGGGATGGAAGTTCCGGACGCCTTTTGAACCAGAGGTGTGGACGGTGCTATCGGCAAAAGGAACGATGATAACAGCCGGAAGAGGTGATGTGAGGGTGACCAGAAATGCATCGTACTTCAAGAGAGTCGAGGAAGAACTGGCGGTAGAACAATCGAGTGAAGAAGCAGGGGAGGAGCTGGATGGCTTCCCTGAGCGAGCAGACACCCCGGAAAGAGCGTCCCCGAGGCAGTGGAGAGGCACTCCACCAGGAGCCTCAGGTCAAGCCCCGACTAACCATCAGGAGAGTCAAGCCCGAGGGGAAGAGCCTGATCCCCGGGGCCGGGATGAGAGAGGTGTGTCCAGCAGAGGAGTGGGCTCCAGGTTGCGAAGTAACCCAGCTCCCAAGCCAAAGACTCCGAGACTGTGTATGCCCCTCGCCTTGAGGGAGACTCTTAAATGAATGGCACTGTCTAAAATGTTGGAGGGATGTAGAGAGCCACTCGGCCTCTACGACACAATGTATACATGCACACATGCATCCCCCACCCCTCGAGGCGGGCTCGCCTCGAGGGTATAAATAAAAGTATCGGAAGACCGCTCGGGGTCTTTCCGGTTTAACTATCACTAGGCTCACCGTCTGTTTGTACAGCGATCCTGTCCATAACACGTGGCCTGTCCTGGGTCACCACATGATCGACCTTACTCCTACATTAATCATATTTGCTTTTACTATATAGTGTATTTTCAGTTTTATACTTTTACAAATTCATACACCCTAATAAAAACAATAATGACACGTACAAAAAATGAAAACATTGCAATTGAGAACATTGAAATAATTACTTGATATTTATATACATTAGTATCTAGACTTAATTCATTATTAATTTGTTTAATGGTGCATAATGACTTCATATATGAAGGAATTGTCAGGTACAGAAAGTAAGTTGTCAAATGATGTAGTTTGTCATTATGCATTTAATTATTTATATTTAGTTTCTTTTTTCTTTTTTTTTTACAGAGTTTTATACCAGAGCGCTTTACACGAACACCAGTTGCGTTACATGAGGACACATTTGGACAGATTTGCAAGCCCCTTGCGCCACTTTTGCGTCTTGACGCAAAAGTGGCGCAAGGGGATTGTAAATAAGCCCCATTAATTTTTGTTAGGCATGGGGAGAATAAGTGATTTGCCCAGAACCTCAGGATGTTGCACGTCCTTGCAGAGACTCGAGACATATTTGAGTTCCACCGCCGTTGTCGTTACGTCAACTCCTCTCCCCTATATAGCATGTACCTGGCCACATGGGCAGCAGCACACTTTGAAGTTAACATGGGGCACAATGTGTCAGTTTATGAGTAGCACTTGCCCACATTCAGGAACTCATAATAACTAGAGAACCAGTCGTGTGTACATGTGCATTTATGTATGTATCTACGTATATGGTATATCTATGGTGCAAATGTAGCCAAAAGGTAGGGGAGATCTTTACATGGTCAAAGACAAGCATAAAGTGAGTAAGAGGAGACTGAGCTGGGGTGAGAATGGTTAATGAGTCCTCAACTCTTTCCTAGAAAGCTACACACTTTGCTGAAAGTGCTGGATAAAGCCGCCATCATTGAAGCTTAAGAAGTAACGTTGGACAGGAGGTGGGGTTGTGAGTGAGTGGAGTAGTAGAAACTAGGTTTAATTAGGATTGTATTTGAGAGAGAAAGCATTCATCAAGATTTAGAGTTTTTCCAAGAATATATTATAATAGAGTATCTTAGTGTCTGATTGGAGATTTTCACATCTTCAACATATTGGTGTATTCTTGTTCCTCCTGTAGAGCATCAGGCCCAGGGACTACTTGTATATATCACGTAGATGGGAGGGACAGAGTCAACCCCTCAGGTATGCCATAGTTTAGTTTACAGCTGTTTGATTTAACATATCATGTCACAAATAGAAGGGCTCCCCTGGAGTGGATGAGAGTGGAAGTGTTCCTGATTCATTCAAGACGTGCCGATCGACTCTCCAGATTTATTCACTAACCCTAAGGTACTTCTTCAGGACCTTTGTTTTGAACACTTCCACTCCCATCCAGGCCAGGGGAGCCCTTCTATTGCCCACTCTGTGGGTTATTATCCTTTGTACTCATCCCACAACGGACATCCTTACCCTTGAGGACATGAGCCATGCCAGAATCTACCCACGTACCTATGAATATCACCCAATGTTGTGATAGCTATGTCCTGTTGATGACCTCTAGTCATGAAGGTCTAAATACCATCGCTGTGCACAAGCAACAGTTGGATTCTGAATTATGACGTGATTTGGATGATTGAATGAATGAATGAATGAAGACATTTATATAGTGCACAGCTACTCAACAAGAGTGTCCTGGCACTCAGGCAGGCCCCTCGACAACCCAACTGACACCCTCTGCTGCGAAACACCACGATTTGCAGTGCTTCTAGAGGATGGGTGATCATTGACAAAATTACCAGGTTTTAAGAAGTTTCCTAAAAGTGGCTAACTCAGTCACAGATCTCAAAGACATAGGAAGCGAGTTCCAGGCCTGTGCTCCTAGGAACCTGAAGGAGATACCCTGCATTGGTATATTCTGGGAACAGAAGCTAGGTTCAGGGAGGAGGATCTCAGGGTTCTGGGTGGCGCGTATTGGGTTACTCTCCTACTGAGGTAGCCTGCACCTTGAAGAATAGCACCAGAGCTATGAATCTGATCCTCTTTTTTACTGGGAGCGAGTTAAGAGCCTTGAGATGTTGGGATATGTGAGTCCTTGGCTTAAGCATGAGAACTGCTCTGGTGGCTGCGTTTTGGGCCACCTAAGCTGGTATTCAGGAAGGCCGGATACAGGACATTGACATAGTCCAGTCTGGAAGTAACCAGTGCCTGGACCACGGGCTTCGTTTCATATACTTCTTCATAAATGTAATCATTCATTCATAACTTCAGTTTGAATTCTGGTACAAAATGCTGTAGCATTCTTCATTATATTTTTTCAAGTGTTTCCATTGCGCCATTTATTTGTCTGCATGAGCACAAAGTGTTCACTTTTCCACTTACTACACAACATTAAAAGCATGGTTGATCTTGCATTTTGATTTATATAAATCTGATCTGGTTGTCCTTTCTGACAACATAACTGCATTAAATCATGTTCTTGGGACTATTTTGTCATCATTTAATGTATACATTGTGATTACGTTATTTCTTAAAGTATATCCTGTTATTGATTCCCGTTGAGACATTGTTATATATAACTACTTATAGAATATGGACATTTTTATGCTATAAGAGTCTCAGGGACCATGGTGTCAGGTTCCAGTGGACACTAGTGGTTGCATGGAGCACATTTGTGCATTCCCAAGCAACAGCCTTAAACCATGGGCATCCCACAGGAACGGCAGACCTCTGCCATTTGGGGGCCGAATGGGATAGATTGAAGATAGAGGTTGTGAGAATTAGACTCTAGGGGCCGGATCATGGCCCCACTAAAAATTAAGATCTGAATTCCATGACCCCCTGGCAGACAGGCCCACAATTTAGGAGAGACCTTTGTGGTGCAAAGGGAAATCTCCCTAAGCCACCCCAAACGTCAAAGACACACAACAGTATAACTGCAGGTGCCATCCTTCATCAAAGGGTGAGATGTACTTGTGGGGATGTCGGACCAGAAAATCCAGACTGCGTGATGCACGTTGTTGGAGGACTCTGTTGTCCAAATGGAGGATAACTGTTCGATTCGTGGCTTGCTTGGGCCGAGACGTTGCTGAAGTGTGGCACACTGAAGTGTGCTCTCCAAGGACTGCCGGCCTACGGTTCTCCTGGAGATTTCAGGGATATCAAAGATGTCCTCCACCATCTACCTGTGACATATGGAGAGCGGTACCCTCTCAAGTGCACACCTTGGCTACAGAATCCCAATGGTTAGCGTGGTGTGACCATGGAAGAAAGACTTATGTCTGTAAAGAGCATTGACATTGACTAGTTCAGAGCCCCAGAACTCTGGCCCATATCTAGGGCATGTGGTTCCTGTACTGTGGGGACCCCGACACCCATAAGCGTCTAGTTGGTAGTGAGCGGATTCAGTGGTTGAGGGCTATTTCGTCAATCATGCAGCATCTCTCTTGTGTGACAAGCTGACTCATTATGTGCTGATTGCATGTGATGTCCGATTCACAGGATACGACCTTCGGAGGTGGGGGTGTACCTGTAGAAGTGCCTCATTCTTTCTCATGTGGCTCTGCTGAACTTGCACCTATGTGTGCGTGGCTGGACTGGTCTGGTGCAACCTGTATCATCATGCACCAGACATAGTGCCTAATTTACAGGGAGGTACGGATTTTCATCTCTTCACTATCTGTGACTGGAATTGCTTGTTGCCACCCATCTCAACGAGCACTGGTCCAAGTGCCTCCTTTCAAGGGATGAGCAGAATTTGCAAATCATCGTGTTTGAAATCTGAGGTGTCTTGTGCGAATCATACCGCATGCACCAGGTGTTGTGCCCAGATTGCCTGGGCATGACCTGGATAATTGTTTACTGATCAGGGCTCCTCATCCTACTGAGAGGCTCCCCTGTGTTACTCCCCATTCATCGGATGTTCGCTATTTTACCCTCATCATAGCAGACTAACTGCCCTCTCCATACCTGGCCCCTACTGAAGACATTTTGGCACCAGGTAGTACCGAGAGAAATTGACTGGGTTTAAGGAACGCTTCCGTGACAGTTCAGATATTAGTCCAGCGACTTAGGGACTCCTTTGTGTTTTGAAACCTGTAGATGAACTTTCCAAGTGTCTGCTAAACTCTCCCTTGCATATGTCTACCTCCTACTTATGACTGCTACATATTCCCACCTGCTTCCCTAGGACCCAGACAGTGTGACTTCAGCTGCATACAGCCCAATGTCAGGGGGGCGGGTGGTTGTCTTCCATCTGGGGGTATAGGACAATTGGGTTGAGCCAGGGGATGGAAGGAGGCTTGGGTCACGGAGTCTGCAGAGGGTGAACAACCGGCCTGCTGGGTACCAGTGGCACGACATTAGGGTGCTGAGTATGTATGTGTGTGCTAGAGCATGACATACCAACTGGTTGATACCTGTCACCCCAAGTAGCGGTGCGAAGTAAGTGTGGGTGAGTGGGAATGATCATGTGCAGCCCGACTGCTTTATACGTTAATTGTTTGCCAAAAGCGCAACACCTTTGACATTGGGTTTCCCCGTGTGGCTCTGGCCCGCAGTGCTGCAAAAAAAGTGTTCTATTGTGTATGTACCTAATTTTGCTATCAAGCACCTCATCAGAGTGTCCTCTCTCAATTGGGAGGGGGGGGGGGGGGGGGTTAGATTAGGAACTGTCCACAGTGTGCATACTATTGATAACATAATACGAGTGGGCCTAGTACAGCTAGTATTATTTCTGAATGTGTTTTATGCACCAAACATTTATGATGATCATGTCATAATGATTAGATTTGTGTGTTTACTATAAACAATTCTACTTGCACCGTGTGAAGTCTCTTTAGTGAAGCTCAATATATTAATTGCATGTGGCTGCTGTGCCTTTGCTTTACACATTGCCCTTGTAGTAATCCTGACTGCTCATAGCCAATCTACCCAAGTGTGTGCACTAGTTATACAGCGAGTGTAAACACCTGCCCTTGATGGGAGCGGTAGCTCTACCTGGCTGGGATCATCCTTTCAGCCAACCAGACACTGCTGGTTCTAAGAGAGACTGTTCAATGCTGCCCACTTTTAGAAATGGGGGTCTCTAGTTGGCAAGGATTTGCACCTTCATCCAAGTGGGGACCCTTCTTCCTAGTCAGGGTAAGGGGGATATACTTCTAAAATAACCCCTGTTCACCCCCTTGGTAGCTTGGTAAGACAGGTTTATCTTAGAGGCAGTGTGTAAAGCATGTGTGAACACATGCAGTAATGCAGTGAAAACACTACAAATGGACCCCACACCAGTTTAGAAAAATAAGTAATCTTTATCTAAACCAAAACAAGTTCAAACAACACAAATTTGTGATCCAGTAATCAAAAATGTCTTTAAAATGGTAGAAAACTGTTCTGTTGCAAGGAAATGTTAGATGCAACACTTTTCCACACAGTACCTTGGATGTGTCAAAAAATGCAAGCAAAAAGGGTTGCAGGGAAGGTGATGCATCGGTTCTTTACACTCAGGGAAGGTGATAAATTGGTTCCTCTCTCCGGGGGAGGTGATGCATCGGTTCCTTACCGCTGCGTAGGGGAGGTGATTAATCGGTTCCTTACCAGAGAGGAGGTGATGTGTTGGTTTCTTACTGCATGGGGAGGTGATGCGTCAGTTTCTTACTGTATTCCACCAACGATGCGACAGACTTGGCACTTCAATGCGATGAGTGCAATACGGCACAATGTGATGCGTGAAGACCTGGGATGCGCTGCGATGATTGCAGCAGCGTCCCCTCGATGCGTCAGTTCTTCCACAGCAGGACCTGCATCAGAATCGGTGAGGTGATCTCGGATGTCGGAGATCGGTGCACAGGTTTCTTTGCACGAGAGACACTCCAGCCGTGAGCAGGCACTGTGTTGATTCTTCGGCAGCGGTGATGCATCAAAAAATTCTTCTTGCACTGCTGCAATGTGTCCGAAACAGGCAAAGCGTTGATTTTCACAGTTCTTGCAGTTTCTAGTCCCAAAACAACCTCCAGAACACTGGCAAGCACCTCTCAGTAGGTCAGAACTCCCAGCAAAGGAGTTCAGGGGGGACTGGGGGAGAAGTATTTGTGTCCCTGAGACTTCAGAACAGGAGGCAAGCTCTATTTCAAGGCCTTGGAGATATTCTGTGCACAGCATACTGCAAAGTCCTTCTCCTTTCCTTGGCAGAAAGTATCCACTGCAGACCAACCCCAGATAGCAAACAGCACAGGGGCAGTTTTCCTCCTTAGTTTCTCCAGCTCTTCTCCTTAGCAAAGCTTCATCTTGATTCCCAGAATGATCTAAAGTTCAGGGGTCTGGGCCCCATCTTTTTTATAATACAAAATCCTTTGGAAGAGGCAGGGTGTGTCTGTGCTCAGCCAAAACAAGTTCTGTCTGCACTGGTGCAGCTTCCTGGCAGGAGATGGAAACAGCATTGTCCTTGGCAGACCAGACCCATTCAGGCGTGAACGAAATCTCCCCCCCTACTCTGAATGCAGCCCAGGTCTATTCAGCCCAGCCCTGACTCACCCTGGAAAGGCATGACACACCTCAACCCCCAAGGTCTTGTCTGAAAAGAATGCACATCCCCAGCCCCTGCCTCTCAAAAGCCAGACAGTCAATACACAAGCTAGCAGAGGAACACTGGATGGTAAGGAAGGAAAATACTTAATTTCTAAAAGTGGTATTTTCAAACCCAGAATATAAAAATCACCCTCACTAAAAGATGCATATTTGACTGACTGACTGGCATCTTCACATTCTGAGTTCAGGCATATCAACCGTTATTTTCCTCGCTTGTTCCCATGGGCAGTAATGCTCATAAGAAGTTACAAGCAAACTCTCTATTCTATCCTATGGGGACAGATAGCCTTACCATAGTTGAAATTGGCAATATTTTACTATCAGGACATGCCAAACCCATCAGTGCATGTCCTACCTTTCACATACACTGCACCCTGCCCACAGGTGTACCTTGGGTCTACCTTAGGGGTGACTCACATGTAAGAGAAAGGAAGGTTAGGGACTGGCAAGTGGGTGCATTTGCCAGGTCGATATGGCTGTACTAGAGTGCACACAGGCACTGTAATGGCAGGCATGAGATTCATTTGCAAGGCTGCTTGTGTGGGTGGCACAATCAGTGTTGCAAGCCCACTAGTAGCATTCAGGGCCACCTCTAAGGCAGTGCGATTGGTGCCACTGCACAGGGCGCTGACTTGGGGTAGGGCGCCCTGTTTGCAAGCACATGTTTGTTGAAAAAGCACTTGCCGCCGCATTCCTTGCTTCCAGCAATTTTCAGCCATCAATAAAAACATCAAGATTACTCCAGTGATTAATGTTCCTGCTGGAGAGAGATTCTAGGTTTACTAGTTTTAACTCATCGTAAGGTAGTGCAGTGGGTTAATGTTCCTATTGCAAATAATCTGTACCATGCAGATCACAAAGTACATATAATGGAAATAGGTCAGTGGGCCACTGCTTGTGTCCCAGGGATCCTTTGTTACAGTTTATAAGTTAAAATCCTAATATAGCACAGTGAGCTATTAACTATCATCAAAGAACTGCATGCAAAATACAAGATATGTATTAGCGCTATATGTCTTTTTGCCCTGTCTTACATTATCCTAAACTTGCAAAAAAGGGTTCATTTGGGTAGAGCAAATCAATTTTTATTATTGAAGAAAACCCCTAACAATTATGTTATGTTTCAAATTCTGAATTTGTGCTTTTCCAGAACAAGGACTCTTAAACTATACTGCCTACCAGTATAGATGACATGTGACTCCCACACATTGTAGTCCTCTGTCTTATGTAACATTCCTGTACACTGATTTGCACATGCATGATTGTCTCTGTGACAATGTGTATGTGATTTAAAGTGCACTGGCACCCTACACTGGTATGAGTGGTGCTATAAAACTAAAGCAGTCTGAGAGAGAGTGGCTATAGAGACTTGAGGAGCACTGTTAAATGGTGGTAGAGAGGGAATCCGTGGTAAATATGGTCTTTGGGGGGCACCAACAAACATTGTCGCACAGGGCCTCACCACTGCTAAATTGGCCCTGTTGACTTACAGTCCCTGGGCACACACGGTGCACTGTACTAGGGACTTAGTATTACATCAAACAAACCAATCATAGAAACACCAACCATAATAACAATTTTCACAGAGACCATATGCAGTTTAGCACTGATCTGCAGTGGTAAAGTGCCCAAAGTTATAAAACCAACCAAAGTAGAGTCAAAAATAGGAGGTCAAAAAGCAAAATGTCTAGGAATAAACCGGCTGAAAAAGCCAGGTCTAACACCCGCTAAGAACTAAATGAGGTTCAAAGTCTTCTGCTTTGCCTCTACTCTCACATAGCCAATTCCAAATGACATTTTAAATCCCTTTACTGATATTGCTCATACGAGAAGGCAACTTAAGGCATTGTGTCAGTAGCCTGCTCATGAGCCACTTTTTGAAGTTTTATGAGCTGCCTTGTGATGTTTTATCTTGTAACATGTTGCTACAAAGCTATGCCTACTGTGATGGTGTTCCTCTCCACTCCCTTATTTATTCTACTGATGTTTGTACCTTTTAAATTAACACTCCCTCCTCCATACTCTTGATGGAGCAAGGACTCGTAAAGAAGAGACTTGCTCCGAAGAAATCCTCTTGGTTAACGCACTAACATGTTATTAATTACATTTTGTGTAAAGCTAATACGCACCACATGAACACGCGGATTAGTGAAGCTTGCCTATGTGTTTGCTAACACTAATAACACAAACAAAGGACTAAACAGCATTAATAGGGAAAATCTTTACGGCGTATGCGTTAACTGCATCTACGCAATATGACAAATTTATCCTTGGAGGGAAATTCTTGCGCATGAGCAGAAGGCCTAAAATGGTGCCTTAAAGACTCGCGTGCATGGCATCTGCTTAGCTGAAGGGAAACTGATCTATTTTACTAATGCTAATGCGGGTAAAGTATTAATAAGTAAAGGGGAATAGAGTAGAGATGGGTGGTATTCAGTGAAACCATTTACTTTTTAAAGTAACATTTGTCTTTCTGACTTTCTTACTAGTGCACATTTGGGCCTCTTGTGTATAACTGAAGTAAGTTGGTCAATGTGACAGCTGCGCATGTGTACTGAAAGTGAACCCGGAATGATGAGACGGAGTTTGAATCAATGCCAAGGTTGCTGAAAAGACCCAGCCTGAGAACGGACGGTGAAAAATTCAACTGAATGGACCTAAATGTTAGATTGAAACATGAGTGCGGGTGGGAAATAAAAATATGAATACAAATTAAGGGGATGGGTTTGCGAACAATGGTTTAACTGAATAAAGTGACATGTAAGCATGTTGTGATGATCTTCCCTCCTTATGTAATAATCACGGTGGAGGGAATGAGAAGCTGTGATCTATTCGGCTTCCAATGGTTAGTCCAAAAAATCAGGTGGAGAATGGATCACTTGACCTGTGAAATCAGGGTCTTGGTAGTGTTGGAGCCGTATAAAAACCCTCATAAACGTACACAGGCAAATGGCGGTATATCTTAATTCCCCGCCTTGGTGCACCGTTACAGCATCATCGTAGGGTTTTTAGGTACATATGCTGCCCTCCACCCAGAGTCTACCCCACTAGTAGGTCAACTTGTTTCAGCCTTCTCGTATTATCTTAAGGCTTTCGTCAGGACCAAGTATATTTAGCTGCTCATTGCGTCTCCTAATTAAAGTGATTAACTTACCACTTATGTATTTTTTTAAGTCAGATCTGTTGTATCTGAAACTTCAAAGTGTTGTTTTATAGCTTCCTCAGGATGTCGTAGAGCGATGTTAAAACCTGTTTCGGTTCTTACAAGTCAATGACTTGTTCTGTCTCTATGCGCAGCGTCCCGGTAGGCCGCGCATAGAGACTGAACAAGTCATTGACTGACGAAAGCCGTAAGATAATACGAGAAGGCTGAAACATGTTGACCTACTAGTGCAGTAGACTAGTAACTGGGTCTACATACTCACCACCTTTATATTTTAATTTCTCACATCACCGTTTTTTAAAATAAAATTCTGTGTCACACAGTGATGTAGGGAATTTTAACCTCACTGCACTTGAGCACATTCACGCCCTCTTTTAATCTCTGGACACTACTGGCAAATCAGTTGGTCTACCTCTGGGTGGAGGACAGCATATGTACTATCTAAAAACCCTATGATGATGCTGTAACGGTACACTGATTTCACAGGACAAGTGATCCATTATTCCCCTGATTTTTTGGATCTTCCCTCCTTGCCTGACCAATTAGATTTCAAATTTTTACAATATTGAAACTTTAATGGGTGGTACATTATGAACAAAAGGTATAATTGAGGTAGATTTAGTTAGTTAGTTAGTCGAGAGCTTGGGATTCTGTTGGTGCTTTGGGAGATGGTGATGCTGGGAGAGATGCTGTGAGATGCTGAGGAAGAATGCAGAACCTTCTATCCCAATTAAATTGGGTTAGAAAAGAAGATCGCGGAAGAATCTCGAGGAGGAAGAGAGTGTCAGAGAGGGGTGCAACGCAACCGTCGGTATTAGAGATGTCATCTATCCTGTCCTGAATCCTGTCCTGAAGTCTTTGTCACCTGATCTTTACCGGGGTACCCTTACCAGCAATTTGGCCATGGGGTTGGTCTTCACACCATTCTTGGTAATTATATTTTCACGTTTTTTGGGGATGTTCTTTTCTCTCTGTCCTCTCCCTTTCTGAGCATTTATCATTGTATGAGTCCTAAGTATGTGTTTGATGATTAATTAACTGAATTTTCTCTCCTTAGAATGATGGTGACTGCACTGTGTATTTGAGATGGTTCACATGAATTTAATTTAGATAAAGGTTTTAAAATTTCCAGAGTCTGTGATTATTTACTTGAATAAATAAGATAGAATTAGTGTTAATCTTCACCATCAACTAGTTCAACTAATGGTCCATCGAGCAGAGGAAAGAACTTTTTGATCAGTGAAAGGTTAACTAGGAATGAGGAATAACTAATCTTGAAAATTGTGGAAGACATAAACCTTGACTCCAGCGGTTAACTCAACTGTGAATGTGTGTTTATGGGCCCAGGTGAGTATATGGTAGTGGAGTATCTGTTGTTGGTTTGCCGCTGGATCAGTTTTCTGGTAGCAGAGTTAAGGTTATTATTGACTAGTTTGGTGATGAGTATTGATAAATTGATTACTGATTTATGTTTAACAAAAGAGTTAGCGTCTTTGTTTCATGTTGTCCAGAATTCCCGGGCAATGAATAGCGGATGGTGATAGAAGACATACTGCAGTGAAGTTACTCGTCTGTTGGAATAATACTGATAAGCTACGTAGGGCTAGCAGTATTAAACTAGGGACTATTTCATATAAAAGTTGAGAGTGAGTGAAAGCAGAAGGTTCGCTGGTGAAACTTTGATCTTATTTCCTAGTAAGGGTAACACTGAAGGAGTAACAGGTTCTCTCTAGACCTTGAATGAAGGGTAAATAGAGGTTTTTATTCACGGTAGGAGAGGAGCAATTCTGAGACTCCAGAATAAGTCAGAAATATTTGTTTAGCAGAACAGGCAGAGTAACTAATGTTTTTATGTTGTTACTAACAGATTTCATTTTAAAAGAAAAGTAAAGAAATACGTTTTTCGTATTACCTTGTAAAAGGAGGGTCAGTCACCGGAGTTGTGTTGACGTCACAGAGAGACGCGCTGGGATTGGTTGGAACTGCGGGCGTGAGACAGAGGCAGATTGTAAAGGAGGGGTCAGTAGTAAGGAGCAGAAATGACATCACAAAAAGGCCGCGCTGGCATTGGTCAGACCATGAGGGTGAGCCTAAGTCTGATTGGTTGATTTATAGAAGCCGCGCTAGGATTGGTCGACGAAAATTTGTATGTTGGGCTCTGATTTGACTGCTGGTGTGAGACGCACTGATAGAAGAGCTCAAGGGTTTGCGGATTATTTTATATATCGTGCATCTAGAATGTATGGAGAAAAGAGAAAAATGTTGTTAATAAAGAAAATTAAAGAATTTCTTTAAGAAAGATAAGCATGTGCTGACTAGAGAGAGAATTCCTATTCCGCCACCAAAAATGCCTGCTTCATTTATGATGATGGAAAGCGGATATCATACTTGTGTATGGTGGGAAAATTGGATAGAATATACAAAAGGGGATGGAGTTCTAGCTTTTCCAGAAAATGGTACATTTAATGGGAGAATTCTTAAATTGGATAGAATATACGAAAGGTGATGGAATTCTAGCTTTTCCAGAAAATGGTACATTTAATTCTTCAGAATTTGAGGATGAGGATAAAGACCTAGACCTAGGTTAACACAGTACGAGGCTTTAGAGGAATGGGAGACTGAGTCATATGAACGAGAGAAATGCAGGGGTGGGAGATATAAAGGATGTCTTCCCGATATTTGCGTGAGTCACGTGAAGGTCAGATGAAACAATGGAGAAGAGGTATGGTATCAGAAGGTTTACACCCAGTGTTAATGGCTGAGGAACAGTTGGGAAGCAAGAGTAACGAAAAAACAAAACATATGAATGTAACAGGACAGGGTGAATCAGATGATGAATTGTTAGAGGACATTTTAACTAAAAATCCTCCACCGTATCAAGAAGGACCCAGTAGAGTCACCTCAAGTGCACCAGTAATGGGAACACCCTAATCCCTCATATTTTACATGATATTTCAGTTAATAGTGTGCTTCAAGATAAAGAAAGAGAGACATTAAATAGAAATAGAGAGGAATTAATAAAAAAATAAGTCAATTGAATATAAACCCTGAAGCATTGACAGTACCAGTGATTATAGGTACTGTTATCCCAATATATGGAGATAAAATGAGCTGCCCAAATCCCAAGCTGTAACAACTCCTTTGAGTAATCCTAGACAGAAGGTAGTAATATCTGATGGTCAAGCCAGTGAATGCAATTCAGTCATTTCATTAATGGATCTTCCAATAAGAGAACCCGTAATTGAAACCCCAAAAAGAACCACACCCGGTAGTTCGAAAGAAAAAGGATCTATGGTACCTATAGGATCCAGAAGTACAACAGCGGTCACTCCAGAAGATTTAGAAAGGTGGGCACAGGGAATAGAAAGGCGAAGCTCAACTCCAAAGATCTTATATATTTACAAATTGAAAGTGGAATTGGAGGAGATGATAGCTGGAAATGTGGTAATAGAAAGGTTGTACCATTACAATGAAGAAGAGTTGTTGTTTATATGTAGGAGTATAACCAGAAATGCAAAATAGTTTCATGAGAAATTGACAGAGCTTACTCCGAGTTTGGAGTAGAAATAGGGAGATCGAAATTGTTACAGAAACCATATTGAGTGGAGTTTACTGACAAAGATTTAGAGAATATGAATGCATCTGGTAAGAAGTTACAGGTAAAAGTGTTAATGAATGTTTTGGAAGAGTGGGGAGACATTGACAAGTGGATAACTAGGTGGGCAAGAAAGAAGGAGGAAGCACAAGCAAAGGCAGCATCATCTGCATTCTTACTAAAAGAATCATAAAAGGCAGAAAGATTGTGTCCCATGAGAGAGGTTTCTGGAGGTGGATATTTTCATGTTCCATGGAGTAGACAGGATATTTTGTCATTTACAAACGATTTCCCTAGGTTGAGAGAAAAGCCCGTTGAATAGTAAAAACAGGTTGAAAGGTTTGTGAAGGTTTCAAAGGTTCTGTTGAAGGATGCAGATGGGTTACTTGATATTGTGGTACCAGCTGATTTATGGACAGAATGTAAGATTACAGTTGATTGGCCAAATGAGGAATAGCTGAGAGATTCCAAAACAGGAGCACCATCAGAGGAGGTGATGAAGAAATATCACCAAGTAATTACTTTTCTGAAATTGAAAATCCCTCCTAAAGAGACAGATTGGGTAAAGATAGACAGAACAACTCAAGAGCCAAATGAGTCTGTGCATGCATATTATGATCGGTTGTTGCAGGTGTTTAAGCAGCGGCTTCTATAAATTAACAGTGGTGTTAAGAATATTGGTGATAAGGATATGGGACATTTTGTGTATCGGTTTGTGTATGGTTTGAAACCGGAGATTAGTCAGATGATTCAGCAGCACATGTTGTGCTGGCAGAGTAAGACGATAGACAAGATTTTGAAATATGCCAAATATTGCGGAGACGATATTGAGGCAAGGCATAGAAAGAGAAAATTATGTGGGCACAAGTGAAATTGGCGGAACAGCAGGAAAATAAGTTTAACAGCCAGACTGATAGTCAGGTGCAAGAGCAGAATCAGAATGATCATGCGGCGAATGGTGGTAAATTAGGAGGACGAATGAATAGAGAGGAAGTGAAGAAGAAGTTTCCTTGTCATGCGTGCGGAAAGCTTGGACATTGGAAGAACGAGTGTAAGAGTATTCAGAATAATAATGGGCCAAAACACAATTTAAATCCACAGACGCAGAATGAGGGGATTATGAATCAGCCGGAGCAGGCAGTCACTCCACAGTATCAGGTGCCACCAGCACCTATGCCCGACTTTGTGAACCTTCAAAGACACAGTGTAAACACCGGATTTCACGGAGAAAGTGGTAAGAAAAAGTCCTGCAGTTACACTATATTTTTAACAGAACAATGCAGATGAAATAGAATACACGCAATGACGGTGCTTGAGGGGGGAGAAAGAGGAGTGCGTACTTGGCGCATCCTTGCCGGTAGATCAGTCAGGTCCATTTATTGATGGGAAAGTAGAAGGTAGTGATATCATTTTTCTACTGTGAGAACAGCACACATCTCAAACCTACCCCTCTTGGGAGAATCAATCCACGTTGTTGGAGTATCAAATCAGCAGATTAGAACCCCACTCACAAATCCAATGGAAGTGCATATCGGAAATTTTGAAGACATGCATCTATTTCCAGTCTGTGATTCCATTCCAGTAAATATGTTAGGTAGAGATCTATTGTGCAAGTTGAACTGCACAATCTACTGCACACCGGATGGTGTTGCTTTCCAAACCCCTGATGAAGATGTAATATATAAGATTATGCTTGCTAAGCAAGGCACTGAAGTAAATGAAATGTATTTGTTGATGACTGAAAATGAATTACCAGAAGAGTTGAGAACAACAGTAAACCCAGAAGTGTGGGATTTTACTGGAAAAGATATTGGGTTGATGACAAATGTTGATCCAGTGAAGGTAACAATGAAAGAAGGTGCAGTTTATCCAAACACCCGACAGTACACAATGAGTCCAGAAGTAAAAGCAGGAGTTGCTCCAGTAATTGACAGAATGAGTAATCAAGGCATTTTAAAAGGAATAATGGGTAGTCCTTGTAATTCACCCATAATAGGACTTAATTAGCCTAGCGGAAAATACAGGATAGTGCAGGATCTGAGAAAGTTCAACAAAATCATAGTGTCTTGTTCCCCGTAGTGCCAAATCTAGCAGTGATTGTTCATCAGGTGCCCTGCAATGCAGGTTGGTTTACAGTAATTGATTTATGCCAAGCCTTTTTCTCTATTCCTTTGCACCCAGCCAGTCAATATTTATTCGCATTTAGGTTCACAGACCTTGTCTTGGCTTGACGCCGAGTTCCTCAAGGGTATACAGAGCCCCTCGATTTTTTATCAAATCCTGAAAAAGTGTCTAGAGAAATTGGTCATGCCCAGAAATTCAGTCCCGGTACAGTATATTGATGACCTACTTGTGGCATCAAAATCACGAGAGGATTGTGTTACTGATACGATTGCAGTACTGAATCATTTAGCCGATGGAGGAGACAAGGTGTCGCCCGAAAAATTGCAGTTTTGTCAACAAGAAGTTAGATATTTAGGCCACAAAACAGAAAGAGGAGTTAGAAATGAGACCCCAGAAAGAATAAAAATAATCAAAGAAATGCAACTACCTCAGACGCAAAGGGAGGTTAGAAAGTTTCTTGGAGTAGTTGGGTACTGTAGGCAGTGGATTATTGGGTTCTCTCTGCTGGCAAAACCCCTGATTCAGTTAACAAGGAAAAGAGCGAAGGACCCGATTGTCTGGAATGATGAGTGTGTGGAAGCGTTCGTGAAATTGCGAGATTGTCTCTGTAAGGCCCAAGCCTTAGGCATGCCTGATTATACAAAAGAATTTGCACTGTTCTGTTGTGAGAGAGAAAGTTGTGCACTTTCAGTGTTGACACAAAGACATGGATTAAGCCGACGTCCAGTAGCATATTTTTCTGCTACCTTGGATCCTGTGGCTTCAGCTTTACCTGGTTGCTTAAAAGCAGTAGCTGCTACTTGTATGAGTCTGGAGCAGAGCAAATTGATTGTGATGGGACATTCCGTCAAAGTTTACGTCCAACATTCAGTTGAGATTCTTTTAACAAGAACTCAAACACAGCACCTTACCCCTAGTCGGATGACTAAGTATGAAAGAGTGATTCTGTGAGCAGAAAATATGACAGTGATTAGATGTACAATGATGAATCCCGCGACTTTATTGCCAGAACCATATTGTGAAGAAGTGAAAGATGAAGTGGATCATGATTGTTTGGGTGTGACTGAGATGTGTACCACGCCCCGACACGATATAAAGGAAGAGCCCCTGAAAGAGCCAGATCATGAACTATTTGTAGATGGCTCCTGCGTGAGAACAGAGGGAGGGGGACTCAGTGCAGCGTACGCTGTATGTAACGTATCCGGGGTCATTGAAGCATCCTGTTTACCGGGAGTCAAGTCTGCACAAGTAGCCAAATTGGTGGCCTTAACAAAGGCATGCAAAATTGGGAACCATTGGAGAATAACCACATTTGCTCAGTACTGTGCAAGAAATAACATGGCGCTTAAGAGGAAAATTTAAACAAATGAAATCAGCTGCCAACTTATGTTTTCTCACCTCTGGAGACATGGGATGAGGTTAGACAGTTACAGGATGAAGTTGAGGCAAATGAAAAAGAAATCTGGATGAAATCAGGTTGTGAAAGAAGGAAAGATGATGATGTATGGGTATACACTGATGGCAGACCAGTTATGCCAGACTCTCTCAAATGGCAAGAATGTATCATGGAGACACACATGTAGGTAGGGACGCCATGATTAGACTATTCAGACAGAATTGGTACAATCCAAAGTTCAGCGTGGTCGGAGAAAGTCTTTGCCAGAGATGCTTAATTTGTCAGCAGCCAAATCTAGGCACGAAGACAGTGGTCAGTTGGGGAAAAATTGAAAAAGCAGAAGGTCCATTCATGATACTGCAGCTTGACTTCATAGTGTTGCCTCCGACCAGTAGAATGAAATATGTCCTTGTCATAGTGTGCTTATTTTCACGATGGGCATACCCCGCTAGAAGAAATGACAGTCGCACAGTTGCTAAGTTACTGTTGAGGGAATTGATTCCTCGTTTCGGTTTCCCAGTCACTTTGGAATCAGATAGAGGACCTCATATTAATAATGAAATAATTTGGTTAATCTGTGAAGCATTCAATATTGAACAAAAACTGCACTGTGCATACCTCCCAGAGGCTTCTGGAGTGGTTGAACAATTAAATGGCACAATCAAGTTAAAATTAAGAAAAGTGTGTGCATCAACATCGCTAAAATGACTAGATGCATTGCCCCTTGTGTTGATGGGGCTCCGAAGTATTCCTGACAGAAAAACAGGATTGAGTCCCCATGAAATACTTATGGGAAAGACAATGAGACAAGCATTTATTCCTGGACATAAATTGATAAGTATAACTGATCATCTGGTATTGGACTATTGCAAACAATTGGCTAACCTAGTGCATTCTGTCTCTCACCAGGTTGGAGAAGATGCAGTTGCCAGGCAGCCATCACAGGCCCATGGTTTGAATACTTGAGACTGGGTGGTAGTGAAGAAACACGCCAGAAAGTCGTGCCTAGGACCCTGGTGGGATAAACCACTTCAAGTCATACTGGTTACTACAACAGCAATGAAGTGTGCAGGTTTACCCAATTGGATTCACGTTAGCCATACCAAAAGAGTTCCAGGCCCTACTGAAGAAGAACAACAACTGAGTGAACCAGTTGAAATAGCTGGAGGTTGTGAAGTTGAAGAATCAAGAGTGATAGATTCTGAAGTAATAGACGAAGAACAACCGTCAGGAGGGATGGACACCAGTGATTGACATACCAGAGGTTATTATTCACCAAGAAGCAGAACCAGATCAGAGAGACAGGAAACTAGTGAAGTGAACAAAGCTACTCGAGACCCTGAGCAGGACCAGACAGGGAAATAAGAACATACTCAAGCAAAGGCAATCAGACCTACCCAAAGACCTGAGCAGGGACAGATAGGCAGGGAAGAACATGTTCAGGCAGCAGAAGAGCAAAACGCAGTAAGACCTGAACAGGACCAGTTAGAAGAAGACGAACAAGTTCAGGCAGAAGAAGTGCAACTCAAAATAAGACCTGAACAGGACCAGGTAGGAGAAGAAGAACAGGTTCAGGTGGATGAAATAACAAATAGAAGACCTGAACAGGAACAGTCAGTGAGTGATTCAGAGCAAGAACAGATTGTGCCTAGACATACTGAAAATAAAAGAGCCTGAGAAAAAGACGAAGAGGGACAAATTGCAGTACAAGCTAAAAGGGTCAGAAAAGGTGATAACTGGCCGAGTAGAGTCAAAATATTGAGATACTATCTGAGAAAAACAAACGAAAGAACAGAGCAGGTGAATGAGGTTACTAGTCAAACTCAGTCTAAACAGACAGCTGTAAGAAACACAAGAAGAAGTCCAACACTGATAATTTTGAGCAATAAATAGAAGGCGCCTTAGTGGAGCTACGAAATCTTAGAAGAGTTTGAGAATTTGGATTTAAGTGAGGAATCAGAAGAAGTAGATACTGTGCAGATTGATGAAAGAAAAGTGACACCACGTTAGAAATAAGAGCTTAAAATTTCCAGGTCAAGAAAGAAAGAGGAGAAAATATCTTCTCAGATTAAAATGGCGAAAATTGAAGTCACTGAGCTGCCGAAACGAAGTTTAACACGAAGATGTTGTAGAGCTTTTATATGTAGTATTTTATTAGTGATCTCAGTATGGTTATATCTAACACTAGCAGTACCTTTATTAATGATAACAAATAAGAAAAATGATACACTTACTAATGGGAACACAGCTACAATAAAAGGAGATAGAGTAGAATTAGAAGCAGCAGATGAGACAGATTTTCATCACACAGTATTAGATAACGACACGTCTTTAAATGTTTTTACAAAATTGTTATTTCAATATGTAGATACAATGGATATTAGTGATTGTTATGTCTATATGAAAATACCAGCGTCAGTATCAGAAGGAGTTACATATCACCATTTACCATTTACATATGGTATATCATGTTGTGTTTTAGCAGTCTGTTTTATGCAACGGGAAAACTTCAGTATTATTATTCAAACTTAGATGTAGTATTTTAAGAACTTCCTATTCAAAGGAATATGAATCCGGTACATAGTAGCCAAGATGCACAGTTTATGGGTGAATTTTTCTTAACAATGAAGTCAATAGATCTATTTAAGGCTCACAAGAATAATTTAATATGTATATTGCGTGAAGAAGAGAAAGTGTTTTTGAATTTGGCTGAGAAAAGGAAACATGAATTCCAAAAGAAAGCTGCTGAACAGAAAACACATGTACCACCATGGGCTGAGAAAGAGGGAACGTATGCAACTGGCAAAGTTCATACTGCAATGTCCCTGGATGTTGTGAAGAAAGGAAAACCCTGCCTCCACAGATTAAAGACAGATTACAATAACGTATTCATTGGTTCCAGTGACTCTGAACATAAATTCCTAATTTTGGGAGGATGGGGAATAAAAGGGGGAACTGATCTAGTCTTTCCTGGGGTTTACTACGTGTGTGGGAATAATGTTTACTATAAGTTGCCTGCATGGTGGCACAGAAGCTGCTATTTTGGGATTGTATTTCCAAAAATCTACCATGTAAAAAGAATCACTGGAAACAATGAAAAAACTAATGGACTAACACGGAGAAAGAGAGCTAGTTTTTCAGAAATAGTAGGTGACATATTTGGTGCATTGATACCTTTAGTGGAAGTCATTTTGAATTCACATAGAATTTGTTAATTGTCAGCAGTAGTTGATCGTCTCTCGACTGATACTGCTGGGGTTTTTTTGATGATAAACACAGAGATGGTTGCAATTCGGTCTATGGTTTTACAAAATCGACTTGCGCTTGATATTTTATTAGCAAAAGAGGGCGGAGTTTGTGGAATGCTTAAAGTTCAACATTGTTGCACATACATTCCTGACAAAATTAAGGAAATTAGGGAATACATTAAGAATATTACAAAACTTCATGAAATTTTGAAACCACTGAAGGTTGACAGTGTATGGGAAAGACTAACAAAAAGTATATCTTCAATAGGGTCTTGGTTTTCTGATTTAGGGAAAAGTATTTTAGGTCAAATAATTCTTCCAGTAGTCAGTATAATGATAACAGTTTTAGCAATAATGATTCGGTGCAAATGTTGTAGAAGCAAAGGAAGAAAATATGAAGTGAATGGGAAAGGAAAGAAAAGAAAGAGGGAATACGAGGAGATCCAAATGGAGGAAATGAATGGAAGGATATACAAAAAGATGAAAGATATAGAAAATAAAGATGAAAGTGAGAAAGAAAAAGAAGGAGACTGAGAATGAGAAATACTGAAAGTCGTGATCTGGTTAGGGATGGGTAATTTTGCGATGGCTCAAAAATGCCATCAGAGAGGGGATTGATGGAGCAAGGACTCGTAAAGAAGAGACTTGCTTGGAAGAAATCCTCTAGGTTAACTCACCAACATGTTATTAATTACGTTCTGTGTAAAACTAATATGCACCACATGAACACGCGGGTTAGTGAAGCTTGCCTATGTGTTTGCTAACACTAATAACACAAACGAAGGACGAAACAGCTTTAACAGGGAAAAGCTTTCTGCGCATGCGTCAACTACATCTACGCAATATGACAAATTTATCCTCGGAGGGAAATTCTTGCGCATGAGCAGAAAGCACTAAAATGGAGTCTTAAAGACTCACGTGCATGACATCTGCTCAGCTAAAGCAAAACCAAGCTATTTTACTAATGCTAATGTGGAGAAAGTATTAATTAGTAAAGGGGAATAGAGTAGAGATGGGTGGTATACAGTGAAACCATTTACTTTTTAAAGTAACATTTGTCTTTCTGACTTTATTACTAGTGCACATTTGGACCTCTTGTGTATAATTGAAGTAAGCTGAGTCATGTGACAGCTGCGCATGTGTACTGAAAGTGAACCCGGAATGATGAGATGGAGTTTGAATCAATGCCAAGGTTGCTGAAAAGTTCAACTGAATGGACCTACATGTTAGATTTTAAACAAATTTTGCAAATGAAACATGAATGCGGGTGGGAAATAAAATTATGCATAAAAATTAAGGGGATGGGTGTGCGAACAATGGTTTAACTGAATAAAGTGACATATAAGCATGGTGTGATGATCTTCCCCCTTGCCTGACCAATTAGATTTCGCATGTTTACGATATTGAAACTTTAATGGATGGTACATGATGAACGAAAGGTTTTATTGAGGGAGCTTTAGTTAGTTAGTTAGTCGAGAGCTCGGGATGCTGTCGGTGCTTTGGGAGATGCTGATGCTGGGAGCGATGCTGTGAGATGCTGATGAAGAATCTAATGCAAAACCTTCTATCCTTATCAAATTGGGTTAGATAAGAAAATCATGGAAGAATCTCGAAGAGGAAGAGAGATTCAGAGAGGTGTGCGACGCAACCGTTCGGTATTAGAGAGGTTATATATACTGTCCTGAATCCAGTCCTGAAGTCTTTGTCACCTGATCTTTCCCGGGGGACCCTTACCAGCAATTTGGCCAGGGGGTTGGTCTTCACACCATTCTTGGTAATTATATTTTCCCGTTATTTGTGGATGTTCTTTTCTCTCTGTCCTCTTCCTTTCTGAGCATTTATCATTGCATGAGTCCTAAGTATGTGTTTGATGATTAATTAACTGAATTTTCTCTCCTAAGAATGATGGTGACTGCACTGTGTATTTGAGATGGTTCACATGAATTTAATTTAGATAAAGGTTTTAAAACTTCCAGAGTCTGTGATTATTTACTTAAATAAATGAGAATTAGTGTTATTCTTCACCATCAACTAGTTCAACTAATGGTCCATCGACCAGAAGAAAGAACTTTTTGATCAGTGAAAAGTTAGTCAGAAATGAGGAATAATTAATCTTGAAAATTGTGGAAAACATAAACTTTGACTCCAGCGGTTTACTCGACTGTAAATGTGTGTTTATGGGCCCAGGTGAGTATATGGTAGTGGAGTATCTGTAGTTGGTTCGCCGCTGGATCACTCTACTCAAGACTATATAGAATCATGTCTTATACTGTATTTTGCTTTAGTATATTTCTTTTGTATATTTTGCAAGAGCCTGCTTAATTTCCCTTGAATTGCCTCCAATGTGTGTGTACATATATAAAAACATATTAATGAGATCTTGTTGTTCTGTAAATAGTTAAACCAGCCTGGCGATGTCAGTACCCGCGACGGTGACAGCTGCTGTCCAAATTTTGAACATAAATCCAATTCCGAATACGAAAAAAGTGATGCGGCACTCCAGTAGATAGCACAATTGTTTATTGTGTGAGCAAATTACGCGTTTTCGGCGAAAAGTCTATTTCAAGTGGAAACACATATTATTTTCATGCTCTTGACAGCTTCACATATTACATTGATACACAGTAACTTTCCATAGTATTTGCAACATGTTTGCTCTTCATACTACTGCGGGCTGATTGATTTTTCCAGTTGCATACACTGATATATATAATTTAATTTATCTCCTGACATATGCGTGAAGACATTGCACATTTACCAGTTTAAACACTGTAGTACTTGGCACACTACATACGTCTATTGTATACACTTAGGCATTTTTAAATTACATTAAACCCATCTACCAACAGAGAAATCAGGCAAGTGTCCATGGTATTTGTAACCACAGTTTCATAATTCTTTATTTTTGCCTCCCTTCCTCACTTTTTCCTAAATTAGTGATATTGTTTGCTGCAACAGAAATTTAAGTCATATATTTCCATGTCAGTGGTCCTGTCACGACCAGAAAGAAATGAAGTTCACACCAGAAGCTGGTAATTATTTTCTCTTTATTGCCAACACATTAAGAAAACACTGGACAGACGCGTTTAGGCATGATCGCCTTCCTCAATGTCAGCGTGGCTAAATCTTTTAATCAATTTTAAACAAAAGAGCACGGACAGTTCAATGCTTTCGTCAGGCATTGAAATCGACAAAGGGCTAAACTGCAAAACAAAATGTGCATTTCCTTAGCGGCCATCTTAGAATGGTTAACACTCATGCAAGTAAAACTGTTATACCTTATAACAACCCCATTCAACATGATTCAAAGTCAAAGTCAATTAAAACTTTATTCAGCCACATTCTGGCCATAAAAGTATTTTACAAAAAGGATCACATTTATATTTTGGGTTAAAACTACACCACAGATGAAATTAAAAACTCAATTAAAATACATTCACATTAAAAGAGACATATTCGAACAGCCCAAATCATTATTGTTAGCACCCCTGATTATTTCTTTTATGGATTGCCCCTGATAAAAAGCGTGCAAGTCCATAACATACGAGTGGGGAAGAAAGCATTTGCAAATAGATTAATGCTGGTCTTACTTGTGCAAAATAGCAATCTCTTAAAAGTGGTAGGCTGTATTTGACTCGCAAATCAGTATAAAAATTACAAAAAAACATAAAGTGCAACAGGTCTTGGTCAGAGAAATTATCACATGCACATGGTTGCAGGGTACCTGACTTTGAAAAACCCTTAGCTACAGTTAGGAGCCAGTGGATACAATTAAATCTAAATCTCGATTAAAGAAAACGATGATGCAGATTATTAAAAAAAGACCAGAAAGTTTGAGTTGTAGGTTTCTTCAGTTCATTTGCTTTCCTATCCAATTGTCTCCTTGTTAGAAATTGTGTTTTTATAATTTTTACAGCTTCAGAATGCAGCTTTCTTGGTCGATTAAATAGCTCTGGTTGGCCGAGAGCTGAAAGCTGCTGGGAGACATATTTTAGCCAGGGAATATCTGCAGCTCTGGCTAACTTCATGCAGTCCTTCAAAATAGTTTGGTTTAGGTTTGGCTTATCTCTAGACCAAATTTTTAGCCACCATATCAGGGGTACTACAGCAATATTATCTGTTATGTAGCCCTGCCTTAATTCCTCATGTACCATAAAAGCTGGAGTGCTAGAAGGAGCAACTAAGAGTTTACGTAGATGTTTATTTTTGGCTCCTTGGAGCTCATTACATTCCTTGAAACCCCATACCACACTACCGTACACTGTCAAAGCAACACGTTTCTCATTGTACATTTTCAGAAGTGGTTGTATGGGTTTACTCCCTGATCTTCTAGCAGAATCCAGTGAGGCTCCAGCTGCTCTTGCCAAAGTGTTTTTGTTTAGCGCACGCTGTGCTACCCAAGTGCCGTTTTCGTCGAATAACACACCCAAATATGGGTATGTTGGAACATTGGTTAGCACTCCTCCTTTACATGGAAGGGATTTTTTCCCTCGTTTTAAATTACCAAGTGACATTATGTGAGCTTTAGTAAATTTGACTGCAAGATCAAGAGCTACCATAAAATCAATAAAAGAATTAACTAAAGATTTCAAAGAAATAGGGGTACTGGCAAGTAAAACTGCATCATCTGCGTATAAAAGTACTGAAATTAGTTTGGAACCTACTCTAGGGATGTCTAAACATGAGTTAGATAGCACTGCCCCCAACTTATTTATATATAGTGTAAATAAAACCAGTGCAAGAATGCACCCCTGCCTCACTCCTCTTTTTGCCTTCCAGGCATTGGTGAGGGAACCATTCTCTTTATACCTTACAGAGGCGGACAAATTAAGATGGGACCAGTGCACGAAACATTCTAAATTCCTATCCATCCCTATTTCCAGCAACAGTTGCCATAATTTAGACCTGTTTACCCTGTCAAAAGCAGACGTAAAATCCATAAAAGCCAAAAACATACGTCCTTTTTTGGCTAGGGTATATTTACTAGTAATCATGAGTAGGTTCATACATTGTTCCACTGTACCTCTGCCCTTACGAAAACCAAATTGTAATTCTGACAATACATCCTTTTCTTCCAACCAGGTGCTTAGACGATCTAAGATTACTTTACCCATTATTTTAGCTGCAGAGTCCAACAAAGAAATTGGACAATAACAGCCCGGATCGTCCCTAGCACCTTTTTTGTAGATTGGCAAAATCACCGTCGGTGACCATGAGTGGGGTTGGCCTATCCTTATAGCAGCATTAAACCCCCCGGTTAATATTTTCGCCCATGTGCCCAAGTCTGACTTAAAGAGGTCCGCAGGTATTCCATCGGGCCCAGGGGCTTTCGTGCAGACATACCTTTGCTTTCTGGACTTCTTTTACCTCAAACCTTAAAGCGAGTGGTAAGGCACTCGGTACCCATGGGGAACCAGTTTGTTCAGTGACAACCTCTGCATAAATCTGTCCAAAGTGCTAACCCACAGGTCGGCTGGAATTACACACGCTATTCTTGTAGTGTTATTATCTTTAAAAAAGGAGCTATTTACTACCCTCCAGAATTTTGCACTATCAGCTTGTGCGCTCGCCTGTGTAATGTCCTCTCATGCCTGATCCCTTAAAGCAGCCTTTCTCAATTTTAAGGCTGAATCATATGCTTTCCTTTGGGTTTTTATCAGGTTGGGATCTCTGGGAAGGCTGTTTAGTGCAACCATAAGGTCTTTGTGGGCTTTAGAGCAGTTGGCATTAAACCACTTAACCTCCTTAGTGCCTGTCATGATCTTTTTACCGGTTAACTTTTTACCAATTAGCTTATTTAGTTTATCATAGGCCTCTAGTATTTCTGTGGGCTCACTATGTTCATTAAGGCATTGCTCAATGTTCTCTCTGCCCTCCGTATATAACTCTGCTAGAAAGAATTCGGGGACAATTTTCTCCCATCTTATTGTCCGATCCTAAACCAAAGGGTCGAAAATCCCCATTAGCGAAGTTTTTTAACTCCGCACCCCGAAAGACCATAAGACCTTTGGGCTCTGCAATTATGTGATTATGGTCACTAAAGCCGGTTCGAGCCGCCCTATCTTTCTGCATACATTGGTATAGAGGGGCTGATATTACAACATAATCTATAGTAGAACTGCATCCTCTCCCAAAGAAAGATGGTATCACCTCTGCTTCTTCCCCAGACTCTAAACAGTATAGATTAATGCTTGCTAATAAACTTTCTAGCCGGGCACCTTGGCTAGATTGTTCAAAATGGGCCATAGGTGGTAAAGCTTCATAAAGCTCTCCACATGATTCATGTAATTAAATACACAATGATTCCAGGTAGCTACTTGCATTACATTCATGATAAAAACTTCATCAATATTTTTCATTATGTGGCTAATTTATTTTAATTTTAATTAATTCTTCTGTCATTCACCCAAAAAATATCTATATATTTATATACATATAAAATATATAATATACATGTATGCCATTCATGTAGAGGTCTGCTTGCTTGACTTAAGCCCTCATTCCGGTCAGCCACATATTATATTTCTTTAACAGTAATAGAGCATCAGTTAGTTTGTAGTTTTTTATACAGCAAACTTGATCCAAGGGCATTAGAGACCTTTACATGAGCACAGGATTCCATTACACATTTTTGGAGGATTAGGGGGATTAGAGATATTTCCAGAATCACAGACTATTGCCCTTAGGCCTGGATTCCAAACTGATTCCAGATATCTTGAGTCAGTAGCACTGGCTGTTAGGCCATGTCACAGATACTGTAAGGGTTAGTATTTACCTGATGTAATATTATCAAATAATTCTGTGCTCCAGACTTCTGAGGGGGAGCTGATGCAATAATACTCACATTTCTGGTTGTTCTGAGCTGCAACACAAGTGTTTTCTCCACTGCAAAAGTTCCACCATGTGTTACCTGACAAAATGTGTACGTGGATAAAAGTGGGCTAGCTCATGTGTGCAACTGAATCAATATTGTACCATATTATCAGTTATGTTTTGCATGTTGTGGCTACAATCTGCATAGTAGGAGCTGCTAAGAGAAACTTAATTACCAGCTGCTTCCTCACCCAAATGTTAATCCCTTGCCTCCTGGCTTTAAGATTCAACTCTGATTCTGCTCAATGTTTATCTTTCACTATGCCACCAAATGATTGTGGCTGTCATTCACTCGCCTTTGAATCTGGATCTTGTTGCTCCCCTCTCGAACCATCATTCAATTTGTTTTTTTGCTGAGGGTCTTCAGTCTCATTTTCCTATGCCCTTAATAGGCACTTAGAGACTCATTTAGGGTTTGGCAGTATCCCTTCTGCCTTATTAATAGTACATTTTATCTTATAGAAATTGTAATAAGGTATCTGCCATGTTTGTGATGGAGTACCCATCAGCCAAACTCTAAATAAGTCCCTCAGTAGGCACTGTGCTTGATAAAATACTATAACTTGTCAAATCGGTCTCTCCTGCTAAAATCGGAATACCTGTGAGGAACCAAAAATGCGCCCCTCAATCACAGCAGTCTTACCTCCTTCTCAGTGGGCACTTCTTACCTGCCAAGGTTTGAAGTTGCTAAGATCAGCGCATGTGTTATTGGAAAAGGGTCCTTTCCCTGACACACAGGAAACCATGTCCACAAGTGCGTGTCCTGCCATGAAGACTGCATTATAAATATTGTAGCTGGTTTTTAGGTCTGGTCTTTCAAAGTTCGGATTCTGGAGTGTTTTGAGGTCTTCTGCACCAGAACATTGTGTTCTGTTTTTTTGATCTCTGCTTTCAAGGGTCACAGTGCTTTGTAGGCTTGTCCACTGACATCCAAAAGCCTCTTGCCAAAATGGTTTCATAAATATGTCATTTGGAGTGGCAAATGGATGGAGGTCCAAAAGGAAGTCTTTGAACCCTGACATTTCTCTTTCTTGAGTTCCAAGCCGAAATGTGCCACTCAACATGTTAATAACCTCCTTTGTGGCAGAAATTACAACAAATAACAAGTTCTCTGCATCAATCCAAACCTTGCCTGTAAGATTGTGTCTTGAAAGTTCATTTATCACTGGACTTCTATATGGTTCAGTGGCATACATTATAATGACATTGGCTGAAGACTTCCTGATGACTTCCGCAATGGCTTTGATTTTTATAAGTGATGTAACAAGTGGGATTATCTCATGAAATGCAATGCAAACTCCAGACTTTTGGAACTCTTCCTTTACTATCCGAGAACCCACTTCACCAAAGTCATTATCAGTAGAGAGAATTCCAACCCAGGTCCAATCAAAGTGAACCACAAACTGAGCAATTCCAAGTGCATGAGTTCTTTGGCTAGGAATAGTCCTGAAGAAGGATGGGAACTGGAGCTTGTCACTCAACAGTGGGCTTGTTGCATAATAACTGACCTGGAAAAGCAAAAAATGTACATTTTTATGGTAATAACCAGGGACCAAATTAATATGCTATAGATAGCATCCACACCAGCAGCATCATTTATAAAGTCCTCATGACCAGCACCCCCACTTGTCTGGCAGACAACCTTGCCACCTCTGGTGGTTCTTGGCAAATCTACGGCCAGGGTACCATCAGGCTACAAACTAACACGTTTAAAAAGAAGAAACAAGGCAGCTGACTTTTTCTGTCTATGCTACCAGGTTCTGTAACAACATCCTGTTATCCACCAAGGATGCCCCAATTTCGAAGGAGTTGAAAAATCACCTCCCTAAAGGTTACCTCATCTCAATCCATTAACCATCCACAACCCAGCTACCTCCCCTATCATTCACTGACTTTATGCTTGTCTTTGAACTTTTACAGTGCTCTACTGCCTTTTTGGCTAGGTTTATGCAATTGAAATACCATATATACATCTAAGCATGCATAAATACATGCATGCATACATAAATACATACATACATATGTGTATACATATATACAAGCATACATACATACATAGTATCTCATGCAAGGGCAAATTTGGTGACTTCATGTAAGAAACATAAATGTAGCTAAGTGACTTACCAATTTCTGATACCAAGCTCACATTCCCAGTTGTTTATATTAGTAAATTCTCCACATGTAATTACTCTCAATGCAAAAATTGTGATTTCAACAACTGTACAAAGAATAAGCTACATGTAAAAGCACGAGGAAGGATGTATTTATAATTTGGCTGGTCTTTTGTTGAGAAACTGGGGCAGAGTGGTGGTGCCTCTGCTGCCATGGGCACTTGGAAGCACACCAATCATAGTTAGGCATTTCCAACAAGTCAATAAAATTTTTCGCTGTAAGTAGAGTCATCACTTTCAAGGAAAAGAAACAATTCTAGTTAGTACATCATGTCAGGGTTATGTGGGGGAGGGAATGGTCTGAATTTTGTTCCCCAAATGGAAAATGAAAAAGCAACATTTCTGACATGTACAATGCACTGCTGCAAACAAGCTATACTTTACTGAAGAGGCCCGAATTGGCTGAAACTAGTATCTTAGGTTGCTAGTCTGACGGTTCAGAAAGGACAATGCTTGGTAATTCAGGCTCCAATGCTCACCAAAGGCTGGTGCCATCCACTCTCATGAAATCGATGTCCTCTCCTACACTGACCGCACTCACCACAGATTTTTCCTCTTGATCAAGATCCCAACCACCTGGAACATGTTTACTGCCTGCATGACCTAAGTGACCGGATGGATAACAACTAATTATCTCAAATGGAACACCGACTGAAAAACAACGAATTATCTCAAATGGAACACCGACAAAACGAAGTTGTGAACTTCAGCAAGAATATCTCACCGTGGGAAACCCACCCGCACAATCCATGCCAAGAACCTCAAATGATCATCAAAAGCAAACTCAACACGACCACACAAATCAAAGCCTTGACAGCCTCCTGCTTCCACCCAGAAGATGCCCCACACACCGGAATCAGCAGGCAACTCACCAAAAGACTGCCAACCTTTCATACCTCTACTGCTACAATCACTCTCAACCTCCCCTGCCACAGACACATCACATCACACCTTAAGGAACAGTTCAAACTCCTCACTCACACCTACAAATCTATACACAACATTGGCCCTGCATACCTCAAAAGCTGCATCTCCTTTCAAAAATCCACAAGACACCTCCAATCAGCTTGACTCCTTCTACGACACATCCCATTCATAAGCAGAACCAGAACTGGCAAGCTGACCTTCACCTACATTGTTTTTAAAGCATGGAATGGCCTGCTGTTACACTATAGCACCCCCTTCTAAATTCTTGAGTTCCGCAAGACGCTAAAGACCTGGCTCTTTGATTAGTCCCTCCAGTCACCGTAGGAGAGGCTCCACCACACCGGCTCAATGCCAGGATACCCTCTCTGGTTATAGCCCGCTCTACTAATCCTCATAACAGAACGTATTGGTGCAGGACCAAAGCTGAAATGCATAAGGCTTGGCCAAATCTGAGGTGATATAGTGTGGAAATAATTATGGATTGTGATGCAGCCCAAGTCAGTACCACTGACTGAGATTAATTTAAGCATTGCGTGCATCACTTTTTATATTCTTCTCATTTTTGCATTTTTCATTGTGACAGATTTCCTAAGCACATGGGAGGGAGAGAGTTTTTACCTCTATCCGGAGACAGGCTGATATAACATCGATGGGCTTAGAGTGGGCTTTCAAAGATATATCAGGCAGAAGACCAGAGGTTGTAAGAATGGTTTCTAAAGGGTATACAGGTTTGCACTCCCATCTGAAACACAGCGATTAGCCCACTTCTAAATCAAGCAGAAGAACCAAGAGCAGGGTGGGTGGGGCATCTGCAAACATGTGGCAGTCCCTATTACTACCCACCTAAAAATTAGACCCATAATCTACATTTCATTAACTAATGAGACCAGAAGGCCTCAGCGCTCTAAAAATATAAATACTGGAAAAACCTTGTGTTAAAACCGCCACATATGACATGGAAGCCATATCTTCTTTGTAAAGAAAAAACACAGATGTGGACCATACATATTCGATGATGTGCTCAAAAAGCAATCTGATATTTCCTGAACTAGATCTAGCTTTTGTATACTTGGCCCCCACTGATTTAACACTGCTGAATGTAATTGCTTCCCTAAAAATAGTTCAGATGTACCCCTATAATTCCTTAACATATAACTGAATATAGGTTTAAAGGAACCCAACGTTAGCCTTTTATGATTATGCGGGCAAACCATAACGTGTGCCCTCACCATGCAAAATGTAACTCACCCTAAATATACCCTCAGTATTACACTTGTGATGTGACTGATTACAGCACAAATAATATTGATGATATCACTAGTGACATTTCATATTAGCATTGCCATTATCAATGGTCCAGTATAATATCTTTATTTGGATAATTATAGTTATTTTCTGATGTTGTATTGTTAAGCTCTGTTATTTATTGGCATATTAAATTCTGTGCGGTCATGAGCTATTGCTAATGGAGTGTACATAAATAATTTCTAAAAAAATAAAACTGAAGTACCCTGACGTTTTTCTTACTATTCTACTTCTGGCCATACCAAATGTGGGGTTTACAAAATACCAATGCTGCTAGTCCTAATTCCACATCATGTTTTTTTCTCTGCCACCCTCCACTTCTTTTCTTCTTATTTCACTCTTGCATGTTCCTTTTCATCCCTGCTTTCTCCTTTGGTCCCTATGTTCCTATCTTTCCCTTTCTGTACCCTTGTATGCCTTTCTCCTTCTTGATCTTGGCAAATGTGTCATGATGGAAAATAAGTTCTTGTGCCGACCTGCATCAACCATTGCCACAAATTAAGCAATGTCATTTGTTTATTTTGTTTCTTTATTGCGGAGTTGACGAAGTTTTGCCCACTCTGCGTTATGCATGCAATGAGGAGTTCTAGCCAAATTCCGCCACCTGGCGCGTGGTGGAGTATTTTCTTGCACACTACTCGCCAACAGTAAATTTGCAAGAATTGGAGTTCCCTAGCGCAATTTTAGGGTGCTGGGAGGTAACCTGTCAAGATTTCTTCAACCCGGGTGGTTGCGACCATTCGCGGTGAAAAATCTGCTGCTTGAGTAGAAAATCTACTCGAGCGACAGCAAAGAAGAAACGCCCTCTGGCGCACCTGTGGTGCCATTCGCACTGATTTTGGAGTGAGGAACAAGCTCCTGGTGCTGAATATCAGCGCAAGCAGCGTGACGAGCCGATTTCAGCCTGTTCACGGAACTCCATGGAAACTCGTGGAGTTTTCATGTACCTCCGCAGCATCTCCCTTTCTCTGTGTTTGTGCAAAGCAAATGACTAGACAAAAATATCCTCAATATAATCATATACTTCTGAATTTAGTGCACCAGGCTCAACCACATTACACCACATTTCATTTTTCAATGATACAGGCCCAACTCTACCTGTGGTTGCCTGGAGAGCCCCAGCAGTCGGGCCATAGGGATGGATCGCGTTGAGGTGGAGTCTCCTACAATGGCTGCTAATGGTGGTTGACTCCGGCAGCGGTAGTTCGGTGTGGGCGCCTGCTTTCCTGTCAGCATCCACATGGATCCCTTGAGGAGTCGCTCCATGGACAGGCATGTGTCATAGAGGAGGAACCCCAGGGTGCCATTTGGCAGAAGTTTCTGCTCTCGGTTGATCTCATTGACGGTGAAAGCCATGGCCTGCGCCCAAACATAGCTGGGGATATAAAATCTGAGGGAGCGAGTGTAAAATGTTGAAAAAGATTTGTTAAATCAAGGGATCATCAAAGGGATATTTGTTTAAAATACTGATGCAAAATACAGTTATAGAAATTTGAGCCAGGAGGAAATCCAGAGATATTCATAGGAAGTAGTAGGTGTGGTGCATAACAGCTCTCCCCTAAACTATGGGCATTGATATCATGTGTAATGAAACATACCACCACATAATTTACACTCAAATATCAGGTATCTCTAGGCTAGTGGTTGTCAATCTATGGGCAGGCAATGGTCTATTTGGGGGAATGATGTAATGTCAAGGGGATACGAGACTCTGGCAAAGAGGAGCATTTAGAATTCTCCGCTGATGAATGCTGAAAGCTAGTGAACAAATGGGGTTGGAGCCCTCTGTCTAATACTCATACATGTGAGGTTGGTAGTATATAGGAAAGGGTGTTCCCAAAACTAACCATAGGGCCCCTCCCACACACTTCTGCTAAAAAGAAATCCCTAAGATGGCATTTTAGCGTGAACTGTCCACCAATTCGCTTTTTAAATAGTTAACTGGATAGTACAGAACTGTTCAACATGCTAATTATGTTCATAGAACCAATGAGGCTTACACAATACCTTCATGGTATTCTGCTATTTCAGCCCACTGCACACTGCATTTAGGACTTGCAGTTTTGTGTTAAACTACGTAAGTATGGGTTCAAAAATACCAGCATTCAAAGTAAATTTGGATAAAACACCCTAGTTGGCTGAAGGTGTCACACATCAGCAGTTGGGTATATGAGAAAAATAAAAGGCAAGAGGGAACTTTCATTGTTGTGAAAAATGTCTCTTGTCGTTCCATAAAATCCTTTACATATTTTGGTCCTTTGCTTACAATATGTGTTAGACCTGGCATCTTTTGTGTGGTTTCCCTCGACTTTTTTGTCTCCACCTCCTGTTATTTTTGAGGCTGTGCTGGATTTCGTTTTTGCTGGTTTAGATGCTTTGGGCACTTTGCCACTGCTGATCAGTGTCAAAGTGCTAGTGCTCCCTTCGAAAATTGTTATTACAATTGGTTCTCCCTGATTGGCATCTTTTAATTACTGGTGAGTCCCTAGTAAAGTGCACAGAGTGTGCCAGGGCCTGTAAATCAAATGCTACTAGTTGGCCTGCAGCACTGATGGTGCCACCCACATGAGTAGCCCTGAAAATGTACCTCAGATCTGCCACTGCAGTGTCTGCATGCAGCTTTAAACTGCCATGTCGACCTGACAAGTGCACCCACTTGTCAGGCCCAAATGCTTCCCTTTTCTTACATGTAAGGCACCCATATGGTAGGCCCAAGGTACTCCCAAGGGTAAGGTGCAGTGTATGTGAAAGGTAGGACATGTACTGGTGTGCGTGACATGTCCTGCTAGTGATGGACAGTGTATTTTGTTTTTCACTATTGAAAGGCTATCTGCCGCATAGGATAACATGGGAGATACTTTGTAACATCTTACAAGTATAACTTGACAAGATAGAGAAATAAAATGTAGGCTCTCTGAACTCAGAATTTGATAACACACCTTTCAGTAAAGATGGTTTTTGAATTTTGTGTTTGAAAATGCCACTTTTAGAAAGGTGGCATTTTCTCGTTTAACCATTCTGTGTGCCTCTGCATGTTTGTGGATTGACTGTCTGTTTTGAGGTGACAGGGGCTGGGGATGTGCATTCACTGTAGACAGCCAATCGGGGGATTGAAGTGCCTGGTCCTTGGATGACTCAGAGCTGAGCTGAATGGAGCTTGGCTGCATTTAGAGTAGTGGGAGGAGTTTTCCTTGCACCTGAATTGGGCCTGTTGCCCTTGCACAATGCTGTTTCCACCTCCTGTGGTCACACTGCACCAGTGAGGACAGAACTGGTATGGACGGGGCTCGGAGTCGCCTACACAAAGAAGAACAAAGACAAAATGGGGTATAAGTAGTGGACATTAAACCCCAGAACATTAGATCAATTCTGTACTAATGAGGAACCTTTGACAAGGAGAAGAGCTGGAGAGCTGTGAGGAGGAGTACTGCCACTTTGCTGTGTGCTGTGTGGGGGTGGCCTGCAGTTGTTGCTTCTGCCAAGGAAAGGACAAAGACTGGAACTTTGCTGTGAACCTACTTGAATAAGAATCTCTAAGGGCCTGTGTGTGATGGGTGTGTGATGGTCTCCTGTTCTCAGGGACACAAAGACTTCACCCCCAGCTCCCCTGAAATCTATTGCTGAGAGTTCTGACCTGCCAAGAGGTGCTTATTCCAGTTTTGGGCCTCTGGAGGTTGTTCCTGCTCACCGCCGATGCAACCGACTTCCCCTGTCCTTGATTTGACACGTCGCCTCCTCGTGGACATGACGCCTCACTTCCCTCGTGGCAGCCAGGGAGCCTGTCTTGACCACAGCACCGATGCCTCAATATCATAGCGCCATGCATCGTCATAGACTTAGTTATCCAAAGGTACTGTTTGTTTGGGGGTCCATGTGACTCCGTGCCTGTTAGAAATGGGATTTCTGGTTGGCTAAGGCTTGCGCCAAAGTCAGGCAGAAACCACCACTCTAGTCAGGGCAAGGAAGTTACACGCCAAAGATAACCCCTGCTCACCCCCTTGGTAGCTTGGCACGAGCAGTCAGGCTTATCTCTGAGGCGATGTGTAAAGCGTTTGCGCGCGCACCCAGCAACAACACCCAAGGCCCACCACAAAGGAAACTCCACACAAGGTATTATATAAAAATAACCTTTGTATTATACACAACACATCAGATAAAAACACACACTTTACAATGTGCCAACAGGCACGGGCAGAATTTACAAGGGATTATATGTACAGGGGACAGGGCCACATGGACCACTGTCAGGAATTAGCACTTTTTAGAAATAGGAATAATACTTTAGACCATAGCACTTACAATCACTGTAGCACTAAAATAGAACATGTAGCACCCAACCAGTAACTACTGGCGCAATAATGACCTCAGCGTCATCACACTAGCATCAGGTAAGTATACCTGTAGGGGTCTAAGCACCTAAACACATGATGCATAACATTCAGAGGTGTAGGGAAGGGAAACACATGATGCATAAAATACATTCAGCGGTGTAAAGCAAAGCACATGACGCATAAACACATTCAGAGGTGCAGGAAAGGTACTATGGCGCAAAAACTCACATTAGCCACTAACTGTGGCAGTCCCTGGGCCAACTGGCCTGGTCGGGGCTAGGACGCCCTATGTCCCAGCAAAGTCAGGGGCAAGACTGCGCAGGAGGCACAGTCCCAAACTCAGGGGGCCACAACCTAAACGTGGCAGCTGCCCACTAAGTGCTGGGCAGCTGTGGAACGAACTCCGGCACCGGCGTGCCTCTGGAGCCCTCTCTGGGCTCTGTCCACCCAAAATGTCCCCTCGAGCCTCGCAGGCTCTAAATAATAATGCTCCCCTTCGTTGGAGCGCTCAGGGCGCTCTGAGCAAGCAATATGTCCCCTTGGAGCCTTCTAGGCTCAAGAAACAATGTGCCCCTTGTTGGAGTCTCACAGACTCTGTCAAAATGCCCCCGGTCGTGGGAGCGGCCCGCTGCCTTCCAGGGCCGCTCTGTGTGCAAAAGGAATGCCCCCGACGTTGGAGCCTTCACGGCTCTGAAGAGAAATGCCCCCGTTCGTTGGAGTCCCCCACGGGGGACTCGTGGAAGAGCAGAGTAATGCCCACGACGTTAGAGCGACCTCGCGCTCTACACAGACACTGCTCCTTCGCTGGAGCGACCTCGTGGGCTCTTTTAAACAAAGTGCCCCCCGTTCGTTCAGAGCGTCCCCTACTCACCGGGCCGTTCGCAGGGGGGACTCCGTTCTTCCCTCGGACCGTCGGTGCTTCGCGTAGGGAGCCTCTGGAGCTCCCGTCACTCTGGACTCGTCCTCCGCAGGGCAGTGCGAGGCGGCACCTGAGAGCTCCCGCTCCTCGGGGCTCTCTCGCTCTCCGGGGTTCTTCCTGCTTTGCCCGGGACAGCGCGGGGTAGGCTCCCGGCTGCTTCCGGGTCAAGTCCCGCCCACGTCTCAGGCGAAGGCTGCCTGACTTCCAGGATTTCGGCCCGGGCTGCAGCGGTGATTATCTCTACGGCGATAATGAGGGGTGGGCTCCCTCAATCAAAACGGCCATAAGCGGGGTGGCACCCGCGCCGGAAATAATTGATTATGCGGGGTGGGCACCCGCCGATGTCCACGGCAATGTCCCTGGCAGGGTGGGCACCTGCCAGGAGACCCTAGAATCGGCAGAAACGGGGCAAACGCCGGGTGGGCACCGGCTAGCAGAAATAAAGCGCTCCTAGCGCTAGGGATCAAAAGCGAAAGCGCTCTCAGCGCTAAAGCATAAAAAGCACCACAAAGTCCAGCAAGTTCTTCCCTGCATGCAGCAGGGCAGGGGTGGGGGGCAAGGCTGGACCCAGAGCCAGCTCACTGGGCCTCCAGGCAGGGAGGTAGTCCAGGTGGCGGTCCTCTGGTCCAGCAGCAGCAGCAGCCCCCCTCAGGTAAGATCCTGGCAGAGAACAGTTTCTGTGGGGACACAGCCCCATTTTTATACAGACAAACCCTTTGTTCTGGGTTCAGGGTGAGGGGGAAAACCAGTCGCAGCTGGTTGGGGAGCACCCTTGATGTGCTCAGCCCCTCACTCTATTCATTGGCAGGGCTAGGGTCGTCAGTCGCACCGCAGGGGGCGGGGCCAGCATTGTGTGTGGAAAACCCTGTCCTATTCAGGACCCAGGTGTACTCCTCCCACCCATCTAGCTGCTGATCTCCCCATTCACCACTGGGTGACTCATCCTGACTCTGGGGAATCCCTAGCCCGTCACATGACATGACCAGCCAATCACGCGACAGGCGCACTGCACACAGAAGTGCCCACTTCTAGAAGTGGCACTTCCACACTAGGTACATACACGCCGCACACATCATCGCGCAGCATTCACTCCCACGAGTCCGCACATACCAAACTCGGGCCTGCAGACCCCACGCATCAGGAACTACTAGGGACACATACATTCCCCATGCATTCCTATGGGAGGGCAGGCCTATCTCACCACATGCACTCAGAGCGCGCACGCACTTTACCCTGGGACACAGGGAAAGTGCGCAGAAACCAAAAAATCACCAGTAAAAAGCAAAAAAGTTCAGGGGTGAACCTGCCAGAAGGGCCAAGTCCAACACAACCCCCTTCCAGCCAAAACGCAGGGCAGCCCAATCACCACCGTGATGGACTTCCCTGCTTGGGGCGATAGAACACGGACGCGGGCCCGCAACTGCAGGGACACCCTCCGGTTCTACGCCACGGTGAACCCATGGAATTCTTTCTCACACCACTGTCTGGACCAACTGGGCTACCCCACCGGTACTCCCAAGCTGTCCGCGGCCAAGACCAGGCCCTAGGCCACCCAGGTGCCACCGGTCTTTGCCTAATCACAGAGTGGGGGGTAGTAACCCCTGGCACATAGCGGCCATTCTCCACTCTTCCTCTCTGAAAGACAGGACTAGACTGCCACTGGTTCTCCAGCCTAGGGTCTACACCCTCAGGCGGACCAGGAGTCTCAGGGAAGGCTCTCCTCCCCCTACCTCTTCTCCTAGGGTTCCTCCTCCTCTGGCGGGGGGTACACCTAGAACGCCATTCCAACCCAGGGTTTAACCCCTCAGGTTGTACCGGGGGCAGAGGGGGGCTCTCCCACCCTCTGCACCCCCTTCCAGAGCCCTGCTCCCTACCAACTGGGGCGGTACCTCTGGAAGAAGAACTGGTCGGGACGCTGATTACAGACGTCCCACCCTTCAGGTCAGGCTGATCCCGAACCTGGCCTTCCAACCTCCGGCCTAGAACCTTTGGTGGAATAATTGCCTGGCACTCCAGGACTTCTGGGGATCTCCACTCCATCCCCCTGAGGCTATCAAATGACACATATGTCGAGCGACTGTCTGTCTGGCGCTGATCTCCCGTCCCCTGTCCACCTGACAGTGCGCGGAGATCCCCCAGAACAGAAGTGGTGCCACCCTGGTCACTACACGGGATCCTAGCCCAACTGGGAAGTCCCTGACCCACCGGCTCTTCCACTGGGGAACTCATCCCCCAATCACTCACGCTGGACTCCTGTACCCTCCCTACCGGAGCGGTACTGCCAGACTCCAGAACCACAGGAGCCCTGTTTACAGGCGCTCCAGGTCCTCCACTCACTAAGAGATCTTCCTCAAGTGGACTAACAGGACAGCCTAGGTCCCCAACTTGGTGTTCCCTCATGAAACCATCCAAGTCCTGAGGCAGGGTTTCGGGCGTCTGGGGACCCTCGGTCACCCCCTCACTCCTGCTCCACTGAGCCAGGCAGTGAGCCCCTACACCCTCCTCGCTATCCTGGGACCTAGCTGGGCTACACTGAGCCTCCTCCACCACGCTGGGCTGGAGGATCTCTGACCCACTATTGTTGGAATCACTCACTAATGACACTAGAGAACCTCTGGCCCTTTCCCAGCGGTCTGCTTCCTCTGCAAGTTCAAATGGACAAAAAGAGTTATACCTCAACAGGTGTTGGCGCAACCCTGGAGAACAACTACTGAGCATCTGCTCTTTGATAATCATATTTAGTACTCCATCCAAATCCTGCTCCGGGTTAAACACCAACCAGTCCACCAGTGCATCATGACATTCCTCCACAGCCTCCTCCCAAGACTGGTGAGACAGCTTCTTACTGCCCCTGAACTTCAACCTACATTCCTCCTCTCGGGAACAAGGTACCACACTCGGGGAACTGGGACTGGGACTCTCTATACTGCACTTTATATCGCTGCCCCCCCTGGACTCCACCCTCCCTGGGGAATCCAAAAAACTACCACTGCGCTCAGGGGACAGGGAAAGGGATGAGGCGCTATCTTCTACGCTGGACCCAGCAAGGGACTCCCTACCTACGGGGTCCTCACTCTCTACTGGCGTCCAGGTACTGTCATCTTCTTCTAAATCTTCAGGGCTCCCCACAGACCCACCACCCTCCAGGTGTGAGGCCCGGGCCCTTTCTTCCTCACTGCGCTCACGTTTCCATTCATCTGCTTGCCATCCAATCATGTAGTTTCTCAATTCGTACACAGTGTCTGACTCGCTCACCCCTATGTTTCTCTCTCTACAGAACCTTTCCAACTCCTGCATACTGTAATAAACTAGATCACTGAGATCAAAAGCAGGCTCCATTCTGGCAGACGTTCTAGAGAAAAGATGACACAGGGAACCTAGGGGTCTGCGTTTAACACAGGAGTACACACTTCACAAAAAGATTCAGCAAGCTCTCTAACCCAGAGAACTCACACTCACTTGCCTAGTGCCACACACCATTCATCCACACACAACCCTCCCCTCGGACTGGTAAGGCAGTTTCTACCACCCCTGATTCCTCAACCTGACCACCACGTGACACAGGTACCAACTCTGGGCGCAGGGCGGGGGACAAATGTACAGGACACTATTACGCTGCCACCACTGGATCCCACCCTCTGGTGAATCCAGAAACACAATGCACTAAGGGGGACGATCTACCCTCCCGAGCTAGGGACACCTAACTCACAGTGCACAAGCAACACATTTCCAAAGAAACGACACTTAAAATCAAACTTAAAACAATAATCCCTATACCATGTGATTTATCTAAATGCAGAGTTTTGTAGTGCGGCCAGTTGCTGCTGCGGTACAGCGCAAACGCAAGTCCAAATCCCACCGCTGCTCACCAATGTTAGAAATGGGATTTCTGGTTGGCTAAGGCTTGCGCCAAAGTCAGGCAGAAACTACCACTCTAGTCAGGGCAAGGAAGTTACACGCCAAAGATAACCCCTGCTCACCCCCTTGGTAGCTTGGCACGAGCAGTCAGGCTTATCTCTGAGGCGATGTGTAAAGCGTTTGCGCGCGCACCCAGCAACAACACCCAAGGCCCACCACAAAGGAAACTCCACACAAGGTATTATATAAAAATAACCTTTGTATTATACACAACACATCAGATAAAAACACACACTTTACAATGTGCCAACAGGCACGGGCAGAATTTACAAGGGATTATATGTACAGGGGACAGGGCCACATGGACCACTGTCAGGAATTAGCACTTTTTAGAAATAGGAATAATACTTTAGACCATAGCACTTACAATCACTGTAGCACTAAAATAGAACATGTAGCACCCAACCAGTAACTACTGGCGCAATAATGACCTCAGCGTCATCACACTAGCATCAGGTAAGTATACCTGTAGGGGTCTAAGCACCTAAACACATGATGCATAACATTCAGAGGTGTAGGGAAGGGAAACACATGATGCATAAAATACATTCAGCGGTGTAAAGCAAAGCACATGACGCATAAAAACATTCAGAGGTGCAGGAAAGGTACTATGGCGCAAAAACTCACATTAGCCACTAACTGTGGCAGTCCCTGGGCCAACTGGCCTGGTCGGGGCTAGGACGCCCTATGTCCCAGCAAAGTCAGGGGCAAGACTGCGCAGGAGGCACAGTCCCAAACTCAGGGGGCCACAACCTAAACGTGGCAGCTGCCCACTAAGTGCTGGGCAGCTGTGGAACGAACTCCGGCACCGGCGTGCCTCTGGAGCCCTCTCTGGGCTCTGTCCACCCAAAATGTCCCCTCGAGCCTCGCAGGCTCTAAATAATAATGCTCCCCTTCGTTGGAGCGCTCAGGGCGCTCTGAGCAAGCAATATGTCCCCTTGGAGCCTTCTAGGCTCAAGAAACAATGTGCCCCTTGTTGGAGTCTCACAGACTCTGTCAAAATGCCCCCGGTCGTGGGAGCGGCCCGCTGCCTTCCGGGGCCGCTCTGTGTGCAAAAGGAATGCCCCCGACGTTGGAGCCTTCACGGCTCTGAAGAGAAATGCCCCCGTTCGTTGGAGTCCCCCACGGGGGACTCGTGGAAGAGCAGAGTAATGCCCACGACGTTAGAGCGACCTCGCGCTCTACACAGACACTGCTCCTTCGCTGGAGCGACCTCGTGGGCTCTTTTAAACAAAGTGCCCCCCCGTTCGTTCAGAGCGTCCCCTACTCACCGGGCCGTTCGCAGGGGGGACTCCGTTCTTCCCTCGGACCGTCGGTGCTTCGCGTAGGGAGCCTCTGGAGCTCCCGTCACTCTGGACTCGTCCTCCGCAGGGCAGAGCGAGGCGGCACCTGAGAGCTCCCGCTCCTCGGGGCTCTCTCGCTCTCCGGGGTTCTTCCTGCTTTGCCCGGGACAGCGCGGGGTAGGCTCCCGGCTGCTTCCGGGTCAAGTCCCGCCCACGTCTCAGGCGAAGGCTGCCTGACTTCCGGGATTTCGGCCCGGGCTGCAGCGGTGATTATCTCTACGGCGATAATGAGGGGTGGGCTCCCTCAATCAAAACGGCCATAAGCGGGGTGGCACCCGCGCCGGAAATAATTGATTATGCGGGGTGGGCACCCGCCGATGTCCACGGCAATGTCCCTGGCAGGGTGGGCACCTGCCAGGAGACCCTAGAATCGGCAGAAACGGGGCAAACGCCGGGTGGGCACCGGCTAGCAGAAATAAAGCGCTCCTAGCGCTAGGGATCAAAAGCGAAAGCGCTCTCAGCGCTAAAGCATAAAAAGCACCACAAAGTCCAGCAAGTTCTTCCCTGCATGCAGCAGGGCAGGGGTGGGGGGCAAGGCTGGACCCAGAGCCAGCTCACTGGGCCTCCAGGCAGGGAGGTAGTCCAGGTGGCGGTCCTCTGGTCCAGCAGCAGCAGCAGCCCCCCTCAGGTAAGATCCTGGCAGAGAACAGTTTCTGTGGGGACACAGCCCCATTTTTATACAGACAAACCCTTTGTTCTGGGTTCAGGGTGAGGGGGAAAACCAGTCGCAGCTGGTTGGGGAGCACCCTTGATGTGCTCAGCCCCTCACTCTATTCATTGGCAGGGCTAGGGTCGTCAGTCGCACCGCAGGGGGCGGGGCCAGCATTGTGTGTGGAAAACCCTGTCCTATTCAGGACCCAGGTGTACTCCTCCCACCCATCTAGCTGCTGATCTCCCCATTCACCACTGGGTGACTCATCCTGACTCTGGGGAATCCCTAGCCCGTCACATGACATGACCAGCCAATCACGCGACAGGCACACTGCACACAGAAGTGCCCACTTCTAGAAGTGGCACTTCCACACTAGGTACATACACGCCGCACACATCATCGCGCAGCATTCACTCCCACGAGTCCGCACATACCAAACTCGGGCCTGCACACCCCACGCATCAGGAACTACTAGGGACACATACATTCCCCATGCATTCCTATGGGAGGGCAGGCCTATCTCACCACATGCACTCAGAGCGCGCACGCACTTTACCCTGGGACACAGGGAAAGTGCGCAGAAACCAAAAAATCACCAGTAAAAAGCAAAAAAGTTCAGGGGTGAACCTGCCAGAAGGGCCAAGTCCAACAGTGCCCAACACAGTGCACCTCGCGGTCGGCTCCGTACTTTTGATTTATTGCTGTCACGATGTCATAATAGCCCCAGGTGGAGTTATTTGTTTCCTACCAGCTTTATTTTGGAACTAACTGTTTTTAAGTGCTTTTTTGCTACATGTATTTTGGATATTTGTGTTTTTTGGTCTTGCTGAGTTTAGATAAAGATACTTTATTTTTCTAAACTGGTGTGATGTCCATTTGTGGTGTTATCACTGTATTACTGTGTGTTTTGGGTACAAACACTTTACACATAGCCTTTGAGATGAGCCGGTCTGCACGTGCCAAGCTACCAAGGGGGTGAGCACGGGTCATCTAAAGTGCGTATCCCGCTTACCCTGACTAGAGGCAAGGGTCCCTATTTGAACAGAGGTGCATACCTCTGCCAACTATAGTCCACCATTTCTAACAATATGTTTTTAATATTTATGGAATTTGTTGTAAGTAAACAAGTAACACAGAAATTTGTTTTTTGAATATTTATAAAATGCCTCTCCTTCTACAAATTTCACTGAAATGTTTTACTTGCCTGCTTGTTTTACAGTGTAGGTGTTTATTGTAATGTGTTGAAAATCATTTTTCAGATTCCCTGCAGTATTTACATTTATTGGAATAAATGTGTAAATATGTTTTTCATTTTCAGGCAGGGGCCCAATGAAATTATTTATATGAAGGCGCCAAGCATAAAAGAGCTTGGAGACCTTTTCTCCATGCTGAGTTTGCCATTCCTCTGTTTACTCTTATTACAGACTGCTCTTTCTAGTCTTCCGGTTAGTGTGCAGCACCAGAAATTAGTTCTCTATACTGGCACTCGTGACACACCACCATATTGTGGTGTAGTTTGTCTAATAATGTTAATTGTTGTTTTGGTATGGTCATTTGCAGCGCTGGCAGGGCATTTGATGCGGCAAGCTGTGGTGGTCTCCGGACGAGTGCCCTGGTGCTTACCTTTTTACAACTTAAACATTGCCTCAGACTTAGAGAGTTCTCCACTGTTGAAAATCTCTTTGGCTGTCAACAAATTTAGTAAAAGTGAGCAAGATATGTGCACAATTAGTGTTTGCATGACTTTTGGGGCACGTTTCTCGGGGTAAGGTAGGAGGTTAGAGTGGGTAGGGGGTCATTCTCAACTAGAATTAATAATAGGCAAAAAGCCTTGAAACACAATAGTTACTTGTTCATAAGGTCATTCGTGCAGCAGACTACTTTGACCCTCCAGTGGCACTGAGTTTCCTGAAGCTATGACACACTAACCAACTTTACAATTTACCTCTAGGTTGGAAAATATTTACCATACTGTGCCCAATTATTTTTACTCTCCTTCATCTGCAGATGCCTTTGAGAGACTCTATTCATATTGGAAGTATCCGAGCCTCACTGTTAGGGGGCAGGGACACTCCTTCCATCTCTTTCCTGATGAAGCTGCAAAACATATCCATGGCGGCGAAACTTGTCATAGTTTTTAATCTTGCACTGGCTGAAATGTGATTAAAAACAGGTGTGACTATTCAAACATGGTGATTTTAGCTTCTTTGCTTTCTACGTTTCTTGACTCCTACCGTACTAGGGACAGCTATAGGTTTTAGTAATGAGAAAGCTCATTAGCATTTCACTAGTAGAGCTAGTTTAGGTGCCCCATTGTACATATATATCACCATTACTCGCATACAAATGATGCCGATGAATAGACAGGTGGTTTGTGAACATCAATTAATCCACGACCCACTGGTGTACCCATAAGACATCCTGTTGCTCTGCGTTTGGTGCCTTGTAGTCCCAGTAGTTCACTGGCTTTAAAGGTTATAAACCACTTTCTCATAGCTTTGCTCTGGGTCCCTAACTCGAACATTTCAAGTGCCATATTTACAACATGAAATCCTGCAAGCGATGGCAGACATTGGTGGTTCTGCAACTGCATTGTTTCTCAGTCAAAGTGACTCCTCCCATATCGAACAGAGTACTCCAGATATGGCTGGCAGCAGCGGTTCATCAAATCCCACATGTGGACCAAAATATTCCAAGTAAGTCCTGCAGAAATAATGAACAAAATCTAAATATGGCCATAGCTGAAATCCAGTATCTGTAAATGAAAATCCAGTATTTGTAAAGCGCACAATTACCCGAGGGTGTCAAGGCGCTGGGGGCTGTCAGGAAGTTTAAGCGAGCTATTGCCCAGAGTCACATTGTGCTGGGCTAACCTGCCACCGGGGATCAAACTGCAAACCCTGTGGTCCAGAGTCAGGCATCCTGGCCGCTGCTGTAAACTGTATTGCTGTGACCTGCAGAAATTTACACATTTGCCCTAACCTGACTGGAAGAGCTGGGCATCGCTCTTTTGTTGTGGCTCTCATTGTTGAATAAGAATGTACTGGAAAGGGCAAGAGTCTCTCATAAAGGCCAAAAACCATAATTCTTTATGACTTGATCTCACCCTAGATAATAATAATAGTTTATTAGTCAATTAAAACCATGAACACAAATCAATCATACAGTACACAGCAATTAAAAAGGAATACAAAAGAATCTAAAAAATGTGTCTTACATCTACTTCAGCCATTAGACATCTTGTTAATGGACCTTCACGTTTTTTAACCTCCCTTCCTTGCTATATAGATAAAAATGCCAAATAGAAAAGGTAAATGGTTCGGGGTAACTGATCGAACACTGACATTTTCCCTAATTGGTTAAAGTGCAAGTTTGCAATGCAGCCAGTTGTAATTCTCATAAATAAACTGCTATAAGTAGTTAAAGTGCTTGTGTGTAGGTCCAAAGCGGTTATATGTGCTATACTAAATGGACAGTGGCTTTTCACCCGAAAAAGTGCCACTATAAAAACCGATGCATTATTAAAGTGCCAATGTACAAGATAAAAAGTGCTGGGTTAAGCACATTTTTGCCTAGCATGGCGGGATAGGGAACAGTAACTATAACGGTCCTTGCGGTTTAACTACACATGGTAGTTTACCTTAAAACCACATTTTGGTCACAGCCTAATATCAATTTAGAGTCCCCCCCTCCCCCAGGTTCACTCAACACTCGACCTATATGCTAATCAATTTTTTTCAATTGGCCAAAAACTGGGCTAGTCTAAAATTCAACATTGTGTTACTTCCGTCCCTTGACTCCACAAGTGCAGTCCTACAAGACCTGATTCCCGGTGAAGAAACTCTCATCTTAATAGACTTCTTCGTTGGTTGATCAGCACTGCACAGATACACACAATATGAAGCAAAGTCTTTACTCCTGATGGCATAAACGACAGTTCCGGTCCTCACTTAAGCCACCCATCCTCCATTTTGGCATGAGGTCTAATGTAGGTACCTCGCCTAGTCTTATTGCCAAAAATGACTGTTTAACCTTCTGGTGAGAAGGTGCTGCAAGCAGGAGTTATTCTCTTAGGGTAGAATATGATTTCAAGGCTCACTTACCTTACACCAAAACTCAGCACTGTGTACGCTGCCGAGGTCAACTGCAGAAGCCCTTAATGCCTAACAGACAAAGAAGACTAGTCTGAGAAATATATACATATCAACTGTAGACACATGATAGGTCTGGGCAAATCACTTAATCTCCCGTGCCTAAAAAAAATTAATGTGTCCTTGATGGAGCAAGGACTCGTAGAAAAGAGACTTGCTCGGAAGCAATCCGCTCATTTAACTCACTAACAAGTTACTAAAAGCTTTACATGTAAAACTAATGTGCACCACACGAACACTTGGGTTAGTGAAGCTTGCTTATGTGTTTAATAACTTGGGTAACATGAACAAAGGACTAAAACCACTTTAAACGGGGAATCTTTACTGTGCATGCGTCAACTACATCTACGTAGTATGACGAGCTGTCGCTTGGAGGGATATTCTTGCGTATGAGCAGAAGGCACTAGAATGGAGTCTTGAAGACTCGTGTGCATGGCATCTGCTTTGCTGAAAAGAAATCAAGTTATTATACTAATGCTAATGCGGGAAAAGTACTAAGAAGTAAAGGGGAATAGAGAAGAGGTGGGTGGTATACAGTGTGACCACTTTATTCATGAAATTAATATTTGTCTTTTTGACTTATTCACTAGTGTGCATTTGGGCCTCTCATGTATAACTGAAGTAAGCTGAGGCATGTGACGACTGCGCATGTCTACTAAAAGTTAACCCGGAATGATTACTTAAATGTTGAACGGGATCCAAGGTCGCAAAGTGTCCTATCCTGGGAATGGATGGTGAAAAGTTCAACGATGTGGACTTACATACAGATTGTTATAAAAATGTTTAAAATGAAATGTGAATATGTGTGTCAACTAAAACTCATGAATAAAAATTAAGGGGATGAGTTTGTGAACAATGGTCAAACTGATTTTAGATGACATGTAACTATGGTGTGATGATCCTCCCCCCTTGCCTGACCAATTAGATTTCAAATTTTTACAAAGTTGAAACTTTCGTGGATGGAACATGCAGAACAAAAGGTATAATTAAGATAGCTTTAGTTAGTTAGCACAAGAGCTCGAGAGATGATGAGACGGAGATGTTGTCGGTGTGGCGGGAGATGCTGATGTTGGGAGAGATGCTGTGAGATACTGATGAAGAAGCGAATGCAGAGCCTGAAGCAGAACATTCTATCCTAATTTAATTGGGTTAGATAAGAAGATCGCGGAAGAATATCGAGGAGGAAGAGAGTGTCACAGAGGGGTGTGGCGCAACCTTCGGTATTCTAGAGAGGTCTCCTATCCTGCCCTGAACCTTGTCCTGAAGTCTTTGTCGCCTGATCTATCCTGGGGGACCATTACCAGCCCTTTGGCCATGGGGTTGGTCTTCACACCATTCTTGGTATCTATAATTTTGTATTATTTGCAGATGTTTTTTTCTCTTTGTCCTCTCCCTTTCTGAGTATTGATCATTGCATTAGTCCAAAGTATGTGTTTTGATGATTAATCAATTGCATTTTCTCTCCTAATGAATGATGGTGACAGTACTGTATTTTTGAAGTGGTTCAAATGCATTTAATTCAGATAAAAATTTAAAACTTTCCAGAGTTTGTGGTTATTTACTTCAAGATATAGAAAAGTTAGAATTTTGTTAATTATCACCATCAATTAGTTCAACTAATGGTCCATCAACCAGAGGAAAGAACATTTTGATCCATGAAGGGTTAGTAGAGGTATTTTAGACCAATCCAAAACATTGTGAAGAAACTTATAAAAACCAGTCCAGCGGTTTACTCGGCATTGTGAGTGTGTGTTTATCGGCCCAGGTGAGTATATGGTAGTAGAGTATCTGTTGTTGGTAAGCCGCTAGATCAGTTTGCTGGTAAGAGAGTTATGGTTGTTATTGACTAGTTTGGTGATAAATATTGATTATTGATTTATGTTTAACAAAAGAGTTAGCGTTCTCTTTTATGTTGTCCAGAATCCTGGGGAATGAATAGCGGGTGGTGACAGAAGCCACACTGCAGTGAGGTTACTCGTCTGTTGGAATAGCACTGAGAAGCTACGCAGGGCTGGCAGTGTTAAAATAGGGAGTATTTTCGTATAAAAGTGTGAGTGATAGAAGAGAGTTCGCTGGTGAAACTTTGGTCTTATTTCCCAGTAGGGGTAACACTGAAGGAGTAACAGGTTCTTCCGAGCTTGAATGAAGGGAAAACAGAGATTTTTACTCACAGTAGAAGAGGAGTATTTCTGAAACTCCAGAATAAGTTGAAATCTATCCTTTGTTTAGTGGAACAGGCAGAGTAGCGAATGTTTTTATGTTGTTATTAGCAAAGAATTTAAAGAAAAGTATTAAGAAATAAGTTTTCATATTACCTTGTGAAGGGAGAGTCAGTCGCTGGAGTTGTACTGACGTCACTGAGAGCCGCGCTGAGATTGGTTGCAACAGCGGGCGTGAGACAGAAGCAGATTGTAAAGGATGGGTCAGTAGTGAGGCGCAATACTGATGTCACAAAAGGCCTTGCTGGCATTGGTCAGACCATGACCGTGAGCCTGAGTCTGATTGGCCTAAATAGATAGAAGCCGCGCTAGGATTGGTCGAAAGAGAAATTGTATGTTGAATTCTGATTTGACTGCTGGAGTGAGTCGCACATATAGTAGAGTTCAAGGGTTTGCGGAATACTCTTTCATATATCGTTCATCTAGAATGTATAGAGAAAAATGTCGTTATTAAAGAAAATTAAGAATTTCTTTAAGAAATATAAGCCTGTGTTGACTAGAGGAGGAATTCCTATTCTGCCACCAAAAATGCCTACTTCCTTTAGGATGATGGAAAGAGGATATCATACGTGTGCATGGTTGGAGAATTGGATAGAATATACAAAAGGTGATGGAGTTGTAGCTTTTTCAGAACATGGTACGTTTAATGGGGGAATTCTTCAGAATTTGAGAATGAGAATGAATGATTTGGAACCAAGACCTAGGTTAACTCAGTATGAGGCTTTGGGAGAATGGGAGACTGAGTCATATGAGCAAGAGAAATGCAGAGGCAGTAAGAAATATAGAGGATTTTTCCCCAGATATTTGCATGAGTCAAGCGAAGGTCAGATGAAGCAATGGAGAAGAACTATGGTATCAGAAGGTTTATATCCAGTGTTAATGGCTGAAGAACAGTTGGGAAGCAAGTGTAAGGAGAAAACAAGACACATGAATGTGACAGGACAGGGTGAGTCAGTTGATGAATTATTAGAGGATATTTTAACAAAAAATCCTCCACCATACCAAGAAGGACCCAGTAGAGTCACCCCAAGTGCACCGGTAATGGGAACACCCTCAAAGTTACATGATACATCAGTCAATATAATGAAAGAGAAGCCTTAAATAAAACTAGAGAGGAAGTAGTGCAGAAAATAAGTCAATTGAATTTGAATAGAGAAGCTTTGACAGTACCAGTGACTATAGGTCCTGTTGTCCCATTAAATGGAGATAAAATGAGTTGCCCAAAACCTCTAGCTGTAACGATTCCTTTGAGTAATCCCAGAAAAGTGGTAATAATATCTGATGATCCGACTAGTAAATGCAATTCAGTCATTTCATTAATGGACCTTCCAATAAGGGAACGTTTAACTGAAACCCTGAAAAGAGTTACTCCCGGAAATTCAAAATAAAGAGGATCTATGGTACCTTTAGGAACTAGAAGCTCAACAGCGGTCACTCTAGAAGATTTGGAGGGATGGACACAGGGAATAGAAAAACAAAGCTCAACACCAAACATTTTAGATATTTACAAATTGTAAGTGGAGTTGGAAGAAATGATAGCTGGAAATGTGGGAATAGACAGGCTGTATCTTTACAATGAGGAGGAGTTGTTGTTTATATGTAGAAGCCTAACCAGAAATGCAAACTTGTTTCATGAGAGATTGACAGAGGTGGATTCAGAGATTGGAGTGGATATAGGGAGATCAAAATTGTTACAGAAACCATATAGAGTGGAGTTCACTGATAAGGATTTGGAGAATATGAATGTGTCTGGTAAGAAACTACAGATAAAAGAGTTAATTAACATTTTGCAGAAGTGGAGAGACATTGACAAGTGGAAAAATAGGTGGACAAGAAAGAAGAAGGAAGCACAAGCAAAGGAAGCGTCATCTGATTTCTTACTAAAAGAATCAGAGAAAGCAGAAAGATTGTGTTCCATGAGAGAGGTTCCTGGTGGTGGATATGTTCATGTTCCGTGGGGCAGACAGGATATTTTGTCATTTACAAACGATTTCCCTAGGTTGAGAGAAAAACCCGCTGAATGGTACAAACAGGTTCAAAGATTTGTGAGAGTTTTGAAGGTTCTGTTGAAGGATCTGGATGGTCTGTTTGATATAGTGGTACCTGCTGACCTATGGACAGAATGTAAGATCACAGTTGATTGTCCAAGTGAGGAGTATGCTAGAGACTCGAAATCAGGAGCACCCTCAGATGAGGTGATGAAGAAATATCACCAAGTAATTACTTTTCTGAATGGGAAAATCCCTCCTAAAGAAACAGATTGGGTAAAGATAGATAGAACAACTCAAGAGCCAAATGATTCTATACATGCATATTATGAGTGGTTACTACAGGTGTTTAATCAGTATAGTGTCTTTGAGAATACTGCAATAAGGATATGGGACATTTTGTGTATTGGTTTGTATATGGTCTGAAACCAGAGATTAGTCAGATGATTCAGCAGCACATCTTGTGTCTGGCTGAGTAAGACGATAGATGAGATTTTGAAATATGCCAAGTATTGCGGAGATGATATTGAGGCAAGGTGTAGAAAGGTGAAAGAGAAAATGATGTGGGCACAAATGAAATTGGCAGAACAGCAGGAAAATAAAGTAAATACCCAGTCTGATAGTCAGGTGAAAGAGCAGAATCAGAATGATCAAGCGGGGAATGCTGGTAAAGTAAGAGGACAAATGAATAGAGAGGAAGCGAAGAAGAAGTTTCCTTGTCATGCGTGCAGAAAGCTTGGACATTGGAAGAACGAGTGTAAGAATATTCAGTATAATAATGGGCCAAACCAAAATTTAAATCCACAGACGCAGAATGAAGTGATTATGAATCAGCCGCAGCAGGTAGTTACTCCACAGTATCAGGTGCCACCAGCTCCTATGCCAAACTTTGTGAACACTCAGTAATACAGTGCGGACGCCGGATTTCACAGAGGAAGTGGTAAGAAACATTCTGTGTTACACAATATCTTTTACCGAATAATAATGATGAAGCGGGCTATGTGCAATGACGGTGCCTGAGGGGGGAGGAAGAGGAGTCCTTGTGGTAGATCAGTCAGATCCATCTATTGATGGGAAAGTGGAAGGTAGTGATATCACTTTTCTATTGGATACTGGTGCTACCCTGTCTACTGTGAGAACAGCAGACATCCTAAACCTACCCCTCTCGGGAGATCTAGCCAAGTTGTAGGAGTGACACATAAACAGATTAGAACCCCAATCACAAAGCCAATGGAAGTGCATATTGAAAATTTTAAATACATGCATCAGTTTGTGGTTTGTGATTCCAGTCCAGTAAATCTGTTGGGAAGAGATATTTTATGCAAAATGAATTGCACAATCTACTGTACACCAGATGGTGTCGCTTTCCAAAACTCTGAAGAAGACGTTGTATATAAGATGATGTTAGCTAAGCAAGGTACTGAGGAAGATGAGATGTTTTCATTGATAACCGAAAGTGAATAGCCAGAGAACCACAGTAAACCCAGAACTGTGAGATTTTACAGGAAAATATATTGGGCTGATGGCAAATGTAGATCCAGTGAAAGTGACAGTGAAGGAAAGTGCAGTTTATCAAAACACACAACAATACAAAATGAGTCCAGAAGTGAAAGCAGGAGTTGCTCCAGAAATTGACCAAATGATTAAACAAGGCATTTCAAAAGAAATAATGAGTAGTCCTTGTAATTCACCAATAATAATACTTAAAAAGCATAGCGGAAAATACAGGATAGTACAGGATTTGAGAAAGATTAAACAAATTGTAGTTCCTTGTTGTCCAGTAGTGCCAAATCCAGCAGTGATTCTTTACCAGATACCCTGGAATGTAGGCTGGTTTACAGTAATTGATTTATGCCAAGCCTTCTTTTCTATTCCTTTGCACCCAGACAGCCAATATTTATTTGCATTTAATTTCGAAGACCGTGTCTTGGCATGGTGCTGAGTTCCTCAAGGGTATACAGAGAGTCCCTCAATTTTTATTCAAATCTTGAAAAAGTGTCTAGAAACATTGGTCATGCCCAGATATTCAGTTTTGGTTCAGTACATTGATGACCTACTGGTGGCATCGAAAACACGAGAAGATTGTGTCAGTGACACAATTGAACTACTTAATCATTTGGCCAAAGGAGGACACAAGGTGCCTCCAGAGAAATTGCATTTTTCTCAGCAAGAAGTTAAATATTTAGGCCACAAAATAGAAAGAGGAGTTAGAAAAGTGACCCCAGAGAGAATAAAAATAATCAAGCAAATGCAGTTACCTCAGACACAAAAGGAGATGAGAATGTTTCTTGGAGTGGTTGGTTACTGAAGGCAGTGGTTTATGGGATTTTCACTGCTGGCAAACCCATTGATTCAGTTGACTCGGAAAAGAGCAAAAGATCCAATTGTCTGGAATGATGAGTGCATGGAAGAATTTGGTAAATTGCGAAATTGTCGGTGCAAGGTCCCTGCCTTAGGCATGCCTGATTATACGAAAGAATTTGCACTGTTCTGTTGTGATAGAGAAGGTTGTGCACTTTCAGTGTTGACACAAAGACATGGATTAAGCCGACGTCCAGTAGCATATTTTTCTGCTACTTTGGATCCTGTAGCTTCAGCTTTACCTGGCTGCTTAAAAGCAGTAGCTGCTACTTGTATGAGTCTGGAGCAAAGTGAGTCGATTGTGATGGGACATCCAGTTAAAGTTTACGTCCCACATTCAGTTGAGATTCTTTTAACAAGAACCCAAACACAGCACCTTACCCCTAGTCGGATGACTAAGTATCAAAGAGTGATTCTGTGAGCAGAAAAAGTGACAGTAATAAGATGTACAATAATGAATCCTGACACATTATTACTAGACCCATGTTGTGAAGAAGTGAAAGATGAAGTGGATCATGATTGTCTGGATGTGACTGAGATGTGTACTAAACCCCGAACTGATATAAAGGAAGTGCCCTTCAAAGAGTCAGATCATAAACTATTTGTAGATGGCTCATGCTTGAGAACAGAAGGAAGAGGACTTAGTGCAGCTTATGCTGTCTGTAAGATATCTGAGGTCATTGATGCATCCTGTTTACCCAGAGTCAAATCTGCACAAGTAGCCGAATTGGTAGCCTTAACAAAGGCATGAATAATTGGAGAATAACCATATTTACTGATAGTCAATATGGTTTCAGGGTTGTGCATGACTTCGGCCAACTCTGGATGCAGATGGGATTTCTGACTTCTTCAGGATCTCCAATAAGAAACGGCAAAAATGTAAAAGAGTTATTGGAAGCAATACAATTACCCAAAAATATAGCAGTGGTCAAGTGTGCTGCTCGCCAGTCAGGAAATGATTATGTGGTGGGAGGTAACCGATATGCAGACCAAATTGCTCAATATTGGCACTCAACAGAAAGATTGAAACAAGTGAAATCAGCTGCCAACTTCTGTTTTTCTCAGCTCTAGAAACATGGGATGAGGTTAGACAGTTGCAGAATGAAGTTGAGGCGAAAGAAAAAGAAAACTGGATAAAGTCAGGTTGTGAAAGAAGGACAGAAGATGATGTATGGGTGTACACCTATGGCAGACCAGTCATGCCAGATTGCCTACTCTCTCAAATGGTAAGGGTATACCATGGCACAACACATATTGGCAGGCATTCAATAATCGGACTATTTAGTCAGAGTTGATATAATCCAGAGTTTAGGGTAATCACAGAAAGTCTTTGCCAGAGATGCTTAATTTGTCAGCAGCTAAATCTAGGCAGAAAGACAGTGGTCAGTTAGGGAAAAATTAGAAAGGCAGAAGCGCCATTCACAAGATTGCAGCTAGATTTCATTGAGTTGCCTCAGTGCAATGGATTGAAATATGTACTTGTCATAGTGTGTCTGTTCTCGAGATGGTTAGAGGCATACCACACAAGAAGAAACAACAGTCTCACAGTTACTAAACTACTGTTGAGGGAGTTGATACCTAGTTTTGGTTCTCCAGTCACTTTGGAATCAAATAGAGGACCTCATTTTAATAATTAAATAATTCGATTAATCTGTGAAACATTTAAAATTGAACAAAAACTGCACTGTGCATACCGCCCAGAGGCTTCTGGATTGGTTGAGCAACTAAATGGCACAATCAAGTCAAGGCTAGGAAATGTGTGTGCATCCACATCACTGAAATAGCCGGATGCATTGCCTCTTGTATTGATGGGAATCCGGAGTATTCCTGACAGAAAAACAGGATTGAGTCCACATTAAATACTCATGGGAAGGACGATGAGACAAGCATTTAATCCTGGACATAAATCGATGAATATAAGTGATGATCTGGTATTAGACTATTGCAAAGGATTGGCTGACCTAGTGCATTCTGTCTCTCACCAGGTTGGAGAAGACGCAGCTGCCAGGCAGCCAACGCAGGCGCATTATTTGAATCCTGGAGACTGGGTGGTAGTGGAGAAACACACCAGAAAGTTGTCCCTAGCACCCAGGTGGGTTAAACCACGTCAAGTCATACTGGTTACTACTACAGCAGTGAAGTGTGCAGGTTTACCCAATTGGATACATGCAAGCCATACCAAACAAGTTCCAGGCCTCACTGAAGAAGAACAGCAACTGAATGGGCCAGTTGAAACGGCTGAAGGTTGTGAAGTCGAAGAATCTAGAGTAATAGATTCTGAAGTAATAGACGAGGAACAATCGAGCACAAGTCAGGGGGAATGGATACCAGTGATTGACATACCTGAAGTTGTTATTCAAACAAGAAGGAGAACCAGATTAGAGAGACAGGAAAGTAGTGAGGATCAGACAGGTGTAAAAGAACACACTCAGGTAGAACAGAACATACTGCCCGAAACCCTGAGCAGGACCAGACAGGGAAAGAAGAACATACTCAGACAGAGGTGAACAGAACTATACAATGACCTGAGCTGGGACAGACAGGAAAAGAAGAACACGTTCAGGCAGCAGAAGAACAAATTGTAGTAAGACCTGAACAGGACCAGTTAGGAGAAAAAGAACAAGTTCAGGCGGATGAAATAAGACCTGCACAGGAACAGGTAGAGAGTGATTCAGAAAAAGAACGGATTGTGCCTACACACTCTGAAGACAAAAGAACTCTGGGGCATATCAACAAGCAGGCGATAAAAAATTATTGCCGCTTTTGCGGCCGTTTTCGGCCGAAAAGCGGCGATAATTTTATCGCCTAATCAGCAAGGTCACGCTAACGCGTGAAACCTTGCTTTAGAGTCAGGATTTCTAACGCCCAGCTTTGCATCTCTAATGAGATGCAAAGTGGGCGTTCCTGACCTGGCATGACAGGAGAAATGTCGCTAAGCGACATTTCTCCTATCATCAAGCCCCACGCTATGAAGCATAGCGTCAGGAAAAGTAGCGATAACCCCTGTTATCGCTACTTTCCTAACACCTGCTTCAGGACTGACTTAGCCATGATATCCTATGGAAAGTGGATATCATGGCTAAGTTTGTGAGTCCCTATCAACAAGCTAACGTGAGATTATCGCTGGGTTTCCAGCGATAATCTCACGTTAGCCAGTTAGCGCCAGGATGTTTATCGCTGATGAGATAAGCGTTGCTAATCGCACGCTATCTCAGCGATAAAAATCGGCGCTAGCCGGCGATAATTATCCTGGCGCTAAGTACGCTCAGCGATAATTATCGCTGGTTGTTGTTGATATGCCCCTCTAGAAAGAGATGGAGAGGGTGAAAGTTCAGTTCAGGTTAAAAGGGTCAGAAAGGGTGACAACTGGCCAGGTGGAGTGAAAAGATTCAGATACTATATGAGAAAAACAAGAGAAAGACCAGAGCAAGTGAATGAGGTTACTAGTCAAACTCAGTCTAAACAGTCGATTGTGAGAAACACAAGAGGAAGCCCAAGACTGACAATTTAGAACAACAAATACAAGGGCCCTGAGGGGACCTATGTAATATTAGAAGAATTTGAAAATTTAGATTTGAGTAAGGAATCAGAAGAAGAAGTAGATGCTACACAGATTGACAAAAGAAAATTAAGGCCACATTAAAAACAAGAGTTTGAATTTCCAGGTGATGAAAGAAAAAGAAGAGAAATCTTCTTAGTGAGGAAATGAAAAACCTTCCTCCATAGGTTAAGGACAGATTATAATAACGTATTTATTGGTTCCAGTGAATGTGAACATAACTTCCTAATTTTGGCAGGTTGGGGACTAAAAGGGGGAACTGATCTAGTATTTCCTGGGGTTTATTACATGTGTTGGAATAATGCTTGCTATAAGTTACCTGCATGGTGGTATGGAAGCTGCTACTTTGGAATAGTATTTCCGAAAATTTATCATGTAAAAAGATTCACTGGAAACAATGAAAACACTAATGGACTAACACGGAGAAAGAGAGCTAGTTTTTCAGAAATAGTAGGTGATATATTTGGTGCATTAATACCTTCAGTGGGAGTAATACTGAATTCACATAGAATTTGTAAATTGTCAACAGTAGTTGATTGTCTCTCGACTGATATGGCTGGGGGTTTCTTGATGATAAATACAGAAATGGTTGCAATTAGGTCTATGGTTTTACAAAACCGACTTGAGCTTTATATTTTATTAGCAAAAGAGGGCGGAGTTTGTAAAATGCTGAAAGTGTAACATTGTTGTACTTACATAACTGATAAAAGCAAGGAAATCAGAGGGTATATTAAGAATATTACAAAACTTCATGAAGATTTGAAAGCACTGGAGGTTGACAATGTATGGGAAAGACTAACAAAAAGTATTTCTTAAATAGGGACTTGGTTTTCTGATTTAGGGAAAAGTATTTTAGGTCAAATAATTCTTCCAGTAGTTGGAATAACAATATTAGTTTTAACAATAATGATTTGGTGTAAGTGTTGCAGAAACAAAGAAAAGGGAAGAAAATATGAAGTTAATGGGAAAGGAGAGAAAGAGGGAATACGAGGAAATACAGATGGAGGAAATAAAAGGGAGGATATACAAAAAGATGAAAGATTTAGAAAACAAAGATGAAGATGAGAAAGCAAAAGAGGAGAATGAAAATGAGAAATACTGAAAGTTGGCATCTGATTAAGAATGGGTAATTTTGTGATGGCTCAAAAATGCCATCAGAGAGGGGATTGATGGAGCAAAGACTCATAGAAAAGAGACTTGCTTGGAAGCAATCCGCTCATTTAACTCACTAACAAGTTACTAAAAGTATTACGTGTAAAACTAATGCGCACCACATGAACACGCGGTTTAGTGAAGCTTGATTATGTGTTTAATAACGTGGGTAACATGAAAGAAGGACTAAAACTGCTTTAAATGGGGAATCTTTAATGCACATGCGTCAACTACATCTATGTAGTATGACGAGCTGTCGCTTGGAGTGAAATACTTGCGCATGAGCAGAAGGCCCTATAATGGAGTCTTGAAGACTCGCTTGCACGGCATCTGCTTTGCTGAAAAGAAAACAAGTTATTACACTAACGCTAATGTGGGAAAAGTATTAATAAGTCAAGGGGAATAGAGTAGAGGTGGTGGTATACAGTGTGACCACTTTATTTGTGATATTAATATTTGTCTTTTTGACTATATCACTAGTGCGCATTTGGGTCTCTCATGTATAACTGAAGTAAGCTGAGTCATGTGACAACTGCTCATGTCTACTGAAAGTGAACCCAGAATGATGACTTAGATGTTGAAAGGGAGCCAAGGTCTCAAAGTGTCCTATCCTGGGAACGGACGGTGAGAAGTTCAACGATGTGGACTTACATACAGATTGTTATATGTGAATATGTGTGTGAACTAAAACTCATGAATAAAAATTAAGGGGATGAGTTTGTGAACAATGGTCAAACTGATTTTAGATGACATGTAACTATGGTGTGATGATCCTCCCCCCTTGCCTGACCAATTAGATTTCACATTTTTACGAAGTTGAAACTTTAGTGGATGGAACATGCAGAACAAAAGGTATAATTAAGATAGCTTTAGTTAGTTAGTTAGCACAAGAGCTCGAGAGATGATGAGACGGAGATGCTGTCAGTGTAGCGGGAGATGCTGATGCTGGGAGAGAAGCTGTGAGATACTGTTGAAGAAGCGAATGCAGAGCCTGAAGCAGAATATGCTATCCTAATTTAATTGGGTTAGGAAGGAAGATCACGGAAGAATATCGAGGAGGAAGAGAGTGTCACAGAGGGGTGTGGCGCAACTTTCTGTATTCTAGAGAGGTCTTCTATCCTGCCCTGAACCGTGTCTCGAAGTCTTTGTCGTCTGATCTATCTTGGGGGACCGTTACCAGCCCTTTGGCCAGGGGGTTGGTCTTCACACCATTCTTGGTAACTATAATTTTGTGTTATTTGTAGATGTTCTTTTCTCTCTGTCCTCTCTCTCCTTCTGAGTATTGATCATTGCATTAGTCCGAAGTAAGTGTTTTGATGATTAATCAATTGAATTTTCTCTCCTAATGAATGATGGTGACAGTACTGTATTTTTGAAGTGGTTCACATGCATTTCATTTAGATAAAGATTTAAAACTTTCCCGAGTCTGTGGTTATTTGCTTTAAGATATAGAAAAGTTAGAATTTTGTTAATTATCACCATCAATTAGTTCAACTAATGGTCCATCAAACAGAGGAAAGAACATTTTGATCCGTGAAGGGTTAGTAGAGGTAATTTAGACTAAACCTAAACATTGTGATGAAACTTATAAAAACCAGTCCAGCGGTTTACTCGGCATTGTGAGTGTGTGTTTATGGGCCCAGGTGAGTATATGGTAGTAGGGTATCTGTTGTTGGTAAGCCGCTGGATCATCCTCATGTAACGCAACTGGTGCTATGTAAAGCGCTCTGATACCGGATACCGGGTCATTTTCGAGCTATATAAAACTCCGTAAAAAAAAAAAGGTCTTCAGTAACATTATTAGAAATAGTAAAAATCTCCTACCTATCACAGGTTGGCAACCAAGGAGGATACGTAAAGTTCCAGTTAGGGGTTTCTGAGCTGTAAGTGATTGGAAAGGTCCCTCCAATCAAGACATCTCCATCTATTTTGTAGCTGACCTCCTCTTGGGACCTCAGGGTGCAGCTGCCGGCTCCAGCCAGAGGAATTAGCGTGAGGCTTAAAGCCAGCGGTATCAGGAGAGAGGACTGGCTCATAATTACCCACCTATGGGGGTTCTTTAAGGAGACATTGTGAGCAGGAGGAAGTCCTATTAGGATTTCAATCCTCTGAACGGAGATGAGGTGAGAAATAACAATTGATTCTTGATTCAAAGTACTCCTAGAATGTTGTTGTTCAAATCTCCTGCAGCAACTTCACGCCTAAAGTGAAAGAGAAAAAAGAAATGGTCAGAGTGGACAAGGTCACATTCTCTGTGCACTCTCTTCTCTTCTTGTTTTCTCTCCATGTTCGCCTTCTCTAGTCTCATCATTGCTGTTTCCTCAATACCAGCTTTCTCTTCAGCTATGTCTCCAATCATCAAAACCACAGTGTTAGAAAGCGTCTTATGTAAGGAAGGGTCACCTGTAAGGAAAGGTCTTTAACTTAGAAATGCAGGTTGGTCATGGTCCTTGGGTGTAGAGTTATTTCTCGAGGTTAAGTTGCCCTTTTTTGGGTCAGCCTTGCAAGGCATATCTTTAAACAATTTTCAGTTTTGTTCATTCAGAGTATTTTTTTATGTAAAGGAATTTTAAAATGCAGGTTTTCATTTCCAGATCTTTCTTCTGTCCTGTGATACACTTTTACCCAACTGCATATCTTACATTTTATTATGTGTAGATCTTGTAGGTAGGTGTCTTCGAAGTTGCAATGCCTCACGACCTGCAATTTAGCTATTTTAAAAACTAATTCCAGCTGTTCAAAGCATGACCATGTGTAGTTTCCGTAAATAACAGCCACTTCTCTGCATAAAATTAGCCACAACGTCCATCCTCACCCACATTGTGTCCTGTCCCAACTCAGCTGACTTGGTATGCTTTCCAACCCACACGAAAACAAACCAACTGCCAATACTGATGAACATTTATGGATCTTAGTTAACCTGGCGCAAGATCAATAAATCAATCTTGCGCCAGGTTAAATAAGATCCATAAATGTTCATCAGTATTGGCAGTTGGTTTGTTTTCATGGTCAAAGGGCTTAGCCTTATTGATTAGAGCCACACCCTGTATTGTTACATATATGCCTACCCACATGCCATCTGTTCATGGCCTGACTAGTCCCTCCCCACATTGTCTGACAATCATCACCCTCTTTGGACATTCCTGACTTCCCTTCCAGCATTTACGAGTGATCCTCGGGAAGGTGAAGACGTTTGGTTACTCCATTAGTCTTCAAGCTCACTCAGCTTGTCGGATGTCCGTATGTTGAGAGTGTGTGATACGTGTGGAATGTTAGTGTTGTCGGTTGCCAGATAATGGAAGCCATCACATGGTGGGGTTAGCTGCTTTTAACATGCTCCTGGTGGGTGGCAGCACTGGTCTAGGCACTGCGTACATATGGATGGATCCAGCTTGCAATGAGCGCGAAACCCCTAAGTGAACATGACGTCAACTTGTACACAGTTTACTGCTCGCATATGAGATCTGTGACCATAAAAGTGAACAAGACGTCCACTAGGTACAATAGTTGCACAACTAATAACCCAGAGTAGAATGTGTCTTATCACCCCGAAGATGCACACAACTTCTCCTAATCGACCAGCAAGCGCACACACAAATGGCCACCCAAAGTAGCATGTGAAAGTCAAGCAACCAATGTATAACTTAACATGCAGCACAGAATTATAATTAAATTTAAACCTCATTTCGTGCTCCAGGATATTCCACCAAGGTACATTCTGGATAGGGAAATTGTGGAACATATTTTGTGGTTGAAAATTTGAAAATTGGAATACCGTGAATACTGCAAGCAGCCAGATTTTTGACAAATTTTAAAACACACACAACCCTATTAAATAACCAAACAGATTGTTAAAGATTTGAAAAGAAAAAAAACTACTTTATATTAAATATTTAGTTGTTATGCAATTCATATATTGTGCTTTTGAATAGCCCTATGAGGTGTAATTCTGTTGGCAGCTGTGAAATGTTTACATTCAGACATAACATATCTATGCAAATGATGTGTCTGTCTTTTCTCTGTTTTCGTCCCCTTACATTAGGCAGCGATTTCTGTAGCATCAGGAATGTTTAACCATGACTGGCAATGTACGTCATAAATACACCGAAACAAACAAATAACTAAATAGATAAAAACATTGATATTCAAGCTTTAACTTTGTATTCATCCTCTATTCACTGTTTTTATTCTGCTTTATTCTTGTTAAGAAAAAGTTTTTTCTCTCAGATAAAGATGTTGCCATGTTTCGGATCCATATAGAAAATGTAAGAGCCTTCATTTGGACAGTTATTTGGGACATTCATTAGGTTTACAAACACTTATTCCTTGTGGGTCCTTTGGTTATGTCTTCTTTACTGTCATACAATATGGGTGACAATATTCGTTATAATGACAGCCTTTTTCTTTTCATGTGTACCCTGAGCTACACATCCCAGCTGTAGAATCTGTCCTCACATTGTAGCTTCTACCAGTGAAGATCTCTCCTTCTCCTCCGCTCGCCATTCATTGCCCTTATTTCAATTTCTATTATTGCTTTATGTCTGTATGTTTGTATACATGTGATATTTGTATAGCCTAAAACTTAGCCAAAAGGCAGTGGCGCGCTGGGGAGGATCAAAGCAAATATATTGTCTATAAGGTGAAACTGGGTTCTAAGAATGGAGGTGGACTATTACTTTTTTGTGTTGTAGTGTTCTTTAGAGAGGTGTGTTTTAAATTATCCCTAAATTGAAGCAGCATTTAGTAATTCCAGATGGATACAGGGATGTCATTCCTCATTATGAGTACATATATAGAAATGGCCTGTTGACTTTTTTTTGTTCTTGATTTTATTTTAGTTTCTTATTATTTTTATCACCCACTATCACTCATTTTGTTTTACTTTTTCTATGGTTTTATTGACATTGGGGCTGTCCTTTGCAATAGGATTAGATGTGGTGAAGCGATAGCTTAAACTTTTGGATGCTGTGCCCCAATGCTAATAAAACCGAAAAAACTCAAGGGCCCCCCAGAATGACAAATATATATATTCTCAGAGTAATGCTATACATTTTGCAGCTCAGAACATATTTAAAAATGTATACAAATGTAGATATTCATTTTGAAAATGCAATGAAACTCATGGTTACCAGAATGGTATTGATAGGCCGGTCTCTGTAAAAGTGTAAAAGTATCCAAAGTGTGAGCGACTTTGAGGGTTCCATTGAACTCCCCTCATTCACGAGGACGAGAGACAAAAACATTACTGATAGCTCATCACAGAGTGGCTCGCCTGCACTGTGTTTTCTTTCACTAAAAACACAACACCATTTTCAAGTTTGTTTTGGTTCTCTAGGGGCATTGTAAATGCTTCTCTTGGCCAGAAACTGTTGCTCATTTCAGATCTATTCAGGCCACCCAGGGGGACCACCCCAAAGTTTGAAGACCTCTGGTCTGGCGTGTCAAAGTGGAAAGCATGCTGAACACAACCAAGAGACCTGAGTTACCTTCATTGGACTATGGCAGTGTCTGTCTCAATGCCTGAATATTCTCCACTCACCATTCTCTCTGCCTCTTTCTTCCTTTTCAGACCTTTCAACACGTAGACCTTACCACATCATAGGCATGCCACTATTGTAATTGTAATTGCGTTTATATGCACTTAAAACCCCTGATGAGACATTGAAGCTCTTTTTCGGTGAGCAGCACGCTACTCCAGAACTCAAAAAGAATTAGTGGTGAATTAGTATAGGTAAATATTAAATTAATTAGATTTTTTTTTTCTTATTGCTTATTTTTTCCCCCCATAATTTTCTTACAGACAACAAAAGGAAAAAAGAGAACAAAGAGAACAAAAGGAGAAACAGGTTATTACACATTATGATTGAAAAAGAAGAACCAGCAAGTTTTGACAGAGCATTTCACCATGAAAAAAAGCATATGGATACAGATTCAACCCATCCAATCCGTAATAGGGGCCCAGATTTTCTGACCCATCTCACGTCTTCTTCGACCTTTTAATCTATATACTGCTAATTTCATATTATATATAGCTAGTAGTCGGGCCCTCCAGTTTGTAAATGTAGGTGGATCAGAACTGATCCATTGAGATGTAATGACCACTCAGAAAACGGACATAGCGATAAGCAAAAAGCATTCTTCAACTTTACTCCGTCCTGCCAAGCTTTGCAACTTATCAACCCCCAGAATCACTAATGTAGATGTTATAGTCAAAGGTTTACCGGTAATTTGGACAAGAAAGGATTCAACATCTAGAATATATTGGGCCAGTTTAGAGCAGGAGTAAAACATGTGGATCGTATGTGCAGCAGGAGAGCCTCATCTACTACACGTATTCCCTCGATTACTAGACCATTTAGAGATTTTCCAAGGAGTATAATATAGATCAAATATTGACATGTAGTGTTGGGCTCTAAGACTGCTGGTTATTAAGACCTGGCTAGCCAACTCCAGAGAGGTTGCCAGATATGTGCCTACTTGTCCAAATGTCTGGTCCCACTTGTCATTTTGTGTGATCAAATCGTCGGGCAGGTCAGAGATGAGTGTTTGATAAATTAGCCCAATCCTTGATCTTCTTTCTATAAGCCCTACAAGAGGGATTTTCTCGAACTTTGCAGCTCCTGAGGTTGCTATCTTCAGCAGATAGCTCCTGATTTGTAAGTACTTAAAGAAATGCCTAGTTGGGAGCCCATATTTGTCTTGGAGGTCAGAGAAGGAAACAAATTGACCATCAGGGAAGAGAATCGCCCAATACATTAATCCCTAAATTAGCCCAACTAAAAGTGACTGCATCCAAGAAGATTGAAGGCAATAAACCGTAAGAGAGAAGGGGGGTATGTGTATTGATATTAGGAATGTCAGACCATCGTCGAACCTTTTTCCAAACGGAATACATTGATTGTATAACTTTAAATTTAATTTTCTTATAGTAACTTGGTTCAATTTTGCTGACTAAGCAATTACGTGCGTCCTCCCCAAGTAACATTTCAAAAATTGTAGGTCTAGCAGATTCAGGCACCATTGACTTACCCCAGATATTAATGGTCCCATTAGCTGTAAAAGTGTGGACCAGTGGTATTAGATTAAAGATTTTTTCCTTTTGCTGTCTGTAAGAAAATTATGGGGGGGAAAAATTATCAATAAAAAAAAATCACATTAATTTAATATTTACCTATACTAATTCACCACTAATTCTTTTTGAGTTTTGGAGTAGCGTGCTGCTCACCCGCCCTTTGATCTGGGGAGTATTAGCCATTTAGAGGCCCTTCTGGCTTTATGATAGCCCCAGAAAAATCTTAGACAAGCCCTTTCTGCAATAAAGATGAGTTGCCGTGGGAACTCGATTGGAATGGTCCTAAATAGGTATAAGAATTTCGGTAATATAGACATTTTTAATACATTGGAACGACCCTGGAGTGAAAGGTGCAAGTGGTCTAATCTCTCCAGAGTTTGATTCACTTCTTTGATGATAGGTAATATATTTATTTCTGGTATCTTCTCTACTATGGGGGTAATCTTAACCCCCACATAGGTTGCGACTGAAGCTGTTGGAAGACCTACAGATTTAACGGCCTCTGAGTGTATTATTTGGGTTTTGTCGACATTAAGACGATAGCCCGAGCCTTCCCCAAATTGTTTAGCTGCATTGTAGACAGCTGGGAGAGCCAGACAGATATCCTTTGTGAAGATGGCGACGTCGTCGGCATATGCTAAAGTTTTATAAGCCACATCGTTAACAACAGCCGGCTGTATCGATATATTGTTATCCAACTTGCTCAAAGGGGTCAATGTAAATTGAGAACAAAAGCGGAGAACAGGGACATCCCTGACGGGTTCCTCTGCTGATCGGAAAGGAGCGCGACTCTTCTCCTGAAATACGAACAGCGACCTCTGGGGAGATGTATAGAGCTTGTATAGCTGTAATGAACTTCCGCGGGAATCCCTTGATTTTTAACAGTTGCCATAGAAAGGCCCAGGAGACCCTGTCGAACGCCTTTTCGACGTCCAACAGGATCATTGCCAAAGGCTGTTTACACACCTGGGCCCAATTGAATGATGCAATTGCCCGTCTAATATGATCAGATGTATCCCGGCCATGCACGAAACCGTGCTGGCGAGGAGAAACTAGAGGGGCAATTACCTTTCCCAATCTGAGTGCGATCATTTTAGCAAAGATTTTACTATCCGCACATATTAGGGGGATTGGTCGATAAGAAGAAGGGCTGGTCTCTGGCTTGTCTTTCTTTCTAAAGACTACAATGGTGGTCTTATGCCATGAGTCAGGGGTCCTGTCAGTCTGGGCAAGTGCGAACAGGGATTCCAGCTCCCCTAATAGAATATACCTAAATATTTGATAAAATTCAAGGGGTAATGAATCGGGGCCGGTGGCTTTCCCCACTGCCAGTGAAGAGATCGCTAGTTCCAGCTCTGGCCTGGTTATAGGGGAGGAGAGTGCATACGCCTGCTCCGGTGTAACCTTAGATGTTGTGTAGTCACACAGATAATCCTGATCCGGTAGGATTGCATCATCCTCTTCCAAATCTGGAGCATAAAGCGTCCTATAAAACTCTTGGAACGCCTCAAGCACCCTGGCCGGTTGTTCCTGAATCTGATCTTCTTTATCTTTGATGCAACTTATACGATTCATGACTCCCTTATGCTGTAGTCTTTTAGCCAATAGTCTGCCTGTATTATCGCCGAACTCATAGATATCCGATTTATGCTGAATATACTTAGCTGCGAGCTCCTATGCAAAATATTGATATATTTTGTTTCTGCCTATAGCTATCTGACACTGACACTTCTCCTTTTGGGTCTGGTCACCGATTACCCGAATAGGTTCTTGCTCTGCTTCCCGAAGTTGATTAACCCAACTATTGATCCTTTCCTTGATCACCTTCTGGCGATGTAAAGAAAAGCTGAGAGTCTTACCCCTCACAGCTGCCTTGAAGGTATCCCAGACTATTAACATAGAAGCTGTACCCTTATTTCTCTGAAAAAAATCTACAATCCAGTTTGACATATATCTACAATACTCTTGGTCAAGTAATAATTTTCGCTCGAATGTCCAAGTTGGCATTCCTGGTTTTGGACCACTGAGCGGTAATTGTAGAATTAGCGGATTGTGATCAGAGATTACTCGGGGATGTAACTCGCAGCTAGTTCCTTCAAGAATTGGGTCAGTGACAAAAAAGTAATCGAAGCGTATACATTTGTTATGGGGAGCTGAAAAGAAAGTAAATCCTGGCTCAGTCGGGTGCAGTCTTTGCCAGACATCTATCAAAGCGGTACAAAAGGGGGTGGTGAAGGATGGAGCATCAGAACCAATCAAACACTCACACCCAGTCAACAGATCTGGGTTTGATCCATCACCGTTCTTTAGCCCACTCTGCCACCCCAGTTCAGACATGGCCATATGCAAATCAGTCTGACCCTGTGCCTCATGGGAACAGTCCAGTCCGAACTGCCAAGCCATGCCTTCCCTGGACCGGAAACAAGCTTCCTAGGGCCGGTTTCTGGCATTTCAGCCGTCTTCAGCCAGGCTTGCTTGAATCCAGTGGCAAAGTGAGCAAGGGACTCACGTCTGAGCATACCCTGCCAACTTATGGCGAACAAAGCGGTACAAAAGAGGGTGGTGATAGACATCTATCATGGCATGTTCATGGCAGAGCCCACACATGGCTTTAAATGTCCTGCCCTTCCTCCCAAAATATGGGGTATTCTTGCATAGATCAAAGTTAGAGCTTAAGTGAATGTTAAAATCCCCACATAAAACTTTGGGAGAGGGGCACAAAGCAAGCTCAATACTCAAGAGATCCAGAGTGGCGGGGTCATCAAGATTGGAGCAGTATAAAGAGCATATAGTATATGATTATCCCTTGATTATAATATTAGCTATTGCCCATCGACCTACATTATCCACCTTTACTTGCTTGGTGGTACAAATACCTTGTCTGCCCATGACGGCCACTCCCCTAATGGTTGTAGTTTGCCGAGAACAGGCAATCAGATCCATGCCAAGTTCCTTCAACCAGACATGGTTGTTCGAGGAAACATGAGTCTCCTGCAAACAAAGTAAGTCGATGTCTAAGTGCCTGATGAGTTTAGCTAAAATACCCCTCTTCCTTCTATCATTTAGACCGCAGCAGTTCAGAGAGCAGATTCGAGTAAAGTTATGCCTACCCATTATCTGAAAAAAAACCTGCCGAGACCAGCCTTATAAGTATCAGACAAATCGGGCAGCTGTCTGTTATGAGAGTATCGTCTAAAATACACTTAGCCAAATATTGTTTTATGAAATTTTGGTGTTGTCTGCCTTGATTGTTTATACAGAAAACACTTTGTGCCCCTCCCCCCCCACCCTTAAAGTGACCCACCCACCCTAGAAAACTTCCCACCCCGAATCCCACCCCTTCTATCCCTTAACAAGGGCATGGGGACCGACGATCCCTTGTGATGCTGAGCTAAAAGAGCTCACACTTTTGCTACTGCCCACTTAAGAATACACCAAAATATCTTGTGGAGGAAATAGAGAAAAATAAAAAAGAGGAAAAGGCCGGGCAGTGCCAGACCTGACAGAGTCAGTCAAATCTCATGTGTGTGACCTATACTTGTCTAGAAATTAAGTCAGGATTTTTGTCCAGTATTCATGGATGATAAGTACTCCTTGGCCTGAGCTTCTAATTGAAAAAAGTATGTTTGCCCTTTATAAATCGCTTTTAACTTGGCCGGATTCAAAAGAGAGATCTGTGCACCCTTCGCCTGGAATTCTGGCATCAATTGTCGCAGATGCTCATTTCAGATCTATTCAGGCCACCCAGGGGGACCACCCCAAAGTTTGAAGACCTCTGGTCTGGAGTGTCAAAGTGGAAAGCATGCTGAACACCACCAAGAGACCTGAGTTACCTTCATTGGACTATGGCAGTGTCTGTCTCAATGCCTGAATATTCTCCACTCACCATTCTCTCTGCCTCTTTCTTCCTTTGCAGACCTTTCACCACATAGACCTTACCACATCATAGGCACGCCGCTATTGTAATTGTAATTGCGTTTATATAGCACTTAAAACCCCTGATGAGACGTTGAAGCTCTTTTTCGGTGAGCAGCACGCTACTCCAGAACTCAAAAATAATTAGTGGTGAATTAGTATAGGTAAATATTAAATTAATTTGAGTGGTGGACATGTTACTCTGTTATTTGGATTGAAAAGGATAGCGGAGGTATAGAGGATGGAAGAGATTGTGTTAGAAATGGGGTCTCTAGTTGGCAGAGGTAAGTACCTTTGTCCAAATAGGGGCCCTTGCTTCTAGTAAGGGTGAGGGGAATACACTCCTAAAATAGCCCCTACTCACCCCCTTGGTAGCTTGGCACGAGCAGACAGGGTTATCTTAGAGGATGTGTGTAAAGCATTTGAGAACACATACAGTAACACATTAAAAACACTACAAATGGACACCACAACAGTTTAGAAAAATATGTAATCTTTATCTAAACAAAACCAAACAATAAAAATCCACAATACAGTATTAAAAATAAGGCTTTCAAATGGTAGAAGTAGTTCAGTTCAATGTAAGTTGTAAATGCGACCCTTTTCCAACAAAGTACATTAGATGCGTCTCGCAAAACAACCAAAAGGGTCGCAAGGAAGGTGATGTGTTGGTTCCTTGCTTCGGCCCAAAACAGTCATGCGCACTTTCCCTGTTCTCCTTGCAGGCTGCATTACAGCCTGCTTGGAGAACGTTCCCAGCCCTCCAGCCCCTGGCTGAGTGCTGTGTCACGGCGCTCAGACCAATCACAAGGCAGTGTTGTGATTGGCTGCGAGGAGTGTGGGAGCCATGGTGTTCCCTGCTTCCTATTTCTCCAAAGTAGGAAGAGGACGCAGGAGAGGTAGCTGGCCAGTCTGCCAGCCGGGAGGTAAGTGATTTTTTTTGTTACCCAATTTCCCCCCCGCCTGCCCCTTCCACTCCACCCATCCCACTGCAGGTGGGAGGTAGCTGCCACGACTGCCGACAGCGCCTCTGCTACAAGATGCCGCCACACCCTTTACTGTGTCAGGCAAAACCCTCTGGTCCATAGTCCCTGATACTGAGCACTGTGCCTTAACACTAATGATGTGAAGAAATAGAGTTTCATAAGTTGTGATAGAGATCAGGGTATCAAAAATATGCCCACTACCACGGATAGAGTAATCTCACAGTTACACGCACATACATTCATCATACGCTAGGGCCCATTTCACTAACATACGCTCAAATACTCTACCAACAATAAACCTGTGGGAAGAAAACTCCTAAACCACCCTGCATCTATATCAAAGCGATAGGACCTGATTATAGTGGTTGTCCCTAATCATACTATAAACAATCTATAAACAATGATCAAAAATGTACTCAATAATTGACAAGGAAAGAAATATTCAACACCATGTTTAAAAATTATATTGCTTTATCTAAATTAGTCAAAGTAAAATCAATCAGAATAAATCATTTCTCATAGTTACCTATTCTAACTAGTGTCAGAACGGGTCAGGACCAGTCTCTTGGTAAAGTCAGAGTCCTCAGCATCGATCTTCAGCAACGCAAGTTCACGCGGCAAAAGGCAACGAAAGAGTGGGGAGACCCCTCCCTAAGCTAACAGTTTTTATAATGAAAAATACAATGGAAACTCACATTAAGTTTGCAGAATACACTGAATCACTGAGCAGAGCGAGAAGGAAAGGATGCAACATTGCAACATTTGTGAACCTCCGCTCAGGAAAAATACACATAGCGAAGACTACGGAACAGGAACCAAGGAAATAAAACATGTATCACATTTTATCCGGCTTCTCCTCGACCATCGAGCCACAGTTCAGAGTTTTCCTCTAAGACTCCTTTGTCTTTCGAAATTGCCAAGGACACTTTCACTTTCCTTGGAGAACACCCAAAACTGCTGCTGTCCTCATGGAAATTTTCATTCAAGGACTATGGTCAGTTGTCTTCAACCGATTTCCAGCAGGGGTCTCCCTTGCCACATCACAGATTGCACCACAGCCAGGCTTCACAAATTTACAGCCATTTCATAAAGGCCTCCATAGGCCACAATAGACCATCTTTAATTAAAGAGACAAAATAAACGTTACTACAGCATAATGATTAAACAGTGTTAGACCCCACTAATACCCTTATGTGTATGCATTTATCTAGCTTTGCGACATAAAAAGCATTAATTCAGACAGCGTTTTGTGCTCAAAATAAATAGCACACAGCAACGTTTAAACATGAAAACTTGCACGTTATTGTAAATACAGAAACAGCAAACATAAGCTAACCCTCGTGTAACTTTCTCTTGTGTTAGGACAAACAAGTTGATTAATAAAACACACTCGCACAAGACAAATAATTAATTGTTAATTGCTAATAAATTAATAAAACACATAGACATGCCAGAGCTTCAAAAGCCCCAGAATTTTCAAAATGAAAACTCTGCTCCAGCAATCCCCCCTTTGGTGATTCTATCACCAAATAAACCCAAAAAAAAAAAAAAAAAAAAATTAGTGAAAATTTAGTCCCATTTTAGGAGAAATCAGAAATGTCTTTTCCCCTTACACAAATTACACACCAGTCACTCTTTCATCTTCTCTCTTTGTCTCTAAATAAACACTCTCCCTCAATTCTTCTAATTCAATTTCTTCTGGTTCTCTTTTCGTGAAAATTTTCAAATTCTTCTTTTTCTTTTCATTTTTCAATTTCTCTTTCCCTCTCCTGTTTTTACAACACACACACACCAATCTCAGTATCAGTAAAGCAACAATTATACAAGACAAAGGAAACAATATCCTACCTATAATAGTACTACCTATTTCTGCAATAAAATCTTTAACAGCTATCATCTTATTAGCTATTTTAGTCCATAAACTCCCAGTTTCAAGTGGTACTAATTCTTCATGTAAATCAGTAATATTTTTGATATAGACCTTCAGGTCTTTACTTTCGTCAGGAATGTAAGTGCAACAATGTTGAACTTTCAAAATTCCACAGACTCCACCCTCCTTGGCCAAAAGAATATCAAGGGCAAGTCGATTTTGCATTGACATGGCACGTACGGCACTTAATTCCGTATTCACCAAAAGAAACCCTCCTGCGGTATTTGTCGATAAGCGATCAACCACTGTGGACAGTTTCCGAATCCCATAAGCATTTAAAGAAATTCCCACTGCTGGAATCAAAACCCCAAAAATATCACCCACAATTTCAGACCAAGTTTCTCTCTTAAAACGTGTTAATAAGTTAATATCTTCTACATCTTTTATTTTATCTGTATGAAAAATTTTAGGAAAAACTAAACCCACATAACATGTACCATACCAATGGTCAGGCAACTTGTAGTAAGCCTTGTTCCCACACACATAGTACACTCCTGGAAAAATTATATCTTCTCCACCTCTGAAACCCCAACCAGTCGCAACGAAGTATGTATCATGGCACTCACTAGTCCCCACAAAATACGTATCATATTGGGATTTCCTTCTGGTAATGCAAAGTTTACCCTTCTGCGGTGCATCTAGAGCTAAAGTTGGACTAGCTCCATTTCTCAATTCTTTTCCCATTTCAATGTCCCAAATTGTCTCACTCACTTCATATTTTCCCCCTTTCTCATGCATGTTCACTCTCCTTTCCTCTACCATATCCAAGAAAGCTTTCTCCTCTTCTTTCAGACTGCAAGTTAAATTATTCTTAAAAATGTAATCTAATGTTAATCCCTTTTCTTCAATAAAAATCTCACCAAAAGTGTTAGCTTCTTTAGCTGGATTCAGCTCTTTGTTCATTGGCAAGTGCCCAAAAATACTATCTCTGTTTGACATCTTATAATCTATTTTCCCTAACAAATAAAAAACACTACTTAAAATACTACAAGAAATACCATATGTAGCTGGTAAATGGTGATAAGTAACACCCTCTGAAACGGATGCAGGTAACTGCATACAAACATAGCAATCCCTCACTTCCATTGTCTTCACATATTCATATAACAGTTCAGAAAAAACATTACTAGAAAAATTATTAATTGACCTATCTTTGTGTATGTAACTACCACTTCTAATTGGAACTACTTTTTGCGAATTCCTTTCTATATTAGTCATATTTTCTGTGTTCATCTCAAATCCTACTTTAAAAGTAACTAATAAAACTAAAACACCCCATAGAAGCATTAATAATCCAGTACAGCAGCAGCACATCTTGCACCACCTTTTAAAGAAGGCACATCTATTTTGCTTATTCTCTATGTTAGCCATTTTCTTCTTTTAACTTCTACTACTCCCTTGCAATTAGAACTTTTCAAATCTTCAACGTTTGTTCCAAACTCTTCAACTTCTTCAAAAGATCTTTCTGTTCACTCAGTCCAAGTGAATCCTTCTTTTACTCAGTTTGGATACTCATCATTTTTCACTCCAATTTCTTCAACATCAAATTGTATCAGATCTCCAACACTCAAATCTTCAGTATCTGACTCTTCTCCAATGTCAGTCAGGAGTACTTTCAAGATTTCACCAGTATCTTCCTCAACCACTTTTCTCAAGACCACTTCCGGATTATCTCGAGTCACTGTTTCTTCTTTTCCTTCTTCAGACAGTGTCACATAAGACCATTCCGGTGATCTGTACTTTTGGTTGGGTTTTTTAACTCTTTTTTTTTCTACTGGTTCTTTTGATCTCTTAGATTCTTCTTCTTCAGCCTTTGAAGTTTGACTCGATACTTCATTCACTTGTTCAGCTTTTGGTGAATTTGCTCTTATTATCCTGTATCTCAGTCTTTTAACTCTGTTGTTAGGCCAACGATCTCCTTTCACAACCTTTTTAGGTTTTAATTCTTCAACACTCCTTTCTCCAATCGAAATTCTCTTTCTTAGAACTCGACCCTCTGTTTGTTCATTTTCATCATCCGATTCTGTTTCAATTGCTTTTTGCTTTCGTTTCTTAGCAGTTTTCTTGTTTTCCACAGATTCTTTCACCACTATTTGAGACTTCCCTACTTCTGTCCCTCCTCGGGTCTCCGACACGCAATCTTCTTGCTGTCTACTTGTCCCTTCACCTAGCTCCTCATCAATGTTCCCTACACCTCCTCGGGGGTCTTCCGCAATCTGTCCCTCTCTATCTTCTTCTGACCCTGCTTTTTCAAGAATAATCTCAAGTGGTTCTTCAATCTCCTCCTCTTCTGATTCAGGAGTAGTCTCTGTATGATTTCTCTTTTCTTTTCTTTTTCCTCCACTGCTACTTGAAACTTCAGGCTCTTTAACAGAATCTGATCTTCTCTCTGATACTCGCAGTGATTCCCTTGAAGCTCTCTCTGCTTCTTTTCTCACTGATTCCGTATCTTCAGGATCTTCATCATCACTGGAATCTGACTCTTCAAAATACTCTTCACCAGTTCCCTCTCTCGGGCTTGGAACTCTCAGAGTATGACTTGCATGTACCCAGTGCTTCACTCCAGCACACTTTACTGCAGTCGTTGTAGTCAGAATAACTTGTCTTGGCCTTCCCCACCTTGGAATCAAGCAATTTCTTCTTCTGTGCACCTTAATCCTCACCCAGTCTCCTGGACTCAGATCATGGGCTTGCTTCTTCTCAAGTGTGGTAGCTTCTTCTCCAACCTGGTGAAACACAGAATGAACTGCGTCAGCCAGGCCTTTACAGTAATCCAAAATCATGTCATCAGTTATTGTCACCAACTTATTCACAGGCACGAATGCATGTCGCATTGCACGTCCCATAATTATCTCATGCGGGCTCAAACCTGTAGTTCTATCTGGAGTAGATCTCATAGTCTTCAGAACTAGAGGTAACACATCTGGCCATTTCATGCCAGTGGCTAGACACATTTTTCCAATTCTGTTTTTGATTGTGCCATTAATCTGTTCAACCACACCAGAAGCCTCTGGTCGGTATGCACAATGTAACTTCTGCTGTATTTTCAATGCTTCACAAATCAGACCAATGAGTTCATTTTGAAAGTGTCTACCTCTGTCAGACTCAATTGTAACTGGAAACCCAAACCTAGGAATTAGTTCCCTCAACAGTAATTTTGCCACTGTTAATCCATCATTCCTTCTAGTCGGGTAAGCTTCCACCCACCTTGAAAATAAACAGACTACCACTAGAACATACCTCAGTCTGTTCACTTGGGGCATTTCAATGAAATCAATTTGCATTCTTGTAAAAGGACCTCCTTCTCTGCCAATAGTCCCTAGACTCACCATTGTCTTTTTCCCAGTGTTAAATTGCTGACAAATTAAACACCTTTGACAGATACTCTCCGCAATTGTCCTAAACTTTGCATTGTACCAGGTTTGCTTAAAGGACCTTACCATCGCGTCCCTCCCCAGATGTCCCTGGCCATGATACATCCTTGCCATTGACGACAAAATTGAGTTTGGCATTACTGGTCTGCCATCTCTGTAGACCCAAACATGGTCTGTTTCTCTTGGAGCACATCCTGCTTTAACCCAATCTTGTTTCTCTTCTTCTCCTGCCTCATCTTGTAACTGCTTTACTTCATCCCACGTTTCTAGGACATTAGTAAACATCACAGAAAGAAAAGACATTTCCTTCTCTCTTTCCCTGTTAATTGACTGATTTGTTTTTGCACAATACTGTGCCACATCGTTAACATATCGGTTTCCAACCGTGATAAAATCATTCCCTGAACCATGTGCAGCACATTTTACAACTGCTAACTCCTTAGGCAGCTGTATCGCCTCAAGCAATTTTCCAATCAATTCAGCATTCTTTATCGGAGTTCCACCCGATGTCAAGAAACCTCTTTGTAGCCAAAGCTGGCCAAAGTCATGCACCACTCCAAATCCATACTGACTATCAGTCAACACAGTCGTTCTCAAATCCTTCCCAATCTCACAAGCTTTCGTTAATGCCACCAATTCAGCAACTTGCGCAGATTTCACTCCTTTCAATGGTGATGCTTCCATGACCTCTGAAACTTTGCACACTGCATATGCTGCACATAACACACCATTATCATTTCTCAGGCATGATCCATCCACAAACAACACATGATCACTCTCGAGGTAAGGGAATATCCTTTATATCTGGTCTCGGTTTCGTACAATACTCAAGCACATCCAAACAATCATGATCATTTTCCATTTTCACACCCACATTTTCAATATCCGGCAAGAGTGTTGCTGGATTCACATTCACACATCTCTCAAGAGTCACATTTGATGCTCCCAGAATCACTTTTTCATACTTAGTCAGCCGACTATGTGACATATGCTGAGTTCTGCTTCTTGTCAAAAGAATTGCCACATTGTGAGGTACAAATACCCTTACAGGATATCCCATTATGATCCCCTCACTTTGTTCCAGGCTTCTGCATGTTGCAGCCACAGATTTTAGACAACCTGGTAAACCCACAGCTACAGGGTCAAGTGTCGATGAAAAGTACGCAATAGGCCTTCTCAATTGCCCATGTTTCTGGATTAACACTGAAAGTGCACATCCATTTCTCTCACTGCAGTACAATTCGAACTTTTTTTCGTAGTCAGGCATACCCAAAGCTGGAGCCTCACACATTTTAGTTTTGAGCTCTTCAAATGCTGCCAATTGTTCTGCATCCAGATCCAATGGATCTGTCATTTCACATTTTGTCAATTTAATCAGTGGCTTCGCAATCAGTGAAAAATTAACTATCCACTGTCGACAATATCCCACCATACCCAGGAACATTCTCACTTCTCTCTGGGTTTTTGGAGCTTTCATTTCTCTGATTATTCTGATCCTATCAGTAGTCACTTTCCTCAGACCTTTTTCAATATTGTGTCCAAGATAATGCACCTCTTTCTTGCAAAATTGCAATTTGGCTGGAGATACCTTTAACCCTCCATCTGCCAGATGATTCAGTAAAGCTATGGTATCCACTTCACAAGCTTCGCGTGTCTTTGATGCCACCAATAGGTCATCAATATACTGTACTAGCACTGAACTCTCGGGCATGATCAAACTTTCCAACGATCTTTTCAATAACTGATTGAATATCGAAGGACTCTCCGTATATCCCTGTGGGATACGACACCATGCTAAAATACGCTGGCCAAACCTAAATGCAAAAATCGGCTGGCTGTCATGATGCAATGGAATTGAAAAGAATGCATGACACAAATCAATCACTGTATACCACTCAGCATCATGTGGAATTTGATACAGAATCACTGATGGATTTGGCACAATCGGACAACATGCCACCACAATTTGATTAATTTTTCTCAGGTCTTGCACGATTCTGAACTTGCCATTGGGCTTTTTCAGTCCCATTATCGGTGAATTACACGGACTACTCAGTAGTTCTCTTAGGACTCCTTGCTGAATCATCTTCTCAATTATAGGAGTTATCCCTTCAATTATTTCTGGTGTCATTTTGTACTGAGGAATGTTAGGATATGTAATTCCCTCTTTCACTGCAATTTTCACTGGATCTACATTATTCATCAATCCCACATCCTCTCCTGTAAAATCCCAAACTGCTCTTTTCACTGTGTCTCTCAGCACTTGAGGTAAATCCTCCGGATTGAACACTGGAAATGCACCAATTAACTCACTTTCTCTATTTTCTAGAGTCATTCGGTACAAAACATCATCATCTGGTGTCTCAAAAGCTATTCCATCTGGTGTACAGAAAATTGTGCAATTCATCTTACATAACAGGTCCCTACCTAACAGGTTCACTGGACTCGTGTCACAGACAATAAATCTGTGCATGTCTGAAAATTTCCCTATCTGTACCCTTACTGGTTCAGTAAGACGTGTTCTGATCTGTGAATTGGCTACACCAACTACTTGGATTGCTTCATCCGAGAGAGGAAGATTTCTCACATCTGTTGACCTGACAGTTGATCTTGTCGCACCTGTGTCTACTAAAAAAGTAACACTCTCCTCATTTATTTTCCCATCCACAAATGGTCCTGCCTGGTCTATTTCTAGAGTTGCACCAAGTATGCACTCTTCCTCCTCTCTTCGGCACCGTCAATAATCACCCTCAGACTCACTCCCTTCACTCTTTAACAAGTACTGTTGTACCTTGTTAGAACGCCTTTGTTTGTTTACCTGCTCATCATTGAAGAATCCCGAATCCTGATTGTACTTTTGTACCCCTCTATTCTGCGGTAAGAGCAGTTTGGGGGGGGGTTTGCTCTTGACTCTGCTGTCTCACAACTTTCTGCTGTTGTTGCTGCTGGTTATTTCCTTCATTCTGCACCTGTTGATTTAAGGATTTACCCTCATTATTCACTAATGGTGGATTAGGACATTCCGATCTCCAATGTCCCAGTTGGCCACAGTTGTGACACGGGAACTTCTTTTTCGCCTCTTCAAGACTTCCCCTTCCTTTTCCTGTAAATCTCGGTCTATTCCCTGCATTGTTTCCTGGATTATTTGCATGTTCCACCAACTGTGCTTCCTGTCTTTCTGCAACTTTCACTTGTGCCCACATCGCTTTCTCTTTCAGCTTTCTCTGTTTTGCTTCAATTTCATCACTGAAATATTTTGCATGTCTCAGAATCTCATCTACTTTTTTACTCTGCCAATCCACTGTGTGTTCACGAATTCTCTCACTAATTTCAGGTCTAAGACCATATACAAATCGGTATACAAAATGACTCAAATCCTTGTCACCCAGGTGTTCATCTCCACTGAATTGTTTAAAAGCCAGTATCAGCCTTTCGTAAAAAGCATGAACTGATTCTTTTGCTTCCTGTTGTGTTCGATCTATTTTAACCCAGTCTGTCTCTTTCGGAGGAACTTTACTCTTCAGGTATACCATCACCTGATCATACTTTCTCATTACTTCTGGATCTGGTGCCCCTGTTCTTGGATCTCTTGGATACTCTTCAGTAGGCCAACTCACAACTATTTTACACTCAGTCCACAAGTCTGCTGGAACAATTATATCAAACAGACTATTCAGGTCAACCCACAGCACTTTTGACAATTTCACAAACCTGTCTACCTGCCTATACCACTCGACGGGCTTTTCTCTCAATCGAGGGAAATCATTCGTAAATGATAAAATATCCTGTCTGGTCCATGGAACATGTACATATCCTCCTCCAGGTATTTCTCTCATGGGATACTGCTCCACTGGTTTCTCTTTTTCTCTCACTGGAAATGCTGAGTAAGTTGTTCTATCTTCAGATTCCTCTCTTTTCTTATACCACCTATCCTTCCACTTTTCTACATCACCCCATCTTCGCAATAATGCCACCATTTCTTTAATCTGTCCTGTTCTACCAGAAGTATTCAAATTTTCTATATCTTTCTCCGTGAAATCCATCCTGTACGTTTTCTGCAAAGGCTTTACTTTATCAATGTCAACTCCTTGCTCATTTGCTATCGCTCTTAGTCTATCATGAGTATTTCTTGCTCTCCATGTTATGTTCTTGCACATAAACATTAATTCACCATCATGATGACTCTTCAGGATTTCTGTTGGAACTGTTCCTGTCACAAGCTCTTCTAATTCTATACGCAACTTAACCACATCAATAACTTGTGAATCTTTATCTTTTTTCTGAAGAACCTTCATCCAATCATTCAAATCATTAACTGTTATTTCCGCAGTTTTCCTCACTGGAACCACTTTTTTCTGCGGTTCTAAAATTGGCATCCTTGAACAACTAGGTTCACTAACATCCAATAGTTCATTACATGTATCATGTCTGGTTTGTCTCAGGTCACTTCTCCCTGTTCTTTTATCTGAATCTCCTGAAGGACCAACTGAATTTGTCGAATCATTTGCAATAAATGGAATTACCAGTCCATTTTCACCTGTCCTCTGTTTATCAAACACAGGAATTACCGGACCTATAGTTACAGGCACCGTAACAGCTTCCAGATTCTTCGTTAACTCCCTAATTTTCTCAGTCAGTTCTGTTGTCGTCTTTGCTAATTGTCTAGCATTTTCCTCACTACTTTGATTCTCTCTCTCTCTGAAAGAACTACTACCTCTTGATTCAGGTGTCATTTTTTCTTTCTCAACTGTATCTCTTATCGGAGAAACAACTGGTGTACTCTCATCTGGTTCTGGTCTATATGGAGGTGGTCTCTTGTAAATCATGTCATTTAAGACCTCATCCTCATACTCTCCATATCTTCTCATATCTGGTTCAGAAACCCTTTCTACAGAAGGAGCAGAAACTTCAACTGTTCTCATCGGATATAATCCCTCCGACATATTAGCATCTCGCCATCTTTTCATTCGATCATGATGTGTCTCACGATCATGTCTCCTCCCAAACATATATCTGTAATACCCTCCAGATCTTTGCTTTTCTCTGTCATGAACTTCTTCTTCCCATTCCACTAAAGCCTCGAACTGTGTAGGTCTCGGCTTCGGGTCCAGACATGCCATCTTTTCCCGTAAGTTTCTCAACACGGCCAAATTAAATGAACCATGTTCTGGAAATGCTAGAACACCATCTTCTTTAGTATACCTAACCCAATTCTGCAACCATATACAGGTATGTAACCCATATTTCGCAGCCATGAAGGATGCAGGTGTTTTCGCTGGAGGTAGCAACTCACCCTCTCTCGTCTTAACCTCTTTATCCTTGCTAAACCACTTCTTAACCTTTCCAAAGAAGGTCTTTTTCTTTTTCTCTTCTTGGTAATACATTTTAGCAAACACTTATCAAAGTCTCTACTCTTTCCGTATTATAGATATACAATACGAGTTTTTCCACCAATAGCAGCGCGACTCACACTAACGCACCAATCCTGGAGCGTCTACGTCACTAAACAGCTCTTCCAATCCCTGCGCGACTCACAGTAACGCACCAATCCTAGCGCGAACCCTATTCTGATTCACTATCCAATCAGTGCGCGGACCTTCTTGACGTCAACAGCCGCTGCAGTCTCTGTCTCCTGTCTCTGTCACTCGTCTACCCCTCCTTTACAAAAACTCTCAGTAGACTTCGTGTCAAAAAAAAATTCTACAAAATCTATTAGTTACAACATAAAAACATCTCCATTGTCTGTTTCGCTAACCACAGAATAGTAAAAAGAGAGTCTATTTCTCAAGATTCAACAACTTTCATACATCTCCTAACTGTTTCCTCTAGGACTTATCCAAAGAGTCTTACAGTCAATAAATGTATATGCATTCACGCACATTCATACGAGAAAAATATAGTACATGCACACAGAATCCTGCTTCCCGAGAACAATCTGTTCTACTACAGAATTATAACATACAACAACTAAGCAGCTTACCTCTGCCCAGTTCCTCAAACAAGCTTAGAGAATACCTATTACTCCTCCTGCGATAAGCTTTAACGGCAATCCTTACGGATCCCTGGGACTTAAGACCAGAGTTTCACAGATAACCTTCACTACGATACACACTCCTTATATACCAGAAATATATTCTAATAGTAACATACAATAATGTCACTGATTCCGAACCCAGACAATGTGAACGCGCAACTTCAATTGTCACACGTAATTCCTTACAATCCCGTCTTTCCCGAGAGCAGCAAATACACCTTTCTCTGCCCTACTACGGAACTGTTTCCAGCTTCCAAATTCCAGAAGCACTACATATAACTCAACATGACAACTTCAACATATAATATTAGTACATATACCAACAACATCAAAATAAGTCAATAATCAATAAGCTAATTTACAAGCAATCTTATCTTATCAGATCAAGACAACCATCTATAACCATCCTCTGCTACCAGAGAAATTGATAGAGATCAGGGTATCAAAAATATGCCCACTACCACGGATAGAGTAATCTCACAGTTACACGCACATACATTCATCATACGCTAGGGCCCATTTCACTAACATACGCTCAAATACTCTACCAACAATAAACCTGTGGGAAGAAAACTCCTAAACCACCCTGCATCTATATCAAAGCGATAGGACCTGATTATAGTGGTTGTCCCTAATCATACTATAAACAATCTATAAACAATGATCAAAAATGTACTCAATAATTGACAAGGAAAGAAATATTCAACACCATGTTTAAAAATTATATTGCTTTATCTAAATTAGTCAAAGTAAAATCAATCAGAATAAATCATTTCTCATAGTTACCTATTCTAACTAGTGTCAGAACGGGTCAGGACCAGTCTCTTGGTAAAGTCAGAGTCCTCAGCATCGATCTTCAGCAACGCAAGTTCACGCGGCAAAAGGCAACGAAAGAGTGGGGAGAGCCCTCCCTAAGCTAACAGTTTTTATAATGAAAAATACAATGGAAACTCACATTAAGTTTGCAGAATACACTGAATCACTGAGCAGAGCGAGAAGGAAAGGATGCAACATTGCAACATTTGTGAACCTCCGCTCAGGAAAAATACACATAGCGAAGACTACGGAACAGGAACCAAGGAAATAAAACATGTATCACATTTTATCCGGCTTCTCCTCGACCATCGAGCCACAGTTCAGAGTTTTCCTCTAAGACTCCTTTGTCTTTCGAAATTGCCAAGGACACTTTCACTTTTCTTGGAGAACACCCAAAACTGCTGCTGTCCTCATGGAAATTTTCATTCAAGGACTATGGTCAGTTGTCTTCAACCGATTTCCAGCAGGGGTCTCCCTTGCCACATCACAGATTGCACCACAGCCAGGCTTCACAAATTTACAGCCATTTCATAAAGGCCTCCATAGGCCACAATAGACCATCTTTAATTAAAGAGACAAAATAAACGTTACTACAGCATAATGATTAAACAGTGTTAGACCCCACTAATACCCTTATGTGTATGCATTTATCTAGCTTTGCGACATAAAAAGCATTAATTCAGACAGCGTTTTGTGCTCAAAATAAATAGCACACAGCAACGTTTAAACATGAAAACTTGCACGTTATTGTAAATACAGAAACAGCAAACATAAGCTAACCCTCGTGTAACTTTCTCTTGTGTTAGGACAAACAAGTTGATTAATAAAACACACTCGCACAAGACAAATAATTAATTGTTAATTGCTAATAAATTAATAAAACACATAGACATGCCAGAGAATTTTCAAAATGAAAACTCTGCTCCAGCAGTTGCAACCTTTGCACTTCTTAAAGTTGCAACTTGCATGAACTTCACAAATGTCAGACAGAGGGGGGATATTTCCAACAAGACATTATTTTATTGGAAAATTTCGCCACGCAAACCAGTGCATTATCATGGAAACTTGTAAGATTTCATGGCGAAAAATAAACAATGATTTCTAGGATTTGTATTGCTAAGTTTTGAAACTATCTTTAAAGAAGTCAGGGTCTGCATAGTCATTACCATTGTGCAAATCCCAATTAGTGGCCTACCCATTTTTCCCCACTGCTTAAAGTTTCCAACTTTTCCTCTGGGTACTCAGATATGTGCTCGCATAATTTTTCAACACAAACTGGCAATATTTTCATGTGAGTGAAATATTTTAGCAAGAACTGATATGCCTGTGCCACTTCCATACAGCTTTGAAGCTGGAAGGATATTGGTGATTTATTTTGCATTTAAATAATTTGAAAGATTGTTGAGAGTCTGGAGTTTAACTTGAAAACCCACCCACAGGAATCTCGCAAAATCTGTAATTCTGGCGTGGATTACTAAATGTTTTTGATCAACAAATGACAACTGTAAAACACACCTTCATGAAGTGATAGGAAATTAAGTCCCAGAAACTTGCTGACCTCTACTTAATATCCATTTGGCAGCCAGACCTATCTCATTCGAACTAAACAATCCATTTTGGAAAAATACAACCCTTTCTTTCCATGTGATTAAAGATAAAATCTTTGACCAGCAAACTTGGCCACACTGCATCTTCTCACGCAAAGGCGTTAAAGCGTAGCATAAGGTGTAGTTGTTGAGTGCAATTTTCATCCCAAGGAGACCATTTGTTGCTATTGACCAATAACAGATCTATGCTGATAACCAGCTTAATGGTACCCATTTTATTGCCCCCACAATGATAGAAAGCTGAGTGGATGTTCTGAAAATCGGAGGTTTGACCATGGGTTCAAACATAGATCACTGGAGTGGATGCATTAGTCCACAGCCACCTGTCTTGGAAGACAAAATTTAAAGTTTAGTAGAATGTTTTCCTTTGAATTTAGTAGGAAAGGAAGTGTGTTGTATGTACTGTGCATGCTGTTTCCCTCCTCTGTCCGAGAAGACGTCATTCCCCTGATCTCCAAAATAGTAACCCTTTTATAAGGTTAGAATATGATTGCCATGACATGCAGGTGACACAGAGCTCTCTGCAGTGAATACATTTGTTAAGTATGTCTCTCATAGAGAGCCTCTATCTCTTACATCAGTTTCAGAATCTCATAACCCACTGCTATGACATAGCAACAGTTGATAACAAACCGGTTGACCACTGTTGTGATGTCAAGAAGGCCTTCCAGGCTAGACTGACAGACTTCCAAGAGAGTCTGTCAGCACAGCACTGCTTGTCAGATTTGGCTGACAGCAGAAAGCACAGCTAGAGGAGGGGGAAGGGTGGCAAGGAAGGTGGTGGGGGTTGGTTAGGGATTACACATAAGGGTTATTACTCCTAAAAGGTTGGAGCACATATGTTCTGAGTTTTTAGGGAAAGAGATTTCCTGACAGGGAAAATAATTTCCCTGTTTTGTGTTGCACATTTCCACCACACTTGCAGAATTTTCTCCAAGTGGAACATTTACAGATATAACTATTGTCCATGGTTGTCGCAGATTTCCTGGCCTGATCGAGCAGATATTTGTGCATTCCCCAAAATTCAAAAATCTCCTCCATAAATGGGAGTAAAAACACAGGCACACTAGATGTGAATCTAATTGTTCAAGGTTGAAGTCTGTGAATCTGGTCCATGGCCTGCTTTATTTTTTCTAAATAAATGAAGCAATTCTACTCTTCCAGAGCACACATTTCGTTGTTTTTTCTTCATATTGGTAGGAGCATTAATATATTCTATATGGTTTAGAAATACTATTTATTTACCAGGGGTGTAAAATTGCTACTATTTTACCAGTGAATCCAAAATGCAGGTGCTAGACATTTAGTATTACGTACATAGCAGCTGTCTTTTTTATTTCCCCCAATATTGATTATATGCCCATTTTCCGCGAGTTGCATCAGCCGACTAAATGCAAATAAATGTGAATAAATATGTAAAAAAGCATATGCGGGACTTGCCTCTGCTGTTCTGCTTTGTTTTACGGTCAATGAATCAATCAGAGTTTTGTACGCGCTAATTGCCCAGAGGGGTATCTAGGCGCTAGCGGTGATGTGAGTTTATTTGAACAGTCAGGTCTTGAGTCTGCTCCTGAACTCGGCGAGGGATGTTGATGTTCAGAGGTAGACGAGGAAGTCGTTCCAGGCTTTGGCTGCAAGGTGGGAGAAGGAGTGACCTCCAGTTTGGGTGCGATGGATGCATGGGACGGTGGCAAGGGCCAGGGTAGAAGACCACAGGTGTCTGATGGGCCGCTGGAAATTCAGGCGGTTGTTAAGGTATTCTGGACTGGTGTTGTGGAGAGCTCTGTAGGTGTGCATGGGCAGCTTTGAGTGGCATCTCTTCTTTAAGGGGAGCCAGTGTAGGCTACAGAGCTGGAGGGTGATGTGGGCCTGTTTAGGTAGGTACATGATGATTCTCGCAGCTGCCTTCTGGATGGTTTGGAGGGGATTGAGGAGGTGGGTGGTGGTTGTGACCTAGACGGCGCTCCCATAGTTGAGTCGATTGGTGATGAGGGCGTGGGTGACGGTTCCCCTGGTGTCGGTAGGGATCCATCTGAAGACTTACCAGAGCATTCTGAGGGTGTTGTTTACTTCCAATTTTTCTACATTGAGGGGAAATACTGCAGCTTCCAAATGCAGCAACGCGATTACCATCTCAGCATATTGCACTGGAATATTACCCAACTCCGGGTGAGGTTTTATGTGTTGGATACAATGATGTAAGAGGTAAACTTTTTAATTAGATGCCATGGCACTCTATATGAGACCTATGGAGCCTCACATATTACTCCTTATGTTTGTCAATATAAAAACTGTCTTCATCACTGTAGTGAAGTAGTTGAAATGAATACAGTTAGTGGATGAGTGGGTGAGGGAAGGTGAGGATTAGGCCTGGTCAGTATTTCTATTACTCCGAAGTAAGCGGAGTAATTTTGGTAATTCCAAATTACCTGTTAATGCGGAATTACCGATTATTACTCAATTACTCCTGCTCACAATATTAAGACTATTTTAGGAAAAGAAGCCTACCCCAAGAACACACTTAGTGAGCAAAATAGAAGATTAATAATAATTACACATTTATACATTTGTAAAACGCAAACTTATCACCCCTAAGTGTAGTCAGGAGCTGGCAGGCCATTGGGGAGATTAAGTGAGCTGTTGCCCAGAGTCACATAATGCTGAGCTATGCTGCTGCCAGCGATCGAACCGTGAGTCCCGTGCTCCGGAGTCAGACGATCTGGGCACGGCACCACACCGCTACACTCATGAACAGCTGCTAGCTCCTGCTATTTGTGTTCTGTTGCATTTAGCACTATTTCTTAGCGCAAAATGCATAATTTCATTCAGTTTGAACATGAGGGGGCCGTAAAGCAAAATTCTCCTTCTTGAATAATTCTTCATAATCTTGTGGAATGCTTAGGTAATTCAATTACACGAGTTACACCCACCATTAGTAAGGATCACACTCAGCAGTTGTACAACCTTCAGTTCAACCTAACAATTTGCTTTATTTTAAACATCATAAACACTTCAGATGATTAAACAAGTGAATGAAACAAATTATAAAAGAAAGGTTTTTTTAGATAAAATACCCTCAGCAAAACATATTTTTTGTGGGAATATTTTTTGCCAAAGACTGCATTCTCTGGAACATTGGTCAAAAATCATGCACTTTGCAAAATACCAATGTTATGCACTTTGCCGTATCTTGGCTGTGCTACAATTCAGCAAAACCAACATCGTATCTAGACCCTTCTCATATATTAAAACTGTTGCTCCTTTCATCTCTCTACCAGTTTCATGCCAATTACTGAGACCATGGGCAGAAGAGGGTCCTGGAAACAGAAACATGCATGTTATTAATCTCTTCTACATAAGGGATGATCTGTGAAGAATTTGGTTTAGATTTAAAAAAAATTCCTTTTAAAAATACGGAACATTCTATCTTAAGCACTATGTCAACCAGTCGGCAGTATAATATCACAAAAATCACACTCACATTCAAGCAACTGCAGAACTCTGGCCCCACCTACCTGAAAGTTGCACCTTCTTCCACCAACCTTCCAGACACCTCCGCTCGGCAGTGCTCTTGCTCACACTCATTCCACGAATACGCAGAACCAGATCAGGAGGATGAGTAATCCCTTACATCGCCCTAAAGCGTGGAATGACCTCCCACTCCACATTAGAGCCTCCTCTTTTCTTCTTGAATTTTGTAAGAAGCTGGAGACCTGATTTTTCAATTAACCAACCTATCATAGGCAGGGTGAGGCACACACACATGCTCAGCGCCAGGACACCTTCATGGGTGACGGTGCACTTTACAAATACACATAACATAACAAATATGAGATCCCATCCTTGATTATTACTGCTGGGGCTAACAAGTCATAGAACCAGGGTGATCTTGTACCGTTTCCTTACATCATCAATGAAAAGAAACATCACATTGCACCAGAGATGCATACATTGTTACCACTGTAAAGCTTAAGACCGGCCACTGTCATCACCACTCCAGGCTATAACCTTATTGGGGGCAAATTATCAAGAAACGGTGTTAAAATTATCGCCGCTTTAGCGGCAGAAAACTGCTGCTAAAGCGGCGATAATGGGCTTGATAATATGCCGCAGAGAATTCCCATAGAAGCCCATGTTGACACCAGAACATGGGCTTCTATTGGAATTCTCATGGGCATATTATCAAGCCCATTATCGCCGTTTTAGCGGCAGTTTTCTGCTGATAAAGTGGCGATTTTTTTAACGCCGTGCTTGATAATATGCCCCTAAATTCTCCTCCAAGCCATTCTCACCACACTTCACCGTACTGAGTCTTGGGTTCTATCATCAGACTGCGCCTTCCTCAGGATGATTGACTGTTCTCTTTATCCAGGACCAGTGCCCTGCCTTCCTGGTGTCTATCTCTTTTCCAAAGTGCTCTTAGACTACAGCTCTGTGGCGTGCAGCGCTTTACAGAAACCTCAAATGAAATAAAGTAAAATAAATATATTGGAGCCTATTCACAAAGGCATTTCGGAGTGCATAACGTGCACACAGGCTGGTAACCGGGCACCCCGGAAGCATATGGCCAAGCGGTGAGGACTGAAGACCCGAGTGCTTTGATGGAAAGTTCTCTCTCTACTTTGCAGTGACTGTGCAGCCTCGAGCAGAGAAGACTTTCGAATAAAGCCGCTTGCCTTTGATGAGTTGTTGTGAAAGTTTTAAAAATCAATGGAAGGTGCTTCTAGGGTGACCAACCGTCCCTAAATTTCACAGACTGCCCATAATTTGGGCGTCTTGTCCTTGAAGAATTCTTTTACGGATGCCTTTTGTCCGTAATCTCAGGCATTGGAGCAAGCTGCCCCCTGCAAGCAGCCTGAGAGCCCTGTAACTGTCCCTGCAGTGGCCAGCTCGCGCTCCTGCTGTGAGCAGTGGCCTGCAGCAGCCCCTCCCGACCTGGCACAGGCTGCTATCAGCCCATTATCATTCTGTATATCAGCCTAATTATCACATACAGAATGATAATTTGCCAGTGACAGCATTTGCTGGGCCTCCTCCTGCCAGAGCCCTGGGCATGGCAAACTGCTGCATGGCAAACTGCTTTCCTTTAAGGGCTCCTGTCACCTCACCAGGGGCAATCTCTGGGTGGGATGGAGGTTTCATTTTGACGCATATTACCCAGGTGCATCCAATATGCAAACGCAGGTATTTAAGAGTCACTCAGTCACACAACAGATGCAGTGCAAGATTCTCTCCACCTAATATAAACTTATTTTGACTTGTGCTTGTGTTGGTTGTCTATTTAGGTATGTAACTTGCACAACCTCCTCTGATGTGTCTGTAAAATTTACCTTTTGTCCTGAATTTTTGTCCCGAATTCTGACCTTCTGTCCTAAATTTGTGGCCTGAATTTTGACCCTCTGACACCCTAGGGGGCATATCAACAGGGGCTTTATCTCTGCTTTTCAGGCTTTAAAAGCCAAAAAAGCAGAGATAAAACTAGCGCCCTATCAACAACAGGGTGCTAACTCGCAAATTTGCATATTAGCACCCTTTTACTCTACGCTTCCTTTTGCATCTCCAATGAGATGCAAAGGGGGCGTTCCAGAGTAAAATAATAGGAGAAATGTTGCTAAGCGACATTTCTCCTATTATCAAGGATATCTCTAACCCTGTTAGCGATAAAAAAAGCAGCGCTAACCGCGGTTAACGCTGCTTTTTTACGTCTGGTATTTTTCTGACTTAGCCATGATATCGTATGTAAGGTGGATATCATGGCTAAGTATGTCTATCCCTATCAGCAAGCTATTGCCAAACCTTGTGGGATTATCGCTGTATTTCCAGCGATAATCTCACAATTGGCAGCTTGCGCTCTGAATTTTATCGCTTTGGAGATAAGCGTTGCTGATAGCACGCTATCTCCACGATAAAATTCAGAGTTGGCCGGCGATAATTATCCTCGCGCTAAGAGCGCTGAGCGATAATTATCGCCGGCCCTTGCTGATATGCCCCTAGTCGCGTTGGACATTGACGAGTCCCCACTAACATTATGTCAAACAGATGCGGGCCTCGTACAACATATAAATTAATATTTCTCCTCTCGGAACACATTTGCATGGATTACCGAGCGCTGCAAAACGTAATTAAAAGCGGAACGTGCATTCGAGATATCGTGCAATGTATCATTATTTCAAGCATTAATGACATTGCGCACAGAACCGAGGGGCAGATTTACAAGCCCCTTGCGCCACTTTTGCGTCATTTTTACCATCGGACAAGTGACGCAAAAGTGGCGCAGGGGCTTGTAAATCTGCCCCTGAAGGTTTAAATACGTTTGCACTTGTTAAGTAGATGGTAATTAGGGCACGGGGCTTCATATGTTTATCTTTCACAACTTTGGAGTAAGGCTCGCGAATATGTCAGTAGGAGAGGGCGATTCATTTCACAATCACAAGCAAACAGGGAGGTGGCGCCTTGAATAACGGATGGTGCTGTAATATTTGAAACACTGTGCCATTTATCATCTTAAGCATCAACAACATTGCGTATGAAAATACATGTTTAAATTTGTTCACACTCGTTAAAAAGTTGACAATTAGTGCAAGTTTTTTTATGTCTGTAGGATCATAACTTTAGAATGATTCATGTCAGTAGGAGAGAACAATTTAGCTCAGGATTCAGTGCAAGCACGGAGGGATCGCCTTCAATGAGGGTGCGCTAAATACATGAGTCTCTGAAACATTCTGCTAATAGACGTTGCCTTTGGCCCACGAATGAAAGGCGGCGCTGGACGCTTGGAGTTGCCGCTCTGAGAGGGTTTCTCTGGTTTAGAGACCTTTCAAACTTTGGTACTCTTTCATGGAGGTTTTTTTCGACAGAATTCGGGTTAGAATTTGGAACTGCATGTAACTGTAAAACAATATCACATTTAGTACCTATTATTCTAAACTGTAACAGTTTCAAAATTCTGCACTCATGCAATCTGTAATCACTGCATGGATAATTTTTTTACGTTCATGATTTTGTAAAAAGTATGTTTGAGCCAAACAAAATGGTGTCTATCAGATGACACAGCGGAAATGCATTTCTCCTAGTTGCCGGGTTAAGAGAAGCCCCAAGCACTACAGTGTCATGACTTGCCAGTCTCCATGCGCGTGCTCTCTTCTTTGTGTGAGTTGCAGGCGCGACTGGTTCAGATAAGAGCGGTGGGCGGGTGGTGGCCAATGATGAGGCAAGTGCAATGTAATTGGTTTTGTTTATGTTTTGATTTTATTTTCCCTATTCCATCATCTATTGACTTCCCTCCCACCCCTCCCAGCCCCACCCCACCTTCTCACCGCTCTTACCTAAACCGGCCGCACCTGGGGGCATATTATCAAGCCAGGTGATAAAATTATCGCCGCTTTAGGGGCAGAAAACTGCCGCTAAAACGGCGATAATGGGCTTGATAATATGCTCTATGGAATTCCAATTGAAGCTCAGGTTAGATGTCCTTCACATCTAACATGGGCTTCAATTGGAATTCCATAGGGCATATTATCAAGCCCATTATCGCCGTTTTAGCGGCAGTTTTCTGACGCTGAAGCGGTGATAATTTTATCGCCTGGCTTGATAATATGCCCCCAAGAGAGTAGGGAGTTGTATGGATAAAGTATTACTCCTGGAAAAGTCAAGTCAAAGATTTCTTATGTGATTACTTAAAATCATATAAGTGGTATAAGTTACACGGTCATTACAATAAAATCCCTATGTTAAAACAAGGCCCATTAAAATAATAACATTTACCAGATGGAGAGTTATCTCTCGGACATGCTAAGAATACACAAACTTTAGCAATATCAAATTGGTCCAAAATGAACTAAATAAGACAATGGGAACTGAAAAAAGTAGCCTTTCCCTGATGAACGCTGCCCCAATCATAAGTCCCTTATGACTTCTCTCTTGATGAGTCCTTAGTATTCTGTGCCTCCGTGCTCAGTGATTCACTTCCTTATTGGATCTAGGCGCTTTTCAGTGCCTATTGTCTTATTTAGTTCATTTCGGACCAATTTGATATACTTTTCGATTTTGGCCAAGTCCATAGATTCTGTGCAAGTAAAAAGTCATGAGATTGCCTTTACATAGGTCCTAATCTCATATCGTAGAAATATCGGCTTTAAAAGTGTCCGGCGTTGTTGTAATAAAGCAGCGCAGCAACATACAAGTTGTAACAGGATCTCTGGTCTGTATTTGCACAGCCTACATTTCAGTCGCAGCTGGCATGACTCGCAGGTGGGGAGGGTGGTAGGTGTTTTGTGGGGAGGGTAATTTAAAAAAAAAAAGAAGTACCTTCCCGGGTCCCGCACCGTCTCAGATCTTTGCCGGGTCCCGCAGAACAGGTAACAGGCAGCCACCCTCCCCCTCCTAAGCCAATCACAACACTGCAATGGCAGTGTTGTGATTGGTTGGGACGCCGACCACACGGGCGTCTATGGGGAGGCCATTTTCTCCATGTAGGCCTTATGCAGCTTACATGGAGAAAAGTGAGAGTGCACTTGACTGGTCAGGGCCTGCAGCATTGGGCTAGCCACTCCCCCCCTGCCCTTAAGCAGACCCGTCCACCCACCCGCCCCTAACCAAACCCTTCTGCTTTCTTGCAGTGCGAGAAGCAGAAACATAAAATGGTATTTATAATACTCCTTTATGTTTCTGCTTCTTGCACTGCGAGAAAGCAGTGGGGCGACGCTTCTCTGCCCACATGGAGGAGCTGCCCCTCCAACATTTAGGTACCTACTACAAGCATTTCCATCCTGGGTTCAGTTCCTTAACTGGAAGTTGAACTAACCTGGCCCGCTGGGTGTCTTTCAAACATGTCTTGTGCACCTCCAAGATGGCTGCTCGATGTTTGTATTATAAGAGGAAGTCAGGCCTTTTAAGTCTCCCTTTTCATTCTGTCTGGCTATGTCTTCAGCCCTCGAAAGCAGACATTTTTGTTTAATAAGTTCTTTTTTTTGCAAGTTAGTCACTTCTTCCATCGACCAATTGGCAATTGCTAAGTTCAGTTTGGACACTGCCAATTGTATGTAGATGTTCCATTCGTTCGCTCCCCCTTTAAAAATTACTTTGAGGATTTATTTTAGGGAACCTGTACACGCCTTAAGTGTCTGGGAATAGTATTTCATGAGGGTACCCATGCATTCATATTTTTTTGTCCTAGTCCGAACTCCAGCCTGATCAAGCGATTATTAGTGTAATTTGGGAGCTTAAAGACACGTTTGTATCACTGACATTGTGCTTTTTTCCAGGGTGAGTTCTATCTGCCCTGGGAAAGCTTGCTGGGCATATCCTGCTACTTCTTACAGCTTTGATGGGATTGCTCTCCTGATTGGTATCATTGTGGGGCTACATCGTTTGTGCTGTATTTTTACATAGTGCATATGTGGTTGCTTGTGTTTTGGCTTTCACCTTGGCCAGATGGGTCTTTGCTTTCCCTGTGTTGCAGAGCCATGTCCCTAGATAGTTATAGGTTTGTACTGTTTCTATCATCTGATTTCCCAGACTACATCTGAGCCCTCTTTTTTTGCTTGTTGCCCAAATACCACCACTTTGATCTTGCTTGCATTGGCTACTAACTCATAGGCCTCCTTATGTTGGTTCAAGGCACCCATACGTCTTTGTAGACCAACTCTGGTATGGTCGAAAACTACCAGGTTGTCCGCATACTTGAGAAGGTGCAATCTGTGGGCCCCTATTTTTGGTTGTAACTAGTGATGCTCCTTGTAGTGCCTTGCCTATATCTGCTTTATAAAGGTTGAAAAGTGACGGGCTAGGACACAGCCCTGTTTCAGGCCTGGTCCATGTACTTCCTTTTTGAGACTGCGTCCACTGTCAATTTTATCCTCACCTGGGTGTTGCTATAAAGTGAGATGGAATATATACTTTTAGAACGTGGTTTTTACACCGCAATACAATCACAAGGTGGCCTTTTTTCCACGACCGTGTCGTGACCACGCAGTGCCATTACAATGCAAGTCCTTACAACAACTTGTGCTAGATGGCGCGCTGGACTTAGGAATAGTATGATTTACTATTCCAACTCCATTGTGTGCAACACTAGGGATGGTGTTGGAATAGTAAATCATACTATTCCTTAGTCTAGAGCGCCATCTAGTGCAAGTCGTTGTAACGACTTGCGTTGTAATGGCTCTGCGTGGTCACAACGCGGTCGTTGTAACAGCCGCGTTGTGATTGTATTGCGGTATAAAACCGCATAGTAAGGGTTGTTTCCCAGTGTGAAGACAGCCTTTAAGAGGTTGTCTGGGGTATTCCATTTTTTTTTGTTTTTTCCACAGTTTGCATCTGGAGACCCCATCAAATGCCCCTAAGTAGTCCACAAAGCAGGTGAACAGTGGCAAGTTGTTATTGGTGCTCGCCTGCTCAGCCAGGTATGATAGTGCTACTATGTTGTCAATCGTTGAACCACCCTTTCAAAACTCTATTTGGTGGAATGGTAAGATGTCATTTTCCATTAACCAGTCATTTAACTCATTTAGAAGAGAACTGGTGTATGCGTTTCCTTCTATATCCAACAAGGCTATTAGCCTGCAATTTTTAGCATCCGTTCTGTCACCTTTCTGGTATATCGGTTGCAACATAGAGCCTCTCCAGGAGTCCGGTACATCTGCCCTTGCCCTACATTCCATGTGAAGAGTAGATAAAGTCTTTGACCAGTAAGCCTTCTTTACAGATGCCAGCTGGGGGACCATTGGGTCTTGTTGCACTGTCTTTTTAAAGATTTCCTCCACAGCGTGCTGTTCCTGTACACGCATATCTTCTGGATTTGGGATCCCTTTGCTTACCAGAGCACTCTTACCCTGCGGCGGTCTCACTGGCCCTTTGTAGCAATGCCCTTGGATTGGTTGTATATATATACATGCTACATGTTCTTTCCATGCATCTCCTGTTACTCTATTCTGCTGGTCTATCTTTTCAATCTCTAGATTGACTATATAATCCCAGAATTGCTTCTGTTTATTGTTTTTGCACAGCTCATGTATCTTGATCTATGCGTCTTCTATGTGCCTTTGTTTTAAATTCCAGGTAAGATGTTTGTGCTCTCAGTTGTCTTGCTTATATGCCATCTCAGTCGCTTGTGTTTCTGTTTTTTAGTGTATTCTTTTTGCCCGCTTTAGGATTCGTGTACTATCCCTTACACATTTGCTGTCTCTTAACTTGCTCCTGGCTTTCCATTTGCAGGACAGGACTACACAGCACTGTCTTTTTGGACTAGAAATAACAATTTCTCCAAGTAAAAAAGAGGGGCTTTAGACTGTGGTAAATATTCTTTTTTACCTTGACTGAATTTCATACGGAATCTAAAATAAAGTAAAATAGCTCAGAATAACAAGAGGCAGAATCCGTGGTATAAGAGATTTTCTGAATGGGCTTTATTCCAAAATGGCCGACTCGAGTGGCGGCCTTCAGGTTCCGTCACCACGAGGGTTCAGGAAGTGAAGTACAATACTTTATTGACAAGAAGTAACTTTTATAGTTCATACATTACAATGAAATGAATGCAAAAGGCGTAACAATTGATAAGAGAAATGACATATTGGTACGTAATCGAAACTAGGCGTAATAAGGAGCAGAAAGAAACATGATTGGCTCTGATTATCATGCATAGGTGGATCTATAAGATAATACTTAACATAGATGCGCGCGCAACAGCATGACGTGTGATTGACGTGCAACTAGGGGGTGAAGGGGACTTGACATTTAGCTCTACATGTGGAGACGAGAAGTCTGGGGGGTCAAGTCAACCTAATCCCAAATCATATCTAACATCCTATGTTTAGAGAACTATGTTATCCACAAGAAAAGACTCTCGGACAGAATCTATTCTATACTGACTGTGTGTGCGTGTACAAGCGTCTAAGTGTCTATATGAGATGCGAGGGGCAGGAAACTTTCCATGGCAACAGGGCTATGAATTACTTGCAGGAGGACGGAAAGGCCGAGTCCTTTGCTTGTGAGCTTAGAGGAAATGTTTACCTAAATCACCGAACAGGAATGCATCGGCTGAAGAGCAAAGTAGATAATTCGAAGGTGAAATACAGCTTCTTGGCAGGCAGGCAAAACTGGCCGAGGCAGGCACCGTTAGCTGCACAGGGAGTAGGACAAAGTTCATGGATACAGATGCGAGCTCAAGCTGAAGCTGTCAGAGACAGAGAGCAGGGAAGGCTTTAAGGACAGGATCGGGCCTACTTGCCTGAACTGTAAAAATGGAGTAACTTAGCCATATAAAGTCGGTGGCCTTTCATACTTAGGAATCGAATATCCAGCCCATTGATGGCGGATCTGACAGAGAACATGTTGACGGTGGACGCACATATGTTTGCGTTTTGGAAACTGGAACTGGAGGGAACATACATGTACTTGTGACATGCACATAGAACCGTTGGGGTCCAAGATAGGGGACATAACTGATCAGGAAAATCCACATTTCCACATTCCCTCCTTGTCCCCTACTTGCCCTTCAAGAGATATCAATCTTCATCATTCCATCGATTTGCTCATGGAGCATCATTTCTTCTTCCTTCTTCTTCCGGCATTTTGAACGAGAACCTTGATATGGAATGCATGATGTGGCACACAGACCACAAATCGCTGGTCCACATTGCAGGCATAAACAACAACTGAAGAGCATAAGAAGGCCAATACCTAGGAAGGATAGAACTCTCCATCCCCAGGCTGATATCACACTCCAAAACCACCCGGACCACGTCCAAGTGCCTGGATTTTCGTGTATCTGGCTCACAATCTTATGAAGGCGTGTTATAGCTTTATATACAGATGGCGAATTTTCTGGTATGAATATGCAGCAGCTGGATCCGATGACCCTGCAAGCTCCGCCCCTATCGGCCAGGATGACGTCAAGGACAAGACGATTCTGGAGAACAACAATTCTCATTACTGATTGTTCCTCTGTCAGATTGCCTAGGGCGGCTATAGTCTCGTTTACTACAGCTTCGAGAGTCTTGGTTAGTTTACGTATCAGCTTACTATTTGATATTGTACCTATATAGGGAAAGATACCTTTATTGAAATCTACATACTTGTCCCATGCCGTCTCAGTATAATCGACAACTGGGAGATCTCTTCGCTCTCTATTGTGTACTAAATGAACATTCCGATAATAATCAGGTGGAGCTAGGAAAACAGGTGGCAGAAGGAATGCTATGTAACAGGTACCATCCCAATCTAGAGGCAGACGCATATATGCCGTCTGACCACATATAAAGTAAGAATGGCGAGAAGCTCTAAATGAAGATTTACCTTGATCACTATATTCTACTGTAGTAACGCATTGGCTATGGCCCATATGTATGGAACCAACTTTTCTTACACATAATTCACCCTTAACTGAAAATACTGACATAGTGGGCAGAATTAGTTCAACTTCGGATTTGACATTCAGAATCATAAGATTAGGTGTAAAATTACCTAATTTATACACTTCATTTTCTAGATCAGTTCCTGTTCTACTGGGGCGACCCTCCTTATTAGGATGACAGACTTTGAATAAAACTAGATTCAGATTTCCCCATATCCAATGTTGTTGATAAACTGCTGTGTCTGGGTCTATGGAGTTTAGTAAACTAAACCATGCTCCACAGGAGCCATTGTGTGTGAACGGATGTGGAAAGAAAGGCAGAACTCCTTTGTTATTCTGATAGGGAGGGAGTCGGCCACACACCCAACAATTGGTGGCATTACTAGTCTGATGGGAATGATGTAACATACTAATGAAAGTGTTATTGCGCAGCGCAAGTCTATAAGATAATTCATGTGGCGGTAGGTCACTAAAAGAATGTTCAGCAGCAACATTATAAACATGTCTAGAAATAGGATGATATATGTGCAAAATCACACTCGTAATAATTACTAAAACACTCAATAAAAACAAAATTAATAATGTCCTCATACAGTAGCTACGCAGTGATTTACAATACGCCTGTCGTTTCAACATTTCTCGGGTATTTTCTCTACTCAGGTCCAAGGGATACATGTCGGAGACAATTCAACCGCTTCACCTTGGAGAGGACTTAAACAATCAAATTGCTCGACTATTTGGGCCTAAGCTTTAATTTATAGCACTGAGAGTCATTCTGTTCAACAAAAGGAAGTTTTGAATCAGTCTGTGAGGGAGTGCAGGGCACAGTGTCTATATCCGAGGATAGTCCATGAAATTTCTTAATGTTGCTGGAATGTATCCAGCCCTTGCGGCCCTCAACTTTCACGGCTGTTCTTGTGGTCAGCAGGACTAGCTTCGGTGCTTTCCACCTGGGCTCCAACTGGGTCTTCCGATCAAAATTTCTCACAAACACCAGATCCCCCGGAGCAACGTCATGGGGTTTCACCTCAGTGTTGTCAGGAAAAGCTGCAGTTACCTGTGAACGACAAGATTGTAGTGCAGACATCAAGGAAGCCAAGTAATCTGTCAGCATATTACAATTAACATCAGTTATTTTACGTGGTATAGGCGTCCCCCACATATTTGGTGGTCTTCCGAAGATCACCTCATACGGGGATAGCCCTGTTCGAGAGTGTGCTACCATTCTTATGTAAAATAGTGCAACTGGTAATGCTACTATCCAGTCAACACCTTTCTCCTTACATATTTTAGACAATCTGATTTTCAAAATTTGATTATGTCGTTCCACGAGACCTGCTGCCTCGGGGTGTCGGACACAGTGGAATTTCCACTGATATCCCAACAAAAGTGAGACATGTTTCATTAATTCGGATGAGAAAGGCTGGCCGTTATCTGAATATACAACACGTGGTAAACCGTACCGCGGGAAGAATTCTCGAACTAACTGTTTGGCAGTAGTCGGAGCCGTGTAATCTGATACTGGGTACGCCTCAGTCCATCGGGAGAGAGCGCAGACAACTACCAGAACATATTTGAATCCTCGACATCGTTCCATCTGGATATAATCCATTTGGAGCACTTCAAAAGGATGATCAGGAGTCTGGAATCCACCCTGTTCTACGGGAACACTTTTTCCTGGGTTGAACTGACAACATATCATACAGGTACGGACTTTTTGTTTAGCTGCTGCTCGTAAATGTTTGTTGAACCAAATGTGTTGAATGCTATCTAGCATAGCTTTCTCTCCTAAATGCGCTGGGCTGTGAATTGTAGCTATAATGGCCTGGACCATAGAGTCAGGAAGAAATCCATACAGATTTCTCCTTCGTCATCCATCCCTGATCTGTCTGGATCCCTCCTAGTTCAGTCCATTTCTTTAATTCCTCTGCAGTAGCATGTGTCTGTATGTCAATTACGTCAAGTGCGGGATCCTTAATTGTCATACACTGTGTTGGTGTCTGAACTATTGGCTTTGTCATGTCTAATGTGCGATTCTGAGCAGTCTGTTTAGCTGTTCTGTCAGCTAAATCATTGCCTTGAGAAATGATATCAGTAACCTTCGTGTGTGCTTTACATTTCATAATCGATATGGCAGTTGGTAGATGTATTGCGTCTAACAAGGCATGAATGAGGGTTCCGTGCTGAATGTGGGCACCATGGGAGGTTAAATAACCTCTCTCTCGCCACAGCACGCCGAAGTCGTGTACAACTCCGAATGCATAACGTGAGTCAGTGTATACATTAACTTTCTTATTTGTGGCTTGAATACAGGCTTGTGTTAGAGCAATAAGTTCTGCTGCTTGGGCTGACAAAGTATCTATACAATTTGTCTCAATAACTTCAGTGTCTGTTGTGACTGATTACGCGGCCACTAAGTCTCCTGTACTTGCTCTCATGCACGATCCATCTACATACAACGTCAGGTCTGGATCTAACAATGGAACGTCTGTCAAGTCTTGTCTAGGTTTCGTCTTTATTTCAATAATTTCAACACAATCATGAGCTAGTGGGTCTGTTCCAATTACAGGTAATAGTGTAGCAGGATTCAATGTATTACACCGTCGGATCTCTATGTGTGGCTGAAACAATGTCAGTTCATAACCGGTAAGTCTTGCTATGGTCAAGTGTTGTGTTTGTGTTCGGTTCACAAGAACTTCTACTGCATGTGGTACTTGTACTGTCAATGGATGTCCTAACACTATGGCATCGCTTTGTCTGATTGCTAAAGCTGTTGCTGCCACTGATTTCAGGCATGCGGGCAAAGCCTGAGCTACGGGATCTAATGTACTGGAAAAATAAGCACATGGCTTGCGTGATCCTGCTTGTTCCTGTGTGAGTACTGACAAAGCAGTACCTTCGCGTTCTGTGACAAAGAGTGTAAAATGTTTGCTATAACATGGTGTTGCTAAAACAGGTGCTTGACATAAAGCTTCCTTTAGGCTTTCAAAAGCTTGTGTATGTTCCTGAGTCCAAGGGAGAACAGTCGATGTGGCTGCCTCCTGTGTGGTTAACTGAATGAGTGGTTTTGCTAGAAATGCGTACTGAGGGATCCACTGCCTACAATATGAAGTGAGGCCTATGAAAGCCCGCACCTCCTTTTGTGTCTGGGGTATTGACATGTTAGCAATTAACTGGATGCGATCTGGTGTAAGCTGCCTTCCCTCCTTGGACAGCGAGTGACCAAGATAAATAACTCGCTGGGCACAGAATTGCAGCTTAGAGGGAGACACTTTGTGCCCCTTGTCGGCTAGAAAATGTAAAACTGTCAGAGAAGCCTTTTCACATTCAGGTTCGCTTCTCGCGGTGATCAGCAGATCATCGACATATTGAAGCAGTGCAGTATTGACTGGCATGTGGATACTGTCAAGTTCTCGTTTCAGTGCTTGGCTGTAGATGCTGGGGCTTTCTGTGAATCCTTGGGGAGCGCGTGAGAATTTAAAGCTGCGCCCATTTAAACTGAATCCGAACAAATATTGGCTTTCCGGATCTATTGGGACGCTAAAAAAGGCATTCTTGAGATCAATTACAGTAAAGAATGTTGCTTCGGAATCAATTGCTGTCAATAATGATGATATATCGGGGACCACAGGAAATTGTGGCACAATGCACTTGTTTAGTTCCCGCAAATCAATAACCAATCGGTATACTGGTGGAGCAGTAGGGTCAGTTCGTTTAAGAATCGGAATTATCGGTGAATTACATACATTGGAGTCTGTTTCTACAACTACTCCTTGGGCAATTAACTCATCAATGATTTTCAGCAAAGCCACTACAGCATCTTGCGGTAACTTGTATTGTCGCATTCGTGGTAATACCACTCCTGCCTTGAGTGTAACTCGGTATGGTGTAATGTTCATGCAACCAACATCAGTAGGGCCTTGTGCCCATAGATGTGCTGGTAAAGTCTGTAGTCGGGGATCCATGTCTCTAGACACATAGTGACCTTTAAAATCACGTAAAAACAACCTTATTCCTCCCGGAGAACAACATATTATGGCTCCTAGGGCTTTCAGAGTTTTAATTCCTAACAAATTTTCTGGGCATGATTTAGTAAGCAATAAATCTGTAGTTCGTGTCAAAGGTCCTATCGTAAGTGGAAGAGGCTGTGATACTTCGTTAACAATAGGTTTTCCTGAAAAACCAAGGGAAACATTTTGAGAGCCTGAGAGGGGTGCCCCTGGAACTTCACTACGTTTTATAGTTGTACGACTTGCCCCTGTATCGAGTAAGAATTTTCTATCTTGACCTAATAATTCACTATGTACATAAGGTCCTTCTTGATCTACAGGAATCTCGATAAGCGGTAAGTCAACTTCCCTCTCTAGGCTGGTTCATGCGTAACGCTGATACTCAGGATATTCATACTGTGCAGTCTGATACATTTGTCGTGTGGTGGTTTGTGTGGCAGTAACAGGCAACGGTGGTGCAGCTGGCACAAACTGTATTGGCTGTTGTGCGGCTGGCATGGCCTGGGAATGTGGCATAGCTCCTTGTTCATTCTGATCTTGTCTGAGTGGCCGTGATCTTTCTTGTGTTTTACCTATGGCGATATTGTGTTTTAAAACTGGACAATCGTGTACGTAATGACCTGGCTTTTTGCAATAATTGCATGTCCCTTTTACCGGTCCTGCTGAATCGGACTGTGTCATACCCTTTTTATGTCCTTCAGCCGGTACTGTCTGAGACACTAGCATTTTCATTTTTGTATCTTTCATACGTCTTTGTTCGTGTTCTTGTTCATCTCTAATTCTATTGTGATGATACTGTAACATTTGTAGCATTTGTGACGGAGTGTTACTTTGCCAGGTACTCTCGAATTTCAATATTCTATTCTTTACTGGAGGTAATGCATTTTCTACTAATTTTGTCACAAATAAATGTGGATACGACTCACTACTTGTTTTTATACCACTATTTATTCCAAAACATTTTTCAAATCGGGCATAATAGTCACTTGTGTCTTCATCATGCTTTTGTTTACAGGCCGTGATTGCACCCCAATCTTCCTTTTTCGTAGTTAACAAACGTGGCAGTACTTGTACTAGTAAACCTGGTAATGCTTTGACTTTATCCCCGAGCCCTGAACCTGCAGCTCGGGCCTTTTCTTCCGTTTCTAATGCTGTCCAATCTATCTTTTGGTCTCCCACTTCCCACTCTTTTTCTTTCAGTTTTTCATAAATACCAGCAGGTAAGAGCACCTTTAATATCGTCATAATATCAGGATAGGTATACTCTCCCATCAGCAACATGTCCTTAATTTCTCGGTGGAAACCCGCTGGGTCTTTGTCATGACTTGGTACTACTTTCTTCATTTCTAACAATTCAATTTTTGATATGGGTGTGTATACAAATACACGGTGAAACTCATTGTCTTCGCCTTTTATTGGGTGCACTTCTCGTAAGGGATTTTGTCTATCCATATAATACGGCGTTCTTTCTCTGCGGGGCAGCGGGAAAGAATCCGGATTTACAAAAAGGACATACTGTTTACGTGACACTAATATTTCTTTAATCAACTTGTTACTAGAACCTCTCCATCTGTTCGTGAGTAGTTCCGTTAATATATCAGGTAAAGGACCAGGGTCAGCATGTTGGCTCTTATATAATATAAGGAGTTGCTGAATCATATAGATTCCAGCTGAACGTTGTTCATCTGCACTAAGGTTAAAAAACGTGTGTGCTACGGTCTCATCACCGTATTTTTCAGGACTGTCAATCCAGTGAACGGCTGATCTGGCCAATTCTTGCTCATCCATGGAATCGAGGAGGTGGTAACCCCTTCGTTCTCGTAGTAGTTTATCTGCGGCTTGGAACAGATGTTCAGGAGACTTTAAATTTATTACAGGCGTCGGATACGTTCTGCTATTATTTGGACATACAGAGTGTATGGGATCAGAAAAGCATCTTGTATTATCACAGGATCTTCCTCTGCCTACGTATGCTATGGTTTCTGACTGTCTTGCGGAATTCCCTGATTCGGAGACTTCATCTTGCTCGAACTCGTCTATTTCCAATCTTTCTTCGTGAATGCGTTCTATTTCTCTACGGATTTTTCGGCACATGGCTATTATACAGTTTTTCTTATCGTGTCTCCCTTCTGATATATTCTGGCTCCATCTTGTAAGAATAAGCATTGTATTCGGGTCTACCCCCGGACGGTCTTGATTTCTGATCACGCAGTTTATGAGGAAACGTAACAGTTCCCCCTGTATCTCTACTTTCTGGAATTCCATAGCTCTGTTAATACATTCTGGGTCTCGCCCTGTTTGGACAAAATGATATATGTTATCTAGATGCGTAGTCATTCCTGGTAACCTCGCTAAATACTCTGCGGCTCGTCTGATACGTAATGATGCCAGGACCATTTCGTCCTCTTTACCGACCACCGGGTCATATCTACAATCTATAAGGAGTTCCTTAAGCGTACGTTCACTTACGAATTTGGGTGTACGTGAATGCGCTGATTCTTGAAAAATAAGTTTATTTATTCTAGGTGGCGTAAAAGTATTGCTTGCACCTCCCGTGGCCCCTTCAGGGGCGTCGGGTGTGAATGGATTCGTCGAACGTGACATAGCAACTATAGGTGTCGATACCACTGTAGAATCGACTGCGGGGACAGATGCGGAAACAGACGTGCTTGCCGGAGCTCGCGTCGGGACTTGCTGTTGCACGGGGACAGATACCTGATCCTGACGTTGAACCCCTCCGCCAGACGGTCTATGTGGTGTGGGGTTAGCATACTCGGGAGCTGCGTCATCTAGATATGAGGAAAGAAAAACATCTTCTGCGGTTCTGGGATGCCCTTTTGGATGTACCTTAATTGGAAATAATGGGGGTGGCAAGTCTTTTGGCATCTCTGGAACAGCCTTAGGTAGTCCTTCGGCTAGGAGGGGATACATACCACTCATAAGAGCGTTTCTTTGTCTATCTACTTGTTCTGATTTTACTCGGATACCTTCCTCAATTAATATATTTTCTTGAACTTCCTTTGAACTCTCTTTACTCCTCTCTTCCTGTCTACGTGCTTTTTCTGTACGTCTATGAGATTCTTTACGCCATAACTCAACAGCGTCTTTCTGTGACTGTCTGACTTTTCTTTTCCATAACTCTTCCTCCACTTTCATGATGCACTCTGCATCCCAGGTTCCCGCTGCGGGCCACCTTTGACTTTCCGGCAATCCCTTGGTATAATCTACCCATAGATCAAGAAACAATATGGCATCTAAGCCATGCTTATGATACATAAAATGCCCTGGGGTGTCCCTAGGAGGAATAGGAACTGCTTCTTCGAGCACCCCTTTTCTGGTAGTAATCTGTCTTAACTTCGAGAAGAGCGGCATCTCGACAACTGATCTGATACTTACTCTTGAATTCACTTAATACGGAAAACACAATAATGAACGGTGAACAATGAACAATCATTCATACCACAATATGCAAGACATTTGAACACTTTAAACATTTAAACATTAAACACTTTAAAAATGACCGACGATGATGACAGTCTGCATGACCAATCACCAAGCTGAATTCTTGACAATAACTGAATACTTCGGAATACTTGATATACTGCTAAACAGTACATATACACTGCTAAACAGTGCAGACCGGATTTGTGTACCCAAATCCGTCTTGACCGGCACAACCTATGTGCTGTCAACACGCCTCCCCGGCGATGGTACTCACCGAGTAGCTCCTTGAAACGGAAGGCCTCAGAGAATGAACGGGACTCGATGACTGCGGACAGCGGACCCTCTGGACATCGGGATTTCGAAAACCTGGTGGGCCTCTGTATACCTCGGATCTTGCTCTCTCAGCTCGGCTCTGGTCGGGATACTTCGCACTTCTCACCGCCTCGTCTGGGTTGATCGCAGCCTCAGTCGCCCCCGCTTGACCGGAGGGAGCTTACAGGAAATCCTGCTGGTACGCGTTTATGGTCCGTCCAGCTGTGGCAGGAGACCGGGCCTGCAACGCACCGCCGGCGCGTGAGATGAGAAAGTGTCCCTGTTCGGGCGCCATTATGTGGTAAATATTCTTTTTTACCTTGACTGAATTTCATACGGAATCTAAAATAAAGTAAAATAGCTCAGAATAACAAGAGGCAGAATCCGTGGTATAAGAGATTTTCTGAATGGGCTTTATTCCAAAATGGCCGACTCGAGTGGCGGCCTTCAGGTTCCGTCACCACGAGGGTTCAGGAAGTGAAGTACAATACTTTATTGACAAGAAGTAACTTTTATAGTTCATACATTACAATGAAATGAATGCAAAAGGCGTAACAATTGATAAGAGAAATGACATATTGGTACGTAATCGAAACTAGGCGTAATAAGGAGCAGAAAGAAACATGATTGGCTCTGATTATCATGCATAGGTGGATCTATAAGATAATACTTAACATAGATGCGCGCGCAACAGCATGATGTGTGATTGACGTGCAACTAGGGGGTGAAGGGGACTTGACATTTAGCTCTACATGTGGAGACGAGAAGTCTGGGGGGTCAAGTCAACCTAATCCCAAATCATATCTAACATCCTATGTTTAGAGAACTATGTTATCCACAAGAAAAGACTCTCGGACAGAATCTATTCTATACTGACTGTGTGTGCGTGTACAAGCGTCTAAGTGTCTATATGAGATGCGAGGGGCAGGAAACTTTCCATGGCAACAGGGCTATGAATTACTTGCAGGAGGACGGAAAGGCCGAGTCCTTTGCTTGTGAGCTTAGAGGAAATGTTTACCTAAATCACCGAACAGGAATGCATCGGCTGAAGAGCAAAGTAGATAATTCGAAGGTGAAATACAGCTTCTTGGCAGGCAGGCAAAACTGGCCGAGGCAGGCACCGTTAGCTGCACAGGGAGTAGGACAAAGTTCATGGATACAGATGCGAGCTCAAGCTGAAGCTGTCAGAGACAGAGAGCAGGGAAGGCTTTAAGGACAGGATCGGGCCTACTTGCCTGAACTGTAAAAATGGAGTAACTTAGCCATATAAAGTCGGTGGCCTTTCATACTTAGGAATCGAATATCCAGCCCATTGATGGCGGATCTGACAGAGAACATGTTGACGGTGGACGCACATATGTTTGCGTTTTGGAAACTGGAACTGGAGGGAACATACATGTACTTGTGACATGCACATAGAACCGTTGGGGTCCAAGATAGGGGACATAACTGATCAGGAAAATCCACATTTCCACAAGACCCCCAGAACAGAGAACCTTCCTTAAAGGTGAAGGAGTAAGGCATGGAGTAAAAAATACCGCTATTAATTTTATTTCATGGAACGTTGCCGGCATCGCAGGCATCCAGTTTAACAGACCAACCTTGAACGCACTACAAGAGGGGGACATACTGTGCCTGCAAAAAACCTGGGCTACCCAAGAAGTACATCTAGAGGGCTTTACTGGCGTCCACATACCAGCAAAGAAACTACACTTGTTTGGCAGGCCTGCTGGTGGCCTTTCAATATGCGTGAAGTATTCCTTAGCAGACACCATAAGAGAACACAAGAGGCTATCTGCCACACTACAGAGAGTTATATCAGAGGGCCTTCAGGACGGCACACAGGAAAGGATCTGTTAATCATAAATGTATACCTAAATGGACAGTGAGCTGCAAAGATAGAAACAACAAAGAAGCCAATCCCTGTATTAGAGGGGAGGCTGTGTGAGTATCTGTCCATGGCTGCAGTGATAACAGGAGATTTTACTCTCCATCATCTGGGAACAGATGCAGTGATCAAGGAAGGAGCACACCAGCTGAAAGAGAATTAAGCAGCTTCCTCCAAGTACATGAACTGGCCTCAGCAGAAACCTGGCAACCGAAGCACAACTTACAACAACAAGCATTCCCTCCTATAATAACTGTACCACAATAGATTTGGGGGCATATCAACAACAACCGGCGATAATTATCTCTAAGCGCACTTAGCGCTAGGATAATTATCGCCGGCTAGCGTGAATTTTTATCGCTGAGATAGCGTGCTATTAGCAACGCTTATCTCAATAGCGATAAAAATCCTCACGCTAACAGGCTAACGTGAGATTATCACTAGAAACCCAGCGATAATCTCACGTTACCTTGTTGATAGGGACAGGCAAACTTAGCCATGATTTCCTCCTTCCATAGGATATCATGGCTAAGTCAGAAAAATACCAGACGTAAAAAAGCAGCGTTAACCGCGGTTAGCGCTGCTTTTTTTGTCTCTAACAGGGTTAGCGACATTCTTGATAATAGGAGAAATGTCGCTTAGCGACATTTCTCCTATTATTTTACTCTGGAACGCCCCCTTTGCATCTCATTAGAGATGCAAGGAGAAGCATAGAGTAAAAGGGTGCTAACATGCTAATTTGCATGTTAGCACCCTGTTGTTGATAGGGCGCTAGTTTTATCTCTCCTTTTTTGGCTTTTAAACCCCAAAAAGCAGAGATAAAGCCCTTGTTGATATGCCCCTATATGTTTTAAGCAAGAACTTTAAACAACAAATGCTGGAATTTGAGATGCGCAAGGTGCACAAAGCGATCACGCCATGCTCAGAGTAAACATTAATCTGAACGCTGAACACCTGGGAGCAAATAGAAGTCATAAGTAATACCAGCGGCACAGAGAAACACAAGCTGCTAAGGAACGGGTAACTCAGTGAAATTAGAGAGATGGTTACTAGAGTAGATATATGGGCTGTAAAAAGAAAATCCCAGTCCGTCCCTACAACACTGGGGAATCTGGATATGTACTCTTACATGCCTTTGTGAATTGACCCCAAGATATCTACAGTGTAAATAGTCATATACAATTAGTTCACAAATATAAAGGGCAGTGCCCTCTTTGCACTTTTACTAATAGTCAGACATTTTGTGGCTGATTCCCAAAGGCAGATGAAATAATACGCCTGTAGTCCTAGTGCTTATACTCACAAACATTTTTGTGACTCAGCCCCATGATGCTTAACATAACTGATGTATTTATTACTATATTTGATTTCTTTATAGGAATTTTTGTAGACCACAAACCAAGTGTCGGTTGCTATTCCTATGAAGGCTTTGGAGACTGAGGTAAAGACATCTATCAGGAATCAATTTTAAAATCTTTTTCACTCCGGGCATTTCCTGAAGTCGAGGATCTTTTTAAGTGTGTGAACAATGTGTGAAGAGAAAACCGCAAAACCGACTTATTGTCTGGAGGATTCTTCTGAAAACAATGTTTTGCAGCAAAAATTTCCTTCATAGTTTTTTTTGGGGGGGGTGGGAATTATGTCCACAGGTGAAAATGTGCCATGATGGCTACCGTGGCGACTTTAAAGACTTAGGGGCATATCAGCAAGGGCCAGAGATAATTATCGCCCAGCGCGCTTAGTGCGAGGATAATTATCGCAGGCAAACGCTGAATTTTATCGCTGAGATAGCGTGCTATCAGCAACGCTTAGCTCAACAGCGATAAAATTCCAGGCGCAAGCTGCCAAATGTGCAATTATCGCTGGAAATCCAGCGACAATCGCACAACGTTTGGCGATAGCTTGTTGATAGGGCAGGGCAGACTCAGCATGATATCCACCTTCCATAGGATATCATGGCGAAGTCAGATAAAAAGCAGGCCTAAGGAAAGTAGCAATAACGGCGTTAGCGCAACTTTTCTTATCGCTCTGCAGGTTAGCGTGAGGCTAGATAATAGGAGAAATGTCAGTCAGCGACATTTCTCACGTTCTTTTGGGAAGGAACGCCCACTTTGCATCTCATTAGAGATGCAAAGCTGGGTGTTAAGGGGAAGGGTGCTAAGGCAAGGATTCACGCGATACCATGACCTTGCTGATGAAGCGATAAAATTATCGCCGCTTTTCTACCAAAAACGGACGCAAAAGCGGCAATAATTTTATAGCGCCTCCTTGATGATATGCCCCTTGTAAAGTTCCATTTTGCATACCCCCCCACACACACACTCCATTGAGCAACACACGAGAAAAGAAGAATGAGGGAAACCTATGCAGGAGATCGAATTACTGCATTTATGGGACTAGCATAAAGTATAACATGAGGTGTATAGTAACCAGGAAACAGCCAGATTTGACAAGCAAGGTGGGAAACACGAGCAGGTAATACTGCTTTCCAATAGCAGATGGATACTGCAAGCATAACATACTAGGTGAGTTCCGTGGCGCAAGTAGACGTGCCATACCCAGATCAGGTGGGATACGAAGGGGGGCCATCGTTGCCAGACATTAGAGTTTCATTTACAGTATGAGGAGTTGGTGGGGGGAAGGCGGAGGGGGGTAGAACTAGCTGACGAAATAGTAAATGTGACTTTATCAAGATGTGTCACAAAAGTTTGACATGGTATCATCCCTGCTCTATGCTCAATTTATTTCTTTAGCTTTGATACCGCTCAAGGAGTTAGACAAAACATATCACATGATGCACATAAAGTTAAAAATCTCCATATCATACCCAAAATGAAGATGATCTAACAAAATGTTACAATATTATACCTCTACACTGTACTATATTAACTATTTTAGGAGAACTATGGGGCATATCAGCAACAACCGGTGATAATTATCGCTAAGCGCACTTAGCGCTAGGATAATTATCGCCGGCTAGCGTGGATTTTTAACGCTAAGATAGCGTGCTATTAGCAACGCTTATCTCAACAGCGATAAAAATCCAAGCGCTAACTGCCAAACGTGAGATTATCGCTGGAAACCCAGCGATAATCTCACGGAGTTTGGCGTTAGCTTGATGATAGGACCTCACATACTTAGCCATGATATCCACCCTCCATAGGATATCATATCTAAGTCAGTCCTGAAGCAGGCGTAAGGAAAGTAGCGATAACAGGGGTTATCGATACTTTTCCTGCAGCTATGCCTAGCGTGGGGCTTGATGATAGGTAGCGACATTTCTCTAGTCATGTCAGGAACGCCCACTTTGCATCTCATTAGAGATGCAAAGCTGGACGTTAAGAATTTGTGCGCTAATGCAAGGTTTCACGCGATAGCGTGACATTGCTGATTAGGCGATAAAATTATCGCCGCTTTTCAGGCGAAAACGGCCGCAAAAGCGGCAATAATTTTCTATCACCGCCTTGAAGATATGCCCCTATGGCTTTAACATCATATTGTGCCCAGTGTTCATTACCTCAACACTAAAAAACGGACTAAAATATTTACAATCTCGATACCAGTCGGTAATGGTCGAAGAGGGCCAATATATGTATGTTTAACTTCATTCCGAATTAAAGTGTTTTCAAGAAAGATGGCGACTCTGTTGCACTGCAGTAGGTAAAGGAGTCTGTTTAACCCAGTGATATATTACCTCTACATACCATGCATACCACCTCATATAATGTGCTTTTCATTCATGCCTGTTGGATAGCACTCAGCGGTACAATGAGTCACAACGCTTTGGTAGAACTCACAACTGCATGTAAGTTTGCATGTAGTCACTGTAAGTGTTAAGCACACTACATGCAGCAGCCGGTGACTACTTTAGTGACTGGAGAAAGACCAAACCAGCAGAGATCAGCAGAGTTCCAGCAGTGGCAGGAAACTGATGCCGCAGATTGAACAAGCACTGGTAAAGCACATAGGCCTGGCATTGGCTGCTAGCGTTTTGTGTTAGTAAATGCTTATTTTCTTCTGCCGTTTTTTTTTTTTTGCAAAACTTTATTGCTGAGGAAAGCAGCCTGTCTCTCATTAATCTTAAAAAAAGAAATTGGCTAAAAGCAATAATATTTTTTTTGATCTCAAAAAGCACACGTTGTATTAGGAGTCCCTCGCACTTTAGGGAACTGCTTTGAGCGCGCATGCGCTCCTTCAATCACAGTGAAGTTAGTCAGTGGCGGCAGTGGGCGGACCTATTGCCGCATGCTGCAGTGGGAGGAGTTAAAATATGAATGATGCTCCAACAGACCAGTGAGTGAAGAGGACTGGCTGAAAGCCTCTGCAAGTAAGCATATTTAACATTCAAATTCAGTAAAATCAAAAGGACATGGCTAACGCCAGCCCTTAAAATATGGGTAGTAAATACGAAAACTAAAATGTGCTTTTTGAACAATGCCTCTAAGACTGCATTTATGTAATGTTGATGTCTGGAACCCCCAGCCATCATGGGAACAGGAAGTCTGAAGACGGTAATTTCTAGTAAGTGGCAGTGTAGAAATAACAGGCGCACACACGTACTTTCATCATTATAGTATGCATTTAAACCAAACAAATACAACACTTCTATAGCTCACTATACAATTTGACTCTTATCTAGGCACGGCTAAGAGGTGTCAATTATTACCCAACTCAGTGGTACTCATTCTGAAGGGTGACTGTCTCACTGCGCCCTCCAGAACTGAAACATGCAGGCACCAGGGTACTCAGGGATCTGGATTCTGGATGCATGGGGCACTTGATTTAAGCTAGAACAGATGCAACCACAAATGGCTTTTCTCCAGCACTAAAGCTTAGCGCAGTCCACACCTCAGAAACACAGAGACCAATTTGGGGCCGGACTACGAGTTTGGAGGATGGAATACTCCATCACAAATGTGGCGAATATCCCGTCTGTCGTATTACAAGTTTGATAGGAGATAATGGAATTGTAATTCAGCGGACAGGATAGCCATCACAGTTGAGTAACCCTGTGCGCCAAACTCGTAATCAGGCCCTCTGTCATAACACATAGACCTACCTACTGCCAATGACACGTCTGCACCAGCCCAAGGCACAGACTTACCTTCTGTCAGTGACCTGTCCACACTGGTCCAAGGCACAGACTTTCCTTCTGTTAATGACCTGTCCACACTGGTCCAAAGAACAGACTTACCTTCTGTTAATGACTTGTCTGCACCAGTCCAAGGCACAGACTTACCTTCTGTCAATGACTTGTCTGTACCAGTCCAAGGTACAGACTTCTCTCCTGGTAATGACCTGTGTGCACCTGTCCACAGGTATTGTGTCTCATGGATCTGCTCAGCACTAAGGAATGTGCTGCAGAGGGTTGCATTTATATTGTGTTCACAGTGTAAGTGCTTGACACTGAAGCTCTCCCTGGAATCAATTACATAATAATTGATTGATGAGCAAATCCACAGAGGCACCCCACCAAGAGTCTCAGCTCTGTGCTAATTACACCAGCAGAAAAGGCAATGTTTTCTTGCATTTTGGCTCGTGCAGTATGTGAGGTTTTCCTGCCACAAGAATTCCAAACATATCTGGTGCCGTGAGGTCTCTCACACCCTGTTCATCAGCCCTGAGGGCGATGAAACAGCAACAATGTGAGCAGTTTAGGATGGTTGACCTCAATAAAGATAGAATCAGACACTGACCTCCCCAGGCCTCTCCCATCCGCTCCTTTCCCTGATCTTATTCTCAAGTCTCTCCTTAAGAAATGACAGGCAAACTAGGCGCCATTTTGTTACCTTCTCCCCTCCCTCCCTCCAGTCTTTAAGAGTTGCAGCTTTCAGAGATGGGCACATGTCTTCATACATGGCACCTTTAACTGGGCACTGGTCCTCACACCGGAACTTGCCTTGAGCGATGGACATTTGCCAACGGATGCTCCTCAAGCCCCTTGTGAGGTTCCATGCAGTGGACCACCGCATACCTCTATGCCGTAGGTACATGCTTCATGGAAATGTCAGGACAGTCTTACACGGTTCACGCCCTCCCTAACTAAGCGATGGAATTTTCAGTTGGTCAGTTAGAAACGTTTTTTAGTGGCGCCTGTTAGTATCATGTAAATGGACATAAACATCTACTTTTTGGGCCCAGTTCTAAAAACGGGCAAATATTTTTTTTTAAATCATGGCAGGTAGTGAGTGAGATATTGCAAACAACTATGGCATTGTGGCCTAAAAAATCGCCATTGACAAATGCACATGGTATTTATGATTGTGTTCCATGTGTTATTTACCCATTTTGCACATGCAGTTACCACTAGCTAAAACAACCTTTGTAATTGAATGGTATCAGCTCCTACACTTATCTCTTGATAAACACCACTGTTAAAACAGGTACATAAAGGGCCCGATTATTACTTTTGGTGGTGTGGGGGTAAGTAGCATGCCACCGCCATGCCCTCGCACTACCAAGAGTTGCCGCCGCCCGACAGCCAGATTACAACTTAAAAGTGGTCTGGAAGGCAGTGTATTGGTCCCATGGCAGTGCCTCTTTCAAAGGCGGCGGTGCCATTGAAACAAAGCACTGCAATGGGACCACACAACCAGGTTCCTGCATGGCATGCACTCGAAAGTGCATGCCATGCTGGAGCTGGTGTGCATGCACATGGGGGGGCACATGTTATGCCCCCCTGTGTGTATCCACATGGGGGAAGGCACAGGTGGCCCTGGAAGACCCCCTTTATTTCCTCTCTGCAATGGTGTTCATGGAGTAAGAAACTCCATGACGCCACCGGCAGAGCGGAAACTTGTAATATGCTTGGCAGGACCGCGGCGGTTCCTCCAAGCATATTAAAGCCTCTGACTGCCACAACACCACCAGGGAACGACGGTTCCCTGGCGGCGGCGTCAGTCTCAGGACTGCTCAAGTCATAATGGGGCGGTTGGACCTTTGGTGAAGCAGTGGCTGGAACACCACACATCCACGAGTCTGGCAGTCCTCGGACCGGCAGACTCTTCATTGAGCCTACAGTGTTTTCACACATTTTTGCAATCATTCTAAATAGTTCCCCCGAAATAATACAATACAATAGAGATTTTGACTTGACACTACTTCATTAAACTCATTATTGGTGTCTTTGGGTTTCATTTGATATTTTCTCCTGGATCTGTATAACTGCTAATGTGTGTTTTTTTCTGATGAACACATGCTTTACACCGTTCAAACATTAGAAACTGGTAAACTTTTTTTTTACATGTAGAATATATATTAAATTCAGAAATTTGCCACTGCACACGTTGTGAAATTTCATGAGTTTGTGGGTGCAAAATGTTTCATAATTTGGGCCTGTATGCACGTTGTGTCTTTCAAGGTCTTGAAGATCTTCGAGCCCAGGGTATGCCCTTGCATTCAATTCTCATGAGAAGCAAGCAAGTCAGTTTTTGCAAACGTTCATGTGATTTCACTTAATGACAGAATTTTGAGAATGGAAAACTTTTGCAACAGGCCAAATACATTTTCACCAGTTGAGATATATCCACGACATTCAGAGTGGTATCTTTCCACTCTACGGCCACAAACATCTCCTGTAAGTAATCTTAAAGGTCGGCATGGACACTGGTCCATCTGAATTCAACCCAGCACTCCCCACTATTGCCATCGACACTGAGAGCTACAACAGTGGTGCCACCTGTATTCAAAGAGATGCAAATTCATGTACTGCTATTGCATGAAGTTGGCCCTCTTAAGCTGGTTATGATCTACATCAATCAATCAATCAATCAATCAATCAATCAATCAATCAATCAATCAATCAATCGATCTACATCACATATTTCATAAAGGCACAATTGTCTGTGCCTTCACACATTAAATTGGTGGTATTTTTGCTGTGTTGGTTAGACACTTCAAGCCTTATTCATAAATCTACAACGAGCTCTTTTTCACATTTGTAAATTTGCTATTGAAATACACAAAGCCGTACTCATGCAAGGGGTATCTTGTAAGTATATCTACTCCAAGTCGTGGCAAGTGGGCTTTCCAGCCCTTGTTTGCAGGTATTCGCAATTATTCCAACTAACTCCCACCGTGGGAACTTCAGAGACTTACACCTCTGAATGATAGTACATGAAATGCACCAACCTTTTTCAGGAGTGCTCCAGAAATATTGCAAGAGCAGGGAATACTTCAGGAATCGTTGGTGAATTTTCCAAAAAATGTTAAGCTACTCCAATTGTGGGAGTAAACCAGTCCAAATATATACCCAATTTAGTTTGCGAAATGAGTCAACTCTCTCTCTCCTGTATGATTGCCCCGAGCTCATGAAAAATCTGCAATACGTGGGTTTATATAGGTTGGAATATGGGTTTTAATTTTTGCTACTAAGCTGTTATGTGTGCTATATATTAAAACTGTTGCAAAAAATGCCTGTTACCTCCTCCTCCGAACCCTGCTACCACTATTGCTATCACGCCTGGTTGGCCTAACTCCAGAAGTGGACCACTGATTAACCATTGTGATGGAGTATATGGTGTCCTTCCTATTAGGAGTATAGCTCTACTCCAAGGAGCATATAACTACGCTGACTGCCTCATCCTCAGATGCAAGCATACCCACACACATCAATCAATCAATCAATCAATCAATCAATCAATCAATCAATCAATCAATCAGGGATCTGTATAGCATGGTTACTCACCATGAGGGTCTCAAGGCACTGGGGGAGGGGGCTGCTGGTCAGACTGGGTGGAGGATCATTCGAAGAGCCAGGTCGTGAGGTCCTTCCTGAATTGAGTCCAGCCCCATTGCATATTGCAGTGGCCCTGATGAAGCGGATCATTTAATTAAAATGTTCTGCCATGTACACGCAGCCTTGCATAGCTGAAGACCAGGCTACATAACAAAATGTGTGTCACACCAGCAACCTACCAGGATCCTAAGTGTGATCTCCATGAATGATAAATATTTTGTGGAGAGAGCTACTTACATTCAAAGTTCAACCATTTGCAATGCCCTACCCATGAGTCGCCACCTCTGAGCTGAACAATAAAAGTTCCTTGAAGAACTAAAGTTTACTTCTTCCAATAGGCCTAGTGCTCAGCCTCTAACTAAGATTACTGTACTTTGAATACCGATAAAAGTCCCATTTATTTCAATCCACTTAAGCGAAATACTCCATCCTATTCCATGGAAGAGTTCAGAAGCAGTTGAAGGGCAGTATAATCTGTCCAGTCACCCCCAAAGCCAGTGTGTACTCCGGTTTTCACAGTACGCTCCACTACCTGAATCAGCCATGTATTCAGTTCCCCTGCCTGCCAATGTCCTTTCTCCAGATGTATCCTTTCACCCACTGCTTGCCCATCTCTACATTCCTTCTCCCTCATTATAATGCCCATCTGACTCTGTGCCCTCTCACCCTTTTACCGCCTATTCCCTCTGTCTCTTCTCTCTCCCACTGGCTCTTCACACTGGTGCCTCCCTCCATGCCACTCTGAAATACCCACCCATATGTAGGGAATTAGAAGGGAGTACCTAAGGACAAAAATGGATAGCAGCTGTTAGGATGTATGTACAAGCTAATCTCAGAAATGTTTTGTTTAGGTCTGATATAGCTCAGACGTTTAGTTTTGGAGAGAAAAAAAGAGCTGCCTGTTGGCTACCGTCATACTTTTATTGGTCAGCCTTCTTGGGCTATTGCTTTCAGAAAATACTAATCACATCTCGGATCAACCCAGGGCAGTATGTCTGTCTCACTGTCATGCTATTGGCTATTAGGATAATTTGTCTGCCTCCTAGGAAATGCTCCCATTGCCAAACAGGAGGTGTATTGTTTAGGAACATGAGGTGCATTGCTTGGAACAGCAAAAACAAGCAGCATATTCCATGTGTCTGTCAATCATGGAATTGGTCACTGGTACAATGGAGGAGAATAGTTACATCAATTATTGGTTGGTTTTACTGTGTTTTTAGGAATTGTGGATCCCTTACATTGTCTCTAAATTGGTTTTAAGGATGACAACACTATCACATGATTATAATGGGGTGGAGGGTGTCACAACACTCTCAGGGTACTCTAACAGTCACACAATGGTGGACCTTAGTCGTAGATGAGCGGAATGAATAGCTTTTTCATTTCACCTCATTTTATATTGCTAAAGCTCAACAACACCAGGAAGGGTATCTTGCCACTAGATGAAAAGTTACAGGATACACAAACTCATAAAAGAATAAACCACAGGTAGGAGTTACACAGATGAAAAGGGCTTTCATAGCTTTCCCGCACTTCAGAAGGTAAGGCGGATCTAATGTGTAAGGGCAGCTCATGTCTGAGCCTAGATGCTGCCCCTGTAAAGGCTCGGCCATCCAGTGTAGGAAAACTAGGCTTAGGCACAGTAAAGAGAGACAGAGAGGCAGACCTAAGTGAGTGCCCAGACTTATAGTGGGTAGACATGCCAGAAAGAGGATTGGGACATGGATCATACAAAGATTTAGGGATAAAACGTAAGGATTGAAATTTTACCCTTTGCAGAAAAGGAAATCAGTGAAGCTTACTCACGCCTGCAGAGGCCGAGTCAAACTTACTCACATACAAAGTCATTTTAGCCACAGCCTTTAAGACGGGCTGCAGTTTATTTAAAGTTGGAGGAGCAAAATATGGCATTGCAAAAGTCAAGCTTGGCAGAGAAGAATACATTTATAATCTGGACCCTATGTTGTAGAGAGAAGAGAGAAAGATTTAAAAACTTGCAGATTAAAAAAGACAGGACTAAACAATTACAATAACCCAAGCCTCCAGAGTCACATGCTGATCGAATTTGACTCCAAGATTCCTCCTCACCGGGGCTGGAGTAGACTTCTGTGCTAGAGAGCCGGTGAAACTGGCGGGTCCCAAATCAAACATTGGTGGGAAGGAGCAAGAGCCTCCGTCTTTTTGGAAATTAGCTTGAGCTGTTTTGCTGACATCCAAGTCTGGATTTCCACCATCCAGCTGCTGAGGGCAGTAGCAGCAGTGTTGAGGTCCCCTTCAACTGACAGAAGGATTTGTGCATCATCAGTATAAAGGTGAGCAGAGAAACCAAATGACTGGACTAGGGGGGCAAGAGGGATCATTTACAAATTAAAAGCAAGAGGGGATAATACAGAGTCCTGAGGTTCGCCGCATGTAAGCATTTTTGGTTTAGATGAAAATGGGCCTATCTTGCCCTAGATGGAACAGGCTGACAGACTTCTGGAACTAGCACAATACCTTCCCTGAAACACCAAAAGTAACCAAGCAGGAGAGTAAAATGTGATGGTCAATGGTGTCAAATACGTCCGACAGATCCAATAGCGACCATGGCCGCGGGGACATTTTTATCTGCATGGAGCGGCAAGCTATCCAAGATGGAGGTATCTGTTCCTTTTGGGTAATAAGCAGCAAGCACACAGAGAATTATTTCATTAGTATGCATCTCTAGTCTAAGTTAATGACCATGTTTCCCCAGTTGATGAATCCCAGCAACCTTGTCAACGGTTCTGGGTTAGTGGGAAAACATTTAAAAGAGGAATAATGAAATGGTTCGAGGAGGGATGAAGACTTCTTCTGGCCCTGAGGCTCTAGATGGAATGAAATTGTTCTTTATGAGTTTGAAACATTTTTCCCCAATCTAAAGTGGTTGCATCAAGTGCACACTCGTCAGTATTAGCCTCAGACTTATGCAAATGACCTGTCATCTTTGGCAGACCCTCAACACTTGAGATGTGGATGTGCGGAAACATCAAGAGCAGTGTGGCAACTTGCAGTGTTGCATATTCAATATGATAGCTGACAATATGCACGCCTCCAACCCCGGCTAGGATGATGCCATCTTCACAGGATTCTCACTATATGCATGTGTGTGCTTCCTGAAAAAACTTTAGTTATCAGGAAGTTAAGTGTACTCAGACATTTATATTGTTTCAGGACTTAATATCGAAAGAAATGAAGTTCACAAGTTAACGTACTATCTTAACATCAATCCCACCATTGAGCAATTGTGAAAGGTAGTAGAGAGTTGTGAAAACGTCAATATGTTAAGGAGTGTGTAAACATTTGTATAATTATGTAACTAAATTGCTTGAGTGCCACTAAACTGAAATGGTAAATGTGACATTTGTTTGTGTGTGTAGTATTTATTCTGTGTGCCTGACTCTCATGGCATAGTTGATCAATTTTTTGCTATAGTCTGGAGGTGTTATAGTACATTATAGCATGCTGCTACTATGATAACAACTTCCTATTGTATTGTGGTGTTACACTTGAAAGTGTCAGATATCTAGACTGGATTTGTTTGTTTGCTGTTGTGGGTATGAAAGTTTATTTTGTGGCATGCCATGCCCCTTAAAGACCAATGTTGATAGTACTTTAGGTATTGCATTTCTGTCTTCTTAAATATTTGGATTCCATTGGTGGGTAATCATTATAGATGTGATATGTGACATTACAGGTTGTATTTATCAAGAAATAAGGGGAAGGTAGAGGTTTAGGTTAGGTTCACCCTCCACTAATATACCTATCAAAAAAACTACCTGAACGAGTCAAGTAGACAGGAACCTAACCGGGAGAGACAAAAGGTGTAGGAAACAATTTGATCCTTAAGGACACCGTTTTTATAAAGAAAGGGAAGGATTATCTCTTTCTATAGTCCCCTCACTCACCAGGGTTTCCCCACGGTGACATGCTTCATCATAGGGGTCCTCCCAGTCCTCTACGGACTGAGGCATGCTACGACTTGCGGTGTTACGTAGGAGCACTAGAAACTTGTGGACTATGTGTAGTGAAAGTGAAGTAGTGGTGGAGTGGGATGATTAAAATAATCAGCTAGTGGGCTACAAAATAAACTTTATTGGTGCTCTAAGCTGAAAAAATTAAAAACGGGGTAATATGACAAGGGACCCTAACTGTAATGGAAAGGTGTGCCTAGCATATATTCAGGTCAACTAGTTTCGAGCTTCCCCAGCTCTTCGTCAGGACTACACTGGGACCAGCCCAGTGTCGAGAAACTTGCCACTCCTAGTCAGCCTTATTAAGGTGCAATAAGTGTGATGCCACAATAGTAAGGCATGCGTTTTTTATAAAAATACATACGTAATGTACGTCAGCACAATGGTTTAAGAAAAAGCAACACTGTGCCTCATGGTCACTGGAGGGGATGCGGCGATCTCGTACATTTGTACGTTGAACCCCGCATACTTCTGACACCTACTTGAAGCCAAGCCTCTCGGACCGCATTCTGAATGCTGACGTACATTACGTATGTATTTTTATAAAAAACGCATGCCTTACTATTGTGGCATCACACTTATTGCACCTTAATAAGGCTGACTAGGAGTGGCAAGTTTCTCGACACTGGGCTGGTCCCAGTGTAGTCCTGACGAAGAGCTGGGGAAGCTCGAAACTAGTTGACCTGAATATATGCTAGGCACACCTTTCCATTACAGTTAGGGTCCCTTGTCATATTACCCCGTTTTTAATTTTTTCAGCTTAGAGCACCAATAAAGTTTATTTTGTAGCCCACTAGCTGATTATTTTAATCATCCCACTCCACCACTACTTCACTTTCACTACACATAGTCCACAAGTTTCTAGTGCTCCTACGTAACACCGCAAGTCGTAGCACGCCTCAGTCCGTAGAGGACTGGGAGGACCCCTATGATGAAGCATGTCACCGTGGGGAAACCCTGGTGAGTGAGGGGACTATAGAAATAGATAATCCTTCCCTTTCTTTATAAAAACGGTGTCCTTAAGGATCAAATTGTTTCCTACACCTTTTGTCTCTCCCGGTTAGGTTCCTGTCTACTTGACTCGTTCAGGTAGTTTTTTTGATACATTACAGGTTGTGTGATGTGATATTGCATGTCTGAATACACATTTCACATTGGCAAGATTGAAAGGAGTTAGGGTTAAGTTGCAGCTAAAAAAGTCTTAGAGGGCGATAGGGTTAATATCATTTGTGATTTTCATGTCTTTTGAGGTTTTGTGCTGCAGCCACTATTGACACTATGGCCAAATGTAACCTTTCTTTATCTTTCATTTTTAAATGGAATCACACTTTGTAGGTTTAGGCTCTCATAATGGATGAAGTAGCTACAATAGAACAATGTTTTTGTTCATCTAGACTATCCTACAGCATTCATTTGTTGACAGTGTTTACACACATTGAGGGGAAAAAAGAAGAAACAGTAAAGCAGCAAGGCGCGAGAGCCAGTGCTGCATTATTTATAAGTGAGCAGGTAAACTCACCTGTTGTGATATCTTTCATAAAACTACTAGTGGAACATGAGCCCCCAACTGCACTGGCCAGGCCAGAACTGGGGAACTTTCAACAGAATACACCTACCGGAATGGATGCTGAGAGTTAAGTTCCCCACCTGACCTTTGTAAAAGGTCCAGGACAATGTTTAATTACACGTATACCCTCCTGTCTTTTTTAAGGGTGGAAGAGCAATGTAAAGGTTAGCGGGAAATGGCCCCTTCATATTTGCCAAAAGTGAAGGAGATTTACAAGCAATTCTCACTCCCTTTCACAAGGGGAGAGGAAGTATCCTTACGGCTAGAGCGGGCGGCCTAGAAGCAGGGGGAACCGGGTTCGAGGTTCAGCAACGACGCTCAACATCTTGTGATTCTGGGCAAATCACTTCATCTCCCCGTGCCTAACAAAAACAAGCATTTGCAATGCAATAGGTCTCGCATTTGTGAAATTTTAAGCTATTGACATTGTAAATGACAATGCCTTTTATTTATCTATTTTTAAAATCCACACATAGATAAATGCTTTGTCATTTACAATGCCAGTAGCTGAAAGTTTCGCTAATGCGAGACCTATTGCATTGCAAATGCTTGTTTCAGGTTACAGCCAGCCAATCGGATGAAAAGGACCTACGGAAAAAAGGTATCTCCGTCAATCAGATTAGTCTCTTTTTACAATTTATGGTACGTCAGCAATCCTGCAGAACTCCAGCAGGTACAACCGTTCAGATAGACCTATTTTCACCTCTTCATGAACACCACATGTAAATCTTTAAATGCAAATTTCTCAAAAACGACAGAACAGATTCACACCAAATAATAAAAAAAGAGCTCTTTATTATTAAAGTCCTAACATTCAGCAAAATTTGGTGTAACTCTGTTCAGCAATTTTTTCTTATCGCTTTCCAAAACTTTCCTATGGAAATTAACATGGGAAAACAATATTTTGGAATCCTTCCTTTCTCTAGGCCCCCGCTTGATGGATGACCCCAAAACTTTCTAGGCAAGAGCTGAAGTGGATGAACTTTTTTTGGTAAAGTTTTATGAAGAATTGTCAAATGACAGCAAAGTAATTAACCCAAAAACAAAAAAAACTAAAATATTCATATGATATTTTTCAGAGAAGCAGGATATATATATACATGTATATACACACTATAATTACCATTGTTGAGTGGAGACGCCATGACTTTCTCACAAGGAGCAAAGCCCTGAGTGGGTCATAATGCCAGTAACTTCTCTCCGATATTATAATAAATACCATATATATGGTTTATTCCATGCCATATTTTTCATCTGTTTTTATTTTACTAAAGGTATTTAACCAAAACCTCAAGTGGTCATGATGCACCAGGTGGCAAATCTCTAAGGATGTGGACTGAAGTGTTCCATAGCTTACCGGGAATTAATGGTGGATGGGAGGTGCCCGCACCCAGATGGGCTTCCCTGTGATATGCAGGGACATTTCATTAGCACACAGATGCTGCAGCTCCAGCTGAATTCCAAGCCCTCCCACAGGACCAGCCGGCATCACAAAGCCACATCTGAATAACCAAAGAGTTGCAGTTAAACACATGCAAATGCGCTTCTCCTCTTTGTTGAGTGTTTGTCACAAACACCACACGAGCTCCCTTTCCCTCTGTGCTCCTGTTCAGTGCAAAAAAAATCCAACACTAATATGTTTAAAGCATGATACGACCTTTTCCAGCCAGAGATGAAACATATCGATTGGTGGCTGCAGAAGACACCATTAAATCCGGGGACGTTTGATTTCGTGTCTCCCCTATAATGTGCCATACTGGGTCATCTATGCACCGTTGACCCTGCCAGCTCAACTATTAAAGCATTTATCTCTCTGAGGAGGCCTGATGTAAACATGATAATCTGTTTGGCGGGTCTGATGATGGCCGATGAATAAAACATGCAACAACACAGCGTGAGCTGAAGAGCTTACTATCTGTTACCAAAAGGGATGGTTGCAGGCTCCCGGAAGGCCCGGCTGCCCTCGATCCCACGGGCTCTGCACTTCTTTTGCACTCCTCCTCACCCCAGAGAGGGGTGGCCGAGGAAGGCTTTGTCTGTGACGAGAACTGCGACTCTTCCAGAGAGTTTACTTAACAAGGACACGTGCTACGGTGTGTACGTGCGCGTTAGGCAGCCGGGGATGCGGTGAGGGGGGTCGGCAGCGGAGGAGTGTGTGCGCGCACGTGTGCGTCTGCGCAAGTGCGTCTACAGACCCCGATCGCTGCGCGTGCCCTGGTCTGTCTCCCTTGGGAACAAGCATGGCAACAATAAGTCTTGTTGGCGGCAGCGCTTCGCGCTGCAACGCTAGCGAGACCTAATGAATGTGTCCATTTGTAGCAAAACTGGTGTTCATGTAAAGCGCTCTGATACCCAATGTCTCGGGTCTAGTTTGCGCTACATAAAACATTAAAAATAATCTTTAAAAAGACTCATCCATCTTTGTTCAGGGAGATTCCTTACTCAGCCCCCATACCGTTGACAAGGGCACGTTTTCCCAGGGGGATACATTTCCCCAGCACACAATGCCCCTTCTTCTTGCTTGAGGGCATAGAGAATAAGGGACCACTCCCTAGGTGAAGCGTGACTTAAGGGCCACCCATTGCATGAGTGCAGGGTGGTCGTTAAGTCACCCACTTCACCTTGCACAAGTATGAGGGTGGAAATTCCCCCATTAATCTTGTAGATGGATAAGTGAGAAAAGCATTGCCCAAGTGTGTGTGGGAGGTGGGGTTCTTCACTCAATTCTTACAGCCCTAGCTCCATTACCACCAGAACCATGACCCCAGTACAACCACAAACACCATTGCACCACTATCATTACTGCTACCAGGATAACTACCACCATTGTTACCACTATTATCACCATCACCATTACTACCAAAACTAACACAGTTTTCACCACTAACATTATCTCTAATTATCACCACCAACATTAACACCATCACAACACACAGTATCATCCGCAAACACACCCGCGATCATATGTTGACACAGCCAACAAAATTTGACAACTCACTAACCGTTATATGTCCAGACAACCAACATTTTATGTCAAAACACCCATCAACATATGCCCAGACAACCAACATAATATGCTAACACACCCACTACCATACTACTACACAATCACAACTTATGCCCAATCAACATTTTAAGCCAACACACCCAACATCATACGACAACAAACCTACCATCTTGAATCAACACAACCAACAGTATATGCTAATGCAAGCACCCTCACAAACTAACACACAACATCATATGCCAAGACATCCACATCACATACCCACACAGTCAATATCATATACAAGCATCCCCACCATGATATACCAGCATAGGTCAAAAGAAAACATCCAAACAACAAGATTCAAAGAGCAACATTCAAATAATTAACAACTTACAAGCAACCAATGTCAAACATCAATACACTCATTGTCATATGTTACATCAAAAAAACATATGTCAACACACCTACCATCATACATCAACACAACAACCATGCCAACACATCCACTATCATAATCCAACATAACCACCATTATAAGTCCACACAAATCAAATCACACACAATACATCCACCAACATACACCACCATATCCAATATCTTCCATACACACAATCAACCTCATATGACAAACTCAAACAAATGAATAGTAATAAAATGTCATAAAACACCCAAAGTTGAAAGAGAGTTAAGGTTGACTAATATTTTATTAGTGGCTTGGCCACACAAACTGAAACATTTATTAAATTTACCCATCAAAGTGCTACATTCACCAGCAAACGTTTATGAAATTCACAGGTTAAAGTTATAACTTCAGATTTGGTGAAAATCTACTTAGTAGATATTTTTAGACATGTGTATTACCATAAGTTGTCAAACAGAAGTGTAAACATTTAGTAATTAGTCAGTTAGTCGCAAATTTTCTGATAGACTGGCTGTGGCTGAAAAATGCTCGTACAGTGACCATTTGGTGCTGCGGACACCAGATGCTGCATTAGATAACAATCAAACTGGAGAACGTGTTTAGAGGGAAAGATGTGCATCCCCTGACCACTTGAAGGCTGGCGAGGTTGACAGAAAGTCAAATCTTGACTTTAAAAATAAAGTAAAATTTTCATTTCACCATGTGATTTATGGATCTGGATGTAATTACCACTGATGGTCACAGCTGCTATGTTTTGATAAGTATGATCCATGAAGATTAACGATTTGGAGCTTCACGAACAAAACTATGGAGGCTGGTAGCACATACACCTGACTCTAAAGATGCCCTGCATGATTGGGTGGTGGGGATAAAACAAGGCCAGATAATGGGCTCAAAATAAAAACAAGCATTTGCAATGCAATAGGTCTCGCATTTACGAGAGTTTGAGCTATTGAAATTGTAAATGAAAATGCCTTTTATTTATGTGTTGTTTTTAAAACAGTTAAAGTAAAAGCATTGTCATTTACAATGCCAATAGCTTAAACTCTTGCAAATTTGAGACCTATTGCATTGCAAATGAGACAAGGCAGTACTAAGGAGGGACTACTAAGCCTATTGACCAATGAACAGCCACGGTTTACAGTGATTAGTTACACAAGCCAATGAAAAATATGGACGGGGAGTCGGAGGAGCTTCAAGTCCCAACTTGAATACAGCATGCCTCGCAGAGCAGCGCGTGCGCTGTACAGGCTCAATCTAAAAAGGACTTTGCAGTGCACCACCCGGGGTTGTAGTGCAGCTGCGCAAGGCCAGTGAATTCAACAAAAAGTGGGGGGTTACAATTTACAGATTGGGCTACAGAATATCGATACCAACAATATTGTGGTACAAGAATGTCGAGGACAGACTATTAAGGGACCAAATAATGAAAGGTAAGTGCATATAGGAAGGTATAGCTTTATTATTCCCAAATACTAATCTACGTACCTTTAGCTATACAAAATATAGACTCGCTTACCTGTTGGTATTTTATTTTCAATATTTTGTGATCGATAGTGTGTCCCATCGATACTGTGTTTCCATATATATTTAGAGAGCACACCAATTTTATATATGTGGCACTCTCTTGCTATCCACAGCATGTGAACATAAATATAAGCTTAGGAAGCCTAGAGTACTGAAAATGACCTTGAAGACAGGGAGACCTATGCCAGCTCAAATGTAATACCAATAAGATGGAGGTTTCTAGCTTTAGCCATAATTTTAGCTTTGACTTGCATGCTCACTGGCAGATTAGGTTTCACTGCCCAACCTGCACTTGGACGCAGTAAAAAAAATCCGGGAGCCAAGTTCAACAATCAGATGATGATGCATAATCAAACCAATTAGGTTGTTGGCATGTGCTTCGGACTTTTGCGCTTGACTGACAATTTTCTACAACTTCTTTCTGAACCAAATATATATGGAAACACAGTATCGATGGGACACAATATCGATCACAAAATATTGAAAATAAAATACCAACAGGTAAGCAAGTCTATATTTTGTATAGCTAAAGGTACGTAGGTTAGTATTTGGGAATAATAAAGCTATACCTTCCTATATGCACTTACCTTTCATTATTTGGTCCCTTAATAGTCTGTCCTTTTGACTTGTGAATTTCTTTTATTACTTTGGCAGTAGCATTATTGTCTCTACAATGATTGGAATTAATTTACTGTTATTGCGAGAACGTCAGGATTTTTGTGTAATTGAGAAATGTGTTACCCTGTGAATTAAAACATGAATATTTTTTATATTGTTTTCAGAAATCATCCCCTGAAGAAGGGCCAAATGGGCCCGAAATGCATTGGGCGGGCAAAGAAAAATGAATGATTTTGCGAATTTGATTTTATATGTTTGCAGTATTTGGACTGTTATCAAGTTCTGTTTGAAATACGAATAGAAAAATGTTCTTCTATGCATTGAAAATACATGGAAAAAGTTTCATGATCATTTCTTTGTATGTTTATTTCATTATCACTGTGGTTGAATCAAACAAATCGGCATAAGGATTTTGTGACATATGTTTTGCAACTGCATTAGGTTAAGGTGCACAGTCCACAATTTACCCATACCTACTCATGTAGCCAACAACATTGCATAATCGAATGTGGTAGATTACATCTGTCACATTTACATTATTTTCCGCAGCAAATTAAGAACTCTGTCCTGGTTGATTTCTGTATACTAAATCTCAGTCTCAGATGACAGCTTTCTAAGTGCCTTATCATATGCCCCTTGATTGTGAAAAGCTTCATATAAACATTGTGCCCAGTTAGAACAGTTGAAACCACAAAGGTAACAATTTTACAATGTATTGAAAGGCAGTTTGAGGGTACAGAAATGTAAACGTGTTTTAATACATATGTTCAGAAGTACTGGAGACCATAATCTAGGTAAGCATTCTTCCCTGACAAACCATGAGTTGAATTAAAGTTTCAAGGAGTATGTGATCGTTAGTGTATAAAGAAGTGGGCATAATTTGCTTCACATCCTTTCCTATGATGCAAACAGCTCAAAGCATTATGATGCTCTTTGCACTTATGCATCACAAAACAGCACATTATTCCATATAAGATATTTCTATATACAATATAATTGCTGAAGGGGAGGAGTATTACAATTAAAGTTATTTGTATTAGTATCAAATATTAAGAATATTTCAGGGAGTGCAAGATCCTTGTTGGACTTGCATAAAGTCACGGTCAGAACTTAGTCCAGATATAACTTGCTTCAGAAGGTCTTCATTTTGTTGGTTGTGTTCTTTCCTTTTCCTAAAAGGTTTTCTCTAGTGTTGAGATCAGGTCTGAGCAATATGATGTAACACTTAGGAAGAAATATACAAACGAGCAATCCAGCACTAGAAGAAGTGATGGCAAAGACCTCCACTGCTTCCATGTACTTTCCTTGGGTACTCAGGTATCCTGGGACAAATGACAGCCAGACACTGAGGAAGACTAGCATGCTGAAGGTGATCCACTTGGCCTCGTTGAAACTGTCTGGCAACTTCCGTGCTAAGAAGGCTACTATGAAGCTGGCACAAGCCAGCAGACCAATGTATCCCAACATGCACCATAAGGCAGTCTCTGAACATTCATTGCAGCGAAAGACAATGGTGCCAATCTTAATCTTCATGTTCTTTTCTGCAAACGGAGGGCAGCGCAGAATCCAGATGACACAGATGAGGATTTGACCAAGTGTACAAAGCGAGACGGTGATCCCAGGAACCCGGGGCCCCAACCATCTTCTCATATTACTGCCAGGCTTAGTAGCATTGAAGGCAATGACCACCATAAGAGTTTTAGCCAACACACAAGACACACAGATGGCAAAAATGATCCCAAAGGCAGCCTGGCGGAGAAGGCATGCTATTGGCTGAGGCTCCCCAATAAAGAGCAAAGAGAAAAGAAAACTCAGTACAAGTGCACCCAGGAGAAGGTAGGTGAGCTCCCGGTTATTTGCTTTGACTATGGGAGTTTCTCTGAATTTGAAGAAAATGCATAAAATAGCCCCTGTGGAGAAGGCAGTCAATGAAACAACCACAACCAGAGTGATGCCCAAGGGCTCCTGATAGGACAGGAATTCTATCCTCTTTGGGATGCATGCTGTTCTCTTGCTGTTTGACCATTGTTCACCTGGACACAGAAAACATGTAGTAGAATCTAGAACATGAATCAAGTGTATTGAATTAATTAATTACAACTGTTCGATAAAGAATGAGAAATGTTAATGTTAGATGGCATTCATGTGTTGTGTGCCTAAAATATGGATTTTATACAGTCTAAATGATACACTGGCTTTAATTAGGACTGAAACAAGATGGCAATTCAGCTGATCAAATATGTATTGAGGACTTACTAGACTGGTGATAGCTGGCAAACATCTGTGTCATGTTGGCAAATTACTTGTATTACCATAATGAGGGAAAGGGGCATGTTATCAGTGTTTTGACAAAGTGCAGTGCTAAAATATTAAACGCAGAGACAGGTCAATTGCCTTTGTTTATATGGAGCAGTGCTTAATTTGTGCCGGTGCTTTCTGGTGCTCAGCACTGGCACTTAATTGCCAGCACCAGGGCGTCTGACTGTCTGCCACTTGGTAGAAGTGTCTGCCAATTTTGGTACAAGCACAAAAACTTCTGTTTATTATTTAAATTTACATTTCCAATTATTAGTATTTGCCTCCAAAGCCATTGTTATAGCTTTGGGGGGGGCTGTAATAGTATGAATGGTCACACCTTTAAGAGTATGATGATTAGTAGTGTGTTGGTGCTGTCATTGTCAGTGCTGCCAGGGGCAACGGATGGTGCAAGCTCTGGTGTCCTCCTGTCGAGAGCCCTGGCACTAAGTTTTTACAAATTAAGCACTGATATGGAGAGCCTGTAGTAGACAGAGACAATCCACACCAATACTTTCTAATCAGCATGGTAAGACGACCAGTGGTGTCAGCACCACTTAGAAAACAGAGGCCTTCTGGTTTCTTCTATTTACCTGTATCATTAGAAACTTCTCCTTCAGCACAGGGGACACAGTCATAGCAGCAGACTGGGCGCCCTTTCTGCAGAGCCTTCCTGTAGCCAGCTGAGCAGCTCTTGCTGCAGACAGAAAGCGGAACCTGCAGTATAGTTTTAAAAGAAAATAATTCACTTTTTAACTCATTGCATTGGAACTCAGACTCATTTTGCCACCACAATCTCTAAAGATAACAGACTATGACAATGCAGGTGTTTTCTTTGTTTCCTAATAGCTTAAATGTCATAGCGATTTATGTTGTCTACATTGGTGTTAAAGACACAATTGATGGACGGAATGCAGAACAAATCAAAAATTCACCCCAGTCAAGAGATCTGGGTTAAATCCATCATTCTTTTGCTCACCATGCCACCCCAGTTTAGACCTGGCATTATGCAAATCAGTCTTGACCCTGTGGCTCATGAGAACAGTCCAGCCCGAACTGCCAATCCAGGTCCTCCCTGGACCGGAAACAAGCATCCTAGGACCGGTTTCGGGGTTTCACCCCTCTTCAGCCAGGATAGCTTGAGTCCAGTGGCACAGTGAGCCCAGGACCCATGTCTGGGCAGATCTGGCACACTTAGGGCGAGAAAGCAAAAGACACAATTGATGGACGGAATGCAGAACAAATCAAAACATTCCCCCCCAGTCAAGAGATCTGGGAATTGGTGTTGCCATATTCTACATGATAATACATTATAACTTTTGCATTGTTGTTAGACCTGCCAGCCTTATGGTGGTCTTCTCCAATCTTTTTGCCTTCACTCCGTATTTCTGAACCCATTTCTGTTGCCTTTTAGGAGTCTGTGCACTTTTTCACTGCTAAACAGTACTAAAGTGCTGATGCTCTCTCCTTTAAACATTGTAAAATTGGCTTATACCCAATTGGCATATGTAATATCCTTGTGAGTCCCTTGTAAATTGGTACTACCTGTACCCAGAGCCTGTAAATTAAATGTTACTAGTAGGCTTTCAGCATCTATTGTGCCATGTACTTTAGTAGCATTTTTAAACCTGTCTCAGGCCTGCCATTGCAGCCTGTGTGAGCAGTTTAAATTGCCATTTCGATCTATCTAAATTAACATTTTGCCAGGCCTAAACCTTCCTTTTTAATACATGTGAGTCACCCCTAGGGCAGGCCCTAAACATCCCATGGGTAGGGTGCAGTGCATTAAAAGTTGACATGTACCTTTAAGCTTTACATGTCCTGGTAGTAAAAAACTCCTAATTTCGTTTTTCACTTCTGCAAGGCCTGCCTCTCCCATAGGATCATATTGGGTTACCATATTACATTTAATATGTGCTAATTTCAATTAGGAGCAGGTCGGAATTTCGAGTTTGGTGTAATTGTAGTTTAAAACCCTCTTTAATTGTAAAGTCGGATTTTAAATCACAGTTCCTCGAATACCACTTAAAGAAACTTGACATTTTCATGTCCTAAACATTTGGTACCTGCAGCCTGTGCCCTGGATCACATGTTTAAGTGTAGCTGGCCATTGGCCTTAGTGTATTGCTCCCAGACAGTTAAAAAAAGGGAAGCTAGGCGTTGGCAGGATGTGCCAATCTGCCTTAAAGATGGGGAGGAGCTGTCACATACCACAAAGGATCTGCCGGAACACACTCACAAAGGGGTTGTCACTAGTCTTTTGTGTCATCAGACAAGCTGGGGCCAGGACCTAGAGGAAGGGGATGCCTGACACCTCTGGGGTGTGGAAGCCTCTAGAAACTTCTGCTACTTCAAAGTGGATGCTATGGCTAAACATTAGACCTCAGGCATTAAATCTTCAGTACACTTCTGGACCTGTGGACCCTGCCAGGAAAAAAGACTGCTGTACTTCCTGCTTCAAGAATGACTTCCACTCTGCTGCCCTGCTGCTCTGCTGCCCTGCTGCCCTCCTGACTGAGTGAGAAGACCTGGACCTGCATCTTGGAACTGGGACCACCAGATTGACTACAAGGGATAGATGGCTTGCCTCCTGATCAGAGCCTCAGGATTTAAAGAGGCTCCAAAAACTGGACTCTGACAGCTGGGAGTTTTGCCACCCAAGTGGTACTACCCCAGTCCTGGACCTTTGGAAGTGGGCATGAAGGTCCTCTGTGAGCCCATCTGTGGTCCTATCAGACCCAATGCAGCACAAGGCATTGCCTCGCCAGACTGTGCATCAAAACTGCTGCACATCCCCTTTGCAGGACTTCACATATTTGAGCAAGGATCTTGCATTGCCGACTGCAGCTCATCAGAACCAGCACTGTGTGATGTACCCTGACACAAGGATCTCGCATCATCCACAGCAGCTCCTTGGAAATGCTGCTGTTTGAGGCATCTCCTCACAGGACCTTTCATCGCCTCAGCTGCATGATTCATCCTTGACACAGGACTTTTTATCATACTTTGTTCAGCAGGCCCATCTCGCCCCTAAAGCCGGCCTGCACTCCATCATGATCAGCCTAAACTTGTGATTTTGTCCTCATCCGGTGCAACAAGAGGACCACAGTTGGTGCATTTTACTTTTTGGAGCTCTGTTCACTTAAATCTTTAAAATGTCATATCTCAGGTCTTTGGTTCTATTGAATGGATTTGTGTCATTTGGTCTTGATCTATTTATTACATCTTACCCTATACTCCACTGATATAATAGCATGGGGGCAGTGCAGTAGATCCGGGTGATAGAAGATGTGATATAATCTTCAGAGGTTTAGGGAGATGCTCCGTGCTGGGATGAACCAATTTTGCCCACCCTTGCCCCTTCGTCCGACCACAGTGCGTTAACGAGAACATGTAGCCTACCTTCCACTGTGAGAGTTGCTCATTGATCTCTCTCCTGACTCCCACGGACTGTCCCAGGCAATGACCTCGAACCACCACTTTGAAAGGTTCCCATTCAATGAGACCAAACAATGCTGTGTCTTGATTATATGCAAAGTAGTCGGTAATAGCGGTCCCTATGGAATCCTGGAAACAACTGTCCTCCAGGTTCATGGGGTTAAGCGACTATGTGGGAACTTCTGAGCAATCTTCTATGGGATAGACATTTAGGAGTAAGGGGCTGTGGTTGGCTAGTGCATGACCTAGGTACTCCGTATGAGTCACATACTGGCTGAGCCTGTCGGAACATACAAATATATCTGGCTTAGTGGGCAGCTGGTGCGTATAGAAAAAGCATGAGTATTCCCTAGTATGTCCATGCTGTGTTTGCCAAATGTCCAATGCCTCCCGTGCCCCATCCAGTCCCTAAGCCCCTCATCAGTCTTGTGTGCCAAAGCCCTGGCGGGGGGGGAGTGGAGGGGTCAAGTGTAACATCTGCAATGCAGTTAGAGATTCCTCCTAGAGGGAAGTCATCAGATACCAAAGTTACCAAGGAGGCTGACAGTGCATGGAGGAAGACCAGATGGTTTTGATTTGGGCATACACGCCTCCTAATGTGATATACTTGCTTAGTAGTTTCACCTTAATTAGAACATATCGTCCCTCCTTGTCAACCTCCGAGTGAGTGAATACAAAGCATGTCCCCGTCCTAATCCATATAAGAGCCCCTCTATAATATGGCAAGTAAGAGGTGGCAAATAGTTGCCCCCTCCATCTACGGCATAATCTGTCAACTTCTCCCCCCATAAGATGAGTTGCTTTCACATAGTCACTTGTATGCCCCGCATCTTCATATATTGATAAATATTGTGGCGTTTAGAGGCAGAACCCATCCCTTTAATGTTCCATGTTAGAAAATGTATCATAGGTTTAAGGCCAACCATGGTATCAAGTGGTGTAAATGTGCGTCAGGGAAGTCTCCAATCCCTTCTGTATCCCAATCCCCACAGGCAGATATGTGTGATGAACAAAACCCCCATGACAAACACCTCATCCCACAAGCAGCCCAGCAATGGCTGGCCACCCACACCTGAAAATTAAAGACATCAGCACTAGAAGGCCATCTCCAGCTCCCTGGCAGGGGCTAGTCCTGGTGGGGCAGGCTATGCTAGGCAAGGGTAAACCATACCATGCCAGTCCAAACTTCAATATGCCTTCAGGTGTATAGGCCGGTTGGCTTCTGAATGTCCAAAACCCACCCAGTTAGGGCCCATGGCATGGTGCACAATCACAGGGAGAGATCAATGTCTGAAAACGAAGATAGTAGCAATAATTATAACAATAACAGTAACAAAAGCCATGTCCCAGTTCGCCTCTGACTTTGTAGGTGGTTGGAACCATGACCTAAGTGTCAATACAAAAATGGTGACAGGCCCTTCCAGCATCTTCCATGCCCTCCCCACTAGATCAAGTCTTTAATTTAGGCAGGTGCTCCCCATTGCTAAGGGAAGTGTCGGAGTTCGAGGCCAATGACCTATGTTCTGGTGGGTTGCCAGCATCAGTGCCTGACTTCTGTGTCAAGGCTATCTCAGTTACTTCTAGCAAGGCCGCTGCCCTCTCATGTTCTGTTTGGCAAGGGGTCAGTTTCTTCAGGGATCTGCTCTGGAGGATCCCCCATGTGGCTTTCTGAATTTTTGCCTGGCTGTTCCTGATCGTGGCCAGGGCCTTGGGGAGTGTTATTCTCATTTTGTAACCTTCAGCTAGTTCCAAGCTGCCTCTTGATCATCACAGAAGTGGGTTGTGCCATCAAAGATGATCCTGAGTTTGGCGAGAAACATCAGGGAATATTCCAATCCCTTATCTTGGAGGGCATTTTTAACTACTAGGAATGAAGCCTGCTGTCCCTGGACTCAATGCTGTGAAGTTTGGGAACACTGAGACTTCGCCATTATCTACAGTAAATGGGCCATCAGTTTGCGCTCTCTGGAGGATAGTGTCTCTATCTCTATAATGGGGTAGTCTAGCCACCATAAGGCAGGGTGGGCGACCCGGGGCCAGCGGGTGAGTCGGGACCTTGTGGGAGCCCTCCATGGCAAAGAAGGGGGTGAGGTAATTCAGTGCCACCTTTGTCCAGAGCCATTTTTCCAAGTAAGTCACTATATCAGATCCCTCAAACCTTATGGACGCCCTACCACTCTGATGTGATTGCAGCAGTTATGTACCTCTGCAACTTCTGCTTGCCCTTCCAGGACATGCACTCTTTCCAATAGATCCACTATGCTCTGGTTGCAATTCCCCTATTGATGTTTCAACCTCCTTGACACTGTCAGCCAGTTTACTGTGTTTGGCCCACAGGAGGCCCAGCCCCATAGACACTGCATCAATATCTTGCTGTAGAGTGGCTTTGGTGTCCGATATAGCTGCAAGGACATTATCAAGGTGTAAGTGAACGGAGGTCTCTGAATCTTCTGGGCCCTCAGCACCTCCAGTCGGTGGCAGTGAGTGCTCCTGAGTATTGGATTGTGCCCAGCAGAGCTTTGGTCTTTGATTTTCCCATTGGAGCGATATCTTGTGACCTAACGATAGGACTGGTTCCACCAGTACCAGGGGTATCATAGGCTAGTCAGGGATCACAGCAGTCCAGCTGGGGTGAGGGGATAGAGGCAGTCCGTGTGTCAACATGTGCCACCGATGGACGACAAGATGAGCAGAAGAATAGATGCCCCAATACAGTCCTCTACCGGTCTGCCACTCAAGGGTGCTCTAATCTCTGCTGTGTGATTGGAGTGGTTGTGCAGCCGATGTTGCAGCTAGTCACCAATGAGTCTGGCTTCTCTCCAGCTTCCTGAGCTGCTGCACAAAGGAGGGTGGTTAAGTGCAGCAAGTGGCAGAGCACCTGGGTGTGGGCTATCATGCCTTACTGGACCATCTAATGCAGTACTAATCATGTGGCGGTCCTCAAAGGTAATCTCCACTGAGTCAGAAAAGCCTTTGCTTTTAGACTGGAGGGGGGCCGCTTCGAGTCCTCTGAGCCACTGCAGGCGGGACCGGTGCAGCTCCAGGGACCCCCAGTCTCTTCTCTTCTCCTCTCTTGGCCTCAACAGCCCAACAGAGTACACAAATCAGGGCCTTTGAAGGATCCTGCCCCCACAGATGTGGCCGGTGGGTTCTATAAAGGCTCATCCACCACTGCTTCAGTTATTAGGTAGTACACACCTCAGGCCTCCGGCTTCTGGGCACCAGTATGCTCCTCAGTGTGCCTCAGCTTGTCCACTCCAGCCACTGCTCTATCTCCAAAGCACCGCCTGTCATGAGCTCTGACTTGGGTCTCGATATCCCGCCCCCTGTCAAGCACTACAGTGGGCCTCTTCCCACGCCGGACTCACCAGGCTGTTGCTGTGTGTGGTGTATGAACAATGCTGCTGTCCAGAAGGGGGGTTTGCTCTCCCAGACTAACTGCACCGCAAAGCGCACCAAAGGAGTGGTCCTCAAGGGGGGGCAGTGCCACTCCTGATCTGTCTAAAGTGGGGGCCATTACGCGATTAAAATCGCCACTCCTATATGGAAGGTGGAGTCGTCCTCCAGGAGTATAGTCGCTACCTGCTCAAGTACTAACGCCTGGAGACAGGGGGCGCATAAACACTGACCAGTGTAATAGAAGTTCTTCCCCAAAGTCCCTACATTCTCTCATGTCTATCAACCTTGTCCACCCAGGTCTGGGACATCTGGAACAGGCATGTTTTTATTCAGTATAACAACACCCCAGGAACCTGAATAGAACCACTCATGCGTCAGTATAGTGTATGTCCCCCCACCCAGAAAGTGGCACTGTGTCCCAATTAGATGTTTCTCTTGGAGTAGGACTCTGGTGTCTGATATACCTTGTAACAAGGCCCGTTTCACCTTATTACCCAGTCAATTTACGTTCCAGGACATTATAGAGTATTGTGTGTCGTCAGAAAGTTCATCAAGTGCCTTAAGGTGCAAATGTGGTTTCGTTCAGACTACCTCCCGCCCGGAATGCCAACAAGGTGTCTCCATACAGGACTCCTTCCTCAACACACAAATCAAAAACAACTAAGTATCCCATGAAAGCCCGCCCACTCACCCCCTGTCCCCAGCAAGTGAAAAAATGCATGTCAACTGGACAACTACTCATGTGTGAGGCAACAGAGGTCCGTCTCCCACCCAGAAAACACCTACAAAACTCCACTAGTGCTCCAACTTCTGTGTACGGAAGTTAGCACAGAAAAAACACCCCGCCCCCCACAAAGAAAATGAATAGAAAAGAGCAGTCGTAAGGTAATAGGTAAGAGAAAAAAAGGGTGAGAAGTCTATCTCTACTGTTGGCCATTGTTGAGTGTAATCTGGGAAAATCTGAATAGTATGATTGTCAAATATGGGGTCTCCCTGCCATTAAACCATCTGCAGGTTGGCATCCCTGTCTCTCTAATTAAGGAGTTTTGCAATTATAGTTTGAGGGGGTGCCCCAGGAGAGAGGGCAGTGCCATGTTCAGTCTGGGATGAGGTACAACAGCAGTCACCCACGACACTAGGCAGCCTAAAAGGCTGCGTATCCACCTTGGCTCTCCCCTCCCCCAGCAGTCGATAGGCACTAAGGCTGTGTATCACACCTCCCACGCTCCTCCCAGGCTCCTCCTCCTGGGGCCCGAGCAACGAACCTGCAGAACAGATTGATAAGTCCCAGGAAGACCACTTTCCATAGTTTCTCACCTGCAGGAAGGCACCCTATTCACTTTAGATGTCCTTTCCTCAGACCGGGTCTGCTTTGAAGTCACCAGGCAAAGGGAAAAAACACACAACAAGGTGGAGGGGCACAGACTCCATCGACGGCCAGACCCCAAGGACTCTTCGGAGTAAGCTGAGATGTGATTTTGTTTTGGGGGGGTAGGGGGTAAAGGGGATGGACCACTTCTCCACAGGCCACTTCCAAGATGATGCCCACCTACCCCTTCAAGGCCAACCATAGCTTCCCTCCAGCAACTGCAACAGAGGCCTAGGTCCAACTCAGGCTGTCTACGGTTTACCTCAGAAGTGGGTTCTGCACCACACTAGGCGACAGGACAGGGGTAGGGCACCTCTCGTTGATGCCAACATGCATGAGTCATCAAACCTACTGGGCTCAGAAAGCCAGATGGCTGGGCTACTACTTCCGCAGTTCAAAATGGCAGCATTGCAAGGAGCCACAGGCTGATGTAGTACCATACTGGTATTTTGAGACTAGCCCCAGGAGAGAAGCAAGCCTCCTATTGGCACATAGCAGTCCAGAAAAGGGGGCTCACACACAGACCAAAAGATGGGAACAAGGAACGAGGCCTACGACATGTCATTGGGGCGCCCAGGCCAAGCCACAACTCCGCTATTTCTCTACTTGTGGTGCATCAAGCTGCCACTGCTAAACGTGGCCCCACGTCAGGGGAAAGGGGCTGGCCCGGGGGCGAACATGTAGGTGTATAGAAGCTCAAAAGAGGTTTGTGGTGCTGGCCACTCTCAGCCACAAAGACAGGGCTGCTGTGCTGTGAGGAACGGTAAACAGTCAAAATATCAAATTTTAAATATTGATATGGCAAAATATTGAGTTTCAAAAATATAGTGGTGCAGAATATCGAAATGCAGGTAAGAAATATAATTTTAGATAATATCGAAGTTAGTAATAACGACAGTCATAATATAGTTGTTAAAAATATCGATTTTTTTGAGTGTTAGTACATGTGTTAAAAGTACGTATTATTTTTGTAATGTATGTTTGAATTTTTTTAAGGTAATGAATTATATGCTAATTTTTGCATAATTTAATTTCATAGCGGGTTGTGAGTTTAAGGGGAATAGGATGGGAAGTAATTTAATTATAATATATTTTTTAAGAATTATTTAGAATTAATTAATTATATGTTAATTACTTTTTCCATAATTTAATTCTGAAGCGGGTTGTGGGTTTATAGGGGAACTGTTGCTTGGTGCATTCTTGTTGGGACTCAATCGCCCAGAAATCCGGAGGACACTGCAGCAACGCCCGCGCCGCTGCACACGCTTAAAAGCACTTGGTGCCTCCCGCGGCGCGGGACGCTTTAAGGAACTGCCGCTTAGTGCATTCTTGTTGGGACTCAATCGCCCAGAAATCCAGAGGACCCTGCAGCAACGCCCGTGCCGCCGCACGCCGCATGCCGCATGCGCTTTAAATCGCCTGGTGCCTCCCGCGGCGCCGGACACTTTAACGAACTGCCGCTTGGTGCATTCTTGTTGGGACTCAATCGCCCAGAAATCCGGAGGACCCTGCAGCACAGCTTGTGCTGCTGCACACGCTTAAAAGCGGTTGCTGCCTCCCGCGGCGCGGGACACTTTAACGAACTGCCGCTTGGTGCATTCTTGTTGGGACTCAATCGCCCAGATATCCGGAGGACCCTGCAGCAAAGCTTGTGCTGCTGCACACGCTTAAAAGCGATTGCTGCCTCCCGCGGCGCGGGACGCACATGGGTCGTGCCCAGGTGAAGCCCGGGCCAAGGGTGGGCCCGTCCGTGCCCGTCATAGCCCGGAAGAGGCTGGGCTGGGCCTACTGTCTTGGCCCACAATGGAGATCTACCTTACACCCTAAGTGAAGTTACACGTTTATCCTGGTTATCTGCTAGTGATCTCTTGGCAAATCTTACAGCATTAGTGGAGAAGGATTGTAAGCCTGTTATTGACCTGCCGCACTTTGCTGTTTGCCGCCAAGGGGGGACTGCAACAATGAGTCCCAGGAACCCAAGCGGATTTGCTGCGTCACCCCAACGCGCCTGGAGGCCTGTGGATCTTTTCATCTCTGGCAGAAAGGTACAGGGGGTAAAGGGGGTTTGGGACTTAACATCGGTCCAGGTCAGAACAATCATTCTATACCTCATAAACACTGGTTAAATACATTTATACAGACTTTATACAGACTTCTGGAGGATTTGATGACCTACCATAAATATTTATTTTGGTGAATAATCTGTTAATTTGACAGTATCTGTCCATGTTAATGTAATTATTCCCCCCCTTCTCGCTGAGAAACATTGTATATGGTATTCCCCCTTCTCACTGAGAAACATTGTAGTTGGTATTCCCCCTTATCGCTGAGAAACATTGTATAAGGTATCTGTTTTCTCCCTCATGTGTTGGAAGGATAGGGAAGTCTGTACTGCATAAGGCATCCGTGCAATACCGGGTAAAATTGGAGCCCTGGGTTTTCTTGGATTGTATGTTTATTTGATTGTCTTTGTGGTTACAGTAGGGCTGAAGTGTAATAGAGCAGTGTAGAGAACCACTTTAAAGAATGGGAAGGCGTATGACAGCCGGCCCTGCTGGTTCCGCAGTAACCATGGATTCATTTCTAAAGCGGGCAGCATCGGTGCTGGATAAAGAGATAGAACTAGTGAATAGGCGTTTATCAAGATCTCCCATAACCTCCCATATCTCCAACCCCTCAGCTACAACTTGTCCGGTAGAAAATAATGTTGACGCACCTGAGATCTTGGGACTACTGGACTTAGATTTACCAGCCAGTGCATCCAGCCATTATCACGAAAAACAGCAGGTACCTCTCAGTCCCACTATTATAACAATTAGCTCCAGGGGAGTAAATGCAAGCCCGTCAAACAGTGCTGTGGGGGGTGAAAATACTGGTCTCTCACTAAATTCATCTATCAATAGACTAGTTACCCGCGGGAGGCCAGGAGGGGCGGGGTGGTAAACCAAGGGCCGGGTGTGAAAAGGAAAGGCCAGCTACATGGAGGGAAAGCAAAACGGTCAAGGGTGGAACCACCCCCAAGAATACATCTGTAACCCAGGGGCTGACCAACGAAGACATGAAGTTATTCTTTGAGTCCATGCAGAACACACTTAAAGATATTATGGATATCAAGCTAGGCCCAATTATCCAGCGGTTGACCTCAATTGAAAAGAGAATCTCTAAATTTACAAATAGCAGATCAAGGGAGTTGGAAATAAATCCCCAATCGACTCCCTTTACACGGGATAGTCCAAATTTAGAAACCTTATCTACAATCCCTAAGGATAATCCACCCCCCCTACCAAGGCCCGGGTGTAATAAAGTACACTTTCGAATGGCCTCGCCCAGCTTCACAACCCCAGCACTAGATGAAAGCTTGGGCGCACGAAACCAACAAGGGAGAAATATAAATGAGAACCAAAATACATAAGTGAAAAAGGATGCCCCGAAGAATTCTATGCATAGTTTGCCTAATATTCATTTACCACCAGAGTCAACACCATACGTGGTGGTATTGGGGAATGTGCCAACTCTCCGCCAGGGTGGGAGGGAGGATTATACCCAATTGAAAAATAAGGTACCACACTGGTTAACATACAATACGGCACTTGGTAAAAGGGCAGATAGATACATAAATATGGTGCGAAGGATTAATTGGGTGGGTAGTTCTCGTAAATCTTTCCATGGTGATTGTGTCATCATTAATTTTAACTAACCCCACTTTGCAGAAAGGATTTTGTTTTCTACCACTAATACCTCATTCCATGCCACCAAATCGTCAATTATGGCCCTACCCCTAGGCTTTTTCTATAAACCCCACGCCATGGGGCATAACTTTTTGGCAAATACTGTAAATGGCCCAGAAAATACTGTTATGTCATTAGGCTAATCCTCAAGGAATACGGTTATTAACCAGGCACCAGAAATATAGCACTGGGATAATCGTGGATATCTTCCGTGGGATCCACTCTTGTCCTTTTGTTCTGATTTTGAGTTAGCTAATCGTTTTGCACCTCTGACAACCCTAGATGCCTGTGATTCACTTAGCCCTGAACCTGACTCGCCGAATCCAGTGACACCACATAACTTGACCTTTTTGCCAAAGTGTCCATGTGACGGTATATCAAACCAAACAGCGTTGCACTTTATCTTTTTTTGTGATTTTTATAGAAGGATCAGGAAAGAATATTTACGTCCCCTGTTTCGAAGTGAGAGGCTATTTTCATATAAACCTGCCTTCGAATACATATGTGGATTAGCAAACCTAAAAGTTTGTAGTGCAGTAGTGGCTTTTATCCAGGAGGCAATTAAAATAAGTTTGTAACAACTCCCATTTGGAGGCCCTTTTATATGAGGACTCTGGGTCACAAAATGATATTCAATGACTCAGGGTAAGAAAAAGCTGAGAATCTGATTAAATGTTTCTAGACTGATGTTACGTGAGAAAATAATTAGCAAACTGGTCACAAAATAATGCTGTTTTAAGAACATACCCTGTGTTTCTGCGTCTTTGCTCTTTGATTTTTACAGTGCACTTTCAGAGTCAAATTCCCACCAGAAATGGTGGTTATTGCACATTATACACTTTATCCCCTTTTTATGGTTATTGATCTTTGAAAATTTAAAAAACTGTGTGGTTATTTTAAATATAGTCTCCTGAATAGTACTGTACTAAAAATCATACAATTGTATACATCATGTAAATAGCACGGTCTGTTGAAGGTACTTTATGGGTTTGTAAATTAGATCGGAAATTTTAAATTGAATTTTATGATTTTTAAATGTGTTTATGTAGTATGCTTTTATGGTTTCTGTTTTTAAACCGAATAAAGCTTTGAAATTTGAATTTGAATTTGAATAATGTATATTGTTAATTAAGTTAATTAAGTTATTATTAATTAATTATACATTGATTAATAACAATGAATAATTCATTGGTAATTATGTTAATTGAGTTATTTCTTTTTTTATTAATTAGTAATTAATTAGATATTAATTATTAATAATTAATTTGTAAATACGTTAATTGTGTACTGTTTTTATGAGTGTGTTGAGGGTTGATAGGGGAGTAGGGTAGGAAGTAATTTAGTTTTAATGTAATTTTTATTACTTTTTAGATTATATTTATTAAAAGTTATTTTATAGTGTTAATTGAGTGAATTAATTTAAATTTGATGGTTATTAATTTTATTGTTAATTGTTATTAGTTAATTAATTAATTGTTAATTAATTATGTTAATTTATTAATATTTTACAATATTGTAGGTGACGTTTATAGGGGAAAGTGGTGGGAGGTAAATTAATTGTGAAAAAATAACCACTTGTTAATTAATGTTAATTATATTGCAGGAGTGGGTATACTAAATTATTCCCCTACGCTATCCAACACTTTCCTTACTGTTGCATTCACTGGAGTGGGAATAGTAATTTATACCGTCCCGGTATCCAACACTTTTCCTACTGTTGCACTCACTGGAGTGGGAATAGTAATTTTTACCCACCCGCTAGCCAACACTTTCCCTACCGGTGGACTCACTGGAGTGGGAATAGTAATTTTTACCCACCCGCTATCCAACACTTTTCCTACTGTTGAACTCACTGGAGTGGGAATAGTAATTGTTACCCTCCCGCTATCCAACACTTTCCCTACTGTTGCACTCACTGGAGTGGGAATAATAATTTTTACCCACCTGCTATCCAACACTTTCCCTACAGTTCCACTTGGTGGAGTGGGAATAGTACATTATTCTCACCCGCTATCCAACACTTTCCCTACTGTTGCACTCACTGGAGTGGGAATAGTAATTTTTACCCTCCCGCTATCCAACACTTTCCCTACTGTTGTACTCACTGGAGTGGGAATAGTAATTTTTATCCACTCGCTATCCAACACTTTCCCTACTGTACCATTCGCTGGAGTGTGAATAATAATGTTATCCCCTATGCTATGCAACGTTTTCAGTATTGTTATATTTAATGTAGTGTAAAATATTATTTTTAAAAATAAATATTTATTTTAATGTTTTAACTTATTATATAATATTTATTTTTATATTTATAGTATAGGTTTATTTATATATATATGTAATTATATTTTAAATTATTTTTTTAACATTGTATCATTAAAAATATTCATTATTTTTTAATAATATTAAGTTAATATATATAAAAAAGCAAGTTTATTTACTTTTTTACATTACATTTATTATTTATAAATGTTAACTTTTTAAATTATTTTTAAGTATGTTTTTCTTAATTATATTTATTATTTAATTAATTTTATATTACTTTTAAGACATTTTAAAAAGTCGATATGTTAGCAAACTATATTGCTAACAACGATATTTAGGATTCAATATTTTTGAACTTACCTGTTTGTAGATAGGAAGTCGATATTCTATCACTCGATATTTTTACCTCGATATTGTGTCAGCTCAATATTCTTCTCCTCGATATTCTGTCAGTGATCAGCGAGGAACGAGTCCTCCGATGACTCAAGATAGACTGCCCGGGCCACAACTTCAGCGTCCTCTGGTTCAGCGCATCCAGCTGCCACAGGATGATGCAAGCCCCTGCTATTTGAAAGAGGTCGACCTGGGGATAGTGCACCACTCATAGGTGTGCAGCAGTCAAAAGTGGCCTGCGGTGCAGTGGCGGCTCCTGAGCTAAGGCATAGGAGTGGTGCTCCACTACTCAAAATAAAAAATAAAATTATATTATCATATTGCTGTTATCATTTTATTTTTTCTATTGCAGTCAGTTGCTCTCAGGCAGGGCGGGGCTGGCCAGTGCAGGCGGATGAATGGTTTGCACTCCATAAGTGCACATGACTGTTTGGCCAGTCTTGTTGGGCCAGTCAAACAGTCATGCGCACTTTGTATGTTCCCCACCATGCAGCATTACTGTCAGGAACGTGAAAACTGAATTGCCAACGTGCACAGGATCAAAACGATGCTAGTTCCCAATACCCCCCCAGGAACACTCCTGCGAGGTATTTGTGTCCCTCTACAAGTCTGTCCTCGTGGGGGAAAGGGGATGGGGAAAAGAAGAGACAGCCAAAGGTGGTACACTTCTGGTCATTCTTCTCTCATCTTTTTCTTTCTTCTACTTCTTCAGCTGTAACACAACATATATGCATTTTCAACTTAATACTATCGCTATGATACTTTACTTATAGGCTTTCTTTTAACAACTCTTACCACTGCACCCCTGGCTATTGCCTCTCTTCTGTTTTTGGTAGATGTAATGTTCTGACCTTAATTTATAATTTTCTTTTTCTTCTAGCGGACAACAGCCAGCTGCAACTAGACTCTTCAGGACTGCTTCTGTATCGAAAGAACACTCAGGTAAGTTTATATCAATTCTTTTCCTTGTAACTTACCTCAATATTTGTTTTGAAAACACACTCTCACCTTTAATTTATCTGGCTCATGCCTAATAACCTATTTCCTGTCAATAAAGATTGGTAGAGGCACTCGTATATAGAATGTGACTCTCTACACTCACTTAGCATTACGAGTGATCTTTTCGACTCTTTGCCGTATTTACACACCGCACTCAATCACATGAGTCGAGAATATTCACTCACGGCAAGACGTGGTTAAATTAGATGCTGCAACCTACATCAGAAGCTCACGAGTCCTCAACGGATGTCTTAACTCATTAACAGTGTTGCAATGGAGTAGGAAATAACTGAGGAGGTTAACCACAGTTGGAGTTCAGTGCTGGTTAAAAACTTAAAGACAAGATGCTGTAAATAATTCTAAACAGACGTCTCACTTTCCCTAATGACGCTTGGAGCGCAAGACACAGCGCCTCAAGAAAACTTCACATTGAGAGATTTTCCTCCAAAATCTCTCGAAACGGTACAGAAGTAATTAGACTAAATGGTACCTGCAAGATTCTTCCTCCGACAAGGTCCGGCGGCTAAACGACGCCCGTTGCACTAACCTAAAACTATCTTTCACGACGGAGCTCAAGAACAAGACTGCTCACACGGAATTTCCTCAGGTGAAGTGCGCTTTGCAATGCTCGCGCGTACTTCACATTCCTTCTTGATTAGAGTCCTGAAACACAAGTGCGCTACTGGAAAAACGAGTTGGCAGACATCTTGGAATTCCAAAGATGCCAACTCATCCTCCATTTCCTTGCACTGCTTGGGGGTTTTGATAAAAGGATGCTTGCAATAGTGGAGCGATGATGAGGAAACTTCCTGGGCACCCTGACAGTACCTCTTCTCAAGGGCGGTTCCTCCACTCGTGGCTTAGCTGGTAACTTTTTATGAAAGGCTCTTACTAAATGTGGAGCATGGACATCATTACCTTTTTCCCAAGATTGCTCATATGCCCCAAAGCCTTTCCAGTCTATCAAGTAGTAGAGTGCACCTTTAACCCTTTTTGAATCTAAAATTCTCCTTACTTCATACTCAACTCCAACCTCCGTGCCTAGAGGTTTGGGGGGTACATCATGCCTCAAATTCGGTTGGGTCTTTTTCAATAGGGAGACATGGAAGACTGGGTGAATTTTGGTAGTCTCAGGGAGCGTCAAACAATAGGTCACTGGATTAATGGTTTTCTCTATGGGATATGGACCTATAAAGTGTGGCTGAAATTTACGGTCACCTTTTAGCCTAAGGTTCTTGGTGTTAAGCCAGACCTTATCTACTATTTGAAGATCTGGTTCTTTTCTTCTTTTCTGGTCTGCAAAGTATTTATAACGATCCTTTGCCAATGTTAGATTTTGTGTTGCAGATCTATGGATCTTAGACACTTATTGGACAATATCTTGCACAGCTGGGACCTCTACACCCCCACATTCTAGTAAAGAGTTTGGGTGGCGACTATAGTTCAGGAAAAAGGGCGAGTAACTAGTCAATACATTTTGGGCATTGTTGTGGGAAAATTCTGCTGTCCACATGTATTCTGGCCAATCCTCGCCTAGTAAATAGAGTCTAAGATAGTGCTCTAATTCTTGGTTTGTTCATTCAGTTTGTCCATCAGTCTCGGGATGGAAACTGGTGGAGTACCGATGGTCTATGTGCAAACCACTTGTATAAGCTTGCCAAAACTTCGATAGAAACTGGGAACCTCTGTCTGTGATTATTATTTTTGGAATGCCATGGACTCGGATTATCTGCTGATTGAACAATTGAGTCAATTGTCGTGCTTTGGGCAACCCCTTAAGGGCAACAAAGTGTGTCATCGTAGTGAAAGTATCTACACAAACTAAGGTTGTGTTGTAACCTGAACTTGAAGGTAAGTCTACAATGAGGTCTAAAGAGACTGTGTGCCAGGGATATGGGGGTGTGGGTAAAGGTTGTAGTAGCCCCTTGGGTGCCTACCTTTCCGATTTTTCCCGAGCACAGACTCCACATCCGGCAACATATTGTCGTATATCTTGACTCATATGAGGCCATCAAAATCTTCTTTTCACCAGATCTTCGGTCTTGTGGAAACCTTTATGTCCGGCCATTGGACTGTCGTGGCACTAATACATGGCTTGGTCTTGTAATTCTCGTGTGGGTAAGTATAAGGCCTTTTTCTGATATGGGAGATTCTCTCGAATATCTCTTTTGGGATCCCTGTCAGCCCATTCCTTCATCTCTTCTTCTGTTAAAATGTGCTGAAGTTGTTCTTTCAAGGTTCCTTTAGAGACTGCAAGAACAATCTTCTCTTGAGGAATTATGGGTTGATCTTCAATGGGTGGTTTCTGGTTCTCTGTCTCTAGTCTCAATAAGGTATCCACCTTCCCATTTTTGGCACCTGGTCGGTAGGTTATGACAAAATACAGTGACCATCGAAGCAGACATGGAATTAGAGTGCGGGCCGATTTCAGGAATTTCAGATTTATGTGGTCTGTGAACACTGTCACCGTGTACCTTACTCCCATCAAATAATGTCTCCACTCTTTAACCCCTTCAGCGCTGCGCGGATTCCCGCGCGGTGCTGAAGGTTCTGAGCGCGGGCGGGGCCATGACGGAACGGTTCCGTCATAAGCACAGCCCAACCGACGTGCATGACGGAACCGTTCCGTCATAAGCGTCGAAGGGGTTAAAGGGGTATTTTATGGTCGGAAGTTCCTTTTCAGAAATAGTATAGTTGACTTCTGCCGAATTGAGTTTCCTAGACCTAAAAGCCACAGGATGCAATTGTCCAGTTTCTTTGTGTCTCTGAGAGAGATTTCCCCCAATCACGAGTTTAGACGCATCTGTTTCTAGGTAAAATGGTTCTGCTGGGTCCGCGTGAAGTAAAATCGGTGCCGTGGTGCAACTCTTCTTTAATGATTTAAAGGCCTCTTCAGCCTCCTCTGACCAATTAAAAGGGATTGTCTTCTTCAGAAGTCGGGTCAATTATATAATCTTTTGGGAGAATTCATGCATGAATCGTCTATAAAAATTCGCAAATCCAATAAAACTTTGGACTTCTTTTACGGAGGTGGGAGCCTTCCATTTACTCACAGCTTGAACCTTTTGTTCATCCATGGTTATGCCTGAAGGGGATAGTACAAATCCCAGAAACTCCACGGTAGAGACATTAAACAAATATTTTTCCAGTTTTGCATATAAGGTATTATCTCTCAAATGTTGAAGGACAGCTCTGACTTGCCCTCAATGTTCCTCTTAGGTATTTGAATAAATCAGTATATCATCTATGCACACAATTGTACATTTATCGATGAAGTCACTTAGTACATCATTAATGAAATACTGGAAGGCCGCACGGGCGTTGCACAAGCCGTATGGCATCACTTGATACTCATACAAGCTGTATTTAGTCCTGAATGCCGTCTTCCACTCGTCGCCCTTTCGCAGTCTGATCAGGTGATAAGCACCCCTAAGGTCAAGTCTGGTGTAGATCTTTGCCTCTTTCACCTGATCTAACAACACTGATATGAGCGGCAACGGATAGCGGTTCTTGATTGTGATCTTATTGATTGCCCTATAGTCAATACAAGTCCTTAGCTCCCCTCCTTTCTTTGGCACAAAAAAGAGGGGCGAAGAGACAGGAGACTGGGATGGTCTGATGAAACCATTTTCTAAGTATTCTTTCAAATAGTCCTTCAGGTGCAAATTCTCTTTTTCGGTCAATGCATATATCTGACTGCATGGTAGATTTGCCCCTGGTTCGAGTTCGCTCTTACAATCGTAGGGCCTGTGAGGCAGAAGTTTCTCTGCCTCTGCTTTGTCGAAGACATCGGCATAGTCTTCATATTCCTTTGGAATTTCTTTGGTTTGGATTAGACAGATTGATTCCCCGTTCTCACTTAGTCGGGTGGCTGCACTTGGCTCCTGGTGTATTTCAGTGTTTGCAAAACAATGTTCCTTACAGAAGTCCGAATTCATCTTGATCGATCGTTCTAGCGCTCCAATTTATAGACAGATTGTGCTCGGTCAACCATGGAAGCCCTAAAATAAGTTGGAATTGGGGAGCATCAATTAAGTTGAACTGCAAAACTTCTTGATGGCCTTCTGCGGTTGTCATTTGTATGGGTTCTGTGTGGCTGGTTATTGGTCAAGAAGTCAAATTAGTTCCGTCCACTGCTCTGACCACCTCGCTCCTTTCTTTCCTTACTGCCTTCAACCCAACCTGAGTCGCATATTTTAAATTGCAGAAGTTCCCGGTCACACCAGAGTAGATTATAACTGAGATTCCAGTCAAAATCACCTCTCGGAATTTCAAGGGCACAGTCAAGACTAGATGGGGTGAAAATACTTGCAATGTGTTGACCACTAGATGGTTTGTTGGAGTTGTTTCCCCACTAGCACTCACCAGTCCAACTCTGCCCACTGGTGGTGCTGCAAGTTTTCCTTCATTTGGATCTTGGGTTTCTTCGGGAAGAACTTCACAAAATGCCCACTACCTCCACAATATAGGCATAATTTGTTTATTCGTCTTTTCTCTTTTTCTTCCTTTGTTAGTGGGCCTCTGATGGTACCGATATGCATTGGTTCCATACCGGATGAATTCTCTGCTGTTCTTGTTGTCTCTGGCTTCATTCTGTCAAACCATGGCACACTGGGTCTAAACTCCCTTTTTCTCATGCCTCTCCTTTCACTTTGGTGAAAATCTATTTCTAAGACTAGATCCACCAGTGCTGAAAATTCTGTCGGGCGATTTGGAATTTTGCCAATGCATCTTTTAACTTCTCCTTCAATCCTCGATAGAGCACCACCGCTCTCTTTTTCTCTGTCAGGAAATCAATTGCCAGCATAGCCAAAAGCCCGCTTAAGCTTGGAAAGTGCAGAAATGCCCATTACCACCGGTGGTTACGGCGTTGTCCTCATCATTGGCTAATATTTAGAAGATTCATGCTTGCAATCTCTTTTGTTGGTTTGAGAGCGTTCCAAGATGGTGGCCGCTATCAATGCCTGCATCAGCGCTCTAGTCTTTTTTCTCAGGGCCTGAGCAGCAGTGTTCCTCCATCGTGCTCGGGCTGCGAGCTGCGCACTTCAACTGACACTGAAGCAGTGTCGCGTTTATGCACTCGCTCAACGAGCTTTTCATAGACAAATTCCTGACTTTTTTTTTAACTCCGTTCCCTCGGAGTTGTGTGTACACACTAGGGGAACTTCCCCTTCTATTTCTGGCAGTCTGGAAAAGAAGTCAGAGAAACGTTTCAAGGATTTTTCTAAAGAAATATCTGTCAGAGGAGCTGAGTTCAGAGGCAGAAGTCCACTACAGAAAAGACTTAAAATGACAGTAAGATTTTCACTTAATTCAAGAAGCAGAGCATTTTTCTTGGAAAAGAATATCATAGGGTTTTGTTTTCCCTTAGTATTTACTTTTGTCAGAGCGCATTGCTAGAGATTCTACACACTTCCGAAATAGAGTCTCCCAAGCCTTTTGCCTAACCAGCAATTCAGCATAGGGAGAAGCAAGCCTCGAATCGAATCAGGTAGAGTTAGAGTAGGTGTAGAAAGAGTAGAACTAGAGAGATTAGGATAGTAAAAGTAATCATCTCTCTTGTTCCCCTTCCTCACAGGTATCTTCCTACCTCATCCCAGTGCTGAATACACGCATCTCAACAAACACAGAAGGACAGTGGCGAAGTGGGAGTTGATGGATACCTGATTCCAGAGGCGGTCTCTCTTTCTCTATCCCCATTCCCCCTTCCCCCCTGTGGGTGTGAGTGTGGACCTAGTTCTCGCTGGCAGCTGCGGTGGGGACTGGAGAGTTAGTCATCTGCTCCTGTGGATTCTGGCACGCAGGTAAGATTCTGACAGATTGAAGTGCCGCTAAATTGAACCTGAGCAGATTGGCAGAGGGACTAGACATAAACACTCTGGGAACCTTAATTGATAATATGCAAAAACAGCTAATCCATACTATATAAGAGAACAAGGATTTAAGAGAAGAAATTAAGAGATCCCAGCTAGAGAGTCAATGGCTTATGCAAAAATTAAATGAGCTTACCTTGGGTACCCCTTCCCAAACTAGCGGGGCTACTGGAAAGAACCTCCCAGCTCCAGCTTCGGAGATTACCACCCAAGTTATTCATTCCATCTCTCCTATAATTACTCTTGCCCCCAGAACGCTTTCATGGAGACCCTCATAAAGCTCAGATATTTCTGACACAGTGTTCCTTACACTTTCTTCGTAGAGTGGTCATTTTTGCTGATGACCAGTCTAAGACAGCGTTTGTATTGTCTTACTTGAGCGGGGATGCTGCATCTTGGTCCATGCCTATTGTGTCAGGTAATGATCCACTTTTATATGACTTCGAGAAATTTAAAACAGAATTTCTTCCATTTTTTGACCATCGGGCAATCTCTCAAGCAACAGATAATGAACTCTTGGACCTTAAGCAGGGAAACAGAGATTTGATCTCTTACTTGGCCCAATTTAATAAACTAATTGTGGAAACAGAATGGCCAGAAAGCAAAAGGGCAGCAATCTTCTACAGAGGTCTAAGAGAGGAATTAAAGGATGCGTTGGCACAAATACCTGACCGTCCTACTGATGTTTCAAAACGAATTGACTTAGTCCTGCAAATTGATCAAAGACTTTTTGAGAGAAGATCGGAATGAAAATGAGATTTTTGCTCTATTCTGCCACGATTCGACATGAGTAAGACTGAAGGCTTCAAGAACACAGAGTCTCACCTTTCTGAAGAACCCATGCATATAGGCAGCGTTAGAGGCCCCCTATCTATGGAAGAAAAGGAAAAAATAAGATCAGGAAACTTGTGTTTGTATTGCGGACAATCAGGACACTTCGTAAGAGAGTGTCCAAAAAGACCTAAGGTGAATCATTCAGTAAAAGAGAAACACCATCAGTGAAAAGGGTTGCCCTGATGGATGTTCAACCAGAGACAACCCCTGATCTACAACAGGTGGCAAATACTTTACAGTCCTCTTCCCCTCATCTAACGGTATTATTTGAAATAAGTTTTGGTGAAAACAAAGTGAAGGAGGCCTCTATCATGATAGATTCCGGGGCAACTGGGAATTTCTGTGACATCCAGTATGCCATAAGAAGTGGAATAAAGTTAATCAAGAAGAAAAATGCAGCACCAGTACGCGCCGTAGATGGCACAAACCTATCCTCCGGTCCCATCACGGATGAAACAGAGCCCATTGAGTTAAAGGACCATAATGGGCATTGTGAAACAACTTTTTTTTTTCAATCTTATTGACGCTCCTCAATTTTGATTGATCCTTGGGCTGCCGTGGTTAACAGAACACAACCCAGAGATAAAATTGGGAAAGAAGAACTATTCGGTTGAATTTGAGCTATTGTCAGAAACATTGCTATGGTCCTTCTAAACTCCAAAACCACAACAGCCAAGGTGTTAGCAACCAGGCCTAAAATTGTTTGTGCCTTAGAAGCAGTGAATATTCCCCCTGAATGTGCGGAGTTATCAGCTGTGTTTGATAAGTCCAAGGCCGGGAAGCTACCACCGCACAGTCCCTACGATTGTAAGATCGAACTCGAACCAGGAGCAAATTTGCCTTGTAGCAGGATCTATGCCCTTACGGAAAAAGAAAATCAATTCCTTAAGGAATATCTGGATCAATATCTGGCCAATGGATTCATCCGTCCTTCCCAATCCCCTGTCTCGTCCCCTCTTTTTCCCTCCCCAAAAAGAAGAATGATGAACTCAACACGTGCATAGACTACCGGGCACTCAACCGTGTAACTGTGAAGAATCGCTATCCTTTGCATTTGATCTCTGGATTACTAGACCAAGTGAAGGAGGCTTAGATATTTACTAAATTAGATCTTCGTGGAGCTTACCACTTAATCCGTGTGGCTAAGGGAGATGAGTGGAAAACTGCCTTCCGCACCAGATTTGGATTGTTTGAATAACAAGTCATGCCCTATGGCTTGTGTAATGCCCTGGCCGCTTTCCAGCACTTTGTAAATGACGTCTTAAGCGAATTCCTGTATTGTGTAGCAGTGGTATACATCGACGACATTCTGATCTTTTCCGAAAATCTACAAGAGCATGTAAAACATGTGCATGCAATCCTCAGAAAGCTTTTTGAAAATAATCTGTATGTTAAGCTAGAGAAAAGCGCATTTCATGTGAACCAGGTTGGAGTTCTTAGGATTCTTTCTGTCTGAAGAAGGAATTTCAATGGATATGGGCAAGATTCAAGTGATCTTGGATTGGCCTTCCCCTCGGAATTTGAAAGAAGTACAAAGTTTCATTGGCTTTGCCAATTTCTATTGTCGCTTCGTTCAGGAATTCTCCCAAAAAGATTGTTCCAATAACAAAAGTACTGAAGAAAGGAACACAATTTGATTGGTCAAGGGAAACAGAGGAGGCCTTCCTGTTTCTCAAAGAATCCTTTACTTCGACACCCATCCTTCTCCACCCAGATTCCGAAGAACCGTTTTTTGTGGAAGCGGACGCCTCCGACCTTGCCATTGGAGGAATTTTGTCCCAATGACACAGGGATACTGGTCAACTTCATCCTGTAGCTTTCAGATCTAGAAAACTAACGCCCCCGGAGATCAACTATTCAATTGCCGACAAGGAGTTGTTGGCAGTAAAAGATGCCTTCCAAGAGTGGCACCATTATTTGTTGGGAGCTCGGCATGTGGTCACTGTGTTCACCGATCACAAGAATCTCCAGTTTTTGAAGTCTGCCAAGACCTTGACTGCTAGGCAGCTTAGATGGTCATTGTGTTTTTGCTGACTACAATTTTACCATTACCTATTGTCCTGGTTCAGCAAATGAAAATGCAGATGCCTTGTCAAGATTGGACACGGGATCAAGGATTGAAGAAACAGAAGAAACTCCCATCGCACCAGCAGAAACATTGGCCTGTGCCTTACAATTCTCAGAAATAAAAGAAAAAATTTGGAAGATCATGTCAGAAGAAGTTCAGAATTGGGTGAAGGAAGATAAGTACAGAAATATCCATGAGAATCTCCCTTATTACAAGGAAGCATTGTATTTCCCTACCCTGGAATTGCAAAAGTCCGCCTTGAGAGCTTGTCATGATGATCCTTTGGCTGGACACAAGGAAATCAAAAAGACTACTGAATTGCTAAAGAGATATTTTTGGTGGTCCGCAATGAACCCTCAAGTGAGACAACAGTGCAGAAATGCCCATTACCCCCGGTGGTTACGGCGTCATCCTCATCTTTGGCTATTATTTAGGAGATTCATGCTTACAATCTCTTTCGTTGATTTGAGAGCGTTCCACGATGGCGGCCGCTATCAATACCTACATCAGCGCTCTAGTATTTTTCTCAGGGCTCGAGCAGCAGTGTTCCTCCGTCGCGATCGTGCTGCAAGCTGCGCACTTCAACTGACTTCTGAGGGCAGAAGCGGTGTCTTGTTTATGCGCTCGCTCAACTAACTTTTCATAGTCAAATTCCTGATCTTATTTGAACTCCGTTCCCTCGGAGTTGTGTGTACACACTAGGGGAAGTACCTCTTCTATGTTTGGCAGTCTGGAAAAGAAGTCGGAGAAACGTTTCAAGGATTTTTCTGAAGAAATATCTGTCAGAGGAGCTGAGTACAGAGGCAGAAGTCCACTACTGAAAAGACTTAAAAGAACAGTAAGATTTTCGCTTAATTCAGGAAGCAGAGCATTATTCTGGGAAAAGATTTTCATAGCTTTTCGTTTTCCCTTAGTATTTACTATTGTCAGAGCGCATTGCTGAAGATTCTACACACTTCCGAAATAGAGTCTCCCAAGCCTTTTGACTAACCAGCAATTCAGCATAGAGAGAAGCAAGCCTACAATAGAATCAGGTAGCGTTAGAGAAGGTGTAGAAAGAGTACAACTAGAGAGAGCAGAGTAGGTGATAGATCTGGGGGTCTCTAGTTGGCAGAGGTAAGTACCTTAGACCAAATAGGGACCCTTGCTTCTTAGTCAGGGTACAGGGACACACTGTAGATAACCCCTGCTCACCCTCTAGGTAGCTTGGCTCGAGCAGACAGGCTTATCCCCAAGGCAATGTGTTAAGTATTTGCAAGTAACAACCAGAATGACCCCCCAGTACACCACAAATGCAGACCACACAGGTGAGTATATTAAAAATATAGCTTTATCTAGTTTCAGCAATAAAAATCAACTACCATAGCATTGCACATTAGTTTCCGGTTCTCTTCAGCTTTCTCTGGTTGCTAGGAAAATAAAAAGATAGTCTCTAGTCTCTTGTGTGATTTAGTATTCAAAAAGAATAAGTTTGTAGGCTCTCAGTACTTAAAACACGTTTCTCCAGCTGTGCCGTGCGCTTATAACCGAAGCGCTCCTCTCAGGCTGCTCTTCTCGTTTGTAATCACAAGATTGCACCATGGGCGGCAGTCCCCGGGCCCCACGCGCTATGCGGGACGTTCGGGGATTGAGATGTGACTTAAAAATGCCCCTACAGTTAACGAGGTTCCCGGCAAGGTTCCTCCTCCCGGCACAGACTCACCAGGATTCGGGCGGGGGCGCGATGACTCGGCGCTTCGGAGCAACTTTTCCGGTGCAGGGTTTCTGCAGCTCTCGAGCGATGGGCCAATCAGGTACCGGCTCCCTCGTCGAGCCCCCAGTGACGATGTCAGATGCTACCGGGAGTCAGCCACTCGCAGCGCGGCTTTTCCGGCCAAGCCCCCACCAGCAACCAATCAGGTCGCGGCCTCCTCGCTTCTTTCTCCGCGGCTTTGTGGAGCGGGGAAAAGCAGCTCTTGGTCGATTTCGGGCCCCCGGGCCGCGGCGGTGCTTTGCGGGCAGGGTATTTTAAGGTGCCCCATGTCAGCGGGTCGATCGAGACGCCGCCAAGCCTCACAGCAGCTCAGTTAGCACTGGGGACGCCCACAATCTTTTGGCCACAGCAATACACGTGCCGATGAGCATGTCGGTCTTCTCAACGCAGCAGCCGGTTTCAGGCAAAGATCAGCGCGGCGCTCTCAAGTGAAGCAGAGAGCAGCCAGCGCACTTCACGGGGCAGATGTTTAAAAACAGTCCACGATCTTTGCGGTACACAGCAGCCCAGGGGGACATAGCAGAGTCTTGAAGTCTGGGCAACCTTTCTGTCCCTGGGTTGCAAAACAGGAGGCCAGCTCTTCTCGGGCCCTTGGAGATTCAAAGTTGAAGACACAGCACACAGCAAAGTCTTGTTAGGTCAAGTAGGCAGGGTCACAGCACACAGCACGGTCCCTTCTCCTCCTCAGCTTCAGTTGCACAGCAGAACAGGTCAGCCCTCAGAGCACACAGCAAGGCAATCTTCCTTCAGTCCTTCAGTGGTCCGTCTTCCAGCAGAGGTTCCTCTTGATTGTAGAATCTGCTTTTCTGTTGTCAGGGGTCCTTTACTTATACCCCTAAAAGTCTTTGAAGTCTTTGTGCAGGTGGGTCCTGAGCCCGGTCTGATCCATTTCTGGGTGTTGCTGGAGCACTTTGTTTTTCTGGCTTCTTCTTTCCTTTCAGAGTGAGGGGCAGAGTCGTCAGCTGCCCAGCAGGAGGTGGAGCCAGCATTGTGGCAGGCAGGCACAGCCCTATTCACTCCCAGGTGCTATCTCCTCCCTCCACTCTACTTGCAAATGCAGACATTCAGCAAGGGGCTGACTCATCCAACCTCCTGGGGGCTCCCCAGCCCCTGTCACTCTCAATCCAGACAGTCAATCCACAAGCATGCCCAGGCACACAGAAGGGTCAGACAAGAGAACAGCTACTCTCTAAAAAGTACAACCTCTCCTAAAAGATGTGTTATTAAATGCTGAGCTCAGGGATATCAAACACTCATGTCTTATCTTGTTCCTATGAGAAGATAGGCTGATGGCCATTGGCACCAGCCTCCCCCATGTTAGCCTATGGAGCAAGATAACCTTGCAGCAGTGAATACACAAAATGGCCGCTGTTCACTACCAGAGCATGGTACCTGCACTAGTACATGCTCTACCTTCTACATACACTGCACCCTGCCCAGGGGGGTACCTTGGGCCTTCCATAGGGATGACTGAGGTGCACAAAAAGGGAAGGGTTAGGCCCGGCCAGTGTGGACACAGGCCAGGAGGACATGGCAGTCCAGGGACTGCAGGCAGGCCTGCGGTGGCAGGCCTGAGACACCATTTTAGGGCTACTCATGTGGGTGGCGCAATCAGCGCTGCAGGCCCACTAGTAGCATCTGTCATCACCAGCCCTGGCACACACAGTGCACTTTACTAGGGACTTCATGGTGATACAAATATGCCAATCAGGTATATCCAATCAATATGATATTTTACACAGAGAGCATATGCACTTTAGCACTGATCATCAGTGGTAAAGTGCCCAGAGTCCTATTGCCAACAACCACAGGTCAGAAAAACTAGAGGAGGAAGAAGCAAAAAGTTTGGGGATAACCCTGCAAAAAGGGCCAGTTCCAACAGTAGGATAGTAAAAGTAATCGCCTCTCTTGTTTCCCTTCGTCACAGGTATCTTCCTACCTCATCCCAGTGCTGAATAAACGCATCTCAACAAACACAGAAGGACAGTTGGGAAGTGGGACTTGACGGATACCTGATTCCGGAGGCGGGCTCTCTTTCTCTATCAGCATTCCCCTTTCCCCCCTGTGGGGATGAGTGTGGACCTTGTTCCCGCTGTCAGCTACGGTGTGGACTGCAGAGTTAGTCATCTGCTCCTGTGGATTCTGGCACGAAGGTAAGATCCTAACATTCTCGGGCCATCTGTCTCCACGACTAACTTTTTGAACTGAGCCAGGTACGTGACCAATTCTCTGTTTCCTTTCCTCAGTTCTAGTAATTCATTGTCTGTGGCCTGTGAGGCCTTTCTTCAATCAAATATTCGTAGGAACTCTTTTATTTTCGAAATTGTACAAAATAGGATCGTCCTTGGTGACCAAGGGCATGAACCAGGATGCCGCATCATTGCTGAGGTGCGACAATATAAACGCTACTCGAGACTGGGCTTCCAGGAAAATCGTAGGCCGGCATATGAAATGTAGGGAACACTGTCAGGAAAATCTGAGTCTATTGAGTGTCTCCAGTGAACCGATTTGGAGGGGCCAAGGGTATTGCCGGTGATAATGAGTGGATGACTTGAGCGGAACCTAGGGACGTGGAGCTAGTATTGGGTCTTTGGTTTTCTATAGAGGCAAATTTTGAATTGGATCCAGAAACAAATTCTCCCATTCTATTAGCCAACTCTGAAGATTTTTATTTTCTTCCCTTACCGCTTCTAACTCTTTTTGGATGTTTCCTAGAATATCTCCTAAAAGTTTTTAATCGAATCCCTCTGCCATTCTGCTTGGGTGCAATAATAACATGGGCATTTCACTCTGTCAGAAGCGTGAAAACTGAATTGCCAAAGTTCGTGGAGCAGAACGATGCTAGTTCCCAGTACCCCCCAGGAACACTCCTGCAAGGATTTGTGTCCCTCTGCAAGTCCCTGTGAGGAAAAGGGGATGGGGAAAAGAAGAGACAGCCAAAGGTGGTTCACTGCTGGTCGTTCTTGTTTCGTCTTTTTCTTTTTCAACTTCAGCTATAACACAACATACATTTTCAACTTAATACTATTGCTATAATACTGTACTTATAGGCTTTCTTTTAACAACTCTTACCAATTCACCCCTGGCTATTGCCTCTCTTCTGTTTTTGGTAAATTTAATGTTCTGACCTTAATTTCTTATTTTCTTTTTCTTCTAGCGTACAACAGCCAGCTGCAACAAGATTCTTCAGGACTTCAGGACTGCTTAGTTATCAAAAGAACACTCAGGTAAGTTTGTATCAATTCTTTTCCTTGTAACTTAACTCAATATTTGTTTTGAAAACACACTCTCACCTTTAATGTATCTGGCTCGTGCCTATTAACCTATTTCCTGTCAATAAAGTTTGGTAGAGGCACTCATATATAGAATGAGAATCTCTACACTCACTTAGCAGTACGGGTGACCTTTTCGACCCTTTGCCTTATTTACACCCCGCACTCAATCAAACGAGTCGGGAAATATTCACTTGGGGCAAGACGTGGTTAAATAAGATAAAGCAACCCGCGTCAGAAGCTCATGAGTCCTCAATGGATGTCTTAACTCATTAACAGTGTTGCGACGGAGTAGGAAATAACTCCGAGGAGGTTAACCGCACTCAGGGGTATTTTCACAAGAATGTGTGATAACTACCGCAAGAGTAGCATAACGCAACTTTCAATATCGCAGCCCATCATGGGAAAATAACCCTGTGTCAACTTGGAATTCACAACAAGGCGGTACCATGCGATAGCAATCAGATAACTGGGACAATGTCAGCGTCAAAATCAATGCCACGCCGCAAAAAAGCGAAACGCGAAAGCGAAAAAACATGTGATGAGGCCAATCGCGGTACAGAAATCAGCAAAGACCAACCACAGGTGTGCAAATCCCACGTGTCTGGGGGAACAATACACTATAAAAGCAACAAAAAAAAAGCCACAAAACAATTAAAACTGTGTAGAAACATGGATACACCTGGACCGAGTGCAGAGGACAAGCCGAACACCACAAGCCCCATGGTGGACCAGCCAGGAACCCCGCGTCCGGGGAAGGGCAAGGACAAGAGGAAGAGGAAGACGGGGTTCAATCTGCAGGAAGACCGGATCATCGTCACGGAGGTAACCCAACACCATCAACAACTGTTTGGCACCTCCACTGCGGCACTGGCAACCCAAACAGAAATATGGCAGGCCATCGTCACCAACGTTAAAGCAGTCAGAGTGTCGAGGAGGTCACTGGAGGACGTCAAGAGGCGCTGGCATGACCTGAAAAGGCAGACCAAATATAAGCTCGCCACCAACAGGGAGTCAGCAACGGCGACTGGAGGAGGGCCTCCTGCGACACAGGAGGAGCTGGATGAGCTGGAGCAAATGGTGGCCACAGTCAGCAGTGATGAGACGATGGCAGGATGGGGGGCCTGGACACAGCACGATACGACCTGACACAACAGCAACAGGGTGAGTAACGACCAGCGATGGGGGGGACGGGGGAGATGGGCACAATGGCAGACATGTACAATCAAGTCTAGCACACTGCACACCCACAATGACCGTGGAACATGGCCCTGATTGGCTTGTCACACTGCAGTACACATAGAAATTCCAAGTAGGCCCCCACCCACAATGTGCACAGAGGGCCCTCCACCACCAACATCACAACCAACCCATGCACATGTGTTGAATCCAGCAAAGCAGCGGCTCTGTGACCCACACTGACTATGCAAGTATCACTGCATGTCCGATAGCATGGCAGCAGCCCAAAAAAATGACATGACCCACGAATCGACATGGAGGTAGCCCAGTGCCGATCACATACGTAAAGGAGCAGGTCACACTCTGACATGTCCACGTGCACCCACAACCCTTGCCCTACGAAACACGCAGCAGACGAACAATGCACCAGGCCACAGGAATCTGTCCGAGAGCACATATGACCCATGTCAAAAGCAAATCAGGCCCCGATAAGCACACAATTCTAAGGCACTCCGCCTCTAAGTGAGAAGGCCACACGAAATCAGAGCTGCACGGGCAACTCCCCAACAATGCAGCACACACTCATAGCAATCACAGGACATCAGCAACGACGGCAATGGTCTAAAATGTGCAACACCAGCACCACAGGACAGAGCTCACAACAGGTTCCGCTTGTGCGTAGTAACTGTCCACTCACATCTGGCATTGCCTGACACAGTGTGATGATAATGAACGGGTACTACCACACATCCGTCATATATTCGGAAAACACACTGACTACCATCAAATAGCCAGCTTCTCCCAAACAGTCACAATGTACATTGGCATGCAGTCTGAATGTAAACATCTGATAATCATAAAACATACATGTGAAAATCTGTTAACCTGCATCTCCCCTTAACATTTCAGAGAGACAATCACCATATACTGCAGAGCAGAACACAAACCCCATCATTGATAATGTAGACGACAACCTGCACATATGTCAAGATACCCTCCAACGGATGCTGGACAACCTCTGCACCCCACCCCCAGCAGCAGGGCAGGCCAGCTGCCTCGAGGTGACCCCACCACCTGCACAGACCACACGGCAGGAAACACAAACCACCATGGCTGTCTCCCAGGACCCCCACGAACAATACATGGAGCACATACAACGTGTGTGGTCTTCCCTGGTGGAGTTGGCTGAACAGCTGCGGGTGGGTTTTGAGTAGGCCTGGGCAATGAACTCTGCTCCCAGGGATTTGTTAACTACGCATTCCATTAAAACCACGGAATTCAGGCAGAGTCAGCTACTAAACTGCACTCACAAATGCTTTGATGAAGCAACTTTACATGCTTAAAAGCATATACCAATTCACAAAAGTGAACTTTGAAAATTAAAAATATCATGCAATGAGAGAGGTGATGAAATTGGGGTCCCCCCTAACCTAGGGGGAGGACCAAGCAGATGCCTTGAACACAAAGAGCATATCATGCTGAACGATTCAGTGGTGGTCCCCTCCTTTTAGGACCACCCCAAGCACAGTTATGGGCAAACATACAATCCGAACCAAAGGCCCTGCAAAGCATTATGGGATGAGAATAGCAGTGGGCAGTGAATATTATAGTATCCAATATCAAAATAATTCTACAAAGAGCTGCAGTTCAACTAGTCGTTACTAGGTGTCCCTCACAAGTCAAATGCAAAAGCATTGAAATTATTACATCAAGCTGCAGTTCAACTAGTCGTAGCTAGGTGTCCCTCAAGTCAAATGCTTCTGCATTTGACTCATGAGGGACACCTAGTAACGACTATTGGAACTGCAGCTTCATGAAAGGTTTCAATGCTTTTGCATTTGACTCATGAGGGACACCCTGTACCGACTAGTGGAACTGCAGCTTGATGTAATAATTTCAGTGCTTCCTGCTGCCGGGGGTGACAGGAAGAAGGAAGAGGACAGAGGAGGTCAGCACAGGTAAGTGTCTTTTGTGAAAAAATGCTTCCTTTCCCTGCCAGCCCCTGCCCCACCTCTACCGTCTGGTAGCAGTTGCTACTAGAGCGGTGCCGGCTGCTGCGCCGATGAGCGAGACTTCCCAAGCCTCACCGGCTGTGCTCAGGGACAGCACTGTAGAAACCAGCTTCTACATGCCAGATTTGGAATTTAAAGCTCTTGCTGCCCTCTTGGTGTAGGCCGATAATTATCACCAAGCTGCATGTGGTTCACAGGCGCTTCGGGTGGGAGAATGCCTCAGAGTCTTGTCAGTGGGCCAAGGGCTCTGGCTCAAAACTGCTGGTCAGCAATCTTGCCAGATACACCCCCCAATTTTCTCATTCTTAAGCATTTTAATGTTTGTGATCATTAATCTGCCCACAACACTTAAACAACATTCCTTAAAAAATAGGTTTTTCTACTGCACCCCAGAACTATATACAATCTGCCACCAGTCAGGATGATGGATGTGGGTTTGAAGCAGATACCTCATTGAGACAATGGATGATGGTCCAAGCAGTCACGAAAGTTAGCCCTCAGGAACACTACATTTGCATTTTTGGTGGGGCTATTAGATTAACCACCCATGAAAGTGAACCAAAAGTGAAAAATAAAGGGAAACGTCCGAGGACAAAGGGAAAAATTGAGTGGTGGGCAGGTGCAACAATGAGCTTTGAACGTTGCTATTCCCTCAGAGTGAACAAAGAAGAAACAATTTGGCCAAAACATTCAGCTGTGAATAAATCAACGGCCCTGTGGTGAGTGGTCCTCTGGTCGAAGGCTTCCTTTAAAATGAACTTCTGCTATCATAAACCTTGCTGTTTCCCTCTTATATATGAGGTGGGATCAGCAGGAGGAGCTGAGAAGGAGGCAAGTCAGTTGTTGGCAGTTCTCCCTTTTTGTCAAACCCTAAATGGCCCCCATTATGCCTGCATTATTCCATTTAATCACCACCCACTGAAAGGACTGAATGGTGCACAGAACAATTCTCATGCTTAAACCAGGGATCGACCCACCACCACTTTTGATTTCATTTTTTTGGGATTTTTTTTTTACCTTTATTTTCAGCTTAAGACTGATAGAGCGCAATTTTGCTCTTCCAATTGTAGGGGTGCATTATGATCACAATTAGTTTGCATTCACATATAATCTGTTGTCATTAGATCGTGTATTGTAATAACGTGTATGTGAAGTGTTAGGTATTTTCTTCATCTAAGGCAAGGAATTAATGGTGTAATTGTACGTGTTTAGATGAAATCGTATTGTGTAAAAGTATATTCATGATTAATTAATGTTTTGATACTAATGTTCATATAATGTGTGGATATTAATGACCCATATATACATGTATTGTACACGCGTGTATTGTTCCAATGTTAGCCGAGCTTGGTAGGCCTAAGTTTTGTTTCTCCCTGTTCACTCTCACCTTGCAGGTTGCTAATAAAATTCATGTGCATGTGGAATTATCCTCTTTTCATGTCTCTGTTGCAGGTGCAAGAATTTGACCTCGTTAGTTAGAATAATGTCTTTGTTTCCAGAGCTAGACAGACATAGGGAGGAGAGGATGCCTTTGAATGGCGGCGCTGATAATGCAGGAGGTGTTCTTAATTGTATGAGAAGGCCTGGGAATCAAGGTCATCGAGTAAGAGCCTGGAAGCATAGATGCCTCATGGAAAGTTTCCTGCAAGGAGGGGTTTGAATGGATGAGGTGGTCTTGTGATGTGTTTGGAGGTCTGATTTTTGGCTTTTGTATTGGGATTCGGGACAGAGTACAGGGACTTTTGCCTTACCTGGTGAGAGGGTAGCATCTTAGAATGAGCTCCGTAGCTTTAAGCTACTCGATCCATTCAACGTGAGTGTTCTTCTTAGGTAGACTTCACATGCTGACACCTTCCTGAGAACTTGCATTGGGAAATGTTAAGTAGGGATGTCATGTTAGCAGTAGTGTAGGAACAGACTAATGCTTTTGTTTACATATTGCCAATGAAGGGGGCTTTTGATGTTGGCGCAACAATTATTTGTTTGCTGATTCTTGAATTGGTCACTCTCTGCATGTTACACAGCCTAAATTTCACTCGTAGGTTCGGTTTTGTATTAGTGCCTATGCACCTTTACTTTCTCGTCTTGAGGTGTCTATATGTCCAACATTTCTTGGCTTTACAATAAATATACCACCATTAGGATCAGGATTCTGGGTTCCTATAGTCTCTGGCTAATAATTTCCTCTCCACTCCGCACTTGCAAGTAGGCAACAAAGACCCATTGGCCAGGGGTTCCAGAGTAAGCCTAGAACGTGGAACCCGGCTCCCTCATTATCAATCACTTCTCACGTTCTGAGCAGACCTGGCCCCCAACTAGCCACTCAATGAGTATTTTTAATGCCTTCAATATGGAGGTAACACATGCAGTGGCTTTAGACATATGAATATATACTGGGCCAGGTCACATATATGAGAGGTTTTCATCATGTTCGACTAGAGCAAAACCATAATTATGGCACTAGTTTAAAGAAGCACTCCTGGGTTTATTCCTATACTCTTTTTAAGCACATTGTGCATAGTGCATTGTGTCCAATCTCCTTTACATTGGCGGGAAAGTGAAACCATAACTGCTACTAACTCATAATTCTCCTCCCCTGAACTCTCTGCGTTATATGTATGTGTGTTTCTATTTAGTCACTTGCCAGTCTCTTCTATGATCACTGTATTCCCATTAACCCAAAAGAACCCTGCAGCTCCAAGAGTTGGCATGCTCTTGTTTACCAGAAACACCCTAATAAATCCAGGATGAATTGCTTACATTATGGTATTATGTAAATACAGGCACTTCAGTCTACCTAGGAGAAGAGAAGCTATCTGTGATCTAGTTAATTTCAGAGTTTCATGCATGCCAGTGGCTTGCACATGCATTCCTCATGACTACAATATTCCTTGGCTTGAATCTCATTCCTCGTGAACTGTCTGTAACATATATTCCTCCCATAATCTATAAGCATGATGTATATTAGAAAAAAGGTCCATTCAAGTACCCATTGCCCATTGTTGGTCATCACACCTCTGTTTCTTGTGTATTCCAGTGGAGTGCTCTTCCATAGAAGATGAGCCGCTGGCCCTTGGGTGCACGCCTGTTGAAGCTCCCCACCGTCACTACACGAGGATTCCCATCAGGCTGAAGATGCCAGTTCACAATGTCGTACACTGTGGGGGGGTCACCATGTTGGTCAAAGTACATCTCTCCATCCAATTGGCTCTTGAGGTGCACCCTTTTCAAGTAGTGTAGGAGCTGGAGGGTGAGGGATGGAGGAGAAAGGAAAGGAGAAATGTTAGGAGATACTAATGACGTCAAGTTGTGCGGGACTGTTTTACTTTGCTGGGTGGGCAAAATTACATCATCTCACATCTTTCATTACTGTATACCATTTATTCGACTTAAGTTTATTCTCCGAAGCTCCATTTTTACTCAGCTCCATTTTTACTCTGCCTTACTTCACTTCACAATAATAGTTCTCCGCTCGTTTTCTTTCCCAATGTTGTTTTTTTACAAAACCCTTTTCACTTTCGTTCATTTTTGCATCAATTTTCATCGTCAATTACAAAGTGGCAAATTCTTCTGCAATTTTGTATTTAATGATATCTCTCTTGTGTGGTATAGTAAATGTATCCGTGGCAACAACACACTAAGAATTGGGCTTTTCTACTTGATTCCCATGCATGACTGTCATCATCTGTGCATGTTATTTATTAATCTCTCTATCCTACACTTATCTAATTCATTAAGTTGATCTGTTCCTAAATAGTTTACTCATACAATACTCTCTCACTTGTTCTGACAGGTCTGTCTCATCAGTTAGTCCATCTATGTCCGTTCATATTCTCTATAAAAATGCCCAACCCACCATCTGCCTCTCCATTGTACTGTCCACTGATCAATAACACGGTTCACCAATTGAATCCACCTCTCACCTGCCTATCAAACATCCCATTAATCAATCAATCAATCAGGGTATTGTAAAGCGTGCTACTCACCTGTTAGGGTCTCAAGACACTTGGGGGGCAGGGGGTGCAGCTCCGTTGGGGGTCATTCGAAGAGCCAGGTCTAGAGGTCATTCCTGAATGGTCCAGTATCGGGCTTCACCGGATTCACCAGAGGTGGAGAGGGAAGTTGTTCCCTGTCTTGGCTGCAAGGTAGGAGAAGGACCTTCCACCCGCTTTGTTCCTGTAGAAGTGTGGGACGGTGGCTAGTGAGAGGTCGGCTGATCATAGGTTTCACTTGGGTGCGTGGAAAGAGAGGCAGTTGTTGGAGTATTGAGGTCCGATGTTGTGGATGACCTTGTATGGGTGAGCAGCTTGAAAGTTATCCTTCTTTTGACTGGAAGCCAGTGGAGGTCGCGGAGATGTTGAGTGATATGGCTGTGTCTTGGGATGTCAGGGATTAGTCTGGCTGCGGTGTTCTGGAAGATCTGGAGTTTGAGAGGAGTTTCTTGCTGATTCCGGTATAGAGGGTGTTGCCGTAGTCTAATCTGCTGGTGATGAGGACGTAAGTGACCATTTTCCTGGAGTCAGTGGGTATTCATGAAGTGTGCTGGCTGGGTGTTGACAGCATTCTCGATGACCTTGGCTGCAACAGGAAGCAGCAAGATAGGCCTGATATTCTTGAGGTCCAACGGGTCTGAGGAGGATTTCTTCAGGAGTGGGTTGACTTCAGCAAGCTTCCAGTCATTGGGGAAAGTGGCGGTCTCGAGGGAGCAATTGATTGTCCAATGTAGCTCTGGTGCAATGGCTGTAGCGACCCTGTGGGAGATGTGAGGCAGGCAGGGGTCTAAAGGTGCTCCAGAGTGGATGCTCTTCATGGTCTTTATGGTGTTTTCTGTTATGAGTGGAGTCTACGTAAGTAGGGTCTCTTGGGTGGCGTCGCTGGATGCGTGGGTTGGGGTGGTGCAGAGGTCCTGGTCGTCAAAGTTAACGCAGAGCATCCTGATCTTGAGGTGAAAGAAGAATCTGAGTCTGTTGCAGAGGTCTTGGGAGGGAGGGACGTCTGTTGTTTCGCTGTTGGGTTTGGCAAATTCCTGTTTGATGGTGAAGAGTTCCTTGGTGTTGTGGGTGTGGAGAGGATTCTATCTTGGAGGAAGTTTTTTTTGTGGTTTTGATGAGTTGGTGGTTTGCCGTGGTGGTGGTTTTGTAGGCGGTGCGTGTTTACAGAGTTTTGCTGTTTCTCCATGTCTTTTCCAGCCAGCAGCAGGAGCGCTTGGATTCTTGGAGAGCCATGGTGAACCAGTTTGCTTTCTTGTTGTGTCGTCTTATGGTTTTCTGGAGGGAGGCAAGTGTGTTGGTACAGTTGGCGATCCATCGGTGGAGGCTGCTTGTCATGGTGTTGACATCTGTCGTAGTGGGGGGATGAGGTGCAGGTGAGGATGGAAGTGAGGTCTTTCTCTGAGACTGTGTTGCAGAGTCTGCAAGGGGGCGGCACACATGCTTGTGAGCGGTGGGTTTTCTAAAAGAGAAATGGATGCAGTGGTGGTCTGTCCTGTTCTGTGGTATGGCTGAAGGAGATGCTGTTTCCTCCTGGGAAGACGGGGTCAAGTGTGTGTCCAGCTGTGTGGGTGGGGGTGGAGACAAGTTGCCTCAGTCCTTTATTTGTGAGGTTCTCTAGGAGGGTGGTGGTGTTAGGGACATCGTGGTTGTCCAGGTGGACGTTGAGGTCTCCGAGTAGTATGTATGGTGGCGAGGGCATGGGGAGTAATTAGGTCTGCAATGGTATTGGGGAATGGGGCGGGAGGGCTGGGCGGTCTGTAGATGAGGGTTTCGCTGAGCGTCGTTTAGGGGTTGGTCTGGATCTGAAAGTGGATGTGTTCCATGGAGGGCAAGACGTCGTATGAGTCGGTGGTTGCTGTGTGGAGGGAGCTTTTGTGGTTGTGGCAAGGCTTCCTCCTGGGTGGGTGGGGAAGTCTTTCCTCAGGATCTTGGGTCCGCTTGGAATGGTGGTTGCGATGTTGGGTCCAGAGCTGGCGTTAGTCCAGGTCTCTGTGAGAAAGGCGGCGTTGGGCGTGTATATGTTGAAGAGGTCCCAGATATTTGCGGCGTGTCGGTGTAGGGATTGTACGTGTGAGGAGGATAAATTTCAGTGGTTTGTGTACGCTGGCATCCGGTGGGCTGGGGGCTACTGCAGGGGTCCAGAGGCAGGTGAAGGTGCGGCAGCAGTGTCAGGAGCAGATCGTGCCTTGGGTGTTGTTCGGCATCAAGAGCTGGCAGTTGTTGTTGGGTTCGGGGTTGGAAGTGTGGAGAGGGTTGGGGTGGTAGCGGGGGGGTTGGAGGACCAGGGTCCCTGGCACTAGTCACGGTCGGGTGACAGATGGGTACTGATGGGCTTGTCTTTGGCGTGCTGGCACTGAGTAGGGGTTGGGTGATCAGCTGGGAGGCAGGAGCGACACGTTGGGGGGAGGGGCCGCGGGGGCAGTGAGGAGCAGGGGAAGAAGGAAGAGGGAGCGAGTATGGCAAAAGAGGAAAAGAGGCAAACAGAGAAAAAGATAGCAAACCTACTTTCTCAGATAACTGGCCCTACTTCTCGATACCTGCCTGTAGTAAGGGATTTGCTAGGTTATCTTGAAGACACGGAGGAGTCCCTGGGGAGTTCCAGATTGAAGCCTTAGCACTGTAGTATTAAATTCCCAGTACTTTTTTTAACTTGTATCCAGATTTTACAGGCTGAAGTAAGTATTTTAAACTTGACTTTTTTTAAAAAATGCTTGGGATGACCAAATTTGTATAAAAAGAAGTTTCCTTCTTCTGCTAAATTTTTCGTTTGGGCCCTTAAGTATTCTGGAGTGTCATTAAAGTCCATTAATAGTTTCCTTATGTTCTTTAAAAGCCCAATAATACAGTTGAAAGTCTGGGAATGCAATGCCTCCATCCATTTTTATCTTTCTGAGCTTTTTCCATGCAATTCTTACGCTCCTGCAGTTCCAAATAAAACGGCTCAACTCACTCTTTAGTTTCCTAAACCATTCTGGCCTAAAGTGCAATGGGAGGGAATTAAAGAGGAAAGTGAATTTCGGTAGGATCACCATTTTTACAAGATTAGTCCTTCCCAGAATAGATATAGGAAGAGCGGCCTAACGGTGCAAGAGGTTTTTAGTTTCTTTCAACCGCATAACAAAATTAATGTTTGCCATCTCGTCCAGGTTTTTAACCACCCGAATTCCTAGGTATCTAATTTCTTTCCTTCCTGGGGGGGTGCCCAATGGTTCATTCCAGGACATAAGTTCAGTTTTATCTTCATTCACAAGATAGCCTGAAATCTTTCCAAAGTCAGTTGCTAACTCTATTATTACTGGCAATGAAATAAGAATGTCCCTAGTATAAATGATTAAGTTGTCAGCATATGATGCTTCTTTCCTTATCCATTCAAGGTTATTGAAAAGGGAGAATTCTCTGTTCTGTTCTTAATCTTCGAGCCAGAGGGTCTATGTATGAATTAAAGAGCAGGGGGGATAACGGACATCCCTGTCTTGTACCTCTAGTTATTACAAAGGATGGATTTAGTGAGCCATTAACCAATATCCTAGCTCCTGGAGCTAGGATGTTTTTCACTGCCCTAAGGAAGTTCCCCGTTAATCCATTTCCCTCCATAACCTGGTATAAATAGGGCCAGCTGACTCTGTCGAATGCCTTGGCTGCATCGACCGTTATTATGGTTAGAGGGATTCCTGATACCAAGGCTACATCAATTGCACCTACTAGGTCATGAGTAAGTTCTGCCAGCTGTCTTCCCCTCATGAAACCCTTCTGGTTTTTATGTATTACATCTCCTAAAACCCTATCCAACCTTTTGGCAACCACTTGTGTGAACAGTTTATAATCTGAGTTTAGCAAGGATATTGGTCTATATGCCTCACATTTAGTCAAGTCTTTATTGGATTTAGGTATTAATGTTATTATCGCCTCATTCCATGATGGCAGCAGGGAGATGTTCCATGTAAATCCCATTTACCAGCTTTAATAGGTAGGGTACGTGTTCCATCCTTAATATCTTATAAATTTCATTTGGCAAACCATCTGAACCAGGGGCATTCCCATTCTGAGAGTTATTTATGATTTTATCTATTTCCTCCTTCATACTCTCCTGATTTATGATGCTGATTTGGTCTACACTCAAACTAGGAGGATTGTCTAGTTGCAACCATTCCTTAATCTCATTCTGTGTTGCCACTGTGTCCTCTGTATACACTTCTTGAAAAAAAACTAAAAAAGCCTCCCCAATAGTTTGATCCTCCATACATCTCTCTTTAGTCACATTATTTACTACCTGTTTAATTTTGTTTACTATGTTGTCCTGCCTCACCTGCCAGGCTAGCAACTTCCCACTCCCCTCCCCGTATTCATAGTGGGCCAACTTGCTAGCCTTCCACCTTCTATGCACTATTCCTTCCAGGTATTCTCCTAGGAAGTCCTTAGCATCCCTCAGCTTATTTTGCAACTCCAAAACATTGGCAGGGTTTGTAGTACCAGCTAACCCCTCTTGGATTTCCTTGATGTTAGTTTCAATGTTTGAGGGTTTGTCCCTAGCTAATTTTCTAAGTACAATCACGGAATCCAGAATATCCAGATTCAAATACTACCAATTAGTGAGGTGGTCTCGAGCACAGTCAAATTGGGGGCAGAAGCTGGAAATTGAGGATGCGCTACAAAGTACCCAGACTTATAAGAAATAGGTTGCCAGATGGTATTGGGTTTTGGTACGGGGAGAGGACGTTTCCCGGGCTTCACCGGAGGAGATCTGGAAGCTGGACATGCCGGGCTGCGATGTAACCCATCTGTGGCAAGTATCTGCATCTATGCTTTGGTCCTCAGTGAAGTCGGCTCCACTTAGGAGAAATCACTTTTTTACCTTATACAGGGCTTACTGGTACCCAAAGAAGATAGCAAAGATGGGGACGGTAAGAAGAGGCAGTGCCCAAAGTGTGCCATGGAGAATGAAGATGATGTCCATCTCTTCTGGCGGTGTCCGGCAATCCAGCTGTTCTGGCAAGAAGTAGAGTCAGTACTAACTACAATCATGGGCATAAACATCCCGGTAAGCCTCTCTTTAGTAATTTTTGGAATTTTGCATGGAGAAGAGGTATGTTTGGGGAAGAGTGGAGCCCAATTAATGTTTATCTTGATGGTTTTAGCAAGGAGAGAAATCTGTTTAAAATGGATTTCAGAAACACAACCAAAGTGTGAGAGATGGAGGGCTTTGGTTGGTCACATAGCTAGACTTAACTGTCAAACCGGGTCTAGTAAAAGGGAAAAATTTGGGCACCCTTTTTTTCACTTTAAAATGTTTGATTGAAAACATTGTGTGGTGGGAGTAAGAGTAAATGTTTATTGTGATATAGGAAAAAGTCCAAGGATTAAGACAACTTTTCTACTGGTTGCTAAGGATAGTGGTGTTTGCCACAGTTTCCTCATCAAATACTGGTTTGAAAAGGAAAAGGTTGGTAAAAGATATGATCCTTACCTTTTCCTCAAGTCTGTATATGAGAGAAAAAGAGGTAAAAGGAAAATGCAAACAGAGCAAACAGAGAAAAAGGGGCAAAAGGAAAAGAAACAAACAGAGAAAAATGGGCAAAGAGAAAAAGAGGCAGGAGGAAAAGAGGATACGAAGCAAACAGAGAAAAAGGGGCAAAAGGAAAAAAAAAGAGGGAAAGAGGGCACAGAACAGAGTTGAATAGTAGAATAGCAGGATGCTCTTCCACTAGACCACCATGGACGAGGCGCAGGCTGGAAGGCTTCAAACACCTACCAGAGAGGAGCCCAGGCTGAATCTTAAGGGGAGACCCTCAATGGGGGAGCTGCACAGGTGAAGAACAGTGACTCTGACTAGGAGGTCAGAGGCCTTACTCTTCTTGTCGCGCAGCGGGCGCCATTAAGCAGTGGTTGAGGGAGGGTGATCAGCTGTAAGGCAGGGGCAGGAGCGACACGCTGGGGGAGAGGGTAGCAGCAGTGGGAAGCACGGGAAGAGGGAGTGAGAATTCGAAAAGAGCTAAACAGAGAAAATGGGGCAAAAGAGAAAAATAGGGAAAAGGAAAAGGCAAACAGAGCAACCAGAGAAAAAGGGGCAGACGGAAAAGAGACAAACATAGGAAAAGGAGCCAAGAGAAAAAGAGGCAGGAGAAAAAAGAGGCAAACACAGAAAAAGGGGCAACAAGAGAAATAAAGAGGCAAAGAGAGCCCAGAACAGAGAGGAATAGCAGAAGTGCATGATCTCTTCCAATAGACCAACAGCGATGAGGGGCAGGCAGGAGCCGGTGGGTGGAGGAGGTCCTTGGACACCTACCAGAGAGGAGCTTGGGCTGGAGCTTAAGGGCAGACCCTTAACTGTGGCGCTGCACACGAGGGGAGAGTAGTGAATCTGACCAGTAGGTCTTGCTCTTCTTGCCGCACAGCTGCTGCCATTACGTAGGGATCAGGGAAGGGCGATCAGCCAGGAGGCGGGAGCAGGAGCGACACGCTGGGGGGAGGGGCTATGGGGGCAGATGCGGCAGGTAGCACGGAAAGAAGGAAGAGGGAGTGAGGATGACAAAAGAGGAAAAGAGGCAAACAGAGAAAAAGGAGCAAAGAGAAAAAGAGTCAAAAGGAAAAGGCAAACAGAGAAAAAGTGGCAGGAGGAAAAGAGGTAAACAGAAAAAGAGGCAAAAAGAGAAATAAAGAGGCAAAGAGGGCACAGAACAGAGTGGAATAGCAGAAGAGCAGAAGAGCAGGATGCTCTTCCACTAAGCCACCAGGGATGAGGCGCAGGCAGGAGCTTGTGGGTGGAGGAGGGCCTTGAACACCTACCCGAGAGAAGATCGGGCTGGAGCTTAAGAGCAGTTCCTTAACGGTGGAGCTGTGCGGGTGGAGAGCACTGACTCTGACCAGGTGGTCAGAGGTCTTGCTCTTCTTCCCATCAATATTTCACCTTTCTATGTCACTTGCCAAACATTTATCTTAATCTGTACCATAATCGTGAAACAGCGATTACAACGCTGTCTCCACAACGCGGTACCATTACAATGCGGTTGTTACAACGACCATGTTGTTACCACGCATACAATTACATCGCAATCATTCCTACGACTTGCTGTAGGGGGCGCATGGTGTTGAATTTAGAATCCAACACCTTCCCTGCTGTTGCACAAACTGGAGTAGGAATAGTAAATAATACTATTCTTAAGTCCAGTGCGCCTCCTACAGCAAGTCGTAGTAATGACTTGCGATGTAATTGTATGTGTGGTAATAATGTAGTCGCTGTAACGACCATGTAATAATGGTAAACAATGTTTTTGCATCCGTAGTAACAGTATATATTAACTATAATCCAATGAACACCGAGCTGTCACGCAGTCAAACTACCCAGTTTCAATTTTCACTTACCTATCTCAGTGCCCAGACCAGGTTAAAAGAAAATATCTCATTCTGTGAACCTCCTTTATGCCATCATACAGCACAGCCGATCAATATGTCCCTTTGTTTATACATCCATCACTTAGTTTAGTGTCTACAAATATATTTTGATGTTCACCCATGATATTTCTTCCCATACAGCCATCCGTTTCTGCACATTTCACTCCATTCATTCATCTGTCTGTCCATTCATTGTCCAACTGAGTTTTTACACCTCTAGACACTGAGCTTGACTCTGGTAATTATCCTATTACACGCCAACTTGCCTATCTCATAGCGCCATTGTCCATACCTCTGTCCATGTGCTACATTAGTTCCAACTTACCTACCCATCTCTTCCTACCATCTCAAGTTTAGCTTCCCGAACTTTCACCTAACCATCCAATACCTATAATGCCATTTGTAGAACTCATATTTTTGTCTAACATTTTATCTATTTCTTCACCTTTTAGCCACAATTTCCAATGAAACAGCTACCCACTTGTATCATTGACCACTGTCCATTCAACTTCCAACCTGAAAATCCCACTGCCCACCAATATTTCCCAAAATTGCAATGGGAACTTTCCTCCCTTTTTGAGCCAATTGGCTTATTTTTGGCATTTATTTGGGATGTTAATTCTCTATTTGCAATGGAAAGGTAAAGCAACACGGACATTTGTAACGATTTGTTCTTGAATCCCAATGACACAACTTCATGAGCTCCACAGCATCAAGGGTGTGTCCTTCACTGTATCGGCTCAGCCAATCATACTAGTGACCATTGTTCCCTGTAGCATGCGCGCTTGCGTGGGCGCACACAAAACCTGTTCCTAGCGCGCACATACTCTCCCAAAGCGCGCACTTCACTGCTGCATGCAAGAGACCGTTCGACAGTCACTAAAACTTTGATCGGCACTGAATAATTATCATTTAATTATGGAATGCGAGGAGCAGTGGCAGACAGTTTACAAGGCATGTACTCTGAACGGGTTTTAGCACAATGTGTCACAGAGTTTAGAGCAGGCAGCTGTTACACATGTTACTTGCTCTATTAGTGTCGGGGCATGGGGCATGCAAGGATTTCGCAGCAGTAGTGGTGTCCAGGAGCCCGATCCAGAAATGTATTGATTGTTTGCAGTGGCACTGATAATAAAATTGCCTAAGTTTGAAGGCGTGCGTTATGTAAAACAGCACAAAATAAACTGGATTCTTCCCATCACCAAAATCGAATCACAACCTTTAGGAATTAAGCACAAAGCATTCAAAGAGCAAAGTCAGTTGTCATGTATGCAGTACATGTGGACTAGATTCTTCATAAAGATGGCACAACTTTAGAGGCTATTAAGAAAAACATATGCTTTTTGTTGATTGCACCTCCTGAACTTAAGTATTTGAGCTGCTCTTATATGTGATCACGCGGTGCAATTTAGACACTCCATAAAAAGGCATTGTTTTTTGTCAGAACTGACATCCAATGCCTAGGCTGGTCTGTATTAATGCAATTATCCTAAACTGTCTACTTTCCATTAGGCCTGCCCACGGGAGTAAATACATGAGTTCGTTTTTAATAAGTTCAACACTAAATCATGTCTATGTGATGCAGCAGACTGAGTTGAAAATTACATAATTACCATTGCAGTTTTTGAAGTTTGAAGCTAGCATCCCAATTACTTTATATCCATTTTTAGCAACCAACCCCAATGAGGTGGTGTGTACTGGACCACGACAAATTCATCCAAGTGTGGATAAAATGACTATCTAAACTAAAACTATCTACACAATGCATAGCCGATCTTTTTGTAGGATTTCACCACACAATCAAGTCACAAGGAAAGGCGTCTTATGGCCCCCATTAGATGGAGCTGTATGTGTGACACGCACCTGTTTTACCTGTTGTTATAAAGAAAAGTTTGGAGTGGCGATTGGCACAGATTTATATAGTGAGCACTGCACTTGCGTGCATGATCAGTTCCTTGGTGCACATAGACTGCGCTGCAGTGCACAGACATCTTACACTGGCACACAGAGAGGAAAAAAATTAGAGGGAACATTGCTAGTGACAAGTTTTGTTTTGCTCTGTTACTGCTTACATTTAACCCCGGGCGGAGACCTCCACTCCGTCCGCAGAGTTTGAGGAGATTTGCCTTCTCCGCATTCCGCGGAGAACGCAAATCTCCGCACACTCCGCAGCGGAGCGGAGTTGGCCAGCCCCACCTCCACCCCCCATTATAAAATTTAATTAAACATTATCAAAAAATGAATTTAAATCCACTTACCTGGCATGCGGCATCCCCGGGCTGCCCTCCTCCTCTTCTTTGCCCTTTCGGTAATCCTTGAGAAAACTGCGCATGCACGGGCGCGCGTGCATGTGCAGTTCTCACAAATATTAGCGAGGCGGCAAAGAAGAGGAGGAGGGCAGCCCGGGGACATCGCATGCCAGGTAAGTGGTTTTAAATTTATTTTTTAATAATGTTTAATTACTTTTTATAATGGGGGTGGAGGCGGATGGCGTAGCGGAGCGGAGTTCCACGGAGTTTGTTCCCAACTCCGTGGACCTCCGCGTAGCCCCGCTACGCACACTACACCCGGGGTACTTACATTGTGGACAGACTTGTGACCTCTTGGCCTGCACCACCGCCATGTTGTCTGATCAGAAGAAGACCATCTTATCTGCTAGATAGTCCGGCAAGATGTGGAGTGCGGAAACTATGGGGCACAGTTACAACACTGTAACATTTTCTGTAACCTTCCTTCTTCACCCCACGTTGGGCCATTTCTGTGCACACCACTCCTTCCCAAATATTATACCAAAGCCTTTTCTGTCAGAAGAATCTGTGAATAAGGACAGTTCTGTGCTTGATGCTCAAGGTGATCTCCAGATAAGGAGCTGTGAAATTGTTGTAGGAACTGGGCCCAGATTGGTAGGTCTTCCTTCAGTCCTTTGTCTTCACCTCACTAAATGGTGTTTCTGGGATGCCTTTGATATCACACGAGCCATCCTCCTAGTGTAAATCCTCCCAAATGGGCTGACTCTGGCTGTGAAGTTAAGTTTCCCAGTAGGCTTTAATGGCACCTAGCATAGCCTTTTCTTTCCCAAAAACAAGCTCACTATCAGCCAATCGAGCTTTGACACTTTCCTCGGGCAGCCTTGAAACGCCCTCAACTGTGTCTAATTTTATTCCTAAATAGGTCAGCCTTAAAGCCGGGCTGTCCATTTTTTTCCGGGGCAAGTGAGACCCCCAGCTTGTTGGCTAGCTTCTGGAGTGCATGTAGGACTAAATTGCAATCATGTGTGAAGGCCATGCCTATGAGCAGGAAATCATCTAGGTAGTGGGTTGAGCAACCCTTTAGGTGAGTCTTTTACACTAGCCATTCCAAGAACGTGCTGAAGGTTTCAAAGTAAGAACACTAAACAGAACAACAAATGGGCATGCATTTGTCGAAGTAGAATTTACCAGCCGACTGGAAGCCCAGAAGGTGAAAGATGTCTGAGTGGATGTAAAGTAGGTAAAAAGCAGACTCAATATCCGCCCTGGCCCCGTTTCTAGCCTGCCGCACCATGTCAACAGCCTCATCAAATGATTTGTATGTAGCAAAGCAAGTCTTGCTGTCTAGTCAATCGTTGACTGAATTGCCTTTGGTGTGGCACAAGTGGTGAATCAAGTTTAATTTGACCGGCTCCTTTTTTGGAACTACGCCTAATGGTGATACTACAAAATCTGTGAAAGGGGGTTGTGAAGGGACCCGCAACCCAATCCAGTCATAGGTTTTTGAGCAGCTACTCATTTACAACCTGGGTTTGTTCTATGGTAGATTTTGAGTTCATTGCGCACCTGCTGATACTGGGGACTGTATAGAGGATGGGGAAACCATTCAGGAAATCGTTTGCTAGCAGACCTCAATCTTTGGGGTTCTGATAATGACTCAAACAATGAAACAGGGCATGCAGCTTAATGGGAGATAGGCCTTTGGTCAATAGGGATGTGGGGGGATTGGTGTAAAAATGTTGTGCGGGTCTGTACAAACTGTGGGTGGGCTCGCTGTCATTCTATCAGTTGTTGGCTGGGTCTTGAGGGTTTTTAGGTGCTCCTCTGCCTCTGAGGCTGGGTGGGGGGCCACACTTTGGGCAGTTATGGCCAACTTTGCGTGATTTCTCCCATGAGCAAGAGCCCACATCGAAGAGCCTGCAAACGCCGGGAGAGGACCTTTTGAAACTAACTTTTTGCCCAGATGACCACCGTGGTGCTCGAAAGGGCTGCTTGAAGGTTTGCTCTGTTGACTGGGTAAAGGGTGTAAAGGGGCCCTAGTGTAGAAATTCCTCTGTAGGGGAATGAATTTCTCTATGTATGCCATCCATAATTGTACCTCCTTCTGGTCGCAGCCTAGGTCAGGGCCATGAATGACACCCAAGCCGTCGTTTGTGATGAGCCAAGTTGCAATTCGTCACCAATGTCGTCGGGGAAGAGAGGGGGGGTGATCTCTGACTGGCCAAGCCAGCTGCAGGACCAATACCTGTGACAGCGATCACCTGAAAAAAGGAAAAGTGGAGAAATCACCAGGCCCAATAAAAAGGCCCATGGAGAAATATCTATGTTGTTGTGAAACTTCAACTACTGCGAGCAAAAGGTCTGAGATCTGGTTAATCCTTTGTGCATGAAAATAAAGCCAAACAAAAGTTTCTTGACAAGTCCAGAGACTGAATTGTGGAGTATACTGCCATGTCTTGTAATAATAACCATGAGTGAACTGTCTACCATTAAATAACTATGCTGACCTAGTCACAGACATGCCCAATGCAACCACTGGTCCTCAGACTGCCCTCTAATTGGATGCCATACTTCTTTTCGCCCAAATGGAACTTGAAATCTTTGCAGTAAAGACCACTGAAAAGCTGATGTTGTGCCTAGAAAAGGAAAGAGGCCCACTACGCCCCCTACAATCTGTGAGCCAGGGTGGGGCATTAACCTTTAATACAATTCCCTCAAAGCAAAACTAAGCAACAACCATATCTAAATTATGATACAGCACATTAACCTCCCTTTATGTTGTGCCTTTGTATTACATCAAACACTTTAGTGATTATGGAGGGAACCTCTTGTAACCTTGTGCAGGTTCGAACTCCTAGCCTGCAGATTACACCAATATTGGAGTGAAATGTTAACCGGCTGAGCTATACCCTTGGCAGCAGAATCAAACCTTTACCTCCCAAATTAGGTGTCTAAACCTGTTACATTCTAGCACAGGTAGCTGTATCCGCATAAGACCCTTGGGGAAAGAGAACGAAGACAAAAAAGTCATTTTACAACTGAAAACATACAGTTCTGTTCACCTGTCCATCTGTCCTACTCAGTATCATGCTCAGGCCTTTGCAGACTCTTTACACAACAACAAATGGCTAGCAATTTTTTCCTGGAAAGGAGGAAAAACAACCTGTGAGGCAGGCCAGTCCCATTGCTCTCGCAATCCACCTATCCATCTCTAAAAAGTATGCTCAAGGCCACATTGAAGTCAACCATATGCGAGCCAGTGCCTCCCGTTAGCCTCATTGTATGGACGGGTGGCAGGTTCAGCTTCGCGTTGGGGCAGAACATGTTCCTTGCTGCTGCCTGAGTGATATACTAGACCTGGTACCAAGCAACATAAGCAAACACAAGAAGATGATGAATGGAGCGCTGAAACTTTTCAGACCCTAGCTTGAATCCAGTGGCAAAGTAAGCAAGAGACCCACATCTGGGCATACTCTGCCAACTTAGTGCAAACAAAGCAAACACACGGAGAAGATGGACAGAGCACTGAAACTTTTCAGACACTCATCCCCAGTCACAGATCTGGGTTAAATCCATCATCATTCTTTAGCTCACTTCTCCACCCCAGTTCAGACACAGTCATATGCAAATCAGTCTTGACCCTGTTTCTCTTGGGAATAGTCTGGCCTGAACTGCCAAGCCAGGTCTTCCCTGGACTGGAAACAAGCATCCTGGGATCGGTTTCGGGTTAACACCCCTAATCAGTCAGACTAGCTTGAACTCAGTCGCAAAGTGAGCAAGGGATTCATGTCTTTTGGAATGGAGGAGTCCAACTAAATATTACAGTGTGCATATGACTTGAATACACACCATATATGTCTGAGGGTGTTGTTGTTCCCTCGTGTGTACATCGATATTGGACAACATTCCGTATGTACTGCTAGGGACTGTTGAAAATTGCAGCCATATATATTTCAAAACTTGTGTATGGAAGAGAAAAGCGTTATGTATATTATATATGTTGTGATGTTTCGTTGATGTATCTAAATGTTTGTTTACCCAATAGAAAATATTGGAGACCTGGAATTGGTGTCTGCTTATGAGTTTGTAGTTAAACCAATACAGGGGGGTGGGATAATGATAACTAGCAATGGAGATTATCGAATGTTTTCTCTATGAGAATAGTTTTTTTAACAAGCTCCCACACATTACTTGGTTTATACAGCCTAGAGAGTAGCATGAGCTCTCTGAGATTGGTTATTGATAAGAGGGGAGCATGCAGCTCCTAGCCATCAACCGCAGCATGTGAACCACCCAGGAAAATTCATTCTGATGACTCCTAGCAAACATCTTGTCATGGAACTTTGGGCACATGGATACCCACTGAGAGATGCTGGAGGAGTTTTCAATATAACTAAGGATTAAAAAGGTATAAAAGTAAGCCCTAAACATGGGTTGAGGTGATGAAGGCTGGCTCCAGATTACTGAATTGAGAATATAAGATGCCACTCTATTCCTTATCATAGATAGTATCATGATAATCTTTAATATATGAATTTCGTATTGACTATTGCTTCTAATTTTCAATGTTTGAGTTTCTTAAGGTATTCTACACCAGGGAAGTTTCATCTTGAGAAGATTAGGCATTGGTCTCATACATACTGAGACTGAGTCACTAGGAATCTGATCTCCACATGCTTAGTACATACGTTACACCTGAAGATGCATGTAGAATAGATTTGACAAGATACCAGTCATATTGTTATTTGTGCCAAGTATGGGAAGCAGCCAAAGGAACAAAATAGCCAATCAGCCTTCTTACAGAGCAGATTTCCATATTCAGAATATGTACTCTCTACAAAATATTTAGGGCCAAATGCAAATTATAAATAATATTACACTGGACAGATTTCTTTAAGTAATACGTTTCTCTGGTAGGCATGAGAGGAATCAAGTATGATATGGAAGAGGTGCATCAAAAAACGAAGATCTCCACCCCCAGAGCAACAAAATCTGAGTATTGCTGTTTTATGTGTATTGTTTTTGGAGAGCTTTTATAGCCTTGACACAGTCACTGAGAAGCTTTCATTGTGAGGATTATTCCTATTTGATGTAATTTAATGATCCTTTTTTTTAAAGCAACCATCTTGCTGTATCTCCAATAGTTTGTTTGTCATGCAGTAAATCCACATTCTTGTCACCACGAACCCTCAGGCTAACCATTTATTGTCTTGTTCATTCAGTGATTCTTCCCTACACTCCCCAATCCTAATGGTTCATTCATACATCTACAATGTCATTCATCCGTGTGTCTTTTCAGCTCATTACTTTTGTTTTAGTCAGAATTCTTGATCATTGTCCCACCACTAACTTAATTCTTACCAATTTAGCTTCCCATACATTTATTCTCCCATACAAACCTTTCTATAAGCACTGATTCTCACTGCATGATCTCTTTTACTTTCAGCTTCCATTGTTAAGTTTCTTCCAACCAGCGGTAAGTCTGTTGAGACCTGTCTCTCTTCCATTGCTCCCGTATCCACTTGTTAATCTGTACTTGGGTTTGATGGTTCTAATTTTTTTTTTAACGTTGGTTATTTTTTATTTGTGTCTAATTTCTGTATGATAATTTAAAAAAACATGACAAAGGATGTAATCTCTCTGTATTTGTCAGAGCACGTACATTCTTTACCCTTGTATATTATATGCAAAACCAATTCTAGGAACATTTATAAGAGTTTACTTGGCATATTCATAGGCATGTATGAATTCACAATATTTTTTAATCATTTCCATAAATATGTTGAGGTTGATCTAAAATGATTAGAATACATGTTTTTGTCTAGGGACAGATTTTGAGAACAACCTCTATTAAAAACACTAAGTGAGCTACTTAATTGCTGTCATCTAGTGACCACACACCCAATGTGAACTTCAATGTCAACAAGTTAGATTACAAATTCTACAAGAGATAGTATTGATGATGTTGAGAGCGTTGGACATGGCTAGGCCAGAGTATTTGTTTGACCTGTAAAAGTTCATTCTAGCTGCTAATCCCAAAAGGACCGAAACTTTCACTGACCAGGATTTCACATTCAACCTTTTGATGTTCATACCTATTAAATAGCTGTCACCTTAGGTTGCCTGTATAATAACCACTGCCTACATTCCAAGGTAAGAATACTTTATTAACATCTAGCTTTTCCTTAGATTGTTTTGGTCCCAATTCCTGTAAAGAGCATTGATGTTCCTGTTGTAAATTCTATGGCTAGGCAGATGTTTTATTTTTATCATCATGTACTGAATTGCCAATTAGTTAGTAAGGTTAAAATATGAAGATTTGCCATTAAAATTAATAGGGTATACCCACTAGATTTGGATTTTTATAGCAGATCAGCTTTTTTGGACAGATTGATGATAGGTGTATTAATTTACTTTGTAAGCATCAATTCTTTTTAAGAAGTAGATTCCATGGGCCATTTTCTAGGGTGACTGTGGGGTTAGTCACAATTTTCCACAAAGTACATTTTGGGACAAAAATGACTAATCTTGCTTTTTGGTGAATGTAATTAACTCAGCTCTATTTGGGAACAAATGTGTTGGATAATTCATAATGTGGAGGGTGAATTTGGGGTCAAGCTCACTTGTACTGCTTGTCAATAAATTTGTTTGTCAAACTCAAATGAATTTGGAGATGATACATTATTGCAAGAAGGTCAGATAGCTGCTTCATAGAACAGATATTTCATAAACAAATATTCTTGCTTTCAAAATCCTTCCTACTACTCCAATGATAGCTGTACGTTTTCTTTTCTTATTTGATCCTACCCCACTCCACCCAAGACAACTCTTCTTACCTGCCATGGGCTAAAATTCCACAGACTGGCACATGTGTTGTTGTAAAAAGGACCTTTTCCTGACATGCATGCTTGCATATCGTCGAGAGCTTTTGCCACTATGTAAACTGCATTGTAAATATTATAGGTCAGTCTAAAATCTGGATTAGCAATATCTGGATTTTCATTAGTCTCTAGTTTCTCTGTGCCTGAACACACTTTTTTCATTTCGTGACTTTGGGGTGTGGTGTTGTTCTCCAAACTTGGCCACTGGCATCCAAATGCTGCCTCCCAAAAAGGTTTCATGAGGATGTCACTGGGGGAAGTAGATGGATGTAGGTGATGAAGGAAGTCTTTAAACCCTGGCATCTCCTCCTCATGTATGGCAAGTCCTATGGTGCCATTCATCACTGCTCCATAGCCCTTGTTGGCAATGGTGGGTGAGGCTGCCCAACTCTCTGTTGCAATCCATACTATTCCAGATACATTTTCTCTAGAAAGCTCATCCATCACTGGGATCATATAAGTTGCAGTAGTGTAAGCAATGACAACTCTGGCTGAGGACTTCTTCAGCACCTCAATGATGCTTTTAGTCTTTGAAGCTGTGATGACAACAGGGATGACCTCATGAAAGGCAATGCAGACTCCTGCCATCAGAAGTTCTTCTTTCAATAAATTGCCACCAAATTCTCCATAGTCATTATCATTGGTGAGGAGCCCCACCCAGGTCCAACCAAAGTGCACCACAAGTTCTGCAAGACCAAGGATCAGGTGGATGTCATTTGGGATGGTTCGGAGGAAGGAAGGAAACTGGACCTTGTCACTGAGCAGGGGGCTAGTTGCAAAATAGCTTATCTAAAAAAGACAACAAAAGCAGTTAAGACTGTTGCTTGGAGAACGAGGAGAAGACAATTCATTGCAATCTGAGTTTAGTAAAACTGGAGGTGAGTAAAAGTGCATTTTCACAATATTGGGCAAAGATGATGTCATTTACAGATAATAAGTCTCTGAACGTGCCTCGCTTCGCTGGTGATCTCCTCAAATGTTTTTTAGAAACATTTTCATTTGTCACATTTTTTAAAAACTTGCAACACATTTTTGAAGTTTACAAGCTTTAGTAAGTTGAATACAGTTTCTCCCAAACATGAACAGTATAGCTCCATAAATACAGATGCCAAATGTCTGGCTAAAGGTAAGTTACTTCAAACTGAGGTACACTGAAATCTGAAGATACTATCGAATCTATACCCTTGGTTGTGCCTCTTTTTGAACTTCAAATAACTTTTATGTCTGTCTATCAGCCTCATGAGATTTTTCTCTTTTTCATTAGTCATGTCCTGCCACTCTAGACTACACAGACACAGTCATGTGGTTGAATATGTGCAGCTTCTGCTAACACAGAAGCCAACAAGATATTGATGCATATTAATGCAATGTTCCTCGATGATATCAGGTAGGGGTCTCCAGCATTGGCTACTGTAAACAAAGGGTCCCTCTTTTAAGTGTATGCCTGCCATTTTACTGTCTCAGTACGCATTTCTTCAGGGAAACTGCCGTCTGGGTGCGAGTACAGTGGTTATGGATACTCACCTGGTGTCTTTTCTGTTTCTACACAGACATTTATCTGGATGAGAATTGGTGGAATTTCTGTGCAGAAATCACCCCAGATCACGTCTCCACATGCAAGAACTTGGCCGGTATATCTGGTCTGTGCATTTAGTCCATACGCTGGGCCGAGAAACTTGGAATAGGATGATGGCCAGGAGTAATTATCGGCCAGAGTGGTTGACTTTGGCCCCAGTAATTCTGGCCCATTGCCTGTGCTATCAGTAATATACCCCTTCACATGCTCTTCCTATCACTGGATTAGACTTAAATGTTGTGTGATGTCCTGCACTTTAAAATAAACTGGAACATAGGATGTATTATTTATTTTCATGTGATGTCATCAGGTACCGAAGGTGGCTATGGCTTTACTTTTCCTGTCAATGTAGGAACAGCAGCCCCGAGCAACTGAGAATACACACACAATACATGATTACTCTATGCATTGGCCAACAGACGAAGACTTATAATTGAAATGTTTTTTATAACTTAATCATTATCTTTCTAAAAATTCTGACATGCAGAATACAATGAATGAATAAATCACAACAAAACAATAGAATGTAAAGACAACAAACAATTATCCACACAGTCACACAATCATACTATAATACATCATCAAAGTGCAATGATTGTAATTGTCCAAAATTGATTTAGGCTCTGTTTAACATCATGATTAGCAATGGCTGCCATTCAGTTTGGTGAACCAATTATGCAACGGACACACAACATGACATCTGAATTCTAAATAAACTTTTAGCAGAAGCTTCCTCCTTTGCAATGGAGTGATTCATCTGTGCTCTGTTATATTTACAATACCGGGGTGGCGGGCCTCTATTCATTACAAGCATCTATGCAAACCTTGGCAAATCAATTCTGGGCAAAGACTAATCTCCTGAAATTCTCTACATCTCCATCTATAGAATAAAGTGGCCAGCCTCATTTATTCCACCATGGAAATACCTGAGTTTTTAGTAACCCTGAGCTTTTCCAGTCATATGTTGGATATCCTACAGTCCTACTTGTGGTTTTCCTGATGAAGGCACTTTGTGCCGAAACACTCGTAGATCCCTTGAAGACTCATCAATAATTTAAGCCATGTTCTCTGTTTTATAATGATCATGTTTTGTGAATTCAAGAGATTCATTGATAATCGTGGAGCGGCTCAATTCTCATACCAATACACAAGGAGGGGGACAAGACCGACCCTGGAAACCAATGTCTATTAGCGTTAATCGATGATGAAGCAAAATACTTTGCAGGAGTTCTATTGAAGGAACTATAACATTGGCCTGAGGCACATTCCATCCTTCCTGTGCATCAAACCAGCTTCACTAAACAAGCAGGGACCATAGACAACATTATGGTGCTTTCGATGTTTACCAATGTTGCTAAAATGAATAAATACCCTTTCCATCTGATTTTATTGATTTTAAAGCTGCCTTCAACACTGTGTATCGGAGAAGGCTATGGAGGAAGCTGGCAAATCTACACATTCCACATGGTCTATTAGGAGCCATGGAAACACTACATACAGATGCACGGGTCAGGATCAAGGTAGGGCACAACTCCCACTTATCTAGAAAAATCAAAAACACACAAGGCTTATAGCATGGATGTGTTTTTGCCACAAACTTGTTTAATCTATTCTTGCATGACCTCATGCCCTCATCAAACGAGGTGAACTCTCACCTACCCAAATTGGGGGGTTTCATCCTGTCAAACCAACTTTACGCAGATGATGTAATCCTCACAAGGAGAACTAAGGTCGAACTACAGCGTTTGTTGAACAAAACCCTTGCCTATTCAGGAATCAATGGCCTGACCGTTAACAGAAACAAACCTAAAACACTAACACTGCATGTCAAAACTGCACGGAAGCACACCGGGTGCCTGGGGAATGAAAGAATTGAAATGGTAAAAAGCTTCAAGTACCTCAGAGTTTTCTTTAATGGGAATGGAAGTTTTAATGACCAACTGGAGGAAATCAGGAAGAAGGGCAATGCCTTAGCCTTCGATCTAAGGTCTCTGTATAACAAACTACAAGGCCTCACGCCTACCCCAGTTGTTGCAGGTAGCACAAGGAAAATGGTCCTTAAAATATATAGGTCAATTTTCCATCTACCTCAGGATACATCGCCTGCACAGATAAGGTTGGAATTTGCCATACTCAAACAGTCAGTGGCTCGGATGGCAGCGTTTCTTTTGTTTGTTACAAGTTCAGGATGGTTCGAGAGGGCTCCCTGGGTAGTCACCTATGGCAGGAACTGGATTCTAGGTCGAGGTCCCCGGCACAAGTCTATCTAAGCCAGGCCATGACTTCACACAGTTTAACAGATGCTTGGAATTTAAATCTTCAAGAACAAATGATGGACGAAATATTAAACAGTGCAAACATTCACCCCCAGTCACAAAGATCTGGGTTTTAGTCATCGTTCTTTTACTCGCCACGCCGGTTTGGACCCAGCCAAATGCAAATCAGTCTTGACCCTGTTCCTCATGGGAAAAGTCCAGCTGGAACTGGCAAGCCAGGTCCTCCCTGGACCGAAAACAAACATCCTGGGACCTGGTTTGGGGCCATCACCCCTCATCAAGCAGGCTAGCTTGAATCAAGTGGTGTAGTGAGCACAGGACCCACGTCTGGAAAAACCCTTCCCATTTAGGGCGACAAAAGCAAAAAGAGCAAAGAAACGTAGGAGACCGCCCACACCCTCCAGGACTCCACCAGTTTATTGAGAGGCTCAAGATAGATATTAAAAAGAGAGAAGCTGAGTGCTGAGCCCTGGGGATGCCACAGACTAGATGGTTTGGCAGTGGTGGTGAAAGGGGGGAGGAAAACTGATTAGGAAAGATCAGACTGGAAGGATCTCTGCCAGAGCAGAACCCTGCCTCTGGCACTTATTCTTTTGATTTTGTCAAGTAATATGACCTTTACAGACAGCATCAAAGGCTGAAGACTAATCCAAAAGCATAAGCAACACAGGAGAGTTCTGATCAAGTTTTTCCTTGATAAATTCAGAAACCTCAAGTAGGGTGGATTTGGTACTATAACCAGTGAGGAAACCAAATTGGGAGTCATGCAAAAGAAAATTAGATTCTAAGAAAAGCGAAAGCTGCTTATTGACCCTTTTCCCTAAAGGTTTGACAACTGTAGGGAGAAGAGAAATGGGTCTAAAGTTGATTAGAACCTTCGGATCTGCTTTTGGCTTTTTTAGCAGAAGGAGAAATAATGCATGTTTCCAGTAACGTGGGACCACGCCTAATTCCATGGATTTATTCATCAACATAGTTAGGATAGGATTACCCACATCATTGGATAGTTTTACGAAAGCAAGAGCACAGGGGTCATGTGGTGATCCAGATTCACAACTCACCAATTCAGACGATGAGTTAGCCAAGGAAATGGGGTCAAACCTCGTAAGCAGTGGTCTATAACTCACATATATTAGTTTTGCTAGTGCTTGCTATTTTTTTTTTATTTCCCATTGATGATGAATAAATCTGTTACCTATCCGGATTTAATGAAATATTTATTTATACTGTGCTTCGGTGTCCTCAGAAGAAATTAATGTCTTTCAGCTCAGAGTCAATAACGGCAGAATTTAAAGCCACTGCTACTCCTGCCTCCTGTGGGAAAGTTCCCTTTTGTATGGGCATCACCCCCACTGTTTGCATCAATGCTGGTGGTTATGACACTGATGCACTCTCTGACCAGGCCCCATTCCAGTGTTCTCTACTTAAAACTGTTTTGTGTAAATTGGCAATAACAATTCGCAAGGACTTTACTTCCCTTTTAAGTCCCTAGTGTATGGTACCAGTGATACCTAGGACCTGGGTCGTAAAGGAGTACCCAGGGCTTGCAGCACTGGATGTGCCACACCGAGTGACACAAAGAAACTACTGAGAGCAGGCCTGCCCTTTCAGATTGGAGCAGTGAAAACTATTTGAACACTACTTTGCCCTTATCATGTGTGACAAGGTCAAAGCACTGTCTCTGATATATGCCTGTCACCCCTAAGGAAGGTCTCCTAAAGCCTAGTAATCAGGGTGCCTTATATCATAGAATTGGACAAGTAAGTGCACGTTTATGTGACCCGATAGTACCCTTTACCGTTAAAGGACACTATACGTGATAGACGGTCCGTAGTATAAAATGGGCTCACACCTCCATTATTGTACCAGCTAAATATGTCATATTTGGCATTAAACAACGTGCCTTCTCAATTCCTGACATGAATATCGAGGATCATGCCGAGGATGGCGTGGTATGCACCCTGGTGACTACCTTAAAGGTTGCCCACCTTGTTGCCCCAGCTTCTCTGCGTGGCAAAACTGCACTTTCTGGGGTTGCTGCTGCCAAGATAGGATTGTGACAATCCTGGTGGGTAGCGTGATCACTACCAGAAGTCAGGAACAAAGGCCTGGGCAGGACGGCAGTCATTCCTCCTCCCTCCCAGGCAGGATAGTGAAGTGGCACATATTGTGAGTGAGCTTTAAAGGCTGCGCCGCCTCTGATATGCATCAGGGCTTGCTCCCAGAGAAGGAAACAGCCGTCCTCCTTCCCCAGGCACATTTGCACCCGGGCAGGTGGGAAATTGGTTAGTCAAGGAGCTGTACACCCCCAGAAGGATAGTCACACCTCCAGGGTGGGCAGAACAGCTATACCCTAAAATAAGATTACTGCCATTTTTAAGAAGTGGCAGAATAGAGGGTTATGGGTAGAAAAGGTGACCCATACCCGCAGATGTGGTCACCTCAGAGTTGGACTAGCTGTAGGGGGCTGCTTGCTCCCACACCCCTAACTTCCCCAAACCTAGGATTTTAGGGACACCCATGATACCAGAACCTAAGGTCTGAACAACCTGTATCAAATAGGACAGAAGAGACTCGTGTCTGCAACAATAGGACTTGCACAAAGCACCTGTGGCAACGCTCCTGGAACTGCCTGATAGAGACTCGTCTTAGGCTACCTCTTGGTTCCCCCAGACAGAGAGACCCCTGTGCAGCTTGAATCACCCTCAGACTCCCCTGAAGTAGTGGTATTAAGCCCCTGCAAACAACAATGCTCTGAATCCGAAGAATCACTGGCCATCGGGCCCTCCAAGGGATTGCCCACATCTAGATGCATTTTAGGAACTGTAGTCCTGCCTTCTACGAAGTTACAGTCAGCTACTGCGTTCTTCGGGATCACCAGATGTTGAAGTGCCTCTCTGCTCTACTTACCGCTCCAAGGCTTGTTGGTCACCACTCAGGTCAACCAACCTCTTCACTCGGCACTGCAACTAGAGGGAACTCCATACAACCTTCACCTGATATTTTTGCATCTTTTTATCCGGCAGCACTGTTACAGCAGTAACACCACCTCTCCTGTTGGCCCATTTAGCAACAGGGACAGCCAGGACAACTCTGCCCCTGGGCCAGGTAAAATTGAGCTGACTGTTGTGGCCTGGTCCCGAGACCTGCATCACATTTACCCTGCAAGAAAACCATGCAACTCGACCTGCAAGTGACTGATTGTCGCTAGTGGTTATTCCTATTGACAGCAATGACAAAGTTTCACTGTATTATTATCCACTGATTTTATATTGCTTCAAAAATCTATAACTCTGGTTATGTGTACGCTATTCTGTTAGTTTCGGTGTCTAAATAAAAATAAAAATGCACTCTATATTTACAAAATGGTGTCTGATTTCTCTGGGGTTTGTGACAGTATTGCATAGTGAAGCCTGATCAGTGTTGCAGCATAATAATGCACCTTCCTCCATTGGTGTTACAGCGGTGGGAATCCTGAACCTGTGTTTTGCAGCACCACTTGCTCAAAAGTGATTTTGCACAAGAAATCCACTTAATTGATTTTTGCATCCAAAATCATTTTTTCAGCGTTTTCTAATTGGATTGTTGGGACCCTGTGTCGACCCGCATTGCAATCAGTACATGTAGAAGCCTTGGGTGAGTTGGGAAAAGGTTTTAAAGTTGTTTCTAATATGTGTAAAAATGTCCTAACTTTCAAGTAAAAGTTAGGCACAATAGAGGCTGGTAAGGTTCTTGACTCATCAGCCATTCCAGTCCTGATGATCAGTGATCTGGGGAATTTGTGCAAAACAATGTACATTAGCTATAGAGATGACCATCGATTAGGTACCAATCACCTGAGTGGGAGTGGTACTTGACTCATAAAGCCAAAGCTCTCCCGTTTGGAAAGCTTACACCTTTGGAATTTTGTGTCGGGTGTCCCCGGGCATGATGACCACTGCCGTCTCCATTAACGTCTTCTTAAAAGAAAAACATTTTTATTTTAAAAGCAGCACCTGTTCCTTTAATGCACCTGGGATCAGTGGTGGTTGGTGAAATTTCAAAGTGGTGAGACATACAGTTGGCCATGGCTTGGACAAAGCAAGCGGTTCAGGGGGTTCTACCACTGAGACCATTTGGAAAAAAAGAGCATCAAATGGCACATTTTAAAGTGAAGTTTATCGAAGAGCTTTATGAGAAACAAAGAAGGTTTATAAAGAAATTCTGAACATGAAATCTTGAAATATTTAAAAACATTAAATATCATCTTATAACTGAGTGCACTGAATATGCTTGGCATTTATTGAAGTATGATAAGTTGACTTCAAAATTTGCTGAAGTTTACCTCATTAACACATGGAAGCATTTCACCTTAGCACATCAGATTATTTGAAACATGAGAAATAATCCTGCCCCTGCCCTGATGACAATGCTATTAGTCAAATAAGAGGCAAGTCTGTTGTCATGTACATGGTCTAGATAACTTAGATTCTTGTTATAGGTGGAGTACCTTTATAGGCTATCAAATCAAACATGTGTGCACAATGCAGATCATCACCTCAAATATTTGAAACTGCTCTCCTATGTAATAATAATTAAAAAAGATGTTGGTGCAAAAAAGTATTTGCCTAGGATCACACAATTTGGTCAAGCAGGAAACCTGGATTGATTGCACTGTGCAATTCAGCAACTAAATTGGTATCTCTTACTATTCTTGGCCTTCCGAACCTCTTTGCCACGGCATTACATTTCCACATAATCTGTGACTGCAATACAACCCTATTTCCCTCACTTAACACATCACCAGTTCCTCCCTTTGACACAACTCAGCCCCCCCTAAAACACAATGATACTATCCATCTGCAGTGCACACCTTCCCTAAGTTTAGCTCTACGTTTCCAGGTCAGCCACTTCATTACTGCCCCTCTGTCAATGCATCTCAGCACGTGATAAATTTCCCTTCCATTTAACAACAGCTGGATTCTTTTAGGGAGCTGCTTTGTAACTTTAAGTTTGGTAAACATGGATTCTAACATTTTCTGCCACAGCTGCCCATGGTCTCTTGATTTTTCATATGTTTGTACAATGTGCCATGCCTGACAATTAACCTCTGTTTTCACCCTGATGTTTACACACAGTTTTCACGCCCACATTTTGACCCTTGAAACTACTACACTATTGGAATTCTCTTGTTTCGTGTGTTTTGAGTACTTCGCAGTTTAGGCTGGTGATATTGGCATACGTTCCTGTACATCAGGACACAAGATTGTTCATAGCTGAATATATGATCATTGACTACCCCTTTTCTCCACTGTCCAAAGGGAATGTATTGGAGATGTGTTGTATTTCTGTTCATGTAAGCAGAACGTTGAGTGATGCTGGCTAAGATTACAAAGAGTACAGCAGCTGATACTCTTATACAGTACATATTGCACAAACTCGGCCCAAGGGCAGTGAAGTGAATTACATGATCATCAGTTACTTTCCAGAAAGGTCAGATTCAATTTTCCCTTTTTAGGTCGAGCCTAGAGTCAGCACGTATGCGCTGCTCTGCAAGACTTGTTGCAGTGGAGTAGGGAATAGAAGCCCCAACCACTCTCCACCCATATTTGCCATTGGCTTGTGCCATTGTCCTTCCTAAATGCTGGCTTATGATCCTTAGAACCGACTTGTCTTTATTTGTAACCTGCCATGGCCACTGGCCCTTTTGCTTTGATTGTTACAGGGTACCTGCTATTTAGTCTGTAAGCACTATTTTCTTTATCTAGCTTCTCTTACTGCAGGCATGAAGTGCTTTGCTTACATTCAGTCTGTAGTGCCTTCTCTACACCCTCCCTCCTATTGCCTTCTTTACCCCCCTGCCCTCCCTCGCGTTGTCAGTGCCTTCTTTACCCCCACACTCCCTCCCGCCGTTGTCCATGGTGCCTTGTTTACCCCTCCTTCATGTATCTATGGTACCTTCTTTACACCCTCGCCCTCCATCCTGTTATCCATGATGCCTACTTACTGCCAGGCTCCCTCCTGTTGTGTGTGGTGCCTACCTATTGGCTATGCCAATTATTTTTTTAAATGTATATGCTAAATAATGGTGGACGTGCGTCTCACTGTGCGCAGCTCACAGAACTCGTTTAAATTTTTGGGGTTATTTGTATACTAAATAATGTCAGCTGCCCGTCTCTCTGCACGCGGCTCACCAAAACTCGTTTTTTAATTTTTTTTAATTTCTATGCTAAATAATGGCGGCCATGAGCAACAAGACACCACGGCTCAACCAACTTTAAAAAAGCATTTGCAATTGAATAGGTGTTGCATTTATGCGAGTTTGAGTTGTTGGCATTGTAAATTACAATGACTTTTATTTATCTTTTGGTTTTTAAAACATAAATAAAAGGCATTGTCATTTACACTGTCAATCGCTTAAACTCACGTAAATGCGAGACCTATTGCATTGTAAATGCTTCTTTAAGTATGCGGAAAATCCGTGATTTGCTGAGAATCACAGTATGCTGTAGGTACGCTCTTTGTACCGCAAAAAATGCTACTCATTTTACAGGCTTGCTCCACAGAGAAGAGAACCAAAAACCCTTGTTCTATTTTAGGTGACTCAGGGCACTACAACAAATATATTTACTGACCTATCAGAACCGGCCTATATCATTCTCTAGATGGAACCTTTACTAGTGAACGGAGCTACTGTTTCATTGACCTAAGACAGTGCATGGAGATTTCAGTAGTATAACATGTCACTGTGAAGCAGGAAAACAAACCAAGAAACTAGAAAGAGCTGAAAGACCTTGTCTAGTTAGACAATACACTTATCTGGGAGTTTTAAACATGATTTTTGTACCCCGACTCATAGTTTGGGTTTCCAGAGTAACCATCATACATGTCTGACAAACCAATACTATTTATGCAGACTCCCAGGGAGGAAATTGAAGTAAATAAAGACTAGAAGGGTTGTGTTGTCGTCCTCTCTGACTCCCTATCGGAGCATAGTTTTGAGGCCTTAGGTTCATATGTCGGGTTGGTCACAGTCTGAGACCTCTCCAACCCCACACTCACACAGGACTTCAGAAGCTGCCATTGTCAATCACTAGGACTGGCCATTCCCTTGCCTTTATACCGCCCCCCACAGGCCCAGTTCATGAAAACTGGAGTCAGCTGATTTTTAGGTCTCGCTGAGCCCAGCGCATGCGCTGGCTCGAAGAGACATTTTGTATGTGGGCTCCCAAAAGTGCTACCAGGCCAGCCTAGAGCTACAGTGCATGTGCGCGCGCGCGTGCGCCGCGCTTACTTTCACTTTCGCTTTGATCGCGATCGCGATCAATTTCACTTTCACGCCTGCTTTGCTGCGCAGACCCAGCCTCCTCTGCCGGCAACAATTCCGCTGGGTTAGAAGGAAATACGTTCACGTGCATAGGATCTCCTTCAGTAATGTAAACATGATATTGGAAAATCTGCTTTTGAAATCCAACCAATTTCCGCACTGGTAAACTCCCAGTTCCTCATAGTTTTCATAACAATACAGTATCTGAACTCCTTTAACACGTACCCCCATCCCCCTTGCAATTTACTACTTTGCCGCACATACGGCCACTCTCCAAACATTAGTATTTAGATCATATTATAAACTACACATATATTTATTTTTAAAACACCTGTATCGTTTATTGCTTTTAAATAAGACGTTATCCGTGGTCGAAAAATACAGGTTCAAGACCTACTGCAATTCAATACTTTAAAGAAACACCCACAGTGTAGAGTTCAACTCCTCAGTAAATGCGCTTCGACGCCTCGTCAAAGGTTGACCCGCTGTAGAAACGTAATCATCATAATTACAATCCACTGGCCATAAAGGTCTTAAGAATAAGAGTGCCCTAACCTCTCTCATGCCAGCCACAGCGCCAGCGTTAGGTTCCTCAGGCAAATATAGCGTGCCTCGTAAATCTGGGATACTTCCACACTTATGCGGTTGAGGAGGCTCGCTCGCGCTCACCTGCTGGCCTGGAATACTGATCCTGCAGTGGCACCGCCGAGCCCGGGCTCTGCCAGAGTCTGAGAAGCAGACAGGAGCTCACCCATGCCAGACTCATTGTCCTCGCAGGCGGGAAGACTCTGTTGGTTTGGGACCTTGTTACCCGCAGTTAGAGCTACCCGGAGTCACGTGAGGACGCCGCACATGACCCCGAAAGCAGGAAGGGAATACCGGGCAATGCTTGGAAGGGAGGCGCTCCCCACAGACAGCAGGGCACGTCCTTAGTCAGCACCGACTTCCGCGTGCCATGAGGTAAACAAGCGTCTCACCTTTCCAGATGGTGAAGTAGTGCGATGCAGTCACGGGCGCCCTGTGTCACTGAGTCACTCAGGAGAGGAACCAGGATTCGTAGTAAAGCCCAGGCGCTAGTACTTGAATGTGATTTTCAAATATACCCACTGCATTGTTAGGTCTCGCATTTATACGAGTTTGAGCTATTGACATTGCAAATAACAATGCCTTTTATTTTTGTTTTCGTTATTAAAACATAAATATGAAAACAAAACTAAAAGCCATTGTCATTGACAATGCCAATACCTCAAACACACGTAAATGCGAGACCTATTGCATTGCAAATGCTTGTTAACTATGCCCTGACTAGCGCCTCACTGGGAGACAGGACAATTCTCTTATGCCCCACAGTAAGAACAGCCCCTGCCCAGGATACTTTAAAAAAAAGTGTTTCCATTTCAGAATACAAATGCAGGGACAGGGCTCCGCATTCCTTTGCAGGCCTCAATAATCTCATTTTCAACTAATTTAATCACTAGGGTTCAAAGGTACTGACCTGCCAAAATAATATTAATTAAGTAGATTGTTTTGCAACTCTCTCCATTAATGGAAAATGTGTGATGTGACCTATTAGCACATACTTTGCAATAAAAAGTTCACATCTATTCACAACCCAGTCAGGGTCGGACTGGCCTTTAGCACATTCAGGCAGAGTCCGACTGGCTGATCGGACAGATCAGGTTGTGGGACTCTTTTATGGCCCTGGGCCAGTTTTTAACGTTGATTTGCCAGTAATTACGACAAACATTGCCTGCAGCAAGCACAAATGCATGCATTCCCCCATACTTTCCAAAATCTCATGCAACATGTCAATACATGCTTACAACTTGCCTGATTTGAAAACGTGAGCCACTATTTTATCAATCTAGTTTTGTAATTGAGGGATCACGTTTAATTTGGTGCTCAGTTGGATTATTTTTAACAGTCTGACCCTGAAAATGGTTGGTGTGCAAACTGCATATTCTGATTTGCAAGTGGGTATAATTAAAGAAGAGACACCAGAGATTATCTCAAGGAGCTTGTGGGAGAATCCCTTTTAGGATGAAATCCCTCACCCACCATAGGTGGCATGCTTCATCATCTGGAATTTTCCTCTTTGTGGGAAAACCTAGCTTCAACAAGGGCAACAACTCCCTCCCTGAAAGGCAGGTGCTCAGGGATGTTTTATTCCTACACTGTTAGGATATACTAAATCCTTCAGACAAGAAGACGAATAACTGGTTGGGTCGAGGGTGCAGCGTAACAAAAATAAAAACTGTTTGGGTAGTGATGTTAAAAGTAGCTACCGAGAGTGACAAAACTAACTTTATTGACTCGTTCTTGGTGCCAGGATTAAAAACAGTGCACCTGCAGTATAAATTTATGACTGCACGTGTTAGATAAAAAACAGGTCTGCATGTTTCAGCCTTGAAGACCCAAGAAGGTGTCACAGCTTTTGCCAGGACCTCGAAAAGCTACTGCGAAATAGCACTTGATGAGTGATAAAAATAATGAGAAAGGTAAATACAACACCAGTAATCCTACTGATTCTGTGGCTGATATACTCATCATACCTGTTGAGAAAACACAAGCAACAAGAGAAATCAAATTAGCATGTTACTCTAGACATGCTGTGAATACACTTGAAAGATCTTGTGGGATACTTTTATCATAACAGGTTAACTGTATTTGACAGTTATGATGACTTAAAGATGTGCTTCCTCGTAGTGTACACAAAAGAAGCCTCACCTCAACCTGGAGCCTGCTCAGGGAAGGGGCACCGCTCTGCAAAAAAGGATGTTGGATGTGTCAAAAGAAAACTGATCATGTACAGACCAAGTGGACAAACATGCTTGTCAGTTAGATTTATAACTTTGTCAAGGCCTCACAAAGGTAAGTCATGTAGCCACCACCAGATAAGTTGGACATGTACTGGGGTGGGTGTTGTAAATAGCCCCATTAGGTTAGTCTGTCTGAATATACCCATATAGGAAGGCCCTACATGTGACATAGTGAGGTCTCTCTGATAAACATGTGGTAATCCTAATGGTAGGCGCAGTTCTTCCATGAAAGGGAGGGATGGGGCCTTCGATCAATGCTACCGCGCAGTGTAACTAAGTAGGTATGTGACACCGTTGCAGGAAACCCCCTGACACAATGGCTCTGAATATAAAGAACCAAAGGCCGATAAGGCAGCATCTACAACGCGCTCTGTTGATGCAAAATAGGCCATGGTGAGGTGAACGATATCTCCTAATTAGCGAGGACCCCAGCAAAGTGAAGAGTTTACTGCTGTGACTCACGCCTTGCCCTTACAGAGTTGTGCATAAGGTATGTGAGGCAGTGCCACAGTAGTGCAATACCCGGAGACGATACATAGGAACAAGATACCCGCAACTTCAGCGCATAAGGTATGCAAGGCAGTATCACAGTAGTTCAATGCCCAGAGACGGTACATATGGAAAAGATACTGCAGCTTCCAGGGGAGCAATACACAGTGTCAGCTCCCCCTAAAAAACTTTAGGCAGCATTCTTAAGGATAATGCCCTTTGTGCCTGCGCCAAAAGATTTGTCCGCTTCTAGTCTGGGAGTAAACTAGTATGTGGTCGGAAGCAATGTAGTGTGACCCAAATCACTCACTTCATCAGCTACAACAAGTCACAGATGAAGTACAACTTGGGAAACCTCCCCGTGCTGGGGCCTTCATGTTAATTGAGAATACCCTAAGGGGGTTTACCAAATGGCAATGATGGCTACCTGACAAGAGACATAACCAGAGTATGGTAAAGTATGGGACTAGAAAGCGACCCGTTTGTGAAAATGCTAAGGATGCCTGCATATCAGGCCAAATGTGTTTAATTAACCCTTGTTCAAGCTGAGCGCCTGCATGCCTCTTACCTGTCCATCAGTACTCCAGGCGGTACTCTAGCTGGAATCGGAGGTAATGGGCAGCCGCTTCCATGGAGCTTTATGTTTTTCTGCTTTTGGAACCCAGTGTGCGTGATGTCAGCACGTCATCACATGACTAACGTCTACTGGGAAATGTAGTACTTGTGGGGTGTGTGCCAAAGAACTACTGAATCGAATTCAGTGGCTGCACATGTGTGGCATCACATGCCTGGAGCCATGTAACACATGTTACTACAATAATTAGGGTGTCGATGAAGAGGGGCACCTCTCTCAATTGGATTGCCATAGCAAGGTCTATCAATAAAGATAAACAGTTGTGGAGTCCGAGGCGCGTATGTAAGATCACGTAACACCTGATGCACCTCCTTTGAGTGGAATGTCACAGCCAGACCCATCAATAAAGTTAGACACTTGTGGAATCCGGGGTGCATACATAGGATCACTTGAGACCCTGTGCATGCTGGGAGATGTAGTCCTGCGTGTTATAAGATTTAGACGAATTATGTATTATTGGCACTGGATCAATAGTTGCCAAGCTCGTATGCGTGTGCGTGGACTTACAATATTAATTTGCATGATATATATTCTAGTAAGTCCCGCTTAAGATGTTTATTGAGTCCGGGTCTCCTGATCTAGATGGGCACCGTACTGGGGTCAATCAGGCTATCAAGGTGTCTCAATAAAGAAGGCTATTATGGGGCCCTACATAATTATTTGCAGCAATAGGTTGACATATATTCAGTGACCTTACAGTGATACTAAAGTGCAAATAGTAAACGTTATGTATGATTTAATGAATGTACTGGTCTCATACAGTGGCCACATAAAGACCTAGTTCAGTGTAGATGATGGTGCTCTGATCGTTGGTCTGGAGAGTACACCTATCACTGCGGAGTGCAGGGTAGGGTGTGTAGAGATAAAGGTGTTGCTTTAAAATGCAGTATAAGGGATGTCGTTATTTAACCTTGTACTGTCACTCTATAGTTTGTGAACCCATCTCTGTTCCCGCAGGAACAGGTATTTGGTAACGACGATATGTGAGGCGGGATATGTGGTTCTTCCAGCACTGACCAACTCAATTCTTCTGCCGAGTGATTTTTTTCAAGGAAATGGTTCGTGAGTTTGGTAGATTGTTTCTTACAATGGATGGTGCTTTTGTGTTTCATTATCCTTATTTTGATCTTACGTGTGGTCCTGCGCATGTACCATAGTCCGCATGGACAATTAACCATATAGATATGCCTTTCATTGGTATGGTGAGTTAGTGCCCAGGGCCTGTCTGTGCCGATGTTGATCAAGGCAGTATGTCTAGTTTGTGGGCACGCAGCACAGGCCCGCATGGAAAATGACCTATGATCACTGGCAAGCCCCAGAGTGTGTCGTGATGGGTGTATTTCTTGGTTTTAGGTCTCGTATGGACCAGCTGGGTCCCTAAGATTTGTACTCCTTTTAAAAGCAAACAAAGGTTCAGGAATGGAGGTAGTTCCTATGTTCAGGATCTTCCAGTTCTTATGGATACTCTTCTTTATTTGATTAAAGATAGTGTAAAACATGCTGACACATGCGATCCTGGGAAGCTCTTCTTTAGGTGTAACAATCTCGATCAAAGCCTCACTGTTGTTGTTTGCTGCGCTTTTCATCGAGCATCAGACCAAGTTGGCAGGGTAATGTCTATTTCTTAGTTGTGTGGAAAGTGTCTTGGCATGTTCCTCCTATTTTTCCTTAGAATAACAGTTCCTTCCGATTCCCAGAAATTGCCCATAAGGCAGGTTGTCGTGGAGCAATTTAGGATGGTAACTCTTATAGGACAATAGGGAGTTTCTGGCCATTGGTTTCCTAGAGAGTTCTGTCCCAAGTCCATCACCTAATGGAAAAATGTGTGTATCCAGGAACGGTAAGCTGGTGTTGCTAAATTCAAATGTGAATTTCAAAAACTCATTCTTGGTATTGAGCCATTGGTGGAAGTTGATGATGGCATCAGGTGCTCCCAGCCAGAAGATGAACATGTCATCAATATAGCGCTTCCACAGGAGAATGTGGGTCCTGTAGAGGTTCTTACCGTCAAGAAATGCTCTTGTTTATACAGATTAGCTAGGCTGGGCGCGAAAACGCTGCCCATGGACGGGCCCAATATTTGTAAGTACAATACATCTTCAAACCGTAAGAAATTTTCCTTCATGGCTAATCGTGCACACTCCATGATGAAACGTACTGGGGAGATGGTGTCCAAATCCCTGTTGCTTAGTAAAGTTTGTATTGCAGCTAGTGTTTCATCTTGAGGAATGCAAATGTAAAGAGACTCAATGTCAAATGAGACAAGATAGTCTCTGCTGGCATCAAAAGGAGTGTCCATTAGAAGTCTCAGGATGTCTTTAATATCCTGGAGATATGTTGGCATCTCCACCACAAGTGGTCGTAGAAAATGGTCCACGAAAGTTGAAAGGGGATCTAAAAGAGACCCCATCCCGGACATGATGGGTCTTCCAGGGGGCGGCCTTTGTTCCTTGTGTATTTTAGGTAATACGTAGAAAAAAGGAGTCACCAGGTGGGATGTGATGAGAAATGATGCCTCTTTAGGAGTAATCCACCCATTGTCTTTGGCATTTTCCACCATTCTTACTATTTCAGTGTCAGTCTCTTTGTCAGGTCCATTTTAAGAGGTCGGTAGAATCGTCTGTTTTCAAGTTGTCATAGGCATTCTGTGACAATAGGAGGATGTATTCATGATGACAACTGCGCCCCCTATGTCTGCTGGCTTTATGATGATTAACTCGTCATTAACTAGTGTTTCTATGGACATTTGTTCCGCCTTTGGAGAGGTTCTGAAAGTGCCCTTTGTCGGTGTAGCACAGATTTTTAACGTCATCTGAGACTGCTTTCTCAAAGGTGAGCACCTGAGAGGGAATCAAATGAGAGAGGGGATTGAAAGTTGAACAGATTTTCAAACCAGTGTTGGAAGGTCCTTCTTCAGACACATCCGTGGTTTTATCCTTGAAGAACAAATGCAGGAGGATTTTCCAGAAGAATTGAGCTAATTCTTGTTTGATCTGAAAGATGTCTCCTTTATAGATGGGGACATATCCCAGTCCTCTGTTGAGTACTGACAGTTCATCCAGGTAAATCTACAAGTCATTCAAATTGACAACTAGATCGCTTTGTGACTGCTCCCTTGGTGTGGAGTGGGCTTCGTCATACTCTGTGTGGTTCTCGAGTAGTGGGGAGGGCTCCAATGTATCTGAACATGTTGCTGTATTCTTCTTCCTCTCGCTCATCCATGGCCAGACCCTAAAAAGGATTGGTTGGGAAAGAACTGGGGATGTGGATGATATGGAAGTATTGGTGGTTGGAAAGGTGGATTTGTATAACCCCAGGGTGTGGAGGCCAACATTGTGCCTGGTGTGGACCGGGTTGGCAACCCCTCCAGTTGTTTCTGTTCCTTCTGCTTCTCCCTCTCCTTTGGGGTTCTGCATTGTTGATAGAATTAGAGTTGCTTGACCAGTCCTTACCTCCTGAGGTAGAGTAATTTGATCCATACCTTTTGTTTTTTTGATTAAATTGTGGTGGAGTGTAGTTGTCGCTTGTGTACGGATAAACTTTTTCAAAGGAGAACCAAATCTTTTTTGAATTTGTTGATTTTAGCCATGAGGATGGAGTCTCTGAACTCCTTGTTGGCCTTGTTAGTCTCATGGGCCTGTTTAAACAGAGTCACTGAGATGATTGATTTAATATGTGACTCGAGGGTCTGGATCTCAATAAGAATTGTGTTGGCAATACTTTTTGCTGTGCTGATTATTAAAATCAGCCAGTCTCTTGTATACCTCCAGGCAATGAGAGACCAGTCTTTCATAAATATTTTGTCTTCTAGAAACAGTCTGGGGGTGTTTGTTACTATCAAACCTGTGGGGGCGTAGTTCCCCCATAGGTACTTCGTCATAATCACACAATGTATTTGGTTGTGAGAAAGTGATCTCTTGAGGATAGGAAATTTCGATCAATCATCTCCCTGTGCAGAAGACCCACTCTGGATAGTATCAATAATACTAGGTGTAGTCAAAATGGCTTGGACTGTAGTGTCGTCAAAGGTCAGGCCCTGTAATTCTGTCATGATTGTTAAGACAGAGAATGGTGACACGGTATATGGGCATGACCACATGTAAGATCAAAACAAGGATAATAGAACACAAAAGAACCATCCATTGTAAGAAACAGTCTACCAAATTCACAAACCATTTGCTTAAAAAAGAAGAAGAATTGAGTTGGACAGTGCTGGAACAACCACATATCCCGGCTCACATATGTGACATTATCAACTACCTGTTCCTGTGAGAACAGAGATGGGTCCACAAACTACAGAGTGACAGTGCAAGGTTAAATGACAACATCCCTTGGACTGCATTATAAAGCAACACCTTTACCCCTACACACTCTACCCTGCACTCCTCAGTGATAGGTGTACTCTCCAGACCAACGATCAGAGAACCACCATCTACACTGAACTAGGTCTTTATATGGCCACTGAACCAGACCAGTACATTAAGTAAATCATTCATAACTTTTACCATTTAGTATCACTGTAAGGTCACTGAATATATGTCACCCTATTGCTACAAATAATTATGTAGGACCCCACAATAGCCTTCTCTATTGAGACACCTTGATAGCATGATCGACCCTAGTAAGGTGCCCATCTAGATCAGGAGACCCGGACTCAATTAACATCTTAAGCGGGACTTACTAGAATATATGTCATCCCAATTTAAATTGTGAGTTTGCAAACATGCATGCCAGCTTGGCAAATATTGATCCAGTTCCAATAATACATCGTTCGTCTGAATCTCATTACATACACAACTATATCTCCAAGCATGCACCGGGCGTCACGTGATCCTACGTACGCGTCCCGGATTCTGCAAGTGTCTAACTTTATTGGTGGACCTGGCTATGACATTCCACTCGAAGGAGGTGCACCGGGCATTACATGATCCTACGTACGCGCCCCAGACTCCACAAGTGTCTAACTTTATTGATAGAACTCGCTATGGCAATCCACTCAAGATAGGTGCCCCTCTTCTTCGACACCGTAATTATTGTACCAACATGTATTACATGGCTCCACTCATGTGATGCCACACACGTGCAACCACTGAATTCGATTCAGTAGTGCTTTGGCAGACACCCCACACGTACTACATTTCCCAGTAGATGTTAGTAATGTGATGACGTGCTGACGTCACAAGCACCGGGTTCCAAATTAAGAAAAACATAATGCTCCATCGAAGCTGGTGCCCATTACCTCCGGTTCCAGCTCGAGTACTGCCTGGGGTACTGATGGACAGGTAAGAGTCACACAGGAGCTCAGCTTGTACAAGGGTTAATTATACATATTTGGTCTGATACACAGGTATCCTTAGCATTTTCACAAACGGGTTGCTTTCTAGTCCTGTACTTTACCATACTCTGGTTATGTCTCTTGTCAGGTAGCGGTCCCTGCCATCTGGTAAACCCCCTTAGGGTATTCTCACTTAACACGTAGGTTCCAGCATGGGGAGGTTTCTCAAGTTGTACTTCATCTGTGACTTGCTGCAGCTGATGAACTGAGTGATTTGGGTCACACTACATTGCTTTCAATGACCACATACTAGTTTACTCCCAGACTAGAAGCGGCCAAATCTTCGGGCACAGGCACAAAGGGCATTATCCTAAAGAATGCTGCCTAGAGCTTTTGGGGGGGAGTTCATGCTGTGTTTTGGTCCCGCTGAAGCTGCGGCATCTTTTCCCTATGTACCTTCTCTGGGCAGTGCACTACTGTGGTACTGCCTCACATACCTTATGAGCAGAAGTTGCGGTATCTTGCTCCTATGTATCGTCTCCAGGCATTGCACTACTGTGCAACTGCCTCACATACCTTATGCACAACTCTGTAAGGGAAAGGTGTGAGTCACAGCAGTAAACTCTTCACGTTTCTGATGTCCTCGCTAATGAGGAGATATCGTTCGACTCACCATGGCCTATTTTGCATCAACAGAGCGGGTTGTAGAGGCTGCCTCATGGACCTTTGGTTCTTTATATTCAGAGCCATTCTCTTTACATTCAGTGCCATTGTGTCTGGCAGTTTATGCAACGGTGCCACATACCTACTTAGTTACACTGTCTGATAGCATTGATCGAGGGCCACATTGCTCTCTTTCATAGAAGAATTGCGCCTACCATTAGGATTACCACATGTGTAGCAGAGAAACTTCACTGTGCCACATGTAGGGCCATCCTATATATGGGTATATTCAGACAGACTAATCTAATGGCGCTATTTACAACACCCACCCCAGTACATGTCCAACTTATCTGGTGGTGGTTACACGACTTACCTTTGTGAGTCCTTGATAAAGTTAGACATCTAACTGACAAGCACGTTTGTCCACTCGGTCTGTACGTGATCAGTTTTCTTTACCTATGCCCTTAGGGAGTTGTGTCAAATCAACGCTTGATATGTTTGACACATCCAACATCCTTTTTTTCAGAGCGGTGCCCCTTCCCTGAGCTGTCGCCAGGTTGAGGTGAGGCTTCTTGCCTGTACACTATGGGTAACCAACTCTTTAAGTCATCATAACTGCCAAATACAGTTAAGCTGTGATGATAAAAGTATCCCACATGGTCATTCAAGTGTAATCAAAACATGTCTAGAGTCACATGCTTATTTGATTTCTCTTGTTGCTTGTGTGATGAGTATATCAACCACAAAATCAATAAGATTACTGTTGTTGTATTTAACTTTCTTATTATATTTATCACTTATCATGTGCTATTTCGTAGTAGCATTTCGAGGTCCTGATGAAAGCCGTGACACCATCTTGGGTCTTCAAGGCTGAAACATGTAGACCTGTTTTTTATCTGACACGTGCAGTTATAAATTCATACTGCAGGTGCACTGTTTTTAATCATGGCACCAAGAACGAGTCAATAAAGTTAGTTTTGTCACTCTTGGTAGCTACTTTTAACATCACTACCCACACAGTTTGTATTTTTGTTGCACTGCGCCCTCGACCCAACCAGTTATCTGTCTTCTTGTCTGCAGGATTTAGTATATCCTAACAGTGTAGGAATAAAACATCCCTGAGCACCTTCCTCTCAGAGAGGGAGTCGTAGCCCTTGGTGGGGCTAGGTTTTCCCACCAAGAGGAGAATCCCAAAAGATGATGCATGCCACCTATGGTGGGTGAGGAATTTAGTCCTAAAAGGGTTTCTCCACAAGTTCCTTGAGATAATCTCTAGTGTCTCTTCCCTGTTTGCCCTGGCATTCCAGACTCAAGGGTTCCTTTGTTTTTTATCAGTAAATATATTGTGGGATCTAATCCTTGCCGGTCTTTAAACTTCCCTTGGACCCCCCTTTCCTCTTTTGTGTTAAGCCATAATTAAAGAAGGTCAGTCAGAAGGCAGCAGAGACCTAAACAGTACTGAAGCAGACATATAACCGCAGCGCCATTCTATGCAGGGTATGTAAGGTTCCGGGAGGGGGTCAGGATGAGTTACTTTTTAAAGAGCTGTGTCTACGGTTCGTTGGTAAATTCAAGAATCGTAGGAGAGATCCTAATGGATATGGATGTTGTTGGAAAATAGCCCTCTCTGAATGGTCACCCCAGACTTTGTGCCTTCCTCCTCTTTTTCCGATTTTATTTGGTTTCAGGACTCTGGTCACTTTACCACTGTTCATCAGTGCTAAAGTGCATGTGCTCGCTCCTCTAAACATGGTATAATTGGCTTAGACCTCTTTGGCATATTTGATTTACTTGTAAGCCCCTTGTAAAGTGATATACCATATACCAAGTGCCTGTAAAATAAATACTGCTAGTGGGCCGGCAGCACTGATTGTGCCACCCACAGAATTAGCCTATAGAACCTGTCTCAGGACTGCAACTGTAGTGTCCGTGTCTGCAGTTTACTGCCACGTCAACTTGGCATTTAAACCTACTTGCCAAGCTTTAACCTCCCTTTTTATTACATATTAATCACCCCTAAGGTAGGCCTTAGGTAGCCCTAAGGGCAGGGTGTCATTTAAGTAAAAGGTAGGACATGTGCTTTTATGTGTTTTTTTAATGCCCTGGTAGTGACAAACAGCCTATTTTGTGTTTCCCTACTCTGAGGCTTACACCTCTCATACACCAGCATTGGGAATTTCTTTATACACTTTTAAGCTGTAATTCCTCAGAGAGGAGTAGCTTTTTCATGTCTCATATGGTTGGAATGGAAATTACAACCCCCCCTTACTGGTAAAGATGGATTTCACACTACTCTTTTAGAATTGCCACTTTTAGAAAGTAGAAATTTCTCTGTGCTTATAACTCTGTGTGCTTTGCAGCCTGTCTCCAATACATGTCTAAGCTTGATGACAGCTACACTTTGTGCATTCGCTCGAAACAGCCACAGACGCAGGGAGGTGAGGCTCATCTGCATTGTGAGCACTTATCTGCATTCAATTGTATTCTGATGGGTCTTCATGGGCAGGTAGGAATGGGAGAGGCTAACACTTGCACTTGAGCTGGACTCTGCATTCCCTCCACATGATCTACAAGGGCTTGAGGCTTGCCTCCTGTTTTCTGAACTCTCAGAAACACAAAAGACTTCCAAAAATTCTGCTGGTGCTGCTAGAATCTGCCTTCTGTGAATCTCATACTTGCCTGAAGTGCCCCTCCAATCTCTGGGCCTCAGAAGTGGGGTCTGGTGGTTTCTTCCACATCGATGTTGACCCAGCGGTGACTTTGTACCAAACGGAACTGATACATCACCTTCAATGCTGAAAAAGTGGCTGCTCAACGACGGAGATTCTACATCCGGGCACGGCTTGATGCTGACTGACAGCGCAGCTCGATATTAATAGAGCGCCTGCATTGCAAAAGGGCTCAACACCAAAGCTTCAATCGAAGGCGCGGATCAGCGTAAACACTTGCCTCCAGCCACTGATTGACAACGACGCAGCACCATCTCAACGTCTCACATCTTCGACTTAGACACTTGCTCCATTCAAGGTACGTTGTTAGCAGGACCTGTCTGAATCTTGTAACTGGGCTGCCCTCGATCATGTTCAGCCTGAACTTTGGATTTACCTCGGTCTACAGCAACCTCAAGTAACCTTTTAGCGTTATTGACTTCTAAGCACTGTTTTTGCATTTAATCTTTAGAATTTCATTTCTCGACTTCTACTGATTGGAGATTTGTCGTTTTAGTATCAATGTGCTCAGGTAAATATTCTCTATCTTCCTAAACAAGTATGGAGTCTTTTTGTGGTTGTTCATTGTGGTATTGTGTGTGTGTTGCACAAATTCTTTATCTTCAAACAAGGTTAGAGGTCCAAACGGAATCCCTCGGAGGGTAGAGAGCTCCTCTAAAGCGAGGATGGAGGGATACATCCTCCCTTTAGTATACTCAAAAACAAACAAGTATCCCATCCAGAGTCAACCGGGCTCCTTGAAAACGATAGATGTGGAGGACCACTGGTACGCCTATTAACAGCAACCAACTATTATGGGCGGGAAGGGAAAAAGACCCTTTTCTTTCTATAACCCTCACCCACCATAGTAGTAGCATGCTTCAATATCGGGCTCACCCTACCTCCTAAAAGTGAGGGTGGGCTGGACCATATTCCAGGGAGCAATTATGAAGATAGGGTGTATGGGGGCATAATTTTAAAGATAAAATTCCTCCCTCACACTAAAAGTATCATTTATTTGAAGAGTTGGAGGAAAAATATGTATATAGGGATATGGAGATGTGATGGTCCTATGACCCCCAAGACACCAACACGTTTCAGCCCTGATCATGAGATCATTTATAGAAAGGGTATACTTGCCACTGCATTGGGAATTACCTGTAATGGGAGAAAAGGTACAATGTACATGCCTTAGAAAGCAATTGCAGGTGCTGCCATACCGGAGTGAACGCAACATAATGGTGAGTCATCTCAGTGTAGTCCCCAAACAAAATTGTGCCTTCCGTGCTTAATCTCATTGAGGTGTATATATATATATATATATTACCTACTGGCGGTCGCCAGTAGGTAGTTATAGTTAGGACCCTCTTACCATAGGAAAACCGCAACATTCTATTTTGAATAACTTTGGTGCTGGTCGACGAATCCTCGCGAAATTTTCAAAACTAATGGGGCGCTGCGCTCCGCTCCTACCCTGAAAGTCTCGGGGGGATTCGTCAAGCGGGGGCTGAGATAAAAGGGGGGTCCCAAAACGCGTTTTTCCCATGCATTTTTCCATAGGACATTTAGACACAGCCACAGCCCGAACGGCTGAACAGAGTTCCTTGAAATTTGGCAGAGAGGTAGTCTACAGGTCAAGGAAGTGCCTTTTTTAGGTTTGGTGTAAATCTGTTCAGTAGATTCTGAGAAAATAGTCTTTAAATCAATATATATATCTGAGCCAGCTTACGGTGCGCTTACGGTGCGCTTACCGTACGCGTACGGTGACGTGCGCGAGCGCGATTCTGATTGGCTGTTCGATCTAAGTAAACATTCGAATCGGTCGAAACCAGGAAGCGACGGCCGCCATTTTCTCTCTCGCACTCTGAGGGGGGCTGCAAAAACCAAGACAAAAAACATCTACAGGGGGAGTATATTCAGTTCTTAAACACCAAGCATCCATATATGTGTCCCCAAACAACCCCCAAGGCCAAAAAAACAAATAAATTTTTTTTTGAAAAATCGCCGATTACGCTTACCGTACGCGTACGGTAAAAAATTTATAAAAAAAAAAAATTATCCACACTTTCCCCACCCCGTGTGCAAATGGCGCCCGGAGGGCACCATTTGTGCATAGCCAATTTTTATGTAAATGGAAAGTACAAATGAATAACGTTCACAACGAAGCGCATAATATGTCCCCCATGTGCGCACTGTGCGCGAAGCGCATCTTGCGTACATGGCCCATCCCGCGTAACGTGGGCACGCGGTGCGCGCAGCGCACCGAGTGACCACCGTGCGTGCACGGCACTAACTGCGTAAAGTGGGCGCGCGGTGCGCGAAGCGCACCGCGTGCTAACTGTGCACGCACGGTGCGCGAAGCGCACCGTGCGCGCACGGAACGAACTGCGTTAACTGGGCGCGCACGCCACGAATGGCGTAAAGTAACTTAGCATTTAAAAAACCGTACAAATTCACTGAAAAAACCATAGGTTTCACACACATTATAGTTAGGAATTAGCATTTAGAAAACCTTGCAAATTCACTGAAAAAACCATAGGTTTCACACAAGTTATAGTTAGCTGTACATTTCACTCGTAATAAACCAATGAAATTCCCCCGTTATAGTTAGTGCAGGCAACTATAACTCACGCGACCGCAATCCTCTGCTGATGACATATGTGTCTTTATGAAAAATAAATATTTGTAATATATGTATAGCTAAAATTTAATGGAAGAAGACATGGGCAAATAAGTGTCTAAATACAGTATTAGCATCAGCAGAGGATTGCGGTCGCGTGAGTTATAGTTGCCTGCACTAACTATAACGGGGGAATTTCATTGGTTTTTTACGAGTGAAATGTACAGCTAACTATAACTTGTGTGAAACCTATGGTTTTTTCAGTGAATATATATATATATATATTACCTACTGGCGGTCGCCAGTAGGTAGTTATAGTTAGGACCACGTTTCCATAGGAAAACCTCAACATTCTATTTTGAATAACTTTGGCGCCGGTCGACGAATCCTCGCGAATTTCTCAAAATAGGTGGGGCGCTACGCTCCGCTCCTACCCTGAAAGTCTCGGGGGGATCCGTCAAGCGGGGGCTGAGATAAAAGGGGGGTCCCAAAATGCGTTTTTCCCATGCATTTTTCCATAGGACCTTTAGAACGAGCTACAGCCCGAACGGCTGAACAGAATTAGTCAAAATTTGGCAGAGAGGTAGTCCCTAGGTCAAGGAAGTGCCTTTTGTAGGTTTGGTGTAAATCTGTTCAGTAGATTCTGAGAAAATAGCCTTTAAATCAATATATATATCTGAGCCCGCTTACGGTACGCTTACCGTACGCTTACGGTAAGCGTACGGTGGCGTGCGCGAGCGCGATTCTGATTGGCTCTTAGATCTTAGTAAACATTCGAATCGGCCGAAACCAGGAAGCGGCGGCCGCCATTTTGTGTATTTCACTCTGAAAAAAAAGAGTGAAAACAAGGAAAGGGGGCAATGAGAAGAGTTACAGACCCCCTAACATTTGTAAGGGGGTCAAAGAAGGACACAAAAGTACAAAAAAAACATTTATTGATTTTTTTAAAAATCACGGGGTACGCGTACGGTAAGCTTACGGTAAGCGTACGGTAAAAAAATAAAAATAAAAAAAACACTATCCACACCTTCCCCACCCCCTGTGCTATTGGTGGGCGCAAGGCCACCCAATGTACAGGGCTTATTAATCGGTAAAAAAAACTATATTTTGGCAACATGAAATTATAAAATCGAAATAAAAAAAACACTATCCACATTGACCCCACCCCCTGTGCTTTTGGTGGCCGAAGGCCACCAAATGTAGAGGGCTTATTAAAGTTGATAAAAACCGTGCACGGAACGAACTGCGTTAAGTGGGCGCGCACGCCTCGAATGGCGTAAAGTAACTTAGCATTTAAAAAACCGTACAAATTCACTGAAAAAACCATAGGTTTCACACACGTTATAGTTAGGAATTATCATTTAAAAAACCTTGCAAATTCACTGAAAAAACCATAGGTTTCACACATGTTATAGTTAGCGGAAATTTTACTGATAAAAAACCAATGAAATTGCCCCGTTATAGTTAGTGCTGGCAACTATAACTCACGCGACCGCAATCTTCTGCTGATGACATATGTGTCTTTATGAAAAAAAAATATTTGTAATATATGTATAGCTAAAAATGTATGGAAGAAGACATGGGCAAATAAGTGTCTAAATACAGTATTAGCATCAGCAGAGGATTGCGGTCGCGTGAGTTATAGTTGCCAGCACTAACTATAACGGGGCAATTTCATTGGTTTTTTATCAGTAAAATTTCCGCTAATTATAACATGTGTGAAACCTATGGTTTTTTCAGTGAATATATATATATATATATATATATATATATATATATATATATATATATTCACTTAAAAAAACCATAGGTTTCACACACGTTATAGTTAGGAATTAGCATTTAAAAAACCTTGCAGATTCACTTAAAAAACATAGGTTTCACACAGGTTATAGTTAGGTGGACATTTCACTTGTAAAAAACCAATGAAATTCCCCCGTTATAGTTAGTTCAGATAACTATAACTCGCGCGACCGCCACTCTATCACAAGGATGATGTCATCAGTGATGTCATGAGTGATGCCACTGACCATGTCATAAGTGATGTAATATGTGACGTCATGAGCAGTGGATTGCGGGCGCACGAGTTATAGTTATCTGAACTAACTATAACGGGGGAATTTCATTGGTTTTTTACGAGTGAAATGTCCACCTAACTATAACCTGTGTGAAACCTATGGTTTTTTAAGTGAATTTGCAAGGTTTTTTAAATGCTAATTCCTAACTATAACGTGTGTGAAACCTATGGTTTTTTAAGTGAATTTGTACGGTTTTTTAAATGCTAAGTTATGTATTCATTAATAATTTTTTTTTAAGGTTTTTCACCGTATATATATATATAAAGGTTTGCGTCCTATTTGATGATCCCAATATTACAACACACTTGTGCAAACATTCACTCTTGTGTACTTCAATTCATTATTGTTGTACAGTTGAATGTCATAATCAAACAATGTGTAATGTCATAATCAAACAATGTGTAATGGATATGTTTATAATTTGATAGCTTCCAAAAAATAATTAAACACACCTGTATGAGCACATAATGAATTGTGATTAATGTAAAATTGTGTGTGAGTGTCCATTATCGTGAAGGAAGCTTGCACAAAATTTGGAGTAAAAAACAAAAGTTAATTCAGGTGTATTTCTTAAAATTTCTTAACTGACTACATAACACACATATGCATTACACATTAGAAAAAAAGTGTTTGTTAGATACATTTTAAAATGCATGAGTCCAGAACAATAGTAAACAAACAATTCAAAAGAAAGCAAATAAAAAAGAAGCTTACCTTTGACATCCACGACTTGTTTGCTTGATTTGCTTCATGGTCAAGTAGCAGCAGCAGCAAAGGAAGAACTTGGATTAATGAGTTCATGATGGAGAGGGAAGTGGAAAAATGAAAGAGGGTAGATTTCTACCTTACATACCTTTGAAATGTCCAACTCAAGTGTAGAGGTTTAGCCAACACAGTTACGTCAACGGAAAGGCACATTGTGATTGGCCCAGTGGAAATATTGGCTGAACTCCCTCTGACAGCTGCTGTTGCCTGTGTTGCCATCGACACAGTAGGAAACTTCTGACTGCGACGGTGGGACTCAAACGGACTATTGTCCATAGACCTGCCTGAATCTAAATTGAGCAGGCGCACCACCGCATAGTAGACAGATGGATCAACCAATGGAAAATGGATGGCAGGGCCAGATCCGCTAACATTTAAATCAGTCTCTATCTCTGCTTGTGAGTCTTTCCAGGTGCCTCCTTGTACATGGTGTTTTAGTTAAGTCTCTTATAATTTCAGCACAGTTGTGAAATAAATAGTGCAATCTAATTTTATTTCTTTCACCATAGGGCAATATTTTCCCCATAAAGAATTCCCTTTGCTTACATCCTCACAAAGTCTCAGGGTGTTCAATTTTGATGGGATTTACTGGTATCCATGACAGGTGTAAATCATAATCTGTTCCACGGTGAGGACTGGTGATTGATAAGTTTGTGAACAGTCACAAAGAGGCCTGTTTAACAAGGTTCACAAACTTTCACAATGGAACATCGACTTCCTATATCTCTTATAGCTTAAATACCCTCCCACCCCCAGTACTACACATCATGGGATAATATTACACAAAAGTAAAATTACCTAGTACTGCAGGATCACCTTTTTTAATTCCTTCATATTATAAATCTTTTAAGATGCTTTAAGTTCTTCTTCCACTATTCAGATTTATGATTAGGATTGAGCTCTATGACTAGTAAATACAATTTGAACTCAAACAGTTTAATTTAAAAGCTATTCAATCAGAAGAAGGGATGAACATGGTGATAAAAGCTATTCTGCTTGTACATACATGGTCAGTAAAATAAAACACTTCACTATTTGTAAAGCACAGATGTGTTTCAGAGAAATATGATTTAAAAAGCTATTCATTTTTGTTATACAGTGCTCAGTACTGGGTCTTGATTCTAACCTCTCCAAACATAAAAGGTAGAGAAAAACATGATCACACTCTGGTCAATATCCGTGCCTCTAAATACTAACTCTCGCTATCTTTCTCTCTCTCTTACACACACTCTCTCTTTCTATGTGTCTATCACTCTCATACACACACACACACACACACACACAGACACACAACACAGGCAGAGCTACCTTAATACTAGCTGGGCTGTATAAGTGCATTTGTAACTGTCCCAGAGATAAGAGGCCTGATTTGGTACACAGGATCTACATCACAAACACTGCAGAGTACCCTGTCCGCTAAACTCTTGGCCCACCCACCTTATTGTAAGTTGAGTGGACCTTTAGATTTCCTCTGGTGGCGCCCTCATTGGCTCAGTGAACTGAAAGTTTATGTTAGAATATGGTTTATTAGTAGGGGTGAGTAGGTACCTACCAATAGTAACACAGCCACAATCACAATTTAAGGTCAGGTCAAGGTCTCAATAAATTATTCACTTGCTCAGTCTTTGCTTTGATAGCTCACTGCGATCAGGCAGGCTTAACTTAGACGGCAGGTGTGTAAACCATTTAAAAACACCAATACATTAAATAAGTAAGACAATGCACACAATAAAAATCCAACACCAATTTATATAAAATGGAAATATTTTTATAATTAAAATGATAATAAAAAGACAAAATCCAATTTAGGGAACCAGATATATGAATGTTTAAAGAATTATCACTTTCTAATGCCTAAAAGTCAAAAGAGCCACTTTGGGACATCTGGTCATGCTTGACTGAGACAAAGTCAAATTTTCAGGCAGACCGCAATGAAGGGTTGGTCGGATTCACTTAGCTGAGGGCCTGGTCAAGTTTCTACCTTCTGAGTTAGTCAAATTTTTGGAGCTTTCTCTCTCAACGTCGAGCGGGGCTCCTCATCAGGCTGGCTTTGGGTTTGATGATGGCGGCTTGGCTCAGTGCAATGCCACGGTTAACTCATGGAAGTCTTAGGTGTGGCAAACCTGAATTTCACGGTTCAGGGCTGCCAGCTTGACTCTCGAAGATGGTTTGTTCAACTTATGGAGCTTTTTGAGAAAATTATTCCAAATCTTCTCAAACTTCTGTATCTTTTTCCAGAAGGTCCTTGTGGGGTTCCAAAGAGTATTCAACACCAACCCAAGGTTCCAGAAGCTCTGAATTGCTCCTTGTGATGTTGGGAATACATCTCCCACAATGCACCTAGCCAAATCCTTTAAAGTGGAGCTGATGGTGGTCAGCTGCTTTCTTCGTGCTGAAGATGATGCAGGTGGAGCTCTTTTAACCTGTTGATTTCAGGGAGTGCACTCCTTCACTTTTCAAAGCAAGGCAAAATACTTAGGGATGTAGTTCAAAGGTATGCAGCAGGTACAGTCATTCAGAGTGCAATCCTCTTGGTGAGGGCTATTATTCCAGCAGGGTAGTCTTTCTTCTTGTAGTTTCAGGCAGGGATCTGAATTGCTGGGCAGCTCTCCCATAATTAGCAAGTGTTCTTAAGAGACAAGCAGGGGGCGCCACTGACCAATGGGGTACAGGGTGCCACCCAGATGTATGACAGCTGCCTCCAAACTAATCCAAACTGGAGAAGCTTGCTCCTGGAGGTTAACCTCTGGCCAACTCAAGTCTAGCTGGGGGTGCAGGATGTGCGGTGAGCCTTTGTCATGTACTAACTGTCATTCCCTCTTTGAAGACCAGTTTGGCTACTCCACCCCTATCCTGCCTTTTGCTCTGCAGCTGCAGACCTCCTCTCACCAGATGTCCTTGGTCTCTATGCCGGACACTTCACACCTCATCAGAGCAGTTTGGCTCAGACTGTCAAAGGCTGGTCAAGTAGGAGAGGCGGCTGGAAGGACAGATTTTGGTTCATCAGAAAATCAAGTTCTATAACTTCTTTTCTGTGATAGTTATAATAATTCCAACCAGCAAGTTGTTGGATCTATTCTAACTATCATTTTAATACTTTGCTTTAGATTTTTTGCATACTTCTGTCAACAGTTATACTTTATTAAAGTATTCCTATGTTAGCCCATGTTGTCAATGGGCTACAATGAGGAACAATGATATTGACAGTTTTTCACTCACCTGGCAATATAAAACATCTTACAAAATGTCCCGCTTTATGGATACAATACATCCTACCACTGGGCCCTTAGGTGAGATCTTAGGGGTGACTCATATGTAAAAAATAAGGTAGTATAAATCTTTAAAAGTACCTTTAATTTCAAGGTCTACTTTGCGTATTAAAACCTACAAAAACAGGGCTGCCTTTAAGATCACAGCATGCAACACAGCAGTGCACACTTAAGTGCATTCAATCTTCTGGGTCTCTAAACCTACATGCCCTACCATATCCTAGGGGCTTACAGGTAGGTTGTCAGACCAATTGAAATTACATCTAATTGCCAAACACCTTTTATACAGAGAACTAGCCCTGGGTCTGGTTAGCAGAGTCCAAGGCACAATCAGAGTCAGTTACCACCAGTACCAGTCAAAAAATACCGGTGATCAGGGCAAGAAGGATGACTTTCTGACATAACCTCCCCCGGATGAAAGGTGATGGGTAACTAAATAACACCATGGTAGTCCTCATCAGCTAAGTTTAAAAACCTGGAAAATCTATCTCCATTGCCACGGGGGGCCCAGGTCTGTGTCCCACTGTGAAGTCCATCCCCTGTTGGGAAGTAAATCACCACAACTGTTTAGGATCCCCCTGCCATCTGCATGAGCCACCTGAGAGGTATGTGGTCAGTTTGAACACAGAAGTGAGTGCCAAGCAGGAATGACCTCAACTTATTCAGGGTCCAGACCTCAGAAAAGTCTTCCCTCTCAATGGCACTCCATCTTTGTTCATACAGAACCTTACGTCTCCTTTCACCTTTGGGGATTATGATTGGGTACCAGCACCACTGGGCTGGCCCATGGACTGTCAGAGGGCTCAATGGCCCTCAACTCCAGCATCTTATGTATGCCTTGATGCTGTCTTTCACATGGACAGACAACCTGTACAGCTTATTTTTGACAGATAGGCTGTCACCAGTGTCAATGTGATATATACACCAGTTGGTGATACCTGGGGTCAAAGAGAACAGACTAGCAAACTGCTTCATCACCTGCGTGTAGTCTGTGTGCTGCTGGTCTGTATATTTGGGAGAGAGTACAACTCCCTCCACTGACCCATTTGGCACATTGGTAGAAAGGAGATCTGACAGTGGCCCAGCCTCTTCCTCTCCTCCTTTGTCTGTGACCATCAGCATGCCCTTTCTTAGTGGGGTTTTAATCTATTGACATGCAGAACCCTTTTGGGATTCCTGGGGGTTTTAAAGTCCACCAAGTAGGCAACCTCACCCTTCTTCTCTAGGATTGTGTGGAGCCCAGTCCACTTGTCCAGGAGTGTCCTGGGAGATATAGGCTCCTACACTCACACCAATTGTCCTGGAGTATAATCAAGCATAGTAGCTTCTTGGTTATACCAGAACTATGGGCTCTTGACTGGCCTCTAGTTTTCTACTTTCTTTGTACATGTACTCTACCATGTGAGATTTTAGGCTTGTACATAATCAAGCATATTGTTCTTGGCTTCTTTGAGAGGCTTTTCAAAAGACTCTCTCACCAGACACAAAGACCCCTTCAAAGGGACTGCATCCAACCCATTTTGTGACACATTTTGTAGCACTTCCTGTATGCAACCAGTAGGTATGGGAGGAGATGGTCCCATCTCCTCTTAAGTCAGAAAAATCCATGAGCATGGCCTTCAGGGTCCTATTGAACCTTTTCACTAGACCATTAGTCTGGGGATGATATGGAGTGGTGAACTTGTAGGTAACAGCCAGCTAGTTCACCAGCAGGTGAGCCAGACCCAGAATGCATAACTGAGTGCTCTAGGGCTTCGCAGTCAAAACGTATTAACAATATTCTCGTGAACACAACAAGTAGGGCCCTAGCCACTGAAGGAGCAGGGACTGTTTTGAGGGGTATTGCCTCAGGATATCTTGTGGCATGGTCCACTACGACCAAGTTATATCTGTTCCCTGATGCAGTTGGTGGGTGTAGGGCACCAACAATGTCCACCCCCACCCTCTCAAAGGGAGTCCCAACCACTGGCAGTGGTATCAAGGGAGCTGTTGGCTTGCCCCCTATCTTGCCACTGGCCTGATAGATTACACAGGCTCACCAGACCTTGTGCTCTTTCCCTTGTCATGGGATGCTTGGCTCATTGTTCCAGGGCCCAAGTGTACAACATTTCCCTTCTGTGCAGTCTGTGACCTGGTCACAACACATGGAGATCCAGCATACTTGCATGGACTATTCCCAGGGAACACTCTACTGGGAGTGCAGGAGACACAACTACCTTCTTGGGGCCAGTCACACCTCCCCCATTCTAAACTCACCATTGCCATGAGGTTGAGTTTGGCTCTACTATCTGAAAATGTCACCTGGTGATACACACCGGGTATGATCTGCCCTTGGGAAACGAGTTCCTCTATCATCATAGCCACAGTGGCTCCTGTTTCCCTTAGAACCTCAATCTTGGTTTATTTGATTTTAGGCCTCTGCCTGTATCTTTCCATACATTGAGGCATGACAGCCAGGGTTGCAATTTCCACACCACCCAAGGGCACTAAGGTTGTCTCTGTAGACCATTCCCCATCTCTGGGACAATCCTCACCCCACACCTACACTGACAATCCCCTGGGACTGCGCACCAGTGGGGGGCTTCTTTGTGCAGACACCATCTTCTCTCTTGTGTCCTGGCTGAAAACAGAGATACTTCCCAACCTTCAGAAGATCAAATAACTTTCCTGCCTTTGCAGGGTCAAAGTACTACCCCTGATATCCCCTCTCCCTGAATGTGGATTGGCTTGGGGCTCTGCCCCACCACAGGTGTTTATGGATCTTTAGAGGACTCTTTTGATATTTTATCAGAGTAACTTCTCTTGTACACAATAAGTCAGGATGAGCTCTTTAAGGAGTACATTGGACATCCCCTCATAAGTACTCATCTGGATAACTTGAATCCATCCCTCTAGTGCCTTCACTGAGATGTCAACAAAGTCCACCCAGAACTGTGTGTTTACTTTCTGGGTATCCCTGAACTTCACCCTGTACTGCTCTGGGGTGAGACCAAATTTCCTGACTAGACTCATGCAGGAGTAGGATTCTTCCTTATCCCCCTCTAGGGTTAGGAGCCTATCCCTCCCAGCTACTAGGATCAACTCCCACAGGAGTGAACCCCAGTATTTGGAGCGGACACTTCCTACTTTAAGGGTCCTTTCAAATACAGTCAGCCATATGTCAATGTCACCCCCTTCACATAATTGGGAACTATCCCCTTGGGAAGTATATAATTAAACCCACCACCCCTGGACATCTCATCATCTTCCTCTTCTTTGCTGCAACAGTTCTTTTTCTCCTGTTTTGCCCACTTCCTATTTGAAAGGTCCCACTTTTTCTCTTCTATAGATAGCTATGCTAGCGTGCTTTTATCTTCCTTTCACTAAGAAACAACTCTGGGTTCTCTGTGGAGGAGCCTTCCCTCCCCCCTTGAGCTGAACGACTGTACCTGGTGCTAGAAGCAATAGACAAGCTATCATTCTCCTTCTCCTCCTGGAGGTATTTGGAGGGCTCCTCCTCCCCATCATTTCCTGGAGCTGACTGTGCCCAGGCTTTCATGGACCTAATCAATTCTGCTTTCCTAATTCTATTTTTACCAGGTAGCCCCCTGACCCTACACTGCACCCTAAGCTCACCTACTGTGAGGTTAGCCAGGTCAAGCTCCATGGTAGTTTTGGGTCACAAAGAAAACTTTATCAAACAGAGGTAGAACAATTTAGAAAAATAAAAAATTAATAAAACAGTTTAGTCCAAACTTTTTTTTTTCTTCCAGAAATCAGTTATTGTTCTAAGTCAATTTACTGGATTTTTAAAGATCTTTAGTTAATTGCTGATTAGTGTGGTCAAACACAAGTACAGGATCCCATCACTGAGCACCAAATGATAGAATGTGGTTTATCAGTAGGTGTAAGTTGGTATACCTACCACTAGTAATAAGGCCGCAATCATAATATAAGGTCCAATCAATCCCTTGCTCAACCCTCTGTAACTGGCTGCGAGCAGGCAGGCTAAACTAAGGAGACAGGTTTGTAAAACATTTAAAAACACCAATACTTTAAATAAGTAAGACACAAGACACAATAGAAATACACCACTCATTTATAGAAATAGGAAGTATTTATTTAATTAAAATGACACCGAAATGACAAAAATCCAATGTAGGGAACCAGAGATATGATTTTTTATAGAATAAACACTTCCTAGTGCCTAAAAGCCCAAAACACCACTTTGGGACTTCTGGTCACGCTTGACAGGGACAAAGTCAAATTTTCAGGCCAACAGTGATGGAGTATGTGTCAGATACACTTAGCGCTAGGTCCGGGTCAAGTTTTTACCTTCTGACTTAGTCACTTTTTTGGAACTTTATCTATCGACATCGATGCCTTGGTCAACTCCTGGAAGTCTCATTGATGACAAAAAGCTCTGGAGCTTCAGCGAGGCAAACCTGAGTCGCAGGCCAAGTCCCGGTTGAACATCGCCAGCTTGATTCTCAATGATGGGTCGGCCAATTTATGGAGCTTTTTCATAAAAATTCTCCAAATCTTCTCAAATGTCTAGATTTTCTTCTAGAAGGTCCAATTGGGGTTCCAAAGTGTTCACATCACCAATCCAAGGTTCAAGAAACTCGGAATTAATCCTTGGGATGTTGCCCTGCACCTGGCCAAACCCTTTAAAGTCCAGCTTAAGGTCGTCAGCTGCTTCCTTCTTGCTGGAGATGAGGCAGGTGGACCTCTTCTAATTTGTTGCTTTCAAGGAGGCCACTCCTTAACTTTTCGAAGGAAGTCCTTAGGGCTGTAGTTCAAAAGTATGCAGGAAGTTCAGTCATTCAGACTGCAATCCTCTTGGTGCAGGCCAATATTTTTAGCAGGGCAGTCCTTCTTACTGTAGTTTCAGGATGGGATCTGCGTTGCTGGGCAGCTCTTGCATCTGTATCCTGTTTTCTTGGGTGACAAGCAGGGTGGCACCCCTGACCAATGGGGTACATGGTACTACCCTCAGGTATGACAACTTCCTCGAAAGAGGGGCTGTAGGAAAGTGCACCTTTTTACATGGTTAGCCCCCACTTTTTGCCTGACATCTGATGCACCTGACTTGATGTGCCCTGGGTCCTGACAATCAGGGTCTCATGGCTTCTGTTCTTTCCCAAGACAGTACCTTCGTATCCACAATTGGCACCTCCCTGGCCACAGGTAAGCCCCTTGTAAAAGGTACCATGGGTACCAAGGGTAGTGTGACCAGTGTAGGCCTCCAAGGGCTGCAGCACCAACTGTGCCACCTTTTGGGGCCCTGCACCTTAACACACACACTGCCACTGCAGGATGTGTGTTTTGGTGTACAGAAAAGTGAAGGGTCGAAATGGCTCATGTCTCAGCATATCGTGTGTTGGACCCGGCCTCGTAGCATGGCCCTACGTGCCCCCGCACCACCTAACCTGGTACCTGCAGCCCCAAGCACACGGCCTAGCCGATCCTTCCCACCAGAACACACGCACCCGACCCGGACATCCTCGTCCATTGCCTCTCTCCTTTCGGCCACCCCGGGCCCGCGTGCCCACTTCATGCACCAAGATGGCCGCCCGGCCCCAGCGCGACCCGGGCCTAGAGGCGCCACTCCGGCTGGAGGACATCACACTTGCCAGGGGATGAGAGAGGGAGGAGCAGTTTCTATCGCACCTCTGAACTCCCCTGGGACGATGGGTTTCGATCGGCCCTCCGGCCTCCCTGAGGGCTGGCTCCATGCCTGCTGGGTGTCTGGGACTCCTCCCGACCCGGCCCTGAAAGGATCAAAAGACAATGGCAGGAAACCCCGACAAGCGACCCCCAGGTGACAAGACCCCTGCCTGCACAGACTCCGGACATCAAAGAGGGGTCGACCTATAACAAGGGGTGCTCTGGGTCTGTCCGTTAGATTCGACGCTGGAACAACGAGAGCCCTGCTGACGCGGTCGCGGCTCCTGGAACTAAGAACCTCCGAACTTGTACCTGAGCCCTGCTGAGTGACTCGCGGCTCCCTGAAGATCGTAAGACCTCCGAACTTGTACCTGAGCCCTGCTGAGTGACTCGCGGCTCCCTGAAGATCGTAAGACCTCCGAACTTGTACCTGAGCCCTGCTGAGTGACTCGCGGCTCCCTGCAGATCGTAAGACCTCCGAACTTGTACCTGAGCCCTGCTGAGTGACTCGCGGCTCCCTGAAGATCGTAAGACCTCCGAACTTGTACCTGAGCCCTGCTGAGTGACTCGCGGCTCCCCCAGACTCTCACGGTCCCGCCGGACCCCAGCTACAACAAGCGTATCCCCCAGCTCGAGGATTGTGAGCTGTGCGCCGGGTACGTCCCTGCCTTGGACCTTTGCCAGAGACTGTCCCGCTACCCCCTATCCCTTCCGAGACTCATTGAGCCCGCGCTCTCCTTGTACATATTTGCAGTGCTAAATCTGATTGATAAAGATTGATTTCTAAGATCGTACGGTGTGGTGTCTCTGTGTCGTGTGGGGCCAGAGGTACGATCCTAGATACGAGATTCCTCCCCCTGAGGAGTCTCCCGCCAGTGCCCGGCTACGATACTTCGAGGGTGGGTCTCAGGGTAGTCAGGACCCCGTTCCGGGCTCCTCTGAGGTCGCCGTCTAACATTGGTGGCAAGCGACGGGATTCGGGCCCATCACCTAGAGATCGTACCGTGAACGACGGACGCACTACCGACAGAGATGGCAGAAGGAAGCGCCATGAGCACCGCAGAAACCAACGCCAACAGGGTGTTCCAGGTGGAACAACTGGAAGAATACACGCACAAAGAACTAAAGCAATTCTGCAAAGAACTTAAAATCGCTACCACCGGTCTCAACACCAAAGAAGATTTGCAGAAAGCACTGAAAGCTTGGGTGGATGCCGGGGCCTCCCGCCCAGAAGGCACGGGGGAGCGCCCCGACAAAGCCGAACCCCCCCAAGGCGAAAGCAGCAGCAATCAGGTGCGAGGCATCGTACCAGACGGTGGCCTATCCCCGGAAGAACTCGCGGACAGAGAGAGAAGTCGCAATCACGAACTCGAGTTAGCCAAACTCAAAATCGAAGGCGAATTGAAGTTAGCGGAAAAAAAGCTAGCAGTAGAGCAAATGCGTGTACAAGGCGAACTGGAAGAGAAGAAGCTCCAATGGGAGCACGAAGGAAGGAAGCTCCAACTAGAGCACGAACGCAGCTTGAAGGAAATCGAGCTCAAGGCCAGAAACGAGGAAGGGAGGCCCCCGGGAAACCGAGAGGCGGCCTCCCCAGCGGAGCAGAAGGTCCACATCCCCAAGGACGTGGTCAAAGAATATTATAAAAACGATGACATTAAACAATGGTTCAGGGCCTACGAGGTCGCCATGACCTCCCATCGGGTCCCGCAGAAGGACTGGGGGGCAGGGTTGTGGGGACGGTTTCTGAGCGAAGGAAGAGACACCCTGCTCGACCTACCCATCTCCCTGCAGACCTCCTACAGCCACATGAAAGAGGCTCTACTCACAAGGTACGGCCTCACCCCCGAGATGTACCGTCAGCGATTCCGGGACTGCAGGAAGATCCCGGGCACCACCTGGGTGGAGTATGTAAACTTTTTCAGCCGGGCCTTCGATGGGTGGATCAAGGGCAGCAAAGTCACCACCCTTGAGGAACTGACCGACCTCATGTAGTGGGAACACCTGGCTGCGAACTGCTTTGTGGAACTACGCCAGCATCTGCTCGACAGCAAACTCACCGATCCCAGGAAGCTGGCTGTGGAAGCAGACCGCTGGACCAACACCCGGGTCCCCCGGGGCATGGTAGGAGAATACCCCCGAGCCAGTCAGGGACCACCCCGCCAGAGAGGAGGAGGGAACCAGGGAGGGCAGAGAGAGTCCCAGCCTAGCCCCCCAAAGACCCAACCTTCACCTTTCCCAGCGCCCCCCCCACCAGTAACCGGACCCCCCGGGAGACGAGGACACCGGGTAACCGTCACTTGTTTCCGTTGCCAGAAGCCCGGGCACTACGCCAATGACCCGGAGTGCCCCATGGCCACCCAAGTCACCCCTGCGAGACAGATAGCCAACGTAGCCCTGGGGGAGGAGGTTGAGGAAACCGGGGAGTGGGAACCCGCAGCTATGGCCCTAGTATCCCTGGGAGATAGAGAGATGGTCCCTGGTAGCCTCCTGCCCTCCAACACGAAGAAATACGGGCAGCTCGTCAAGATCAATGGCCACCAAATAGAGGCCCTGCGGGACACCGGGGCCAGCATCACTGGTGTCCCCAGGCACTTAGTCCCCGAGGAGCAGATCCTCCCCAACGTCTTTTGCACGGTAATTTCCGCAGATAATAGAGAGAGTATGTGTCAGGTAGCTCTGGTGCCGTTTGAGTGGGGAGGGGTGATAGGTAAACTAAGGGTTGCCGTAAGAACCTCCCAGCCGGTCGACTGCCTCTTAGGGAACGACCTGGAGAGTTCTCCCTGGAAGCACGTCGAGCGCAAGGCCCACCTAGGAATGATGGGACTCCCCGAGTGGGTGTGCGCCACCACCCGATCTATGTCAGCCCGACTCACCCCCCTGGGAGAAGTCGAAGACGCCCCAACCGAAGAAGTCAGAACAGTCCCCGCCGAGGGTCCTCCCGTCCCCCCATCAGAAGGGTCAGTCGCCAGCGACGAACCCTCACCGTCCGACACCGCCCCGGTCCCCGAGTTAGGCGACCTACCCGAATTGGCCCAATGGCGCCACGAGGGCGGGCCCACCCGGGAAGAATTTTGCCGGGAGCAAGCCACTTGTCCTTCCCTGGTCGGACTGCGGCGCCAGGCCGAGGGCCAAGCCGCAGGCGACCAAACCGGAACACACCGAGTTTATTGGGAGAATAACATTTTGTACAGTGAGCAGAAGTCGGTGGAGCTGGGATCCGGCCGGGTGCTGGTGGTACCCCTACGCTTCCGAGACTTCCTCCTGGGCTTAGCCCACGACGTCCCCCTCGCCAGCCACCTGGGTCAGGACAAGACCTACAGCCGTCTCGTGACCCACTTTTACTGGCCTAGAATGAGAGCAGCTGTAGAAGCCCACTGCAAGTCCTGTCCCACGTGCCAAGCTAGGGGGAAGAGTGGGGGGAAGCGCAAGGCTCCCCTCCAACCCTTCCCGGTCGTCAGTACCCCATTCGAACGAGTCGGGATCGACATCGTGGGGCCACTGGACCCCCCCACCTCCCAAGGTCACCGTTTCATCCTGGTCCTAGTGGATCACGCCACCCGCTATCCTGAGGCTATCCCCCTACGCACCGTCACGGCCCCCGTGGTGGGCCGGGCCCTGATGGGGATCTTTTCCTGGGTGGGTTTTCCCCGCGAGGTCGTAAGCGATCGCGGCACTAATTTTATCTCGAAGTACATGACGTCCCTGTGGCAACAATGTGGAGTGTCCTATAAGTTCACCACCCCGTACCAACCCCAAGGGAACGGCCTAGTAGAGAGGTTTAACAGGACTCTGAAAGGGATGATCACCGGCCTAGAAGAGCCCCTCCGGCGTAAGTGGGACGTCCGGCTCCCCTGCCTCTTGTTCGCTTACCGGGAAGTCCCCCAGAAGTCCCTAGGGTTCTGCCCGTTTGAGTTACTCTATGGACACCCCGTCCGAGGTCCCCTCAGTTTGGTTAAGGAAGGGTGGGAGGCGGCACCCCAGACCACCCCACGAGATGTGTTCCAATACGTTCTGACCCTCCGGAACCAGACCAGGAAGTTCCGAGAACTGGCCGAGGCCAAACTGGAGGCCAGCCAAGAAGAGATGAAGCGCTGGTACGACCAGAATGCCACTCTGGTCGAGTTCCAGCCGGGCCAGCAGGTATGGGTCATGGCCCCCGTGAAGCCTGGCGCCCTCCAGGACAGGTGGACCGGGCCCTACAAAGTGATTGAGCGGAAGAGTCAAGTCACATACTTGGTGGACGTCCAGTCGCCTCGGGATCCCCTTCGGGTCCTTCACGTGAACCGCCTCAAGCCTCACTTCGTGCGGACAGAACTGAGCCTCCTGCTGGCCACCGATGACGGGGCCGAAGATGAGTCTGACCCCCTCCCAGACCTCCTGTGTGTCAAGGAGCAGGATGGCTCCGTGGAAGGAGTGAACCTCTGCCCAGCCCTCACTGCCCAGCAACAAGAGGACTGCCGCCAGCTCCTAGGACAATTTTCCGACCTCTTCTCCCTGATCCCCCGAGTCACCGACTGGTGTGTCCATGACGTGGACACCGGGGACAGCCCGCCGGTGAGGCACCGAGCATACCGAGTCCCTGACCGGGTCCGGTCCTGCATTCAAGCTGAAGTCTCGAAGATGTTGACCCTGGGGGTGATCGAGCCATCTGACAGTCCCTGGGCCAGCCCCGTGGTCCTGGTCCCGAAGGCAGCGGCCCCCGGTGTCGCCCCCGAGCTCCGATTCTGCGTGGACTACCGGGGGCTCAATGACGTCACCCGAGCCGATGCCCACCCCATTCCACGAGCCGACGAGCTCATTGACCGACTAGGGGCAGCCCGGTTCCTCAGCACATTCGACCTCACCTGCGGATACTGGCAGATTGCGCTCACCGAGGGAGCCAAGGAGCGGTCCGCCTTCTCCACCCCAGATGGGCACTACCGCTTCCGCGTAATGCCCTTCGGAATGAAAAATGCCCCGGCCACCTAACAGCGACTGGTGAATAGGGTCCTGGCCGGGCTAGAACAGTTCAGCGCGGCCTATCTAGACGACATCGCCGTTTTCAGTTCAGAATGGAGTGAGCACCTCCAGCACCTCCGGAGGGTGCTAACCGCCCTGCGCCAGGCAGGCCTCACAGTAAAAGCCAGCAAGTGCCAGATTGGGCAAGGATCAGTAGTCTACCTGGGGCACCAGGTCTGGAGCGGCCAGGTCGCCCCTCTACAGCCAAAGATCGATGCCATCTTAGCCTGGGAACCACCCACCACCCAAACGGAGGTCCGAGCCTTTCTGGGCCTCACTGGCTACTACCGAAGATTCATCCGGGGGTATGGCAGCCTTGTCGGCCCCCTCACAGAACTCACGTCCAAAAAACAGCCAAAGAAGGTGCAGTGGACGGCTGCCTGCCAGGAGGCGTTCGATGCCCTAAAGAAAGCCATGTGTACTGCCCCCGTCCTCCAGGCTCCCGACTACTCCAAGGAGTTTGTAGTCCAGACCGATGCCTCCGAGCATGGCATTGGGGCCGTCCTGTCCCAGGTGAATGACCAAGGCCTAGACCAACCCATCACCTTCCTCAGCCGGCGGCTGTTGCCCAGAGAACAGAGGTGGAGCACCATTGAGCGCGAAGCCTTTGCCGTGGTCTGGGCACTCAAGAAGCTACGACCCTACCTGTTCGGCACCCATTTCAGAGTCCAAACCGACCATCGGCCCTTGCGATGGCTCATGCAGATGCGAGGAGAGAACCCCAAGCTACTGCGGTGGTCAATCTCCCTCTAGGGGATGGATTTCACCGTAGAACATCACCCTGGTACGGACCACGCCAACGCTGACGGCCTCTCCCGGTTCTTCCGCCTCAGCGAAGAGAACCCCCCAAGATGATGGGCAGTTCTCTCCGGCTTTCAGCTGGGGGGGACGCGTGTTGGACCCGGCCTCGTAGCATGGCCCTACGTGCCCCCGCACCACCTAACCTGGTACCTGCAGCCCCAAGCACACGGCCTAGCCGATCCTTCCCACCAGAACACACGCACCCGACCCGGACATCCTCGTCCATGGCCTCTCTCCTTTCGGCCACCCCGGGCACGCGTGCCCACTTCATGCACCAAGATGGCCGCCCGGCCCCAGCGCGACCCGGGCCTAGAGGCGCCACTCCGGCTGGAGGACATCACACTTGCCGGGGATGAGAGAGGGAGGAGCTGTTTCTATCGCACCTCTGAACTCCCCTGGGACGATGGGTTTCGATCGGCCCTCTGGCCTCCCTGAGGGCTGGCTCCATGCCTGCTGGGTGTCTGGGACTCCTCCCGACCAGGCCCTGAAAGGATCAAAAGACAATGGCAGGAAACCCCGACAAGCGACCCCCAGGTGACAAGACCCCTGCCTGCACAGACTCCGGACATCAAAGAGGGGTCGACCTATAACAAGGGGTGCTCTGGGTCTGTCCGGTAGATTCGACGCTGGAACAACGAGAGCCCTGCTGACGCGGTCGCGGCTCCTGGAATTAAGAACCTCCGAACTTGTACCTGAGCCCTGCTGAGTGACTCGCGGCTCCCTGAAGATCGTAAGACCTCCGAACTTGTACCTGAGCCCTGCTGAGTGACTCGTGGCTCCCTGAAGATCGTAAGACCTCCGAACTTGTACCTGAGCCCTGCTGAGTGACTCGCGGCTCCCTGCAGATCGTAGGACCTCCGAACTTCTACCTGAGCCCTGCTGAGTGACTCGCGGCTCCCTGAAGATCGTAAGACCTCCGAACTTGTACCTGAGCCCTGCTGAGTGACTCGCGGCTCCCCCAGACTCTCACGGTCCCGCCGGACCCCAGCTACAACAAGCGTATCCCCCAGCTCGAGGATTGTGAGCTGTGCGCCGGGTACGTCCCTGCCTTGGACCTTTGCCAGAGACTGTCCCGCTACCCCCTATCCCTTCCGAGACTCATTGAGCCCGCGCTCTCCTTGTACATATTTGCAGTGCTAAATCTGATTGATAAAGATTGATTTCTAAGAACGTACGGTGTGGTGTCTCTGTGTCGTGTGGGGCCAGAGGTACGATCCTTGATACGAGATTCCTCCCCCTGAGGAGTCTCCCGCCAGTGCCCGGCTACGATACTTCGAGGGTGGGTCTCAGGGTAGTCAGGACCCCGTTCCGGGCTCCTCTGAGGTCGCCGTCTAACATCGTGCAAGCGATCCACTGCCTAAGGCCTAGATAAGTCACCCCTCTAGTAGGGTGCACTTGCCCTAAGGGGATGGTATAGAGGTATGACTGATGTCAGTGTGGGATTTAATGTAAAAAGCACCCAGAGGGCATATTGGAGATGCCCCCTTAAAATCGACCAGCCCTGGTGTTGTCCCTGAAAGGCTGTCCACCATTTGTCACCACCAGAAGAGTTTCTGAACCCCTGGGTAGAGAGCCTCCACTCTCTGGGTCCACAAACACAGCCCATCTGGGGCAAAAGTATCAGGCCTCCTCCCCAGGATAGGCTGGGCCCACAAAAGGGTAATCTTCAAAGGCCTGCCACCTTTGGATGCTGTCCCTGCCTTGTGCTGCCCCCAGCAACTAGCTTCTGCCAGTTCTGACCCCCCACTGTGATCGGGAGAGTCAGTAGGAAATCCAAGCCAGGAAGAGAGGTATGCCCACCTATGCCAAACCCAACACTCAGGTGGGAGAGGTGAGGTGAAGCACACTTCTCAACACCCTCCATCTTGATGATGAGGGGACAATTAAGAAGAGACTCATGCCCCCTCCCACTGGAGGGTGGCATAATAGGAGGTGTACCAAGGAAGGGACCTACCCGCACACTTCTTTAAATCCCCTAAATCTTGTATGTAGAGGAGACCCTGAACTCTCCCTCCTCAGATTCGAGGAAGAAAGAAGAAGGTGTGAACTAATAGAACATTTGAACCAGGAAACAGAAAGGATGAAGAAAAGATGGGAGTGCAACATGCCATCCAATGGTACAAAATTGTATCTATGAGGATTTATGAGATAACAACAGGAGTCAACACTGGGTGGATGACATTAATGAGAGAATGATCAAGCCCTGATGAAGTCCTACTGGGACGAAACGTGTTGGCTAGGCCAAAGGGATTGCTTCTATCAAATAGGCATTTTTTGAATAAAATTGGATTCAAAGCAACTCGCAATACTTCTGAATACCTTTTATTCATCACATCAGGACTACTTGATCTATTGCTGGAGAAGAATTTACCCATCTGTTGATTTTGTAATAGATAATCCTGTATAGACTTGAACGCTCCTTTTCATTGGTTATTTTGTGACCTTGTGTTGGTGTGGCGTCTTGGCAATGGGGTCACAAAAGTAGAGCGTTGGAGGAAAAAGAATTTGTATTAATTACATACCAGGGCACGTTTGGAGCCCACAATGCCAGTGTGCTGTTTACTAGAAAGAAGAAGAACCAAAGAGCCGTGGTGACCCAAGAAGAAGAAGAGGACATCAACTGCCTTGACCCCAGCCCTATCAGCCTGTCCCATCTAAGACCTGTCTACAGCAGGAACTCCAGCAAGTCCAGTAGCCAGCAACACCCAGAGCCCACAGGACCTGCCCTGCAGCCTTCCCACAGACTCTGTCTCCTGTGAGCACAGAATTTGCTCAACCAAAGATACACCTTGAGAATACAGATTCTGTTGACTCCACGATTCTGCACCACTCTAAACCCAATGCCCATGGCCCAAGTTAAAGTGGCCCAACACCCCAAGGAGGTCTACCAAGCGATCCTGGCCTGGGATCTCGTGATCCCTGACCTCCCCCAAGACTTCTGACAATGCCTGCAGCATTAACCTGAAGGGTTCCCCTCGACCGTGACCTGAGCTGGTAAGAAAACCTGACACCAGAAGACACTCCTGCAGCCGACACCCCACAGCCTTGGGTGGCCAACCGACACTGTGCAGGCATCCCCCAATATCCCAACTTACATCTTCAGCAGTTGATCGCCTTCAGAAAGTCTCCTTGCCCGAGCCTGCAGTATCTGCAAAAACCGAAGGTCTCCATTGGAAAGCACAGTGTCCCCAACTTCCATTTTTCACCCTGCACCCAGCCACCTGGGTGCCGCTCGAGGTGCATCTCCTGTGCTAGCCATTGGCCCCTGCAGTGCTGACCTTAACTCCAGGAGCTTGGCACCCACAACTGAGTGGCCTGCTTGTACGCAGACCCTAACCAAAGGTCTCCTCAGCCCAATTGGCTAAAGTTGGGCCCCTGCACTCTGCACCCGGCAGCCCCAATCCAGCCGGTTGTGCAACTTGAGTGCCCTCCTAGTCCTTGGTGAACAATGGTCCTAACCCCCAAAGCTCACCCTTGTGAGTTGAGTACTTACATCCAAAACCGATTACCGTTTTTCTCCCATAGTAACCCATGTTATACGATTTAGGACCTAAGATAGTTCTAAGAGTAAAATTGCTAATGTATGGAGAAAAGTGAATTCAATTGCAAAGAATAAAACGTTGTACTTACCTTGTATGTAGAACTCTTAGAGTATGGAGTCTAGGCATACCACCCCCAATACTCAAAGTAACTCAAAAGTACCTCACAAGTAATCTAAATGTATTTACTGTGTGATACAAACTGCATTTAAAATTGATATAAACCTGTAAAAATTGTAATTTCACGCACAACAGCATTTCCTTAAACAGTCTTGTATTTGAAAGTATATTTTACTTACCTGTGCCTAGTTCAACTTGGTTTTAAAATAAAAATGAAGTATAGATTTCTTATACTTACTTAATTGGTCTTGATTCTGTCTCTGAGTATGTGTATCAGTCCTTGGTTGAGTGAATATAATACATTCTTAACCCACTCTCTGGAAAAGCCTAACCGCTCGCCCACACTACAACAAAGAGATCTGTTAGTGCTTACCTAATTTAGTCTCTGCTATATCTCTGGGGACTCCCTGGACTCTGTGCACACTACAACTTACTTTGATGTAGTATATACAGAGCCAGCTTCCTACATTGGTTGATCAGCGGTGGGATGCAAAGCCTTGAATTTATTGGACTAACTTGGTCAACCTCTGACCCCATGACAAAAATCCAAAAATATCTTAAGTACAACTCATTTGTTGAATTGCCTATTTTTCCCTAAGTCTAAAAGTCTTGCTAGGGCCTTGTGTTAAGTCCCTGTGGCATTGTTTAGAGAATTAAAAGTCCTTGAAGTTAGGGGGGAAGTATCTAGGATTGTTTATGTAGGTGTTCCAAAAAGAGCCCCACTGTAGAAATATAATGAACAATCCAGGGAATGTGGCTGAGGAGCTCGACCTCACCCCTTACTCCAACTTAAAGGTTAGAGAGTTAAGGCTTCTAAGCAAATAGGAACTGGGTCCAACCCAGGGCAGAGCATGTAAGGGACTACCCCACAGAAGAAGGTGAAGACTAAGGGTGGGCGGAGTGCTCCGCTCCGCCCACGGAGTGTACGTAGTGCTGCCTGCTTCGTGGTCCACGAGTAGGCGTAGCAGGCAGCACTATGCACACGGCACGCCCACGCATGCGCATTTCTCGCGAGAAATGCGCATGCGCGGATGCCCGCGCATGCGCATTTGTGAGGAAGAAGTTGCGGTTGCACCAGGAAGAGGGAGCCCCGGGACGCCGCACCTCAGGTAAGGACTTTTCGTACTTTATAATAGTTAAAATGATTTTAAAATGAGGGCGGGCGGGAGGCGAGCAGTGGGGCTACGCGGAGTGTGCGAGTGTGCGTAGATTTGGCCACACTACGCAATGCTCCACGTAGCCCCACTACGCCCACTACGCCCAGGGTTAGTGAAGACCTTCAAGAGAATGGGCAAAGTAGTGAGGAGGATGACGTCTTAGACCAAACCCCTCAACTACTTAGGGAGGAAGGGAACTTTTTGTCCTACCCTCCACACCCAAGAGGTACAGGGACTGGCTCCCAGAGAGGTAGGGCCACCTCCATACCAGACAGTGAGGACAACCTCATTGAGGACGGTCATCTTTTATTAAGGATGACAAAAGACTAGACCTTGAGACTAGGCTCCTAGCTCTAGAAAGAGAGTTCGCAGAGACGGGCCTAGGACTCATCAATGGTGGCAGCCATTTAAAAACATTTAGAAAAAGAAGGAACCTATGATCCTAAAATTCTCAATGGGATTGAGGATGGTAATGACATCACCAAGTGGTTCACAACCTTTGAGAGGGCTTATGAGGCCAGAAAAGTGAGAACATCTCACTGGGGGGCACTCGTGTGGGAACTTTTCTCTGATAAGTGCAGAGACAGACTTCTGACCCTTAGTGGAGCAGAAGCAGAGTCGTGTGAACTCATGAAGGGCACCTTGATTGAGGGATTTGGACTCACTACTGAAGAGTATAGAATTACGTTCAGTGGTCTCAAAAATCCAAGTCAGTCCTGGGTGGAATGTGAAGACTACTCAGTAAAGACACTAGGAGGAAGATGTACGACCTGTTTTTGCATGCGCAAATGGGTTTGCGAACCCGTTTGCGCATGCAAAAACATATTGGGCTATGTACATAGCCTATTTAGCGAGTTGCAATTCCCTTCCAAATAGCGAGTCTCAAAACAATGTAGTAATGTTTTGCAACCGCAATCGCGGCCTCAAAACACTTGCAATTACTACCTACTTCAAGTAGGTGGTAATACATTTGCAAATGGAAAGGGGTCCCCAGGGGACCCCTTCCCCTTTGCAAATGCATGCAAAATAATTATTTAAGGGTAGGCAGTGGTCCCAGGGACCACTGCCTGCCCTTAAAAAATGAGACAAAAATGTTTTTAAATGCAACCTGTTTTCCTTTAAGGAAGTCCCAGATATGGTGGTATGCTGAGCCCAGCAGGCCACCATCCCTGGGAGGGCTGGCATTCACAATGGGCTCGCAAATTCTTTGCAATTTGCGACCCCATTGTGAAGTGCAAAACAGTGTAAACACACTGTTGTACATTTCATTTAGCTCCTCGTAATTTGCAACTCCCAGTAAAAATTGCGAGACGCTAAATGAAAGGGTCATACATCTGGCCCTAGGTGGCTGGTTGACTGGAAGTAAAGTGCAAGATTATCATGGTCCTTATAATTTGTTTATGAAAGAACTTCCACTGGAGCGTGGCATAATAGGAGGTGTACCAAGGAAGGGACCTACCCGCACACTTCTTTAAATCCCCTAAATCTTGTATTTAGAGGAGACCCTGAACTCTCCCTCCTCAGATTCGAGGAAGAAAGAAGAAGGTGTGAACTAATAGAACATTTGAACCAGCAAACAGAAAGGATGAAGAAAAGATGGGAGTGCAACATGCCATCCAATGGTACAAAATTGTATCTATGAGGATTTATGAGATAACAACAGGAGTCAACACTGGGTGGATTACATTAATGAGATAATGATCAAGCCCTGATGAAGTCCTACTGGGACGAAACGTGTTGGCTAGGCCAAATGGATTGCTTCTATCAAACAGGCATTTTTTGAATAAAATTGGATTCAAAGCAACTCGCAATACTTCTGAATACCATGTATTCGTCACATCGGGACTACTTAATCTAATGCTGGAGAAGAATTTACCCATCTCTTGATTTTGTAATAGATAATCCTGTATAGAGTTGAACGCTCCTTTTCATTGGTTATTTTGTGACCTTGTGTTGGTGTGGCGTCTTGGCAATGGGGTCACAAAAGTAGAGCGTTGGAGGAAAAAGAATTTGTATTAATTACATACCAGGGCACGTTTGGAGCCCACAATGCCAGTGTGCTGTTTACTAGAGAGAAGAAGAACCAAAGAGCCGTGGTGACCCAAGAAGAAGAAGAGGACATCAACTGCCTTGACCCCAGCCCTATCAGCCAGTCCCATCTAAGACCTGTCTACAGCAGGAACCCCAGCAAGTCCAGTAGCCAGCAACACCCAGAGCCCACAGGACCTGCCCTGCAGCCTTCCCACAGACTCTGTCTCCTGTGAGCACAGAATTTGCTCAACCAAAGATACACCTTGAGAATACAGATTCTGTTGACTCCACGATTCTGCACCACTCTAAACCCAATGCCCATGACCCAAGTTCAAGTGGCCCAACACCCCAAGGAGGTCTACCAAGCGATCCTGGCCTGGGATCTCATGATCCCTGACCTCCCTCAAGACTTCTGACAATGCCTGCAGCATTGACCTGAAGGGTCCCCCTCGACCGTGACCGGAGCTGGTAAGAAAACCTGACACCAGAAGACACTTCTGCAGCCGACACCCCACAGCCTTGGGTGGCCAACCGACAGTGTCCAGGCATCCCCCAATATCCCAACTTACCTCTTCAGCAGGCGATCGCCTTCAGAAAGTCTCCTTGCCCGAGCTTGCAGTATCTGCAAAAACCGAAGGTCTCCATTGGAAAGACAAAAATGTTGATCCTGCAAAGGCCTCGTCTTTCCACTGTAACAGGAAGGGACACCAAACTGGAGCTGCTGCCTGTCCCAACAAACCAGCTCCTAGACCCCCACCAGTACCTACTGGTATGTCAAATCTCCAGATGGGATCAATAGTGTATCCAGAGCAAATAAGGGTTCACACTGAGGCTCTGTTAGTCTCTGAAGGGGAGGTAGGGTTAGCCACTTTGGCTCTCTGGCCCACTAAATTAAAGAAATACCTGCAGCACCACTTAGTGAATGGGACTAAGATAGAAGCCCTGAGTGATACAGGCACCAGTGTCACTATGGTGAGAGATACACTGGTTACCCCGGAACAATACCTAACTGGAAAAACCTATACAGTTACTAATGCTGACAGTGTCACTACTAACCATACCAATGCTATGGTGAACCTAGAGTGGTGGAGTGGGGGTTGCTACTGGCCTTAAGCAGGTAGTAGTCTCTCCAAACCTTCCAGCTGCCTGACTGCTTGAAAATGATCTGGAGCCCTCGGCATGGGCTGAGGTAGAAAGAAAGACACATGCAGTCATGCAGCAACTCCCTGAGATAGTGTGTGTGAAAAACAGAGCACAGTGCCCAGCACAGGGTGAACAAGGAGTATTGGAGCCTGAAATGATGGCCCAACCTACCAAGAGGAAAGGTAGGAAGACTGGTGAAACAACTTTCATACAGCAACAAGATCAGGATCCCTCTCCTCGAGGAGAGGAGTTGTCAGCCCCAGAGGGAACTGAGCCCATGGAGCTTGAACCATACGATATAGAGCTCTTGGGACAATGGGGGCCCTCTAGGGAACAGCTGTGCCTTAGGCAGCAGGTTTGCCCCACTCTTAAAGACCTGAGGCAATAAGCTGCTGAACAAGAGCAGAGAGAGGTCAGTGGCTCCCACAAAGTCTATTGGGAGGAAGGACTCCTGTACACTGAAGCCAGAGACCCAAAACCAGAAGCCACTAGGAGAGTGGTAGTGCTTCAGCTGTATAGGGAGCGCCTACTCACTTTAGCACATGAGATCCCCCTAGCTGGGCATCTGAGCCAGACCCAACTTGGGAAAGATTGGTCACCCACTTTTATTGGCCAAAGATGCCCCAAAAAGTGAAGGTGTGTGTACGCTCCTGTGTCACCTGTCAAGCCAGTGGAAAGACAGGAGGGCAGCCAAAAGACATTTAATCCCACTACCAGCGCTAGGGGTTCCCTTTGAAATGGTAGGAGTGGATATAGTGTGTCCACTTGAACCTCCCACAGCCTCGGAAACCAAATTCATACTAGTAATAGTGGATTATGCTGCTAGGTATCCTGAAGCAATTCCCTTCAGGACTACTATAGCCCCTGTGGTAGCCAGGGCCCTCATTGGTGTCTTCACATGGGTAGGGTTTCCTAAGGAGGTAGTATCAGACCGAGATCCCAACTTCATGTGTGCATACTTCAAACAATATGTGGGATGAGTGTGGGGTGATCTAGAAGTTCACAACACCTTATCACAAACAAATCAATGGCCTTGTTGAAAGGTTTAACAAGACATTCAAATGCATAATAATGGGACTCACAGAAAAACTCAAAAGTAGATGGGATGTTCTGTTACCCTGCCTGCTTTTTGCCTACAGAGAGGTACCTTAGACGGGAGTAGGATTTTCACCCTTTGAACTTCTGCTTGGTCACCCTGTAAGGGGACCACTCTCACTTTTGAGGGAAGAATGAGAACGACCCCATCATGTACCAAAGCAAGATGTGGTGGACTATATACTAGGCCTTTTTTCGAGGATGGCAGGGTACATGCAAAAAGCACCCAAGCACCTTAAGGCCAGACAAGAGCTCCAGACACTCTGGTATGACCAACAAACTGCACTGGTAGAATTTCAACCAGGGCAACGGGTATGGGTTTTGGAGCCAGTGGCAAAAACAGCCCTCCAGGACAAATGGAGTGGCCCTTATCCTATCCTGAAGAAAAAGAGTGTGGTCACCTACTTAGTAGACTTGGGCTCAAACAGGTCCCCCAGAAGGGTGATACATGTGAACCGCCTTAAGCTCTATACTGACAGGGCTGAGGTAACCATGCTGGTGGTTACTGATGAGGATCAGGAGATAGAGATTGAACCTCTCCCTGACCTCCTCTCTTACAGCCCACGGGATGGGTCAGTGGATGGAGTTGTCTACTCAGACATATTCTCTGCCTAATAAGTAGCTGATTGCAGACAGGTTCTGCAACAGTTTGCCCAGATTGTTTCCTTGACCCCTGGTCAGACACCCTAGTGTACCCATGATGTGGACACTGTGGACAGCTTGCCTATGAAAAAACAATATATTGCCAGTCTAACCAAGTCAAGAAAAGCATCAAAGCTGAAGTCAGGAAGATGTTGGAGTTGGGTGTCATTGAGCCTTCTGAAACCCCTGGGTAAGCCCAGTAGTCCTAATCCCCAAACCTCATCTATAGGGCGGAAAGAGAGAAATTAGGTTTTGTGTGGACTACAGAGGCCTCAACGCTGTCACCAAGAAACATGCGCACCCCATCCCCAAGGCTGATGAATTGATAGAACGTTTGGGGCTGCCAAATACTTTAGTACCTTTGACCTAACTGCAGGCTACTGGCAGATAGGCATGGCCCCTAGAGTAAATGAAAAGACAGCATTCTCCACAGTTGATGGGCACTTCCAGTTTACTGTGCTGCCCTTCGGTTTAAAAAATGCCACATTCCAAAGGTTGGTGAATCAAGTCCTTGCTGGGTTGGGAGGCTTTAGTGCATCTTGATGATATTGCTGTGTTTGGCTTTTCCTGGCAGGATCACCTGGTCCACCTGGGGAAGGTTTACAGGCCATGCAAACTGCAGGCCTAACTATCAAGGCATCCAAGCACCAGGTAGGGCAGGGAACTGTTATGTACTTGGGCCTTCTCGTAGGTGCAGGCTAAGTCCAACCCCTTCAACCCAAAATCCAGACCATTTTGGATTTGGAAGCTCCAACAACCCAGACCCAAGTAATGGCATTCCTTGGCTTGTCTGGGTACTGCAGGAGGTTTGTGAAGGGATATAGGTCCATTGCGACTCCCTTCACAGAAATCACCTCCAACAAGATGCCCAAGAAAGTGAACTGGACAGTTGGCTGCCAAAAGGCTTTTGACACCCTAAAAGAGGCAATGTGCTCAGCACCTATACTCAAAGCTCCAGATTACTCCAAGCAGTCTATAGTGTAGACTGATGTATCCGGGCTGGGGATTGGAGTGGTCCTATCCCAGACAAATGATGATGGACAAGACTAACCTGTTGCTTTCATAAGCAGAACACCACTCCCCAGGGAGCAGCATTGAAGTGCCATTGATAGGGAGGCATTTGCTGTGGTTTGGTCCCTGAAGAAGCTGAGACCAAACCTATTTGGTACTCACTTGCTAGTTCAAACTGACCACAGACCTCTCGGATGGCTAATGCAGATGAAAGGAGAAAACCCAGAACTTTTGAAGTGGTCCATATCCCTACAGGGAATGGACTGTAAAGTGCAACATAGACCTGGGACTGCCCAAGCCAATGCAGATTACCTTTCCAGATTTTTCCACTTAGACAATGAAGATTCTCTAGCGAAAGGTTAGTCTCATCCTCTTTTGTTTGGGGGCGGTTGAGTAGGAATGTGCCCCTTTTTGCATGGTTATCCTCCACCTGACATCTGATGCAACCTGACTTGATGTGCCCTGTGTCCCTACCAATCATGTTCCCAGGGCCTGTGTTCTTTACCAAGACTGTACTTTTGTATCCTAAATTGCCACCTCCCTGGCCACAGGTAAACCCCTTGTAAAAGGTGCTGCGGGTACCAAGGGCACTGTGACCAGGGAAGGCCTCCAAGGGCTGCAGTATCTATTGTGCCACCCTTAGGCGGCCTGCACCTTAACACACACACACTGCCACTACAGGCTGTCTGTTTTGGTGCAGAGAAAAGTGAAGAGTCGGCATGGCACACGTCCCTATGTGCCATGCCTACAATCCACTGTCTAAGGCCTAGGTAAGTCACCCATCTAGCAGGGTGCACTAGCCGTAAGGTTAGGGTACAGAGGCATGTGCCCTGTACCCCTACTGTGTCTCAGTCCATTCTTAGACTTTGTAAGTGTAGTAAAGCCATAAAGAGAATATGGTCTGGGAGTAGGTCACTACGAACTCCACAGCTCCATAATGGCGTTACTAAAAACTGGGATGTTTGATAGCAAACCTCTCAGCACATTAAACCCAAACCGATGCCAGTGTGGGATTTAATGTAAAAGTACTCAAAGAGCATTTTAGAGATGCCCCCTGAAAATCTACCAGCCCTGCTGTGGTTCCTGAATAGCTGCCCACCATTTGTCACCACCAGAAGGGTTTCTGAACCCCTGGGTTGAGAGCCTCCACTCTGGGTCCAGAAACAAAGCCCATCCTGGGTAGAGGTGTCATGCCTCTTCCCCCAGGATGGGATGGGTCCACAAAAGGGTAAGTTTCAAAGGCCTGCTGCCTTTGGACGCTGTCAATGCCTTTTGCTGCCCCCAGCAACTTGATCCCGCCGGTCCTGACCACTAATTTGGGCAGGGAAATCAGTGGGAAATCCAAGCTAGGAAGAGAGATGTGCCCACCTATGCCAACCCCAACCCTCAGGTGCGGGAGGCAAGTTGAAGCACACATCTCAGTTCCCTTCATCTTGAAGATGAGGGAACTCAGCCAATGCGGAAGAGGCTCATGCCCCCTCCCACTAGAGGGTGGCATAATAGGGGGGTGTACCCACCCCAAGGAAGAGAACTAATGTTCCCTGCCTGCACACCCCTTTAACGCTCGCTCTTAAATCTAGTATTTAGGGGCGACCCTGAACCTTGCCTCCTCAGATCCAGGAAAAAAGAAGAAGGACCAAAAAGCCATGTTGACCCAGGTAAGAAGATGAGGACACCAACTGCCTTGGCCCTAGCCCTACCTGCCTGACCAGTCTACAACCTGCTTACAGCAAGAACCCCTTTGGGTGCAGCAGCCAGCAACCCCCAGAGGACATTCCCTGCAACCTTCCCACACATTCTCTGTCTCCCATGAGCACCAGATTTACTCATCCAAAGACTCACCTCCAGAATCCGGATTCCGTCGACTCCGTGATACCACGCCACTCTGCATCCGATGCCCACTACCCGAGTTCGAGTGGCCCAAAACCCCATGGAGGTCTCTACAGCGATCCTGAACTAGGATCTCATGATCCCTGACCTCCCTCAAGACTCCTGACGACACCTGCAGCATCAACCTAAAGGGTCCCCCCGAAGGCGACCAGAGCTGGTAAGAAAAATCCAATGCCAGAAGACACCCCTGCACCCGATACCCCATGGCCTTGGGTGGCACATCCGATGGTGTACAGGCATCCTCCAAGATCCCAACTTACCCCCCAGCCAGTGGCCGCCTTCAAGACGTCTCACTGCCTTCAGCATCTTTTCAAAACCGAAGGTCTCCATTGGAAAGCACAGGGTCCCCAAAGTCCGTTTTGCAACCTGCATCTGGCCGCTCGAGTACCGCCGGTGGTGCAGCTCCTGTGCTTACCATTGGCCCCTACAGTGCTGACCTTAACTCCAGGAGCTTGGTTCCTACAAGTGAGTGGCCTGCTCGTCAGCAGACCCTAACCAAAGGCCCTCTTAGCCCCATTTGCTAATGTTAGGCCCCTGCACTCTGCACTCAACCGCCCCGTGCCCCTGGTGTGCAACTTGAGTGCCCTCCGAGACCTTACGGAACCTTGGTCCTAACCCCTAAAGCTCACCCATGTGAGTTAAGTACTTACCTCTAATAGGTTCTCCCATAGGAACCTATGTTAAAAGATTTTTGGCCTACACATTTTTAAGTGTAGAACTGCTAAGGTATGGAGAAAAGTGAATTTAATTGCAAAGCATAAGAAAGTCATACTTACCTTGTATGTAAAACTCTTAGGGTGTGGTATCTAGGCATACCAACCCCAGTACTCAAAGTAATCCAAAGTAACTCAAAAGTAGTCTAAAAGTATTCACTGTATGATACAAACTGCATTTAAAAGTGATCCAAACCTGTAAGTATTATAATTTTAAGCACAGTGCATTTCTTTTAACAGTCTTGCATTTGAAAGTATATTTTACTTACCTATGCCAAGTTGTGCTTGGTTCTAAAATAAAACATAAGTATATCTTTTCTATACTTATCTCATTGGAGTGCATTCTATCTCTGACTGTGTGTATAAGTCCTTGATTGAGTGAATACAATAAATGCTTAACACACCCTGTGGATAAGCCTAACTGCTCAGCCACACTACCACAAAGAGAGCTATTAGTACTTACCTAATTTAGCCTCTGCTATACCTCTGGGGACTCCCTGGACTCTGTGTGCACACTATACTTTACTTTGGTGTAGTATACACAGAGCCAGCTTCCTACAGTGGTATATTCTTGTCCCAGAAAGCGGTGTTCTTTAAAAGTCCAATTTGGAGAAGCTCTCTCCTGAAGGTTAAGATGTGGCTAAGTCAACTGACAGGCATGGCTGCTTTTCCCTAACACCCCCCTTCCAGCCCCTCTAATAATCCAATTATTAGGGCTCCTGTCAGGCAGGGGTTGCAGGTTGAGGGAGTGAGCCTGCGTCCTGACCTGTCATTCCTTTTTTGAAGACCAGCTTGGTTACACCACCCCCATCCTGCCTTTTGCTCTGCAGCAGCAGATCTCCTCCCACCAGATGTCCTTTGTCTCTATGCAGGACACTTCACACCTCATCAAAGCAGTTTGGCTTAGCCTGCCAAAGGCTGGCCAATCATGAGGGGCTGCTGGAAGGCTTGATTTTGGTTCATCAGAAAATCAAGTTCTATAACTTCTTTTCTGTGCTATTTATAAGAAATCCAACCTTGGCAAGTTGTTGGATGTTTTATATCATTTTAATACTTTGAAGTACATCTAAGCTCACTCCTGTCAATAGTTATACTTTATTAAAGTGTGCCCAGGCTAGCCTATGGAGTCAATGTTCTACAATGGGGAAAAATTGAAATTAGCAGTTTTCCCCTCACCAGGGCATATAAAACATATTTTAAAATGTTCCTGCTTACCGTTGCAAAGCACCCTACCCCTGTGTCACTTAGGGGAGAACCTAGGGGAGACATATATGTAAAAACAAGGTTGTTTGAGACTTCAGAAGTTCCTTTAATTCCAAAGTCAAATTTCCATATAATTTAATTTTAAAAGCAACCTGTAAAGCAGAGCTGCCTTTAAAATGACAGCAGGCAACACAAATCTGCTGGGCCTCCGAACCCACATGTCCTACAATTTACTGGGGTTTTACAGGTAGGTTGTCAGACCAATTGTAATTACACATAATTACTGTATACGTTTTTACACAGAGCACTGGCCCTGGGTCTGTTTAGCAGAGCCCAGGGCACAACCAGAGTCAGTTACCCCCAGTATCAGTCAAGTCAAATCATGGGGGGGATCAGGGCAAAAAGGATGAATTTCTCACAGTTTACTGTGACAGCTGTGCTTAATTTGTGAAAGAAAGAGTGGCAGTGCAAGAAGCTGGTGGACTGCCTGGTGGAGTGCAAGCCGTCGGAGTAAGGGCATCACCACTAAACCTGGCAGATGGTTGGCCTTATGTTCTTTTTTTCCGTCTGTCACAGCAATGGAAAAACTGTCAGTAATGAACAGAAAAATTCAAATAATGACACCCCACACACCCATATAAAAAGCTTCTGTGAGTGGGAAATCGAGTTATGTGCATCAAAAAAATACAATATTACACTTTGAAAGTTTGTTTTTGAAAAACAAAAAGCTTGTTGGGCAGCCATCAAAATCGAGGGTGGCTGTCCACCAAAAGTTTGGTACCTTCAGAGGAATCGCCATGATGGTAATTGTTCTGAGGGTACAGAGCTCACTGCTTAGCTGGCGGGGATCTCTAAATATGGCAGTCCTCTGAGCATAAGGGTGGTGGATGCATTGCCTCTGCCACCCTGACGGACAGAGTAAATAACTACCATCAACTCTAAATAGGTCCCTAGGTATGTGATTATATTTGTTTGTACGAAATGCAGTAATATTATTAAAGTAAATCATTACTATCATGCCCAATATTTAACATTGGGCAGCAGCCACTCTGTAGCCAATTGTAATAAAATACGGGCAGTACTGGGAAGAAATGAGTGACTAATTGGTCCTTAGCTACTCCGAGAGGAAGCATTCTGTAACACTGAACTTCAACACGCTCAGCTCACACACCAAACCCAAATAGGCAGCACTGTGCAAAAAACGTCTGTAACAAATAGGGCTAATTAACAACAAACAAAATATAAATTCGTCCATGGACCAAAAAAATTACAGTAACTGAGAAAGTGATCAAGAGGAGAGTGAAGGCTGTGAAACAGTTGGAGGTAAGATCAGATGGCAATCACAGGGAACCTTATTATGAGTCCTCTGTCATTCTGATGAAGCCGATAATCAAAATTATTGGGCACAATGATGTGATCCATGGGAACTGAGGGATAAAAAAGTAGATTTCCCGTATATTAGGAGTATCGGACCTATATTATGTTAGCATGATGCATCTATACGTACGCTCCCTGTTTGATATATATGCTTTTGCTTGGAGGAAACTCATTTATTTCCTCCCTGTATATCTATTGCTAGAAGAGTAGGCCGAGAACCATACAGACACCATCTTCTGAACATATTGCCGAGCACGGGCCGTGATCACGTGTTGATCACGTGCAGTTGTCAGGCCCCAGTTCATCTGAGTTACTGGTAGCAGCTGAAGGTAGGCTGTTTACTTGACTGTTCTAAGACTCAAGGTCGCATCTGGCTTTGGGGGTGATAAGCGCATTCCTGGAGGCGCCGTGTCTACACTCCCAGGCACCAAGACGAAATGACCTCATCAGTAATAGGTAGTCAAGCCTTTGTACTGGTCTGATGTGTGCCATATATGGTCCTTTACTGGAGCTCGAGGGCCAACTGGTGTTTTTCCTTTTACAGTGATTGTATGTGTTGAACCGAAAAGTATATAACCTCATGTTTGAATACGAGCCAACAGTCTTCTCGGCGCACCTGATGGGTGAAGTTCGGAGAGGCTCCTCTATAGAGTATTTTGTCTAATAAACGATTGAATCTTCTTCACTGCCAACTGACTGATTATTTGGTAATGGTATTGGGACTATTGGTAGGTATAGTCCTTTAGTTTATTTTTATGGTACATCAGTTGGCGACTCCGCCGGGACTCCGGGACTGGGTCATCCTCCCCGTAAACGGGTGGTAAGGACAAGGGGTAATTCTGGTCGAGCGGGTGGACGGAAAAAGGATCCTTTGAAACATAGCCATCTTTGGTATGAACTTACTCCGCTCTCACGATCAGAGTATCCCTAGCTGCTAGTGACCCTTCACCGGAGTCCTATGAGCGTAACCCAGGAGCTGACCGTGTTGGTCTTCAGGAGTTGGCAGTGGAGAACACACAATTGTACCTGTGTGCACCAGGTGAGTGGAATTGTTTTGATAATCTTAGCATGCACTGTTGAGCAGTGCTTTTGAAGCAGTTAACTGTGTAAGTATTTGGAGGTCAGTGTACCACGGAGAATCTTGGGGGTCTGATGGGGCAGCATTCTGGTGGCTGCACGTATAGATGCTCCATGGACCTTTTGTGAATAATAGAGATGCCGATCGGACGCCCGATGTGGCACGTGTGGTGCGCGCCCGGCCGGACTGCTCTCGGAAAAGCCTGTGGCTGTACCTGGGTAGCCTTGGGAACACATCTGAAGCGGTGCTAATGAAGCGGGTTTAGTCAGAATAGTCCCAAGAGTGAACCAGGAAGGCTGCGGGATGGTCTGTAAGTCGGTCTGTGGTTATACCTGTCTGACGGTCTCTTGGTAGTCTTTGGACTGCTTGATTTTGGTATCTGTCGGTCTTGGAATCTGAATTTGATTGATTCTCCATGAACAGGAGTGGACGGGCTCTGTTCTTTGTTTGAAAAGACGTCAATTTGAATATCTTTTTATGTATATATATATATTATTGTCTTGTGTATGTTTGAATGAGCGTGAGGTTGTATGTTTTGCAAATGTTTGAACATGGCCATGTTTGGAAGTTTATTTTTATGATCGAATGAGAAACGCGTGGCGACAATAACCATGCCGTGTTTTAGCAAATTGAGTTGTTTTGGATGTTGTTGCCGCCCTAATGATACGCGTTTGGCTGAAAGTCAACCTGCCCCGCCTGAGAGCAGCCCAAGTTATGATATGTATGTAAAGCATGGTATTACACCTCTGTTGTTTAATACACTATGGCATAAATATACTAAAGACAATGTGGAATTACAATGGCCCTTAACCGGGTCCTTTGATGAAAAAAAGATACATTTTCTGCAGGATCGATTATTTTCTAAACGAAGTCGACAGTCAGTGTTTGACTCCCTAAGCTTGTGGCAGAACGAAGCAAAGCGTAGACGTATGCGAGAGGAGAAAGTTTGTAGGATGAAAGGAAATCAGACGATTACGCAGAAAGCTAAAGCTTATGATAAAGCACAAACTGAATAAGGGATTGATTGTGCAGACAGACAATTTAGATTGCAAGTGGATAAGACCTATGTGGCTAGGACTGAAGCGGAAGATGAAATTTATTGGATTCTCTTCCACCTCCACCTTATGCTTCGCAGTGTAGATATCCCGTTGTTCCCCCGACTCTAGTACAGGCCCCTTCAGCTTCCACCCCTGTTGTTTCCTCTTCCCTTGCCTCTCCGGGAACGTCCTCTGTTTTGTCCCCCTCAGTGTCTGAGATGGCTACTTTATGGCCTATTACACTGCCGACTTCCGTTATGTCCACAGCTGTTTTGTCTCCCCCCCACCCCTGCGTGGGCTTCCCTTTCTGCAAGCACGACCCCATCTCCAGCTGTTTCGACTCCATTTCGTGCTCCGGGGGATTTCGGCGCACGGAAGTTGTTTACCCGTTCGGCTGTAGGACAGAATGAGAAACAGATGATTGAGAATCAGTCATCCCAGTGGATGCGACAGCCTATTTACACTATAACTGATATATGGAACACGCTTCGAGACTATGAGCCTGTTATGCAGCAACATGCCTTGAAACACATGGCTGCATGTATTATTACTCTCTGGGAACAGTGTTTTCCAGGAGGGATGGCCCCCCAAGTGATGTATGACATCCGGGACCGGGCTCATAAGTCTGAACTTAGCCCAGATGAAGTGTATAGAAATGTGGAGGTTTTATTAAATTATCGAGAATGGATGCATCACAAGTGTCCCTCGTGGGACACTCAGCATCCTATGTGACAAGTTCATCCTATCTTTCATCCTGAAATACCGGAACTAACGGATGGCCACGGCGTAGTGACTAGACCTTGTGTAGATGCCCGAGTGCAGGAGCAATGGGTTTACACCCCCTGGAAGAGGAGTGAAGTCCTCTCGCTAAAATCACAATTACCCGACCCCCGTAAGAATCCCACAGCTTATTATAAGAACTCACAGAAGTGGCCTCTTCGGCCGTCATGACCTTAGCTGACATAGAGTTATTTTTTGCATTGTTAGTTGCCGTTGACGTATGGCGTCAGGTGCATGATCAGGACCATGCTCAAGAATTAGGCAGAACATAGGAGCAGATAAAAGATTGGGACAAGGATCGTAAGCCTGGAGATAAGCCGAAACCTGAATTATTGGCATTACCTGGCCGTATTATCACTTACATGCATTCCTTAATTCCGCCTCGTAAGGTGGATTGGGACAAATTGACCGCATGTAAACAGAAGAAAGATGAAAGTGTTTCTGATTTTTTCACTAGATTTGAGGGTGTATTCATTGATTTTAGTGGACAGGATTTATCTTTGGAAGGCGGTATACGATTATTTGTTAATCGTTTTGTGACCAATTTGATACCAGAAGTCTCTGCAAGGCTACAAGCTGCTGAAAGTACCTGGACCACTTCCACACCCTTGCTAATATTGAGTATGGCCCAATATTACGAACATAGAGAAAATGAGAGTAAGGATAAGACGGAAAAGAGAACGAAGGATCTTAAAACACGGGTGTTGCGGCAACAAGTTGTTCAAGGACGAGGCAGAGAGAGAGGCGGTAGAGGGTTCGTCCCGAGGGGGGCGGGAACTAGACGAGGCAGAAGGCCAGCTGTCGTTTTGGGTATAAATCAGTGTGCTTATTGTAAGGAGGAAGGGCATTGGCGATTTCAGTGTCCGTTGTTGCTGGCCCAGAACAGGGCTATGAGAAGTAGAGGAAGAGGTCGGGGAAGTGTGGATCATAGTGATATGCAACGAGAAGAGGCGACGCAAGTTGGACAAGAAAATAATTATTTTGATAATCTAAGAGGTAGGCAGTATTATAATGAGGATTGTGCAATGGACGCGACCGAAGGGTATGCTTATATATAGGATAGCCATGGACAGAGTGAGGGCCAGGTGTCAGTACCCGTTGATCAGCAAGGACCTTATGTAGAAGGACATTTGATGAGGATCTGAAAAAAATGTTGTTGATACGGGTGCAATGAATAGTTCTATTTCTCGTTCCCTGGTCCTATGGGCTGCTCTGTCCGGGCACAATAATGTTTCAGGAGGATTCTCGGGAATTCCGGTGGTGAGCCCCATCTCCAAACCTAATCCTTTTACAATTGGTCCTGTTACGATAGACTCCACGTTTCTTTTGACTTCCCATTGTGGCGAAAATTTGTTGGGCTTGGATTTGTTGAAGAAATTACATGCTAAGATTCATTGTTCACCTGATGGTGTTTACTTGACTATTAATTCCCTTGGGAAGCATACTTTGCAGTGTTTCACTAAAAATGAACCCCTCTCTCCTGAGTTTGCTGCTATTCCAGCAACATTGTGGGCCACTGGTGACACAGATGTAGTATTATTAAAGATTCCACCCGTTTCTATTACTTTGAAGCAAAATGCTCGGCTTCCTTGTATACCTCAGTACAAAATTTCTCCGGCAGGCGAGAAGGCTTTGCTCTCCATCATACAAGATTTGGTAAAAAGGGGTGTAGTGAAAGGGACAGCTGCTAATGTGTGCAACAGCCCCATTTTGCCTATCTTAAAGAGAGCCCCTGTTGGAAGCGATCCTGACTAAGTTGATACCTATCGTTTTGTGATTGATTTGCGTGAAATTAATAAAATAGTGGTGCCCCAATACCCTGCGGTTTCAGACATCACTACTATTCTCACTATGATTCCTCTGCTAAATATTTCTCTGTGATTGATTTAAAAAAATGCTTTCTTTAGCATTCCGATTCATCCTGATAGCCGCCATATTTTCGGCTTCTTATTGTCTGGTCGCAGTTTCCGGTTCTGCCGCGCTCCCCAGGGGTACACAGAGTGTCTTAGTATTTACAGTCAAGCTTTGAAAACATTGTTAGATGATTTGGTCTTGCCCCCTGGTAATGTGCTTTTGCAATACGTAGATGATTTGTTAGTGGCCTCTGATACCGAGGAAGGTTGTAAGAAGGCCACTGTACAATTATTGTCTCATTTAGCTGCTAATAGCAATAAAGTATCCCTTTCTAAATTTCAATATTGTCGACAGGAGGTGACCTATCTCGGTCTTCTACTGTCAAAGGAGGGGAGGAGACTAACCCCTGAGCGTGTGACTACCATTTTTAATATGTCTGTACCTCGTACTCAGCATGATGTTCGTGCATTTCTCAGCATAACTTCTTACTGTCGCCAATGGATCCCTAATTTTTCCCTTCTTACTAAACCTCTTCTGTATTTAACCACTAAAGATGTGAATCAACCTTTACCCTGGACTGATGCTTGTCAAGATGCTTTTGACTCTTTGAAATCTGCGCTTTGTTCTGCACCTGTTCTTGGTACTCCTGACTACCGAAAACCTTTTGTGCTTTACGTACACGAGGTGGACGGTTGCTCGCTTTCTGTGTTAACACAAGGATTTGGTGGTAAGCAGAGACCTTGTGCCTATTTCTCGGCTGTGTTGGATAACATCGCCAGAGCACTCCCTAGCTGTTTAAGAGCTACTGCTGCGGTTTCGGTGGCTATTCGACAGTCGGAAGGGCTAGTTCTGAACACTGACCTCACAGTGATGGTACCGCATGCTGTGGATACATTATTGAACAAAACAAAGACCCAGCACCTTACGAGCACGCGTCTTACTGGATACGAATTGACTTTGTTTGCTCCACACATTACGATTAAACGATGTGCCACTCTGAACCCTGCTACGTTACTACCCCTCCCTTCGAATGAAAAGAACAATGATGTTCATGATTGTATATTTCGGACTGAGGAAGAAACGAAGGGACGAGTAGACCTGACTGACACTCCTCTATCTGACCCTCAAGGGGAGTTGTACGTCGATGGCTCTTGTTTCAAGTTACCAGATGGCACGACAACTGCTGCATATGCGATAACTACTCTTCACACTATAGTGGAGGCTTCTCGAGCTACCCTATCAGTCAGCACAGGCGGCTGAATTAGTGGCATTGTTTTGGGCCTGTGAGTTAAGTGAAGGACTGAGAGTAAATATTTATACCGACAGCCAGTACGCCTTTGGCGTGGCTCATAGTTTTGGCTGACTCTGGGCAGAAAGAGGTTTTCTTACTTCTCATGGTCAGCGAATACAGCATGGCCCATTGATTTTGCGATTACTGACAGCATTGACATTACCAGAAATAGTGGCTGTAGTCAAATGTAGTGCACACAAGGCAGTGGTTGATGCAGTGGGGGAGGGTAAAGCCTTTGGCGATCAAGTAGCTAAGGAAACTGCAAAATCTAAATTGACCTCAATGTTTGTGACTAGCTCTGCTAGGTGGGTGGCTGAAACAGAGATGTTTGATAATACCATGGAGAGTGTCCGAGAAATACAGAAAGAAGCTACCCCTATTGAACTAGCTCACTGGAAAGAGCGAATTGGGAGATTAGATGCAGATGGTTGTTGGATTGATCTGACAGAAAAGCAGCGGTGGCTGTTGCCTAATGCATTAGTGAATGCGGTGGTGACAATGGCACATGGTTCAGCTCATATTGGGGTGAAAGGTATTTGTGCATTATTAGATCCTGTATGGTACAATCCCAATATTTCTAGGACTGCTGCTCATTTGGTGCAATATTGCATGGTTTGCTTACGACATAATCCAGGGGGCAGGGAACCTGTTCTGAGTGGAAACTTTGCACCACCATCTTTGCCTTTTGAGGTGCTTCAAATGGATTATATCCAGCTGGAGCGTGTTAACAAATTGAAGTATGTCCTGGTCGTGGTATGCGCTTTCAGTAAATGGGTGGAAGCCTACCCGACAAAAGAAAACACTGCTTTGGCAACGGCAAAAGCGTCGGTAAAGGAGTATTTCCCTCGCTACGGATTGCCTCGTGTGATCTGGAGTGACAACAGAAGACATTTTAATGCAGAACTATATGTAATGGACTACAGATTTAACAGAAATTCCATGCGGCTCGACAACCCCAGACCGCTGGGTTGGTCGAGAAGTATAATGGGATATTAAAGCTCAAATTTGCTAAAATTCAAGAAAGTACTGGATAGAGATGGCCAGATGCTCTGCCGCTGGCATTAATGTCAATACGAGTTACCCCACATTCTCGTTCTGGTTTGTCTCCGGATGAGGTAATTTTTGGGCGCCCTGCTAATGTTTGGGGCGTCTTGAGACCAAGAATGTTTTGTGATATAGAATATCCTATGCTGTCAGACTATTTGTATGCTTTGACTAAAGATCTTCGTTCCATTCATCAACTGGTCTCAGCAGTTTTGCAGCCCCTGCCGGAGGGTCCTGGACATCGCTTGGAACCAGGACAGTGGGTTCTGGTCCGTAACTATCAGCGAAAATCCAGCTTGGATCCTCGTTGGTCTGAACCATTTCAAGTCTTGTTGGCCACGCGGACGGCGGTAAAAGTGAACGGCAAGCGACACTGGATTCATGTGTCACATCTGAAAAAACTACCCCTCCCGCTTCCATATGGTCAGCGAATCCAGGACGGGGTTCTGACTCAGGAAAGTGAGCGACTTCCTTGATTCATCCCTTTTTCTGATGCCCAGGTCATTGGAGAAGGGCAAGGAGAAGGTGCACCGGGCTCGGAAGGGGCTCTGTCATCAGCACAATTGATCGCCCCAGATTCTGTTATTTCTACAGCTCACCCAGAGGCTCGCAGTACCCCTGTTTCACTGGATTCGTCATCCTCTGTTTTGTTCTCTGATCAAGAAGTGCCTGGCCATACTCGATACAACCTGCGGCCCAGAAAACAACACGGTACACCAGGTGAACATGGTAGGAGATAGGGAGAGACTTGAGTGATAGGGTACAGACCTGTGCTATGAATGTCTGTTAGATACACTTCTGGTGTACTGAGCGAGACACTGGACTGAACGCACTGAGAGCCTTGAACATTTGTTTGCTCTGTTCAGAAAGAAAGACTGAATTTCATGTTCAAAGGGGCCCAGGTTGTGTTTTCTTCAAGGGTTGTGTGAGAACATAACTCCAACGTGAGAAGCTTGTTTTGGTATTATCTGTGATGAACGATAGGAGCCTGCCTGTGAGGCTCTAAACGGACACAGGAAAAAAGCACCCTCTGGCACGTTGGACTGCATTGCCCTAGTTTATTTTTGGACTTTTAGTTAGCATGTATCCCTTTGCTCGTTTTGTTCCTGAAGAGGAACGTCCTTTTGTACCACGCTATTTTCCTACATATATGCCTGTTTTTTCTAGTTGGACCAATCGTGTTAAAATTGCATTTGTTAATGTTAATGTTAATGAAATTTATAGAGCGCAACAAATACCCGGAGGTGTCCTGGCCCTTACTGAATCTCTAAAACTGACGCAGGCTAGAAATAGAGGGACGCCTACTCCTTAGAAAAGAGCCAGGTTTTTAATTCTTTACGAAAAGGTAAGAGCTCTGTGATAGTTCTCAGATGGCGCGGCAATTCGTTCCAAGCCATTGCTGTGCCGTGAATAAAGCTTTTACCCCCCCAACGGGCTTTCTTTATACGAGGCACCTTGGCCAAGAAGGCTTCTTTAGACCGCAGTAATCTGCCTGGGACATACCAGCACAGTCTCTACTGTAAAAACTCTGGACCCATGCCGTGTAAGGCCTTAAAAGCCAAGCACAGTACCTTGAACTGTATTCGGCTCTTAACTGGGAGCCAGTGTAGGGCTTTCCTTTCCTTAAAAAAAAAGGAAAAACTTGATGGGCCCATAAGTAGTCTAACTGCCGCATTCTGAAGTATCTGCAATTTTTTTAATCCTCTTTGTTGTATATTGAGTTAGAGTCCATTACAATAGTCCAGTCTGGCCATCACCAGCGCACCAACTACCGTTTGTCTACTTTCCCTGGGCAGCGAGGGCAGGACTTTCCTCTGCATTTTAATGATATAGCTGGTTTTAGAAGCTACCGCATTTACTTGAGGACCTAAGGTCAGTTTATCATCAAGTAATATTCCCAGGTTCTTAACTTTTCTAGTTGGCAGGGGGGAATTCCCCATTGAGTCCGGCCACCAGGAGGGAGTCCAGAAACTAGTGCAATTCCCAAACAATATCATCTCAGTTTTCTCGGATTTCAATTTGAGGCAATTTTTGGCCATCCAATTGTCAACTGCTAGCATGCACTCACAAAAGCGTCCTTCCATATCCGCCTCTCCCTCCGGTGTCAAAGATACCACAATCTGAGTATCATCAGCATATGATGTAAGGCCAAAATCAAAAGCATCTATAACTGGGGCCAATGCACTAACATAAATATTAAAAAGCGTCGGACTAAGTGATGATCCTTGCGGGACCCCACAAGGCAGTGAGAAGGGATTGGACTGAAAGTCCCCAAGGGCAACAGTCTGTTTCCTGTCCGCAAGGAAGGATCTTAATATATCCCAGGCCTTCCCTTGAATTCCACAGGTATTTAGACGGCTCAGCAATATAGCGTGGTGAACCGTATCGAATGCTGCGGACAGGTCTAACAGTATCAAAGCCGCCCTCCCTCCCTGATCCAACGCAACCCTGATCTCTTCCGTGGCTTTTATAAGGGCAGATTCCGTGCTATGACCTGGCCTAAAGCCATACTGGGTCGGGTCAAGTACTTGAGTCTCATCCAAGAACTGGCTAAGTTGCCTATTCATAGTTTTCCCCACCAGTTTAGCCGGTAAGAGAAGTCTGGAGATCAGACGAAAACTACTAGGATCATTAACTGGGAGATTTGATTTTTTTTAAGGAGGGGCAAAACCTAGGCCAATTTCCACTGACTTGGAAAAAGCCCCGTTTCAAACATATGGTTAAAAATTGTGGTAAGAGATTCCGCAATAGGACCCAAAGCCAATTTCACTACCTTTACTGGGCAAGGATCAAAAGGGGATCCCGAATTGGCTTCCATTAAAAGTTTTTGAACCTCTCCGGGAACTACTGGCCGGAAGTTCTCAAACACCGGGCTGAGCACCCCTTTTGGGATGGGGCTCTCTATACAACTGTCTATATTCCCAGCACTCAGAGTGCTAAAGGCCGTGTAAATGGATTCTACCTTAGCTAAAAATAATTTAGCCAAATCCTCACAAAGTCCTTGGCTAGGCTGAACTAGCACCAGCTTTGGCAAGGCCAACAAGGCCACCGTCTTAAACAGTTCTTTACTAGAATTTTTGGATTTCCTGATCTGAGCAGCGAAATATGTCTGTTTGGCTGCCACTATTGCCTGTTTATAGGACTGCAGGTGGGCTTTATACATTTTTTTCTCCAGATCGTTATAATTCCTTCTCCAGCTTCTTTCAAACTGCTTACACTTGAGCTTTTGGTTCCTAAGCTCTTCAGAGTACCAGGGGGCCGAGGGATGTGATCTCATGGGCCGTAGGACTTTAATAGGAGCTACACTGTCACAGGCCTGCTCTAGCCATCTTGTATAGCTTTGACAGGCCTCGTTCACTTCGGAGGACAGTTGTGTTGTGGAAGAGACTAGCAATTCGTTAAAAGTGGTTCCCTCCACCTTATTCCATGCTCTTCTTCTGATACACTTCTTAGGGCCAGTGTTTTTCTTAGGAGCCCCCGGCAGCAGAATCTCAAATTGGACCGCCAAGTGGTCTGACCATACCAGAGGGAGAGTACCCCTAAAATATAGATTCTGATGGTTAGAAAAAATCCCATCCAGGGCATGCCCTCCCCTGTGCGTGGTCCCCACTACCTGTTGTCTCAGGTCAGCGGTCATCATCAAGTCATTCAGCGCCATTGTATCCGTTTCTTCTGTAAGCTCTAAGTGAAAATTTAAATCTCCCACGATGGAAAAAATCTCTGCGAGCATCCCTTCTTCTAGAAGGGTACCCAGGGAGGCTAAGAAATCATTCCTAGATCCTGGTGGCCTATATAGGAGACACCCCTTAGAGGAGTGGTGATGGGTAAAGGAAAGGTTAAATAATAATGCCTCACAGGTATCCATAGGGATTGGCTGAAAGGCAGCCTTAATTGAAGAATGATAGATCACTGCCAAACCTCCGCCTTTCCCTATTGGTCTATCCAGTGTCTGGCATAGAAAATCTGGGGGAGTGGCCTTCACAATGTCAGGTCCGGATGCCGCATCTGTCCAGGTCTCTGTGATGAATGCCACTTTGACCCCCAGGTCCTCCATGAGTCTAGCACATTCTATGCCGTGCTTGACTAGAGACCTCACATTCACTAGAACACATTTTATTGCTTGGATTTCCTTGCTACTTGCCCCTCTCGACCTCTCCTTTTCACTGAAAATTGGTATGTTTAGAATCCTTGGTAGGTCGGATCCACAGCCAACACAAATCACAGGAGTCTCTAACGGTGGTGTGTTAGGGAATATGCAAGGACAGTTTTTAGTAGATGAGGCCCCTCTAAGCTTAAACAGCCTTATGCTATCATACCTGCGAGCAGGCCGAGATTCTAGGCCAGCACATCCAGGGTCCCTGGCGCTGTGCGCTGAGCGGGCGTGGGCGGGCACAGATGGGCTTGCCACGCGCCAGCTTCCTTTTTATGCGTGCTCGGTAGCCTGGTCCGCTGACCTCGACTACTCCCAAGATGGCGGCACTTCCTGTTACTCGATCCCGAGTAAGTGAATGCCCCCACTTTGTCGCTCAGCCAATCTATAATCACCCCAAATGTCCCCACAGCATAAACTATTCGTATTAAAAACAAGGATTAAAACCAGCGAACTTTGCAAAAATGCAATGTGCCAACGAAATGCCTTGCCTGTAAAATCGCTCTGCGCGTCTCTAAACTCCCGGCTCAAGCCTCAGGAGAAATCAGGGCAGCGTGCACGCGCCAGCTTCCTTTTTATGCATGCTCGGTAGCCTGGTCCGCTGACCTAGACTACTCCCAAGATGGCGGAACTTCCTGTTACTCGATCCCGAGTAAGTGAATGCCCCCACTTGTCGCTCTGCCAATCTATAATCACCCCAAATGTCCCCACAGCATAAATTATTCGTATTAAAAACAAGGATTAAAACCAGCGAACTGTGCAAAAGTGCAATGTGCCAACGAAATGCCATGCCTGTAAAATCGCTCTGCGCGTCTCTAAACTCTCGGCTCAAGCCTCAGGAGGAATCATTTATAGCTACTATAGCAATATTGCTAATTCTATTACTGGGAGTATTCATATATTTAGAATTTCGCATACTGTTTTAAGAGCAACTACCCCACCTCCGGAACATGTGTTTCATACTTTAGCCCCTCATAAGGAAAGGCATCGTCAGACCTATGTGAAAAACGCATTCATTGAAATGCTTCATCAAGCACACGGTGCCACCAATACTACAAATTGTTGGGTTTGTGGTCTTTTACCATCTGTTATGCACAAGCGCAACTTATTTATATCCCTACCTTTGTCTCATCTGGGAAGTTGCGAGGCTTGGTTCAAATTGCTTTCTATGATGTATATGCATTACACTGTGGATGCTCGAAGGTTTTCAGAGAGAGATTATGAAATGATTTTAGCGTATATTGAGGTTCATCAAGGATTCAACCCCGATGGAAATAATGGAGAAGGAAAATTAGATCCGAATGCCTGTATGAATATGTATATAACGCATGAAAATACCACTTGGTTGAAAAATGAAATTTTGGACTTTGTTGAATTCAATTTCACTCAATATTATCGACACTTTCAGGACCGTAATGTTACTGAAGACAGGGCTACTCCAGTGCCTGTATTTAACAGTACCTCTATGTTTTGTGTTCAAGGAGTAGGGCACATCCCAGTAGGAGAAATCCGATGTAATTACACTTATCAGTTGCGTACCTTTAGCAGCCCTCCGTTGTTAACCCCTCCTAATGTATATTTTGTCTGTGGAGAAAGTGCCTATACTTGGCTTCCACGAGGTTGGACTGGACGTTGCTACCTGTCCTTCCTGTACCCTCCAGTCTATATTGCCCCTTCTAATTATCACAAGGATCACCGACTAGATAAACGTAGCGTGCTTATTAGGAGAAATAAAAGGGTGATAGATACCGCCGATATAGATCAGACCAATACTCCACTGCAGCATTTCACTGACATTATGAAGGGAGTGTTACCCTTTTGGGGGCCTATGATTACTAGCCAAGAAGTACGACGTTTGTGTAGAGTAGTTGAAGGGGTAATTAACACTCCTGCAGAAATACTGACCAATATAACAGTAGAGCTACAGGCGACCAGACTTGTATCGCTTCAGAACCGTATGGTTTTGGACGTTATCTTGGCAGATCAAGGAGGAGCATGCCGTGTGATCGGCAGCTCTTGCTGTGTTTATATTCCTGACTCCGCCCCCTCCGTTCATTTGGCTATACAGAAGCTACATCGTTTAGCTTCCGAGATACATGTAGAAACTGGTACATGGTCTCTCTCAGGTTGGTTCTGGGGTCTGCTGTCTACTTGGGGATGGAACATTTTGATGGTGCTGGCATGTATAGCCGGTATCATATTCACGTGTTGTGTTTGTGTACAATGTGGACCTGCATTTTGCTCTTATTGCGTGACAAAACTCACTTCCTCTGTGTCTGGTCCATCCCCAACAGCGGTAAAAGCTCAGCTAGTTCAGCAGGAGCTTAAAGACCTAATGCAGATTGATGAGGGAATATTTGAAGATTGAACCGTTTTAATTAGCTACATCATGCTAAAAGGGCCGTTCTGAGGGATAAAAAAGTAGATTTCCCGTATATTAGGAGTATCAGACCTATATTATGTTAGCATGATGCATCTATACGTGCGCTCCCTGTTTGATATATATGCTTTTGCTTGTAGGAAACTCATTTAATTCCTCCCTGTATATCTATTGCTAAAAGAGTAGGCCAAGAACCATACAGACGCCATCTTCTGAACATATGCTCGAGCACGGGCCGTGATCATGTGTTGATCACGTGCAGTTGTCAGACCCCAGTTCATCTGAGTTACTGGTAGCAGCTGAAGGTAGGCTGTTTACTTGACTGTTCTAAGACTCAAGGTCGCATGTGGCTTTGGGGGTGATAAGCGCATTCCTGGAGGCGCCGTGTCTACACTCCCAGGCACCAAGACGAAAGGGAGTCACCCCTCCTGACCTCATCAGTAATAGATAGTCAAGCCTTTGTACTGGTCTGATGTGTGCCATATATGGTCCTTTCCTGGAGCTCGAGGACCAACTGGTGTTTTTCCTTTTACAGTGATTGTATGTGTTGAACCGAAAAGTATATAACCTCATGTTTGAGTACGAGCCAACAGTCTTCTCGGCACACCTGATGGGTGAGGTTCGGAGAGGCTCCTCTATAGAGTATTTTGTTTAATAAACGATTGAATCTTCTTCACTGCCAACTGACTGAGTATTTGGTAATGGTATTGGGACTATTGGTAGGTATAGTCCTTACGTTTATTTTTATGGTACATCAGGAACACCACAAATCAAATGTTGTCACAAGGAGGTTTCAGACTCTGAAAGCAGCAAAATCTCCAGGTAAAACTCAGGGAAGAAATGATGAGGAATTGTTGAGGGAGTCGGTCCTGGGATCACTGATTCCCCAGGTAATTCCTCTTTTCAGAGAGGCCTATCAAGGTCTAACTTGCAAATCCAGTAACTCTGTTCATCCGGTATCAGTAACTCCAGGAGGGAAGTTACCTGGCCTCACAATAGAGAGTTCATAATGAGGCGCATTGTGAATCTTTTTAACTCCTGACATAAGCATGCTATTTTTTGGGGGGGGTTAAGCCGAAGACCTTTTAAAATATGAATATGATTAATGGTGAAAATGTGAACACGATTACTGGTGAACCAGGTAGTGGAGTCACTGCTATGGAAAGTGGTAGGTATTAGAAAATGATTAAATGTAACATCTATTGAAGGGTAACAGGTGGAATGGATTAGATAGTGCTAATTTAAAGTCTGAATGGTAGACTGAGGAAAAGTTGTGCACTAGGCTACCAGTAAGGGCAACAGTGGGGTTGTGTTAGAAAAAATATAAAGTGACCTTACTTGTGGGTGTCTGGAGAGACCCAGCAGCCGGGCCATGGGAATTGATCGAGTAGAGGATGAGTCTCCAATGATGGTCACCATCGGTGGGTTACTCTGGCAACGGTAGTTCAGGATGGGCACCTCCTTTCCTGTCAGCATCCACATGGTGCCATGGTGGATTCTTCTGAGAGAGACACAGGTGTTGTAGATCACAAATCCCAGTGTGATATTTGGAAGTAGAGCCTTGTTGTGGTTAATTTCAGCAACTGCAAACACCATAGCCTGGGCCATAAAGTAGCTGTAGATGTGAAAACTTCACATGGGGATAATGGAAATTCAAAGTTAATTATACGTATCAGCCCTTTCACTCAGTATTAAATCTTTGTAAAGTAACTACACCACATGTCTGTCCCAGTGCCCCAGCACAGGCAAAGAACATTGAAACAGATCTCAAAAAGTCTACTATTGGTTAGATGCCTCATTTCTTGTTGTAAAAATAAGAGGCCAAGTGCTCTTCAGTACAGGACTGTAGATTGGTTCTGCACTCGATGACCAATATTTGTAAAAAACAATAGTGACTTTCACTCAGGGATGGTAAAAGAGGCTAGCGCTCATTGATGTACAAGAAGTGGAAGAAATGAGCACCTATCAATCAGGGGCTATGAAAAAAAGTACCCTTGGGTGCCATCATACTAGTTAAAAGGAGAGCACTCCTATATCAGACAGAATACATGTGATGACTACGCATTAATGAGGGATATTAAAAGAGAAAATCAGCCATGCCAATGAAGTGCACAAACATTGATTAGAGGTTCTTAGAGAGGTAAGCACCTTCCTCAGGCAACAAACGAGAACCAAAGAATTGCAAAAACATCCATTATAGATTCTAAAAAGGTAAACTCTCATCAATAAGAGACAGAAATAATATGAGCATTCATCAGACATGGGCTGTTAAGGTGAGCACTGATCAACCAAGCACTACAATCTTTTACTGAGCTCTTATTATTCAAAGAGTGGAGCAGTACACACTCAACAATCTGGGAATTTGATAGAGCTGAGCAGTCACTGATCCAGTACAAGTAAAAGAGTTGTCAACTCAACAGGAGTTTGTAAACGAGGTGAGCAGTGATCGATCAAAGAATGAAAGAGTGATAAGTATGCATCAATCAAGGACTGGGGAAAAGGACAACTTTCCATCACTTACTGCCAGAGGTGAACAAAGTCTTAGAAAAAACTTTGTGTTGTTATGATGTGAACTGAAGACGTAGGAGCATATTAACAGTACTTTTAATGTTCCTTATAAGGTTCTGTGTTGGCAATGACAAACAAAAACACTTCAAACTAAGCAACACTGCAGGGTATGTTTGCGAGAAATGTGACAGGGTGAGGAGTTAACCTTACTTGGCTTAATGCTATGCTCTGCCACTTTTGGAATGCGTGGCTGCACCCTATTTACAACAATACGGTGCATCCCTGTGTTTCCCCCCTGCGCTGGCACTAATTACAGCTGCCTAGTGCCAACGCAGACATCCTTTCATTATAGTGCAAGGGTGCCTGAATTGTGGGAATGGTTGTTTATGTGCAGGAAGGTGTCCCTTCCTGGACATAAACAATTATGCATGGCGTTTTGCTCTTGTTATGTGTGCTGCACAATGCAAGACACATAGAAACAGTAAAAACAAGGAGAAATAAAGTATTTCTCCTCATTGTGCCATGTTAAGACCAGGTTTTTTTGGTCTTAGCTTTGGTGCTGCCCAAAATCAATGACTGTTGTGGCAGAAAGCACACCGCAACACCCATTGCCTCCCCTTTTCATGCTAAGTATAGCGTAAAAGGGTGCCTTGTTTACAGGGCAGCGTTAAGCCACCTTAATTGGTTTAACACTGCTTTATAAATAAGCCGAAGCCTGTATTGCCACAAGAACGTCAAAAAAATGGCTCCTGTGGTGATAGGGCCTTGTAAATATGCTCCTTATATTTTGTGTGCAAGGGACATAGTGATATATGTCTGATGGGAAAAAGAGTGATTGGAAGAAATAAAAAGGCTACCTGTAGGAGCATAACTATAAAACATAAAAAGAGATTATCATATTTACTTCATATTGATTTTATTGGCATGTATTCATTATTGTACCATTTTAGGGAGTTAGTGGTAAGAGCCACTGTTTCAAACAAGGCTTGGAGCAACAACATGAAGTTCAATGAAGCTTCAATGATGGTTATGTAATCATGGGCTTACACATGGCATTCAGGGTACTTGGGCTCCTCGGTGAAGGGAAATATAAAATCCATCCGGTCATAGGTTACAGGGAAGGTGCCTCCGATAAGGACATCACCGGTCTCTCTGTACCCGGCTTGTTCGGAGCTCCTCAGACGGCAGCTTTTTCCATTTGATGGAACAGGCATCCACAGCAGAACCAGCACCAGGGAGAGCCTCATTGGGGGTGGTGAACTTAGCATTCTACTTACATTGATTACTGCAAATCTTAGTTTGAGTTGAGGCTTGGCACTCAATTTTCACTCACAAAAAGTACCTGCTGACAAAAAGCTCATGTTTAGCACATACATAATTGAAATTGTTTTCAAAAGCAAAGAAGATCTTTATGTCTTGTTGAAGAAATTATTGACTAGCAACATTCGCATCAAACACTGCTCTGAAAACTAGAACTATCAGTTTTAAATGTGAGTCCTGGACCTCTGCTTCTTTAAGTAACTCGAGAGTGGAACACACTGGGAAGGGTGTTTGTCTATTCGCAGCGTGATTGTTCTTCAAGACACTTACATGACACATGAGTTTCTCTAAAGGGATTCTAAGTATGTATTGTCTTGGCTGTGTTTCTCAAGGCATTCTCTTCAGGTGTGCAGTCTGGTCAGTAAGACTGGGCGGGGGATGAGCTTCAGATTTCCCAACAATCGTGTGTGCATATTATTTTTTTAATCATTAAATGAGAAGCAGCACATGAGGGGGTCTTAAGAGGCAGTGGAAAGGGAAAGGAGTGCGGATTGTGAGGGTACTTAAAACACAATATTTTGTACAGGGAGACAAGAGTGTGTGTGTTTTGTCTGAGTGAGTATGTGAACATCCCAAGTGAAATCTGACAGACACCTCACCATACCAGTCTGAAAGCACCTGCACCCAACTATTTATTAGATAATACATTTATTGGGGGTGTAACTCTAAATCCCCTCCCCCCCACCAAAGCTATGCCCCTGGTTCTCTTCTCGTTGTTAACTTTCTTCACATGAGTCCTTGTGGTCGATCAAAAGGATCTGCTTTTTTGTTTCAATGAGTGGAGGTATAAAACCTGTGTTTAGTTTGTGCCAGTGTGTGCAGGCGATGGGCACCAACACTCATTTTGGGGAAGAGGGCTTACTTTTCATCATCAGATTTTGACCCAAATCAAGAGAGTGCAAGTCAGTAAAGGGTGAAAGAAGGAAGAGGGTAAACAGGAAAAAAAGTGGAAAAGGGCGAAAACATGGCTGAGAATTAACCTGCACGCGTGAGATAAAGAGGCAGGAGATAGAAGGAGGTGGAACAAAAAGGCATGAGGTGGAATTAGGAGTAAGCAACCTTGATTTCCAGTAGAACTGGTATTTGGCAGCACTAACAGTGGACTTTATAAATACTTTGGGGCCATACAGTTAATTTTTTTACAACTTAAGCACAACAATAATGGCGATAAACATTAACATCCCAGAAGCAAGTCTTGAGGCACATGGAAGGAAGATTTATTGATCGTGCATTTCCTAAAAGAGGAAAGCGCAAATCTACACGAGTGCAAGCAGAGAACATTCGTGATTCGGTATTTCAGAGATAGTGAAAGGAGTCTGCATTAGGAGAGAGCTGCAGCGGAATTAGGAATATAACAAACTGGTTTGTACAAGATTGCGATGATCTCATCAGTGGCACTTGAGTGTAATTGGACTGCGAACGCTTTTGTAGCAGGTATTGTATAACTTTTTTCAAACAGGATGCAAGAAGAAGGCTTCCTAATGTGTGCAAGGAAACGACTATCGACCTGGGGCATATTTCTTGAGAGCAAGGGCCTCAACAAGGTTGTTTGCATTCTCTAACGGGATCTCAGAGTACAGTAGTGGATTGCTTTTCAGTCCCTGAACCACCAGAAAAGCCTTTTATATTTGTGCCAGAAACTTGGATACATTTACATCAGTAAATGAATTAAATTTTACCCACAAAAACACAGCTAGCAGAAATGCTGGTAATTCTGTGGCAAGGTTAAATGAACATTCCCTCCTATATAACAAAAATCGCGAGTGAATCCGAATTTTCCTGCCAGTTCCTGCGTGCTCGGGGAAGTTTGTGTGAAACACTCTAGACATGGAGTGCTGCCTTAAACCCCGTGAGAATTCCGAGGCTACTCCTAAGGAGAGTCTTTGAAACTTGAGGTGGAGGAGAGCAGCTGTTTGAAGCTTTTAAATGTCAGCTGCAGCATTTTAGCACAGTATTCGATCAGTATCACATCCCCAAAAAGTTAGTTTCTGCCAAGTTGTCGATGACCCTGGTGTAACACGGGGGGGCACAACCTGCCAGTAGGTTTATGCCCTGCTCCATCCTGCAGGGACGTAGGAATATGATCCTTCCAAAGCCTTGTTTGATGACGAAATAGTGAATTTAAGTATCAGCAGTAAACATACTGCATGTCTGTCCAGGTGCTTACTGCTGCCCCATAAATGACTGCCACTGGACTAACTTCCAACCAGTGAAAAGGAAGAAGGGGTGTACTGCCCTGCGGTTATTACCTTGAATAACCAATTTATTATAACAAAACAAAGAAATATAAAATCAATTTTAAAAAAAGTGGCAGCTATCAGTGCTTCTCACTTCCCTCTCAAAGGACTGACAATAGTCTGCTTTCTGTCCCGTGTGTATATGTATGCTAATAATTTATTCACAGATAGTCACCCGGATAGTTTCACAATATGCACTATCATAATGAGATAAAAAATATTGATGAAAAAGGAAAACATTAGAAAATGTTTGAATGTGTTAGATATATGCCTGACTGAGTTTTATTGTATTTGATGGATAGATGGCGTGCAGTGCAGTGTGTGCCTAGTGGAAAGGAAGTTCAAGGGATCGTGGAACTGTGTATGAGGTCCAGGATGCTGTCCAGGACGGGGTCTCCATTTTACAATCTGTTTTCATATCTTCATCCCATATCTCTCCGTCTCTTTCTATAACTCCGATCTGGCTCTCCTGTCTCTTCTTTTTCATGGTTCCCTTCTCTAGCAGCTCTTTATCTCCGTTGCTTTCCATTATTTTATCAGTTATGTTTTCTTTCTCTATCTATTCTTTTACATCTCAGTTCACCCTTCTCCTTTGTCTCTCTCACTTCTTCACTTCTATCCCTTGTCCATCTCTCTCTCTGTTCATGTATCTTATCTATATTAACCTTCCTTCAGTTGTATTCTCCACACTGTTGTTTCTTGACTTTTTTTCTCTTATAAATCTATTTTTCCTTTTTCATCCAACTCGTTGGATTGCTCACCATTTTGTTTATTTTAATACATTAATTTGTGTGTTTGTTTGACAAAGTGAAAAAGCGGAAAAGAAGGACCTATGACTGCATATGCTCGGAAGCCTTCTTCCAATCTCTGTGTCTACAAGCACAGGGCGCCATAAGCAGGCTGTGAGTCCAGAATATCGAGTAGGGAATATCATTCCACCATAATACTGCAGTCAACATATTGAGGACAAAATGATCGACAGGTCTGTATTTACAGATTTTCTATACCTAATTCCACATGTATGTACCTGAGCAATATATATCGTCAAGGTACGAAAATGTGGTGTTTACAATATCAAATCTATTCCTACCTATAGGAGGCTACCTTTTGGTGTTTTTGGTCCCTCAATATTTTGGCTATGACATTAAGATAGCACAAATATTCCCTTCCCGATATTGCAGGCTACAATCCATAAACATCAGAAGTGTCCGAGCCATTCTCTGATGTTACCTTCCGCCATGTTGTCTCCGAGGTGGGCTGATGCTGCGAAGAACGTGAGATGACGCTACAGCAGCCCGTATTAGCGCGAGCTCCCGCAGCTGAGATGGCCACGCGCCAGCCGGAATTTATACTATTCAGGCAGCAGCTGCTGACAGCGATCCAATCCCACGGGAGAGAATGCGTTTACGCGAAAACATGGAAGGCGCGCGCGTACGGCTCGGCTCTCTCTTGAGGCATGTGTTGGGAACACTGTAAGATGACAGCTCGCAATATTCCAAGGATGGAATATTGCTTTTCTAACAGCATGTCCCTCAGGGAGAGAAAAAAAGAGCAAGTTAGTACAATCAACTTCTGTTCATGCACATGCATACATCATGGAATGTAGGAGTTTAGAAAAAAATGATGCTAAAGAACTCAATATATGTGGAGCCTCACTGATTTCTCTTATGGGCATGTGTGTAGATTAGGAGCCTGTTTTATAAGTAAAAATCAATTAATCGATGCACGTGCAATACATTATTAAGTCATTTTGTATCCATCCAACATGCTTAAAGCTAGCCTTACGTGCCTGGGCTGCCAAATTCATCCCTGCAGTAGGCTCCTTACAGACCGCATGCAGAGTCATCAACAATGCACTTCCTGACAATAATACCACAAGAATGAATGAATGAATATGAATATGATGTTTCTATAGCGCACAGCTGTCAAATGCCGTCCTAGCGCTACAATATTGGCCGCCCCTCGCTCTTGCTACCAAGACTGTCGGCGAAAGCTCTGGGCAGCCACCTGTGACGTTGCTGAAGAGAAAGCACAACGGGTGGGAGTCCGAGTCCACTGTGGCCTTGGTTACGAGTTGCACTGTATTGGTGAGGTGTGCTATGCACCATGCAATAACACACTTAGGCCCAATATGAGGAACTATATGCATTCTATAGCATTACTGCACCGTTTTCTGTAACGTATCCTCCCTGCACATGGACACCGTGGCAGGATGCATATTGCACAAAGACAGTGGAATGAGAATGGCAGGTACATGCAGCGGCGGCTCGCCCCACTGCTCTGTGAGCACTTTAAAAAGGAACACTAAAATGATATTAACCAATGTTATTATCATTTTAGTTTTCCGTGCCTGCAGCAGGGGCCAGGTGGAGGAGTGGTGAGCACAATCTAATGTGCGTATGATGGTTTGGCCTATTGTCTTTGGCCGGCCAAACAGTCATGCACACTTTGCATGTTCTCCACTAAGTAATGCACAGCCTGGGTGGAGAACTTGCACAGGCTCCCACTTCCTCTTTGAGCGCCAAACCACGGTGCTCAGACCAATCACAATGCTGCTGTAAGCCAGTGTCGTTAATGCATAGGATAGTATGGGAGCCTGTGTGCTTCCTGCTTCCGTCTGTCTTCTGAGGAGCCTAAGAGGACCAAGAGGCAGCGACCAGCCGGCCTGCAGGTAAGTGTTAAAAAAAAATATTTAATGAACACCCCATCCGCCCCGCCCGCCACCCCTGTTAAGTAGCAGCCGCCACCCCTGTGAAGTAGCAGCCACCACTGGGTACATTTAACACATTGAAGCATGTATAATAGTTCCATTGATGTGCAGTCTTTATGGAGAGCGCTAAAGAAGATGTAGATGATTCTAACTTATGTCATTGTCACCGTCTCTGAATAGATACATTGCCTCTGCCCTAATTAAAAGGTCCAATTTTATCGGTTATCAAATGCTGGTAACATTGTAGCCCACAAGAGAGTTTAGCTACAGGACCAACAACTACATCAATATTGTGTATGCTTGTATATGGTATTTCTATAGTACAAACTTTTACTGAATGCATTCTTATTTTGTAAACCAACCTATGTATTAATGGATTGGCTCACAAAATAAAGAATCATAGTAGGTTGCAAATTGACCTACCTCATTAATATTAATGAGGCAGGTTGCAAATTGCGACACACGGCAATTAGCTGCAATCACAGATATGGTAGCCTGCTGGGGTCTGTGATTGTTTTTAAATAAAAACACTTTAAAAAAACAATCAGCTATTTTTCCTAAGAGCTAAATGGGAAGTGTCTGAAAATGAAATTGCCAATGTTTAAAATATTTTTTTCAAGATTAAGTGGTGGTACATGACTGCCTTCTCTTAAAAATGTTTTTTCACCATTCACACAGGGGAAGGGTCCCTTGGAAACCCCAGTCCGTTTGAGAATGGGTTATGGCTCCCATTAAATTGGTGGTAAAATATTCATGTTTTGCTACCAGATTTTGGTTTCAAAATATCAATAGACACCTTAAGTGTCAGAAATATGGCTGCTAGTTGGCTGGGGTGCGAGCCACACACCCGTGCAGGGTGAACCACAATAAGTCACTAAATTAACCTATGCATAACCATGAGTAACCTGAAACAAAAGCAGTCAGGCTTAACTTAGAGGCAATTTTTAACCCCTTCGCTGCTAGGCCTTTTCCCCTCCTGTGCTAAGCCTTTTTTGGGCTATTTGGGCTAGTGTGCGCTTAGGCCCCTGTAACTTTTTGACCACATTAGGTATCCACGCGTCCTTTTCTTCCAACATCATGGGAATTCTAAAGGTACCCAGGGAATGTGGATTCTCCTAGAGGGTTCCCAGAAATTAGTCAAAATACAGCAAAATGTTGTTTTTTTTGTGAAAAATGGGAAAAACGGGCTGCAAATGAAAGCGTCTGGGTTTTTCTCTGCTCATGGTATCAAAAAAGGGTTTGTGGGGCTGAAATCACCATTTCTCCAGCTTTTAGGGAACGACAGAATTTTGTCAGAAAACCAACATTTTTTACACAGTTTTGGCATTTTTCTGGCACATACCCTATTTTTGCTATTTTTTGTGCTTTCAACCTCCTGCCTGTTAATGGTAGAAATGGGTACAAAAGCAATAATGGATCCTGGAAAGGTCACCATTTTTACCGGGAGACCTGGGGGAACACTGGGTGGTGGTAAATTTGTGTGAGCCCGGTGATGCCACAACTTTTCCACACCAAAATGTGTGAAAAAAGTTATTTTTTCAGCTAAAATTGAGGTTTGCAGGGGATTCTAGGTAAGGAAACGTTGGGGGATCCACGCAAGCCATACCTCCCTGGAAGCCGCTGGGTGTCTAGTTTTCAGAAATGTATGGGTTTGGTAGGTTTCCCTAGATGGCCGCCGAGCACCGGGCCAAAACCCAAGTGACCCCCCTTGCAAAACCAGGTGGTTTTGCGATAAGCCATTTTGATGTCGCCTCACTACGTTTTGGGCCCTTGCCTGTCGCAGGTACTTGGGCCTTCGACTCAAGTGAGGCACCATTTTTACCGGGAGACCTGGGGGAACGCTGGGTGGTGGTAAATTTGTGTGAGCCCCGTGATGCCACAACTTTCCCACACCCAAGTGTGTGAAAAAAGTGATTTTTCAGCTAAAATTGAGGTTTGGTAGGTTTCCCTAGATGGCCACTGAGCACCGTGCCAAAAACCCAAGTGACCCCCCTTGCAAAACCAGGTTGTTTTGCGATAGGCCATTTTGATGTCGCCTCACTACGTTTCGGGCCCTTGCCTGTCGCGGGTACTTGGGCCTCCCACACAAGTGAGGCACCATTTTTACCGGGAGACCTGGGGGAACGCTGGGTGGTGGTAAATTTGTGTGATCCCGGTGATGCCACAACTTTCCCACACCAAAATGTGTGAAAAAAGCCATACCTCCCTGGAAGCCCCCGGATGTCTAGTTTTCAGAAATGTATGGGTTTGGTAGGTTTCCCAAGATGGCCCCCGAGAACCGGGCCAAAAACCCAGGTGACACCCCTTGCAAAACCAGATTGTTTAAACATAATTAATTGTTTGTTTCTACAGCGTGAGAATTTTGGAACAATATTGCAATGAAAATGTGACAGACATTTTGAGGTTTGCAGGACATTGGGGATAAAAAAACTGTTTGAATTCACAAGAGAGACATCACCATGAACTCCCATGGGTTTACGACAATATCTTGGCAGAGAAACTAAAGACAAAGATTCCTGCACAACCATCTATTCCTCAAACACACACACACACATACTGGTTGGATTTGGCACGAGGGCGAGTCATGGTTCAGTGTATTAAATTTTATTAACAAGAGATTTCACAAAAATGAAATGCACTGTCAATAATTAAATGCACAAAAAACCAAACCAATGACTCACAGCTTGTGAGCTGTAAAGCCACGTCAAGGCACCAACCACTTTACAGGCCATTCACACACCTTTCATACGTGATACACACAAGACCATTCGCACCACCAGGCACAAAAGCAACACATTACAAAATTCCCAAAAAGGGACAAGGTACACCCTGCTTCAGAAAGACAAATATTACTGCACAGCCATCTAATCCTCAAGCACACACACATATACTGGTTGGATTTGGCACGAGGGTGAGTGATGGTTCAGTATATACAATTGTATTAGCAAGTGATTTCACAAAAATGAAATGCACTGTTAATAATTGAAAGGGCGAGAAACTGAACCATTGACTCACAGCTCGTGACAAGGCACCAACCTCTTTACAGGCCATTCATACACCTTTCATACGTGTGAGACATACAAAACCATTCACACTGCCAGCCGCGGGCCCATCACATAACAAAACTCACACCAGCACACAGCGCCATTCAAGGGCCCATCACTTTCACACGCCCACATTCCTGACATAAGCAACTACACAGCTGATGGATTGCGTGGAGTGGCACTCAGCTAGCAGTATGTGTAGTGACCAGCAGCAAGTCACTACTCACACACAGCCAGCCGAGCGCCAGTCCACGCACACCGCTAGCCGAGCGCCAGTCCACGCACACCGCTAGCCAAACACCATTCCATGCACACCGCTAGCAAAGCGCCAGTCCAGGCACACCGCCAGCCAATCGCCAGTCGAGGCACACCGGCAGCCAATCGCCAATCCACGCACACCGCCAGCCAAGCTCCAGTCCACGCACACCCCCAGCCAAGCGCCAGTCGACGCACACCGCCAGGCAACACGCACACCGCCAGCCAAGTACCATTCCACGCACACCGCCAGCCAAGCACCATTCCACGCACGCCGCCAACCAAGTGCCCGTCCATACACACCAACAGCCAAGCGCCAGCCTACACACACCACCATCACATTTAGGATTTTTTTAGACAAAAATAAAAACACAAACAAATTGCAAATAGATACAAATCTACAAACACAAAATCAGAAACTAAATACATTGCACTAACGCCAACCTTGAAACAGAATAAAATTTTCCAAAGAATACAGACCAGGCAGTTCACTTTACCACTCATGAATGCTCCCAAAAATTATTTTGCGTGTGGTACCCTCTAAAACAAGCAGGGACACACAGCCCAGGTTTAGAAGGACCGTCGGGGCAGTACATACGAATCTCCTACCGCGTACCTCTTCGCCAACAGACTCTACATCTCCTACTGGGAAAATCTTTTGAGGGTGTGGGAGGAATGTGATCAGGAAAGTGGTGATCTCTCAATCTAGCAACATCCTCCACCACTCCAACTCTATGAACACTTGCCTGTTCCACTACAACAAGGCTGCCTATTACAGACTCCTGAAACTTAGCAAAAGTCATCTTTGACTCAGGGCAAGAATCCTGGAACACAACAAAAGCATTAAAGGTTGCCAAGTGGAAAAGATGGATAGCCAACTTCTTGGTCCAAATGTAAGCCTTACGAAGAGCAGCGTAAGGTTCCAACCTCTGATCTACTCTGTCAACACCACCCATGTGCCCATTATAGTCTAAAATGCACACAGGTTTGCGCGCTTCAGCAACCTGACCCCAAACAGTCACAGGTGCAGTGCTTTCATAATGGATGGTAGTCAGCATGTAGACATCTCTCCTGTCTGAAAACTTCACAGCAAGAAGCTCCTCGCAATGCAACACACTGCACTGTCCCCACACAAGCTTTTGACAAATAAGTTCTTTTGGGAAACCTTTACGGTTAGAGGGGATTGTGCCACAAGCAACAGTGTCCACTTTGGCCAATTCCCTGAACAACCGCACACCAGTGTAGAAGTTATCTACATATAAATGGTGGCCTTTGTTAAAAAATCCTCTACCAAGTTCCCAAACAATTTTCTCAGTCACTCCAAAAGTGGGGGACAACCAGGGGGGTTAATCCTGGATTCCTTACTGGTGTACACCCTGAAATTTGAGACATATCCAGTCCTACTGTCACACAGCATATACAGCTTAATTCCATAGCGTGCCCTCTTACTAGGAATGTATTGCCTAAAAACCAAGCGGCCCTTGAACAACATCAAAGACTCATCCACTGCAATTTCTTTCCCAGGAGCATAGATCTCAGAAAATCGATCAACAAAGTGATCAAGGACAGGCCTAATCTTAGAAAGACGGACACACTCAGGGTGATCTCGTGGCAACGCTAAACCATTATCAACAAAATGCATCATCCGAAGCAGAAGCAAATACCTGTCACGACTCATGACTGCCGGAAAAATAGCAGTTGCCATCAAGGGACTAGTAGACCAATATGAAGACATTGATGGCTTCCTTAGCAAGCCCATCAAAAAAGTTAAACCCAAGAACTTCTTCATCTCTTCAAGATTTGTGGGAGTCCACCGGGTAGCTCTAGAGTGTGGCTTAAGAGTGGCACTGTTGTCCCTCAAAAACAGTTCGGCATACAAATTAGTCTGCTCAACAATCTCTGCCAAAAACACATCGTCCATAAACAACTGAAAATAAATTGTCGGCAAAAAGTTTTCAGTATTCACTCTACACCCTGGAACACCAGTAAAGTCTGGCAATGCCGGCTGCACCATGCCAGCGGCAACCCAGAGGTCATCACTTTCAAAGGGAAGCCTTGCAGCCCCAGCCTGCAGCCCAGATGCCTCTTGCCGCACTACACCAACGGGAAGCCTCGCAGCCGCAGGCTGCAGCCCAGAAGCCTCTTGCCACACTACACCAACGGGAAGCCTTGCAGCCCCAGGCTGCAGCCCAGATGCCTCTTGCCGCACTATCGGCACATCAGTCTCCTCCTCTAACACAGGCACTTCATCCGCACTAAGAGTATCTTCATCATCCGATGACTCCATATGGAGAGAAAACTCACTGCCAGAATCGTCCCCTGCCTCCTCTGCCTCAGATGCAGAGTCAGTCTCTGAACCATGGACAGAGGAAGACTCAAAAAGCAAACCAACAACCTGCTGAGCAGTAATCCTGCGGCTAGCCATTATACTTACTAAGATAGAAGACGGCACAAACAAGTCAACAACAACCAACAATGTGCAAACCAAGTAAGTAAAGAAATGTGTACCTTTATCACAAAGATCAATGTAATCAAAAACTATAGAATTCACTTACAAGAGACAGTTACACTCACCAGAACCTACTCTGCAGTGACACGGCAAAAACCAACGATATCCAACTAGAAAGAAGAAAAAAAAAAATTACTCACAAGACAACAAAATACACATCGAGCACAAATGCAAACAGTTTTTGACACTCAAAAACCAAACATACTGCTATTATTACACCATTTGCAAAAAACAATTCATGCAGAGAAATCAAACTCATTTAAATTGTACAAAAAAAAGTCTCTTACCAAACTACACAAACAGCAGAACCACCAGTAACGAAACCGCAAACTGGAAAGAGCAAAAGCCTTCACCTAGAACAAAAAAGTAAAAAAAAAACATTACAATTGCAATTCACAAAAAATATAACAAAAAACATTATAACATGCTATGTTACTACCCAAATCAGGCTAATCTGTCCCGGGGGGGGGGTGGGGGCCGAATACATATTATAAAAAAAATTGCCCCCTGGAAGCGACCCTTGCCCAAGGGGTCACTTCCATTTTTATTTAAACGAATTCCCTGGTGTCTAGTGGGGGTTTCTGCCTCCCCTGGGGGCAGAAAGGGCAAAAGAGGGGCCGATCTGCCCCCGGGGGGGGGGGGCAGAATTCCCAATACAAAAACAAATGGCCCCCGGAAGTGACCCTTGCCCAAGGGGTCACTTCCATCATATTTTTAAAATGTTCCCTGATGTCTAGTGGGGGTTTCTGCCTCCCCTGGGGGCAGAAAGGGCAAAAAAGGGGCCGATCTGCCCCCAGGGGAGGGCAGAATTCCCAATTTAAAAAAAAATGGCCCCCGGAAGTGACCCTTGCCCAAGGGGTCACTTCCATCATATTTTTTACAATTTCCCTGGTGTCTAGTGGGGGTTTCTGCCCCCCCTGGGTGCAGAAAAGCACAAAAAACTAGGCGATCTGCCCCTAGAGAAGGCAGAGTATCATAAAAAAAAAAATGTCCCCTGGGAAGAATCCCTGGGTCTAGTGGGCTTTTCTGCCCCCCCAGGAGCAGAAACGGCTAAACATAAGCCCGATCTGCCCCCATGAGGGGCAGAAAAGTCTTAATTTACAATGTGGCCCCCAGGAAGCGACCCTTGCCCAAGGGGTCGCTTCCTTTAGGCTAAAAAAACATCCCTGGTGTCTAGTGGGGCATCCCTGCTCCACGATCGCGACGCTGTGCGCGATCGTGAAGCAGGAATGGCCAGCATTGAGACATCAGGGGAGAGGAAATACTCTTTCCTCTCCCCCGATGCCACAAGGCCTCCTAATTTGCCCCCCGCCCCACCGGAGGCAAAACACGTACCTCCTTCGTTGGATGCGCTGGAAGAAATGAATTCCAGCGCGTCCAACGCTTCCTGATGACGTCGGCGTGTTCTATGCGTGCTGACGTCATGGGGAAGTGTGGGGGGGCTCGGGGGTGGCAGCGGAAACTCTTCCGCTGCCATTCCCCTCTGTGGGGGCAAGATCAATGCCCCAGGGGGGGGAGCGCCAGCGCTTCCCCCAGGGGCTGTGCTCATGACAGAGCGATTCCGTCATAAGCACAGCCCAACCGATGCTCATGACGGAACCACTCCGTCATGAGCATCAAAGGGGATAAAGTATTTATGCAGCACTCAAACAGTAACAAAGTGAAAACACAACACAAGAAAAATCCCACACCAATTTAGAAAAACAGAGAACATTTTAACAAGTTATTTGACACCAAAAATGACAACAATCCAATCAGTAGAAACTGAGTTATGAATTTATAAAGATTTTAGTGAAAAAAGCACAAAGCCCCATTTAGGGTTAGTCGCGCTGATGTTTTACCTTCTTAAGAGTCCCATTTGTGGGAGACAGGACCGCAAATTGCAGGCCAGGCATAATGGACACGCATTACTGGAGCTTTGCACTGGCAGTCCCCGCAAGCAGTTGATGCTGTAGCGGGAAGGGTGGGCTGACATCACTTCGCGTATCGCAGTGTGAGCGACGAGGTCTCGGTGCAAACAGGCCCATGTCACAAAGAGTCAAAAAGCTTGGATAAAGTTCTCTGAGCCACACCAGTGGTCCAGCACTTAAGGGGCACCACTTGGGGGTCAGAATGCACTTCAGCTGAATCCAGCTGCTGGTGCAGGATGTTGGGAGAGCCTTTTATATCCCTGAGGCTCAGATCAGAAGGCCAGCGGTCTAGCCCTTGGAGTCACTCTTATACCCCTGGTTTAAAGAATAAACTGAAGGTCCAGTTCTTCTTCCCGAGGCAAGAGGACAGCAGAGCAAAAAGGAGGCAGTTCATCAAGGCAGCAGCAGGTCAGCAGTCCAGCAGGGTGGCAGTCCTTTCAGCAGCACAACAGTTCTCCTTCCCGGCAGAGTTTCCACTGGTCCAGAAGTTTATTGAAGCATTGATGTCTGAGGTCCCAATTGTATATCCTAGTGCCCTGATTATGGAAAGTGGGAGACGCTTTTAGACAGTGGCTTTGAAGTGCATGGAATTTCCTCCCTCCCCTGCCCTGGCTTCAAGCTAGCCATAGTGACAATGTGAGGTCATTAGGCCATTTGTCTGAAGGTAGAACCCAAGCCATTCAGTTGTAAGTGGGTATGTGCTCTGCTCCGCCCCTATCCTGTCAGCAGATTGCCCATTGAGTTACACCTACTCCCTCTATTGTGTGACTGCCTGGGAGGAATTCACAAAGACTAACTGTAATTTACACTCAGTCATGTGACCCAAGACAGGCTACAGGCATAAATAGGCTAAGGGCAGGTTAATGCCAACTTTCTAAAAGACACAGCAGTCTGTGGACGCAGTTTACCATGAATCAATGAGGTCCGACCTAGTGAAGGATTGAAGAGGGAATGAACCAGGAACCTTAAATAATTTTGATGGATGAACACAAATTCTTCATTGATTGCCTGCTAATTTGACTCCCTCAATTCATGGTGAGCAAAAGAACGATGGATTTAACCCAGATCTCTTGACTGGGGGTTAATGTTTGATTTACTCTGCATTCTGTCCATCATCTGTGTGTCTTTTTCTTTCTCACCCTGAGAGCACCGGGTATGCCCAGACGTGGGTCCCAAGCTCACTGTGCCACTGGATTCAAGCTAGCCTGGCTGATATGGGGTGATGCCCCGAAACCGGTCCCAAGATGCTTGTTTCCGGTCCAGGGAGGACCTGGCTTGGCAGTGCGGTCTGGAATGTTCCCATGAGGCACAGGGTCAAGATTTAATTGCATATGACTGGGTCCAAACTGGGGTGGCATAGTGTGCAAAAGAATGATGGATTTAACCAAGATCTCATGACTGGGGTGAATGTTTGATTTGCTCTGCATTCCATCCATCATCTGTGTGTCTTTTGTATCTTTCTCTTACAATTAAAAAGAACAGCCATAAATGATGAGAAACAAGTCACAACTGGAATTCTTCCTTGCTTCAAAAATTAGTTGAATGGCTATAGTCATAATAGAAACGGACAATAACAACATTTCAAGTGGGAAGTTCAGCCCTAAAGACTGAAGAACATTATCTTCCAGTTTTTGGTCCTGAGGAGAACCATGGACTCCTTGGATTCAAAACGTGTCAACAGTTAAAAAATCAATGAGTTGCAGTGAAAAAAGAAACTCTGGCACCTAGGGAACCCTCTTTTTGAGTAACACTTATTTTGGGTCCTTTCTGTCCCCCGATTAGGAATTGACGTTCCAACCCCTCGTTGTGGCTCATTAAAGGAGCCTGCATTAATGACATAATCAAATATCAGCTCCAGTCTTCAAAATTTAGGACTGGGATACATACATTTTTTGGAGTCTATGTTTTGTTGATGACAAATTTCACTGTAACAATTCATTTTTGTTGTGAGTGACACAAACAATATTTTGTTAGTTGTGTGAGTTATCAAATTGACTTATTCATTGTGTTGTGTGATGTTTGGTGCACCAATGTTTATGACAGGTTCAGCAAAAATTACAAAAGTATTATAAAAATAATTTGCTAATAAAATATCATCAGTCAAATTGAGTTTTCTCACCACGATTTACAGCAATTTTCTGGTGAAGTAATGTCAGTACTGGCTCGTTTGTGAGCTTCAAACTTTGTAAATGTGACTTTTTTATAATTGTAATGAAAAATCTGGCTTTATTATTACAAAGGGTTTATTACAATTTCATAGACACTAAACATGAAATAGCCACCGGTTCCCATTTGGAAATTACAGCTTATTAAATGTAATAAGGAATCCCCTATGTTATCCTAGGGGAGAAATAGTAGGCCTTGCAGTAGTGTAAAAGGAATTAAGGAGTTTTTTACTACCGGGACATGAAAGACTTAAAAGTGCATGTCCAACCTTTTAATTACACAGCACCCCGCCCTATGGCCTACCAAGGGCCTACTTAAGGGGTGACTTATATGTAACAAAAAGGGAGTTTAAAGATTTTCAATTGGGTTTTAATGCCAAGTCGACATGGCAAATTAATATTGCATTCAACTGCAATGGCAAGCCTGGGATACTTAAATGGGTGACACTATAAGTGCTGCAGGCCCACTAGTAGCATTTCATTTCCAGGCTCTGGGTATATGGTATACCACTCAACGAGGGGATTACATGTAAATTAAATATGCCAAGTGGGTGTAAGCCAATTTAATTGAGAGAGCACAGTCACTTTACCACTAGTTAGCAGTGGTAAAGTGCACAGAGTTCTAAAGGTAACAAAAACTAATTCAACAAAAAAGTGAAGGGTAAAGGCAAAGGGCCCATTTCACAAAGGACTTCTGCATTCGTGGCGGTGGCTTTGCAGGCATGAAGGAGGGCCTGCACTCATGGTGGGTCCTGCATATTGCTGCTTCTCAGTGTGGAATTCCTGCCACAAGTGTGGGCCCCCCACCAAAATTTGCGGGGACTCTGCCACGAGTGCAGAGGCCCTTTCTGAATGGGGCCCAAAAAGTTTGGGGGAGACCCTGCAAAGAGGGCCAGGTCAAACATTAAGGAATCAATATTTGGAAGGAATGCCCTCAACACGCCACTTCTGAATTGTGATTCATTAATGTTTCCTACCCCACTTAAAGATTATGAAATCTTTTTCGGAATCATTAAATCAGGTTAGTATATTTCAAAAAGTGTTTTAGCAATTCATCAGATTTAGTTGATCTAAGGGTTTGCAAACGTAAAAATACTATGTACATGTGGCTTATTGTTACAGATCCTAGGTGCATAGATGGAAAAGGCCTATGGACTTGTTTTTTCTTTTTTACACTTCTCAGTCTGCAGTCTAATGGTGTACTGGCTTAGGGTGTGCTGAGACCCCAGAGATGGTGAGCTTGTCTGTGAGATAAGCGTGGTCCTGGTTGTGATGGTTTTGTAAATGACATAGCTGATTTTGAAGAAGGTGCCGTCTAGCAAGGGAAGCCAATGGAGTCCCTTGAGGATGGGTGTGTTGTGATCAAATGTCTTCAGCCACAGGATGAGATGTGCTGCAGTGTGTAGGATGCCCTAAATGAGTAGGGCATTACCACCACCCAGATGCAAGAGTCTAAGGGGTTGAACAGCAATTCTGAAGTCACTTTTTGGTAGAATTGGTTAGACTTTCTTTAGAAAAAAGAACTGGTGATAGCCTTCTTTGTTTTATGGCAAAGTGTTCCTTGAGGTAGAGGTTGCTGTCCTGAGTGAAACCAAGTGATTTGGCATTTAGTGGGAGTTGGAGTTTGAAGTCGACAAGCTTCATCCCAATGAACCAGGTTTGTACTGTATCATGTTTTTTATTCTCGGAATATAATAGGAATTCTATCTCGGCTTTGTTGACCTTCAGTTAGACGCTCAACATACAGATCTGAATGATGTGAAAGTAGGGTTTGAGGGTTGGATTCCTGAAGTAGTGCAGACATTCAAGCAGAGTTGTGATTCATCGGGATATTGGTGAATCTTGATGCTGTTATCTGTGAATAGTGCACTAAGTGGCACCATGTAAATGCTTAAGACAGGAAGAGACAGTATGGATCCCTGGGGGACTTCACAGGTGATGCAGGTCTTTTGTGCCCTGGAAGTGACCATGTGGACAAACTTGTGTTGGTTAACAGTGTATGTGACTTTGCTGAGAAGGAACACTCATTACTTTGCAGGTACATACGAAGCATGGTAATTTGGTTGCAACAACTGCTTCCTGTGAGGCAACACACCTTGCTGCACAAAAACAATCCTTTTTTTATGTGTGCTGAGGAATTAGGAAAAACTGAGAAGAAATAAAAATATATTTCTTCTTCTTACGCCTCTCCTGGGAACAAATACTTGCCACCAATGGAATGCCCATCCAGGGCAGAGTAACACTAGGTAGCGACTTTTGCTGCCATGCATTGCTCCAGATTTATAAAGCTTCGCAAGGCCACGCAGGGTGGCCTTGAGTTGCTTAGTAAATCTTATTTTAGTTATGCGTTGCCCCTTGCTTTACCTTGCATAGCACAAGGGTAACACAACACTATAAATCTGCCACTAAGTGTTTCTGGCAGGTGATCACAAAAGGTTTAACACCAACTATTAACACAATAGTAACACTCATATTCATCACCACGGTTGGAAACATATTTTTATGTATCTATAGAGCTATCAACCCTTGTTAGTGGCCCAGATCTGATAAATATGACTATGTGAATTTTTCCAGAAATTATTGCGTGGAGTCAGTTTAGAGATAATGAACATTTTGCCAGACTCCACTGGCTGATAGAATTCCTGGAGCTAAGTTCAAATGTAATCTATAATTATGGGGTAAACTAATTACCAATGAATTAACAGCTCCTCAACAGTAATCTTCAAGAATGGAGATAGACCTATTCCAGATGTTGCTAGCCTGTTTCTGTAATCAATAAAACGATAACACAGGTGCAAAATTATGCACACAAGGAGGGTGGGGATAGTTGTCAGAATTCTTATCCAATGTCCACTATGAATTTTAAGAAGAACTGTGAACAAATTAGCATAATGGGGTCCTGAATAGTTGTGGTAAAATTGCCTAAAAATATACAATTTTCAGAGTTCAATTCTGGAGGGCTTTCTACTGGGGCATGCAACCTCTTACAAAGGGCATAGAGGGGCACACTTTATTCCAAATGACTGCCCTCTAGTGGGCTGAGAATCAATCCACGGGTTCCACCGGGTCCCACCATGTTGGACTAGGGGATCACATTAGTATGACATGACTTCTCTGAAAGGGAGTGGCCATCTTTTGTTGTTGATCGACGGCTGGGTTTGCAACATTGCCATCTCCTGGTGCAAAACAACCATTGTATCCGATGTCCCCATTTTAAATCAGTGAAATGGATCTTCTCTTCCTTCGAGTATCTACTGCTTTCCCCTCCACTTCTTTAGAACATCGCACACAGAGTTGGGAACATGATAAATCCTCTATGATTCCCTAAGGACAGTGTTAAGGCAGTGCACACTGGAATGTGACTAAATGTCAGGAAATAAGATTACCAGATAACTACTACTCTCAGAGGACCTAACTAATAAAAAGCCAACCTCAAGATCTGAAGACCTCAGCATGGCAATAGTAACAACAGAGACTATAAAGTGTGAACTTAAGACTATTCAGTCATCAATCTCTGTGGTAAAGTTCTTTACGTTGCTAAAAAAAAAAAAAAATTAAACTGTTAAATTGTTTGAGTCAAAATCACTTCATTGAGAACACAACATTAATCAACAGAAATTAGATTAACTACCCTGGAAAGCAAAGCCTTGAAATCATTGGACTAGGGACTGAGCTGTCTCCTCTATGGGAATAGCTCACCAACCTATAGCACCAAAGCCAGCAGGATAATGTCTGGATTTAAGGCACACTGGAAATGTAAGAGGCCCTATACATGATTCAATTCACAGAGCACCCAGAATTACAAGAAGGACTCAAACCCTGAAAGACTCCTGGTGACGTGTCATTGCATGTCTACTGCAGAATCAACATGACCCTGCTGCTATACATCTTTTGTGGCTCCTATCTATACAAAGACCATTGAATTTATTTTGCAGTAGATTCTTCTCATGAGCCCTGTATTCTTCACAAGAAATCATTGACGATTTGTCCTTCTTCCAAGGCAAAAAATTCAGATGTGGTTTACTGAACCCTGCTATGTTGTTAGTGACTCTGAATGGGGTTACCAAGGAAGTTCACAATCCATAGGAACTGGAAAAGGCATAGGAAAAGTTGCAACTGCCTCCACTACATAAAGATGCCTCCCTATGTGATTGCAGAACGAATGCATGTCAAATGAGACCTTCCCCCTAAGCACAGATATACTGATTACTATTTTCACAGTGTTAGACCCATAATGTTACAGACAGGGGCAAATCCAAATCGCCATTGAAAGTGTGGCTCCCCAACTTTCCACATAAACTAACCTACTTCTAATATGTGATGTGTTGCCTCCTAAGTGGCCAAATACGCCTCCCCCAATCCTTTTCCTAATCACAATATTTAAATATGTTACAAGGGTTTCATAACTTTCTTACCAAAAGCAGACACACATGAGAAGGATGCCACCACTCACCCCACTAAATGTTTTTCTTTCTTTACTTTCACTTCTTAATTTTTTCATATAAATATAATTGACAAGTTTTGCTCAGTTTCTGAAGACGCCCACCTTTATTACTTTAGTTGTGAGATACCTGCCACTCTATCTTAAAGGGCTCAAGGCCACTGGCACAAGGCCACATTGAAAGCTATCAGAGATCTCTAATCATTTATTATATCTATTTTAGAATGCCATGGGGGAGAATTTATACTCTACTGGAAAAAGTAGCTCAATATATGGTCACTCAATATGAATGGAATGACACATTATGTCAAAAGGAAGAAAGCACACTCTCAGTTAGTCTGCAGGAGACACATCTTTCACAATTATAACCTGGGAAAATGAAGAGAGATTGATAGGCAAGATGACCACATTTTGCCGGTGGGCCTTAAATGACTATGACTGACACTGAGATTTTACTTTAAGTTAAAGAAACCTTAGAAAATTCCCCAAAAAACAAAGGTTAAAATAACCCTACATTTAGGTAAGGTTATAAAATTGTGCCTTACATTTACAAAATCCTAGATATTCACTGGAAACAATCAAATACTACAGTAATGTTTAAAAACAAAAACATATTCAAATTTACCAGTTATATTTTACTGATCTAACTATAACTTGCACACCCGCCATGAACTACTTATGCCCTCACATCGTACATAACTCATGACATGTTAAATGACATCATTGATATTATCATTGATCATATTATTGATCACATCATCTAAAATACTGCTCCTCAAAAAGAAATTCTCCAATACTGGAGAAAAGTCTCATTTTGTCAGGTAAGAATTAAATGGTGCACACTTTAGCGGACAGTGAAGTTGTAAGTGCAAGCTGTACTTCATTATATCAAGGTAGGGACTGAGCTCAACAAGTTTGACTGCCGTGATACATTTCATATAGCCTGTGCCTTAATTCAAAGGCCTTCTACCAAAAATATTAGAGAAAACCTAAAGCTTCTTCTCACAGTGCATTATTCACCTGCTAGTTTCTGTGTGTGTTAAAGAGCTGTCATGTAGTGTCATGGACAATTTCTATATCATCTGGAGATTATTTTCAAAGGTTTAGTGAGAATTCTGAGACATTATACATTGTTGCAGATGTAAAATCTCTGGGTGAGTCTTTTACAGATGGGTCCTTGACTGCAAGCATTGTTAAAATGGTACACACCACTCTGCTTATTTCAGCAATATCCGTAGGGTGCTTTTACATACTACGAAGGGTTGTAGATAGGGCCTGTTTGTGCATGCTTGGCAGCTGCTCCCTTACAATTCTATGTCAAACGAGGTGTTTGACAGGCGTATTCAAGTTATAATATGTTGACAATTTAATTAACATCTCCTGTTTCTTTGCATTTCTTCTGCATCTCAATGTCAGTAAAAAAAGAGTATGAATGGTATAATAGCTACTTATTTTGGGTGATTTCAAAGACATCCATCATATTCTGCTTGCTCTATTTGCTGCGAAAAGAGACACCCATTAGTGCTACAGATGCTATGAGAAATGAGGTTTATATCACCTCTGCTGAATACCTTCCAATATGGAACACTTACAGCAAACTTTCATATCCATTGAATTATGTGATTAGTGATGTGATCAGCGATGTCATCAATTATGTCACTTGAGATGTCATCAGTGATGACATACATTATGTCATTTAACATGTCATGAGTGATGTAATATGTGAAGTCATAAGCAGTGCTTTGTACAGGTGCATGTTAGATTTAGCTGCAAAATTCAGTAGATTTTTGCTTTTTAAACCTTTGCTTTTATATAAATACAAGACCTAATTAAAATGTCACTTTAACCTTTGATTTTTGCACTGGATTTCTAATGTTTTTTTTAACATAAGCTAATAGCTTATAATTATAACATTGCTTTAACCTTCGGTTTTCATTTAATTTATGATGCTTTTTTAAATATAAAGTAACATTTTATTACCATGCCTGTTAGGTCACTTGAATCTTTGTGTTTTCAGTGAATTTCAATGTTTCTTTAGGGTAAAATAAGATCTTTCTGCTATACCTAATTATAACATCAGTTTAACCCATGGATTTTAGATGAATGTCTATTTTTATCATATTCAGCCAACTCCCTTACTGTGAATAGGTTGTGTGCAGAATAGGGTTGGCTTCAGGGCCTGGCATGCTGCTCGGCCCTGACCCCGACACCAGCCCCCCTGGTGTCCAACACCCCCGTGGGAGGCCTACCAGCCATAGACCCCAGCCTCACATTTTACTTGTATTTTGGTTGTTGTTGCACTCCCAAGGTTACTTCTGCTGTAACGCAGCTGAAGCACCAACAGTGGTAGCACAAAACCAAGCAATCTTCCCTTGTTCAAGCCTGCATAGTCTTGCATTACAACAACCCGAGTCGGAGTCTCGTGGTACTATGCAGGAGTAATATGGGTCCTACAGCTTAAAAAGCGGTCTTTTTTTATTTTGGTCCCAGATGCAGTCCAAATGGACCACCCACAAGCATAATTTCTCTTCATGTTGCTGCCAGCTGTGAGAAGTTGGCTTGGTATATGCTGTCCACTAGTTATAGTGTGCACCTTGTACCAGTCCAAACAACCCTTATTGATCAATAGGTTTAAAGACAACCTTTATTGAAAGCTATCCTAGTGGTGGGTATGGAGAGCAGCCTTCAGGCTAAGTCTTGAAGGAGTGTAAAGCAGCTTGGTTTACCAGATTATAACCTCTTGAATCACTAAATGAAAGGAGAACTACAAAAGGTACATATAAAATATATGTATTTATTTCTAAACACTCACTACTAATTTCTTTATGAGATTAGAGTCCAAGATACACAATAATACAGTTGTAAAACGACAGGAAATAGCACAATATAAAATGGGCTCCAGGGGGGACCAAACCATATACTATGAAAGTGGTATTAGAACCACGACTTGACTAGACACAGTGCCTAGAACACGTAGAAGCGCTGGGACCCCAAGGAACCACCCAAGGTAGTGACACAGGAGACCCATGGGGGACACGTGCAGTGTGAGAACACAGGCACGAGCCCCAAACTATTCGATGGGAAAGTCGCGGTTGGAATTTTAGAAGTTAAGGACACTTAGGAGAGGACTTTAAGCAAACCCCTATAGACTTAGGGGGTTCTAGGGCCAACACCCACAGGAGCACAGAAGTACTCGAGTTACCTCACCCAGGGAAGCGGGGTGCATAGATGTCAAATGGTGTCGGGTATCCTCATTGATCTCAATGGCGATCCACTGCAAAGTGCTGCTGCCATGAAGAAGAAAAGTGTCCGGTGTGATCCAAGCCTGGATCGAAGATCAGAAGAACCTGAAAGCAGAGGGGACAGAGTCTGGGTCACTTGCCAGTGACCAGGGGCATGATAGACAAATGCCCACCAATGTTGGGTGTTTCAGGTGCAAAGAGGTTAAGCTTGACTCTGCAGCCACGAGGACCAGGAGGCGTCAACGACAACCAGGAGCTGGATTTGCGCTGTCCCACAAAGGATGTCGAGTGCTGCGGTGTTGATGCTCGGATTGAACCCAACAAGCCTTGACAACAGCAACCCATGCAGGAAGAGAAAAGATGCTTTGGTGCGGGCCAGCAAGGTCCTGGGGACTCCCCAAGTGATGGAGAGTCAGAGCACATCTGGAGCAACCAGGTAAGCCCAATTAAAGTTAGAGTTGCCTTCACAGGGACCCACCAGTCAACGGACCAGGGATCGCGAAGGGACCTTGAGAGGAATCACACAATACCAGCCCAAGGGACACTCGGTGAGTGTAGACCAGTAATCTTCGGGTGGAAACAGTGCTCGGGGTGTGGACTACAAGTAGCCCAAAGCACATCATCAAGGATTGACGAGAAGCATATGCACTTGAAAATATGCGGAGTGTCCAGAGGTTCCAGTTCCATGGTCCCCACGAGGGCTTCGGGTCGGCCTCTGGGAAGTCTGGGAACCCACCTCCTGTGTTGCAAATTCTTTGGAGTTTGGTGGGAGCTTCGGAGATGCAAACTGGTCAGATGCGTCTTAGGTGGTTACCTTGCAGGGGAGTAACTCCTTTACTCCAAGAGAGATTCTTCAGTCCTCTAGCACCTTGTAGATCGTCCAAGTTCCAGGATTATATATCAGAGATTCGTCCAGGTAAATCTAAAGTCCTGTAGCCAGGGATCCTATCTTACACCCAAGGAAGGGGTGGGACAAACTCTAGGGACCCACCCATGGGAAAGTCAAGAAAGAGGGGTGGCTACACCCATTTCCTTTGTACAGTTTCACGCCAGAGCAGGGGCTGGTAGCCCCTGTGACCATTTTGAGCTGGACTATGCACAGGGACACTAAATGTGCCCCCAATGCAGACATCAAAGCACTCTTGGAATGCACCCACCCAGCCCCAATACACTAAAGCCTGTCTGGGAGGTGGTTACACCTCCCTGTGACAGGAAACCTATTGTCCATGTTTCCCCTGCTGGAGTTTCGTCCAGCAACAGGAGGGCAGACTCATGTCTGTGGCTGGCAGCATCCATTTTGTGATGCCAGGGTCTGTTAAGCTGGTATCAGGTATACCGGTGCTGTCATGTTTCTCCCCTTAGTAGGGTGGAATCATACCTCCCACACCAGTTACTGGTGTGGGGGTATGATTCCAAAGTGTTTGACACCAAACACAACATGTTTCCATGCAGCCATTCCAAAGTTAGCATTTACCGCAAGGTTATAATGCACTTAAGAGTATATGGTTTGGCTGCATCACAAACAACCCCGGAATAAAGGTTCCGAAAGCTGCAGAGGGGTTTTTGCCCATGCATGGACTCCCTCTCAGATGAAACCCAGCACCCTGCCTTTAGGATTGTTCAGGCCTGCCATAGGGGTGACTGATAGGTTTCCATGTGCAGTAATATGGAGAGATATAGTGAACCTATATCTCAGTAAGGGGTGCATGCACCACCTTACACAGGCTGCTGTAGCAGTCCTGTTGTGTCATTTTGGAAGGCTTCCCAGGGGTGGCATAATTTATGGGGCAGCCCCATGTAGGCTTCTAGGGTACCTATGCCCTGGGTTCATAGTGTATCATATACTAGGGACTTATAAGGGTACCCCAGAATCCAATCTTTAGTGTACCTAAAGTACTGGAAATCAATTTGGAGAGGAAGCAGCTAGGCTGGGGTCCTGGTTAGCAGGTCTCTAGCCAGACTAAAGTTGAAAAACAGTGAAACATCACAAAAAAGTGGGGGTAACTATAAGAAGCAGATCCTACTCTCCTACACCAGCTAATCAGAATTCTTGGTACGTAGCACAGGTACTTGTCCTACCAAACCGAAGGGGGTGACAGGAAAAAAAGCCCTCTTAGTGATTCAGAATGCTCTATTTTTGAAAATTTGTGGTACTTCTGGAGTGCCCCGGGACTCTAGCGTGTCCAACCATTCAGAAATCACTTTAGTTTTAATGCTAATTTCTTGAAAATGATTGAAGGTATTTACAACAAATCACAAAAAGCATGCTTTCTAATTAAAGATCTAACTTTCTGTCAGATTTGGTGTAATGTTATTCAGCCAGTTTTTCTGTATTGTTTCCCAATTCCTATTGGAATAATCATGAGAAGGCGTTTTGGGACCCACCTTTGTCATAGCCCCTGCTTGATGGATTATGGTAAACTTACCAAGATGAAGCTTAGAAGAGTCACTGACCTATACCCGCCACTTCAACTTTTAACAGGTACAGGAAGTCTGCATGGAGTCCAGGATGTTGGCCCAACAGCGCATGAATTGCTATTGGGTGCAGGAGATGCCGGCCTCTGCCATTGCTGCTGGGTGCGACGGGTACAAAATAGTGAAAAAAAGACAAGACGAGGGAACAAAAAAAAAAAACACATATTAAAAAACTGATAAACAGTGAAAATAAACATGTGACAGGTGATGCAGAATGGGATGGGGTCTAGGGAGCAGGAAACACCAGGGAATGGCTAGGAAGGAGCAGGTTGTAGTATACAAAATGGCCGCATGCTTCCCCAGCTCGCAGTGATGTTTGCACAGTTTGTTTGCGCCAAATGCATAACCAGTGTAATTTTTCTGACACGGTGTGCACAAAATGCATTGCGGATAAATTATATGTATTTTCAACCGCCCTTTTTTATGGGTTACTATACTGGTTGCATATAGTACTACCAACCTGCTTATCAACATCACAATCTGTAAGTACTTAGGGCCTCATTATGATATCGGGCGGAAACTTTCCACCCGGCTCCGTCTCAGAATCAGAACTGACGAATCGAGGTCGGCGGTTCCACCCGGCCGATTACGATGCGCCCGAACACTGCTCGGTCGGATTCCCATTGACCTCTATGGGAGCCCATGTTCCGCCCAACAATGCCTGCTATACAGTGCGGGTTTTTACAGGGGAGTTCCTTAGGTACTCTCTCGGCCCCAAACCGAGGCCGCAGGATAAAGGTAGGCCTTCCAGGGCCCCCCAAAGTCAGTATCCAATAGCTTTTTCTTGTCGGACAGGCCGACTAGGTATGGCTGTTGGAAACCGGCCTCGAAATTGCTCGGTCTGAATCGCTGTCCGTAGAGCTGTACGATGGGGTTCCAACCGACACAAATTCTCTGAGAGCCGCTCTGAACCGATTCAGAAAGACCGTGCAGTTTAAAATACTACTCTGAACATCGTAATCGGTCGGGCAGATTGTAACCCGATTGAGTCAGTCGGAAGGGTTCCGACACGGTCTAGTGGAATCTGACTGTCGGGAGGAGGCTTTCTGCCCGACATCGTAATGAGGCCCTTAGTTGTAATACCTGTTCGGCCTACTTTTTTGGTATACATGGAAACCTCCAGATGGAGTTGTTTGCATAATGAATAATTATGTAAGGATACTCTGTGGTTGAATTACATCATCTGATGAGTTGTAGGTTGTTTGGAAACCAGTCTTTTGAAGAATTTGTGAGAGTTGTTTATTTTATTCAATATGATTTACGTAGACTTAACTTGGTACCCACATATATGAATGGTCAGTGTCCTTCTTTTTGGATGGTTCTTATGTCCGTCACTTGGACATAATTTGCCTTAATTTGGATATATGTGACAATTTTATTCTCATAAGCTCTTCTTTATTTGCCTATCATATCCTCTGATTTACTATTTATAGATGCCTGTATTTTAATAGGGGATGTCGTATTTTTCAGATTAGTTTTGCTGTCTGATTATTATCATCAGAGTTCGCCCCTATATTTATGAGTAAATGTTTGTTATTCTAAATTGACTGTTTATCACTAATCTAATTTCATGTAGAATGAGTGACAATGGAATTTGTCAACAATGTTGATGCCCTAGAGTATACTAGCTATGGTACGCCATAGCTTGATGACTTTGCTAATTTTTTAATTGCCCCTCATACATTTTCAATATCTATGCTTATATTGATGGATGCTTAGTTATTTTGAGTACGTTGTTGAGATGGCATCATTAGTTCTTAGAATGTATCTATTTTTGCACCAGTTTTTTCTGATTAGGTCACAAAGCCTATGTCTTTTAGCTTACCATGGTCTTTAATTATGTGTCATTAATTAATCATTACTTTTACTTTATTTGATGTGATTACTTGTTTCAGAGGGATAGGTAGCGCTGAATGAGTCTTTAATTGTTTAAGTTAGTCTCCCCTGTGAGTTGACAATGTAGTTTTTAGTCACTGCATTCTGCTGACTAATTAGTACCTACCATGTGGTCGTGGCTCCTGCAGGTAAGTATGGTGAGGCAGTGGGGTGGGACGGGTGGGTGAAGGGGGAATTGACTGACAACGGAATAGGATTTATCTATTTAGTTTATTTTCCATTATCTGTCTGCCCCCCTGCACGCCCACACCACTGCCCCACCACGCTTTCCTGCAGGAGCTGCGACTGTCAAAATGTCATCACTTACTTACTGAACTTGATAAGGAGGTATACTCAGACCCACAAGGTTGCAACAACGTTTCTGCATTGAAAACTGAATTTACCCGTCTAAAATTACACTCAATATATAAGAAGATCATTATTACTAAAATACAATTTGAGGTGAGCGCTGATCTCTATAATTATTTGAATGATTATTAATTATGCATTAGATATTTGATTGGTAGGAGAGGAAGTTATTATAACAACAAACTATTTTCTTCTAAACCTATTGTTATGTATTGTTTCATCAGCACTTTTATGAATGTCAACATATGATTGATATATTGCTCATGGTTTTACATGATTTACTTAGTTAGGTTTATGTATCTGTTGTTTAAGGTTTGGACTCCTAATCTTTTTAAATTAGATACATGTTTAACTATCAGCATACATTAATTGATATTTTGCTCTTTACAGGTTATCATTATAGAAAATCAATATAAATGGCAAGCTTTTGCACCAATATAGTATTACCAACTATTACAATGTATTTTTTTTGCATATTATACTGAGGATGCAACAGAAAGGTCAACCTCAAGTCTCCACCTATAGGAGAACTGCTAGTGGGCATCTAGCCAGATCCACATCCACAAGCCTCCAAGACACATGTTCCCGAAAACCATGCTGGGCCAGCCAGAGTTCAGGTCAATGTTGACTCAGGGTATGATGTGCCACCACATCCAAAATCATGCTTAGTTTCATGAAACCTAGCCTATGGTCCGTGCCATTGAGCCGGTACCACAGAGCGTAACGTACCCTACAGGAGGTTTTAATGCAGATCCCTCAAATATATGCCTTAGGAGCATTCCCCTCAACCAACCGTCTGGAGGCCGAGTTAGCATTACCTTCAAAATTGTGCATTATTTCATCACTGATAGTGCCCCAGTAGGGGTGTCCTGGGGCCGCAGCTGTTGTAGAGATGACTCTGCTTGGGTCACCCTCTCATGCAATTCCTTTCATTCCTCCTGGAGTAGGCCCAGGAGAAGGCCCAGCTCCACTCCCACTGTGTCTATTTTCAATTACATGAAGTTTCTTGAAGAGTTCACCACCTCTAGGATCAGGGCAACCCTGTCAGAGCAAGGACCAGTGACTGCTAAACTACAACATCAGTGCACCGCCTGGTGCATCAGCAGCTGCCCACTGAGAACTTACGTCTGGGTATGGCGCAGTAGTTGGTCGTAGTTTGGCCCTTTTTTGCTTACCTATTGCGGGTCACGGCGGGAGGCAGGACCAACATATCAACACTCTAGGACCAAAAGGCTGGCTGCTAGTCCACTCCAAGCAGTCTGCAGTCAGCCCATTTACCCACCAGATGAGGTGAGACAGCAAGTGCAGCTGTCTGAAATGCCATCAAGCCTAGCAGTGCTGGGGCCAAAAATTATGTGTGTCTAGCTCTGGCCACCATCTGAGCGGTTGCCAGCGCTGTGGACGAATTTCAGTTCCCCCAACCAAACATGCACAGGCTGTAGCCCAAATGTAGGAACTCCAATGCGGAGCCCTCTCAGTGCCTTAGTGAAGGAGGTGACCCAGAGGTCACTACAGTAGGCCTTCTGAGGGAGAGCCTCACTTCCTCCCTAGCCACACCTGGGTCCTAGAGTAGGCCAAGGGGGAACCCTCTGCACTCAAATCTCACAAGGGGAGACCCCAGTCATAATGTGCAGAGGGGGACAATCTCTTGCCCCCCAAGGCTTTTTTTCAATCAGTTCTCAATGTGCCCGATGTATATGCTGGCTGAAATGGTACTCCTTTAAAAAAGTGATTATGTAACCAACCAGAAAGCTGAACTATCCAGTTTTTCTAATTTTTCAAGTCAATACTTTTTTTTAAATGCGGGACAGTCGCAAGCCTGGGTGGTCCAAAGCAACCAAGAACATTCTGCGAACCCGCTTGCCCTGCAATAGAGTCAACCACCCTCACATTGCAATTTGCCAGGCTTCCCAGGTCGTTTCCCCTCGGCAAAGCCAGTAGTGCCTAAGTTAGTTCTTCCCAGGAATAGCAAGGATACCATTATCCTCAAGGATGAAGCACTGCCTATTAGTCAGCAAGACCAAAAATCATGGCACAGCAACAGGCAGCTCAACTCCCCCAGGCATAGGTGACCCTGTGTCTTTGCATATACATTTGGAGCAGCAGAATAACCCTCCAAATATGGTTTACATCATCTGTAGGGACTCGGACGACAGTATCTGGGACTTACGGCATATGCCTTGTGTTACAACATCTGTGGAGCCTGACACCATTAACAGATCTTGTCTGCAAATAATGAATCTTGGAGTGCTTCCCAGCTGTGTTTCTAAAGATAAACATGACATTCTTAACGGAGATGCCATAATTGAATTGATTAGCACCTTAAAGGGAGTAGAACACATAACCTCTAACCACCTTGAATTTGTAGAATTTAAGCCCCACCAAACATTGTGAGACAGGGAGATGATGTGTGTGATCTCCTTGTCTACCCAGGAAATAGCTAATTGGATCTGAGAATTTAGTGATACGGTTTTGGATCCGTGCTCTGAGGTATTATTGTAGGCCCCGTTTGTGCTGTCCTACCCCCTTAGCCCTATAAAATGTGTTTCACCTCATAGAGGCACTCTTAGAGGTGCCTTTGGCTCAAAATTGCACAAGAAGATTATGAATCCATCTTACCACCAAATCAACACACTTTTGTACCTCTGGTTGGTGATTTGGGGCCCAGGTATAAAAGGGGGACTTCCTGTGCATGAAATCCATATCTGTCGCTTTCACCTGGAAAATTAAACTTCACCCTTTGTCGCATTCTGAGTGATTCATCTGCTACTCCAATGACAGCCATTGGTCACACTACTTCCCTATTTTTGACATTATTTAAGCAACATGTGCCGCCGCTGCTAATAGCAATAGCAGTCTGGAAATGTTTTGTGGTCCATCCACCTGTTAAGAGGAGATAGTCCCTAATCAGCCTATCAATCTTCCTGCTGCAGAATCATCTGTACCCCCATCTAGTCTTGAAGCACAAAAGTTGACTATCCTTTTCTGGAACGTGGCAGGCATCAGAGCTAAAAGGGGAAACGATTCATGGATTAACATTATGGACACATTTTCCATAGCCTTCTTGCAAAAACCCTGGACAGTTTAGCCGGTGCACTTCAATGTATTTAAGACCTTGCATCTTGGTACAATTCCATCTCCATCTGGCTGACCAATGGGCAGCCTGGTAATTTATCTTTCAGTTATGGCCCACCTTGGAAACTTTCTGTATTAAGCCAACACACCTTTACATTAGATACTCTGAATTGAATTCAGGAATGGCACAAGGCTGGGCATTATCAATTCCTACAACAATATTCCTTCTGCTTACAGAAAGTGTGTGTTGTTAGGCTGGAGCTGGACATAGATGCCCTTGCACTAAAATATAGCAAAGACTCTGGCATGGTGTGGGGGAACAGATTTTAATGTTTATCTCTGCCACACTGCCATTTGGAATGCATGTGGGCTTCTAGTCATAGATGGAAGTCATCAGACCCACCTTTCATATGATATCTATGGAAGCAGCCTCAACTTCATCAAGACCAAGTTCAATATGGGGTTTTTCCAAAGAATCTTGTAAAAAATAATGTCACCTTTTTGAATGCATATATTTTATTCTCTTATCAGCCAACTTAGATTTGTGTGCTGTCTAATTCACTATATTTCTGTGTTTTTTTAGCAATCACTTGTCCCCAACCATTTCTATTAACATGTCCCATTGGCAGGCTTAATGCACAAAAAGAAGGGTTTCAGGAATATTGTGGCTTTAATTTCTAAATTGTTAGGGGATAATCACACTCTGGTTAACATTTGTTTAGATGATGGAGGCAGATACTTGTGACATCATAGAAGCCTTTTCGTCCCTCTCAGAGGCCATTAAGTTAGCACTCAGCAGGTCCCCCATATCATCCACAGGTAAGTGGAGGGGTGATTTGACAAAGAGTGCTCATGTACTCCCAGAGCACTCATGAACACATTAGGATCCGCAAGAAGTGGTATAGTGTTATGAAGCGTATTGCATGGCAATTAAGGCCAGGAAAAACTCCTTAAAAGTTAGAGCTTGGGAGGACCCCGAGGAAGTTAGTTGCAAGAGAGACCTAAAGTCATTCTGGGGCATTGTGAACCATCCCTTTTTAAAGCAGGTGGATGAGCCCGCTATCAAAATTGCTATACCAGGGCAGGAGTGGGTCTCCTTTTTGGGGGCTGTTTATGTAGCGGGGTTTGAAGGTCAAAGGATGAGGCAAGTGAATATGGGTTGGGGGTCATCCCTCTTTGATCCACATGCAGCTACAAATGGCGAATTCCGGCCTAAACACCTTCCTTCCCTCAAGGCAGTGTTGGAGGCTATTAGATCTAGCCCTAGTTGTAAAGTCAAGGGTCCCAAGGGGGGGTCTGCTGGATCTCTTCAAGAACCAGTCTTAATTTTAGGCCAAATTGGTAGCAAATGTTTTAAGGCCAGCGGGTCTTTCCTGCAAACTGCCCACATGTTTGGAATCAATGATCATTCCCATATTTAAAAGAGGGACCATGGGGACGTGAGATGTTATGACTCAATCTCTATCCTGGGCTCAACAGTGAAAATCTTGGGTTATGTCATATATAGAGGCCTGGGGCGAGGAGACCAGAATACTTTCAGCTATCCAGTATGGGTTTAGGAGAGGGCATGGGACGGAGGATAAGTGTCTCAACCTCTCCCTTCTATTTCGCAAGTACACCATTGACAAAAAGGGCTCTATATTCCAGGGGTTTTGGACCTGTTCAGTGCCTTTGATCGTGTATCTCATAGTAAACTGTGGTGAATTATGAAAGATCTTGGTGTGGATAAATCAATTATTAATCCCATTAGTGGGATGCATTGTGACTCTAGTGCTTCACAGGTTTGACCTGGGGGGCAATGTTCAGCATCATTTGGTGTACGCAGGTGAGTAAGGCAAGGCTGTGTACTTGCACCCTTCCTCTTCACAGATATCTTATGTGCAGGGATATGCCCCAGATTGAACAGAGCCCCATACCAGCTTTGCTGTATGCAGATGACACTGTCCTTATCTGCTGAACTCCCCAGGGCAAGATATTCATACCAGACCGCTTTTAGCCAATATAGAAGTAAAATATTTGTTTTGTCCTGCAGCTCCAAACAAATTGATAAACCTAAATTATATTTATATTCCCATCTCATTCAAGACACAACTAACTTTAGTTATTTTGGTGCGAATTTTAACAGCAAAGGGTCTTGTTTCCTGCAGCAGGACATTAGAAACAGCCAGTTTGCCAGGAGCATTAATGCCCTCTTCTGCTTTGCCACAAAATTGGGCAAAATATCTGTGTGTAACAATTTATAAGGCCAAATGCCTAAGTATGGCAGCCTTGGGGCTGGGATCTGGGATATCAACAACGCAACTGTGGTAGAGGTCACTGAAAATAGTTTTGTCCGTCATATGCTCTCGCTCTCTCAATGTACTGCTATCTATAATTGCATCAAGAAGTTAGGGTTGTTTCATCTGGAGGATAAAATTCAAACTTGCACATTTATGCTGTGGTATTGAGTCTGGACTAACAAATCAGCGGCTAAACATAGAGTGATAATTGATGACTGCCTATCTTTGAACCACTACCTTATAATTTCTTGGCTGAGGGCAGTCAGGGAAATTACCTTGGCACTGTCCAGACCTGATTTGTTTAAAAATCCCACAATGTTATCCTCGTTGAGTAAAAGGTCTTTGAGGGATGTGTGTATTCACTGTATTGGGCTGAAAGGTGGGGAAGAGTTAGAACTTTGTCATCTGTCATTTCCTACATCTCGCTGGCCCCCAGCAACAGTACTCAGCCATTTCTGTTACTTAATGTCCAGCCCCATCAAAATTCCCTTCTATTGAGGTATAGACTAAACCTGTTTTCATAGGTTAGTTGCTTTTCCCTACTGTAACAATTGTAATAGCGACCTGGCTGCATGCTTCTGTGTCCAGGTCTCTACACACATCGCATTGCACGTAATGTTTTTTGTAGATTTTTCTCTGAACATAGGTCTAGTGCTTCTGAACAAACTTTTCATCGGACATTACACTCAGGCACTATATTTACTTCAATGCCTAGCAGCTGATGAAATATTACTGCTTACTTTAGGCTTGTATTGAAGGCTAGGAAGACCCTTGAGCATGATCAAAGATGATCTGTTTGGGACTTATTTTAGACTTGTGATGCTATGTGGTGTTGATGCCAGCAATGAATAGAAGTATGGAGCGGACCATTTATAGGCGGGTTTGGACTCTACATATATCAGACTGGTTGATACGTTAATGTGCCCCTGGTTTAGGAGGGAGCTGATTCTGATTTTGAATCTCAATTTTGAAGATTATTAATTACCTCTCTATCAAACTTATACACTGCTGAATCCTGGAGCTCCTAAAGATTTACATTGTTTTTTAACTGTATTAATCCTACTATATCATCATCATCAAAGTTGCTTTATTATTGCACAACGCCATAAAAGCAGAATAAAACAATTGATAAAGTAGAACAATAAAACATCTTCAACAAGACATTCAATAAAAGAAAGAGTTCATTAATCTAAATACTACTTCCACTGAACCCTGGGATATAAAATACAGCCTCTCACTCACATATTAGCACTTTACTTAAATAAATAATAAAACAATTATAAATATGCATCACCACATAAAGTGAGTAGTGCAAATTTGACTCTTACTACCCTTCTCTAGGGTATATAATTTAACAAGGACACATCACTGAATACAATGATGATAAAATTCCCCCATATCACACAATGCTAGTGCATATATACAGTAATCAAAATATAATATAAAACAATACGCTAGATGATTCACATGCCCCATTCTATCAAATCTGAATTTATCTTTTGTCTTAGTCCCAACATGAACCCACTAACACCAAAACAAATTAAATGATTGTCATTATATTTGAACTTCCTAAAGGCCTCTGTGTATTTTCTAACTCCCAGTCTTTTACACAGTGGAACAATCCATCTTTTCCTGCAGTTGCTATAAAGGGGACAAAAAAACAAGACATGTTCAACGGTTTCTTTGGAAGCGCCACACCTTGAGCACTGGGAGACATTACGTTTCCTTGTTTTGGGCCCAACAAGCAATGAACAAGCCGCTAGGCAAAGATTCATGCTGAAGCTGTAGATATAGGCTCCTAGCTAGTTTCAGATGCTTGTCGTCCAGAAAGGTTTCCTTCCTGAAGAATTTATTAATGGAGAGGAAAGTTTCTGTCAGGGATCCTAGGCTCTGCTTAGAGAGCTACGCCCAAAACACTGATTTAAGCAATTTCTTAGGTGTAGCCCTAACTGCACCATGGGAACTCCACAAGCTCTCAAAACCCATTTCCATTAAAAAGATTTTAATATACCTTATCAATGGACTATCTAATGAACCAGGAATAGACAGAATTTCGTCCAGGCCTTTACGATAGGAGGTGAGCTCTTGTGTAAACCAGATTCTCCTCCAGTAGAGCAGTGGATGTAACTCAATTTTTTCAGAGATTGGTCTCAAACTCTATGTCCTGCCTAAGTGGCAGCAGAGGTGTACTAACAAGAAATCCTACAAGCTGCCTCATAAAATGGTTTTCCACAGCTAAAAAGAGGTCCACTTTAAGATGACCCCATAATTCAGCTCCATAACACGCTGTCTCCAATACTTGAGAATTATATAGTTTTAGGGCAGGGCTGATTGTTCGGAACTGGGACCTTAGTATCCTCTTAATAATTCCCCCGCTACCTATTTCAACTTAAGCCTACGCCACATGAGGTGAGTGTGCCACCCTATACGCTCTGTCAAGGTTACACCCAGATAATCAAATGTACTCACACACTCAAGGGTGATGCCTGCTAACTTAGGGTTTACCCTATTGAAGTTCACTGGGTTCAAGATCATGGACTTTGTCTTGCATACGTTGATCTCCAAGCCCCTCTCATTACAGTAGCTGGTGAAACAATCCACCAGCCTCTGTAAACCCTTAGGTGTTTTAGAGAGGAGCAATGTGTCATCTACAAACATACAGGTCTGAACTGGGGTGGTGAAGTGAGCTAAAGAACGATAATGGATTCAACCCAGATCTGTGACTGGGGATGAGTGTCTGAAATGTTTCAGCTCTCCGTCCATCATCTCTTTGTGTTTTCTTTATCCGCAAACATAAGTGCAGGGATCCTCAACTTAGCCGGCCTGGGTGCATCATTATCACATAACTCAGGATAATCTATAAGGCCATTGATTTACAAAGAAAACAGTGTTGGAGCACAGCCACACCCTTGCCTTACTCACCTGTTCACTGGGAATGATCCAGTAAATTATCCAGCACTACCACATCTCACTTGTGCATAGTTATCAGTCTTTAACCTCACCAGGATTTCAAGCAAATAGGCCGGAACCCCATTGTCAGCAAGAACCTTCCACAAGGTCCTTCTTGGAACTAAATAAAAGGCTGAACAAAGCCTGCAACAGGTTAAGTACTTTGTTGAAGGCCATCCTTTCCTGTAAATTACCCAGGAATACCTTGCGAAACAGCTTCTGCATGTTATTGATAAGACTTATGGGCCTATAGATGAGGGGGGAATCCCGGGTGCCCTTATAGATTGGATTAATTCCAGCTCCTAACTACATATGTGGAATTGGATCTCCTTTAATGATGGCAGAGAATACTACAGAGAAATAAGCCTGGTTCATTCAGAAATAAATCACCAGGAATTTTATCCACGCCTGGTACTTTATTTGGGGCTATCTCTCCAAAACCTTTTGACAATTCCGGGATTCGAATCTCACAGCGGTCACTGCTTGGTGGCTGAAAAGTAGTCTGCCAAAGACCAGCCACAAAACGTGTATCTTCCTCCCTATTGTCACTACAGACCATTACTCCTGGCCTATAAGACGACCGAATTAGCCCCTTAGTCGAGGTAAGTGAAGTGCTCCACCCACTCATCAGCTGCAATATTAGTTTCAATTGGGCAAGACCCATCCTATCTCCCAGTGATCACCAGCTTCTAAAAGGTTTGATGGTCTTTGGATCTCACTGCCTCAAGGAGTCCCACCTAAATTGCCCTGTCCCCTTCTTTTTAGCATCAAGGAGAGCTTTGCATACCAGCACCTCGCATCATGAAACTATAACCTATTCCTCCCCTTTCACTGCCTTGACAAATTTAGATCTGGCCTCTCTACAGGTTAAACTATACCCTGAGCATGTCAACCTCCTTCCTGTGGTGCGTCCAACTTTCTTACAGAAATAGCTGTCCCTCATGTTGGTGAACAGCTGTTTATTTACTGCCACACCCAGGACCTCCCTGATGTTAACAGTTTTATTTATAGTGGGTAGTTCCTCTAAACAGTCAGCGACTAGACTAGAGATCCCACTAATGGATTCCTGTGAATATGACACCTTGCTCCACAGGATACTGCGCCTAGTGCTTGTAACTTGCAATCCCCTATAACAGTCTGTGTCAGTCCAATTAACCTTGCCTCTAAACAATAAATTCAGTTTTAAGGACAAGGTGTTGTGATCGTGGCAGTATGTTTAACCACGGTCTGTGTCTGTTAAATTAGGCCAGAGTCTAACATCTACCATCATATAATCAATCAATCTAGAGTGGTTGACCCTTTTGAAAGTATGTGCCCCCAATCTATCAGACTTTCTTTTTCCATTACATGCACGCATCCCCTGCATAAATGTAAGGGCGTTGAGCTTAAGAGCAACTATAGACCACTTCTTAGTTGGTGCAAGCCTGGCCTGAGGAATATTCCAAGCAGCATCCTCATTAGAAACGAGTGACCTGCTATCAACACTAAGGGGCTCAAATTGGTAACTAAAATCGCCACACAATATTTTCCTCACCTGAGTTGGAATGACCGACACAAAGGTCGTAAGAATGTCCAATACTATCGACTCTGACTTAGGACCTACTGACCTTGAGTAGATGTTATAAAAATAATTTGTCAAACCACCCTCCTGGGTAAGGGGTACACACATTCAGTCATCAGAGTCCACCACCACATCCTGCAACAGACTTAAAATGGAAGTTTTCATCCATATCAATAGTCCCCCAGAAGGCCTACCCGACCCAGATGAAATTGCCACCTTAGAAAAGTTTACAAAACCAGGCAGAATTAGTGCCGTCAAGGCCTAGGTATCTTGGATGAGGCAGAAGTCATAACAGTTTATGAAAGCAAACCACTCGGAGTTGGATAATTTAGAGACTAAACCTGCCACATTCCAAGAGATTAACTAGAATTGTAGGTCTTGAAGAGGCACTGAGATAGCACCATCTACCCTGGCTGGAAACCGAGGAATCGAGAACTGTATTAGAGAGTGCTACTGTACCTAACCATGGGGGAAGTGCCTTTTCCACACAAAGAGGGGGGTGAATGAAAATGTTTAAAAAACGTGTCGATCCCTGCTTGTCAAACTTCTGTCATTTGGGAGACCATGACCTCAAATTACTATTAAGTAGTCGATCAATTACATCTAATTCGTCAAAGCGATTGCAAGTAGGTATTGCATATGTATCTCCCTCTCTGATTTGTAAATTGTAAGAATGATCAAGGGGGGCAATAATCTGTTGTGGCTGGAATAACTGCTGATAATCTACCCTAGGGGGGCTAGTAGGCAGTTTGTAAAAACCCCAATGGCAGTGGTTCGATGCGACTGTTGTTTTAAGAGTTATTTCCACTGACTATATCATGTTGGTAACCCAGTGACTCTATGCCTCCAACTTCTTTTGTTATTTAATTCACAGCAATATTAGCACTTTATTTATTTGGTGCTCCAGAATTAATCTATTTTACAGGATACTCGCCCTTTTACCTTGAGGCATTTAGGAGCAGCACTCAGGTTTGTGCCTCGATGTCTGGGCTTTACCCATGGTAATAGATGTATAGTGACATTAGTTATCGTCGTATCAAAACCTTGATCATGTACTATTAAAAAGCCCTAGTGATCAATTACTGCAAAGAATTATATAGACAGGTTTTACTCCTCAGTGTTTAATGCCCAGCACCTGACGAACATTTGCAACTGCTTATTCCTGTTCTAGATTTTTGATCCTGCCCAGGAAGATGTACAACTATGATTTTTCATGTTACATCAGGATTTGTCTTGATTTGTGGTGCATCGCTGAGTTGTTCTTTTTGAACGTTCCACTAGTAGGTGCACATAGCAAACCCTTTTAATAGAGGTTTTTGTTCTTCTTTTTGCTCTGTTTGTCAGATCATTCTGTACTTCTGTGCAGGTGAGCCTTACATTTGAATCTGTATTTCTCGATTGTGTTGCATGTTTTCATCTGAATACATTTTGATTATGTATATTGTTATAACCTCCTTTGATAGCATGGTACGGTAATGTATTATTTGCACTTTAATGGCCAATGAACTAGACCAAATAAAGTTTTTTACATTGATTTGATTTGACTAAGAGGACCTGCTTTATGTTGTGTCACATCCTGCCTTAGCAGTGGCATAGCTAGACCTTTTGCTGCCCGTGGTGGTCCCTGCGTTTTCCACCCCGCATAGGCCGCAGGTAAGAGCGAAGAGTGGGGTGTAGGGGGTGGATAAAACTGCAGCCAACCTCAAAACTCAGGGGGTCCCCCTTGCTATGCCACTGTGCCTTACCAATTCTTGTGACCTCCAACAACTTAGCAGGAGAAGTGGCATGAGCCCAGCCCACATTAACTAACATTTGGACTTGTTGTCATGGTCCATTTGGTGATGGATTTGACATGGTATGAGTGTTTGAAAATAGTATTTAATGGGACGTAGTATTTATGTGGGTAAAGCAAGCACGTGAAAGGAGGATGGACAACAGAACTGCCATATGGTCTGGTCTGCCTTTTGGCATTGATTGTATCACCAGGTAACTTTTGCATCTCTAAACAACATTTACTTCTACATTTGAAAGACTGAGGTTTACATCCTATGATAATCATTCATCTGATCACATTCACTTGCCATTGCTTTGGGACTCTACAGTTTGCAAACACTGTTTAGTTTTTTAACATAAACAACTTCAAAATGTAAACAAACCATTAATATTTTTACTACATTTTTGCATGTAGTGTTTCCCCATAGGTGAATATCAGGTTCCTTGTGTACATGTTGATTTTTCTTTAAACGTTTTCAGTAACTAAAAGTAACTGGACATCCACAGTGATTGTGTTTTCTATTATTTAGTTAAAGTAATTGTGTTTTTATCTAACACCACTTCCTTGAGTTTGCCTTGACAGCTCAACCTCACTATTTCCTTGGCAGTTCAGTCCCAACACAATAGCCCTTTAACTTTTGAGTAATATCAGAGTAAATTTCAAGTGTGCACTCATCTGGAAAAATGGATTTCACAAACGTAATATCTATCTACTAACTTAACTGAACCAACTGACATCAGTGCAAAGGATACAATGCAATTCAGCTTGAACTTAGTGAACGGGGAGTGGCACAAGAGAGAAAGAAACAAAGAAAAGGGAGATTTTCACTTTGTAACTTACAGTTAGGCTCAACCAGCACTACAGAAACGTTTATATATTAATATAATGTTTTTTATTTATGAATCTATATGTGTTTGAAATGTTGGGACTTCCTAAAGATCTAGTGATTCATAAATTTGGCCATCTAAGTAAGTCTATGCTCTGTTTTGTAATGTAACATGTTCTTGAGTATAATACCATATGGGAGTCAAAAAGAAAAGTCTGGCCTTGCTTAGAATTCTTCTCAGTACTCTCAGAAATTAGAAAGCTCATTTAGAGTTTGCAATCCTTGGAAGGATAACTTCATAATACTGTGCAAATATCAAAAATCGATATATTTGATCTCAACTGCTATCCATAATACCTCTCTGTTGCTAGCAAGTCATTGAGTACTTTCAGATGTTTAGTTGAGTCCCAAACTCTAGCTGTCTGTAGCAACTAAGGGGCATATTATCAAGAAACGGCGTTAAAATTATCGCCGCTTTAGCGGCAGAAAACTGCCGCTAAAGCAGCGATAATGGGCTTGATAATATGCCCTTGAGAATTCACATAGAGGCCCATGTTCTGGTGCCAACATGGGCTTCTATTGGAATTCTCTGCGGCATATTATCAAGCCCATTATCACGGCTTTGGTGGCAGTTTTCTGCCGCTAAAGCGGCGATACTTTTAACGCCGTGCTTGATAATATGCCCCCAAGTATCTTGAATGGCTAACAAAGAACAGCCTGAAATACAAGGAACTAATACTCCATGAATCGCGAGAGTCGCATCGTGTCCTGGGACATCTAGGGGCATATTTATCAATGTTGCGCAACAAGTCCCCTTGCTGAGTTGCACTGTGTCACAGGGAGCGGGCAGGTATGTGGTGTATTTAACATACTATTGTGCAATTCTGTCTTTGCCCAGCATTGGCACACACTGTGCTGCCTTGCTCCAAAGCAGGCACTCTTGAACCATGGTACCTGCACCAAACGAGACACTGTGGTCAGGGAAAGTTTCAATGCCGAACACAGTATGAATTGGATATTCTCTGCCCTATGATATCCTGTTGAAGTGTCATTGAGATTGTTTCTAGTGAAACAGCAAATTGAGATTGTCTCTAGTGAAACAGCAAATTGTGGTTATACTGACGAATACTCTGTAATAGATTGTGACGTTGTGTTTCAGACAAAGAGAATAGATCACAGTTCGTTCGACTTTGCCCTGAGGAAGCCTATGTTTCGGTGAGATGCGTTGGCTGCGATTGCTGAAAAGGAATGGAATAAAAAAGAAAAAACTACAAGCAGTGACTGACTCATCTTGTTTCCTCTAATCCTGTGTTTAAATCATTGTTTCTTACACTTTGATCTTTTGTTGCCTCTCATTCTATGTATTAAAGTGGTTCATGGTGCAAGGGTGCCTGCGTTGTAAACAGGATAGTTTTTGTGCATGAAGGGATGCCTTCAATCACAAAAACCATCCCCTGAGGTATTTTCCTCTTTCTATGTGTGACACATAGAAAGAGGAGCAAACGAGGAGAAATAAAGATATTTCACCTGGTTACCCCTCCTTTGGGGAGGCATAGACATTTTGGTGCATTTCCAGATCTACTACTTTTGGTAAATTAGGAAATGCATCAACATCCATGGGTTTTTCATGAGTTCACCCAGGCACCACCCATGGAAAACCTCCCTGGGGCAGAGTAATGCAACACAGCGATTTGTGCTGCGCTGCATTACTTTGGATTTATCAAGTTACTCAGGGCCACACAAGGGGGCCTTGTGTGGCTTGATAAATTGTATCTTAAGGTTTGTGTCACTTTTGCACTGCATTGCATGGTGCAAAAGCGATGCAACCCTTTGATAACTATGGCTTCTCATCTGTTCTCACTTTGTCTTACATGTTTTGGGTAGTGCATGAATGAGTGACTCACTGTTTGTATGTGTTGAAGACAGCATGTGTGCAGGACTGTATGGGTGGATGAGTGTGTGTATGGGTGTGTTAGTGAGTGAATGACTGTCTCAATAGTGTCTTTATGAGTAACTACATATGTTTTAAACTAGTATATGTGACTATTGCTGTATATAAGTGAGTATATGTGAGAGTGAGAGATTGAAATAGTTCCTGTATGAATAAGTATGTGTTTCTATAAGTGATTGTTTAAAAGACTAAGTATGTGTAAGTTTCCGTAGAAGTAAGTGTGGTGGTGTGTGTATAACTGTATATGCAAGTAAATGTATGTTTGATTCTTTATTAGCATGAGTGACTATGTGTGTGAGTAGCTCTATGGATGAGTGGCATTGTGTAACAGGATGTATAGGTGTATGAGTACATATGATGAGTGAGTACATGTATGAGTGACTGTATAGGACTGTTGGTGAATGAGTGGATGTGTATGTGGATCTTAGAATTACTGAAGAGGTTGTTGTAACTGGTATTGGTATGTCCATTGTTTTGAAAATTTTAGTCTCTATTTTTGAATGTGTGTATCAAAGGTTATATTAGGGTGAGAGGAGGTCTGCCACTCTATCACAAGGATGATGTCATCAGAGATGTCATCAGTGATGTCATTTGAGATGTCATCAGTGATGTCATGAGTGATGTCACTGACCATGTCATGAGTGATGTAATATGTGACGTCATCAGCAGTGCATTGCGGGCGCGCGAGTTATAGTTAGCTGAACTAACTATAACGGGGGAATTTCAATGGTTTTGTACAAGTGAAAAGTCCAGCTAACTATAACACCCCTGAAACCTATGGTTTTTTCAGTGAATTTCTGAGGTTTTTTAAATGCTAATTCCTAACTATAACGTGCCTGAAACCTATGGTTTTTTCTGTGAATTTCAAAGGTTTTTTAAATGCTAATTTCTAACTATGCCTACAGAGATAGGACATGTGAAGAAAGAAGAAAAAATGCACAGAAAGAAAAAAAATAAGTGCAGAAAGAAGCAACAGAAGTCCTCAAAGACGAAGAAAAGTGCAGGATGAAGGATAACGTGCAGAAAGAACAAAAAGAAGAGCAGAAAGAAGCCTTGTAGCAAAATCATCCTGTACCCTCAACTTTTTCAGACGGATACTGGTGGTAACTGAGTCTGACTAACCAGTCCTAGAGCCAGTGCTATGTTAAAAGACACTTAGAATACAGTGAAAACACCTACATACACTAGGGAACATTATGCGTTGGGGTCCCCCTGTGATTAGCATGACCTCCTCTGTAAGCCCCTAGTATATAATAGGGCAGGGGGATTAAAACTACCTCTTAAAACAGGCCACAGGGCGTTTTTGCACACGTTAACTCAGGCCCCGTCCCCTCCCTTCACCACTGTGTAAACACGCCCTGTGTCCGTTTTTAGTTGGGAGATTAAGTTCATTTGAATCCTGAGGGTCCCTAGGGTCCAACTAGCCCACTAGGTACCTCCAGTAAGTGCCACAGAGCTGCGTTGCAGAGAGGTGTAAAAAGTGGCACGGCCTGGACCACCTCTCTGCAATGCAGCTCAGTGGCGCTTACTGGAAGCACTTGGTGGGCTAGTTAGCCCCCAGGGGCCCTCAGTATTGAAGGGAAATTATATCCCCAATTTAAAACGTGCCATAGTGCGTGTTTGCACACGTCACCTCAGGCTCCGTCTCCTCCCTTCACCACTGTGTAAACGCGCCCTGTGACTGTTCTAAGTTGAGAGATTAAGTCCCCTTGAATCCTAAGGGTCCCTAGGGTCAAACTAGACCACTAGGTACCTCCAGTAAGCACCACAGAGCTGCGTTGCAGAGAGGTGTAAAAAGGGGCTTGGCCTCAGAACACCTGTCTGCAGCGCAGCTCCCTTGCTCATACTGGAGATGCCTGTTGGGCTAATTGGCCCTCAGGGACCCTCAGTATTGAAGAGGAATTAATTCCCCAACTTACAACTCGCCAGGGGGCGCATTTGCAGAGTCCTGCAAGGAGGGGGTGTGGCCTCCGGCACGATGCCAGTCTTTTATTTATTTTAATTTTTTAAGAAGGGGGGCTGTGTGGTTCCCCTTCTTATTCTAATTTATTGGCCCTGATGACCCCATCCCCCAGGGCCTGTCTCCTAATTATATTTTTTTGACCCCAATCCCCAGGGCAGGCCACTGTTTTTTATTATTTTTAAAAAATATATATTTATAGACACACCTAGGACATGCTGGACAAACCGTACGTACCTACCACCATGACGATTTCCGTGATATTCATTAAAAGGCGACTATGCATACAATGAATCCACGTGGAATGTATTTACACCACTAGTGAAGCTGTGACATGTCTGATGCCCTACCGTGCCTAATCCCGGTAGACACCCTTGTTGTTTATTTATACAAACATGGGTAGCTATTGACGGGCACATTTAATACACATGCACACCAAGCCATTCAAAGGGGATTCGACAAAAAGTCGACCAAAACTATGCAAGAAACCCCCCTCACGGTTAATAAAACACACATCCACTGCCGGATGTGTAATACTTTTTATTTTACTCTCTGGAAAGGGGACGAACATCACTTGAGAGTCACAGCGCGCTCCTGGCAGAGCCCAATGCTGTGTTACACCCACCATTGCCTGCTGAGTGCCACACACCTCTGTGTTGTATTCCACTAGCTAGTGCATATGCTATGACACTCTCTAGCCCATGTGCACTGTAACACCACCCCGTGAATATGTCATGCCACACTTGTCTTCGCACGGGTTATATTGCCCCATCTAACGTGCCTTCCTCGATGCCTATGTTATAACGCACAGTGCTATGCCGAAGTTATTACAATCTAGGATCCATATCTTTGTCACAGTGCATATGCAATGTTACACTCCCCAGCACATATTTTATATTACAACTTTAGAGACTAGTTAGGTTACACAACACTGTCCTGTGCATATTACATTCCAAGGCGCATATCGCATAGCACGCGCTAGTGCCTGTGCTATCTCGCGCTCTCCAATGAATCTGTCACTGCGCACAATGTATTGCATATTATATTTCACGCCCGGTTCATCTTATATCACACTTTTTGGTGCATAGTTTATACCATACACTATATCTAGTTTTCATTTTCAATCGTGCTCTCAGGACTATGTTCTATATAACACTGTGTTCACCTACCCTTTTCACGGGCATTCCATTTTGCGATAGGGGGTGGAGGGTCAGGGGGTGTTTCTGCCAAGTGAGCCCGGAGTCACAGTCACAAACGTCCTCTTCTTCCTGAATAAAAGTGAGATTATGCTGCATACTTGTTCATAGTTTAAGTAGTTCGCACAGACACACGTTTTAAAAACACTAAAGTTCCTAATACCCGCCTTCTCTGAACAGTTAGCTTGCTGCCCCATCCCCCTCCTCCCTATCCTCTGTTGTGTGAATCCATGGACTAGCCTCCTCCCTCCTGCCATGCATGGTCTGATGTGCTGCCACTGCCCTCAATTCAGTATGATGTACCAGTCCACTCCTCCTGCCCTCCATTGCCCAATTCTGTGCCCCATCATTGACCTCCTGCTTAAACTCTGTGCTTAGCTTGCTGCCCCTATTCTCCTTTCCCCTGCCCTCCGATGTCTTTGTGCATGCCCCTGCTCCATCCTTTTTGCCCACCATGTTCCATGGACCTGCCACTCCTATCTACTCTGAGTGTTCTGTTGAGCTGCCACTCCCCTCCCACCTGCCTAGCATTGTCAGATGACTGTAACCTGTCCCTGCCACCTCCACCCTGCCTGTCCACATGCCATGCCCCTATCCTCTTCCTCCTGTCCTACATGGTCCATTGTACTGCCACACCCTTCTGCCCTCCCTGGTCTGTTGTGCTGCAACTGCTCCTCCTGCCTGCCCCGTGCGGTCTGTTGTGAGGCCCTTTCCACTGAACTTTCTTGTCTGTGCACAGGTCCTGACCCTCCCTTCTATCCTCCATCGTCCTTTGTGCATGCCCCTGCACCCTCCTTCTTGCCCATCATAGCCATTGTGCTGCCACTAACCCTCCTACTTGCCATGCATGGTCTTCTGTGCTGCCATGGCCCCTCCCACCTTCCCTGTGTGGTCAGTTAGCTGCCCCTGACCCCCTCCCACCTCCCCTCCATGGTCTGTGTGTATGCCATCACAGTCACACTGTTGCTCTTCATGGTGTGTCTTGCTTCTAGTGCCCATCCTGCCTGAACTCCATGGCTATCTTGCTGCTCCTGCCCTGCCCCCTTGCCCCCAGCCCTCTGTTTACATGTGCAGACCCCAACTCCCTCCCTCCTGGCTTGTCTGTTCCATTGTAATGCCCCTGATCCGTCCCTCCTGCCCTTTATGGTCTGTTATGCTGCAGCTTTCTCTCCTGTCTGTCCATTATGGTCAGCTAGCTACCATTGCCTCTTGCCCCTCTGTTCTCTGTTGTCCATGTGCATGGTCCTGTCCCCTCCCTCTTGCTTTCTATGGATTGTTGTGCTGCACTCCCGTCCCGCATGCCCTGTGTGGTGTATTGTGCTGCTGCAAACCCTGATGCCTGCCCTGCAGGGTCAGTTTGGTGCACCTCTCCATGTCCCTCCTGTCCTCTGTTATCCAAGTCCATGTCCCTACCCCATTTCCTTCCATGATCCAATGTACCATACTTGCGAACATTTTGAACTTGGTAAGAGGGAGATTTTGAAAAAAAAACTGGGGTATTGATTTTCCCCTTTGAGTTACATTGAAAAAGAGGAGATTGTAGACAGGAGACAGATCAAATAAAGCCCATTTGAGCTTAAAATCATTGGACGTTTCCTGGCTAAATCGGGTCTGTTGGCATGTATGGTTGTACTTCCATTGCCTCTTCCTTCTGCCCACAATGGTCTATTACATTGCCACAGCCTCTCTTGCAAGTCCTGTATTGTTGGTTTGTTGCCCCTGCCCCCCTTTCCACTGCCCTCCATAGTCTGTTGTGCTGCCACGGCCCTTCCTGCCTGCTCAGTGCGGTTAAATTGTTGCCTTTGCACCCTCCTACCTGCCTTCAATTTTCAGAGTCCATGCCCCTGGCCTCTGCCTCTCAACAGTATCCTAATGAACAACTAGATTGCTAACATTCTATATTTATTACAAAAGTGTGGAACGCCTGACGTCATCTTGATGTAATCAAAACTGTAATACCTAGAGCATTTCCTTTAGAAATTACATATATGAGAGGATCTTATTGGCATCAAAATTATGGTTAGTGCTCTAAAAGACTAAAATAAGGACATATTTTCTGAGCTTTCAAATAGCGACAAAGCACTTTTAAATTATTTGTTATTTTTATGTTTTTTTATCCAGTTGACCATTTGAATAAATGTTGCACTTAGGGGAGAGGATGTGGTGTTACTTCCAGAACTGCAGACTTTGCAACTGGGGAACCAGGTTGGAGTTTCTGCTTCAGCTCGACATTCTGTGATTCTGGTCAATTCACTTAGTCTCCCCATGTCTACAACCAAAATGAATTTGTTCTTGTGTGATGTAACCAATGCTCATGTAAAGCACTCGAATACCTGACAAGTCTGCACTATATAACACTGCAAAAACACAAAATAATAAGTGTTTTGCACACTTCTGTCATTGGGCTATATTTGGGCTACATCTGGGTGATTTTGGGCTACATTTGGGCTCTTTTGTCTCCGGTGGCCATCTTGGGAGATTTATTTGTTATGAAGTTTCCTAATTTCCTCATGTACTGCAGTCTCCTCAGTAGGAAATGCTTTCAGTTTTTTACTTTGATTTCAGATATGTCACACATTTGCCATAAATTCTGAATGTTAGCACTCTAGTTGCTCATTAGATCACTGTAGTAAAACTACTGTTCCCCATGGAAGTCTGCTCCTGGTATTAAAAGTGCATGTTTCAGTCTGCATGTCAGAATTTTTTAATGAAATAGAAGAGGATTTGAGAAGTCACTCAAAATGTGCCCTCATTTTCTTTCTTCAGCATTAATCATAATTTCTATGGCAAAATGAACCCCCTCATTGTGTTCCTTTTTAAATTAAATGTTTTAAGTGTTACCAGTATATTCCAATCAAGATGGCTTCAGGTGTGCCATACTTTTGTCATAGTGAAGACAGTAAGCGCTCTAGTTGTTTTTAAGAACACTCTGGGACATTCTGTCATTGGGCTATACTTGGGCTACATCTGGGTGATATTTGGGCTACATTTGGGCTCTTTTGTCTCTGGTGGCCATCTTGGGAGACTTATTTGTTATGAAGTTTCCTAATTTCCTCATTTACTGCAGTCTCCTCAGTAGGAAATACTTTCAGTTTTTTACTTTGATTCCATCAAGAAGGCATTCAGATGTGTCACACATTTGCCATAAATTCAGAATGGTTTTGATGACTATCTTGATCTGATAAGATTGCTTGTACATTTGCTTATTGATTATTGATTATTGATTGATGTTGGTATATGTACTAATACTATATGTTGGATTGGTAATGTTGAGTTATATGTAGTGCTTCTGGAACTTGGAAGCTGGTAGCAGTTTCGTAGTAGAGCAGAGGGAAGTATATGCTGCTCTCGGGAAAGACGGAATTGTAAGGAATAACGTGTGACAATTGAAGTTGCGCGTCACATTGTCTGGGTTCGGAATCAGTGACATTATTGTATGTTACTATTAGAATATATTTCTGGTATATAAGGAGTGTGTATGATAGTGAAGGTTATCTGTGAAACTCTGGTCTTAAGTCCCAGGGATCTGTAAGGATTTCCGTTAAAGCTTATCGCGGGAGAAGTAATAGGTATTTCCTGAGCTTGTTTAAGGAACTGGGCAGGGAAACTGCTTAGTTGATGTATGTAATAATTCTGTAGTAGGACAGATTGTATGCTGTTCTCGGGAAGCAGGATTCTGTGTGTATGTACTATATTTTTCTTGTATGAATGTGCGTGGATGCATATACATTTATTGACTGTAAGACTCTTTGGATAAGTATTGACTGTAAGACTCTTTGGATAAGTCCTAGAGGAAACAGTTAGGAGATGTATGAAAGTTGTTGATTCTTGAGAAATAGACTCTTTTTTACTATTCTGTGGTTAGCGAAGCAGACAATGGAGATGTTTTTATGTTGTAACTAATAGATTTTGTAGAAATTTTGACACGAAGTCTACTGAGGAGATTTTGTAAAGGAGGGGTAGACGAGTGATAGGAGACAGGAGACAAGCGACTGCAGCGACTATTGACGTCAGAAAGACCGCGCTCTGATTGGATAGTGGATCAGAATAGGGTTCGCACTAGGATTGGTGCGTTACTGTGAGTCGCGCAGGGATTGGAAGAGCTGTTTAGTGACGTAGACGCTCCAGGATTGGTGCGTTAGTGTGAATCGCGCTGTTATTGGTTGAAAATTCGTATTGTATATTTATAATACGGGAAAGAGTAGAGAGTTTTGGTAAGCGCTAAAATGTATTACCAAGAAGAAAAAAAGAAGAAAACGTTCTTTGGAAAGATTAAAAAGTGGTTTAGCAAGGATAAAGATGTTAAAACAAGAGAGGGTGAGTTGTTACCTCCAGCGAAAACACCTGCATCCTTCATGGCTGCAAGATATGGGTTACATACCTGTATATGGTTGGAGAATTGGGTTAGGTATACTAAAGAAGATGGTGTTCTAGCATTTCCAGAACATGGTTCATTTAATATGGCCGTGTTGAGAAATCTACGGGAAAAGATGTTATGTCTGGACCCGAAGCCAAGACCTACACAGTTCGAGGCTTTAGTGGAATGGGAAGAGGAAGTACATAATCGAGAAAGACAAAGATCTGGAGGTCAGTACAGACATATGTTTGGGAGGAGACATGATCGTGAGACTCATCATGATCGAATGAAAAGGTGGCGAGATGCTAGTATGTCAGAAGGATTATATCCGATGAGAACAGTTGAAGGAGGAGCAGAAAGGGTTCCTGAGTCAGATATGAGAAGATATGGAGAGTATGAGGATGAGGTCTTGAATGACATGATTTACAAGAGACCACCTCCATATAGACCAGAACCAGATGAGAGTACACCAGTTGTTTCTCCGATAAGAGATACAGTTTGTACTATTGAGACAGAAAAGGTGACACCTGAAGCTAGAGGTAGTAATCGAGGTAGTGATGAAAATGCTAGACAATTAGCCAGAACTACAACAGAGCTGACTGAGAAAATTAGGGAGTTAACGAAAAATCTGGAAGCTATTACGGTGCCTGTAACTATAGGTCCGGTTATTCCTGTGTTTGATAAACAGAGGACAGTTGTAAATGGACTGGTGGTTCCATATGTTGGGAATAATTTGACAAATTCAGTTGGTCCTTCAGGAGACTCGGGTAAAAGAACAGAGAGAAGTGACCTGAGACGATCTAGACATGATATATGTAGTGAAATACTGGATGCTAGTGAACCTAGTTGTTCAGGGATGCCAATTTTAGAACCACAGAAAAGAGTGGTTCCAGTGAAAAAAACTGCTGAAATAACAGTTGATGATTTGAATGATTGGATGAAGGTTCTTCAGAAAAAGGATAAAGATTCACAAGCAATTGATGTGGCTAAGTTACGTGTAGAATTAGAAGAGCTTGTGACAGGAACAGTTCCAACAGAAATCCTGAAGAGTCATCATGATGGTGAGCTGATGTTTATGTGCAAAAGCATAACATGGAGAGCAAGACATACACATGACAGGCTAAGAACAATAGCAAACGAGCTGGGAGTTGATATTGATAAAGTGAAAGCTTTACAGAAAACCTACAGGATGGATTTTACAGAGAAGGATATAGAAAATTTGAATGCTTCTGGTAGAACAGGACAGATTAAAGAAATGGTAGCATTATTGCGAAGATGGGGTGATGTAGAAAAGTGGAAGGATAGGTGGTATAAGAAAAGAGAAGAATCTGAGGATAGAACGACTTATTCAGCATTTCCAGTGAGAGAAAAGGAGAAACTAGTGAATAATTATCCCATGAGAGAAATACCTGGAGGAGGATATGTACATGTTCCATGGACCAGACAGGATATTTTATCATTTACGAATGATTTCCCTCGATTGAGAGAAAAGCCCGTCGAGTGGTATAGGCAGGTAGATAGGTTCGTGAAATTGTCAAAAGTGCTGTGGGTTGACCTGAATAGTCTGTTTGATATAATTGTTCCAGCAGACTTGTGGACTGAGTGTAAAATAGTTGTGAGTTGGCCTACTGAGGAATATCCAAGAGATCCAAGAACAGGGGCACCAGATCCAGAAGTAATGAGAAAATATGATCAGGTGATGGTATACCTGAAAAGTAAAGTACCTCCAAAAGAGACAGACTGGGTTAAAATAGATCGAACACAACAGGAAGCAAAAGAATCAGTTCATGCTTTTTACGAAAGGCTGATACTAGCATTCAAACAATTCAGTGGAGATGAACACCTGGGTGACAAAGATTTGAGTCATTTTGTATACAGGTTTGTATATGGCCTGAGACCTGAAATTGGTGAGAGAATTCGTGAACACACAGTGGATTGGCAGAGTAAGAAAGTAGATGAGATCCTGAGACATGCAAAATACTTCAGTGATGAAATCGAAGCAAAACAAAGAAAGCTGAAAGAGAAAGCGATGTGGGCACAAGTGAAAGTTGCGGAGAGACAAGAAGCACAGTTAGTGGAACAAGCGAATAATTCAGGAAATAATGTAGGGAATAGACCTAGATTTGCAGGGAAAGGGAAAGGAAGTCTGGAAGAAGCGAAGAAGAAGTTCCCTTGTCACAACTGTGGCCAACTGGGACACTGGAGGTCTGAATGTCCTAATCCACCATTAGTGAATAATGATAACAAATCCTTAAATCAACAGGTGCAGAATGAAGGGAATAATCAACAGCAACAACAGAAAGTTGTGAGACAGCAGAGTCAAGAGCCAAAACCGCCCTTGCCGCAGAATAGAGGGTTACAAAAGTATAATCAGGATTCAGGATTCTACAATGATGAGCAGGTAAACAAACCAAAACGTTCTAACAAAGTACAACAGTACTTGTTAAAGAGTGAAGGGAGTGAGTCTGAGGGTGATTATTGACGGTGCCGAAGAGAGGAGGAAGAGTGCATACTTGGTGCAACTCTAGAAATAGACCAGGCAGGACCATTTGTGGATGGGAAAATAAATGAGGAGTGTGTTACTTTTTTGGTAGACACAGGTGCGACAAGATCAACTGTCAGGTCAACAGATGTTAGAAATCTTCCTCTCTCGGATGAAGCAATCCAAGTAGTTGGTGTAGCCAATACACAGATCAGAACACGTCTTACTGAACCAGTAAGAGTACAGATAGGGAAATTTTCAGACATGCACAGATTTATTGTCTGTGACACGAGTCCAGTGAACCTGTTAGGTAGGGACTTGTTGTGTAAAATGAACTGTACAATTTTTTGTACACCGGATGGAATAGCTTTTGAGACACCAGATGAGGATGTTTTGTACCGAATGACTCTAGAAAATAGAGAAAGTGAGTTAATTGGTGCATTTGCTGTGTTTGATCCAGAAGATTTGCCTCGAGAACTAAGAGACACAGTGAAAAGGGCAGTTTGGGATTTTACTGGAGAGGATGTGGGATTGATGAATAATGTAGATCCAGTGAAAATTGCAGTAAAAGAGGGAATCACATATCCTAACATTCCTCAGTACAAAATGACACCAGAAATAATTGAAGGAATAACTCCTATAATTGAGAAAATGATTCAGCAAGGAGTCCTGAGGGAACTACTGAGTAGTCCATGTAATTCACCGATAATGGGACTAAAAAAGCCCAATGGGAAATTTAGGATAGTACAGGATTTGAGAAAAATTAATCAAATTGTGGTGGCATGTTGTCCTATTGTGCCAAATCCATCAGTGATTCTGTATCAAATTCCACATGATGCTGAGTGGTATACAGTGATTGATTTGTGTCATGCGTTCTTTTCAATTCCATTGCATCATGACAGCCAGCCGATTTTTGCATTTAGGTTTGGCCAGCGTATTTTAGCATGGTGTCGTATCCCACAGGGATATACAGAGAGTCCTTCGATATTCAATCAGTTATTGAAGAAATCGTTGGAAAGTTTGATCATGCCCGAGAGTTCAGTGCTAGTACAATATATTGATGACCTATTGGTGGCATCAAAGACACGTGAAGCTTGTGAAGTGGATACCATAGCTTTACTGAATCATCTGGCAGATGGAGGGTTAAAGGTATCTCCAGCCAAATTGCAATTTTGCAAGAAAGAAGTGCATTATCTTGGACACAATATTGAAAAAGGTCTGAGAAAAGTGACCAATGACAGGATCAGAATAATCAGAGAAATGAAAGCTCCAAAAACCCAGAGGGAAGTGAGAATGTTCCTGGGTATGGTGGGATATTGTCGTCAGTGGATAATTAATTTTTCGCTGATTGCGAAGCCACTAATTAAATTGACAAAAAGTGAAATGACAGATCCATTGAATCTGGATGCAGAACAAATGGCAGCATTTGAAGAGCTCAAAAATAGAATGTGTGAGGCTCCAGCTTTGGGTATGCCTGACTATGAGAAGGAATTTGAATTGTACTGCAGTGAGAGGAATGGATATGCACTTTCAGTGTTAATTCAGAAGCATGGATTACTGAGAAGGCCTATTGCGTACTTTTCATCGACACTTGACCCTGTAGCTGTGGGTTTACCAGGTTGTCTGAAATCTGTGGCTGCAACATGCAGAAGTCTGGAACAAAGTGAGGGAATCATAATGGGATATCCTGTAAGGGTATCCGTACCTCACAATGTGGCAATTCTCTTGACAAGAAGCAGAACTCAGTACATGTCACATAGTCGTTTGACAAAATATGAAAAAGTGATTCTGGGAGCATCAAATGTGACTCTTGAGAGATGTGTGAATGTGAATCCAGCAACACTCTTGCCGGATATTGAAAATGTAGGTGTGAAAATGGAAGATGATCATGATTGTTTAGATGTGCTTGAGTACTGTACAAAACCAAGACCAGACATAAGGGATATTCCCTTACCTGAAAATGACCATGTGTTGTTTGTGGATGGATCATGCCTGAGAAATGATGATGGTGTGTTATGTGCAGCATATGCGGTGTGCAAAGTTTCAGAGGTCATGGAAGCATCACCATTGAAAGGAGTAAAATCTGCGCAAGTTGCTGAATTGGTGGCATTGACAAAAGCTTGCGAAATTGGGAAAGATTTGAGAACAACTGTGATGACTGATAGTCAGTACGGATTTGGAGTTGTGCATGATTTTGGCCAACTTTGGCTACAAAGAGGTTTCTTGACATCGGGTGGAACTCCAATAAAGAATGCTGAAATGATTGGTAAATTGCTTGAGGCGATACAGCTGCCTAAGGAATTGGCAGTTGTAAAATGTGCTGCCCATGGTCAGGGAAATGATTTTATCACGGTTGGAAACCGTTACGCCAATGATGTGGCGCAGTATTGTGCAAAGACAAATCAATCCATTAATCGGGACCGAGAGGGGGAAATGTCTTTTCTCTCTGTGATGTTTACTAATGTCTTAGAGACATGGGATGAAGTGAAGCAATTACAGGATGAGGCAGGAGAGGAAGAGAAAAAGGATTGGATTAAAGCAGGATGTGCTCCAAGAGAAACGGACCATGTTTGGGTCTACAGAGATGGCAGACCAGTAATGCCGAACTCCATCTTGTCGTCAATGGCAAGGATGTATCATGGCCAAGGACATTTGGGAAGGGATGCGATGGTCAGGTCATTTAAACAGACCTGGTACAATGCAAAGTTCAGGACAATTGCAGAGAGCATCTGTCAAAGGTGTTTAATTTGTCAGCAATTTAACACTGGGAAAAAGACAGTGGTGAGTCTAGGGACAATAGGCAGAGAGGGAGGTCCTTTTACAAGAATGCAGATTGATTTCATTGAAATGCCCCAAGTAAACAGACTAAGGTATGTTTTAGTGGTAGTCTGTTTGTTTTCAAGGTGGGTGGAAGCTTACCCGACTAGAAGAAATGATGGATTGACAGTGGCAAAGTTACTGTTAAGGGAATTGATTCCTAGGTACGGGTTTCCAGTTACAGTTGAGTCTGACAGAGGTAGACACTTTCAAAATGAACTCATAGGTTTGATTTGTGAAGCATTGAAAATACAGCAGAAGCTACATTGTGCATACCGACCAGAGGCTTCTGGTGTGGTTGAGCAGATTAATGGCACAATCAAAAATAGAATTGGAAAAATGTGCTTAGCCACTGGTATGAAATGGCCAGATGTGTTACCTCTAGTTCTGATGACTATGAGATCTACTCCAGATAGAACCACAGGTTTGAGCCCACATGAGATAATCATGGGACGTGCAATGCGCCATGCATTCGTGCCTGTCAATAAGTTGGTGACAATAACTGATGACATGATTTTGGATTACTGTAAAGGCCTGGCTGACGCAGTTCATTCTGTGTTTCACCAGGTTGGAGAAGAAGCTACCACACTTGAGAAGAAGCAAGCCCATGATCTGAGTCCAGGAGACTGGGTGAGGATTAAAGTTCACAGAAGAAGAAATTGCTTGATTCCAAGGTGGGGAAGGCCGAGACAAGTTATTCTGACTACGACGACTGCAGTAAAGTGTGCTGGAGTAAAGCACTGGGTACATGCAAGTCATACTCTAAGAGTTCCAAATCCAAAAGAAGGGACTGGTGAAGAGTATTTTGAAGAGTCAGATTCCAGTGATGGTGAAGATATTGAAGATACGGAATCAGTGAGAAAAGAAGCAGAAAGAGCTTCAAGAGATTCACTGCGAGTATCAGAGAGAAAATCGGATTCTGTAAAAGAGCCTGAAGTTTCAAGTAGCAGTGGAGGAAAAAGAAAAGAAAAGAGAAATAACACAGAGATTACTCCTGAATCAGAAGAGGAGGAGATTGAAGAACCACTTGAGATTATACTTGAAGAAGTAGGGTCAGAAGAAGATAGAGAGGGACAGATTGCGGAAGACCCCCGAGGAGGTGTAGGGAACATTGATGAGGAGCTAGGTGAAGGGACAAGTAGACAGCAAGAAGATTGCGTGTTGGAGACCCGAGGAGGGAGAGAAGTAGGGAAGTCTCAAATAGTGGTGAAAAAATCTGTGGAGAAAAAGAAAACTGCTGTAAAACGACAACAGAAGGCACTTGAGACAGAATTGGATGATGAGAATGAACAAACAGAGGGTCGAGTTCTGAGAAAGACAACTTGGATTGAAGAGAAGAGTAAGAAAGAAGTGAAACCGAGAAAGGTTGTGAAAGGAGATCGATGGCCTAACAACCGAGTTAAAAGATTAAGATACAGGATAATAAGAGCAAATACATCGAAAGCTGAACAAGTGAATGAAGTATCGAGTCAAACTTCAAAAACTGAAGGAGAAGAATCAAAGAAATCAAAAGAACCAGTAGAAATAAAAAGAGTAAGAAGACCCAACCAAAAGTACAGATCACCGGAATGGTCTTATGTGACACTGTCTGAAAAAGGAAAAGAAGAAACAGTGACTCGAGATAATTCGGAAGTGGTCTTGAGAAAAGTGGTTGAGGAAAATACTGGTGAAATCCTGAAAGTACTCTTGACTGATATTGGAGAAGAGTCAGTACAATTTGATGTTGAAGAAATTGGAGTGAAAAACGACAAGTATCCAAACTGAATAAAAGAAAGATTCACTTGAACTGAGTGAACGACAAGATCTTTTGGAGAAACTGAAGAATTTGGAACAAACGTTGAGGAATTTGAAAAGTTCTAATTTCAGTGGTGGAGTAGTAGAGGTTAAAGTAAAATAGTAATATGGCTAACATAGAGAATAATCAAAATAGATGTGCCTTCTTTAAGAGGTGGTGTAGGATGTGCTGCTGCTGTACTGGATTATTAATGCTTCTATGGGGTGTTTTAATTTTATTAGTCACTTTTAAGGTTGAATTTGAGATGAACACAGAGAATATGACAAATGTAGAGAAGAATTCACAAAAAGTAGTTCCAGTTAGAATGAGTAATACTTACATACACAAAGATAGGTCAATTAATAATTTTTCTAGTAATGTTTTTTCAAAATTGTTATATGAATATGTGAAAACAATGGAAGTGAGGGATTGCTACGTTTGTATGCAATTACCTGCATCCGTTTCAGAGGGTGTTACTTATCACCATTTGCCAGCTACATATGGTATTTCTTGTAGTATTTTAAGTAGTGTTTTTTATTTGTTAGGGAAAGTAGATTATAAGATGTCTAACAGAGATAGTATTTTTGGGCACTTGCCAATGAACAAAGGGCTGAATCCAGCTAAAGAAGCTAACACTTTTGGTGAGATTTTTATTGAAGAAAAAGGTTTGACATTAGATTACACTTTTAAGAATAATCTAACTTGCAGTCTGAAAGAAGAGGAGAGAGCTTTCCTGGATATGGTAGAAGAAAGGAGATTGAACATGCATGAGAAAGCAGGGAAATATAAAGTGAGTGAGACAATTTGGGACATTGAGATGGGAAAAGAACTGAAAAATGGGGCTAGTCCAACTTTAGCTCTAGATGCACCACAGAAGGGAAAATTGTGCATTACCAGAAGGAAATCCCAATATGATACATATTTTGTTGGGACTAGTGAGTGCCATGATACATACTTCATTGCAACGGGTTGGGGTTTCAGAGGTGGAGAAGATACAATTTTTCCAGGAGTGTACTATGTTTGTGGGAACAAGGCTTATTACAAGTTGCCTGACCATTGGTATGGCACGTGTTATGTGGGCCTAGTTTTTCCGAAGATTTTTCATACAGATAAAATAAAAGATGTGGAAGATATTAATTTACTAACACGTTTTCAGAGGGAAACTTGGTCTGAGATTGTGGGTGACATTTTTGGGGTTTTGATTCCAGCAGTGGGAATTTCTTTAAATGCTTATGGAATTCGGAAACTGTCCACAGTGGTTGATCGCTTATCGACAAATACCGCAGGAGGGTTTCTTTTGGTGAATACGGAATTAAGTGCCGTTCGTGCCATGTCTATGCAAAATCGACTTGCCCTTGATATTCTATTGGCCAAGGAAGGTGGAGTTTGTGGAATGCTGAAAGTTCAACATTGTTGCACTTACATTCCTGACGAAAGTAAAGACCTGAAGGTCTATATTAAAAATATTACTGATTTACATGAAGAATTAGTACCATTTGAAGCTGAGAGTTTGTGGACTAAAATAGCTAATAAGATGATAGCTGTTAAAGATTTTATTGCAAAAATGGGTAGTACTATTATAGGTAGAATATTGTTTCCTCTGTCTTGTATAATTGTTGCTTTATTGATACTGAGATTAGTGTGTGTGTGTGTTGTAAAAACAGGGGAGGGAAAAAGAAAGTGTATAAAGAAAAGAAAAACAAAAGGTTGAAAAGAGAACCGCAAGAAATTGAATTGGAGGAATTGAGGGAGAGTGTTTATTTGGAGACAAAGAGGGATGATGAAAGAGTGACTGGTGTGTAATGTTGTGTAAGGGGAAAAGACATTTCCGATTTCTCCTAAAGTGGGACTAAATTTTCACAAATTTTTTTTTTTGGGTTTATTTGGTGATAAAATCACCAAAGGGGGGATTGCTGGAGCAGAGTTTTCAGTTTGAAAATTTAGAGACTTTTGAAGCTCTAGCATGTTTATGCGTATTATTAATTTATTAATAATTAACAATTAATTATTTGTCTTGTGCAAGTGTGTTTATATTAATCAATCCGTTTGTCTTAACATAAGAGGAAGTTACACGAGGGTTAGCATGTGTGTGCTGTTTTTGTTAAAATAATAACGTGCAAGTTTTCATGTTTAACCGTTGCTGTGTGCTGTTTATTTTTGAGCACAAAACGCTTTTCGAATTAATGTTTTTTTTATGTTGCAAAGCTAGATAAATACATACACATAAGGGTATTAGTGGGGTTAACACTGTTTAATCACTATGCTGTAGTAACGTTTATTTTGTCTCTTTAATTAAGTTTGTCTATTGTGGCCTATGGAGGCCTATATAAGATGGCTGAATTTTGAAGCCTGGCTGTGGCATATTCTGTGAAAACTGAGACGAGGGAGACCCCTGCTGGAAATGGTCCTGAAGTCAACTGACCATAGTCCTTGCTTATGAAACTTTCCATGAGGACATCAGCAGTTTGGAGGATCTCCAAAAGAAATGGAACGTCCTTGGTAGTCTCTGAGAAACAAAGGAGCCTTGGAGAAAACTTATGAACTGTGGCTCGATTGCCGAGGAGAGACGGAACTTATTAGATACATTGTAGTTTTTGGTTCCTGTTCCGTAGTTTTATATTTTGTGAACTTTTCTTGAGCGAAGATTTTCAGATGTAGCAATGATACATTCCTTCCTTCTCGCTTTGCTCAGTGATTCAGCGGATATTGCAAACTGTAATGTGTGTTTCCATTGTAGTTTTTACTATAAGAATGTTAGCCTAGGGAGGGTTTTTTGCCATTTGCCATTTTACCACTGCCGCGTGAATCTGCGTTGCTGAGGATCGATGCTGAAGGGACTTCGTCTTGAGAGACTTTACCGAGAAGACTTGTCCTGACCCGTTCTGACACTTAGTTAGAATAGGTAATTATGAGAAATGATTTATTCTGATTGATTTACTTTGACTAATTTTAGATAAAGCATTATAATTTTAAACATGGTGTTGGATATTCTTTCTTGTCAATTATTGGGTTTGTATTTTTGATCATTATTGTACATGTTGTATAGATTGTGTTAGGACAGTCACAAAACCAGGTCTTATCGACCTCGATATAGATGCTGGGTGATTAGGAGGTTTTCTTCCCACAGGTTTATTGCTGGTAGAGTATTTGAACGTATGTTAGTGAAATGGGCCCTAGCGTATGATGAATGTATGTGCGTGTAACTGTGAGATTACTCTATCCGTGGTAGTGGGAATATTTTAGATACCCAGATCTCTATCATTAGCACTCTTTTTGCTCATTAGATCACTGTAGTAAAGCTACTGCTCACCAGGGAAAACTGCTGCTGGTATTGAAAGTGCATGTTTCAGTCTGCATGTCAGAATTTTTTAATGAAATAGAAGAGGATTTGAGAAGTCACTCAAAATGTGCCCTAATTTTTCTTTCTGCAGCACTAATCATACTTTTTATGGAAAAATGAACCCCCTCATTTTATTCCTTTTTAAATTAAATGTTTTAAGAGTTACCACTTTAATCCAAGCAAGATGGCTTCAGGTGTGCCATACGTTTATCATAAGTAGGACTGTTAGCGCTCTAGTTGTTCTTTGGAACACTCTGGGAAGCTGCAGTAGAACACAAAGGAATCAACTGACAGTCTCTGCCCTTGTTGGATGTACATGTTTTACTGAGAATGTCAGACTTCATTCTCACATGACTGAGAAAGATAATGTGAATTTACAGAAAATAAGCTCTCAGTTTAGCTTATAGATCACCTTCCAAACCTCTGTGGGAAAAGCATGAGAAAATATTTTTCTCTCAATCATGATATCCCAGCAGAAGGCTTTTTCACATGGTGAAATCACCTTAGAACATACCACAATTCCTGAAATGAGTATGGTACCATCAACAAAATATTTATAATGTAACTAAAGTCTTAAAACCTTCTATTAACTGCAATGCTTTTTAATGAGGTGCTATCATGTATATTGGTCCCAAGATGGCTGCCAACACTTCTTGGATGAAGTGCTGAGAGCCAATCAGATCTCAGGATGAGATGTGTGATTAGGCTCCGCCCACATATATATATGATTTTACTTTTGATTTTCTCAGGAACTACTGAACAGATTGACACGAGACCTGCAAAAGGCACTTCCCTGACCTGAGGACTACCTCTCTGCCAAATTTCAAGTAATTCTGTTCAGCCGTTCGGGCTGTACCTTCGACTAAAGGTCCTATGGAAAAATGCATGGGGAAAACGTGTTTTGGGACCCCCCTTTTTTCTCGGCCCCCGCTTGACGAATCACCCCGAGACTTACAGGGTAGGAGCTGAACGGAGCGCCCCATTAGTTTTGAAAATTTCGCGAGGATTCGTCAACCGGCGCCAAAGTTATTCAAAATAGAATTTTCAGATTTCCTATGGAAACTCGGCCCTAACTATAACTATCTACTGGCGACCGCCAGTAGATAATATATATATATATATATGTATATATATATCACACTTTGAGAGTACAGCACTAATTATTACAAGCATTTTGATAAAGTCAGATACTTTCTCTCGGACACGTGAGGCTCAGCCGTTTATAACAAAATATATATATATATATATATATATATATGTATATAGAGTGGAGCTGATGAAATCAGGAAATCGGGAAATCTTCTTGCTCTCATATATATATTACCTACTGGCGGTCGCCAGTAGGTAGTTATAGTTAGGACCGTGTTTCCATAGGAAATCCGCAACATTCTATTTGGAATAACTTTGGCGCCGATTGACAGATCCTGGCGAAATTTTCAAAATAGGTGGGGCGCTCCGCTCCGCTCCTACCCTGAAAGTCTCGGGGGGATTCGTCAAGCGGGGGCTGAGAAAAAGGGGGGGTCCCAAAACGCGTTTTCCCCATGCATTTTTCCATGAGACCTTTAGTCCAAGCTACAGCCCGAACGGCTGAACAGAATTACTTGAAATTTGGCAAAGAGGTAGTCCTCAGGTCAGGGATGTGCCTTTTGTAGGTGTGGTGTAAATGTGTTCAGTTTTTGCTGAAAAAAAAGCATTTAAATCAATATATATATCTATGGGCGCGCTCCGAGCGCTTACGGTAAGCTTACCGTACGCGCATGCTCCCATGCGCGAGCTCAATTCTGATTGGTGGTTACATGACTGTAAACATTCGAATCGGTCGAAATCAGGAAGTGTCGGCCTCCATTTTGTGTGCCTCACACTGATAAAAAAAAGGAGGAGAACGTGAAAAGGGGGAAACGAAGAGAGTTGCAGACCCCCTAGCGTTTGTCAGGGGGTCCAAGAAGGCCATAAAAGTATGAAAAATACATTTAAATGTTTTAAAAAAAAAAAATCGCGGGGTGCGCGTACGGTAAGCTTACCGTACGCGTACGGTAGAAAATAAAAAAAAAAGAAGAAAAAAACAAATTTAAGTCTTAAGATATTAGGGGGCTCTAAAAAGAGCCGTTGTGTTCAAAGAGTGTTTTTTGGTACCTACAAGTAAGTACCGATGCAGAGTCTAAAGTTTAAGAGGAAGACTCTGTTCCCTTCATCATTGAAATGTACACCGTCTCCTCTATAAATCTCTTGCATGTTGTAACGCAAGTTGTTGTGGTATACAGAACCCATACCATAGTCTCTGAGGAAAGCAGAAACAGATTTGTTGACGTGCTTTCTTGCTTTGTCAATCTGCGGACAAAATTGGTTGGACCAGTTCCACTTTTGCCTTTGGCATATGTTAGAATATACAAAGGCAGAATGAGGAAAAAGCGACATCAATTGCACAAAGGTGTCCTTAATAAGCATTTCCAGACCTACACCAGTTAAAGTGCCTAGGTCATTTCCACCACAGTGCACAATAATAAGGTTAGGCTGTGGGAGATGTAGAAAGGTTTTCACCAAAGGCATTAATTGGTGCCACTTTAACCCTCTCTGACCAATCCATTTAATGTCTACATTTGGCAAAGCAAGGTCTCTCACCATACCTCTTTTTTCTGCAAATTTTTCACTCCAGAAGACATAGCTGTGACCTACAATCCACACTGTGAACATCTTTCAAGGAGATCTGGATGCACTCTGAAGGTGTCTTTCAGTAGAATGGCAAAATGAAATGAAAGACAGTTTGAAAATGGAGGCATACATATTTTTTTAAAATAAAAAGAACTCATTGGCTGTTTCACACCATTCTACACTAAAAACTAGGCTGTATGTGTACATTTTTAGAAGCATGTTTTGTATTGGTTCAGAAAATTGTGTTCCCACAGAAGAATAGTTTGGATTTGCTGTTAGGTTGGACAGGTGAAGCACTCTTGGTCTTTCGATTTGAAACATTGTGTGGTGAACTTCTGACCTCTCTCCTCACAGCAGTGTTCCATGAGCTATTGCTATGGTAGCAGGCAAAAGTCAAGTTGGGGGAAGGGAACATTTGGAAAAGGGTTGAAGTTTTCAACCAATAGAAATGTATGATTTCATTTGAAAAAATGTGGGAAGCACTGAGATTTGTAATTACCATGTATATGTGTGAAAAAAGAGAGGGAAACATTGCCATTAATTGGTTCTGCTCAGAGGAGAGAGGTGTACAGCTCTGATATTCGGACTCTGATAGTATACTGATGTAGTGCCACATTTCTGTCTCAACTAACTAATTTTAAAGGTGAGTTGTGAATTTGAGAGGGGATGTATGTGGTGATTTTTGCATGAGTCTGTGAGCACAGAGGAATTGCTGTCAGAGATGTATTTCGTGTCTCTCTGGTTCTTTTTGGAAGTAACCATGCATATGTGTCTTGCAACTGAAAATACACAGACTGCATAAGCAGACTGTTAGCACACACCCAGCAGTTTATCCTGTAGAATCATGCTGAGTATTCACAAGTGAGTGGTGTTTCAGGTAGCAAGTGTAGTAGTAAGTGTGCTTAGAAATTGGCAAGCAAATTTCATTTTCTGCGTAAAATCACAGCGGAGTCGCAAAATTTCTGGGCAACGCTTGGCGATCCCGCATGAGGAGTTGTAAAACCCATTTTGAACCACTTATTAGTTAAGAGTATTTTGTTAGGATACTCACTATGTTGATTGGTGACTGTGCTTATCTTTAAGTGATTTAATGCTAATTGTGTTTTATCAATTTTCTGTTTGGAAATTTTATACCGTATTGTGTTATTAATTGTTCTTTTATGATGAAATTTCATCGAATAAAGAATATTTATTTGAAAGTATTTGACTGGTGTTTCAGGTAGCAGTGAGTGACGCTAATACATTCAACATCACTAAGGCTGATTTCTTTTGCTGGAGTGTAGTCAGTCCCCAAGGTCACACATGTTCATGGTCTGAAAAAGCTGTTTGCACATGTGCTGTTTTCTGTGTCTGAAAACTGTAATGAAAATGTATGCGACTGTTAGAGTACTTAACACTTGGAGGAAAAAACAGTAGTAAGTGTGCTTTGAAATTGGCAAGCAAATTTCATTTTCTGCCTAAAATCACAGAAAACAGTAGTAAGTGTGGTTTGAAATTGGCAAGCAAATTTCATTTTCTGCGAAAAATCACAGCATGAGTCTGTGAGCACAGAGGAATTCCTGTCAAAGATGTATTTCGTGTCTCTCTGGTTCTTTTGGGAAGTAACCATGCATATGTGTCTTGCAACTGAAAATACACAGTCTGCATAAGCAGACTGTTAGCACACACCCAGCAGTTTATCCTGTAGAATCATGCTGAGTATTCACAAGTGACTGGTGTTTCAGGTAGCAGTGAGTAACGCTAATACATTCAACATCACTAAGGCTGATTTCTTTTGCTGGAGTGTAGTCAGTCACCAAGGTCACACATGTTCATGGTCTGAAAAAGCTGTTTGCACATGTTCTGTTTTCTGTGTCTGAAAACTGTAATGAAAATGTATGCGACTGTTAGAGTAATTAACGCTTGCAGGAAAAAACAGTAGTAAGTGTGCTTAGAAATTGGCAAGCAAATTTCATTTTATGCCTAAAAACACAGAAAACAGTAGTAAGTGTGCTTTGAAATTGGCAAGCAAATTTCATTTTCTGCGTAACATCACAGCATGAGTCTTTTATGGCCTTCTTGGACCCCCTGACAAACGCTAATGCATTCAACATCACCAAGGATCATTATCTTTGCAGGAGTGCAGTCAGTCAGCCAGGTTACACATGTACATGCTCTAAAAAAGCAGATTGCACATGTGCTCTTTTCTGCCTCTCTAAACTATAAAGAAAATGTGGCAGACTGTTAGAGTAATTAACAATTGCAAAAAAAAAAAAAGTGTGCTTTTGAATTGCAAATGAAATATCGTGATCTGCCTAGAATTACACCAAGAGTCTGTGTGCACACAGGAATTGATCTTAGAGATTAAATTCGTGTTGGTTTTCTTGTGTTTTTCACTTGTAGGAAAGGGGTAGATAGTGAAATAAGAAAAGAAAAGATCATAACAAATATAGTAATATATTTAAATTACAAAAAGGTATTTTTTTTTAGTTTCTTTCAGGTACTGCTCCAGAGCAGGGAAGGAAATATAAGATGCCTATACAATCAAGACAGAGAAAACAACAGAAAAAAATTGTTTATTTGAAGACAACTGGAGGACCCAAGTTAGTTGAAGATGCTCATGTTGGGAAAAAGAAAAAGTCTTCTGGTAAGCAGACAAAGGAATTCTTTAAAAAAATATTCAAAAAAAGGAAAAATTTTAAAAATGCCCCCATAGGAAAAACTGTTTCAAGTAGAAAACAACAGGAGAATAGTGAGAATTTACTAAATGCTAATGTACAAGCAGAAGCTATAAAAATTAACTTGAAAAGAAAATCAGCATTTAAAGAGATCCATAGGAAAATGTTTCACAGAAGAGTGATGTCCAATTTGCTAAAGGATGCGAAAAAATATAAGAAAAGAGCTAAATTTATAAAGAGAAAAAAAGATATAGAAGCCATTGTAGCTAAGGCTTTAGATTTAAAAAGAAAACTATTCATTTTAATTTTGAACAGGATGCGTACATTAGAAAAAATAGTTAATGTAATGAAGTCACAAAGCAAAAAGAAAAGAGTAGTAAAAAGAAATAACTTTTGTAAAGTGTTTTTAGGAGAATGGATGCATAGTTCAAGTACTGAACCATTTTTTAATGAAGAGAGTTATCTTCAAAGTAATAGTTTGCTGCATGCAGTTGACACCAGTGGTCCAGCATATGAAGTTAAGGATGGTTGTGTAATGGAAAAGGAGAAAATGGTTCCAAGAATTGAGGAAGAAGTGATTGCAGATGAGGTTATGGGGAGACGTCCTAAAGCCCCAGTGTATACTTGGAATTGTAGTAGTATTTGTACTTTGCGACAGGAATCTATTGATAAATTACGTGAGTTTTTAAGAGAATATAGTAAAAAGAGTGTTAAACAGAAGATTAAGGTGCTTCAAGGACTAGATCCATGCAGAGTGAGAGAGAATACTGGTTTGCAAGGACACTCTCTGACTTGTTTATCTAGGAAAGTTTGTCAAAGTGTTTTTCACCATTTTAGGATGCTGGCAGTTCATCATACTGAAATTAGGAAATTTGTGAGAAGATTGTATTTTGCTAAAAGTCCAGCACTAAAGTTAAAGGAGTTGAATAAGGCTCTGTTTCATGGATCTGTATCAGAAGTAGAGAAGGTTACTGATGAGATTCAGTTTTGTTACTTTGGTCCAGAACAAGAAAGTGCAGGGAATGACACAGTTATTGAGGAAAATGTGGAAGAGAATGTAGAACCCTCCGTAAATAAGAAATTTGAAGATCAAATTACAAAATTTGGTATCATCTCTAATGAAAGACCAAATATTACTTGTATTTGTTGCCGGAGAAGCCATTACAAAATCCAAACAAGAAATGTTGATCTCTACAAAAAAAGTGAAGTAGAAGATAATTATAAGTGGAAGGATTTTGCAACATATATATTTCTTGAAAATTGTTTTGATTTGGGTGAAGATCAACGTATTTGTAAATACTGTTACAACAAGTTGGAAGAGAATAAAATGCCAGCTAGAGCTGTACATAATAAATTAGAATTGGTTGAAGTTCCTGCAGAACTTTCTGATTTAAATACGTATGAGTCTATACTCATTCAATGTGTCCATCCGTTCCAGACCATAGTACGTATGGAGCCAAAAACAGGCAAATTACCTCCTTCAGATTTACAGAGAGGTTTAAAAGGAAGAGTTGTCTATTTGCCGTTGGATTTGAAAAAAAATATGGAAACTATTGATACAGATACTTTGGAAACTGAACCATTAGTTATTCTGGTTAATGGTGTACCTACAAAGAATAAGAAAATTTGGCAGGAGCTGGTAGATGTACGGAAAGTACAAAAAGCAAATTTATATTTGAAAAGGAATAATAAATGGTATGAATCAATTTATATAGATGAAGATGAAGAAGATTTAGTAGGAGACACAGACACACCAACTGGGCAAATTGAAAAAGTAGACAAGTCGAAAGAAGAAGAAATTTATGAACATTTCAGCATACATCCTCTTCATTCAAAAGAAGTAATGGCAAACACCATTGATCTGTTTCAAATGAAAAAAGCACAAGGAACTCCAGTGAGTGTATGGGAGGAGAGTTTGGAAGCTCGTTGTTTTCCCCAGCTGTTTCCTACAGGAGAAGGTGGACGATATGATGAACGTCCAGTCCAGATTCCTGCTTCGGAGTATCGGACTACAAGATTATATGCAGAAGATCCCAGATTTCGTCAAAGTATTCCTTATTTGTCCCATCTGTTATTTGAAAGTGACTTGTCTGCACTATCTTATGCAGTAAACCACATTTTAAAAAGTGGAACACATCTACATAATGTGTCTGCTAAGGATTTTATGAACAAAGTGCAGCAGCGAGATGATCATTTGGAATCACAATTGATCAATCTGATGGCTTGTCAGCGTGGGACGAATGAATTGGTACCGACGCCATGGAGAATTGAAATGTATGTTACGGAATTTAGGAACTCCAACATGGTTCCTTACCCTAAGCTGTGCAGAGTACGCTTGGGATGATTTACTGGATTTTCTACGAGAGGCAAATTCAAACATTAAAAACATCGAATACAAGAGAGCAGGAGAATTGTGCTCATTGGATCCGGTTAATGTTTGCAGATATTTCAATCATAGATTTGAGGCTATGATGGCCTTTATCTGCAATAAAAAAAATCCACCACTTGGAGAAGTTGTGGATTTCTTTTGGAGAAAAGAGTACCAAGCAAGAGGTGCTCCTCACATTCATATGCTGTTGTGGATCAAGGATGCTCCAAAATTTGGAACAGATGCTGATGAAGCAGTGTTATCTTTCATTGAAGAATATGCAACATGTGCTATACCTAAAAGCACAGAAGAGAAAAAGTTAAAAGAGCAAGTTTTACGTTCCCAAAGTCATCGGTGTGGAAAATACTGTCGACGGAAGTACAAGACCAAAGATAAATTCTACACAAAATGTCGATTTGGATTTAAACGACCTGTTCTTTCAAAAGGAAGAGTCAACAGTTTTATGTCAGCTGTGCGACATACTATTACAAGAAAATCTCCCAAAAATACGTACAACCTAAGAAGAAAAGAAGAGTCAAAATATATAAATGACTACAACCCAGTCATTTTATCCATGTGGAATGCTAACATGGATATTCAGTATGTGGCAGACAATTCTATTGCTGTTGCTCGGTATGTCACATCTTACATTACTAAATCTGAGAAAACGGAATTGAAGGAAATGTGGGAAGAGATTTCTCACGAGAAGACTGTCAGTAAGAAGCCTTACAGTTTCAGTTTAAAGATGTTATCGCATCGAGAAAATGGATCCTACGAATGTTCAGATAGGTTATCATCTGCAAGTCTATACTCGAAATCAAGAAGAATAATTTGGGTCAGTTTAGGCCTTGCAGGAATGCGAAATCGGGTACTGAAATCTGTTGGAGAAATTGAATATTTGGCCGAGAACGACCCAGAAAGTACAGATATTTTGAAAACAAACATGTTGGACACATATTACCCAAAAAGAAGTCATCATCTTGAGAACATGTGTCTCTATGAAGTGCTGCAGAACTACATATTTTCACGGAAAGCCACAGAAGACATCAACAATGGAAAATATAAAGTCATTGGTGAGGAAGGATGTTTAGTGAAGCAAACAAAAGGAAGTTTGATTAATCACAGGAAGCTGAGTTGTGACACTACTGACAAAAAGGAATTTTACTACTTGGCACTTTTACAGTTGTTTAAACCATGGCGTTCAGAGGACGAACTACTTGGAGAATTTCAAAGCTATGAGGATTCATTTAATGCATGTAAAGATACCATTGAATGCAGTATTTTCAGGAATTATGTCCAAATGTTAAACGAAGAAATTGAACAGGAAGCTACAATTGCAGCTGAAGTAGCTAGAGACAGTTCTCAAGACAGCCAAAGTTCTGGAACGCTCAGTCAAGATCCACTAGGACAGCCAATCTTAGAAAATGAAGCTGCAATAGCCATGACTGAAGTGGAAACGGCTATGAATCAAGCTCAGGAAGATTTAATAGACTTACCAGATTTGTAACAACAACTGAATGAAGAACAACGACAAATTTATCAAGAAGTCAGAAAAAAAATTGATCACGGATTACTACATGAAAATAAAGAGTGCACATGCACATCATTTGAACCAATTAGGTTGTATGTGAGTGGACAAGCTGGAACTCGGAAAAGTTTCTTAATTAAAGTCATCAGAAGCTACCTACATCAAAAAACTGATTCAACTTTATCTTGTGTTGTTACTGCTCCAACTGGATTAGCAGCATATAATATTAAAGGAATTACTCTCCATCGCTTGCTAATGTTACCAGTGGAGCATGAGAACAAAATAGAATATCACAAGCTAACTGGCGAAGCATGTTTCGAAGTTTCAAGAGTGTTGAAGAAGATGCAAGTTCTCATTATTGATGAGGTAAGCATGGTATCAAACTTAATGCTTGCCTTTGTGCATTTAAGAATGCAGCAAATTCTAAAAAGAGACTATGACGTGCTATTTGGTGGAAAACATGTTATAGTTTTTGGGGATCTACTGCAGCTCACTCCAGTTAAAGGACAACCAGTGTTTAATACTGTGACACATGAGGACACGAAGAAGTCATTAGGAAGCATTGGTAATGCGAATATTTGGTCATTCTTTGAGTACAAAGAACTCACTACCAATATGAGGCAAGCAAATGATGAAGAATATGGAAGAATTCTGAAAGATATCAGAATTGGACTACTCACAGAAGTAGGCAGAAAAGCATTACAGAGTCGGTTGCTACATAATTTATTTCCAAGTGAAGAAATAGTTGCAGAGAAAATATACAAGAACATTGCAGAAAAAAATACTGTAATCTGCTTAATGCCAACACTACGTGAATGCTCGATATTCAATGAGGAACTTTTGAAATTGGAAAAGGAAGAGATTAAGAAAATGGAAGCAGTGGACAAAATCCAACATGAAAGAATTACTATTACATTAACAGGCGAACTGAAAAATAAATTGGATTCTCTAGAGAAGAATATTTCGAAAACAGCTGGATTAGAAAAAAATCTATATCTTTGCATGAACTGTCGAGTATTTCTAAGGAGAAATTTGGATGTTGAAAAAGGTTTAGTGAATGGAGCTATGGGTAAAGTTGTGGGTTTTGTTAACTACCAGAAAAAAGAAGGAATTGAGTTTTTAAAAATTAAATTTGATCAGATTGAAGAGGTAAAAGACATTAGTCGTTGTTCAGTCCGTTTTTTGCTTGTGAAAGACTTATATGTACGTAGGAAGCAGTTTCCGTTTTCTCTAGCATATGCTGTAACTATTCACAAGTGTCAAGGATTAACTGTTGATAGTGCATTTGTAAACATTGGATCTACTGTGTTCAAAGAAGGTATGGCATATGTTGCTTTGTCACGAGTGAAAACATTATCTGGTTTATTCATGATAGACTTTGATGACTCAAAAGTTAGTGCTGATGCAAATTGTGTTAAGGAGTACAATAGATTAAGAAGAACCTATGCTCCTCATTTAGGTCAGTATCCTGTGTTGGAGAAACGTGTTGTTTGTCGGAAAAGGAGAATTGAAAATAGCTCTGGTGTCAACTGCTACGCAAATGTAGTGCTGAATGTTGTATTTTATCTTGAAAGTTTGCAAGAGCAGATAATAGAAAATCATGAAAAAAGATTCTGTTCTGTGCTTAGTCTTCTTTATGAGAAACTGAGTGTTGAGAAAGCTAAAATAGAAAGTGCGAATGAAATTAGAAATCTATTAGATGTTTGTTCAGGACGAACACAGTTTTCTCAAAATGTCCAGCAAGATGCACAGGAATTCTTGATGTACATCCTTTTGATACTTCAAGATGAAGGGGTAGAAATAGAAAATATGTTTGGTCTCTCTTATAAATGGGAACATAGTTGTGAAAACTGTTTCTACACATGCAGCTCTAATGTTGATTCTGAAAGGTTTATCTATTTAACATTGCCAGAGACTAAATCAGTGACTTTTAGTAAATTAGTTAAAGATGCCAATCACAACATGGAATGTTCTAAATGTAAATCAGACATGTTTTCAACGTTATTTTTAAAGAAATATGGACAGTATGTAATTTTAATGATGCAACGTTGTAGAGCTGATGGAACAAAATTGGACACTTTAATAAAGAAATTTACAGGACAGCAATTATCAATTTCTGGCAAAACTTTTGTAACAGTTGCAATAATTTTCCATGATGGGCCTTTTGTAACTTCTGGTCATTACACAGTTTTTCTTAAATGTGAAAAAGGCTGGACACTGTGTAATGATTCTGAATTGGTTTTCAAGCAACGTTTGCCTTTTGATTTAGCAAATTCCTATTTAATTTTTCTGAAACCAAAATTTTAGAAGAAATTGCAACATCTGTAGAAAACATTATTACAATTAAATTGGATTACCATCGGAAATGTCTTAAAAAATTATTATAAAAATTACCATTTGGCCTTACGGAAAGGTAATAATTTGCATTGTGGACTCCTTTGACACAAATTATTTTGGTGATTATGCTTATGCAACAGAATTTTCAGATGATATTTACTGAAATTAGTTATTGTTCTTACGTGAGATTTATATTGCAAATGTATCATTTCTATTACGGTATGTTTTAGTGAGAAGAGATTCTGGGCTTTTTTTAAACAATCTTTCTGATTGGTTTTTTTTTTGCCCGCTGTTAAGTGATTAATGCAATTGCTTTTACGATTTACAGTAAAATGCAATATATTCTGAAAACAGCAAAAAAAGGGCAAAAATATGTTTGTTGAAATATGAAAATATGTGCACTGTATTCTAAAAAGTATTGTTAAATATTAATACCTTTTTCTTTTTTTACAGATTGAGAAAGGAAAAATATAAAAATAAACTTCTTTATAAAAAGTAAAATAAATCACTTATTTTTGTTTAAGTTATTTTCATTGTCAGGTAAGTGTGAAATTTCTGGAATTATCACACATTTACTTTAATGCTCACTTTTTTTCACTACTCTTCTCTATGCTTCTCTCATTTCTGTAGTAGTCCCTCATGGTCCTTGTAGGTTGATTAAATCTTTTGGGGTTTTTAAAAAAAAAAAAAAAAAAAATGCGCGTACCGGTAAAAAAAAAAAAAAAAAAAAGTCATTTAAAATTTTTTTTAAAAAGTTAAGAGGTAAGGTTGGCTCTTAAAAGAACTGTTGTGTTCATAAAGGGAAAGAGGAAAGAAAGAATGGGAATACTAACAAGGACCACAGATGTGCTGGTCTATCCTATTGTTTATGAGGGAAACACTGGTCTCCGCATGAACAATAAGGCCATGACATCTTGTGCACCTCATTGTAACCCTCCCAAAACGAGGGTTTATATCCAGAGGACCAGAAAAGGGTGATGCTCCCACCGCAGAGGAAGGGCTCAGCTGAGCTGCCGAAGATGTACTCGGCTGAGCTTCTGCAGGTGTGCTTGGGTGACTTACTGGAGATGTTTCTCCAGTATGTCTAGCATAAGTCCTGGGATGTTTATCCTTAATGTGTCTAACCATAGAGTGATTTCCAAAGGAATACTTCTTCCTAGGATTCCCTCTAGATAAGACACGCTCACAAAGTGAGCAGGTGACTAAAGGAGCATTTACCTTTTTCTGCCCCTCTGGATAGGTGAAATATTCCCATACAAAAGAAGTCTTTTGTTTCCTCCTTCTCTCTCTGATGATGCTGCTACCTGGCTCACTCTCAGAAGAGGACTGCTGTTCTGCCATCGTATCACAAAGACAACTCAGCTCCTTCTCCTAAGGGATCACAAGCAGAAATGAGGGGAATGGGTGTGGTGTAGGAGAGTTCTAGAACTGAAAGTAGTTTAAACCAATCAAAAGTGTTGTTTCTTGATCACATGACCCACCGTGCGCGTACGTTACGCTTACGGAGCGCTTACGGAGCGCTTACGGTAAAAGTACGCATGCGCGTATAAAAGACACGCGCACGCGCGCATGCGCATAACAGGCACGCTCCAACACTTCCGCGTAACGTACGCGTGTAACGTATGCGCTTACGCGTCGCGTACGCAGTATGGACATCTACGTAAATTGCGTAACCATATGCAAACAGAGTAGAAATATTACGTAGATAAAGCAAAACGTGCGCTTACGGTAAGCTTACCGTACGCGCACGTAAAAAAAAAAAAAAAAATAGAAAAAAAGATTCACTATCTTATACTACTATATCTTACCTGTTTGGTTAAAAAAAAGGTGAAAATTATATATTGCAGAATTTTTTAAATTTTACCATAGTGTTTAAAGAGAATATAAAGTAAAAAGAAAAGATGTAAAAAACCTTGCAAAAATAAAAAAATAAAAAAAATTGCACACACGTTAAATATAGGAATTAGCATTTAAAAAACCATACAAATTCACTGAAAAAAACATGGGTTTCACACACGTTATAGTTAGGAATTAGCATTTAAAAAACCTTGCAAATTCAGTGAAAAAACCATAGGTTTCACAGACGTTATAGTTAGCTGGACATTTCACTCGTAAAAAACCAATGAAATTCCCCCGTTATAGTTAGTTAAGCTAACTATAACTCGCGCACCCGCAATCCACTGCTGATGACGTCACATATAACATCACTCATGACATGGTCACTGACATCACTCATGACATCACTGATGACATCACTGATGACATCATCCTTGTGATAGAGTGGCAGACCTCCGCTCACCCTAATATAACCTTTGATACACACATTCAAAAATAGAGACTAAAAAATAAAAAAATATTGGAAATTCCAATACCAGTTTCAACAATCTCTTCTGTAATTCTTACATCCACATACACATCTACTCATTCACCAACAGTCCTATACAGTCACTCATACATGTACTCACTCATATGTACTCATACACCTGTACATCCTGTTACACAATGCCACTCATCCATAGAGTTACTCACACACATAGTCACTCATGCTAATAAGGAATCAAACATCCATTTACCTTCATATACAGTTATAGACACACCACCACACTTACTTTTACGGAAACTTACACATACTTAGTCTTTTAAACAATCACTTATAGAAACACATACTTATTGATACAGGAACTCTTCCAATCTCTCACTATCACATATACTCACTTATATACACCAATAGTCACATATACTAGTTTAAAACATAAGTAGTTACTCATGGAGACACTATTGAGACAGTCATTCACTCACTAACACACCCATACACACACTCATCCACCCATACAGTCCTGCACACATGCTGTCTTCAACACATACAGTGAGTCAAACATTCATGCACCTATGCACTACGTAATACCCCCCACCAAACCATGCAGACACTCAGACTGATACTCAAAAAACCAACTAATAACCTAAATAGACACCCATGTAGCTACTCACCAACCCATGCAGCCACTTATACACAAAGTGAGAGACTGATACAGATATTTACATATTAAAACATTACTCACTAAGCCATGTATTCACTTTGATACACTTTATCAGTCAGTTTCAAAAAATTTTTTAAAAAAAAATCATCCATTTAGACACTTATATACACATTTATTCTTCCATCGACCTTGAGATATACATATATAAAACATATTTAATTTTCAGAAAAACACACATTTACTGGATGATGTCATCAGTGATGTCATCAGTGATGTCATTTGAGATGTCATCAGTGATGTCATGAGTGATGTCAGTGACCATGTCATGAGTGATGTTATATGTGACGTCATCAGCAGTGGATTGCGGGTGCGCGAGTTATAGTTAGCTTAACTAACTATAACGGGGGAATTTCATTGGTTTTTTACGAGTGAAATGTCCAGCTAACTATAACGTCTGTGAAACCTATGGTTTTTTCACTGAATTTGCAAGGTTTTTTAAATGCTAATTCCTAACTATAACGTGTGTGAAACCCATGGTTTTTTCAGTGAATATATATATACATATTTTTTTTAAAAAGTTTTAAATAGCACAAACATGACCTCTGGGAGTTTCAGTGCTCTTCACAGTTTGGCAATCAGGAGGGTACAGGAAGTAGTACAGTAAACCAACTGGTCAAAATAGAATAATAACAGTTCAATATAGACAGATATAGACAAGCGAGTCCTAGAGTGCTGGGGGGCTAGGGATCTAGGCCAGAATTTTCTTTATCTGTATTGATTTAACTTCCCTTTTGAAAGAAGCCGTGAAATGGTTCAGTCTGCTTTTAGGTGGCAGGGAGCGCCAATTTCTCTGGGCAATGCCTGAGAATGCTCGCTTGTAGGTTGTCTTTTTATGGATATTCTGAGGCTTGAGCAGTAAGGTGCTGGAGCCCCTCGAGCATGTGGAGCCACCAGAGAGCCCAAGTTTTTGTGCAAGGTATATGGGTGCCGGAAGTCAGGCAAGGTCTGTTAGACGGTGCTCCTGCAGCATCGAGGAGAGCCCTGCGTGTTGTGAGGAGGCGACGGAGCCTTGGTGCCTCCCACCAGCTGAAGGCCGCCGGAGGTCCGCAGGCAAGAGCGGAGACTTTGCACCGTGCCACCAATGTTGTGGGTGCCAGGCCGCATTGTGGGTTTCCGGTCTAGGGGCCATTGTTAAAGTTCACTCGGGGTGCTGAGGTAGCACCGACCTTTCTTTCCTGCATTCCTGGCCCGGTGACTGTGCCGCACGATCGCGGGCAGCTGCCCATCGAAGAGGCACAGCATCAGGGGCATGTCTTAAGGAAGGCGAGGGTGAGTCCGGATGGGCTGACCGGAGGGGGGAATCCACTCCTTGCCTACACAGAGGCAGCCGCTCCACGGAGTAGTGGGCGGCCACCCTTTGGCCATTGTTCTTTTCTGCTGGAAAAGGGACTGAGGGAAGTCTCTCTACCGACGGGGGCATTTCTTTTCTGGCATGTGGAGTTTCCCTGCTCCCATTTCCACTCTGTAATGCAGTAATCAAAAGTGCCCACATTAAGCCTGGAAGCATGGCCAGCCCTACTCTCGGAAAATCTGCCCACCCCCTCCAGCACATCAAATCTATTAGTTACAGGTACCCTGTTGGTCAGGGCACACGGCACCTGACAACCAAAATATCTACATTTTGGATTTGGGTTCACAGAATTGGGGGCCCATGGGTGGAATTTGCCTTTGAGTGGGGGTTTATCAAAATAGCCCAGTGGTAGGAGTGTTATGGCCAAACCTGGCTCCTGCATGGATAGGTCACCTGCCAGAAGATTGTAAGCCAGCTATGGATTACTTATATTAATAATGACAAAGTCACCAGTCCTATCAATGGGACCCTTCCCAATCCAGCTCAACCTACAAATTAAAAGAAAGCTGACACCCTATCAAGGAGAAAGTTCCTATATCTCCTACGCCAATGCAAACTTTTACTAGTTAGGTCCTCATGGGATTCCCTCTGTCCAGTTTTTAACTCAGGGATCTCGATATAAGGGCAGGTGTCATGCAGTTCCTACAAATCTACATAGGATCTGCAGGTTTAGAGGACATAAACTAAGGGTTTGGTGTCCAGACTGATTCCAGACACCCCCAAAGGATATGTTAGTTTGTAGACTAGCTAGCTCACAGTGCCACTATGAACCCCTGTTACCAAGGAGCGAATAGTTTCAGGCAACTATTGGACAGGACTTCTCTGACCCCTTAGGGATCGTGGAAACAGAACAATTCATTTTGCCAGTCATTCGTGCTCCCTTTGTCTCAGAGAGATACACCGAATAAACCGTGGGGACATTTTCAATAAGCATTTATTGAACCAACACCATTCTAGTGTAAAATACGTGTGCTGCAGAACCATTTGACAGAAACAGATATATACAATTATGAGCACCAGCAGAGTAAAGAAAAGGTAGAATTCTACCATAGCTCTAAACCAATGAATATATCCAGGCTTATAGATACATGACAGTAATACTGAGTACTCCTATGATGCACACCCTGACAAGATGTACTTAAGTGTTCCAAGCATGTATGTAGGTGTATAGCCAAGAATCCCCTTAGGATAAAGCCAACCCTATTACCTGATGTGGGACAGCGAAGGACCCGTCATGGTAACAAGAAGGACACCCCGCGAAGGATGTCAGAGCACTGAGTGCTGGAGTGTCTGCGTGCAGGAACCTCAGCGTCTCCTGTTAGCGTGTCAGCATGGAAGTCTTTTTCTCCACTGGTTTGCCCAGCAAAGATGTAGTGCTATATACCCATAAGGTATCCTCAGGGGTTCTACCTAGTAGTGTACTATTGGCATGTCGGGCAAGGATGGCGATGGTGTTGACCCTTATACAGAGTTATTTTGCAAAAGATGGTAATCCTGCTGTGATACTGAGAATCCTGATGCATAATACATGAGGCTAGTTTTCGGAGAAAACCACATGATAGTCATGTAGCACCTAACTAGGTAAAAGGTCAGCGCCAGACCCGTTATGTAGAACAATGGTAGGACAGATGTAGGTATAAGGTTGTGTACCTACCTAGGGCTATATTGGGGTAGATTAGGGTTCATAACACAGGAAGCAGGAGGTAGATGAATAATAGGAGGTTTTTTAACACTAACATTGGCAGCCTCTGTGGGGACTCTCTCTAGCCTAACAGTGGAATTGCTTCTACCAGACTTTAAACACAAAGGGCCCCTCGAGTTCCTACCATTTGGCTCCAGAGTCCCCCCACACTTGTTCACACAATTATTCCTCCTCTTTGCACTTGTGTTGCTAGCCCTTGTCGTGGCAGCCAGAGGGGGGCAGAATCAGTCTGGCAACCTCTGTCCATTGTGCCCTTTAGCCCCCGGGTGCTACACAGAGGACATCCCTACCCAATTGTTCCAGCATGTCTATGTGAGCTAAAGGGGGTGTGTGTTCATCAAGGAGGACAGATTTAACCTGGACTAAAATGTTCTTTACTAGGGACGTTACCCAAGAGGGCTGAGAGACCTTCCCACCGTCCCAATTATCACGCACAGGAACTACATCATCGTCCATAGAGCAAGATGCTGCAAGTTCATCTCTGCCACTTCGAGAGGACTTACGAGGTTGGTGGGCATTATACTTCTACTTGGCAGCCTGGTGTGCGTCCCCACTCCCTTCCTCTGCCAGGGAACAATTATTATCCAGTCCTCGCTGTGGGGCGTTAACTCCTGGCTGATCAGAGGCCAAGAGAATGTCATCGACAGAATGCTCTGGTCTATGAGATGAAACAAGCTGGGGAACTGTTGTGAAGAAATGGGTGTCAGTCCTTTCCATTAATTTGATTTCTGTAGCCGCTACCACAGAGGCCATTCGTAACATTTTATCAATCCAAGTGGGATTTGGGTTAGATATTGGAGACTGCGCCCCCCCCCTTGGCATTTCCGCTTAGCCATTACTTGGACCAATAGATCTAATTTACTCAGCACTCAGTTCAACAAAAAGAGGCCCAAGACCAGCATGTAAGGCTCTAAAAGGCTGCCTCAGTCTCAAACACAACAATGGCTCCTCCAGGTCAAACAGTGGGCCAGGTAAATCAGACTCAGGTTTTGCTACCACTCACCTCAACAGTAGCCCTCTCTGAACTGTGGCCAAGAAGCAAACAAAAGAGATATGGCCCAGCTCAGCCTCCTCTGTTCGCGGATGGGTGCAGACTGGCCCGCTCTTTACCCAGGTATGTGCCCGTGCTGCGGTATTAAATGCGGTCTTTATGTGCCTCCAGCCATGAAAAGAACATTGATGGTCCCTTGCTGCCACGGGTGGTGCTGGGACTGGTGGTTACATCTCCACCAGCTCTGGGAAATCGCTCCTGTGCTGTGGGGTCAATATGCTGGCTTTATTCGCTGCTGAGAATGTTGGTGGTCCCTCACTGCCATGGATGGTGCTGTAACTAGTGGTCACACCCCCCACATTTGGAAAATTGCTCTGCGCTGCAGGGTCAAGATGCGGGCTTTATGCATCTCCAGGTGCAATGAGAATGTTGGAGGTCCCCTGCTGCCATGGGTGGTGCTGGGACAAGTTGTCATGTCCCCCCAGCTCTGGAAAACTGCTCTCCTTCCTCTGAATAAATTCAAATCAGAGATGGCACCTTGAACTAGTTAGGACTAGGTTTAAAGCAAAAGTGGAGACAAGTGTCCTATAAAGTGCTGGATGTCAGCCGTTCTAAATTCCTTGAAAACTCTGGAAAATAATTTCCTAGGAATATGCAGCCTACCCAAATCAATGTCTGTGATGAGTCTCAGAAAAGAACCCAATGTCAAATGCAAAATAGCCATCACATCTACTAAACCAACCCTCTATTGTGATTTACGTAAATGGGTCGCGACACTGCTCGTCATGCTGCAAATAACCCCAAAGGATTCTGGATAGTGTAGTGGCTACGGTGAGTACGCCTACGCCACGAGTATATAGAAATATAATGCCATCCCTGGACACGTGTTTCGAGGTAATTGCCTCTCGTCAGCAGGGAGCAGGTAGGTATGCGGGGTGCCGATGACTGCCATATATATAGGTAAAATACCTTCCAAGGCGCGCAGGTGCAGACACCGGGCTCGTCAGCCAAAGTCGCTCGAATGAGCTATTAGTGATTTACGTAAATGGGTCGCGACACTGCTCGTCATGCTGCAAATAACCCCAAAGGATTCTGGATAGTGTAGTGGCTACGGTGAGTACGCCTACGCCACGAGTATATAGAAATATAATGCCATCCCTGGACACGTGTTTCGAGGTAATTGCCTCTCGTCAGCAGGGAGCAGGTAGGTATGCGGGGTGCCGATGACTGCCATATATATAGGTAAAATACCTTCCAAGGCGCGCAGGTGCAGACACCGGGCTCGTCAGCCAAAGTCGCTCGAATGAGCTATTAGTGATTTACGTAAATGGGTCGCGACACTGCTCGTCATGCTGCAAATAACCCCAAAGGATTCTGGATAGTGTAGTGGCTACGGTGAGTACGCCTACGCCACGAGTATATAGAAATATAATGCCATCCCTGGACACGTGTTTCGAGGTAATTGCCTCTCGTCAGCAGGGAGCAGGTAGGTATGCGGGGTGCCGATGACTGCCATATATATAGGTAAAATACCTTCCAAGGCGCGCAGGTGCAGACACCGGGCTCGTCAGCCAAAGTCGCTCGAATGAGCTATTAGTGATTTACGTAAATGGGTCGCGACACTGCTCGTCATGCTGCAAATAACCCCAAAGGATTCTGGATAGTGTAGTGGCTACGGTGAGTACGCCTACGCCACGAGTATATAGAAATATAATGCCATCCCTGGACACGTGTTTCGAGGTAATTGCCTCTCGTCAGCAGGGAGCAGGTAGGTATGCGGGGTGCCGATGACTGCCATATATATAGGTAAAATACCTTCCAAGGCGCGCAGGTGCAGACACCGGGCTCGTCAGCCAAAGTCGCTCGAATGAGCTATTAGTGATTTACGTAAATGGGTCGCGACACTGCTCGTCATGCTGCAAATAACCCCAAAGGATTCTGGATAGTGTAGTGGCTACGGTGAGTACGCCTACGCCACGAGTATATAGAAATATAATGCCATCCCTGGACAAGTGTTTCGAGGTAATTGCCTCTCGTCAGCAGGGAGCAGGTAGGTATGCGGGGTGCCGATGACTGCCATATATATAGGTAAAATACCTTCCAAGGCGCGCAGGTGCAGACACCGGGCTCGTCAGCCAAAGTCGCTCGAATGAGCTATTAGTGATTTACGTAAATGGGTCGCGACACTGCTCGTCATGCTGCAAATAACCCCAAAGGATTCTGGATAGTGTAGTGGCTACGGTGAGTACGCCTACGCCACGAGTATATAGAAATATAATGCCATCCCTGGACACGTGTTTCGAGGTAATTGCCTCTCGTCAGCAGGGAGCAGGTAGGTATGCGGGGTGCCGATGACTGCCATATATATAGGTAAAATACCTTCCAAGGCGCGCAGGTGCAGACACCGGGCTCGTCAGCCAAAGTCGCTCGAATGAGCTATTAGTGATTTACGTAAATGGGTCGCGACACTGCTCGTCATGCTGCAAATAACCCCAAAGGATTCTGGATAGTGTAGTGGCTACGGTGAGTACGCCTACGCCACGAGTATATAGAAATATAATGCCATCCCTGGACACGTGTTTCGAGGTAATTGCCTCTCGTCAGCAGGGAGCAGGTAGGTATGCGGGGTGCCGATGACTGCCATATATATAGGTAAAATACCTTCCAAGGCGCGCAGGTGCAGACACCGGGCTCGTCAGCCAAAGTCGCTCGAATGAGCTATTAGTGATTTACGTAAATGGGTCGCGACACTGCTCGTCATGCTGCAAATAACCCCAAAGGATTCTGGATAGTGTAGTGGCTACGGTGAGTACGCCTACGCCACGAGTATATAGAAATATAATGCCATCCCTGGACACGTGTTTCGAGGTAATTGCCTCTCGTCAGCAGGGAGCAGGTAGGTATGCGGGGTGCCGATGACTGCCATATATATAGGTAAAATACCTTCCAAGGCGCGCAGGTGCAGACACCGGGCTCGTCAGCCAAAGTCGCTCGAATGAGCTATTAGTGATTTACGTAAATGGGTCGCGACACTGCTCGTCATGCTGCAAATAACCCCAAAGGATTCTGGATAGTGTAGTGGCTACGGTGAGTACGCCTACGCCACGAGTATATAGAAATATAATGCCATCCCTGGACACGTGTTTCGAGGTAATTGCCTCTCGTCAGCAGGGAGCAGGTAGGTATGCGGGGTGCCGATGACTGCCATATATATAGGTAAAATACCTTCCAAGGCGCGCAGGTGCAGACACCGGGCTCGTCAGCCAAAGTCGCTCGAATGAGCTATTAGTGATTTACGTAAATGGGTCGCGACACTGCTCGTCATGCTGCAAATAACCCCAAAGGATTCTGGATAGTGTAGTGGCTACGGTGAGTACGCCTACGCCACGAGTATATAGAAATATAATGCCATCCCTGGACACGTGTTTCGAGGTAATTGCCTCTCGTCAGCAGGGAGCAGGTAGGTATGCGGGGTGCCGATGACTGCCATATATATAGGTAAAATACCTTCCAAGGCGCGCAGGTGCAGACACCGGGCTCGTCAGCCAAAGTCGCTCGAATGAGCTATTAGTGATTTACGTAAATGGGTCGCGACACTGCTCGTCATGCTGCAAATAACCCCAAAGGATTCTGGATAGTGTAGTGGCTACGGTGAGTACGCCTACGCCACGAGTATATAGAAATATAATGCCATCACTGGACCTCGAAACACGTGTCCAGGGATGGCATTATATTTCTATATACTCGTGGCGTAGGCGTACTCACCGTAGCCACTACACTATCCAGAATCCTTTGGGGTTATTTGCAGCATGACGAGCAGTGTCGCGACCCATTTACGTAAATCACTAATAGCTCATTCGAGCGACTTTGGCTGACGAGCCCGGTGTCTGCACCTGCGCGCCTTGGAAGGTATTTTACCTATATATATGGCAGTCATCGGCACCCCGCATACCTACCTGCTCCCTGCTGACGAGAGGCAATTACCTCGAAACACGTGTCCAGGGATGGCATTATATTTCTATATACTCGTGGCGTAGGCGTACTCACCGTAGCCACTACACTATCCAGAATCCTTTGGGGTTATTTGCAGCATGACGAGCAGTGTCGCGACCCATTTACGTAAATCACTAATAGCTCATTCGAGCGACTTTGGCTGACGAGCCCGGTGTCTGCACCTGCGCGCCTTGGAAGGTATTTTACCTATATATATGGCAGTCATCGGCACCCCGCATACCTACCTGCTCCCTGCTGACGAGAGGCAATTACCTCGAAACACGTGTCCAGGGATGGCATTATATTTCTATATACTCGTGGCGTAGGCGTACTCACCGTAGCCACTACACTATCCAGAATCCTTTGGGGTTATTTGCAGCATGACGAGCAGTGTCGCGACCCATTTACGTAAATCACTAATAGCTCATTCGAGCGACTTTGGCTGACGAGCCCGGTGTCTGCACCTGCGCGCCTTGGAAGGTATTTTACCTATATATATGGCAGTCATCGGCACCCCGCATACCTACCTGCTCCCTGCTGACGAGAGGCAATTACCTCGAAACACGTGTCCAGGGATGGCATTATATTTCTATATACTCGTGGCGTAGGCGTACTCACCGTAGCCACTACACTATCCAGAATCCTTTGGGGTTATTTGCAGCATGACGAGCAGTGTCGCGACCCATTTACGTAAATCACTAATAGCTCATTCGAGCGACTTTGGCTGACGAGCCCGGTGTCTGCACCTGCGCGCCTTGGAAGGTATTTTACCTATATATATGGCAGTCATCGGCACCCCGCATACCTACCTGCTCCCTGCTGACGAGAGGCAATTACCTCGAAACACGTGTCCAGGGATGGCATTATATTTCTATATACTCGTGGCGTAGGCGTACTCACCGTAGCCACTACACTATCCAGAATCCTTTGGGGTTATTTGCAGCATGACGAGCAGTGTCGCGACCCATTTACGTAAATCACTAATAGCTCATTCGAGCGACTTTGGCTGACGAGCCCGGTGTCTGCACCTGCGCGCCTTGGAAGGTATTTTACCTATATATATGGCAGTCATCGGCACCCCGCATACCTACCTGCTCCCTGCTGACGAGAGGCAATTACCTCGAAACACGTGTCCAGGGATGGCATTATATTTCTATATACTCGTGGCGTAGGCGTACTCACCGTAGCCACTACACTATCCAGAATCCTTTGGGGTTATTTGCAGCATGACGAGCAGTGTCGCGACCCATTTACGTAAATCACTAATAGCTCATTCGAGCGACTTTGGCTGACGAGCCCGGTGTCTGCACCTGCGCGCCTTGGAAGGTATTTTACCTATATATATGGCAGTCATCGGCACCCCGCATACCTACCTGCTCCCTGCTGACGAGAGGCAATTACCTCGAAACACGTGTCCAGGGATGGCATTATATTTCTATATACTCGTGGCGTAGGCGTACTCACCGTAGCCACTACACTATCCAGAATCCTTTGGGGTTATTTGCAGCATGACGAGCAGTGTCGCGACCCATTTACGTAAATCACTAATAGCTCATTCGAGCGACTTTGGCTGACGAGCCCGGTGTCTGCACCTGCGCGCCTTGGAAGGTATTTTACCTATATATATGGCAGTCATCGGCACCCCGCATACCTACCTGCTCCCTGCTGACGAGAGGCAATTACCTCGAAACACGTGTCCAGGGATGGCATTATATTTCTATATACTCGTGGCGTAGGCGTACTCACCGTAGCCACTACACTATCCAGAATCCTTTGGGGTTATTTGCAGCATGACGAGCAGTGTCGCGACCCATTTACGTAAATCACTAATAGCTCATTCGAGCGACTTTGGCTGACGAGCCCGGTGTCTGCACCTGCGCGCCTTGGAAGGTATTTTACCTATATATATGGCAGTCATCGGCACCCCGCATACCTACCTGCTCCCTGCTGACGAGAGGCAATTACCTCGAAACACGTGTCCAGGGATGGCATTATATTTCTATATACTCGTGGCGTAGGCGTACTCACCGTAGCCACTACACTATCCAGAATCCTTTGGGGTTATTTGCAGCATGACGAGCAGTGTCGCGACCCATTTACGTAAATCACTAATAGCTCATTCGAGCGACTTTGGCTGACGAGCCCGGTGTCTGCACCTGCGCGCCTTGGAAGGTATTTTACCTATATATATGGCAGTCATCGGCACCCCGCATACCTACCTGCTCCCTGCTGACGAGAGGCAATTACCTCGAAACACGTGTCCAGGGATGGCATTATATTTCTATATACTCGTGGCGTAGGCGTACTCACCGTAGCCACTACACTATCCAGAATCCTTTGGGGTTATTTGCAGCATGACGAGCAGTGTCGCGACCCATTTACGTAAATCACTAATAGCTCATTCGAGCGACTTTGGCTGACGAGCCCGGTGTCTGCACCTGCGCGCCTTGGAAGGTATTTTACCTATATATATGGCAGTCATCGGCACCCCGCATACCTACCTGCTCCCTGCTGACGAGAGGCAATTACCTCGAAACACGTGTCCAGGGATGGCATTATATTTCTATATACTCGTGGCGTAGGCGTACTCACCGTAGCCACTACACTATCCAGAATCCTTTGGGGTTATTTGCAGCATGACGAGCAGTGTCGCGACCCATTTACGTAAATCACTAATAGCTCATTCGAGCGACTTTGGCTGACGAGCCCGGTGTCTGCACCTGCGCGCCTTGGAAGGTATTTTACCTATATATATGGCAGTCATCGGCACCCCGCATACCTACCTGCTCCCTGCTGACGAGAGGCAATTACCTCGAAACACGTGTCCAGGGATGGCATTATATTTCTATATACTCGTGGCGTAGGCGTACTCACCGTAGCCACTACACTATCCAGAATCCTTTGGGGTTATTTGCAGCATGACGAGCAGTGTCGCGACCCATTTACGTAAATCACTAATAGCTCATTCGAGCGACTTTGGCTGACGAGCCCGGTGTCTGCACCTGCGCGCCTTGGAAGGTATTTTACCTATATATATGGCAGTCATCGGCACCCCGCATACCTACCTGCTCCCTGCTGACGAGAGGCAATTACCTCGAAACACGTGTCCAGGGATGGCATTATATTTCTATATACTCGTGGCGTAGGCGTACTCACCGTAGCCACTACACTATCCAGAATCCTTTGGGGTTATTTGCAGCATGACGAGCAGTGTCGCGACCCATTTACGTAAATCACTAATAGCTCATTCGAGCGACTTTGGCTGACGAGCCCGGTGTCTGCACCTGCGCGCCTTGGAAGGTATTTTACCTATATATATGGCAGTCATCGGCACCCCGCATACCTACCTGCTCCCTGCTGACGAGAGGCAATTACCTCGAAACACGTGTCCAGGGATGGCATTATATTTCTATATACTCGTGGCGTAGGCGTACTCACCGTAGCCACTACACTATCCAGAATCCTTTGGGGTTATTTGCAGCATGACGAGCAGTGTCGCGACCCATTTACGTAAATCACTAATAGCTCATTCGAGCGACTTTGGCTGACGAGCCCGGTGTCTGCACCTGCGCGCCTTGGAAGGTATTTTACCTATATATATGGCAGTCATCGGCACCCCGCATACCTACCTGCTCCCTGCTGACGAGAGGCAATTACCTCGAAACACGTGTCCAGGGATGGCATTATATTTCTATATACTCGTGGCGTAGGCGTACTCACCGTAGCCACTACACTATCCAGAATCCTTTGGGGTTATTTGCAGCATGACGAGCAGTGTCGCGACCCATTTACGTAAATCACTAATAGCTCATTCGAGCGACTTTGGCTGACGAGCCCGGTGTCTGCACCTGCGCGCCTTGGAAGGTATTTTACCTATATATATGGCAGTCATCGGCACCCCGCATACCTACCTGCTCCCTGCTGACGAGAGGCAATTACCTCGAAACACGTGTCCAGGGATGGCATTATATTTCTATATACTCGTGGCGTAGGCGTACTCACCGTAGCCACTACACTATCCAGAATCCTTTGGGGTTATTTGCAGCATGACGAGCAGTGTCGCGACCCATTTACGTAAATCACTAATAGCTCATTCGAGCGACTTTGGCTGACGAGCCCGGTGTCTGCACCTGCGCGCCTTGGAAGGTATTTTACCTATATATATGGCAGTCATCGGCACCCCGCATACCTACCTGCTCCCTGCTGACGAGAGGCAATTACCTCGAAACACGTGTCCAGGGATGGCATTATATTTCTATATACTCGTGGCGTAGGCGTACTCACCGTAGCCACTACACTATCCAGAATCCTTTGGGGTTATTTGCAGCATGACGAGCAGTGTCGCGACCCATTTACGTAAATCACTAATAGCTCATTCGAGCGACTTTGGCTGACGAGCCCGGTGTCTGCACCTGCGCGCCTTGGAAGGTATTTTACCTATATATATGGCAGTCATCGGCACCCCGCATACCTACCTGCTCCCTGCTGACGAGAGGCAATTACCTCGAAACACGTGTCCAGGGATGGCATTATATTTCTATATACTCGTGGCGTAGGCGTACTCACCGTAGCCACTACACTATCCAGAATCCTTTGGGGTTATTTGCAGCATGACGAGCAGTGTCGCGACCCATTTACGTAAATCACTAATAGCTCATTCGAGCGACTTTGGCTGACGAGCCCGGTGTCTGCACCTGCGCGCCTTGGAAGGTATTTTACCTATATATATGGCAGTCATCGGCACCCCGCATACCTACCTGCTCCCTGCTGACGAGAGGCAATTACCTCGAAACACGTGTCCAGGGATGGCATTATATTTCTATATACTCGTGGCGTAGGCGTACTCACCGTAGCCACTACACTATCCAGAATCCTTTGGGGTTATTTGCAGCATGACGAGCAGTGTCGCGACCCATTTACGTAAATCACTAATAGCTCATTCGAGCGACTTTGGCTGACGAGCCCGGTGTCTGCACCTGCGCGCCTTGGAAGGTATTTTACCTATATATATGGCAGTCATCGGCACCCCGCATACCTACCTGCTCCCTGCTGACGAGAGGCAATTACCTCGAAACACGTGTCCAGGGATGGCATTATATTTCTATATACTCGTGGCGTAGGCGTACTCACCGTAGCCACTACACTATCCAGAATCCTTTGGGGTTATTTGCAGCATGACGAGCAGTGTCGCGACCCATTTACGTAAATCACTAATAGCTCATTCGAGCGACTTTGGCTGACGAGCCCGGTGTCTGCACCTGCGCGCCTTGGAAGGTATTTTACCTATATATATGGCAGTCATCGGCACCCCGCATACCTACCTGCTCCCTGCTGACGAGAGGCAATTACCTCGAAACACGTGTCCAGGGATGGCATTATATTTCTATATACTCGTGGCGTAGGCGTACTCACCGTAGCCACTACACTATCCAGAATCCTTTGGGGTTATTTGCAGCATGACGAGCAGTGTCGCGACCCATTTACGTAAATCACTAATAGCTCATTCGAGCGACTTTGGCTGACGAGCCCGGTGTCTGCACCTGCGCGCCTTGGAAGGTATTTTACCTATATATATGGCAGTCATCGGCACCCCGCATACCTACCTGCTCCCTGCTGACGAGAGGCAATTACCTCGAAACACGTGTCCAGGGATGGCATTATATTTCTATATACTCGTGGCGTAGGCGTACTCACCGTAGCCACTACACTATCCAGAATCCTTTGGGGTTATTTGCAGCATGACGAGCAGTGTCGCGACCCATTTACGTAAATCACTAATAGCTCATTCGAGCGACTTTGGCTGACGAGCCCGGTGTCTGCACCTGCGCGCCTTGGAAGGTATTTTACCTATATATATGGCAGTCATCGGCACCCCGCATACCTACCTGCTCCCTGCTGACGAGAGGCAATTACCTCGAAACACGTGTCCAGGGATGGCATTATATTTCTATATACTCGTGGCGTAGGCGTACTCACCGTAGCCACTACACTATCCAGAATCCTTTGGGGTTATTTGCAGCATGACGAGCAGTGTCGCGACCCATTTACGTAAATCACTAATAGCTCATTCGAGCGACTTTGGCTGACGAGCCCGGTGTCTGCACCTGCGCGCCTTGGAAGGTATTTTACCTATATATATGGCAGTCATCGGCACCCCGCATACCTACCTGCTCCCTGCTGACGAGAGGCAATTACCTCGAAACACGTGTCCAGGGATGGCATTATATTTCTATATACTCGTGGCGTAGGCGTACTCACCGTAGCCACTACACTATCCAGAATCCTTTGGGGTTATTTGCAGCATGACGAGCAGTGTCGCGACCCATTTACGTAAATCACTAATAGCTCATTCGAGCGACTTTGGCTGACGAGCCCGGTGTCTGCACCTGCGCGCCTTGGAAGGTATTTTACCTATATATATGGCAGTCATCGGCACCCCGCATACCTACCTGCTCCCTGCTGACGAGAGGCAATTACCTCGAAACACGTGTCCAGGGATGGCATTATATTTCTATATACTCGTGGCGTAGGCGTACTCACCGTAGCCACTACACTATCCAGAATCCTTTGGGGTTATTTGCAGCATGACGAGCAGTGTCGCGACCCATTTACGTAAATCACTAATAGCTCATTCGAGCGACTTTGGCTGACGAGCCCGGTGTCTGCACCTGCGCGCCTTGGAAGGTATTTTACCTATATATATGGCAGTCATCGGCACCCCGCATACCTACCTGCTCCCTGCTGACGAGAGGCAATTACCTCGAAACACGTGTCCAGGGATGGCATTATATTTCTATATACTCGTGGCGTAGGCGTACTCACCGTAGCCACTACACTATCCAGAATCCTTTGGGGTTATTTGCAGCATGACGAGCAGTGTCGCGACCCATTTACGTAAATCACTAATAGCTCATTCGAGCGACTTTGGCTGACGAGCCCGGTGTCTGCACCTGCGCGCCTTGGAAGGTATTTTACCTATATATATGGCAGTCATCGGCACCCCGCATACCTACCTGCTCCCTGCTGACGAGAGGCAATTACCTCGAAACACGTGTCCAGGGATGGCATTATATTTCTATATACTCGTGGCGTAGGCGTACTCACCGTAGCCACTACACTATCCAGAATCCTTTGGGGTTATTTGCAGCATGACGAGCAGTGTCGCGACCCATTTACGTAAATCACTAATAGCTCATTCGAGCGACTTTGGCTGACGAGCCCGGTGTCTGCACCTGCGCGCCTTGGAAGGTATTTTACCTATATATATGGCAGTCATCGGCACCCCGCATACCTACCTGCTCCCTGCTGACGAGAGGCAATTACCTCGAAACACGTGTCCAGGGATGGCATTATATTTCTATATACTCGTGGCGTAGGCGTACTCACCGTAGCCACTACACTATCCAGAATCCTTTGGGGTTATTTGCAGCATGACGAGCAGTGTCGCGACCCATTTACGTAAATCACTAATAGCTCATTCGAGCGACTTTGGCTGACGAGCCCGGTGTCTGCACCTGCGCGCCTTGGAAGGTATTTTACCTATATATATGGCAGTCATCGGCACCCCGCATACCTACCTGCTCCCTGCTGACGAGAGGCAATTACCTCGAAACACGTGTCCAGGGATGGCATTATATTTCTATATACTCGTGGCGTAGGCGTACTCACCGTAGCCACTACACTATCCAGAATCCTTTGGGGTTATTTGCAGCATGACGAGCAGTGTCGCGACCCATTTACGTAAATCACTAATAGCTCATTCGAGCGACTTTGGCTGACGAGCCCGGTGTCTGCACCTGCGCGCCTTGGAAGGTATTTTACCTATATATATGGCAGTCATCGGCACCCCGCATACCTACCTGCTCCCTGCTGACGAGAGGCAATTACCTCGAAACACGTGTCCAGGGATGGCATTATATTTCTATATACTCGTGGCGTAGGCGTACTCACCGTAGCCACTACACTATCCAGAATCCTTTGGGGTTATTTGCAGCATGACGAGCAGTGTCGCGACCCATTTACGTAAATCACTAATAGCTCATTCGAGCGACTTTGGCTGACGAGCCCGGTGTCTGCACCTGCGCGCCTTGGAAGGTATTTTACCTATATATATGGCAGTCATCGGCACCCCGCATACCTACCTGCTCCCTGCTGACGAGAGGCAATTACCTCGAAACACGTGTCCAGGGATGGCATTATATTTCTATATACTCGTGGCGTAGGCGTACTCACCGTAGCCACTACACTATCCAGAATCCTTTGGGGTTATTTGCAGCATGACGAGCAGTGTCGCGACCCATTTACGTAAATCACTAATAGCTCATTCGAGCGACTTTGGCTGACGAGCCCGGTGTCTGCACCTGCGCGCCTTGGAAGGTATTTTACCTATATATATGGCAGTCATCGGCACCCCGCATACCTACCTGCTCCCTGCTGACGAGAGGCAATTACCTCGAAACACGTGTCCAGGGATGGCATTATATTTCTATATACTCGTGGCGTAGGCGTACTCACCGTAGCCACTACACTATCCAGAATCCTTTGGGGTTATTTGCAGCATGACGAGCAGTGTCGCGACCCATTTACGTAAATCACTAATAGCTCATTCGAGCGACTTTGGCTGACGAGCCCGGTGTCTGCACCTGCGCGCCTTGGAAGGTATTTTACCTATATATATGGCAGTCATCGGCACCCCGCATACCTACCTGCTCCCTGCTGACGAGAGGCAATTACCTCGAAACACGTGTCCAGGGATGGCATTATATTTCTATATACTCGTGGCGTAGGCGTACTCACCGTAGCCACTACACTATCCAGAATCCTTTGGGGTTATTTGCAGCATGACGAGCAGTGTCGCGACCCATTTACGTAAATCACTAATAGCTCATTCGAGCGACTTTGGCTGACGAGCCCGGTGTCTGCACCTGCGCGCCTTGGAAGGTATTTTACCTATATATATGGCAGTCATCGGCACCCCGCATACCTACCTGCTCCCTGCTGACGAGAGGCAATTACCTCGAAACACGTGTCCAGGGATGGCATTATATTTCTATATACTCGTGGCGTAGGCGTACTCACCGTAGCCACTACACTATCCAGAATCCTTTGGGGTTATTTGCAGCATGACGAGCAGTGTCGCGACCCATTTACGTAAATCACTAATAGCTCATTCGAGCGACTTTGGCTGACGAGCCCGGTGTCTGCACCTGCGCGCCTTGGAAGGTATTTTACCTATATATATGGCAGTCATCGGCACCCCGCATACCTACCTGCTCCCTGCTGACGAGAGGCAATTACCTCGAAACACGTGTCCAGGGATGGCATTATATTTCTATATACTCGTGGCGTAGGCGTACTCACCGTAGCCACTACACTATCCAGAATCCTTTGGGGTTATTTGCAGCATGACGAGCAGTGTCGCGACCCATTTACGTAAATCACTAATAGCTCATTCGAGCGACTTTGGCTGACGAGCCCGGTGTCTGCACCTGCGCGCCTTGGAAGGTATTTTACCTATATATATGGCAGTCATCGGCACCCCGCATACCTACCTGCTCCCTGCTGACGAGAGGCAATTACCTCGAAACACGTGTCCAGGGATGGCATTATATTTCTATATACTCGTGGCGTAGGCGTACTCACCGTAGCCACTACACTATCCAGAATCCTTTGGGGTTATTTGCAGCATGACGAGCAGTGTCGCGACCCATTTACGTAAATCAACCCTCTATTGTGTCTGCCGTTGAGCCACTTCAGACATCAAGGTTTTTCTGGATGGGCTGCATATCGTGTGCAGGCCCATTTGAGCTTTGGAACAACCCTGGATCCTATATATGTGAAAATAGCCGATTGATATATGGATAAGAGCTCTTGGAAGAGCTAGATACCACAAACAAAAAAGCATTGAAGATAGTAGGAAGTATTGTAGTGATGTCCATGTCAAAAGATACATTTCTGACACAAAGTACATGGCCTAGTCCAATCTACCCTTCATAACTTAGTATCATGTACTGTAAAGTTTTAGAAACTATGCACTTAAGGGCTGATGTATATTGTTCCTAACGCTTATGTGTGAGGGTATAGTTCTAAGTCTATCCAGACGTTTAGAAGTACATTTTACTGTCTAAATTACATTTAGTCCTTAGTTGACGAAATAAGCCTCCTCTATAGATATCCCTGCATGAACTGCTACCAAAGGGTATTCCTTTACCTCTATCAAGATAACTTTGCATCTGGTTATGTATCAATCTATCACAAAGCTGCCTTGCAGTATGATAAAGAGACTGACAGAAGCAAAGTGTGAAAAACCTCTATTGAATTAAGCAGTTTCTTCCCAGATAGGCAATATCATCATCGTGGTCTTCAAATTATCATTAATGAGTTTATTGTCATTTTACTTGTACATCTTTTGGGCACTTTTGTTATGCACTTCCTGGTGGTAAGATGTTCTCTCATTGATAACTGGACTATCAGTTATATGGACGGGAAAGCTAAATGTGAATTATGAATAAAATATTTGTAGCAAACATACCGGACCTAGTTTAACAATAATATGGAAAATTCTGTAATCTCATATACAAATAGTCTAAAAAGCACTAAATACATTTAAATTTGTGAGTGATACAGAACAGATATTCAATGTTCCAGGATGTGCAAAGATGTTAAATAGTCTTCATCAGGAAACGTCCATTACAATGCAGGCATTACATCGCAATGCCTTTACAACACAACTTTTACTACACAAGTACCTTTACATCGCATGCCATTACAATGCATGCCATTACAATGCATGTCATTACAACGCATCCCATTACAACGCATCCCATTAAAACGCATGCCATCACAAAGCATTATAAGGTTAGTAATGGAGATTTTTAAGTTTTAAGGTGGCTATAGGTTTTGGAGTAGTCGGTAATAGTAAATCTTACCCCTACGCAATCCAACACTTACCAAACTGTTTCACTAAAAGTATTATGCGTTGTAATGGTATGCGTTGTACTGGAATGCGTTGTAATGGTAGTTTTAAAAAATGTGTTGTAATGGTATGTGTTGTAAAATCATGCGATGTAATGGTAGTTGCGTTGTAAAAACTGTGATGTAAAAGCCTGCGTTGTAATTGTTTGCGTTGTAACGTTATATATTCATCTTCCTCTTATGTAGGAATCAGTTCGTTTCGCTAACAAATGCTCTCTTGTGTTGAGTTCAGGTTTTATTAAAATTATGTAACATTTTGGGAAAAAAATACAAATAAGAATTCCAGCACTGGAAGAGATGATCCCAAAGACCTCCACAGCCACCATGTATTTCCCCTGCGTGCTTAAATAGCCAGGGACGAAGGACATCCACACACTGAGGAAGACAAGCATACTGAATGTGATCCATTTTGCCTCATTAAAGCTATCAGGCAAATTCCGTGCCAGGAATGCCACCAAGAAGCTAGCCAATGACAGCAGGCCCATGTATCCCAGCATGCACCAGAATGCAGTTTCTGAGCATTCATTGCACTGGAAGACAATGGTCCCAGTCTTCAGTTTCATGTTCTTCTCTGGGAAGGGAGGGCAGAGCAACAGCCACAAAGCACAGATGAATATCTGAAGTAGTGTACAACAAGAGACAGTAAATAAAGGAACCCTGGGGCCCAGCCACATCCTCATGTTACTGCCAGGCTTTGTGGCATTGAAGGCGATGACCACCATGATGGTTTTAGCCAATACACAAGACACACAGAGTACAAATATAATGCCAAAGGCGGGCTGACGGAGTAGACAGGCAATTTTTTGAGGCTCTCCAACAAAGAGGAAAGGGCATAGAAAAGTGAGTGCAAGAGCCCCCAGAAGAAGGTAGGTGAGTTCCCGGTTGTTGGCTTTTACAAGTGCAGTATCTCGGTGCTTGTAGAAGATGAGTAAAATCAGAAGAGTTATGATGAAACAACCCATTCCTGCAGCAACTAGAAGGCATCCAATTATCTCCTGATATGGAAGAAACTCTATGGTTTTTGGCACACATTCAGTTCTCATCAAATTGGGCCACAATTCGGATGGACACGGCCAACAGTTTTGAAGAATCTGAAAGAGAAATGACATATAATATCATCAAAAGCTGAATGTCCTCACAATATGTGTGTTTTAAGTACAACAATCTATCAAATGTGCATTCTAGAGAAGGTTTCTGACCACCATTGATATACACAGATTTACATTTCCTCAATAGGGTTAAATTGAGGAAGAGTTTGTGGGTGAGAACATAATTTACATATTGATCTTTTTGGAACTCTAAAGCAAGAGTTCTCATCTGCCAAACTGAGGGACATCATTGTCAGTGGGCAACTATAGTGCAAATATAGTGCCCTTGAGCCAGAAGTCAATTTCTTAAATTCACATAAAATGTTTTCAATGTGCATGCATACCCAAATGTGCCAGTCACTTTTTCGTACTGAATGGTTGGAATGAGTAACATGCAAATGGGGAATGATCACAGGGTGTGTCCCTAGGATTTGTGTAGTAGGTTATGAACAGATGGGGGCTGGGAAAAGGACCTGCAGTCAAAGTTTCCTATGCATGTCCAAAGGCTGTGGAAAGTTTGCTATGTCCATAGTGGGGTTTGTTGCACCGCCAAAGGTAGTCTGCGATGGGTATTGCCGGTTAAGCTGCAGTAACTACCTCTTCGCGTGTCCAAGCTCCAATGTCTGCAGCACATGCAGTACCTCTGCAAATGTTCAAGTTAATGTATGTGCTTTCGATGGGACAAATACATGTGCATACCCCCTGCATTGGTGCAGTGCATAGACACTGATCACGAGACGGCTCCATATTATTCCAGCCTCATGTCTCGATCACAACTCTTAAAATATAGTTCCACTGCTGGCATGAATTAATGTCCAGAGATTGTGTCACTAAAGTCACAGTGATTACGAAAATGTTACTCTACATATATTTATTAAATGGTGCACAGAGTAAACCAAGTGTTACAAGGCAGGCAACGTAAGATGTTGCTCCGGAAACCCAAAGAGCATTATTCAAGTCTCAGAAAATATTAGCATAAAAAGGGTTTAATGTTTGGAGCTCTGGACATTCGAAAATCATGTGCTACCATTCTACGATTGTAGATTTACGGTATGGACAAAAATAACTAGTATCAGGAAAAAGTTTTAAGTTGAATAACGGTCAGAAAGAGCCCAAACATCTCAGAATATTGCACACAGTGCAAATCTGAATTAATTATGACCTATTGTGTTGAAGTCAAAGCGTCTTTCCCATATTTGTCAAAGAGAATGATTTGATTATTATTTTTTCATTTTATTAAAATCTTGGTATTATCATAATCATTTTTTAATCGATTGAAACTGCAAGATTGACATTTTGCTAAAGGTGTCTGAATAGAACAACATTAAATAACTATCAAACTGCATTTAGTGCCAATGTTTCCTCTGGGACGCAGAGGTTATCCCGAATTGGGTTTTATTTATGCCAGAAATGTATCCCATTCATATGGGAGTGAAGATTGATAATAATAATAATAATAATAATGCATATGTTAGAGCTGACAGCCTTATGGTGGTCTTCCCCCAAATGGGCTTTCCTCCTCCATTTTTGCTGAGCCAGTGCTAAAGTGCTTGTTCCCTCTCCTTTAAACATAGTAACATTGGCTTACACCCAATTGGCATATTTTAGTAACCTGTAAGCCCCTAGTACAATGAGCCAACATGTATTCAAGGCCTGTAGTTTAAATGCTATTAGTCGTCCTGCAGCATTTTTAGCACCTTAAACATGTCTCAGGCCTGCCATTACAGCCTGTGTGTGCAGTTTTAAACTACCATTTTGACCTGGGAAGGTAAACTTCTTATCTGGCCCATACCTCTAGTTTTGAATACATATGTCACACCTAGAGTAGGCCATACCAGACGGTTCAGGATGCTTCTTCGCTACAAGACACATCAAACCCCTCATTGGCATCTTTGGTAACAATGCAGGGCCTTGCATTGCCACCTCAAAGTGCCCAGCAATCACCATTGTGCAATACAGCGCTACACCAGGACCTCAGATCTTCTCAGCTGCATGACGCATCCTTGATGCACGACATCACAACGCCCTGCAACCAGATTTAAGGTACTCTTGTTCATCTGGCCTATCTTGGTCCCAATATCTCGCCCATGCTTCATCTAAGTTAAGCCTGACTGCTCTGTACCAAGCAACCCGAGGGTTAAGCACAGGTTAATTTGGGGTTTGCTTGTGTTTCGCTCTGACAGAGATTGTGGTTTCTGCTTGAGAAGGGATTAACCCACCTCAGCCAGTAACCCAATTTCCAACACATCTAATTGTTTATTTTTAAACATTTGGATATTCAAATTTAAAAACAAAACCTCCCATCTAGGAGGCCTGGTCATAAGTTGTAATTGTTAAGTCGCATCTCAGAGCTCAGCTTTCTATTGAGGATCTTTTAAAAAAAGGACACTGCTCCGGCATAATAGTATACCTCTAGATTTGGCCTTCCTTCACCTTTAGTTCTATAAAATATTTTGATCGATAACCCAAGCACTTTGTCTGCCCAGATAAACTTTGTGACTACAGCTTGCTGCTCCAAGCAATTATCTGGTAAGATAACAATGAAACAAATGAACATAAATACAAAGCAAATTACTACATTAATTGTTATTGCATTTATGCAACCAATCAAGGAGGGAGTTTTCCCAAATCATGATCTGGGGTTCGGTTTTGTCTATTAGATTTTTAAGGTTTAGATCATATAGCTTTGAAATGTCTGAGGGGCATATTACCCCAATATACACAAACATCATGTTTATTTATTGCATTCCTAAAGAATGGGAAAGTCATAGGGCTGTGGACTGCCAAACCCAGGGTGACGTAGCGGTGCAGCTACTGTCGCACCAGTGGTCTGACTACCGTATTACGGCTCTGGTGGTCAGACCGCCAATAGACCGCAGATCCGTGGCGGTGGAGCAGTGGTCTTGGCAGTGCTCTTGCCATGAAAATGCTGGAGGTGTGGAAACTAAGGGGGCCTACAGGGCCCCCTGTTGCCTCTGGGCCTGGGGATACATGCATGGGCACACATGGTGTGCTCCCCTGTGTACATGCACCCCCTATACGGCACGGCATATCATGCGCAGTCCATGCCATGCAGGAATGGGCTATGGAGCTCCTGTTGTGGTGCCATTCTAAAAGACCACCCACCAGACCACGAGGAACCTTGTAATCTGGTGGGCAGTGGGCGGTCGGCGGTAGAGTTTGGCCATGTTGGAGCGGAGCACTGGCATGGCAGCCCGCTCCCACACCACCAAACTCGAATCAGGCACATAATCTTTCCATATCAGCGTCCCTGTTCGGAATTATAGACTCATTTCCCAGAGACTTTACTAATGCAGCAATTACATGTTTACAATAGATGCCAACAGGAACTAAGTAGGGGACATTATTGTCTGAAAAAAGGCGTTTATTTAGACAGCACCAGCAGTCTATATAGGAGTTCAGATTTTAGGGCACATTTAGAACATAGTTGATTCACATTTGCGGAATTGAGTATAAAATTGATGTTGACCTCACTTGCACCATGTCCATTAATATTTAGCAGAGCTCCTGCACTGCTTGAAAGACATTTCCTTAACCAGGTCAATTGGGACTACTAACTACCAAAATACTTAGTTTACCTGGTCAAAGATCTTCTCAGCATTGAACGATATACCTACCAACACCTCTGTCAAATAGTGTTTCTTTGCTGCCACAACATGTCCTGATAATAACCTGTTTTGTTCCTGATCAATCTGGAATTACATATCCCAACCTGATGGAAATAATCTATGAAAATCTTGTAATCACTGTTGAGCCTCATTATCCGGTTATATGCAGCCAGACAAGACTAGATCTTTTTGTGACCAGGGGAATACTATCAATGTATCTTCTTTGCAGGTATTGGAGACTTCCTAAAAATTATTACAACGAAAATAATTTGAAGGATAATATCTTCTTTTGCTTTACTATTATGTGTTAATGCTATCTGCTTCCAGGAACTTCCCGTCACCAAAGATTAAACCACTACTAAAAATGCAGGAGATGTTATTTCTTCTAGAAGGTTCTTTGTTTTTTAATCAGTCAAAATTCAAGTTGGCAGATGTACTTGCCACACTCCTGGCTAGAGAATAGAGGCTTACAAGAACAATGGTTGATAATATAAAATAATTATGGCCCTTATGTTATCATGGTAAGTCAATACTTCCAATGCAACCAGATGCTTGATTTAGGAGAATAATTATGAGCCTAGTAACACTTACCTTGTCAGGTAAGATGCTTCCCAATTTTTTCCCCACCTGATACAAGCACTGCTTGTAGGTACTATAATTCAACACACTGTCATTTCCTATAGCCCACCTAAAGGGAGGTTTTTCTAATGTCCAGTTCATATTGTATAGTTGAACTATAATCCTACATCAGTCTTCTAATCAATCCATTAAGGTGCACTCTTATTAATTCAATTTGTTCTCTGTTTACCATAAGTAAAGAGATGTGTGTTGATTTTAACTGGCCTAGAAAAATGTACTAAAATGCTTTCCAAGTTAGACGTACAGATGCCAAGTTCAAATGTTTCCTGAAATATACCTCAATTTAACTTCATATGGGCTATTAAGACTCAGCTTCAGCCAGCACAACAGTGACCAGTCATTGTGAAAAGTGCATTGTGAATCATTTCACTGACAAAAGGCTATAGTTTTAGTCTCTGCTATTTAACAACAGATTAATAAGATACAAAAAATGAATCAGTCTGTGAATGACTACAGTGGCCAAAGAAATTGTCCATATATATATCCATGGTCAGTTACCATCATGTGTCCTATAACGCTAACATACATCTTACATGTATTAAGCATGTTCCAGTTTTGTGTGTGTGCATTTTTCCTTAATACAAGAAAGGGGTGACTGGGGAAAATCATGTACCCTGTGGTGGGCACCCCTGGTTGGAAAGGGGGTCCCTTGGGTACCCCCACGGGCCCCATTCAGAAGGCTCCGGGTGAAGGGGGGGCCTGCTAGGGGCTCCCAAAGTCAGATTCCTACAGTCGATCCGTGTCAGAAGAACCGATTCGGAAAGGCTGTCTGAATCGGATATCATAATACGTTGGTCGGAAACGAGGTCCGTAGACCTGTACGATTCAGCTCCGACCAACTCAGTTTCTCCGAATGCCATTCGGAACCGACTCGTAACTGACTCGGAAAGTCCAAACGCTTTCCGACTATCGTAATCGGTCAGTCGGAAAGCTTTCTGAATCGGTTGGAAAGACGGGTTCCCAATCGGATTCAGCAGACCGGAATCCGATTCGGAGCTTTTCCGACCTACATCATAATCGGCCCCTAAATGTTTTATTATTGAAAATATATTCAGCCTACATAATCCTAAAACTAAAATTCTTACTCTGAAGATCCTATTTATTTTCTTGCTAGTAGTCTACAACTGCTTTGTGCTTTCATCAGTTTTTTACCAATGTTCCACTTGCCCCATTTTTAAGCGTGAATCCAAACCAACATCCTTCTTGTCTTGCTAGTTCAATGGATTCCCGCTGACCCACCATGTTGTAATACATCGGTCTCAATATCAAAGAGAACATGCAGCCTCAAGAGAGGAAAATAACTGTATCAAAATGCAAACAAGATATTCTTTTTCTGTGTTTTCTAACTTGGAAACCACTCAAAAGAAAGAGATGAGGGTGCCCTATTTCCACCATTTTGACTGCAAACCTCAAAACGTAGTGGCTGCTCTTCTTTATCATGTTTATCAAATTCAGGGAAGCCAAATATTTATTGTCTCAAAGAGAATTAAAGAATGTGAAGGAAAGAAATGGAGGCTGTGACTTAGCCATATGGTGGTCAGATGTGTGAGATAGGGAACAATGGTGGGTAACTAGTAACAGACAGAACATATAGGATACAATCAATGAATGAGTGCTGGTGAAAGAGAATGGGAAACAATGTTTGAAAGGTAAAGTATTAGGGTAGCTAAAAGAGTGGGTTACGCGGGGAAGCTGGGAGTAAGAGATGCTGAAATGTTTATTGTCAACATGGAATTTTCAAACATATTTAATCCAAATGCCCCACCAGGAAATTTCACTTAGAAATATAATTTCCAAGAAGCTCATGTTCCAAGATGCCAAACATATGACATATGAGGACATTGGCAAAAACAAATATTGCTTGTACAGGAAAACCACAGCAAGAGGTGATAGACTACAATAACGCCTACAGAAATATTAAGGTAAGCAATGTCTGAGTTTCCCAATGAGTGAGAATTGAAGGGTACAAGTTGTACACATCTTATAAACAGAATAACATAACCATGCTCAGATGCAAGTTGTCACTGTTGTCAGAGAAAAATTTAAATATACGCATCTTAATGATGCAATTAACCATGTACCTGTTTCATTTGAAATTCCCTCTTCTGAACATAAAATGCAGTCAAAGCAACAGTGAGGCTGTCCTTTTTGAGGGGCTTTTCTGTAACCTGGGCTACAACTCTCACTGCACACAGATATGGGAACCTGCAGAGGACATACACAAGGGAATGTTTAAAATATGTCATATGAGCATTAATACAGTTGTACTAAAATATTGGTATATCATTCTTAATCTAGGTTTTATAGTGCATTGCAAGTGAAGCAAAGAGCTTAGCATAAATAAAGCATTCCCAACAATAACTTACATCCAAGTCTGTCCTAAATGAGATCCAAAACTAATGAGCCCCCTTCTAAATGTAAATTAATACATATTATTTAAAACATTTTGCAGTCAGTAGTCTATTCTCAATCTTGATTAACTCCTGCCATCCACAACTACATTTAAAAAATGTGCTTGCTATCCTGTCCCTCAGAGCACCCAATGGGCAACAAACTGTGATTACATCTGCTAAGTACAAAGCAAAAACTACTGTGACAAACTAATTTCACAGTGATTGCAATATCAATGCATGGTCTGCTTCACCAATTTACTAATCTCCCCTAGACAGCATTACTCAATTAAGTATCTCTGCCTCCACTTTGCCATTTAACATGTCTCCAAGTTCTCTACCATTAACAGATTGGCACGTTGTTAGAAAATACTGCTCTGAATGGAATGGAACAATAAGAACAGTTGATACTTGCTCAACTGTTCTGAGAGGGATTGACAATCCCTTGAGTCAGATTGAATTCTACATATTTTGACATATTGGATAATGGGAACTCATAAACTCTTTCTACTGGATATGCTTGCTCCAGTTTGTTGCTTTAGAGGCTGAGTTCCTATGTGCCCATCAAATGTTGAAGGATTGAAGAATGTCTGGTGAGACGTTGCAGCCAATTATCTTATTGTAGGTATCTATGATTATTAAATATTTGATAGCAGTATATATCACTATTTACCAATGTTTGGGGGTATAAAAATGGTAGACTACCCTGTGGATTTCAGCAATGTTCTAATGCAATGTGGCCTGCACTAGCTGCTCAGTGCACTCTCTGAATGCATGACCCTCACCTACACTTTGAAAAGAGTCATCATTGCTTGATAACTGGCCTTTTATCAGCCAGTGCCTTTTTATCCCAAGGCATTGAACCCTGAGACTTCTAACTTTGAACATCAAGCATTGCTTATATACAAGACAATGTTCATGAAAAGGAACGCATTTTGCATGCTTTCAAGCTATATTTAATGTAGGCAGATAATTGGTGGCTTGTTGCCTATCATTTATGTGTCACTTGGTACCTTATTATCATGAAGGTTCCATTGTATAGCACTGCTGTTGATGGATAGTTGCTTCCCATCTGGTGCTCTGGAATCAAAGCTTCCAACTTTAACAAAAATAATGTCTCCATCAGGTTCCAGGTGCCAATTTAGAATATCGTACACAGCTGGGGGGTTGCCATTACCATCAAAGAACATACTGTCTCCCATCTTGTTTGTAAACCGCACTCTCTTCATATAATGGAGGAGCTAAGAAACAAAGAACAGCCAGAGCTGAATGTGTTGCAAGGCAGAAATGGTATCACATTCTGTATCATATTTTTTTGGGGGGACCAAATCACTAAAACAGGAGATGTTTGCGAAAACTAAAAAAACACGTAATGCCTCTAATGTGCAATGATTTTTCTCTGTGACATTTTTGTTATTTCCTGTTTTGGACCACGATGCCTACTGTATCCCTAAAAATAAGCATCAGAAGGCCCGCCCTAACAAGGGCTGCTCTCTGTCACAATGAAGCCAGCAGCATTCTGATGTATGGGTCATTGATTGAAGGAGTCCAATGGTTAAATCGGCTACAGATAACACATCTGAGAGGTTGTGTTATGATTTTTTTATTTAAAAGCTTCCCTTGGACTGTTATTTTTGGGAACTATGTTTTAACGTAATTTGGATGTATTGCAACTTTTATGGTTTAATCAAGATGAAAACGAATAAAGTTTATTTTGATTTGATTTGACAAAGAAGTCATGCAATATGTATTAGCTGATTGACTTTTAGAGATATACGTTATATATAATCTTCAATAATTGAAGAAATAGATGTTAAAGGTGCTTCTGATTTTACGATTTTATATGTATATATATATATATGCATATATATATGTGCTTGTTTAAATATATTAGGGTATGTTTTATATGTATGTTAGATGTATGGGTGCTTCTCACACAAAATGCAGTCATATAAAAATCCATATTTCACAAGTAGTTGAAAAATATGGAAATCATTTCAAGGGTCCATGTGCAATATGGGTTTCATCCTCATTATGCCATCCCCAAAACATTCACCAAAGGCCAGGGCTACCAGAAGTTGGGAGCATGGTTATCTAAATTTCACAGCAAGAGTTTTTAAATTATGCATTGAAAAAGTTCAATTATGCGACACAATCTCAGGCAATATTATTTGTATCTAATTGAGCTAAAAACAACGCTTTGGCAAAATCTGCAAATTATGTGCCAAATGTGTTAAATCCATAATTATGTGATATTGGCTGAAGATACTGAATCACATAAATCCACTTGCCCTCACCATTGTGCGGTTTTTAGATAAAAAATGCATTTATGAAATGTAAACAAAATCTGAACATTTGAATTTCAACTGGAGGCCACTTTTAACTGCACTTTGATGAAAACTTGCTTTTTCTGGCAAGGGCCTCAATATGATGTTGGTCGGAAAGCATTCCGACTGACTTCTTGTCGGAATTGTTTCTGACCGACTCGGGTTCTTGTAGTCTGACTGATCGATTATGATGGTTCCGAACACCATTCGGTCGGACTCCCATTGATTTCAATAAAAGCCTGTGTTCCAACTGACAACACAGGCTGCCATTGAAGGAAAGGGTGGGTGCGGAAAACCTTGCACCCTGTGGCGGGCACCCAATGGTGCCTGACACATTGTGCATGGTTTCAAAGGGTGGGTTCCTTGGGTACCCCCAAGGGCCATAACCTGAGGCCTCTTGGTGAAGAGGGGACCTGCTACGGACCCCCAAAGTCAATTTCCGACGGCCATTCCTTGTCGGACAAAGGAGTCAGAAAGGCTTTCTGAATACGTCATCATAATACATCTGTCAGAAACGCGGTTCATAGAGCTGTACGATTCGGCTCCAACTGACTTACAGTCTCCGAATGCCAGTCGAAACCGAGTTGGGCAGATCGAACCATTATCTTTCCATCCTAATCAGTCATTCGGAAATGTTTACGATTCGGTCAGAAACATGGGTTCCGACACGGGTTAGGAAAATCTGATTGCCGTTCGGAGCCTTTCGAACCGACATCATAATGAGGCCCTGAGTGCCAAAAAAGAAACACAAAATATAAAATAAATCCACAAGAGGCAACATGTAATATTATCCATTTGCATCACCCTCTGAAGAATAGGCTGTTCCCACTGAGATGCGTAACTCTGACCTTCAGATTTTACACACACTAACCCATTGGGCTATTAGCAGAATTACACGTTCATGCTCACCTGCCATGGTCTTATATTCATGATGTCTCCACATGTTTTACCAGAAAATGGGCCATGCTCTGGCACACAAGACTGCAAATCACGTAGGGCATGTGCTACTGCATAAACAGCATTATAAACATTATAGCTGATTCGTGGATCATATTCATCAGAATACTGGCTCTTGAACTGCTGAAGCCTTTCTGATCCAGTGCAAAACGTTTCTGTTTTATTGAAACCCACTTTTTCCACATTGTCTTTATTGTCAGGCCACTGGCAACCAAATGACTGCTCCCAAAAGGACTTCACAAATATATCATCTGGAGAGGTTGAAGGATGAAGTCCTAGAAGGAACTCTTTAAGTGCAGGCATAGTTCCTTCCTTTTCTGCTAGACCAATTGTTCCCTTCAACATCTGGGTCAGTTCTTTCATGTTAGAAATACTGGGACTGGTTGACCAGGCATCAGTAGCAATCCACACCTTCTCAGTAATGTTCTGTCTAGCTAGCTCCTCCAATACTGGTGGCAGAAAAAGGCCAGGGAAAAAGACAATTATGATGTTGGCAGAGGAGGTCTTGACCACATCGAAATTGTCTCTGATTTTCATGGTCAATGGGATGACTGGCAAGGCTTTGTGGAAAGCAATGCAGACTCCAGACTTCAGGAGCTCCTCCTTTAAGAGCTGAGATCCAATCGTTCCATAGTCATCCTCACTGGACACTATCCCCACCCAAGTCCAGCCAAAGTGAATCACCAAATGGGCCAGTCCAAGGGCCTGGTCAATATCACTGGGAATGGTGCGGAAAAATGAAGGGAACTGGAACTTATCATTTAGCATGGGGCTTGAAGAAAAATAGCTTACCTAGCAAAAAAGAGCACCTTGTGAGAAGACAGAAAAACACTTATTTCACAGGACATATAGACCTAATCACAAGAGCTTGTACTACTGGAAGAGATGTGATGAAAATGATTGACACAACTGCCTTCAATCCTGGGGCAATTACTTTATGATCTCAGAGGCACAGTGCATATTTTCAGGTCTAGCTTAAAGACAACCCAATCTGGCTGGTGTCGAAACTTTAGTATGGACAATACAAATCCCACAGTGGACTTTGGGTCAATCTATTACTTTCCATTGGCTAGCTTTCTTTCATTCCTAATGTGGTTCTTCTTTGCTGGCTTCTCTTCTTTCTGTTGTGTTTATCCATCCCTGCAGCATAGTTTATTTACCATCCTTATGATTGGATGACTTCTATCTTGCCATTGGTTACATTCTGAAGAACTACTCTGTTACTTTCTCTTCAGCACGCCGGGAGAATGCAAGTGTTTTCTTTCTCTCTCCCTTGTTTGCTGCTACCCCGATAAATCCACCGTCTATCACCCTGTGCTGTCCGTGTTGCATACCAACCACTGCTCATCTCATGTTTCTTACCCTCCCAGTCTCGGTTTTATTTTATTTTTCATTTCCCCCAAATCCTCTATAACTGTATATCTGCGACTTCACCGCACCCATGGCCCTCACTATCATGTTTTTTTGTTTTCCTTTTTTTTCCCTTCGTTTTAGAGCACCTGGGAGCTGCAATTTACTAATGGCTGCACTTTCCTCCTTCATGTACTTTCACACATATGTTTTATTTGAATTTACTTCTTTAACACTGGCAACACTGGCATTTGCCATCTGGGAATGGTAAAATAAAAATTAAAAAGTTGAATAAAAAGACTATTATGCCATGCCACATTAGGGGTCATGCATGGCGACAAACACACAGCAATATGTCATCATGCTGTGGTGTTTTTTTGGTTTTTGTTGATGCTGCTCCACATTGGCGGATAAGCTTTTCTTTCTTTTTCTTTTGCAGATACGGAACAGCCTTAGTAAAAACCATTTGCAAAGCCATACATTTGGGTAACACGACTGTAATGAGAGACCTATTATCTTTTTTCTGGCTTCCTAATGAGAACAATGGAAAGCAATTCAACCCTATTTAGAGGAAGTACTCTAGCCCAGCTTCCAGACTATAAAGCCTCTCTAGGAACAGCAAGAAGTGTCTTTACTTCGAAAGGCATTGTTCATGATTTATTTTTATTTATGTACATAATCAATTAGTGTATTGAATCAGCCAAATATAGACCGGCCAAATATTCCCTCAGGTACATGGACAGAGAAAGACTTCTAGCAAAAAGGAATTCCCAAACAGTTTTGAGAACCAAGCAAAATTGGATTCACAGGATGCCCTAGTTCTATACTCCTGATGCTGCTCCCAATCTGTTATCAGATAAACATTTTTAATTTTGACAAAACAGTGTAAATTTTAATTTCTTCTACTGCGTTGGCACAATATAAAAGAAGCAAGAAGACATGCAAAAGAAACAGTGCCAAAACCCTGTGTCAATCATACTTAAAACGTACTACATATTGATAAAGGTATACCCCTTTTCTTGGCATGTAAAATTAATTAATTCATTAGAAAGATGTTTTCCATGGTGAATATCTCCAATACACTTACAATTAAATCAAGGGAAAATGTCTCCTGTAGTTCCTTGTACAGAAAGAGAATTTACTTGTTTCTTGAATAGCTGCCCTTTGTGGCATATTTGCACAGTGGGACACGATGTCAGGTGGACCAGAGATTCCCTTTCTCCTCTGAACTTATCATTGTTGCTGTTTCTTTCACATACGTTACTGATTGGACAAATGGTCTTAAGAAATGATCTATATACTCAGACAATGGATTTGTGAGTGAGTTGATACACACATCAAGAGTCTTAGTAATGGGTATCTATAATTAGTATGCTTTATTATACTGTTGGGAGACACTATAACACCGGAGAATTGGAGTTATAGCTGTTAAGGAATTCAATATCCTTTTGGCAATTGTATCCCAAGTCTCAAGACTATTGTCTCAAAAAGAATACCTTTACCTTTAGGTCATCTAGCCTTTTTTTTGGTTTTAGTATAATGTTCTTGTACTAATAGTACAGCCTTATTTTGTAATCAGAGATATAAAAAACAAGGTGTTCAGACAAAATATCAGAAAAAAATATAGTGATATAAAAAAATTGTCAAGAATATCGGGATTTAAAAAAATATAGTCAACAGGAATATCAAAGGTAAAAATATTGTTTTTAGTGTTCTATGTAATATTGTTTGTAAGTCTTAATTAGTATGTATTTGATTGTAGTGTGTTTGAGTCTATATGTTTAATAATTTTCTTTATTTGATGTTTTATTAAGATAATTGATTAGCTATGACATTGTCACGAACAAGCGAAAGAAGGTACCACGCACCTGAAATTCCCTTCCACCACGGGAGCAGCTGGACTGAAGACCTGGACTCAATTGATGATAACTTCCCAGCTCCCCTGTCTCGCTACAGCGAATTAAATTCACTTCCAGCAAGAAGGGGGAAAGGGGAATGGGATAATAGAGAGACTCCACTGTGATGCCTGCTTCTCCTGGACTAGTGTGGGTTACTCTGGCATCTGTAAATGAAATTAACAGAGGATTAGTGGAAGTCCCCTTAAAGGCCCTTGCTACCCACTCCCTACGCCCTAACCTTTACCTGACTTCTACTGTGGATTAGCCTCTCTCTTTTCGGTTGCTGTTTATGAACTCCGCGCTAAGCAAGCACTGCTATGCTTGATGGTTGCTGCTGCGCTTGATGGTTGCTGCTGCGCTTGATGGGTACTGCTGCGCTTGATGGTTGCTACTGCGGCAATTGGTGGTAAGCAATATATATATATATATATTTTACATACTACTTGATGAAGGAGATTCTTTTCTTGATATCTGAACTGCAGAAGAAAGTTCCTCATGGAAACTTGAAGCCTGTAGCCTGATCTGTACTCTCTTGAAATTTCTGTCAGTCACCCCAAACAAGGATTAAGTAAGTCTATGGGGACTGCAACTTGTTCAACAACAAGGAACGCTGTAAGGGAATATTAGCAGCCTGAACAGTCTCAATTTTGTTGAATGCTTCACTACGCACTGCTGCTCCTGTACCAGCGCCTTATGCTTCACTACGCACTGCTGCTCTCATACCAGCGCGTTTATACATTTGGCCACTCACCGAGGAATGACTGTTGACCTTTTCTCAGAGATAGTTCCTGCCTTGAAAGTCCTTCCACAAGACACCGCTGGTTGAGACTCTGGAGAATTTCCACTCACTGGAAATAACAGGAAAGTTCCAGTGACACGAGGTGAGGTAGAGGACTAATAACTCCTCCTCCGGAATCTGTTGGGCAGCGGAGAATAACTTTCTCAACCCCCAGCGAATACTTTCAGGAAGTTCTGTGAGAGACACGAACGACACAGCCTTCTCACAAATTTCTACAGTTGAAGTGCGTCGCGGTCAGGGAACGCGCGCACGTTCAAACAAACTGTCTTTCAAACACTAGACCGCTAACCTACAAGACCGCCCTGAGAACGGGCGCCCTGTTGGTAATGGTCTTTAACTGACTAGTCTTCTTTTTGGAACGTCTGAAGGAAGGGAAGTGAAACAGCCGACTCCAAGGGTAATTGAAAAGTTTTCTTTTGCGATCAGACCCAGGGGAAACCGTGCAGGAACACGTATTGCCGTTCTTGACAGTACCCCCCACCAAGAACTCCCCTCCTCTCTCCTTTGGTTTATTGGGATATGTCCTATGAAATTCACGAACCAATCTGGGGGCATGGATATTTGAACTGGGCTCCCAAGAACGATCCTCTGGACCAAACCCTTTCCAGTCAATTAAATAAAAAACTTCTCCTTTCTTCAGTTTTGAGTCTAGAATCCTCTTAACTTCAAATTCTTCTCCAGCCTGTCTGTGAACTGGAGCTGGAGGCAAAACCATTCTCATACCCACGGGGTTTTTCTTTACTAACGATACATGGAACACTGGGTGAATCTTTAGACTAGTGGGAAGCTTGAGTTTCACTGTAACTGAGTTCATCATCCTTTCTACCTCATAGGGACCTACAAATCTAGGCTGGAATTTCCGATTCCCCTTGAGGCGCATGTATCGAGTAGATAACCAAATCTTGTCCCCTGGCTCAAAAACGGGATTCTTCCTTCTTTTCTTGTCTGCCTGCACCTTCTGTGTTGCCTTTGCCTTAATCAAGTTCTGAGTTGCTACCTTATAAGTCTCTTGTAATTTACGCACCTTCTCTTCAACAGCTGGTACTAGACTTTCAGACTTATTCACTAAGGTATTGGGGTGTCGACCTGAATTCAAAAAGAACGGGGAAAATCCAGTAGAAGAGTGAACTGCGTTATTATATGCAAATTCAGCTGCCCAAATTAACTCTGGCCAATCTCCCTCCTGATCCATCAAGTACAAGCGCAAATATTGCTCCAGCTCTTGATTTACTCTCTCCGTTTGCCCATCAGTCTGTGGGTGAAAACTGGTGGACAAACGAGAATCCACCCCTAATTTGTCTAGGAAGGCTCTCCAGAATCGTGAAATGAATTGAGGACCCCTATCGGATATGACCACCTTTGGAATCCCATGTGCCTTGACTATGTGTTGAGTAAACAGAGTGGAAAGCTGAGTTGAAGTTGGGAGGGATTTCAATGGAACAAAATGAGCCATCTTGGTGAAATGATCTACCACCACCCATATAACGGACAACCCCTGACTAGAAGGAAGATCCACAATAAAATCCATTGAGATTGTGTGCCAAGGAGCTGGTGCTATGGGCAAAGGTTGAAGCAACCCCTGTGGGGCTTGTCTTACGGCCTTCCCCTTGACACAACTAGCACAAGATGCCACATACTGTCTCACCTGAGCTTCCAGACCGGGCCACCAAAAGTCTCGTTTGATCAATTCAATGGTCTTCGTGACCCCTTTGTGGCCGGCCAAAGGATCATCATGACAATGCTGTATGACTCTTCCTTGTAGATCAGCCTGTGGAACGAACAATACTCCGTGATGATAGGGTTTCCCATCTCTGCTTTCTCTCTCTGGGTCCTCTTTTATCCATTTTGCCAGGTCTTCTTGCGACATTGAATCTCTGATCTTCTCTTCCAATTCTGAGTAAAGTATTGCCCCAATTATCTTTTCCTCAGGAATTATGTGAACTTCTCGGGAAGTTTCTCTTTGCTCACTTGAATTTAACCGGGACAAGGCATCTGCCTTTCCATTGTCTGCTCCTGGTTTGTATGTCAAAACGAAGTTGTAATCTGCGAAAAACAATGACCATCGCAGTTGTCGTGGCGAGAGTGTTCGCGCAGACTTCAGGAACTGCAGATTTCTATGGTCTGTATAGACTGTTACTTCATGCTTGGCCCCTAATAAGTAATGCCGCCAGTCCTGGAAAGCATCTTTCACTGCCAGTAGTTCCTTGTCAGCAATGGAATAATTGACTTCAGCCACTGTTAACTTCCGTGACCTGTAAGCGACTGGATGAAGTTGGCCAGTCTCTCGATGTCTCTGCGACAGAATTCCTCCAATCGCCTGATCAGAAGCGTCTGCCTCCACGTAGAATGGTTCTTCTATGTTTGGATGCTGCAGAATTGGAGCGGAAATGAAGGCCCTTTTTAAAGACTGAAAGGCTTCCTCAGTCACTGGTCCCCACACAAAAGGTTCTTTTTTCCTCAAAAGGAGAGTGATCGGACGAACTTTCTCAGAAAAATTTGAAATGAATCGCCTGTAGAAATTAGCAAATCCAATGAATCTTTGTATTTCCTTGACATTATGTGGAGGGGGCCAGTCTCTTATTGCTTTTACCTTGGAATCGTCCATGGCCACTCCTTCAGGAGACAAAATGAATCCCAGAAATTCAACCTCTGTGGTGTGAAAAACGCATTTTTCCAACTTGACAAAAAGCTGATGATCTAGCAACTTCTTCAAAATGGCACGCACATGTTGTACATGTTCTTCCAAATTAGCAGAAAAAACAAGGATGTCATCAATATATACCACTGCAAAGCGGTCAAGGAATTCTCGAAGGATATCATTTACAAAATGCTGAAAGGCAGCTGGGGCATTGCACAGGCCGAATGGCATTACCTGGTACTCAAAGAGGCCGAACCGCGTCCGGAAAGCTGTCTTCCACTCATGCCCCTCAGCCATTCTAACCAAATGATAGGCTCCGCGAAGGTCCAACTTAGTATAGATGCAAGCATCCTTCACCTGATCTAAAAGTTCCGAAATCAGTGGTAGCGGGTATCTGTTCTTCTTTGTCACCTGGTTCAAGGCACGATAATCTATGCATGGGCGAAGCTTCCCATCCTTCTTAGGAATGAAAAATAAGGGAGAAGATGCCGGAGACTGAGAGGGCCGGATGAATCCATTAGCTAAATATCGATCCAGATACTCCTTCAGATGAACATTCTCGGCTTCAGAGAGGGCATAGATTCTACTGCACGGCAAGAGTGCCCCTGGTTCCAATTCTATAGTACAATCATACTCCCTATGTGGGGGTAATTTATTGGCCTCCTGTTCATCAAAAACGTCTCTCAAATCCAAATATTCGCTAGGAATCGCTGGAACCTCCAAAGCACAGACCACCAAGGACGGCTCCGCCAATAACGTTGCTTGGGAGGGCTGGAGATGGGTTTCCTCTCCTTGAAAGCAATGTTCCTTGCAATAATCCAAGCTCATTTCCACCGATCTTCTAGCCCAGTCAATCCTTGGGTTGTGTTCCGTGAGCCAGGGCAAACCCAAAATCAGCTGAAACTGAGGGGCATCAATCAAAGCAAACTTTAAAATGCTTCTATGGCTCCCTGGACCTTCCAAGATGATTTCTTCAGTATCCCAAGTGATGGGGCCAGAAGAGAGATTTGTGCCGTCGACAGCCCGCACCGGTTCTGGCTTGATTTTGCGAACAAACTGGATTCCTAAGGATTTGGCAAATTTGATGTCGCAGAAATTCCCTGTTGCCCCAGAATCAATCATAACAGAAATGTTTTCCATAGCTTTTATTCCAAATTTTATCCAACAGGGGATAATCAAATGAGGGGCCGCGGACTGAAGGGTATTAGCAAGCATTTGTGGATCTGGAGTTGACTTATCTTCTGCGCCCACCAGAGCAACTCCTCCTACTGGTGGGGCTTGTCTTTTGGCACCGTGCCGATCTTAGGCTTTCGTGGACATTCCTTGACAAAATGCCCGGCAGTTCCACAATACATACACAGCTTTCCATTACGTCGCCTCTCCCTTTCCTCCTTAGTTAATGGGCCCCTAACTGACCCAATTTGCATTGGTTCTTCCCCCGAAGTTGTCTCAGATGACTTAACCGGATCAGACCTGGCTCTATCGAAACGCGGAAGGAAAGGCCGCACCTCCTTGCGACGCTCACTCCGCCTCTCATTTTGTCTCGAGTCGATCTGAAGTACAAGGTCCATTAATTCTGACACATCTGTGGGCCTCCTAGGGATTTGTGCCAAACCATCTTTTATTTCATCTTTCAGTCCTCGATAAAAAATTGCCGCCCTCTTTTCCTTTGGCCACTTGGTTTCCACTATTAGTTTATTGAATTGGGCAATATAAGCTACTAACTCCCGACTCCCTTGTCTTAGATCCAAAAGTTCATTGTCTGTCGTTTGTGACACTGTGCGACGATCAAAAATGCGAAGAAATTCTTCCTTGAATTCCTCAAAGTTATACAGAATTGAGTCATTGCAACTCACAAGCGGCATAGACCAGGCTGCCGCATCTCCGCTCAGGTAAGACAGTACAAAGGCCACCTTGGATTGGTCCTCTTTAAAAACTATTGGCTTGCAAAGGAAATGCAAAGAGCATTGGGTGAGGAAAATTTGCGCCTTATGGGGGTCACCTGTAAATCTTTCTGGGGCTGCCAAAGGTATAGTGGGAGACATGGCATGGATAACCTGAGTGGTTAGTTCAGATGTAGATGACGTGGGCGAGAAATAGAAAGATTTTGGGGCCTTAAACTCTGCACTAGCTCCGGAAACCAATTCTTCCACCCTCTGTCTAAGGAAATTCGCTTCCTGACTAGACTTCCTGACCTCCTCACTGAGAGTCTTATTTGCCTCCATGGTGACATTTAACTGTTCCTGAATTCTTTCTAGCACTGCTGCCAATGTCTTAACATCCAGACCCTCAGCCATACTGCTCAGGTGGGAATTAGTTGAATGGCACTTCAATCTGTCACGAACAAGCGAAAGAAGGTACCACGCACCTGAAATTCCCTTCCACCACGGGAGCAGCTGGACTGAAGACCTGGACTCAATTGATGATAACTTCCCAGCTCCCCTGTCTCGCTACAGCGAATTAAATTCACTTCCAGCAAGAAGGGGGAAAGGGGAATGGGATAATAGAGAGACTCCACTGTGATGCCTGCTTCTCCTGGACTAGTGTGGGTTACTCTGGCATCTGTAAATGAAATTAACAGAGGATTAGTGGAAGTCCCCTTAAAGGCCCTTGCTACCCACTCCCTACGCCCTAACCTTTACCTGACTTCTACTGTGGATTAGCCTCTCTCTTTTCGGTTGCTGTTTATGAACTCCGCGCTAAGCAAGCACTGCTATGCTTGATGGTTGCTGCTGCGCTTGATGGTTGCTGCTGCGCTTGATGGGTACTGCTGCGCTTGATGGTTGCTGCTGCGGCAATTGGTGGTAAGCAATATATATATATATATATTTTACATACTACTTGATGAAGTAGATTCTTTTCTTGATATCTGAACTGCAGAAGAAAGTTCCTCATGGAAACTTGAAGCCTGTAGCCTGATCTGTACTCTCTTGAAATTTCTGTCAGTCACCCCAAACAAGGATTAAGTAAGTCTATGGGGACTGCAACTTGTTCAACAACAAGGAACGCTGTAAGGGAATATTAGCAGCCTGAACAGTCTCAATTTTGTTGAATGCTTCACTACGCACTGCTGCTCCTGTACCAGAGCCTTATGCTTCACTACGCACTGCTGCTCTCATACCAGCGCGTTTATACATTTGGCCACTCACCGAGGAATGACTGTTGACCTTTTCTCAGAGATAGTTCCTGCCTTGAAAGTCCTTCCACAAGACACCGCTGGTTGAGACTCTGGAGAATTTCCACTCACTGGAAATAACAGGAAAGTTCCAGTGACACGAGGTGAGGTAGAGGACTACTAACTCCACCTCCGGAATCTGTTGGGCAGCGGAGAATAACTTTCTCAACCCCCAGCGAATACTTTCAGGAAGTTCTGTGAGAGACACGAACGACACAGCCTCCTCACAAATTTCTACAGTTGAAGTGCGTCGCGGTCAGGGAACGCGCGCACGTTCAAACAAACTGTCTTTCAAACACTAGACCGCTAACCCACAAGACCGCCCTGAGAACGGGCGCCCTGTTGGTAATGGTCTTTAACTGACTAGTCTTCTTTTTGGAACGTCTGAAGGAAGGGAAGTGAAACAGCCGACTCCAAGGGTAATTGAAAAGTTTTCTTTTGCGATCAGACCCAGGGGAAACCGTGCAGGAACACGTATTGCCGTTCTTGACAGACATTTTTGAAACTGTATTCGATTAGTTATATAAATGTGCATCAGTAATGGTTACATACTTTTTATTAGCTGGGTATTGGCCTTTTATTGGATAAGGGCGGGATGATCTAAAAAAATGCATATTCTGAAGTAAGTTTTATGTTAATTATTATAATAATATGTAAACTAATGTTTTTAAATTTAAACATGTATTTTCTTACATTAATATATTTTAAAAACTTTATTTGAAAATATATAAAAATATAATAATGGTATTAAATACAAAAATATATAACAATAATGTAAAAATTGAAAACATATACGAATTTATTTTAATAATGTAATCTAATTAAAATGTCTTTCTATAAAGGTTTTCAATTATATAGTTTTATGTAAAATACAAATTATGCAAACAAAGCAGAGAACTCTGGGTAGTTCTCAAGTTTAGCTAGAAAGCACCTCAAAGTATTTTCAAAATAATATTTTATGAAAAAAATGCATTTTATCAATACTTGAGTTTTCTATTTATTTTTATATTTTATGATTGTTAATTTTGGATTATGGTTTTCCATATGGTTCAAGTTTAGGAGTGGTAGTAAATATGTTTACAATGTATATTACTTAGTAATATTAATAACATATTTTCATATATGTTAATGTTTAAATATGAAAATATGTTTGTAGTTTATGTTACTGTGTTTTTTAATTAAAATGTAATTTATTTCATAGTTAAAAGAAGTGTGTGTCATTATGAATTATTGCTTGTGTATATAAAATGTTTAATGTGCATTACCTTGTTTAAAATATTTTAGATTTTAGTAGGAATAGTAGTTTTCACACCTTTAGTGTCCAACATCTTCTTCAAGTAGCCTTTGATTGGAGTAGGGATAATAAAAGTCCCCCTTTTAGTGTCCAACACCTTTTCCCAATATAGGTACATTGGAGTGAGAGTTGTAAATGTAAATTATTTGGGGGCATATTAACAAGCCAGGCGATAAAATTATCGCCGCTCTAGCGGCAGAAAACTGCCGCTAAAACGGCGATAATGGGCTTGATAATATGCTCTATGGAATTCCAATTGAAACCCATGTTAAATGTGAAGGACGTCTAACATGGGCTTCAATTGGAATTCCATAGAGCATATGGAATTCCATGTCATGTTAGTTTTGATTTTGTGAGAGGTTTTTGGGACTTTTGTAAGTTATTTATCTACTCCTTTGTTATTTATGAGGAGTTTCACTTCAAATTGTAGCATGTCGTTCATTCCTTTGGTTTATATGCTAAGTTTTGGGGCAATTTGGCTGACACATTGCTCCATTTGTATTTGTTGATAGCTTTGCTCTTTTTGTAATGCTTCTATAGATTTATAGAGTGTAGGTTGGGTTCTTTCCATTGAGGATTGAAAGGCATTGTGCCATCCTTCCACTGTGTGGTTTGTTTTCACTTCCTATGCCAATGTGCTGTCATGAACATTCCACCATGGTATTTGGAATTTAGGTTGGCGTCTATACCTGAAGCAATGCAATCTGCCAACCCAACTGTCTTCAAAATAATCAATTGGAGGCGTAATTTGTCTTCATTTTGGTGGTAAAAAGGGTGTTCTATTAGTAAATTGTAGTAGTTAGTTACCTCTGTGACAGGGACATAGGCTAGTGCTAAAATTTGTTTTTATTTAAGAGGTGAATTGGCTATTTTTAGCACATTCTCTACTTAAGGCCTGATTGCAACTTTTGCGGTCAGACCGCCTGAACACTGCGCCCACTAGAAGACTGTAGCACTGGAGGTCTTCAGACCACCAAATTACGTTTTTTCCACAAGGCTCTTGGTGTGGCAGTGGAGATCTTGCGGCGGTGTTGAGTACTTTTCCATATGTATCGATGTCTGGGTGTACACGACTGCATATGTGATGCACACATATCACTGGTTGATTTTTTAGCTTGTGCAATTAAATGTTGTAAAGTGGGTGGTTGGCCTGTGATGTGTTTGGGTACTTAAGGTAGCATATCTTTAAGCATATTTTGGGTGGGTTCCTGGGAGTTAGTGCTTCCCTCTCATATCCTGCAGTTCCTCCCTTAATTCTATTTCTGGTATATTTGGGGGTGGTTGTGATCTTTTACATGAATTACGAAATTTGGTGAGAGGATGTAGCCTTACGGCTAGAGCGGCTGACCTCGAAGCTGGGGAACTGAGTTTGAGTCTTGGCAACGACGCTAAGACATCCTGTGATTCTGGGCAAATCACTTAATCTCCCTGTGCCTTACAAAAATAAATGTGGCCTTATATAATGAAACTGGTGCTCATGTAAAGTGCTCTGATACCCGATTAGTGTAATAGTATAAATATATACAAAATGTTAAAGTTTGTACGTTTATTATTTACATTTAAAAATATGCAACAACTTCTATTTTGTATACTTACATGCATGTTTTGTTTAGATGTTTCACACTGTTTAGTAGCTTTTTTGTAGGGCTTGTTGTAATGTGGAGCAGGTGATTTATTTTCTGTTGGATGAAAATATTGCACAACATTATCTAAACAAATGAAATTTTAAGTTAAAACGGCATATGTATACTTAAGTGCCGCTTTGTCAATTTCATGATTCTGTTTAATAAGAAAGAACCATGTAAGACCTATAGGCCAAAAATAAAAGTTGCCCTAAAGACCTCATCTGCCTCAATCTTGCTGTTACCAGCTAGGAGAAAGCCATCAACAACTTTTCTATCCCTCACGTTGATGTTAGGCGAAGTCTGTTTTCTCTGTTTGTATTGTATTGAATTTAACATGTCAGTTTGCGGCTTGTAAATTATGACCATAAGCAAGGCGCAATACTGAAATGTGTTGAAAAGTCATTAAATTGAGAATATAGCATACAGGAGCGTCTGAGTTTTTTGTTCCATGTGAGCAGAATTTTGTGCAAAAGTGAGGGTTACCGGTGAACCGTCTCAGACCGCAACAGCCTCGTGTTAACCGGAACTTGGGTTTGTCTGCTTTTCCCATGCTTAAAGACTTTGAGCTGCTTTCTTGCTAAACTTGAGAACTACCTAGAGTTCTCTGCTTTTTTTGCATAATTTATGCATCACTCTATACCTGAAAGGGTATTGTTTCGGCTTATACTGGATGCTCCCTTGTGTCCGGACAAAGCTATACTGCTCTGAAGAGCTCTAATTAGAGTGAAACACTATGTCAGGGGTTGCTTTTACTCATTTCAGGTTGGCGTGGTTAGTATTTTACCAATTCAAAGCTGTAATACTGTGCCTGGAGTGGTAAATGGCTTTTGACATTTTACAGCTCGGCATGGACAGCACTGTGCTAGTCCTATGCTTAAAGACTTTGCTGTTGGAATGGCAAAAGACTTTGCCGCTTTCTATCTCAGCGTGGATGGCACTGTGCTAATCCTATGCTTAAACACTTTGATAGAAAAGCAGACATTTGAGGTGAGCAGATCTAGAGTGTCACTAGATGTTGAGAGTGCTCTAACAGGAGCAGCTTTCCACCTAAACTTGAGAACTACCCAGAGTTATATATAATTTATGCATCACTCTATGCCTGAAAGGGTATTGTTTTGACATCATCTGCAGTGCATTGCATGGGCGCCAGTTATAGTTAGCTCAGCTAACTATAACGGCCGAATTTCTCAGGTTTCATACGAGTGAAATGTCAACCAAACTATAACGTCCCTGAAACCTGTGTTTTTTCAATAAATTTTTATGGTTTTTTAAATGCTAATCCTTAACTAAAACGTCCCTGAAACCTGTGATTGTTTCAGTGAATTTCTAAGGTTTTTTTAAATGCTATTTTCTAACTATGCCTACATAGGTAGGACATGTGCAGAAAGAGGAAGAACGCTGCAGAAAGAAGCAGGAGAAGTGCTGAAAGAGGCAAGAGAGGTGCAGAAAGAGGAAGAAAGCTGCAGAAAGAAGTAAGAGAATGCAGAAAGAGGTAACAGAGGGGCAGACAGAGGCAAGAAGAGTGCTGAAAGAGGCAAGAGAAGTACAGAAAGAAGCAAAAGAGGTGCAGAAAGAGGAAAGAGAACTGTAGAAATAAACAAGATAGGTGCAAAAGGAGGCAAGAGAGGTACAGAAACAGGCAAGAGGGATGCAGAAAGACACAAGAGGGATGCAGCAAGAAGGAAGATAGGTGCACAAACAAGCAAGAGAAGTGCAGAAAGAAGCAACAGAGGTGCAGAAAGAGGCAAGAGGCAAGAGGGGTGAAGAAAGAGGCAAGAGAACTGCAGAAAAAAACAACAGAGGTGCAGAAAGAGGCAAGAGAACTGTAGAAAGAAGCAAGAGAGGTGCAGAAGGAGGCAAGAGAGGTGCAGAAAGTGGGAACAGGGGTGCAGAAAGAGGGAACAAGGGTACAGAAAGAGGCAAGAGTCCCCCTTGCGACTATTACTTTGGACACCACTAAGGCCTTTGACAGGGTGAATTAGCTGTATCTTCTGAAAATACTAAGGTTGACTCATTTAGGTGAAAACCTTTACAGGACCGTAGAATCGATTTATAAAAATTCCACAGCTAGAGTTCTGGTGAATGGGAATCTTTCCAGACCTTTCAAAATTTCAATGGGTACCAGACAGGGATGTCCACTGGCTCCCCTCCTATTCAATCTATATATTGAACCCTTTGCGGTAGAAAGCAGGGAGAATGAAGGAATATGGCCCTTTAGGTATGGAGCTGGGAGAAAAAGGTGGGGCTTTATGTGGACAACCTTGTGATCTATATATGTTTGATTTGCTTTCCTTGGTACCGTTACAATATGATATGACTTCACGATTTGGGCGTCTCTCTGGTTACGAGGTGAATGAACACAAAACGGAAATAATGGCCTGGTATATGAATACTCAGAAAGATCGTAATAAAGGGGAAATGAGATACTTAGGCATCAGAATTACACAACATATAGAAAGAATCCCTGAAGTTAATTTCCAAAAGATTAACAAGGAAGTATGTAAGTTATTATCAAGTTGGGCTCATCTGCCCTTGACGATTATCGGAAGTGTGAATTTTGTAAAAATGTCGATCCTCCCAAAATTCACCTTCCTGTTTCAGAATATTCCAATGGTTTTCAAGAAAGGAGGCTCAAAAAGCTTCAGGCTAAGATCTCTAGTTTAAATGGGCCTCTAAAGGAGTACGGATTGCCTGGAAAAAGCTCAAACGAAAGAAAGATAATGGGGGTCTCTGTTTACTGGATTTGTCTTACTATGCTTGGGTTTTTCTTTAAAAAAATGGAAGGATGCTCCTGAATGATCAGGATGGATTCGGTCAATCAATCAATCAATCAGGCATTTGTTAAAGTGCAACTACTCACCCGTAAGGGTCTCAAGGCACTGAGGGTGGCGGGGTGCATGTTCCAGTCCATCAAGGAGCAGGTCTGTTGAAGAGCTAGGTTTTGGGGTTTCTTGCAAAGATGGGGAGTAATGTTGTCTGTCTGAGGTGGAGCGGAAGGGCGTTCCAGGCTCTGGCCGTGAGGAAGGAGAAGGAGCGGCCTCCCGATTTGGTCTTTCTGGTGCGGGGGACCACAGCGTGGGAGAGCTGGTCTTTCTGTGTTCAAGGGGGATCCATTTGAAAATCTTACGTAGGAGGCAGAGAGTGTGGAAGCAGGAGGACGAGATGGAGTTGATCTGGCGGTCCATTTTGTCCCAGGTTGCGTGCGTGGTCCTTGGGGGTGGGCGGGCTTCCGAGGGCGGGGACCACCAGGTGTCATTCTAGGCATCGGGGGTTGGGCCCATGATGAGTACTTCTGTTTTGTTGGTGTTTACTTGTAGGCAGCTGTTTTTCATCCATTTGGCGACGGCTTCCATGCCTTCTCGAAAGTTGTGTCTGGTGGTGTTCGGTTTGTTGGATAGGGAGAGGATGAGTTGGGTGTTGTCTGCGTATGAGACAAGGTTGAGTCTGTAGGTTCTGACGATGGGGGCGAACGGAGCCATGTAGATGTTGAAGAGCGTAGGGCTGAGGGAGGAACCCTGGGGGTCTCCGCAGGTGATTGGTGTAGGGTCTGAGAGAAAAGGGGATAGTCTGACCTGCTGCGTTCTGCCAAAGAGGAAGGAGCAGATCCAGTCGAGGGCTGTGTCCTGGATCCCTGCATCGTGGATTCTGCATATTAGGGTGGGATGAGAGACTGTGTCGAACACCGCTGAGCGGTCAAAGAGGATGAGGGCTACTGTTTCTCCTTTGTCCAGTAGGGTGCAGATGTCGTCTGTTGCGGCGAGCAGGGCGGTTTCCGTACTGTGGTTATTGGGAAAATGCTTAGGACAATGTTATCGAAGGTGAAAGGGGGAGCACAAGGATTTTTGCATAAATTCAGAGATCCGAGATTATTTTTGAAAGTGCGCCTCAGGAGTTTAGGATTTGCTGCCACATGGTATAGAATAAGAAAGGAGACGAAGATCAGCTATTATAGTGAGCGGGACCGTATTTGAGATGCTCCGGGTTCCCCTGAGTGGACCAAGGATAGCCTGGCCACAGTTTTAAATGTGGCAGAGGTACTGAAATGGGATCAGACAGTCAACAACGGGTGTTTGATCCCATGGGAGAAACGGCAGGAGATCACCAACATCAAGCTATCCAGGTTTAAATATCTACAAATAAAAAGTAGACATCAGCTCCTCGAATGAACTAGAGACTTTGATGGCTAGCAATATTAGACGGAAAAAGGAAGTGGCTACTTGGTATTGGCTTCTGGTGGATTTAGCAGACGGCAACTTCAGACTACCAGCGGACCTGTGGGGAAGAGACTTGCCGGGGATGGAGCTAGAAGACTAGAAGACTCACGGCAAGATATCCTGTAACATTCTGTACTCCACTGCAAATTTAAGGAGGAACCACCTTTTCTGTCTTCACAGGGTTTATTGGACTATTTAAGGCAGTCTAAATTGGTGAAAGGAGCCATGCCAAGATGCCCAAAATGTGGTAAAAAAAAGGCAGTTTATATCCACGTTTTTGGAGTGTCCCAGGATCCATTGTTTTTGGTCATATGTGAGTAACTGTATGTCGGGGATACTCAATAAGACGCTCCAGGTAAGCAGAGTACTGTTTTTTTAAGGGCTTCGACAGAGTAAACGTTGACGCAAACTAATGTAAGAAACTTGTTTTTTTATTTGGTGCTTCTTGCTCCTAGCGAGATTTGTAAAAACTGGATAAAATCTGTGCCGCCGACTAAGGTAGACTGGATTAATTCTGTAAAATATACAATCCAATTAAACAGAGCTTCGGAAAACAAGAGAAATGAGTTTTGGGTGCCATATGAACAGTGGGTAAATGCTCTGGATTCAAATACAGTCCTATGATTAGGCCTTTATTACTTCACTAATCTGATGGCTGTCTCACAATGGCTGTGCTGGAGTGAGTAGACCAAAAAAAAGACAAAAATCTCTGGTCGGTGCTATGTCAAGGGGGGGTCCAGTAAATGTTTTTTCTTTGTTTCGTCGAGGCAAATAAGGACTTTAAAAAAAAAACAGAGGTGCAGAAAGAGGCAAGAGGGGTGCAGAAAGAGGCAAGGGATGTGCAGAAAGAACCAAAAGAGGTACAGAAAGAGGCAAGGGAGGTACAGAAAGAGGCAAGAGAGATACAGAAACATGCAAGAGAGGTGCAGAAAGAGGAAACAGGGGTGCATAAATAGGCATGAGAGGTGCAGGAAGAGGGTTGAAGAAAGAAGCAAAAGGGGTGCATAAAGAAGAAACAGAGGTACAGAAAGAAGCAAGAGAAGTGATGAAACAGACAAGAGCGTTACAGAAAGAAATAGGAAATGTGCAGAAAAAAGTAAGGGAAGTGCAGAAAGAGGCAAGTGAGGTGTATAAACAGGCAAGAGGGGTGCAGAAAGAGGGAAGAGACATGCTGAAAGAGAGAACAGGGGTACAGAAAGAGGCAAGAGGGTGCATAAAGAAGCAACAGAGCTGCAGAAAGAGGCACGAGAAGTACAGAAAGAGGCAAGAGAGGTGCAGAAACAGGCAAGAGAGGTACAGAAAGGAGGAACAGGGGTGCAGAAAGAAGCAACACAGGTGCAGAAAGAGACAAGAGTAGTGCAGAAAGAGGCAAGAGAGGTACAGAAAGACAGAAGAGGGGTGCAGAAAGAGGAAAAAGGGGTGCAGAAAGAAGCAAGTGAAGTGCAGAAAGAGGCAAGAGAGGTACAGAAAGATGCAACAGAGGTACAGAAAGAGGGAAGAGGCATGCAGAAAGAGGGAAGAGGGGTGCAGAAAGAAGCAACACAGGTGCAGAAAGAAGCAAGCAAAGTGCAGAAAGTAGCAACATAGGTGAAGAAAGAGGCAAAAGGTGTGCAGAAAGAAGCAACAGAGGTGCAGAAAGCAGCTAGGGAACTGCAGAAAGAAGCAAGTGAGGTGCAGAAAGACGCAAGAGAAGTGCAGAAACAGGCAAGAGAGGTGCAGAAAGAGGGAAGAGGGTACAGAAAGAGGTAAGAGAAATACAGAAAGAAGCAACAAAGGTGCAGAAAGAGGCAAGAGAGGTGCAGAAGAGAGAAGGAAGAGAGGAGCAGTAAGAAGCAAGCGAGGTTCAGAATGAAAGGAGGTAGAGAAAGCGGAAGAGATGTGCAGAAAGATACAAAAGAAGTACAGAAAAAGTAAGAAAGGTGCACAAAGAAGCAAGAGAAATGCAGAAAGAGGCAAGAGAGGCGCAGAAAAAGCAAGAGTGGTTTGCGCACCATTAGTACCAATTTAACACCCACTTTTAGAAATAAGTAACAGATAAACCTTCCATGTTTGCAACGGGCCTTCCACCATGCTGTAAAACTTGTTGCTGCATTATTGGTAACGTTTGAGCCGTTTGAGCTAGAAACTAATTTTTTTTTGGTCCAATTTGAAGATTCTGCAGCAGATGATGGATTATGTGACAAATGCGGAAAATGTTTAATTATGCGAAAATCGGTGCAGCCTAACAGTTGCATAATTCCAGTGGCCCTGCTCATACCTCAGACTAGGTCATGAAGTGCTCCTCAGTGGTTCCTTCTTTTTGAATGAAATTCCACCGTTATAGTTAGTTCAGATAACTATAACTCGCGCGCCCGCAATCCTCTGCTCATGACGTCACATATTACATCACTCATGACATGGTCAGTGGCATCACTCTTGACATCACTGATGACATCATACTTGTGATAGAGTGGCGGTTGCGCGAGTTATAGTTATCTGAACTAACTATAACGGTGGAATTTCATTGGTTTTTTACGAGTGAAATATCCACCTAACTATCTATAACATGTGTGAAACCTATGGTTTTTTAAGTGAATTTGCAAGGTTTTTTAAATGCTAATTCCTAACTATAACGTGTGTGAAACCTATGGTTTTTTCAGTGAATTTGTACGTTTTTTTAAATGCTAAGTAATGTAAGTATTATTTTTTTTGTATAAATTTATTTTACAATAAACTACGTATTAAAAAAATGTTTTTATTATTTTTTATGGTTTTTCACCGTGCGCGCACGGTGCGTGCACCCCCGCGATTTAAAAAAAAAAAATTGAAATGTTTTTTTCTGCCTTCGGGGTCCTTCAGGGACCCCCTGACAAAGGCTAGGGGGTCAGGAACTCCTACCCTGCCCCCTATTCACGTTCGCCACCTTCCTTTTTCACTCTCGCACTGAAAACAAACAAAATGGCGGCCGACGCTTCCTGATTTCGACAGATTCGAACGTTGACTGACATGTAACCACCAATCAGAATTACGCTCGCGCACGTAAGGGTGCGCGCACGGTGCGTGCACGGTGCACGGCTATAGATATGTATGTGCTTTTAACTGCAATTTTCTCAGGAACTACTGAACAGATTGACTCCATATATGCAAAAGGCACATCCCTGACCTGAGGACTACCTCTCTGCCAAATTTCAAGTAATTCTGTTCAGCCGTTCGGGCTGTACCTTCGACTAAAGGTCCTATGGGAAAATGCATGGGGAAAACGCGTTTTGGGACCCCCCTTTTTTCTCGGCCCCCGCTTGATGAATCCCCCCGAGACTTTCAGGGTAGGAGCTGAGCGGAGCGCCCCATTAGTTTTGAAAATTTCGCGAAGATTCGTCAACCGGCGCCAAAGTTATTCAAAATAGAATTTTGAGATTTCCTATGGAAACACCGTCCTAACTATAACTATCTACTGGCGACCGCCAGTAGATAATATAGATATAGATATAGATATAGATAGATAGATAGATAGATATATAGATATATATATATAGATATATATAAACACATTTTACATCATTACATACATATATTACATCATTCATGACATGGTCAGTGACATCACTGATGACATCTCAAATGACATCACTGATGACATCATCCTCGTGACAATCAGATACACCTCATCATACACTAGTATAATCTTTCATCACTCACTGTAAAATATAGAGTGCCAGATTTAAAACCATTGACACACCAATACAAGTTTCTCTACACCCACTCAGTGATTCCTAGATCTATACACACATCTAATCACTTACCTATAGATTCACTCATACATGCTGTCAATGATCAATAGAACAGTATCAAATAAACTTATACACCTTTATCGACATTACATACCAGCACACATCCTAATCACTTATGAAGTCATCCTACTCACTTATGCAAACAATGGATCATACTTACTTTTACTTAGCTATACACTTATAAAAACACCACTTCATCTATTCATATAGATAATAACTCATACTTAGTGTGTTATAAACAAACTATTACAAGTATACAGTTATCCATACAGTCACTCATACAATCACTGACTCTTATGTATACTTATTTCTATACAACAACTGACACATACACTGGCTTTTATCTTTCTAGTTTATTGGACATGTACCATTGAGACATATATTGGCTCATCGCCACACCCATAAAGATATTCACTCACCCAAACAACCGTTATAACGTGTAGTTTTAACTTCATATACCTACTGAATCAACTATTCACACATCTTTGCGCAGTCACACAACCCCCACCAAACCACACACACATTCACTCTCCCATACAAATACTCAGTTAACTAATCAATAACTAATATAGACTTTCACGTAGCTAGTAACCAACTGGTGCAGCAGTTTACACAACAACTGACAAAGTGATACAGATATTCACACAGTTTAGTCACTATCCAATATATTTAGTGAGACACTATAAATTAGTCAAGTAAACAGTCAATCACACTGCTACTAAATCCTCCATCCAGATATTTATATTTATATATCCACTCATTCTTCACTGCAAATTGCTATGTATATATAATACATATTTAAATAACGAACCAAACCACATTCACTGGATGATGTCATCAGTGATGTCATCGGTGATGTCATTTGAGATGTCATCAGTGATGTCACTGACCATGTCATGAATGATGTAATATGTGATATCATCAGCAGTGGATGGCGGGCGCGCGAGATGTAGTTAGTACAACTAACTATATCAGAGGATTTCAATGGTTTTGTTTGAGTGAAATGTCCACCTAACTATAACCTATTGTTTTTTCAGTGAATTTCTAAGGTTTTTTAAATGCTAATTCCTAACTATATCAGGCCTGAAACCTACGTTTTTTTCAGTGAATTTCAAAGGTTTTTTGAAATGCTAATTCCTAACTATATCAGGCCTGAAACCTGTGGTTTTTTTCAGTGAATTTCAAAGGTTTTGTAAATGACAATTTGTAATGTATTAATTGTTATACTGATTTTTTTTTATACTGTTTTACTACATTTTTTAAACATACAGATTTTACTACCAATTTAAGGGTGGGTGAGTCTTGTAACATTCTTTCTAAAGCCTTGTTTTATTCTTTAAATTGTTGGCCCCTGGGAAAGCATAATCTTGAGCTATTTGATTTTTTTTTCTGATTATGCACCTAGTGCTGTTTTCTTGACTGGGACATGGCTTTCAGAAAATTCTGAGCCAGATATCCTGCTAGCTGTTCCACCAGGATATGCGTTAGTTAGACAGGACAGGCCTGCTCATTGGGGAGAGGGTATTCCTATTATTTTTGAACAGTTCTTGAAATGTAACTTCACTAAAGCAGTCATAATTAGATGTGAGGCGGCTTGCTTCACTCTGACCTAGTTAAGTGATTTTTCATTCTCAGGGATTTTAATTTATTGACCAGCTGGCCCAGTGACCGGTTTTATCTCCTCTCTGGCTGATGTGTTGTCTCTGTTGGTCTTACACTATTCTAATTTTACATTGGTTGGGGAACTTAATCTTTATTTTTAGTACACAACTTGTTCATTAGCCTCAGCAATGGTAGCAGATTTAGCTGCACTTCAGTTATCGCATTTGGTCTTGTGGCCAGCTCACAAGGGTGGGCACACATTGGACCCTATTTTTCAAGATTAAGTAATTTAGTGGTGGACAATCCTTTGCCTTTGGTATGGTCTGACCATCAAGCCATTCCCTTTTGGCTGCCTTTGCATAGTGCTCCTTTTAATGATATTTCTGGTCCGAAGTTTAAACAGGGAGTTGGGGTAATGTTACCCCTCCAAATTGTACTAGGGTATTGGCCACAAATTGCCCTATATTTGACAGCCTCCCATCTATAGCCAACATTCAAGTTGATAACTGGATTTCAGGAGTGCTGGATTCTATTGCGCCTTCGATAGATAGAACAACCCGTAAAACCAAACCTACAGCAGATTGGTTCAAAGAGGAATTGACCATGCTTAAAAATAATTGTAAGCGTAGTGAGCGTATATTGTGAAGAAAGTTTGACCAGTTGAGAAGGGAGGTGTACGGATCAGCTTTGAAAAGTTATCACAGTCGTATTAGGAAGGTGTGCCGTGAATTTTATGTTAATAAAATTGAGATGGCTCAGAATTCACCTTGAGAGATCTTTTCTATAGTTAAAGCTCTGTCCTCATTGGATCAAGTTTCTGTATCTTCTCCCTTATCTGTGGAGAGCTGTAATATGCTTGTGAATGTATTTTTTGATAAAGTCACATCCATCCATTCCTCTTTTCCAGAGGTAGCTAGAAATGCTCCTTGCATCGATGTTTCATTTGAGCCTTCCTGTGATGGTGATGGTTTGCTACAGTTTAAATTCATTGAACTGGATGGGTTGTGGGCTTGTATGTTATTAGCTTCGTCTGGCTCTCCTGATCCGGATGCTCCTAGTATTTTAGAGCAGGGAACAGTGAAATTACTTTCTGTATTTAAAGACCTAATAAATAATTGTTTTTTGGAAACTCAAGTGCCACAGAGAAGGAAACATGCCTTGGTGGTTCCATTGCTCAAAAAGCCTTCCCTTGATCCCTCAACACCAGAGAACTACAGGCAGATTTTGCTTCTTCCATTCCTTTCTAAAGTGGTGGCAGAGAAGTACATAAATCAGCAACTTTCTGCTTTTTTTTAGGAAAAGGATCTTCTACATAGAACACAATCACCACCAGTATAGCACCGAGTCAGCTCTTTTGCTAGCCTCTGAGTCATTGCGCCAGATAATGGACAAAGGGGACACCGCAGCCTTATTGCTGCTGGACCTTAGTGCTTCCTTTGATACCATATCCCACGGCCACCTTTAAGAGCAGCTGTGGGGCTACAGCATCAGCTAAAAAGCCCTAGAATGGTTGGCATCCTTTCTGCATGGCTAAAACTTTCAGGTTTGTCAGAAGCCTTTCTGTTCAAAGGTGGTTTTATTGGCACAGGGCTGCTCGTTGAGCCATACTCTTTTGAATCTATATATTGGCCCCCTGTTGGGCATCATTGTGCGGCATGGTTTTAAAATCATATCACACGCCAATGATACCCAGCTGATTGTCACTTTATCTCTGAACTGTGCTGGTGTGGCCACATCTTTGAGGGCTTGCCTGTCGGAGGTTGCCCAAGGGATGGACCTTAACTGCCTGAAGTTAAACGCAGGCAAGACAGAGGTCCTGTTCCTCGGCAGGTAGCCCTCAAAATGGTCCTCAGCCTGGTGGCCAAAATCACTGGACTCGTTCCCACAGCCCTAATCCATGGTTAAGAACTTAGGGTTTGTGTTGATGATGTGCTCACTTTTGATTGCCAAATTACTACCGTAGCAAGTGCTTTAGCATTCTCAAATCTCTTCAAAAAATCAATCATCTTTTTCTTGTATCTTCCCAGAAGACAGTGGCCCAGGCTTTAGTGATCACTCTGCTGGACTACTGTACTACTGTAATAGTCTATTTCAGGGAGTATCTCAGGCCAGGCTAATGAGACTCCAACGGGTCCAAAATTCAGCAGCTCGGTTACCGCTTAATCTTGCAAAGCATGCATCTATGGGCACAGCGCTTCACAAACTGCACTGGCTCACGGAGGAGAATGCAATTTTTTAAGGCTATGTGTCTTTGTTTTAGGATCTTCAACAAGACTGGTGCGTCCCATCTACAATCTCTTCTTACTCCCTACTCTCCCTGAAGATGTCTTAGGTCTTCGGAGACTTTGCTAGCACAGGTTCTGAGAGTGAAGAGAGTTTGCCATGTGGGGAATCCTTTGGTTTCCTTGCATCCAAGCTTTGGGATTCTCTAACACTCCAGCTGAGGCTAGCTTGATCAGAAACCTTGTTCGGAAGATGCTTAAAAACTTGGCTCTTTAATTAGGCTCTTCTCCTCTGAGTCTTTCATTGCTTTTGGTAGCTTCGACCGACTATCGCTGGGATACTCCTATAAGGAGTAACTGCGCGCTTTATAAATTTCATTCTATTCTATCATATTCTAAATGTTTGCAGTTAATAGAAATATTTTTTGGGGGATGTATTGTTATGATATTAGATATACAATTTATTGGGGGTGAATGGTAATTGTTTTAGCAAAGTGATATATTTAACTTCAATTTAAACACATGAATATATGTTTTAGGTTTATTTCAAATAATTGATTAACGTAAAAAGTGCTTTTTTTATATTTATTGATGGAAATTTAATTATTTTGACAATATTATTCTAGTCAATGTGCTGATGAATATTTTTGACATGCGTTGATTTAAAGGTAACATTATTTGTGTTTTCAGTATAAGTAAAAATCAATATTTTTAACAATGATATTTGTTGTTTTCGATATTTGTGGCTTTGCTAGTTAAGTATACAGAGTCAATATTTTCGTTATCGGTATTTCATTTTCAATACTTTTTTGTTTCAATATTGTATGCATCAATATCATTTCTGTGATCCAAAACCACTAATACCTGCACCCTTGTCTGCAGGTTTTGTAGTAGCTTTTTCTTATCCTTTGGATCATTTGAAACTTGATTCTTTTCATACTCAGGCTGTGTTTAGCCCAAGGATGTTTCTTAAGAAAACAGTTTTCAATAATGTTTTCAAAATCATCAAGTTAAGGGCCAATCTCATCTAAAGTGAGAGAGAAAGTGGAGATAGTCCTGATGCCAGAAACACTATCCTCCTTATTTGTCATACAAGTCACGTAGCATTTCATTATTCAGATCTTCCAACTGAAACTATATCCCTCGGCTGAACTATATTGTGTTTGGTTGATTAAACTTTGAGTCCTCACTCACCTGAAGACCAGGTTTTCTGCAAGAGTGATGTTGATCCACCCACTCCCTCTTGATTGTATACAGAGTGGATCTAAGTATCGTGCTCTGAGTATAATCCCACAAGAGTAAGGGAACAAAAAAACAACCAGGGCACTGCCTTTCCCTCAAAGCGACTGCTTCTTCCTGTTCTCCTATCAGGCGTGTCCAGTTGTTCTCAATGACCCCCTGCCTCTGAATATTTTTAATCACCTTGAGATTGTCCGTATAGAAATGAATTTAACCTGTTTCTGTTTCCAGTGTATCCTTTCTCAAGAAACAAAAATCTCTTAATCAGGTTTTGCTTACCAGACTTAATTCAGCCTTTCATTTAAACAATAACAGCGTTCCTCAATCACACTACAGTACATGGGGGAATTTACAAGGTATTAATTTTTAAAGTGCATCACTTTGCATGCCAGTTTGTCTAACTTGCTCTTGAGTAACACGTGTTCTTTCTCTTTCAGCAATATTGTCTTGTAACTTTGCTAAATGCTGAATTTTTAAAATAATGAGTAATGTACATACCTTGAGCAGCTTCTCAAATTACTGATTTTCAGTGTTAATAACTTAATGTCTTTTGTTCTTCTTTCTTTCCGGTGCAATGGATGATCCCAGGTGTCCTCAATGGTCGCATAGAGAAGCATACGGCAGAAGTCCCCAGGGTCAGGTAAGGTTTAAAGGAAAGTACAACTATCTGGGCAGCAAGAGGAACATCAACTGCCTATATTCAAACAACACGTTCCACATTCCCCCCACAGTGAAGTCATCCCATGCTCAACATTCCAAACCTTCCTTCCATATTCCACCCAGTTAATCCCAACAGTTTAGTTATTGAGTTTTCTTAAGTAACGCTGGTTCTTGTGGAGTCGTTGAAGCCAAGCAAGTCCCTGAATCATACACCATTGCACTCAAGATGGCTTCCTAGATCTTGGGATGCGAGTTCTTGCAAGAGTTCTGTCAGAAATGTCTTTTCATCAAATCTTATGAGAAATTACGCCCCTACAGCATTCCAAGGCCTCTGGCAAATGCCGGACAAGCCATGTTAACAGGCTTGCCCAGGAGGAAGGGGATTACATCCAAAGCTTCAGTTACGCACCTTTCCCAAATCTAAGTTTAGGTCCTTGTGGGAGTAACCTGGAGGCGCATGCCAAAATGCATTCAAGGGTATTAAAAGTGGTGACTGAGTGTATGTAAACATAAGTGGAGGCTGAATAGGTACAGTTGGGGTTGCAGATGGAAAGAATGTAAACTGAACAAGTGCAGACTGGGTGAATTCAGATGTGTCTTTGGGCTGAATGTATGCAGACTGGCGATTGCAGGTGTATGTGCGGGTGTGGTCATGACAGGAACAAAAGATAAGCCTGTCTCTAGTACAGCTATTTCCTGCTCCATCAATGTTCTACTAGACAAATTGTTTATGAGTATTTTATCTCATTCTTCTACTGGCTTTTCCCTATCCCTCAGCCCTTTCACTTTCCTCTTTGTCTTCACTCTAAAAAGAATATATATATTTCTCTGGTGTACTTAAGTCTGTTTATTGTAGTCACTCCTACGTTCATTTTCTGCATCTAAGGAGTATTTTAAAATGTTGGAAAAAGAGACCATGTTTCTCGGTTTCCAAGGTCTATTGTACTGGTATTGCTGGGACTGTTTATATTTTTGAGTGTGTAGTAATCTCATTCTAAATAGGGATAGACTAATTCTGCTTTGAAATATCTACTATACTCTAAATTATCTTTGCATTTGCCATTTACTTTCAAATTCCTCTATTAATTTTTATTGGACCACAATTACTTCTTGTACTGTGGATATGATAGAAGACAGTCAATCTCTGGAACATCACCTTCAGATTGACCTGTGACACAAACAGTGCAAGTGGTGCCTTAAATCCTCCTGTTGCATTGCCAGTATGTTATGGGGAGGAGGGCTCCAATACAAATGCCTATGTTGGTTTCCGGTGCTTCCCATATCAGGCAGAAATTGAGGAAAGCTCAATATGTCCAGGCAATATATTGAAAGGAGAGATCATGTTGACATTTTGGGTGTTTTTGCATCTCCTGATGACCCAGGGGCTTCTTCTAAATCTTTAGGGTGCTATTGCTCCTTGGTGCTGGGCTGCTTCCCCTGGTTTTAAGGTGAAGTAACAGCAGCTGAACTTGTGTTTATATTTCATTCAGAATTAGTCATTGGTGACTGTTTTCTTCCTCTATACTGTTGTTTGCTAATTTGAGTAACATGACGAGCGGCGTGATTTGGCCCTGTACATTTGTGTGTTCCCTGTTACCCATTGACGGACAATATAATGTCAATGCAAGTTAACACACATTATTGAAATACATTTATTGTGGTATTCACTTCACCTTTCAGTGAGTGGTTGGTTTGTTGATGACTGTTATACGTTACCATAACCAAATGGAGGACCAAGGGCTTTTAAGGTCCAGCATACATGCCCAATAGCATGTAGATCAAAGAAAGGTATGCAGTTCCTAAGGACAGGGGAAGGAGAGGAAGAAGAAAGCAGAGGAAGGGGTGAGGGAAAGGAGAGGGAACAAGGTAGGAGAAGGATCAGAGGGGGGAGAGCTCCAATAAGGAGCAAGGCCCTCACACACCCCGAGAGGTGGCAAAGACACACAATTGATGGACGGAATGCAGAACAAATCAAAACATTCACCCCCAGTCAAGAGATCGGGGTAAATCTATCATTCTTTTGCACACCATGCCACCCCAGTTTAGACCTGGCCATATGCAAATCAGCCTTGACCCTGTGCTTCATGGGAACAGTCCAGCCTGAACTGCCAAGCCAGGTCCTCCCTGGACGGGAAAAAAACATCCTAGGACCGGTTTCAGGGTTTCACCCCTCATCAGCCAGGATAGCTTGATTCCAGTGGCACAGTGAGCCCTGGACCCACATCTGGGCATACCTGGTGCACTTAGGGCGAGAAAGCAAAAGACACACAAGTGATGGGCGGAATGCAGAACAAATCAAAACATTCACCCCCAGTCAAAAGATCTGGGTTAAATCCATCATTATTTTGCTCACTATGCCACCCCAGTTTAGGTGGATTTAACCCAAATCCTTTGACTGGGGGAGAATGTTTGCATTGTCAGCATTCCGTTCATCATTTGTTTGCTGTAACATTTTTCAACATAGGGAAGCTCCTTGTTGGGCCGGCGCTGCAATGCCCAATGGGCCCACAGGGGGGCTCTTTGTCAGAGGTCTTTAGAATAGAACACCAGGAGGCCCTATGTGTGGAGGCGGGGGGATAGACTAGCGAGTAGAGTGGGTGCAGTACGTGTAGTAAAAATAGCTATCAGTGCTCCAGGGAACCTTTATTAACTAGACACTATGCTATGGTTAAAAGAAGAGACTACAAGAGTCAACGCTGGCAAGGTGAATTCAACCTGCTGCAGGTCAGTGTTTGTAGTGACGAGTGTGGGTGGTTAAAAGCTTGACATGTTTCATGCATAAAAACTCCTGGTGGATGTGTGGCATTTCTTCAAGACCGGGGGGAAAAACCTAATTTACTCTAGAGTGTAGGTGATGGTCATAGGGGTATCCTAAATTGTACCGTCCCTATTGAATGGATTCAAGTCAATCGAGGAGGTGGGTCAAGCATGAAATGCTGTGTGGTTCGTCCTTCTAGCAAACCTCTGGGGGGGTAGACTGAGACTTCAGCCAGGACATCCATGGCCATCCACAGCAATGGCGGAAGCGAGTGACCGGTGAGCTGGTCCCACTCATGGACGCGGCACCGTTATATGTTACCACCTGTTCTGTGCAGAGGTTTATTATTTCCAGATCCAGTAATACTGCCCTCTGTATTAACAGAAATGAAATTTCATCTGCGACTTTCTGGTACAGCACATTGTAATTAGAAGTGTGTTTTGCCCCCAGTATTAATGGGAAGAAGATTACCAGAATCACTTGTAATTGGATGGAGAAGAAATACAACTAAAATTATACATTAAAACTGCTTCACACTGCTTGTAACAAGGTTCATAGTTGTGAGAAATTGGATTGTTGGTTGAGGCTTGTGTGCGCCTTTCTCAAGCAACAGTCACAATATTTGTCAGGGTGAACCACAAAAGTTACAAAATCAACTTGTGCTTATCCGTCTCATAGCCTGCCACAAAAGCAGTCAGTCTTAACTTAGAGGCAACGTGTAAAGTATTAAAGTAGCACACAAACAGTAATAAAGTGAAAACACAATACAAGAAAAATACAACACAAATTTAGAAAAATAGAGTAAACTTTAATAAATTATTTGACACCATAGCAACAAACATCAAATTAGTAGACCTGGTGATATGCAATTTTAAAGAATTATGGTAAGTAGAGTGCTTAAAAGCACAAGCAGCCACTCACCGGAATCTGCTCATGTGAGACCAGGTGAAAATCACAAGTTCAGGCCGACCGCGAAAGAGCATGGGCCAGATGCAGGGTTGAAAAATGTACCTTCTAAAGTCCATTGTGAGGAGTTCTAGTTACAGCGGAGGAGGCGACAAGGAGAAGGGAGAGCACTGTGGATGGTTATTACTGTTGTAATGTAATGTAATGTAATGTAAAAATTACTTATAAAGCGCGGCATTCACCGGACGGTTTCTTGGCGCTGTTCACTTTGTTCAACAAGAGGCAGAAGCAGAGAGCGAGGAAAGAGAAATTTATGAATAAATACCAAGAAAAAGGTAAGTTTTTAGGAGGGACCTAAAGTGAGGGTGAGAGGGAGAGAGTCTCAGTTCCAGCGGTAGAGAGTTCCAGAAAGAGGGTGCCAAAAAGGAGAATCTGAGACCACCATGTTTTTTGCGCTTGAAGCGGGGAGTCTGAAGAAGCGCAAGGTGAGAGGAACGGAGGTTCCTGGAAGGGATATAAGGATGCAAGAGGGAGGAAATAAAGGAAGGACCGGTGCCTGCCAGAGATTTATGAGTCAGGCAGCCAAGTTTAAACTTGCAGCGCTCCGAAATAGGAAGCCAATGGAGGGCCTTGAGGAGAGGACGGACGTGGTGATATTTCGGTTGGTGGTAAATAAGGCGAGCTGCCTGATTCTGAATCAGTTGTAATCTGTTGATTTGGTATTGTGGGATGCCAACGTACAGGGCGTTGGCGTAGTCAATTCGAGAGATGACTAATGCCAGCAGTACCAAGGTGAGGGCTTCAGTGGTAAGAAAGTGGGCAATTTTCCGGATCTTTTGGAGCTGGAAGAAGCAGGAGGACACAGTGGCACTGACCTGGTGCTGCATTGAGAGGTCTTGGGAGATGTAGACCCCGAGACTTTTTACTTTATCAGCAGGGTGGGGGGGAGGGCCAAGGGAAGAGGGCCAGAAGGTGGAATTCCAGGGGTTGGAAGAGCCTCCGACAAGAACGAGCTCCGTCTTGTCGGGATTGAGTTTAAGATGGTGAGTGCTCATCCAATTACTGATATGACAAAGGGTGGACTGGAAATCTTGAGCCGCTTCGTCCGAGGAGTCGAGATTGAAGACGAGCTGTATGTCATCTGCATAGTTGAATGCGGTGACATTCCTACCGCGGAGGGAGCGGATCAAGGGGGTGAGGTAAAGATTAAAGAGAAGGGGTGATAGGGATGAACCCTGCGGGACACCGCAGGGGACTCTCGTCGGGTTCGCCGTAAACTGAGAGAGACGGACCGATTGATGGCGGTCTGCGAGGAAGGAACAAACCCAGTTAAGGGCCGTCCCACTGATGCCTGCCTCTTTGACACGGTCGACTAAGATGGTATGATCGACCGTGTCAAAGGCCGCTGACAGATCTAAGAGCACCAGGGCTTGACTGATGTTAGAGTCAGCTCCTCTACGGAGTTCCTCCATAACAGAGAGGATAACCGACTCTGTCGAGTGGGCAGGTCTAAACCCAGCTTGCTGGGAGTCTAAAAAATTGGAGTCCTCGATGAAGGAGCTAAGGACGCTGGTCACGTGCGTCTCGAGTACCTTGCTCTGGTAAGGCAGGAGGGAAATGGGGCGGAAGTTGCCCAGGACCGTGGGATCGGCGTTAGGTTTTTTTTAATATGGGGACCACTTCGGCGTTCTTGAACTGGCTGGGGACCACGCCGAGCAACAGAGAGTTGTTCAGGAGGGCCAGTGGGGGGCCAGGGCAGGTCGAAGAAGCGGTCCAGAGAATTGCCGGGGGCAGCAGTCTGTGGGGGAACCAGATGAGACTTTATGGAGCAGGGAGAAAAAGACTTCATCGGATATAGGAGGGAGCTGTGTCAGGGAGCAAGAGTTGAGAAAGGGGGCGGCCTCTGGGGGGGGCATTGCTGGGGACCTAAAGGAGATACTGTTTTTGATTTTACAAATTTTGTCAATGAAGAATTGGTTAAGAGAATCGCAGAGTGCCTGAGAGGGGAGGGGTTTGATGGTCACTCTATCCGGGTGTGAAAGTTCCTCCACAATAGCAAAAATGTCTTTAGTTTTTTTTTCAGAGTTGAGAATTTTTGTGGAGAAATAGACAGATTTTGCAGCTGGGATTGTATGTTTCTATTCTCCGGATAGTTTAAGGAAATTGACTTTTTCTGAGGGGTCGTAGCAGCGACTGTTGTGGGAAGCACAGGCCAGACGTCATGGACAGTTGTCACTGTAGAGCGTAGATCTTGTTGGTTGTTGCAGATGGTGGTTGCTAGAGATTTGCGGCAGCAGTTACCGTAAGCTGTCACTGCTGTAGCGTTAAGTGTAGATTTTGCGTTGCTGTAGTGCGGAGGGTCGGGTTTATCGGGGCTTTGTGTTGGGGGTTGATGTAGGTGGCAAGAACTTAGTTTGAACAGGCCCTTTCATGTTCGTGAAGAGCCCAGAACTTCAGGATTTGTTCCCTTCTTCAAGGAGGAGTTAAAATGATGCCACACCCAGGATCCAGGACCTAAGGGGTACCTCTCGGTGCTCAGGAACTCACTCTAGCAGAGGCCAACAATGCTCAGGCAGTTACAGTTGCAGGTTCAGGCAGCTGGCCAGCTGGACAGATGCTGGGAGGCCTCTGGAGCTTGTTATACCCCAGTAGCTGAGAAGAGGACTGGAGTCTCTTCAGCCTGGGATGAAAGGTGCGGGTCCAGTCTTCATCTCAGCAAGCAGGACAGGACTTAAGCAGAAGGGCAACTGGGTGTCAGGGTCTGATGATCTCCTTTTTAGGTCGAGCATTCGAGACCTCTTGTATATACTTTAGTATATACTTATTATATACTTATATGTGTATGTACTATGTGGGCTTTGGAGATCAGCCCTAGGACTTGTCTGCTACCACCTAGGGACTTTTTGTCTGTTCAACTGCCTCTGTTTAACTGTCTTGATAGAAAATCACCAGCAGAGGTCAGTAAAATACCAGAATTGCTTTCTGCTAAGAGGCTTTCTTTTTCTGGCAACTGCCTCTATTTAACTTTCTTGATAGAAAACAACCAGCAGAGGTCAGTAAAATACCAGAATGACTTTAGCATTCTTTAGATCCCAGTCCATAGAAATTGTCTTCCACGAGCACCCGTAGACAATAATATTTTTTCACACCTTGTATGTTCAGTAATATGACCACCGAAGGCCCTGATTTTATATTAAAAACAGAGCTTTGAATTATACCATTTCCCGCTGAAAAGCAATATTTCTCTCCATGTGTTCCCATACCTAGTGTGTCACACAGTTTGGTGCTTACTTTCCCTCCATGTTAAAGAACAGTAGATGTTTCAGCACCCAGGCTAATGTGCTGCATAGCTAAATACATATAAGGTCCCAAAGGCGAGACCGATTGCATTGCAAATGCTTGTTATACCTGGTACCCATTTTAAAGAACAAAGCTGAGACCAGAGTGGAACAAACTGGGAGTCCGAACCTGTAGGCAGGACATTATAGCTGCCTTGAACCCAGAGAACATGGTTTTAAACACTAACCTCACAATTTGTATCCATGTGGCTTATCGTCAATTCACTGTACCCCAGCCGAAAATTTAACTAAGTCATGAAGGGGCTTCCCCACTGCTTGCCCCTTTTAAAGGCCCATAAATGATGAAGCCGTAGGCACCAGATGACAGTTTGAACTGTCTTATTGACTTAATGGGGACAATGTCACTTTTTAGCAGTGATGAATTTTTCTCTTCCTCTTTTAAATGTTTTTTTAAAAGTATGTTTTAATCATGAAATTTGTACTATATGCTTTTATGATTTATCTTTTAAATTGAATAACACCACTTTAAAGTGGGAAAAAGCTTCTGTAGTTTCCTGTCTCCCTTCCCTAGTCCCAGTCTGTCTGGTGGCATAATAGGCTAGTGTGAAGTACTTTTTGTGAGAGCTGGGCCAGTGCCTTTTCAGTGCAAGAATTATAGGTGACAGCTCCACCCTCCATACTGCCAGAAATGCCCCATCCTGCCAACAACCAACCATCCGTTGTAATACTGTCTAGGAGGAATACACAAAGGCCAGCTGTCAAGCCGTGAGACATTGAGAAAATCTAGGCTCATAGCCGGGGCAGGACCCTTGAGGAAAGTGTGACTACGGGAAGCCCCATTTCTGCCCCTGAGATACACGATACCCAACAATTGTGGGCGATCCCACACAAAGACTGCAGATGGGCAAGTATTATCACTGCCCGATTTTCACTTGTTTAATAGTCCATACTACCCGCCAGATTTTGTTTTTACTTTCCCCACCTCCTCCGCTAATAAAGGGATACCTCGGAGAAGGTGAGGGACTTTTAATCTCTAGTTAAGCCCCCTGGTCACCATTCTCAGATTTGCTCCCTGGAATATGGGCGAGCCCGCCTCTTGGAGTCAGGGTGAACCCAATAATGAAGCATTACACTACTAGAGTGTGTGAGGGTTATATTAAAAAAATGATTTTTTTCCTTCCCTTCAATACTTACGTGGAGCTACTGTGCCCACTTGGGGTTACCTACCTCTCTATCCTCAGTCCCTCAGTTTTGTTAAGGAGCACCCTTGTGTTCTTAGGTGGGATACTTTTTTGGTTGAAACAGCTGTCACCTATACCTAGTCATGTGACCCAGGAACATGCTGCAGGCACCAAAGAGTTAGGACAAGAAAATGCCAACCTAAAAGAAATGGCATTTTCAGAAATGTGACTTAAAATTTGACTTTGCCAATGAAGATGACTTTAAATTACCATTTCTCAGACACCAAAACATGACTTTTCTACTTGCTCCCACACAAACGTTATCACTTAAATGTAATATGGTAACTCAATGTTATCTTATGGGAGAGGTAGGCCTGCAGTAGTGAAAAAGGAGCTCAGGAGTTTTTCACTACCTGGACATGTAAAACTCAAAAGCATATGCAGGCTGTAGTGGTAGGCTTGGGACAGGTTTTAAAAAGCTACTTATTGAGTTGCACAATCAGTGCTGGTCGCCTCCTAGCAGCATTTAATTTACAGGTCCCGCTTCCCTGTAGTACCACTTTACCAGTGACTTATAAGTAAATTAAATGTGTCAATTGAGTGTAAACCAATTCTACTTTGTTTAAAAGAGATTGTAAACATACTTTAGCATTGTTTGCAGAGATAAAGTTCACAGAGTCCTAAAAGCCAACAGAACAGGATCAGAAAACAGGGGCCGTACTACACATTATCACTGTTTGCGCCCGGCACACCTTTCAAATGGTGCGCTGGGGGGCAAACAGTGATAATGTGCCCCGATATGGTGTATGCGCTGCTTTCAGGGCAGCCGCGAACTTGCGCTGCTCATGTGAAAACACAGAGCAGCCCTCCGTGTTTTCACAGTGCACTTGGAAAGGGGTTTAGAGATCCCCTTGCAGGCAGGTGCAGTCAGTGACTGCACCCGCCTGCAAGGGGATGTCTGGGGGGGTCCATGGGACCCCCCTTTACCCCTTGCAGAGGACTGCTGTCAGGAGGCACACTGACAGTGGGCCATCTGTTAAATGCTGCACTGTCAGTGCCCCTCCTGAGGGCTTTTTTGACTCTGCACCCGCGTCTATAATATGGCGCTGGTGCAGAGTCAAAGGAATTCCCTAATTTGCATAGGGCACGCCCCTATGCAAATGACTGAACACCCTCTGTAGATAGCACTGGCGCTTTAAGTGCACCAGTGCTATCGGTATTATAGAAGGGGACTCACAAGCGTCTGAGTCCCCTTCTATAATACCAAAGTGCCCTGAGGGTGTGAAAAGTGGGTGCCAACACCTATTGCACCCGCGGGGCATCATTTGTAAAACAGCCACAGGAAGGTTAAGGCAAAATATTTGGGTTGACCCTGCAGAGATTTTCATGTGTTCTTTTGAGGTAAGTCATGATGATACAAGGTGATAACATTTGGGTATATCCATATTGATTAGGTTTCTCAACCAGATTATTTTCCTGCTCCTTTATCCAGGATTCTTATTCTTCCGCCTCAACACTCATGAAGTAGTGAATCAAGAGTAGGTATGACCAGTCAGCTCTAAGATGATGATTGGCTTCAAGACATCCAAACTTGGATGAGTAGATCTATTGTTGCATGTTGCCAACAGAAATGTTGATTACTTATGAGGGATGTGACATTAATACATTAAAAGTCAGAACAAAGACTGACACACCCTACAGATTGTTTGTGGTCTGGTGCCTGGATCTGTTGTCACAATTCGTTATGATTGAAAAAACAAATACCCATTTGCAGAGCTACCCTAAAGAGGATATTCTTGCGTATGTCTGGTCTAAAATGACTACACAAGTGTTTGAACTGGAAAACAGAACAATCATGTTCTGAGTGTTTTATGGAAAAGTACACAGTTTCAGGGCAGGAGGAAGGAGGAAGAAGGTTCCTGTATTTGACCATCAAATAGTGAAATTATCATCTGCAGTTGGGGATCTTCGCAAAGTTGTAGGGATTACACACCATTTCCTCTGTGTCCTTCACCCTGAGCATTTGTGGAAGTTAGAAATATTTACACAAAGACTGGAAAATAAAATTTCAAATACATTTAAAAAAAATGATCCTAACTGGCCTTATGCCATACCCTGAGCCCTACTGCCAATTAGAACTGCTCCTAATTAAAGGATTACGTTAAGCAAGATTTATTCTCCCAATTTTAAGACGTTTTAATTTTAATCAATGTCGAGTAGCATTTTATTTTTCAAAGAGACTGTTTGACCCATTTGTATGCTCCTCATTGGCCTCTTTCATATGGGCTTGCTCTAAAGAAGGAAAATCCTGCACCATAGTACTGTATAATCTGTATTCTGAGCTGTTTTGCCTGCTTTTTGTACTGTCCTGATTTATGAATGTATTAGTCTGAACTGGGGTACATTTTTCTTTGCAGGGTTTCTGCAGTCTGGAATGAACTTTGTACATAGTAATGAATTCTCTGTTATCGTGTTTACATATTTATTATCATATCTGTTTTTATGTGTATTTTTGTACTTTTATGATCTGTATTTTATATGGATTGAATAAAGAAAGTGATGATGATGATGACTACGTTGAACCCACGTTACATTTTTATAAGGAGACCTACGGTTCTCCCTTGCACTCCTCCAGTGTCTCCAGAGTTTGCATCTATCTGATAAATTGACTTTGGAATATTGTAAGCAACTGAGTGGATGTGTCAACAACTTCTGACTGCAGGTACATGCAGCACTGCCCACCAAACCAACTGAAGCATGCCATGAAGTGCAACCGGACACTGAATTAATTTGAAGGTTCATCTGAGATAGTCATCACTTCAGCCACTGATGTGAGGTCCACATGAAGTGCTGCTCATCACCAACACTGCAGCCAAGCCCCAAGAGCTTCCTCTCTGGATCCACACATCACAAGGTAAGCAGACCAGCTAGAACGTCTGACACAGGAGCCTAGGTGCTTGCAGATGGCCCACAGAGATGTAAAAATGATGCAGACCATCATCATACCAATGGCTGTGGTCTGCAACCATGGTTGGGGCAATTCTCCACAGCCCACTTTCCAGCAATCATCTTCGATTGGTTCATGGTATAGCAGTGTTAGGAGGGGGCGGGAGGTTGGCTTGAAGAAGTCAAACACTGTAAACCCAATGCCGTCTCTTCTCTAGAAATAAATATTCATTCAGTAAAGACTACACATTCCTGTATGTTGTCTATCGGAACAAACAGGACCTGAATCTGACCTCTATGGGTGTAAAAAAAAAAAAACTGTATTTGCAAAGCACGAACTTCTCACCCTTATGGGTCTCAAGGCGCTGGGGGCCATCATGAAAATTAAGTGAGCTATTGCCCAGAGTCATATGGTGCTGAGCTGAGCTGCCGCCGGAGATTGAACTCTGAACCCTGTGCTCCGAAGTCAGCTGCCCTGGCCGCTGCACCACACCCTTCCCATTTATCCAGGACCCCACATATGGGTATTCTGAGGCATTCAAGGTGAGACATGCCTAAGATCCCAACAGATTTTGCATAGGAATAACAATGTGCTTTACACTCAAATAGCTATTTTATTCCTGAATGTGATAACTGTGCCCTTGCATGAATAAGATACCTTTCCTGATGCTATTCACCTAGCTTCCACTGCCTAAGGACTGGTTTACGAGGAAGGAAAAAGCAACGTTTTCATGGGATGCACTAAATGTAACATGCATAGACTGAAATGTACAGTCCCCATTACCTTTCTACTGGAGTGATTTCTCTGAGCGGACTGGAACTTATTATGTTTGCAGCAGCCACGCCTATGTGTCATTACACAAAGACTGATCATGCTCATGCATTCCTGGTTATGTAGTGCCCACCATCAAACATTCTACCACACCCTAGTCTGTTTTCAGAATCTGCATGGTTCTTTGCCATATTTATTACTGTGATGGAGTGGCTTTTTCGGCTGCAAATGCTTTTGAGCTCATAAGTACTTGAGTATTGGCACATGGACATTAATTTTACAGTAAAGGATGGGTCTATATGTCATAATAGTGGCTAAGGATGGTGGTCTCTGCCAGCATAGGGGTTGAATGCTAGTCTTATATTCTTGACACCTCTCTAGGGATTTACCTAGTGTTGACAATTAAGTTGAATGGTGGTGCCTCTGATACAGATTTCAAAATGCATTTGGAGGTTGAAGGATAAACTCACTTAGGTTTGTCGTCATATTTCTTCTGATGATTTACATTCTCATCTGAGTTTGTATTGACTCTTTAAAAGGTTTTTACAGGAGGCAAGGGGGCTTTCCAACTTACCCCTTAATAGTTTATTGAGTTGATGATAAAATTGAAGATGGTACTTTGAAAGAAGAGAACATAGAGAAGAAGAAGTGTTTCATTTGATGAACATGAAGCTGTCTGTTGATGATCATGATGGTGCTTTAGTAGTAGTACAGTACAAGATGAAGTAGTTGTACAAAAAAACTATATAGCGCTAGATGGTCAAATCTTTTTTGTGCAGTCACAAACATTCTAAATCAGAGCTTGTGATAGCATTTTTTTCAAATGTACCAATTCATTTTATGAGCCGGTAAAGTTTTATTGACTCCTAACATGGGATTGGGACTGGACACCGACTCAGTATTGGAAGGGCATGTTGCGGATATCCCTTTCAAATTTAAAATTATTGTAGCATTTATCTATGGTTTGCAACTATAAATCTGGTCTCAAATCATTGAAAGTATACAGACTCCCACGTTGGGGTGGTAACTGAATCACGAAGAGGGAGGGTCCCCTTTGGAGCCCCTCACCTTTGTGAACTTCTATAAATGTCTTAGGGGAGGTAGGCAATGGTCTCGATGACCACTGCCAACTCTCAGTGTAACTTTAAAAATAATACTTTTTTATTAGAGGAGCCATATTTCCTTTGAGGAAAATGGGATGCTTAAAAATAAATCTTTATTTAAAATCAGTTACTGACATGGTGGTGTGATGACCTTTGCAAGTCGCCATCCTGTGAAAAGGAATGCCTGTGGTTGCTGTTGGTGAAGCTTTTGTCTGCTGTTTGAGTTTGGGCACTCCATCATCCAGATTGCCTCATTGTCGCTTGAAGAGGGGCCATTGTGACCTCCACTGGTTGCCGGTGAATGAGAGGATGAGGTTTAAGTCCTTGGTAATTGCTTACTCTGCCCTCTATGGCCACGGTCTGGCCCATTTGAGAGCAAGATTCAGCTTTTACTCACCGGCTAGGTTACTACGTTCTTCTACCAAGCTAATTGCATGCGTTCCCAGGTTCCACAAACAGATGGCCGGTGGCAGATCTCTGTCACGAATAGGGGCTGTAGCCGAAATCAACTCCCAGTGAACCTTTGCGCGCTGAGTGACCGAAGGCTTTCAAAGAGACACTGAAGGCAGTACTTTTTAAATTGTCTTCTGTGATCCATCGAATCACCCCGCAGGGTACGCGCCGGGACACTCCTTGGAGTAGCTGTGCGCGCTACAAGTCCTGTTAACATAACATAACATTGCGCATAAAGCACACCTTCAGTTCCCACAGTGCATATGACTGCAGTGTGAGTTTGGGGACTACATCATAAAAATTTCCTCACTGCTGTTTGAGGTTCATTGCACATTGCTCACAGTGATAAGCAAAGCGGGATGTTTTTAATTGCTGTTTGAGTCTGAGGACTCCATAACCCAGAATGACTCAGATTGCCTCACTCCTGCTTGAGGGAGGAGGAGAGCCCATCATGCATAAAGCTCGCCTCCAGGGCTCGCAGCTCAGGACACATGTGGGCTGTGCCTTGGTGCAGACCAGACCAAGATGGGCCCGTCTGCGCCAATCTGCGTTTGAACAAGACCAGACCAGGCCACCTGTCTTTCATCTGATTTGGAAACTGTGTTTTAGTGATCTGCCCTTCTTTTATGATGGAGAATCATAAATTTCCAGCCTTGCAAAAAAAAAAATAGTGTACCAGAAGGATATAGCCAGTAAAAATTGATAATTAACTTTTTGACTTCTGCGGTGGGAACAATCACTGAGGAAATAACCACAGCAAAGGAGGAGCTTGGTCTGCATGTTGTTCTAGGACCCCCTACTGTGATGGTCCGCAAGTAGTATATATGGCCTGCCAATGGGAAAAATTGAAAGCCCCCAAGTTAGCCCTTATGTTAACCAAGTCCCAGCAGAGGAGGGTCTGATAAAATTAACTTTGCATCAGTCCATCCTGACCAAACTGTGAGAGAGCACTCTCTCTTAGATCTAGAAATGCCTACACATAAGAGAAAAGAGATGGTTATAAATTTGGCAGGTGTAGGGAAGGAACGTAAGATCTCCTCTGGCCATAATAACTCCATGCCTGGGGTCGTAAAGTGGTGGCAGACAATAATTATGGCTCTTTATTGAATAAACTGGTGGCTAGAATCAAAGCTTTAGTTAAGCTGTGCATCGATTAATATAATGGGGAATTTTATTCCTCAGGTGTAAGAAATGTTCCTGTACAACTGAGGAATACAATTTATTTAGTTCACATGAGCATGTGTCTGTTGGGCAATCCATTAGCATGGTGAAGAGGGCTTGCTGGATCACAATTGTTGGGATGGGCACTGTGTAGTAAGGAAACTTAATTGTGTGGGAGGTAAGCTGCTCACTTTTTTAGCATTAACTTTAAGGTCAAATTGCATGCCCTCAACATTTAGGTCCTACCATTGGGACTTTTGTGTAAGCCTCACAACCTCCCCATTTGCTGCCTCAAACATGCTTTTACAACTCCAATGATTTCTAGTGTCTGTAACATTCAAACTATAGACTCTTTCGAACCACCTTGGATCAGATTGAGTGGCTAGACAGAGATTGTTTCTCCCCCCACTCTTTTACTGACCTCAATTCCCACTTATGCAACTGTGCCAAAATGAAGCATTAAGTTTATGAATTGAAATATTGCTGGCTGAAATAATAAGAAATTGGGTACAATCTAGCTTGATTTCATTTCCAAGAATAACATGCTTGGATTACAAGTGACATGAGATATGATACATTTCTGTACTGAGAAGGGGTTTTAATCTTTTGCTGTTCCTGGGATTCTTTCAGTGTCAGGGAGACCAAAAGGACGGTTCACACAGGGTCTCCTATTCTACAGGCTGTCACTAATGAGTTTTCTGACAGGCTGAAGTTTAGTTCTCAATTTTCATAATGCTACCTCTTCGTCCAATACACTGGAGCATTTAGCATTGCTAAAGACTTTCTTAGATATCCCTAGGGTAAGTGGTCTTTCTTATTGCTGGATGATTTTGATGGGGGAGGGTTTAATATTCATCCATGTCAGGGGACTAGCCACTCATTTGCTCCCACTTCTTCTATCTCACTTAATGCTGACTTACATCTCGAACATACCAGGCTGAGGGATCTTCTAAACTCTTGCTTAAAGTATTTCAAGATGGTGTGCACATTTGAAGTGTTGAGTTTAGATGAGCTTAGTGCCTTTCCCCCAACCTTTACAGGTGAAGATTGTTCAAACATTTGTAGACTTCATATCTATTTCTGGAAGCATGCTAAAGTTAGTGGAAAATCCTAAGGTTCATCCTATAAGGTTTGGTGACCATACCTTAATCACTTTTATGTTGTGGTAGGGGTATTTATCTGATAGGGGTTACCCTAAATTTGGCATTTCAGTACTGATGTCATCGGACCAGGGGAGGACACTGATATGGACTAAGGTCAGCCAGGAGCCGTTTACTTCTAAGCATAGGGTGAGTTGTACCCTTGAATTTGAGCTGTGTCTTGAGGGGCATGCAGCTGAAAAACATATTCTAGGAGCCTTCTTATCAATCTCTAAGAGTGCTCAAGCGATGCTTCAGATCCCAGATCAGTCTAATCCTATTCTTGTCTACAGATGGTTTGATAAAGGCTGGTCCATCACCCAAAAAATCCTTTGTAAAGATTTGAAATCTTATCCCGGAGACACATATTTGATTGCTAGTTGTAGGACAAATCATAAAACAGAGATCAAAAAGAGGAAGACAGTGAACAGGGAAGAGGCTTGGGATGAGTTCAAGCAAAATGCCTACAACACCTCTCTAAGTTATTGGACATAGTTATCCATCCATTCTATGTCAGCACTGCTATGGAATCATTTGCCTGTCACATTCTCCCAGATCGGTGGGTGAACCACTTAGAAAGGATTTATAATTTTGAGTGTGTGGATTCGCATGCTGAGATCGCATGCCAGAAGGTGTGTCAACTTTGGTAGTCATCCATAAGGAGGTGAAGCAGGCTATCTTGGAGCTTTTGTACAACAGGGCCTCTGGTCCTGATGGGATTACGGCAGATCTCTTTTTTTTTAGTAAACCAGACCTGTGGGTCTGTTGTTATACCATAGTATCAAGGCAGTCATTGTGGGGGTAATTCGAACCTCATGGTCAACTCCCACAATTATTCCCATTATTAAAAAGAGCGATAAGGCTTCCCCTCATTGTTACTGTAAAATCTCATTCATTTATTCTGTTGTGAAGGTGCTGGGAGGGTAATCCTCAACAGGCTCACAGTGTGGGTCAAGAAGAATGGTATTTTGTCCGACTTAAAGTTTAGGTTTAGTCACGGCAGAGGTACAAGTGATCAAAGCTTGAACTGTAACATTATTTTTAGTAAATATGGGGTTGCTAGGTCAGGGTCACTACATTTGGTCTTCATGGTCAGTCTTTGATAGAGTCACTCGAGCAAAGCTATAGTGTATTCTCTTATCAATGGGAGTGGACTATCATATTGTGATAATCCTTAGGGATTTGAATTCTAATATATCATCCATGGTGTTTTACTTAATACATTAATAGCATAGAAAGTTACCTGTTATTAAGTTAAGCTAACTTTCCGATGATGGGCCGCTACCCTATACCTACTTTATTATATGAGGATGACACTGTTTTAATATCTAGATCACATCTAGTAGACTCCTTTGTGGTCTCTATGGAAGCTCTGGATTTATCCACTAATCATAATAAGTCCTTTCCAATGGTTGTGGTCCCCAAATCTACTAAAATAAGGCAGTTTAAGTCAAAGGCCCATGTTTTGGCCAGGGTTACATCCTTCCCTTACTTAGGTGTCATCTTTGATAGTGTAGGTAACCTGTCACTGCTTATTATGAGTAAGAAAAACACCTTTTCAAGGTAAAGCACTGCTGTGTTTTGGTTTTGTATCTAGGTTGGGCAAAAAGCTCTTTGGGGCATTAATGAAACTGTACCAAGCGAAATGCAGTTTGGCAGCAATGTATGGTGGGATGTGTAGAGTTACTTAGAGAATGTGTCTCTACCTTGTGTTAAAATGTTGCAGAAGGTTGCTAAGCATCCCTCAGTGTTTTCATTCTACATAGCTCACCGAGAGTTAGGGCTTCATTAACTTTCAGACATTGTAGGCTTTTGTCCGCTCATGAGGTGGCGCACAATCCAGACTAGACAAGAATGTAAATTAAATAGACTGATCTTGAGGGATCGTGTTTCCCTGGAAAGATGGAAATCCATTGCATGGCGTAGGTATGTCATCAATTAAATTTGTCAAATGGGGAGGTGAGAACTTTTTGATAAGCATAAATTGCAAAGGCGGACCTTATGTGGTTCCGTAAACACTACTTTTTGTGGCAACATTAAGAGAAGATGAAAAGCTATTAAACCCACATTTAAGGGTTATGTCCTTCTGCATAAAAACTTTTCTATGGAACCATATATTTTGTTTGTATCTAATGGTTATCACCATTTTTTGTTAACACACTTTAGGTAACACACTTTAGGCTTACATCAGTTATTGCCGATCCCAAATTATAGTGTGGACGAAAGACATCATGGCCCTTGTGTTTGTGATCACATGTCCCCTCGAGATACAATGCACTTTATGATGTGTAAGAGTTTTACCCACATTCACCCAGCCTTATTGTACTTGCAACTATTCACTGATGCCCACACGTGCTTTTCAGTGGTGTGTTTAGCAGATGCTGTTAAACAAAGAATTCCTTTAATGGGACATTTTGGATCTTAATTTTTTTGTTTTTTATATATCCACAACAGTCTATGAATTGTACAGTGCGATTTTATCAAATTTTTGTTTTGTCTTCTAGTTTATATTTTTTTTTTAATATACTGTCGTAAGAATTAATTGCTTTTATGTATCTTATATGGTTACGTAATTTTAACCGAATAAAGGACTATTAAATAGAAAGTGAATTGAATACAAATGCAATGAAGGAACCTAAAATAATGATCTCAAAGTCAAAATACCACGCCCACATGAACATAAATCCAACCAAAAATGTAAAAAGCAAAACAACAAAGGGGTCAGTCTTCAAAGGGAACTTAAAGTTGCTAACATAAGTAAAATGGGGCTTTGCAGCTACTAAGATACAAATTATAGGTCAGAAAGACATCTAAAACCGAAGTGCAGAGCACAGTGGCAAGCAAGGAACATGCAGAACTCTGAGTATGGGGAGAAAGCAGGGGCTCTCCTTGCTTGGAAATCCAGGATAGATAGAGCAAAAAATAACATTAATAGGCTGATAATAAACTCCACGGGGGCAACATCTAGTAAATTTGAAGATATGCAATCTTGCCTACTCTCCCTTTTTTCTGATCTATACAAAGAAGATCTGGAGCCCTCTCTCAGCTTAGTTCAAGCTTGGTTAAGTACTAAGTCTCTTCCCTCTCTTACAGAGGCATGTAGAAATAAATTGGAGGCCCCGTTCACCATGGAAGAGATAAGTATGCAAATTAACAAATGTAAGAATAAAAAGGCTGCCGGTATGGACTCACTTCCAAACGAAGTATACAAACTTCTGGCTGAAGAACTGACTCCTGCCCTGGCTTCTCTGTTTAACTCAGTTTATAGCCCTGCTGGTAAGGTCCCGGAAAGACCCTCTAAGGGCTGATTCATATCGACCAATCTCCCTGCTCAATGCCGATTATAAGATCTTCATGGGCATATTGGCAGGGAGATTGGCGAAGGTGGTTCCTAAGCTGGTCCATTCAGACCAAAAGGGATTTGTAGAAGGCAGGCAGATCCAAGAGCAAACTCAGTTAATGATTGGCAACATCTATTTGGCCATTACAAGATCTGATCCTTTGGCTATAATAGCCTTGGACGCGGCCAAAGCATTTGATAGGGTTTGCTGGGTATATTTATGGGAGGTTTTGGCAGCACTAGGGTTTAGCCCAATTTTTATTCATACCCTGAGAAATTGCTACCAAGGCGCATCTGCCCGTACTCTATTGAATTGGAAACTTACCTCAAGTTTCAACATCCAGAGAGGGACCCGGCAAGGCTGCCCAATTTCTCCACTCTTGTTCAATATGTATATTGAACCATTAGCGCAAGCCATCAGATTAGATAATGATATCCATCCCTTCAAGTCTCAGCTTTATAGTTGTAAATTAGCTCTATATGCTGATGACTTGACAGTATATACAAGCAATCCTGCGGTGGCTCTTTCCCGTCTAGAGTCAATTACGGAGGGATTTGGGGCTCTGTCGGGCTACCTGGTAAATAAATCCAAGACAGAGGTGATGGGCTGGAATGTCGATCATTGGGGAGGAGCCGATTCTTTGGAATTAAGATACTTGGGTATCTCTATAGTTAAAGATCTGGCAAGAGTCCCCCTTGTGAATTTGTCTAGAGTTACCAAGGAAATTGATCGCCTCTTCTCTAGATGGAGGAACCTCCCTTTGACCATATACGGGAAAGTTAATCTGGTGAAGATGATCATTCTCCCTAAGCTTTCCTACGTCTTTTCTGCTATCCCTCTTTCCTTTCCCCAAAATTTATTAAGTAAAATCCAGAGTAAGATTGGGAGTTTCATCTGGGGGGATAAGGGCACCAGATTATCTTGGAAAAAGCTGAGGCGTAGGCTTGTCAAGGGGGGTTTGGCTCTCCCGGACATAAGCTGGTATGCAGTAGCTTTCCAGTTTAAAGCTTTCCGCATGTTACTGATGAGACCCGAGGATTCGGCGTGGGGGAGACTCCTGGGCGAGATGGCGAGAGCGGAGGTGGGGGGAGGAAGCGAAGAGGCCTTCTTGTATAAGTTTGGTGCTCCAAAGTTCTTCAAAAAAGTTTGCCAAAAGGTTTTAAGGGCAGCCTTGGTTCTTTGGTATAAAGTTAGAACAACATGGGGGATAGGGTACTATTCACACTATGCGTCCATATGGGACTCCCCGGGACACCTCATTGTTTAAAGGATGGTTTGGCTCTACCTATTAAGAGGGCTGGAATCACAATCTGGTCGGAATTGGCAGACCCACAGGGGATACTCCCTTGGGAGGTTTTGAGGTCCAGGATTGGCACCGGTTTCTCTAGGTTTAAATTCCTACAGCTGGCTTCGCGGTTTGAGGCTGAGAAAGAGCAATTGAAAGGAAATTGGGAGATAGAAAGGTTATGTCACTCCACCCTGGTTATAACAAAAGAGATATCGGTGTGGTACAACCTAGCCCTAGAAGCTGTAGATCCAAAGACCTCCCCATCGACCACAATTTGGGAGCAGTCCCCTTTTGAGCCCACAATAGAAGCATTGTTTGAGCCATCACTGAAGCTGTTGTATAAATACATTAAACCTGCGGCTTTAAAAAAGAACCACTTCTTTGTCATCAATAGGCTCTACTACACCCCAGCAAGAATTGCGAAATTTGCCCCAGCGCCAACCCCGAACTGTCAAAGGTGTAAGTTTCCTCTAGCTAACGACCTCCACATATTTTTTGAGTGCCCAGAAATAAAGACCTTCTGGAAGGAAATTGGAGTCATCCTCAAAGATGTGTTTAAGTCTAACATCGAGGTTAATATGTCATTGATTTTCTTTGGAGATGATGGCTCATTTTGCACAAGGGCTTTACAACAGCAAAGAGGTCTATTGTTATACTTGGTTCTGCTTGCATGCAGAGAAATATGTAAGAGATGGAAGGACCCTCAACCTCCTAACAGAGAAGATTGGCTTAAGGCTACCTTTGCTATGGCTCATCCGGAATATGGTGGAGTAGAGGAAAAATCTACCAATCTTTGGCATCCTTTTATGAGCTGGGGTCATAACCTACGACTAAACAACTAAATATTTAGGTCCAATGATTACACCAGATACCTACACTAAACAAGGGACTGGTCGACCATTGGAAACATATGTGGTAAGTCGGGCGGTGCTTTCCCCACAGATAGTTTAAGCGGCTTCATAAGATCCACAGGTGTTTATTGGTGAGATGAGGACCAAAAAAAAAACAAGATGCTGCTGGAAATACCAGACTAAGTAAAATATGGTGTGACCTAACGTTAATTTGTATGATTGTGGCATACTAATGTCAGCTACATGACTACATTCATCTGTGGTCTCATTTTGCATGTGAAATACCTCTCTGATATGTTTGTTGCAAAGTAGGCATGTTTGGTGATACCAACAAAATGTATGCATTACTCAAGAGAAATAACACAAAGCAGTGGTTCATTGTGGGCTCATTTTTGCAGTTTTTTTTTAAACCATTATAACTTTTAATTGACTAAATGTTATACAAAGTCAGCCATAATCTTGAGAAACAAATTGTTGAGTTAGTACAAGGAAATACACTTTAATTAACAATAATTCATTTCGAAATAGCAAAATAAATGCAAATACACTGATATGGGTTTCAATTAAGTGATCAGACAGTGTGCAATTAACAAGGTGAGAAATCTATATATAATAAAAAAAGCCTATTCAAGACTCAGAAAATACAAAACGGGCTAAATAGAGATGAAAAAAATCCCAATAAATGCCACCACAAAAAAGATGGTCCACGAACCTCTCTGTGCACAAGCTGCCTGCGTTTTAACCTTGTTTTTAGTCAAAAGGAAATCATCCGCATGGGTGAGATTAAGAGCACCACTAAATTGTGGAATATTATTAGGATAGGAACCACAAAAAAGAAGTCAGATTAAAAAACTATACTAATTCTAATAATGCCATACTCTAGGCCAAGACTTCAATCAGGTAACTATGGGAGGAGGAATCTACAGACAGCAGAAAGGTAGAGAAGGAAGGTGGTAATGCTGAGTTAAGGATAGTATCATTGGGCAATCACGGATAATAGTTAATATTGGTTAATGAAAATTAAAATGATATATTAAAACATGATACAAGATTGAATTGAGATTCACATGTGCACCACACTTTTCTTACATAGGGGTGGCCACATAATTAGTTTCCTATTTAATGGAAAATTATAAAATGAATCCGAAATGGGTAGAATGTGAAATAAATGGAAAAGGAAGGCAAAAATGTGCTTGGAATCCGACCAATGAACTTGCCAAGTCATTGCAGGAGGCCCTCTCCTCCTCTGAGGCAAAGGAAAACCAGGACAATACGTAGACAGAGGGTTGTACAAATGAACAAGTGATGCAGTGCAGGGAGCTGCCATCACACTGGGAGAATCAAGCCTCCTAAAATAAACATGGTGCAAGTATGTGCCATTCACAGGATATTCTTAGACTCAAAGACAGTATTGGGACACAATGAATATTGGGCATTGGGAAAGCTAATTAGGTGATCACAGTTGGAGTCTGGAGGTTCAGGAATGTGCACAAGGATTGAGTGAGACTCAGCTTCAGAGAACCTGGTGGGGGTGAATGAGGGGCTGCTATGGTAGTTGACAGGTGTAGGGTGGTACATGTGGGAGGGGACATGCTGTGGGGTCAGAGCACTGCAGATATCTGCCAAGTAGCCCAAGTCCACCTCTTTCCTGTTGGAGCCCTTTGTTGCAGATGAAACAGAGTCCTGTGGCCAAAAAGTGCCATTGAAGCTGCACAGGTATTTTATTATTAAAAAGAAAAAAAGAAAAATTGTGAGTATTTACACTTCCATAGACTTGCATTGATATTATTTAAATGATGCACTGCACATTGATCAACGTCCACACACCACTACTTTATACATGTTACATTAAACAGATCATTATAAATGCTTGTTTTGCAATTAGTGCAACAATATCCTTTGCTCCCCATCACTTACTTGAGGATATCTGTAAAGTCCCAGGAGTCTTGCTATAGAAATGGACGCAGTGGAACGGGCTTCCCCGATCACGGCTGCCAGGCGTGAATGTTCCTCACAGTTGTAGTTCAGGACAGGCTGGGCTGGCCCAGCCAGCATCTGAAGAGTGCCCTGCATGGTCCTCATCAGTGACTGGCATGTGTCATAGATAAGAAAACCCAAGGTGATATTTGGGAGGAGCAACTGCTCTCTGTTGATTTCATTGATAGTGAAGACCAGTGCAAGGGCGAAACCATAGGACCATACGCTGAACCTGAAGGAGCAGAGGCAGATACAAGACCACAGAATACCTTCAATACAAATATCATATGCAAACCACCAAAAATACAGTGCATGGTAAGCAACAGAATCAGCAGATGTAAGCCCAGTCTTACTGTCTATTAGCTACCTGGCTGTATATAATGAAAGATAAATGTTTCGGAATTAAATCGAGCAGTAGATAAAGGGGTAGTAAGGATTAAGACATCTAGTCAAGGGTGTGACCATTTAAGCATTTGATCAGCTTCATGCTATACCATCTGTACAAATATAATTAATTGAACTTACATTCTGTATGTTGTTGGGTGTGATGCCATTTAATGTAGCAACAAAACACACACAAACACTGATTCATATATGCTTAATATCTGGGCTTTAAAGGCCACAAAGAGCTCTTCTTTGGATGCAAACCACTTCCGAATCAGTGACCAATGTAGTGTTGATGGCTTATGTGATTTTTAAACTTCTTTTGTCGCATCAATATAAAGAATCACACCAGTACCATTCAGCCTCTTATGTGCAATACACAGCCTTATTACAAGTTTGAGGGCCCATAAAGCAGCCAAACCCGTGGTGGCAGTCCAACTACCACCACACTGCGGGCCCGCCTGCAGTATTATGAGTGTGGCAATCAAACCACCACAGGACTGCTGCGCTCACTGGTATCAAGTATCCCAAGGTGGTCATGCAGCGGTCTGGCATAGTAATATGGTGGTGGGCCGCTGGAGCACCGACAAGCCAGTGGCGTAACGATAATTGAGGGGGCCCCCCTGCAAGGTAAATGGAGGGGCCCCCTCCGGACTCTATCAGGAGCTCCCTGGCCGAAGTGCAGTGCTGAGGGGGCCCCATGGAGCTTGGAGGCCCCCTGCACTGCGGGGGATGCGGGGGCCTGTGTGAACGCCCCTGCGACAAGCATGTTAGGAGTTGCCAAACCATTACCCTATCCACGGCGATGAGCCTGCCATAAAACAGTTGGTGGTGGGGTGACTAAGGGGGCCCTAACAGGGGCCCCTGCCGCTCCTGGGCATGGGGGTGCATGAAGGGGGGGCACATGTAATGCCCCCCTGGATTTGAACCCCCCTTTTTCTGCACAGTGTGACATGTATGCCACACCGTGCAGGAAGGTGCAGCGGCAGTCTGATAGCAGCGGTCTGCATGTTAGCCACTGTCAGACCACCACAGGACCGCCTGCGAAACCAGGATTGCAGTCCTAATCTGGGGGGATGCAGCACCACGGCTTTGTACTGTAGGACCGCTAGAATCAAAATAAAGCCCTTAGAGTAGGCGATGAGTTAGTCCCCTTCAGCAAATAGCTTTTTTAAACAAGCCTTCTCAAGCGGAGTCAGTATCGAGGAAATCAGAGCAGCCCTGAGGCTTCTCCAAACTACACCATGCTGCTGCCTATGGTGTGCTTTATTCCACCTTCTTGGTAGCTTTTTCTATCGCCATTTAAATAGTGCATTGTTTTCATAATGTGTCTGGGACTATTTGGTGAATACAGAAGTCATTATGAGATGACCTTACTCCTTTCTAAAAAAAGAACTAAATGCTTACTTGAGGTATGATGTAAATAAGTATGGGTCCGCTATACATTTGTCAAGTGACATTTTTAAAGAAAATCTTTAGTGTTCTAACACATAAGAGTAAAACATAATTTTACTGAATAGTAACATCCTACGCATGTCACACGTTTCTTGAATATTGTTCAAGTACACCTTTCTTTCAAATGTTAGTGGTATTCATGAATCACTTTCAGCGTTTATGCAAAACAAAACGTGGGCAGGGCAGTTCACATCCTTTTTTTCTGTAAATTCTGGACTGTATGGTTTCGCTTTTGAGACAAGGGACTAGAGACACATTGCTATACGGATACTCTAGGGTGGAGTAAAGGGTAGAAAAAAAGGGTACAAAAATCCCAGTCCCGAAGGGGACTCAAAATCACCATGCCTCATTTACAAGCCTCTTCACAAAACAGAAAAGCATGGCACAGACCCTTGAAAGCCAATATGGTAGCAAATGGAGTGAGGGCTAAGCCAACAGACCCCAATAAAAGCAACTGCACCAGTCTCCAAAGAAGTCCAAAACCCCTCGAGTAAGGTGTGTCAATGAGGCTACAAGCTGGGGCACACGGGACAGAGAAGGAAGCATGAATGCAGATGGACAGACAGAAGAATAGATGAGCAAAATGGAAAATGAAAAGGAAAAGGAATGCATTTCCACCTCCCTCAGGGCAGCATAAAGAAGACTGGGATAGGTAAGGGAAGCTAAAGCCATGGCACAGCTACCCTCACAACTGGTATAGCTCTCAGAAATCTGCAAGATGACACACCGTGCCAGGTTTACTAAGCCCTTGCATTGTCCTTGTGTCACACAAGCAATGCTAAGACTTGAGTGAACACCTTGCGTGACTCTGTGTGCCTTAGCAAATCCAGAATATCGAAAAGTAGGGCAGATTGCTGCCTTGCGTTATTCTGCAGTAGGAAGACATTACAGGGGTGGTCATTGGGACTCCCATGTATTCATCCATGAATTTTGATGCAGTCCCAGATTTACTAAGAGCAGTACACATTGACATCAAAATGGTATGCCCTTCCAACAGAGTTGGAACAATGAGAAATATCTTAATTTCTTCTCGTCATTTCCTCTTTCTACATGTGTTCCATTCTGCAGCATACATACAAACATGATAATGTCTCAAAGGATGGATTTTGTGCAGGAAGGTGTTCCTTCCTGAAAACACAAACTCCTACCTGTAACAAAGGCACCCTTGCACCAAGGGGCAAGGATATCTGCATTGGTGCTAGGCAGCCCTCAGTGTGCCAAATATGGGAGAAAGCAGGAATTATGTTATATCTTGGTGGATGCGGGCCAATCCTGCTCTCTCTCTGTCACACAGCACAGTACAGTACAGCAAGTTGTCTTTTTTTCATAAATCTTGCCTACCATATCATAAGACACATGCTTAGCATTGAGACACAATTATCCCCATATCAGCAATGGTATTGATACCAGCAATTGTGAAGACACGAAACTGAGTGCACCAACATTCCCTCTGGACTAAGCAGGGTGCAGGGTGAATTCTAGATCCATTACAAGCTCCTAATTTCTTTTCATTATGGTAGTGATATTTCCTCTGTAATGTGCTTTTAAAAATACAATTTGAATGTGGTTTCTGTTGTTATTTATACATTTATAAATAAATAAAAACCTACATGCAAATCTGCATATCCATGCTAACTTAAACATAGCATATGACCCTTTCCCATTGAGGTTTTCACAAACATTTGTGAATGCAAATATTGCATAGGGAACCTTTCCCTTCCAATAATCTCAGAACACAGACATCTTAAACAGAACTTTGCAACTACAGCCTTTTACACAACACTTTTCTGAATACTGTTAACATTTTTAAAATTACTTATGTTTTATCATAGTTCATATACTACCTCAACCGCTACAAACATGAATTCAATTGTATAAATAATATAGGTAATATGTACCATTCTACCTCAAGCATCACAAAAATTGGGGAAAATAATAATTATTTTATTTTGGGGAGGGGGTGCAGATTTACTATTCTAACTGCAGTCTCACAAAAATTGACAAGCGTTTAAATATTGGGGATGGGAGTATATTCTTAGTCCATTCCAAAAATCATTGGAAAATGCACATATATTTGGCTTGGGAGTGAGACTTACAAGTCAAACTCCAAAAGTATTGTGAAAGTGCATATATCTAGAGTGGGAAGGCAAATTCAATATTCTAACTTCAGCCCCACAAACACTGGGGAAAATTCACACATTTGGGAGAGTCATATTTCTGATGTAAACGTGCATCCCACAAATACTGAGAAAAGTGCATGCATTTAGAAGAGAGGAATTTATTAACAGAACTTCACCACCACAACCATTTCAGAAAATACAGATATTGATGGCGGGGAGATAACGGGCCTTCTTCCGAGTTTGGCGGTCTTTCAGCTGGGACCGCCGCTGTCTCAAGGTGGTCTGTTGTTCTCATAGGAAAGCCTAACAAGCAGACTGCAACTGTGAGAGAGCGTGCTGCAGGTACATGCACTGTGTGGCATGCACAATGTCATGCAGGCAAAAAAGTGCAGTTTGTAGGGGGGCACAACATGTGACACTCATACACCCATCCTCATGGGCAGATTTGCCCGGAGCCCTGTTGGGGGGCCTCTCCTTGTCTTTCCCCCAGCTTTTTCATGGCAGGAACACCGCCATGAAAAGGCGTGCAGAAGGGCAACTTGTAATATGGATGGGGGTGCCGGGATCGACATCGCCTCTATTCCTCCCCACTTCACACACCGCCAACACCCTGGGATCCAGTATCCTGGCGGTGCCAGTGGTGTTGTAGCGGGCTGGTTGCGGTCCAACCACTGCACTCGGAATACGGTGGTTGGAGAGTGGTGGTTGAACCACATCCACTTGTATGGCAGTCCCAGGCACCGCCGTACCCTTAATAAGCCCCAGAATGTATTTTTCTGGCACCAAACATTTTGTTAATTTGAACACTATTGAGTAAATAAAACTCAATATATTTTATGAAAATTATATTTTAGTTGTCAAATAATACAAATATTACATTACATCTACTGGGATTTACATTTCCATACTTTTTACACAAAATTATTTTTGTATTTTTAAGTAACTGTTATTAGTGTTTACACTTAAAAAACTTATTTTCCAATTTTAAAAGTGTAATATAGATACACAAATATAGCTGAACCCCAAAATATATATTGAAACTAAATTAAAAAAAATAAAATGATTTATTTACATTAGTTAAGCACAAATTCATTTCAAAATCGATAACCTTTATTTATAATGATATTGTCAGTATCACTATAATCACCAAAAATGTGTGTAATGATAATAAACTGGCGGAATGGTAGATTTGTAGTGATGAAACCCAGACACATATTTACTTACAGAACAATGCAGGTAAAACCAGTGTTAAATATAAAGTGCGTTTGGTATGAAATATTTGCATAAAACCACACTGCCGGCCAATGTTGTAAAGCACCAGCAATACACACATGGTCACTTCCGCACGCACACACACACTCACTCTGCACTGCTATGCAGTACCACTGATACCAGCTTGTCCGTACAGAATGCTCTGACAATCATACACACTCAGCACCCTAATGAGGTGTGCTGATACTCAGCAGGTCAATTGATAACAATCTGCAGACCCCGCACCTCCCTCAGCCCGCCGGTTCATCCCGACTAACCTATGACCCCAGGTCCCACTTAGTCTGGGTTCTCAGGAACAGGTGGAGAAAGTAACAAGTTTTAATTAGTTAGACCTAAACAACAGGGATTTGTCCGCCACTCAGTAAGTCACCCACAGTTCTCAAAACAAAAAGAAGCCACACAGTCACTTGACCTGTTTCTGAACTTTTGGAAGCATTCCTCCAGCCCATTCAATCTCTCTCGCTACTACCTGGTTCCAAAATGTTTTTGGTAGGGGCCAGTTGAGGAGAGGCCAGTTGCTCCACCGAGATGAGAGTCAGGAAGGGAACAACGATGAATGGGGAATAACACAGGGGGGCCTCTCGGATGCAATAGTCGCCACATCAGGTGCTCGTTGATCAGAATCGTACCCAGGCAGTCAGGGCACAAGGTCTGGTGCGCGTTAGTTTGACTCACCCAAAACACTTCAGTTCACACATGCAAATTCCGTTCCTCCCTGGAAAAGAGGCACAATGACCGGTGCACATTGATATATGTTGCACCAGGTATTTTAGGTCACACAACATAAAGAGCCACATATTTCGCACCTTCCTGGAAATGAGGCACAACATCCGGTGCACTTTGATTTGTGTTACACCAGACCAGTCTGGTCACACACACAGGGACAAATTAGGTAGAGCCAAGTGAGGAAGAATGAGACACTACTCTGGGTACACCTCCAAGGATCACACCCTGTGAATCGGACATCGCACGCAAAGAGCATGCAGTAGCCATGACGAACAAGAGAAATGCTGCATGAACGACAAAACGGGCCACATGGGGTCCAGCAACCAGTGAATCCGCTCACCACCAACAAGATGCTTATAAATGTCAGGGTCCCTGCAGTACAGGAACCACACACCTTAGGGCAAGGTTTCTGGGGCTCCGCAGTAGGCAATCTGGTCTCCAGACACAATCCTTAGTCCAGCGCCCGTGCCCTTCTGCCCGATGGGATTAGGCAGATGAAGTAGGCACTTGCAAGGGCACTGCTCTCCAGATGACACAGGTAGATGGTGCATGCCCCTGATACAAGATTATTGATATCCCTGAAATCTCCGGGAGAACAGGAGACCTACTGACGGACCCTTGGAGAGCACACTTCAGGGAGCCACACTTCAGAAGGTCTTCAGCCCAAGCCAGTCTCTATTTGGACAGCTATCCTCCATGTGCACAACAGATTCTTCTGACAGTGTGCACCTCACAGTCTGGGTTCGCCAGTCCCATGTCCCTACAAGTTTATCACTACTTTGATGGAGCATGGCACCAGTAGTTATTCTGAAGAGCGTCTTTGAAGTTGGGGGTGGTTCGGGGGGCTCCTTTTGAACCACAGATGTCCCCCACAAAATTCAGACCTGTCTACCATGGGCCATCAAATGCAAATCTCAATCTTTAGTTGGTCCATGATTCGTCCCCTGGAGGTTAAGTGTCAGAGCCTCCACTACCAATCTATTCCACTCAGGCCTCAAATGGTAGAGGTCTGTTATTCCAGGGCATGCCCATGGTTCATAGCAGCCTTTGGTGAATTTGCAGATGTGATCCCCTGGCCTCTGGTATTGACTGGACGCAGGCCCCAAGGCACACAAAGAGTCTTAGAACCTAGAAAGGCCCATATTGTAAAAGTGGCATGTCTAAGCGAATATGTCTAAACCTCCTTTACCATTAAGAAGGGTTTGACACTGCAAATCCATTGATAGGAAACATCATGAGGCTGATCCACGGCAGTCCACTGTTGCAGCTTGAAGTAATGTCAAATACTTCCCCATGTTCGCCTATAGGAAGAGCAAGTCTCATAGGTAGTGAAAACACACTACCTGAGCGCATGTGTGCTATTGTGCACATAGGCCTGTGATAGCAGGCTGGACTCATAGACCCTGGCACTATTGGTGCCGGTGTGATCACAGAAGCCTGCAATGGCATACTGGATATGGATTTAACCATTCTGTGTGCAAATGTGCAAGCACAGGCCTGCAATGGCAGGCTGAAAACATAGTCCTGAGCACCATAGGTGCAAGTGTGCACACACAAGCCTGGAATGCAGGTGGGACACTTAGGGCCAGATGTACGACGCACAAAATAGCGCTTGGCAATTTGCGAGTCTATTGCGACTCACAATTTGCTTAGCGCTATTATGCATGTACAACAGTTTTATTATACTGTTTTGCGATTCCCAATGGGGTCGCAAATAGAGAGGCTCATGAATATTAATGAGCCTCTCGCAATTTGCGTCCCCATTGGGAATGGCAGGCCCTCCCAGGTATGATGGCCTGCTGGGCTCAGCAAACCACCATGCCTGGGACTGCTTTCAAATAAAGCAGTTTTTTTTCAATGCTGCCCGTTTTCCTTTAAAGAAAACGGGATGCATTTAAAAAAGAAAAAAATGAAAAGTTTTTGTTTCTTTTTTTAAGGGCAGCCAGTGGTTCCTGGGACCACTGCCGGCCCTTAAAAAATGTTCTCCCCTGCGTTCGCAAAGGGCAAGGGGTTCCCTGATGACCCCTTCCCTTTTGCGACCCCCTTACCACCCTCTTGAAGAGGGTGGTTATTTGTGAGTGTTTTGCGCTCGCAATTGCGGTTACAAAACATTTGTTTATTGAATTGCGGACGCAATTAGGAAGGAGATGCCCCTTTCTAATTGCGACTCACAATTAATAAATTGCAAGTCGCAAATAAATTGCGACTCGCTATTTAGGAATTGTACATGCCAACAGTGATTTTGCATACGCAAATGGGTTTGCAAACCCGTCTGGGCATGCAAAATCACGTCGTACATCTGGCCCATTGTCCCTAATGCCATCGGTGCAAGCGCCCACACACAGTGCCAAGATAGGAAGGTGCGCATACATTTCCACTGTATTTATGGTGAGAAAGTGCCTAGAGCTCTGAGGCCACACAAGAAAATAGGCAAAACCCATTTGGAAAAAGCTAAAAGTTTAGGGAAACGCTTCCTGATGAGTATCTGGTCCAACAACAAGACATACCTGCCAAAATGTATTTGGCGAAAATGCATGTAAAATTGTGGGACATGATGACTTTGGTTCACAAAAATATTTAAATCCACATATTGTTCCCCATTTTGAAAGGCTTACCAAATAATATTCAATATTTATTGTGATGGGGTATTAGATTTTGTCAGATGCTATAAATATTGCATACCGACTGGGGCACCCATAATCAGGGCTTAAGACACAATAGAAATTTGACAAACACGGAAGTTGATTCACAATTTCCTTTGGTCACCCAACGAGTGCCAAACTTTCATGAACATCATATATCTCACCGTTAGGGTTGAATAAGGGAGTGAGGGTTCTCCTTGTGGCCTCTGCTGTGTTTTGGACCCTGGAGTGTCTATTAGTAGTTGTTGTAATATAAAACCTTCCCAAAGACCTTATCTTGAGGGCTTTTTTGGCATCGTACGATAAATTAGGAATGGAATTTGTTTTCCATCCCCATGCCTGACAGCGACGTGTACATAAAAAGATTGCCTAAAACTTGAGACCCTTTTTGTGGCAAAAGTGCTTCTGGAACATTCTCACATCCCTCTTTTCTTTCCATTGAGGCATTCTTGATTTTTCTTTAGCTCTGCACATAGTTAGGAAATGATTCTTTCTTTCACAACCTTTGCAGTAAGTTTAGTATTCCAATTAGGGTAATGCCATTTCAACCATGTTAAAAGGGGAGGGAGCAGCACTTTCTTTTACTGGTTAGCAGGGGTGCAGTACACAGAGTTCTACAGCTAGCAAAAACAAATAGGGAAAAAATCTGGGGCTAAACCAAGCAGAAGATGGTCATTTTCTACAGCAGTGACATCATGAGAAATGTCACAGTCACCAAATGTTGGAAAGTGGTTTATTAGTAGGTTTAGGTAGGGACCTACCACTAGTAATAAGGCCACAATAATAATTTAAGGTCCAGTCAAGGTCTCAATAAATTATTCCCTTGCTCAACCCTAGGTAGCTGGCAACAAGCAGGAATGCTTAACTTAGGAGAAAGGTGTTTAAAGCATTTAAAACACCAATACATTAACTAAGCAAGACATAATACACAATAAAAATCCAACACCAATTTATAAACAGTAGATTATATTTGCTTGAGTAAATAGACACAACAATGACCAACCTCCAATGCAGAGAACCAGAGATATGAATTTATAAAGATTAAAAGTAAAACTAGCGTTTACAAGTAAATATCACTCACAGGTAAAAAAATGGTTATGCTGGACCAGGACAAAGTCAATAGTTCTTTACATTTTTTTTGTCTTAATTTAGCAATATTTTAGATTTGGAGGTATCGTGGGCCCTTTGTTCCTTCTTTTCCATCTGTATAGGGCTTTCTCCTGGGTAGACGCATCGTGTGCACGGAGAATTTCCTCCTTCCCTTTTGTTTTGGGCCCCTTTTTGTCCAATTCTAGCATAACTCAGGTCTGGGGTAGCTAGTCACTCTGACTACTCCTTCAAGTTTCCACTTGAAAGCTTTATTCCATTGCCTAATCATTGGACAGTACAACATATACCCCTTTCTTTAATTTATGTGGTTACATTTTTCCCAAATGTTAAAGAATTTGTGTCTTTTACCCGTGCTCCCATTTCTATCTAGTTGGTTTACTCTTTGTATGGAGGTCAGCCATTCACTATGTGTTGGAGGGATATTTTTCACCCATTTAATACATATCTCCCTTCTAGCTAACAGTATCAGTATGAAAAGGATATTTTCTTGATCTTTACTTATCTTTCAGTTATTCCGATTTTGCTGACTTATCCCAAAAATAATAAGGTCAAAACTCACCTCCACCCTTTGTCCCAACAGCTTGGCTAGGGTCTTACCCGCCTCTCTCCAAAATTCCTTGAGTTGGGGGCACTGCCAAAACATGTGTAGGTCATCTGCGCCCACTTCCCCGCACTTTGGGCAGCTCCTCTCTTTTTGGCTGCTGATTTTAGATAGCCTTTTTGGTGTCCAGTATGCTATGTGAGTAGTGAATAAATGATTTTTTCTCAGAGGTGCAGATTTCACAATTTGCCAACAAGTAGCCATAGATACTTGCCATTTTTGTTGGATATCCAGTTCCGGCAGTTCTTTCCCCCAGATCTCGCTTAGAATTTAGTAGTCTTCCTCCCCTTCTTAGATTAGTGCCCAGTACCAGTACGTTATCTCTTTTTTGATGGTCTTTTTCCCTTGTATCATTTCCTCTATATTCCCTTCTCCGACTTGAATATCCTTCTGACTCTTGGCCCATCTAGTAAGTTGATAATACTTGAATCTTGAGATTTTATCTTTTGTTAACTCCTTTAGAACTTCCCATTCCACTATGGAGTTTTGATCCATTAGCTGACCCCATTTTGTAATGTGATTTTCTCTCAAAGGACTTGCTAGCTTATCTCTGAGATATTCCGGGGTTCCAGGGGAATTCCAAATTGGGGCATACTTGCTGTAGTATGGAATTTTCAGGTCGGAGAAGATGCCGGCTGGCTAAGGAATCCAGTCGGGAGCTCCGAGCCCTTGAGAAAACTAACACAACAGAAATGAGCAGAAATTAAGCGGAGAACGGGGGAGAACCGGCTAAAAGCATTTGAAAAAGAGGAAGGCTGATTAAATTGATACAAAGAAAGCAAGGAGAGGAAAATCGGAAAAGTTTACTAGCACTCGAGGACACTCCACGTGGAGCCCAGCTGAAATCCATCCCGCACTGCTCGCACTTCCGAGGGGTAGAGCGAAGACATGAAGGGAGAAAGTGGGGTTGGAAGAGGCGGCGCGCAACAGCCCGATCTCCCCCTGCGGTGTATGGGCAAAAGCTGTCCCGGCGTGCTGAAGGAACATGAAGGCTGCCGCAAGGGTGCCTTTCAGAAGAAAAACATCGGCAGTATCAGGAGGAGGAGGAAGCCCCTGTGAACATCTCGGCGCAGAGGGAAGTGTGGCAGCTGAAAATGTGGCTGGGCTTGGAGGAGTACGAAGTGCGCACAAAAGGGTGAGTGAGAGGGAGAGGGGGAGAGGAGTGCTTAATGCTGTGAGGGGGGGCCGGGGCAGAAGGATTACATGTGACTTAGAAGGTCCAAAGCAATTATTGAACATCAGAGGACTGGCAAAGTCAAAAAGTGGTATAGAAGGTAAAAGCATCAAGGAGAGACAAATAAAAAATACTGTAGTTCCTAAAAGCACTAATAAAATAAAGCAAAAGAATACTGCAGCAACAAAAAGGCAACCCCCATTATCCAGAGCAAGTCAAGCCAAATTAAAACACCAAGACTAAATAGTAATCAGAAGATAACACCCTCACTAAGGTCTTTCTTTAAAGTTCTAGAAAAACAAAAAGTAGACAACGCAGAGCTGTAAAAGACCCTAAAAGAAAAAACTGTAGAAAAAGCTAACAAAGTGGTAATAGATGAAAATAGATATAAGGTTCTGATGACAGAAGATCAACAAGACCAAATCATGGAGATTTCTAAAGAAAAGCAGGTAGATACAGAGGCCAGAGGACAGCCCATAGATAAGCCTGATAATCAGCAAAATCTGGCACACCAAACCAATGTAGAGACAATGATGGAGATGATGATGAGATGAGATCTAATTTCGAAACCTCAGAGAAAAATTAGGCAAAAATACAGGAAGCATGCGAAATGCTAGATCAAAAATATAACATGTTTATAGAAAGGGTTACTGAGGTGGAGCTGAAGGTAGAGGTATTAAACAAAAAGGTTGAAAAAATCAAAAAAGAGATTGATCTACTAAGAACTAAAGAGAACGAGATCAGGGATAACATGGAGTCTCTGGAAAATCATTCCTGAAGGAATAACCTTAGAATGTTAAATGTCCCAGAAGGCCTGGAAGGGGAAGACATCAAAAACTTCACTATTAAGCTTCTGGAAGAAATAATCCCCTGGACAAAAACACTACATCTCACAGATGACATTCAAAGTATCCATCGGGACCCCTTCGGGAAAAATAAAACAAGAAAGCCCTCATCAGCCAGGCTAGCTTGAATCCAGTGGCAAAGCGAGCAAGGGACCCACGTCTGGGCATACCCTGCCAACTTAGGGTGAACAAAGCAAACACAAGGAGATGATGGATGGAGTGCTGAAACTTTTCAGACACTCAGCCTCAGTCACAGATCTGGGTTGAATCCACCATCGTTCTTTAGCTCACTTCACCACCCCAGTTAAGAGACAGCTATATGCAAATCAGTCTTGAGCCTGTGCCTCATGGGAACAGTCCAGCCCGAACTTCCAAGCCATGTCTTCCCTGGACCGGAAACCAGCATCCAGGGACAGGTTTCGGGCTTATAGCCCTCGTCAGCCAGGCTAGCTTGAATCCAGTGGCAAAGTGAGCAAGGGACCCACGTCTGGGCATACCATGCCAACTTAGGGCGAACAAAACTAACATAAGGAGATGATGGACGACGGAGTGCTGAAACGTTTCAGACACTCAACCCCAGTCACAGATCTGGGTTGAATCCACTATCGTTTTTTAGCTCACTTCACCACCCCAGTTCAGACACAGCTATATGCAAATCAGTCTTGACCCTGTGCCTCATCGGAACAATCCAGCCCGAACTGCCAAGCCATGTCTTCCCTGGACCGGAAACAAGCATCCCGGGACTGGTTTCGGGCTAACAGCCCTCATCAGCCAGGCTAGCTTGAATCCAGTGGCAAAGTGAGCAAGGGACCCACGTCTGGGCATACCCTGCCAACTTAGGGCGAACAAAGCAAACACAAGGAGATGATGGACATAGTGCTGACACTTTTCAGACACTCACCCCCAGTCCCAGATCTGGGTTGAATCCACCATCGTTCTTTAGCTCACTTCACCACCCCAGTTCGGACACATCTATATGCAAATCAGTCTTGACCCTGTGCCTCATGGGAACAGTCCAGCCCGAACTGCCAAACCATGTCTTCCCTGGACCGGAAACAAGCATCCTGGGACCAGTTCCGGGCTCACAGCCCTCATCAGCTAGGCTAGCTTGAATCCAGTGGCAAAGTGAGCAAGGGACCCACGTCTGGGCATACCCTGCCATCTTAGGGTGAACAAAGCAAACACAAGGAGATGATGGACATAGTGCTGAAACTTTTCAGACACTCACCCCCAGTCACAGATCTGGGTTGAATCCACTATCGTTCTTTAGCTCACTTCACCACCCCAGTTCAGACACAGCTATATGCAAATCAGTCTTGACCCTGTGCCTCATGGGAACAGTCCAGCCCGAACTGCCAAGGGATGTCTTCCCTGGACCGGAAATAAGCATCCTGGGACCGGTTTCGGGCTAATGGCTCTCATCAGCCAGGCTAGCTTGAATCCAGTGGGAAAGTGAGCAAGGCACCCATGTCTGGGCATACCCTGCCAACTTAGGGCGAACAAAGCAAACACCTTAAGGACAACCTTAATTAGCCCAAGCTGGACAGTAGACAGAGTCATCTTTTTAGAAGCACCACAGGTAGAAGGATTAACAAAGGAGGCGGAGGTATTCTTTCAGGTTAACAAAGAAGGGACCACGAAACAAATTGCTTGGGAAGCTTATAAGGCTTTTATCAGGGGAAGAATAATCAGTATTGTAGCGCATAGAAACCAAAAGAAAAAAAAACTCATAAAAAAGCTGGAAGGAGAAATAGTAAAGTTGGATTTAGAGCTAAGCAAGAACACAACTGTACAGGAGAGATCTAGTGTTATAGAGAAGAGAAAGCTAAGGAAAGAGGAGTTGGCAGATTATCTTGAGAAAATAGTTAGAGACAGATGGGAGGCTAGTAAGCTTGCTCACAAATATGGTGAAGGTTGTGGCAAATTACTAGCATGGAAGGTAAAAACGGATGTAACTCGTAATAGGGTCAATAAAATACGAAAAGAAGATCAGCAATATACCCAAGAGGACATCAAGATAATAAGGGAATTTGGAAAATCCTTCGAAAATGTATATACAGAAGAGACCACAGCCACAACAGAGCAGATAAACGTAGTATTGGATAAGGTAAAAATACCATCTATAACCCAAGATCAGAGAAAGGAGCTCAATCAGGAAACCACAAGGGAGGAAGTGGTAGAAGCTATGAAAAACTTTAAAAAAGGCAAGGCGGCTGGTCCAGGTGAACTCCCGAATGAGCTCTATATAAATTTAAAGGAAGTACTTGCCACCCCACTGACAGAGCTTTTAAATTAACTTTTTTTAAAGAAAGGAGAACTCCCACCTTCCTGGAATGAGGCGATCATTAGTATTTTATTAAAACCAGGAAAGGATCCCACGAATTGTGAGTTTTATAGACCGATTTCACTCTTAAACACGGACTACAAGCTATACACGCAAATACTAGCAAAAAGACTGGGAAAAATGGCAGGTGCTGTAGTTCACTCTAATCAAAAAGGCTTTATAAAGAAAGGCAAATACAGGAACTTACGCATGAGCTTATCAGCGCGATAGATATAGCAACTCATTATTCTGTCCCTCTATCAATCATAACCCTGGAGGCCGCAAAAGCGTTCAATAGCGTTAGCTGGCCATTTTTAAAAGCAACCCTGGAAACATGTAATCTGGGAGATACCTTCCAGTGCGCTATAAAACAGATATACAAAGAACCATCAGCAAAGTTTCTGGTAAATGACACCCTGACAGAAAAAATAACAATAAAGAGAGGTACAAGGCAGGGATGCCCTTTATCCCCGCTTCTTTTTAATCTTTATATTGAGCCTCTGGCATGTTCGCTAATGAAGTAAAAGGGCATAATACATTTCAGTTACCAGGGCTGGGAGAAGAAGGTAGCACTATTTGCAGATGACCTGATGGTGTTCACTAGCAACATGACGGCCTCACTCCCAAAGATTGGAGAACTTTTGGAGCAATATGGAAAGGTCTCCAGGTACTTAGTAACTAAGTAACTCAGTCAAAATCAGAAATTCTAGAATGGAACAACAATTCACAAAATCCAATGGTGAAGGAGAAAATCAGATACCTCGGGGTAGACCTTACAACAAACATAGAAGACATAGCAAGTTTAAATATCGAAAGCTACTAAATGTATGGGGGTGTCTACCCCTGAACTTTATGAGGAGATCAAATATAACCAAAATGGTGATACTCCCAAAGTTCACATATTTGTTCAGTCCCACTCCCACTGGAATTCAAGATAGACAAGATTAAAAAACTACAACGAGAAATAAGCAGCTTCAATTGGGCCGCTAAAAGGGCAAGAATTGCCTGGAAGAAGATAAGGAGGGACAAGGCACAAGGAGGCATCGATAGTCCAGATATCTTGGAATATTGCAGGGCCTTCCAATTTAAAAACATCAGAATGCTGCTGGACAGTTTCAACTCATACCCCCTCCCCCTACAGGCATTAGTAAACAAGAAAGAAAGCCACTATCTATACAAATTCGGACAACCCAAATACTTAAAAAAGGTAAAACTGAAGACCCTTATTTCTGCTGCAAAACTGTGGTACCATAGTTCTTTACAGTTACTTTCAGTAGTGTTTCTTGATGCAGGAATGTGGTTCAGAGCACCAGCCAATGGTTAAGATGCTCTGGTTTGCCATTTGGGGTCTGGGGTTACAACTCCCACAATGCAACTGGTATGCTTATTGAGCTTTTTACAAACGTTGCTCCAAACTTCTGGAACTTCTTCCAGAAAGTCTCCTTGATGGTTCAAAGTGTCAACAACACCAATCCAGGGGTCCAGAATCTCTAAGATGTCCTTGGGATTTTGGGACTATAATTCTGACAATGCACCAGGCAAAATCTTTAAAAGTCCATTTTAGACTGAGCGCAGTCTAGGATGGGATCTTCTTGGTGGAGATGATGCAGGTGGGCTCTGTTAACCTGTAGCTTGCAGGGAGTCCACTCCATAATCCTTCTTAAAGCAAGACAAAGTCCTTAGGGGTGTAGTTCCAAGTGTGCAATCCTTTGGGTTGCAGGCCAGGGTTCCAGCAGAGCAGCCCTTCTTCTCATTGTAGTTTCAGGCAGGTTGTACGGCAACTCTTCCATATTTATTCACAGTTCCTTGGCGTCAAGGAGAAGGGCACCCCTCACCAAAGGGATGAACGTTGCCATCCAGGTGTATGACAAATTCCTCCAAAGTGTGGCATATTCTTGCCTTAGAAAGCACCATTCTTCCAAGATCCAACACAGAGAAATTCTCTCCTTGGAGGTTAGATCAGGCTAAGCCAAACCACTAGCAATGCTAAGATTCTTTAACACTCCCCTTCCATCCACATTCCTAATCTAATTAACCTGTGTAAGGGTGCTTAAATGTGTGGGGTGGAGTGAATGTTTGTAGTGAAGTGAAGGGAGACTAAAACTGTCTAAGAGATACCAAACTGGGCTTTAATGTGATGGTTCCCTTGGCAGGATTAAAAAAACATAAATAGGTTGAGGCTACAACAGAGGCGCAATTTACTCAAGAAGCCTAAAACAGTGGGTGTGGTTAAGCCAACATGTTTCATGCCCAATTGCCCAAAAGGATCCACGGCGATTCTTCAGGCCCTAAAAAAGGGTAGCCCACCCCTACACCTAAGACATGATGCTTAGTGTAGGTGTTTCCCTAGAAGAAAATACCTTGTTCAAAGGTTAAAAATGATCATCCAATCCTTTGGATCAATCATTTATGCCCCATAGGTTAAAAGCAGAGGGTAGCGCTCAGCTGCTAACTCTGAAAAGAGCAATGGTAGTCAGGATAAAGAAGCTGTAAATCAAGGAGACCCAGATGGCCACAGGGTGATAAGAGAAACAAGGACTTTTTTAATAAAAAGCAACCGTACTCACGTTGTTTCTGCTGGGAGAGCGCAAGAGACCTACCCTCCCCTGCTCGCCTGGATTGAGAATGAGCGGAGAAGAGGACCCATGATTTAAAGTGCAGGTAATTGGAGTAATTGTTCTCAGGTGAAGGTCATTGTCAGATTTAAGAAAGGTTGAAAAAAACAAAAAAGAGATTGATCTACTAAGAACTACGGAGAACGAGATCAGGGATAAAATTGAGTCTCTGGAAAATCATTCCTGAAGGAATAACCTTAGAATGTTAAATGTCCCAGAAGGCCTGGAAGGGGAAGACATCAAAAACTTCACTATTAAGCTTCTGGAAGAAATAATCCCCTGGACAAAGACACTACATCTCACAGATGACATTCAAAGAATCCATCGGGACCCCTTCGGGAAAAATAACACAAGAAAGCCCAAATCAGCCAGGCTAGCTTGAATCCAGTGGCAAAGCGAGCAAGGGACCCACGTCTGGGCATACCCTGCCAACTTAGGGTGAACAAAGCAAACACAAGGAGATGATGGATGGAGTGCTGAAACTTTTCAGACACTCACCCTCAGTCACAGATCTAGGTTGAATCCACCATCGTTCTTTAGCTCACTTCACCACCCCAGTTCAGAGACAGCTATATGCAAATCAGTTTTGACCCTGTGCCTCATGGGAACAGTCCAGCCCGAACTTCCAAGCCATGTCTTCCCTGGACCGGAAACCAGCATCCAGGGACAGGTTTCGGGCTTATAGCCCTCGTCAGCCAGGCTAGCTTGAATCCAGTGGCAAAGTGAGCAAGGGACCCACGTCTGGGCATACCATGCCAACTTAGGGCGAACAAAACTAACATAAGGAGATGATGGACAGAGTGCTGAAACGTTTCAGACACTCAACCCCAGTCACAGATCTGGGTTGAATCCACTATCGTTGTTTAGCTCACTTCACCACCCCAGTTCAGACACAGCTATATGCAAATCAGTCTTGACCCTGTGCCTCATCGGAACAATCCAGCCCGAACTGCCAAGCCATGTCTTCCCTGGACCGGAAACAAGCATCCCGGGACTGGTTTCGGGCTAACAGCCCTCATCAGCCAGGCTAGCTTGAATCCAGTGGCAAAGTGAGCAAGGGACCCACGTCTGGGCATACCCTGCCAACTTAGGGCGAACAAAGCAAACACAAGGAGATGATGGACATAGTGCTGACACTTTTCAGACACTCACCCCCAGTCCCAGATCTGGGTTGAATCCACCATCGTTCTTTAGCTCACTTCACCACCCCAGTTCGGACACATCTATATGCAAATCAGTCTTGACCCTGTGCCTCATGGGAACAGTCCAGCCCGAACTGCCAAACCATGTCTTCCCTGGACCGGAAACAAGCATCCTGGGACCAGTTCCGGGCTCACAGCCCTCATCAGCTAGGCTAGCTTGAATCCAGTGGCAAAGTGAGCAAGGGACCCACGTCTGGGCATACCCTGCCATCTTAGGGTGAACAAAGCAAACACAAGGAGATGATGGACATAGTGCTGAAACTTTTCAGACACTCACCCCCAGTCACAGATCTGGGTTGAATCCACTATCGTTCTTTAGCTCACTTCACCACCCCAGTTCAGACACAGCTATATGCAAATCAGTCTTGACCCTGTGCCTCATGGGAACAGTCCAGCCCGAACTGCCAAGGGATGTCTTCCCTGGACCGGAAATAAGCATCCTGGGACCGGTTTCGGGCTAATGGCTCTCATCAGCCAGGCTAGCTTGAATCCAGTGGGAAAGTGAGCAAGGCACCCATGTCTGGGCATACCCTGCCAACTTAGGGCGAACAAAGCAAACACCTTAAGGACAACCTTAATTAGCCCAAGCTGGACAGTAGACAGAGTCATCTTTTTAGAAGCACCACAGGTAGAAGGATTAACAAAGGAGGCAGAGGTATTCTTTCAGGTTAACAAAGAAGGGACCACGAAACAAATTGCTTGGGAAGCTTATAAGGCTTTTATCAGGGGAAGAATAATCAGTATTGTAGCGCATAGAAACCAAAAGAAAAAAAAACTCATAAAAAAGCTGGAAGGAGAAATAGTAAAGTTAGATTTAGAGCTAAGCAAGAACACAACTGTACAGGAGAGATCTAGTATTATAGAGAAGAGAAAGCTAAGGAAAGAGGAGTTGGCAGATTATCTCGAGAAAATAGTTAGAGACAGATGGGAGGCTAGTAAGCTTGCACATCACAAATATGGTGAAGGTTGTGGCAAATTACTAGCATGGAAGGTAAAAACGGATGTAACTCGTAATAGGGTCAATAAAATACGAAAAGAAGATCAGCAATATACCCAAGAGGACATCAAGATAATAAGGGAATTTGGAAAATCCTTCGAAAATGTATATACAGAAGAGACCACAGCCACAACAGAGCAGATAAACGTAGTATTGGATAAGGTAAAAATACCATCTATAACCCAAGATCAGAGAAAGGAGCTCAATCAGGAAACCACAAGGGAGGAAGTGGTAGAAGCTATGAAAAACTTTAAAAAAGGCAAGGCGGCTGGTCCAGGTGAACTCCCGAATGAGCTCTATATAAATTTAAAGGAAGTACTTGCCACCCCACTGACAGAGCTTTTAAATTAAGTTTTTTTAAAGAAAGGAGAACTCCTACCTTCCTGGAATGAGGCGATCATCAGTATTTTATTAAAACCAGGAAAGGATCCTACGAATTGTGAGTTTTATAGACCGATTTCACTCTTAAACACGGACTACAAGCTATACACGCAAATACTAGCAAAAAGACTGGGAAAAATGGCAGGTGCTGTAGTTCACTCTAATCAAAAAGGCTTTATAAAGAAAGGCAAATACAGGAACTTACGCATGAGCTTATCAGCGCGATAGATATAGCAACTCATTATTCTGTCCCCCTATCAATCATAACCCTGGACGCCGCAAAAGCGTTCAATAGCGTTAGCTGGCCATTTTTAAAAGCAACCCTGGAAACATGTAATCTGGGAGATACCTTCCAGTGCGCTATAAAACAGATATACAAAGAACCATCAGCAAAGTTTCTGGTAAATGACACCCTGACAGAAAAAATAACAATAAAGAGAGGTACAAGGCAGGGATGCCCTTTATCCCCGCTTCTTTTTAATCTTTATATTGAGCCCCTGGCATGTTCGCTAATGAAGTAAAAGGGCATAATACCTTTCAGTTACCAGGGCTGGGAGAAGAAGGTAGCACTATTTGCAGATGACCTGATGGTGTTCACTAGCAACATGACGGCCTCACTCCCAAAGATTGGAGAACTTTTGGAGCAATATGGAAAGGTCTCCAGGTACTTAGTAACTCAGTCAAAATCAGAAATTCTAGAATGGAACAACAATTCACAAAATCCAATGGTGAAGGAGAAAATCAGATACCTCGGGGTAGACCTTACAACAAACATAGAAGACATAGCAAGTTTAAATTTCGAAAGCTACTAAATGTATGGGGGTGTCTACCCCTGAACTTTATGAGGAGATCAAATATAACCAAAATGGTGATACTCCCAAAGTTCACATATTTGTTCAGTCCCACTCCCACTGGAATTCAAGATAGACAAGATTAAAAAACTACAACGAGAAATAAGCAGCCTCAATTGGGCCGCTAAAGGGGCAAGAATTGCCTGGAAGAAGATAAGGAGGGACAAGGCACAAGGAGGCATCGATAGTCCAGATATCTTGGAATATTGCAGGGCCTTCCAATTTAAAAACATCAGAATGCTGCTGGACAGTTTCAACTCATACCCCCTCCCCCTACAGGCATTAGTAAACAAGGAAGAAAGCCACTATCTATACAAATTCGGACAACCCAAATACTTAAAAAAGGTAAAACTGAAGACCCTTATTTCTGCTGCAAAACTGTGGTACCATAGTTCTTTACAGTTACTTTCAGTAGTGTTTCTTGATGCAGGAATGTGGTTCAGAGCACCAGCCAATGGTTAAGATGCTCTGGTTTGCCATTTGGGGTCTGGGGTTACAACTCCCACAATGCAACTGGTATGCTTATTGAGCTTTTTACAAACGTTGCTCCAAACTTCTGGAACTTCTTCCAGAAAGTCTCCTTGATGGTTCAAAGTGTCAACAACACCAATCCAGGGGTCCAGAATCTCTAAGATGTCCTTGGGATTTTGGGACTATAATTCTGACAATGCACCAGGCAAAATCTTTAAAAGTCCATTTTAGACTGAGCGCAGTCTAGGATGGGATCTTCTTGGTGGAGATGATGCAGGTGGGCTCTGTTAACCTGTAGCTTGCAGGGAGTCCACTCCATAATCCTTCTTAACCCCTTCCATGCTCATGACGGAACGGTTCCGTCATGAGCATCGGTTGAGCTGTGCTCATGACGGAACCGTTCCGTCATGGCCCCGCCCGCGCTCGAACCCTTCAGCACCGCGGGGGAATCCGCGCAGCGCTGAAGGGGTTAAAGCAAGACAAAGTCCTTAGGGGTGTAGTTCCAAGTGTGCAATCCTTTGGGTTGCAGGCCAGGGTTCCAGCAGAGCAGCCCTTCTTCTCATTGTTGTTTCAGGCAGGTTGTACGGCAACTCTTCCATATTTATTCACAGTTCCTTGGCGTCAAGGAGAAGGGCACCCCTCACCAAAGCGATGAACGTTGCCATCCAGGTGTATGACAAATTCCTCCAAAGTGTGGCATATTCTTGCCTTAGAAAGCACCATTCTTCCAAGATCCAACACAGAGAAATTCTCTCCTTGGAGGTTAGATCAGGCTAAGCCAAACCACTAGCAATGCTAAGATTCTTTAACACTCCCCTTCCATCCACATTCCTAATCTAATTAACCTGTGTAAGGGTGCTTAAATGTGTGGGGTGGAGTGAATGTTTGTAGTGAAGTGAAGGGAGACTAAAACTGTCTAAGAGATACCAAACTGGGCTTTAATGTGATGGTTCCCTTGGCAGGATTAAAAAAACATAAATAGGTTGAGGCTACAACAGAGGCACAATTTACTCAAGAAGCCTAAAACAGTGGGTGTGGTTAAGCCAACATGTTTCATGCCCAATTGCCCAAAAGGATCCACGGCGATTCTTCAGGCCCTAAAAAAGGGTAGCCCATCCCTACACCTAAGACATGATGCTTAGTGTAGGTGTTTCCCTAGAAGAAAATACCTTGTTCAAAGGTTAAAAATGATCATCCAATCCTTTGGATCAATCATTTATGCCCCATAGGTTATAAGCAGAGGGTAGCGCTCAGCTGCTAACTCTGAAAAGAGCAATGGTAGTCAGGATAAAGAAGCTGTAAATCAAGGAGACCCAGATGGCCACAGGGTGATAAGAGAAACAAGGACTTTTTAATAAAAAGCAACCGTACTCACGTTGTTTCTGCTGGGAGAGCGCAAGAGACCTACCCTCCCCTGCTCGCCTGGATTGAGAATGAGCGGAGAAGAGGACCCATGATTTAAAGTGCAGGTAATTGGAGTAATTGTTCTCAGGTGCGATACGAACAACTAAGGAGAGGTGGGAGTGATATCAAAATGGCAAATGAGGTGGCGCTAAAGGGTTCACTCGAGCCAATAGGAGTGAGCACCTCGCGTGCTGTTGTGATAAAGGTATCATCTTACAGTGGCGGCCATCTTGGTATGTATAGTGGTCAAATGTGGACCATCCCAAAGTAAACAATGGTGCTGAGAAGCGGTGTCTAAATACTAATCTAGATGGATTTAGGTGTCACGTCCTCCATGGAAGGTGAAGGCATAAAGTTAACGAGGTGCATATAGACGCTTTGGCATATCTAGTGTACAGAGTTAAAATGAAGGAAAATGGAATGATTGTGGCATTTTGGTATTGGTGTCTCATTAGGTAGCTGCTCCTTGTAATTCCAAACAACAGTTTAAGTCCCATCACTTTTACATTTCACCACTCGCCGCTGTTCCTGACGTTGTTCCGTGGCAGGGGAAAACTCAAGAAAATTAAAGTACAGCTTCATACTAATTAAGACGTTCGCCCTGTTGCTCAACTGCACTGTAGAGCTGCTTTTCATCTACAAGATGCTGTAGAGAAAAGGTTGGAATCATTCTTAAAACATGACATAATTGAACACTCCACAGGCCACATGCCACGGTTTTGCCCATGGTAGCAGTACCGAAAAAGGACAGTAGCAGAGTGGTGCGCTTTTGCGTTGCTATGCACCAGGCAAACAAAGCCCTTTAGAGGGAAAGCACCCTGGGCCACACAAAGCAAACATGATCATGTAATTGAACAGGGCTAAAGTATTTTCCCATCTTGAACTGAATAAAGGATACCATCAACTGAAACTGGAGGAGAATTGCAGGTATATTGCTACCTTTTTGACTCATGCTGATTTGTTCTAATAGAGCTTTGGAATATCTTTGGCTGTTGAGATATTTCAGGATGCTATTCACTGAGTTATCCAACCTGTTGCACATGATTTCAATTACAGTGATGACATACTTTTCTTTAGGAAGACACAGAAAGAACACAACAAAGTCCTTACCCAACTGTACCAGTTACTTGCTGATGCAGGTCTCACTTTTTTAAAAGCCGCAAAGTGTGAGTTTCCCAAAACCAAACTCAAGGTTTTTTTGGCACATATTATCTGATGGGAATTGACTACAGACACGGCCAGACAAGGAGCAAGCACTGTCATCCACTTGCTCACCCTCCCCTGGAAGTTACAATGCTGCAAGCATGGACAGTTATTGCTCTAAAAACATTCTCAAATTCGCTACAGTGAGTGTCCCATTGAAAGACTTGACAAAGCCAACTGTACTGTTTCAGTGGTCTCCCGAATGCAACCCAAGCTTCAAGGACATCAAACATGCAATTGAGAATGCAACTGCAATTGCCTACATTGATGCAAAGTTACATACCAAAATTACTGTTGGCGCAGGCCCAGCAGTACTAAGGGCAATCTGTGCTTACTCAATGGCCATCCGAATCATCAGAGACACATCGTAGTCCATGCCAGTTGAAGCCTATCTGAAACAGAATGTGCTTACTCTGATCAGGAAAAGGAGAGTCTGGATGTGGTGTGGGCCCTCGAACATTTTCATGCATTTCTGTACAGAAAAAGATTTACTGTCATCACGAAACCCAAAGGCCAAGTTGCCCCCTCACATTGGGAGGTAGGTGTTAAGACTGCAAGAGTACAACTATGAGATGCAGTGCACAAGCCGGGGAAATATCAAAACACAGCATATTACTTTTCACAAGTGCTGCTATCTCATCACAGTTCGAATTCAAAGACAGCTGTAGAATATCTCAACTTCATTGTGAGATCCAGCATCCCAGTGGCTCTGTCCGTGGAATGAATAATTGCTGCCACTAATGCAGATAAAGACATGACCATAATAAAAAAAACTTATAAAATGCAATCAAGGATGCGTACCTGGCTCCTGCCCATTGATTTTGAACACCAAAAATTCAAAAACGTGCAGAAGGAGCTAGCAGTCACCCAAGAAGGCATAATTCTATGAGGCTCGGGAATCATCATACCTGGAAGCCTACAACAGCAGATCATCAAGCTGGCCCATCCAAGACACTGTGGTATCATAGCCACTAAGAAATCCTCAATAGATTGAGTATGGTTCCATGGGCTAAATGAGCATGCTTGTCCCCCAAGGTGACGCAGCACCCAGTGACAATGTCTGACCTTCCTGCTCATGCGTGGGACAGAGTTACAGTTTACTTTTTTGGGCCTTTAGAAAATGGGCACCATCTCATGGCAGTCATAGATTAATATTCACGTTTTCGTTTGATGGAAGACCTATCTTTGACAACCCATGACAAAGTTATAGAATGACTTGATGGCATCTTTAAAACGTGGGACATTCCCAAATTTCTTAAATCTGACAATGACCCTCCCTTTAACAGCAAAAAATTCAAAGACTTTTGTTGCACTCTGTACATGAAGTAGACGCTGATAGTTCTTTAGTACCTTTATTCCAGTTGTACAGCAAGATGGTAGGTTGGTACATCAAACAGGTAGTACAGGTAACAGGTTAAGGTAAAGTAGGTTAGCCCAGTAGTCAGCCCTTGGTACTATGCCACAGCAAACCCCACCAGGAGCAGCCTGCCTTCTGCTCAGCCCATCTGTAACTGTCATATCTCACTCAGTCAGACACCCAACATTCCATGCATCATAGCATTACCAACATTCTACTCCAAACACACACAGTGGCTGATCAGCAGGTGGACTGGTAAACTGCAAGATATGAAAATACTATGCAGGGCATAACATATCCCCCTCCTTTTAAATTGAAAAACAAAAGTGACTTTGTTATCAGATAAACAACAATGCAAAGAGAAAACTGTAGACAAGAAAGAAATAATTCACAACTCTGGTATGCATGAAAGTGAAAAGCTTAACGAAAGAATAAGAAGCAATAAACCTGTGAGAAAGGAAATAAAACCACACAGTGTACAAAATCCCAAACTATACAACATTCTGATGCATACTGCACTTATTACAAATTTTGCAAAAGAAGCAAAACTACCATTGTAGGAAATGGTTCACAACCAAGGATGTACAACAAAGAGAACATCACTAGAGATAACGAACCATTCAAAGTAGAGAGAACGGATAATATATAACTAATAAATAGAGTACAATAACCCATCCTCTCCCCCCCAAAAAAAAAATGAGAAACATTTGTTGCGTGAGGTAAAAGGTAAACACCCCGCCACAGTATTTGGGTCTAACACCCATGTATGCACATCCTGTGAAGGAAAGACCTTGAACAGCATAGATGGGACCCAACCAATGCACACCAACCCCGTGTAGAAGTTATGCGCAACATAATGGGAAAATATCCATGACCTAAAGTAATGTAAATTGGCAAAAACCCAATAAACAAACCCCACAAATTCAATCCCTACTGATAGGGAACAAATGAAAAGCAAGATTCCAATCATAAGGAAACTTTCCTACTTTGTGAAGATGGATATACAAGCCAAAACTTCACTCCTCATGTGAGGTACAAAAACCTGGGATTAAGACCCTGAAGTCCACCCTAATATAAGGGTCCAAGACTAAAACGATGAATATGGGACAATATAACTAGAAGATACACCCTGTGTAGGGGAACCATACCCATAAATCTAAACCAACCCTGAGAGGGTAACATGTTATGTTAACCGGTGGAAACCAAGAAAACATGACCCGCGTCCGGGTTACCAAAAAGAACTAATCTAACAAGCTTGAATGAGAACAATACCCATGAACTCACCTCAGTAGAGGCTGCGTGTAGCGCACTATGGAAAGGGGCTAGTACCCAAACCATGACTATCCCTCTTGTAAGGGAACTGTAAGCGGGAATCACACTCACAAACCCACCTCAAAGAAGAGGCCGCGTGTAACGCTTTATGTGAACCATAACTACAAACCCACCCCAGTGCAGGGGTACGTTAACGCTTTATGTGAAGGAACTAGAACCAAAACCTATACCCATCCCTAAAATAAGGGATAACGTAGTACAGCTGCCCCATAACAGCAATAGGGCATCCCTTGCGTAAGGGAACTAAACAAGTGAAAGCTGAAACACAGAGAACTAACACCTCAAATGTAATAATGGAAATAAAGCTAACTCCGTAACCGAGCAAGGTATAGACATAGAGGAATGATACACGTTCAAATTTTAACATTGCCCCCAACACACTGCAAAGAAAATTAAAACACACAAAATCAACAAATGGCAGCTTGTAAATGATTTAGGTGCAGCATGTAATTATACAAAACCCAGACTCCAGGAGGCCACAGTGCAAGTTTACACCAGCGTGAAGAGCTTCGTCCCGCAACGGCGGTCCTGTCAGAATGACTCCTTCAACAAACTTTAATGAAAATGACCCAACAGACAGAGACGTGTTTGGAGTTATGCGTGATTGACAATAACTAACCACAAACTGAGGAAAAATTCCAATCACAAGATGGCGGCACGCTTTTTCATACCGCACCGGGTGGCTCCCGGCTACAGCGTGCACCAAAACATGTCGAGATGTCACCAAAGCTGAGGCAGGCGTCACAGAGGATCGCGCAGAGCAGGAGTCGTCACGGTGCAGGTAGGAATGCGCGCACTTGTCGAGACACGCGCTACAGCATTCAAATATGTATATGGCAGTTACGCGCTGAACAAGGCTCGCGCAAACATATTTAAACCATACCATGGTTTAACTGACGATGTCCAAAGTAGGGCCTCAAACGATAAACAAAATAATAAATTAAAATGTCTCACCGACTTCCGACATGTAACTGCAGATATGTATTAGTGCCAACATCACCAAATAAGCATATCGACCCAAGCCAAAGCGATGCCTCCGTCCATGTAAAGTGGATGGCTGGGAGCATGATAAGTGTTAATACAGCCTCCACACACAGCAAACTCCATTAGAAATGACCAGATACAAAATGTTGACAGCAGAACTGGGACATGAACCTCCAAGCGACCATTCTTGTGAGAGTCCCAATGCTCCAGAGAAAGAGACACGCATCACCTTGTGGATGTACAGACGCCACTAGAACCTTATGCAGGCACCTAACTGAGAGTCACTGTGCCATGCTCACCTTCGTGTGGAGTTACAGCGTTGAAAACATCCACAGCTGACCGTTTGCTGAATAGAGTCCTAGTTGTGCAAGACCATGTGTAAAGTCAGCACACGTTGTAGGAACATGTAGCACTTACGGTCATTCTTCAGGCACCTCCAAATTGGCGCTAGACAGCTGTCCATATGAATCTTGACGTTAGCTGCGCCAATGTATCATGTAGACCTGTAGAAAATCATTTTCAAGACGTAAACTTTCCATGCAGGTGCAGGAGTTGTTGGTGTACACCCAACCAGACGGTACAGCACTCTGTTGTTGGGGCTGTCCGATGTACAGGACACTGGTGGGGCTGCGTAGAGTGCTGTGACGATTTCTTTTGTTGCTTGTGACATCTTGTGTTGCTTTAGAAAGTCTGGAGTCTCTTCATAAGTTGCTTTTAGTATACTTAAAGTTGCGTAGTTTCTATGCTGTCTTGGCAAGTTACACCTGTGGCTTCTTTTCTTCAAGTTGACCTGTGCAGATGTCATCATGTAGTTACTTGATCAACTGTAGAGACAAGTAGGCATGTAGGTACGTCTCCATCATACATGAAGTAGACGCTGATAGCCATGTAAGTTCTTTAGTACCTTTATTCCAGTTGTACAGCAAGATGGTAGGTTGGTACATCAAACAGGTAGTACAGGTAACAGGTTAAGGTAAAGTAGCTTAGCCCAGTAGTCAGCCCTTGGTACTATGCCACAGCAAACCCCACCAGGAGCAGCCTGCCTGCTGCTCAGCCCATCTGTAACTGTCATATCTCACTCAGTCAGACACCCAACATTCCACGCATCATTGCATTACCAACATTCTACTCCAAACACACACAGTGGCTGATCAGCAGGTGGACTGGTAAACTGCAAGATATGAAAATACTATGCAGGGTATAACAACTTTCTTGTCTCACTCAACGTCATACACACAAAAGAGTACACCCCTCTGGACCCAAGCCAATGGTTTAGTTTAACGATTCATGGGCACCCCCAAAAGGGTCATTCAGCAAGCGCCCATGAAGGGAATCAATTTGAAACAAGTCAAGTACCAGGCCCTCCGAGCCTATTGATTAACTCTTCACTCCACAACTGGTGAGAGTCCAGCCACTTTGTTATTTGGAAGAGTCATCAGATGAAAAACTACCACAATGGACTCTGAATCTATCAGTGAACACTGGAAAGACCTGTTGATATGTGGAATTGGAGGCAGGTAGGTAGGGAGGGTTGAAGAGGGGATGAGAGGATGTGCTCTGCAGGAAGGAGCTATAAAGAGAGTCACCCAGAATCTGGGCAGTAGTGTGATTTTACCTACCAGATTTTCTGGTCAAAAAATCTCCAATCAGTGTTCTCGCACGTGTAATTTCACTGTGTGAAAACACTGGCCCACTTTTACTCATGCAGAGTGGAATTTTATAAAGGAATTTTACTTCAAACAACTGGCAATCGGACCACATGAGACGTGCACTTTTCATAGTTCCTACACTCTGTTCTTTTAACATGGCGCTCCAGAAGCAAATAAGCCACTGTTGAGTGGCAAAGGGAAAGACTGTGGGTCAATTTTGGGATGTCACCAGGTGTCAAATAGTGTGTGATGTCATCTACACTATGCCTTCCCTTTTGGGGAATCAATGTCCTGGGCAATAGTACTCCTCATCTAAAACTCTTTTAATCACACCTAAACCACACTAATTTGGAGCAACTTTCCAAGTGCAACTTCAGAAAAATTACAATTCTTATTAAAATGAGACATTGTAAAGATAAATCACACTCTTACATGCATTTATAATCCCCTAGATATCAAAATCGAAAACATAATTCTTTCAAAGAAGTATATCTGGTATTGAAAGGTCTTAGGAGCTCACGTGCTGCATATGACAGACTGGGGTGGTTCACTGAATGGATTGTCTGGCTCCTGCCACTGAGCATTGATGGCAAATATTCCTCCAATCAGTATATCCCCTTCTGTTCTGTAGAGGTTCTCAGGATGGCTCCTCAGGGTACAATGCAAGGCGTCCACATGGAACAGAACCAAGGGTACTGACATGAAGACAGCTAAGAAAAGCATGACCAGAGAGTGACGTCTTGGTAAAATGGCATCAAACCAAGATGCAGTCACCTAGGCAGAGGAAAGAACATCCAATCAAATACAAAAACAAAGTGTATGAAGTGCTAGTAGCAGAGCATAATATACAGAGGAATTATGAGTATAAGAGAATGCTACACTATGAGCATAAGAGACATAGGGGCCGATTCCGAATCTGGAAAAATATTCCCCGTACGAATCGTATCTGGATTTTTTACCGTACGAATCGTACAAGTCCCGTACAAACTGACAAGTACGATTCGTATGTTAAAAAGTCCATACGAATCGCATTGGGTAAATTCCCCGACACGTCCTCGGGTCGGAAAAGGTGTCCGACACGTCCCCGGACCCGTACCCCCATACCCGTACCCCCACCCCCGGCACGTCCCCGGACCCGTACCCCCACCCCCGTAGGTACGGTGCGGACCCCCAGTGCATAGCGCTGGGGGTCCGCACCGTACCTACGGGGGTGGGGGTCTGCACCGTACATACACGGGTGGGGGTCCGCACCGTACATACACGGGTGGGGGCCCGCACCGTACATACACGGGTGGGGGTCCGCACCGTACCGACAGGGTGGGGGTACGCGCCGTACATACACGGGTGGGGGTACGCACCGTACCTACGGGGGGGCTGGGGGGGACGGCGCATACATATGGGGGGCTGGGGTGGGACGGCATGTACCGGGCCCCCTATTCCGCTCGCATCGCGGCGTACTTCGCTTTTCCGGCACTTTTTGGGTGCCGTAAAAATATTGCCGTCCGGACTGCTGTCGGTACGAATCGTACTTGCTGGGACGTAAAAACATGCCTAACTCCGTCCGGACGTCACGTCCGCGGTGTCCCGGATCACATTTGTATGTATTTTGCAGTCGGTCGGTGTTTTTTCCGACTCGTACGGAAATGGTGTTTCCGTACGAATTGTACTTGCAAGTTTGTATGGTGTTTTTACCGGGTACGAGTCGGACGGAGAAAACGCTCCGAGCGACGGTTCGTACCCGGTTTTTCCAGGATCGGAATCGGCCCCATATTGTCCACAATATAAAGAACATATGAGACAAACTTATAAACATATTGTACTAAAACCATTTTGAACTGACAATTTTAACTTACAAATGTACTAGTCGTATTTTACCAGAGAAAATATGAATCACAAAGTATATTCTATTAACCTCTATTGCATTCATTTGATGATTTGTAAGCACTGCAAATGTCTCATGCTAGCTTTTCAGAGTGATAGTTTGCATTTGGGCAATTATAATAAGTTATTATTACTTACGTTTTGTTTTGGATTGCTCCTTTTCCTTTTAAAACATTTTACTGGTATTGTTTTATTAGATGTTAGTAGTATAGAACAGTTTATTTTTAAATCATACTCAAAGACATTGTGGATAGTAGAAATTAAATATAATAGCAAATTCTAAGTTTGTTTAGCCTAGAATATTACCTTTTTCTATGCATTTAAATAAACTAAAATTTCAGAAAGCAGCACCGGAGTCACATGAGAAGCACATAGCTAAGTCTAGGTTCTAATCTTAAAAGCCCATTTTTCTCCAGCACTTGAATAGTTAATGAGTGGAAAGGTTTGCTTACTCACTATGGATTTAAAGGACGTTTCTGAGTTGCTACTTGTGTGTGAGATTCAATAACCAATGAAAGTTAGGAGAATCCAGAAACTTTGTTTGAAGATAAATCCTGGTTTTCAATTATAAATGTCAAACACTTGTTCTGTAAAAACACATCTTGCTCCAAAAAGCATGCCAATTCAGGTTAATTCTGAAAGCGTATGAAGTACAGCAGATTATGGGTGCATGAACTGTAAGCAGACAGTTTACATTTTTGGTTTATTAGAAGGGTATGGTCAAGAGTAACAGTCATGGAAGCCAGCCTTGAACTGTTAAGCTGTCTGCCTGCTAATGAAAGTCTATACGCTTCACCAATATAGACCAGGAGCTCCACAGCAAGGATGTCTCCCCTTGGTGGGCACAGTCGTAATGCTACACAAGATGCACTTAGCATTGCATGCTAGTCATGCATGGTGCACTACTCCAGTGCTCATGAGCATGAATTTCTTCAGAAACAGAAGAGCATAGAAGGGTGCTCAAGGTGTGAGCACTTTCTAGACAGAAGCCTTGTATCTCAGAAGGACATAAGCCATGAAACATCTGGGGTAAATACATGAAGGACTGGATGCCCCAAGAGACCGCAGGACTCCCACTAGCCTTGCCTAACTTGCTGGCCAGCTTGAAAGCTTAAAAACATTGAGCGTAAGTGCCTCGTCATTCATAGGCCCTAAATGTACAATAACAAAAAGAAAAAATCATGTTAACATTATTGATTTGTCAGCTTGAACAAAAATCAAGCATTAAAAGTGATTTTGTAGCAATGAAGGTAGCCCTCATTAGCAAACAAATATATTTCTGTCCTGATTGCAATTTATTTGCAATATACAATTTTTATTTTATTTCAACCAGAAGAAAGTTCATTTTCCAAATTATTATTATTATTGTTATTATTATTATTATTATTATTATTATTATTATTATTATTATTAGTGGTGGTGGTAGCAGTAATAGCAGTAATAGTACTTAATATGTACTGATGACTTGCTGCTCGAACAGCAATTCTAAAATTCATGGGTCCTAATTCACAAAATGACATAGGTTCTTCAAGTACTACAATACAAAATGACTGATTGTATTACTACTGGGTTTTTGAAAAAGGGGACCTACAAGTTGTAGATCTATTTGAACCTGTGAAATTTTACTTGAAACTAGCATAATATTGTGCAAGAGTAAATTGTATTCATTGGCTAGGGAGTGAGTGGTTAAAGATGCGCTTAGCCTTGAAAAGGTTGTGATCATACACAAACTCCTTTCCAACCATTTATCACTCAGGAAACGTTCAGAGATTGCCTTCAGTCACAGACAGAAGGAAGTCCCTTTCCACTAGGGTCATGGAAAGGAAATCCCCATAATATTTAGGGGTGTAGGAGAAGGGATTTCTCCACATGTAAATTGTTTCACATCTACTAAATGTCCTACAATTACCAGCATAATATTATAATCAAATCTCTGTCTCTGGCTGTTCAAGAGAAGGAACAGACTTTAAATCAATGTCTTTATTGTAAAAGAAAATTTTACACAACTATAATTTATAAAAACTAACACAAATGGAGGAATATTTACCACCTTATGCATTATTTATTGATTCTATTGTATGGAGAAAAAAACAGCACAAATCAATAATTCTTTATTAAAAATGTCCGATTTTATTTTGAAATTTGTCTTAGATTATTTAATAGTGGCTAGTGATCAAAGCAAAATGGGTAGGATCTTCCTTGGCCCTTGAGGTTCTGGTACCCTTGGTATTGGTACCTTCTGAGGTGTGGGAATAATGGCCCGTTTCTGGGTCATCTCAATGAGGGCCTTGATGAAGGTGCACATCCTCTCACAGATAGACTGAGCACAAACTAGTCTACCCATGTCATTAAAATAAATGAATAACACTAGTTTCAAACAGAAACCCTGGGGTGATGCTACTGTATGATCTACCATATCTTAATCAGATGTGAGTCATGAATCCACTAAAATTGTACTAAACATGTTCTTTGACTAATGGCCATTAACTTTTTAAGCCATGGCCACAGGGGACTCCCATTCGTTGCTTTCACTTCTTGAAGAGTTTTCCCGTAAAGAGTTGGTCTCACTCCACCAGCGTTATCTCTCCAGCTGCCAGCTATTTCACGCGACCCCAGCTTGTCTCGCACTGCTCAAGCATTATTCAGGCATAGCCTTTAGTGCCTAGATACCATCTCATGACGCAATAGACATGTGGGCTCTACGTTATTATCCCCTAATTTTACATTGTCCGGTGCCCTTTTGTATCGCCCACCTGGTGCGGCTGCCGCATGGGCATCTGCCCTGCCTGAGCTTATTGCTCCCCTTTTGTTAGAATCTAACAATTTCCTGTTGTTAGGTGACCTGAACATCCATCTCAACGACACCCTATGCTCTATTAGCTCTCATCTTATACAGGATTTTGCCGCCCTCAATTTAAGTCTTCTTAACTCCGGCCCAACTCATAAAGGCGGTAATCTCCTAGATCCAATTTTTGCTAATTTGGACACTGTAACCTGCCTACCCCCAGACCTATCATTTGGTCTGACCATTTTATTGTAGAGTTCCACATTAAGATGGCGGGTGCAACCTGCCTTTTTGGCAACCCACATTCCCTTAGAATCCGAAGAAATTGGCAAAGACTCAACCTGGAGCACCTTAATAATTCCCTCGAAAAGACCTTGCCTCAACTTTCTAACATTTCTACAGACGATGTTGGGACGATTAGCACCTGGCTTACCTCTGCAATTGATCTCTGCCTCCCAGCACGCAAATGTAAGCAAAATTTTCTGCACCCCCCTGCCCCCTGGTTCAATGAACAATTAAAAATGGAGAAGTCCCGCTGCAAAAGACTGGAGCGTATTTGGAGATTAAACTACTCTCCTGCAGACAAAGAAAACTACAAACTCGCAGTACACAAATATCACGCTCTTTGCAATACTGCCAGGGCCAATCACGTTAACAACACGATACTGAAAGCTCAGAATCACCCCAAAGCTCTCTTCAAGGCAGTTCAGGAACTATCGGGTATGGCTTGTGCTCCCAAAGCCCCCTGTTTGGATAGCACTCAATGCAATTCCCTGGCGGACTTCTTTACGCAGAAAATTGACAGCATCTACGCGGGTTTCGGAGCTTCACTATCTGCTTCATCTTCATCCAGCCCACCAATACAGAATCATGACCAACCATCCCTTCAGGATGATCCGGTTCGGTCCTCATTTCCCCTTTTAGATAAGGGGAACTCATCTCTATGCCCGTCTTCCAGAAACTGCTGGCAGAGATCAAATCCGGCTCTCCCTTGGATCCAATGCCCCCGCAGATTCTCCGTTCCCTAGCCTCCGCCCCACTCGACTGTATCTTGGCTCTCCTGAATGCTTCTCTCACTGAGGCAACTGTCCCTAACATCTGGAAGCATGCGATGGTTGTCCCGCTCCTGAAAAAAGCTAATACTGATCCCAGCGCCCCAGCCAATTTTCGACCCATCTCCTTACTTCCCGGCCTCTCGAAGGTGCTGGAGAAGCATGTTAATCGTCATCTAACCACTCACATTGAGTCAGCGAACGTTCTTCACCCTTCCCAATCAGGTTTTCGGGCGGGCTTTTCTACTGAGTCCACCCTTTTGGGAGTCACGGAGACAATCAGACGTCAGGTAGATAGAGGAGAGACGGTGGCACTCATCCTTTTGGATTTGAGTGCCGCTTTTGACACCGTCTCTCATACCATCCTTCTTTCTGCCTTAAGGTCTGTTGGGATCTGTGGCTCCGCACTTGCTTGGATTTCCAATTTTCTTTCTGACCGCACTTTTCAGGTTTTCTCCCCCTCTTCGGTGTCCACTGTTCATAACGCCCCGTACGGTGTCCCCCAGGGCTCTATTCTTAGTCCTTTGTTCTTTAACCTTTATGTCAGACCCCTCGCCTTTCTTGCTGAACAGTCTGGACTATCTATTTTTTCGTACGCAGATGACACTCAAATCATCTTCTCTCTCTCTTCTAATCAGCACTCCCCCTCTTCCTCTCTTCGTTCTGGGCTCACTGATATCGCCAATTGGATGCTGACTAACAAACTGAAGCTGAATGGCGACAAAACGGAGCTGCTCCTGTTCGGGCCTGACTCTGCTCTCTGGGGCCCACAACATTGGCCTCAGCAAATGGGACCATTGCCGGTCCCAGCAACAACAGCACGCAACCTCGGGGTCCTCTTTGACAATCAGTTATCCATGAGGCAACATGTGGTTAAAGTCTCAGCCACCTGTGCTACCATCATCAGGTGGCTGAGGAAGATCACATGGATGCTTCCCCTTGACACCCAGAAGTCAGTGGTCCAGGCCTTAGTGACATCGCGGCTGGACTACGGTAATGTTCTACTCCTGGGTGCCTGCAAAGAGGTCTCCCGTAAGCTTCAAGTGGTCCAGAACATGGCTGCCCGCTTACTCTGCAATCTGCCTAGAACCACATCCGTCTCCTCCTCCCTGCGCAGCCTACATTGGCTACGCATAGAATCTAGATCTAAATTCAAAGCTTTATGCTTCATGCACCGCATCAGAGCTGGAAAATCCCCTCACTATTTATCCACCTTAGTTCACCAATACTGTCCCTCTCGCACTCTCAGATCCTCCTCTCAGTGCAGATTCTCTGTCCCCCGTTTTAAGCATACTAGAGTTGGTGGGCGCTCTTTTTCCTACTTGGCGCCCTCGCTCTGGAACTCGCTTCCCATCCCTTTGCGGTCTGAAACATGCTATCTTAAGTTCCGCAAAGGAGTGAAAACCTGGCTGTTCTCTTTGTAATCTACTCTTTGTACCCATGCTTGCTTTTTACTTCTGTGCCTCCAGCGCCGGGAAACCCACGGGTAGCTGCGCGCTTAACAAATTTATATATAATAATAATAATAATACGTTCTCAACAAGCCCTATCTGCTGCAGAAATTCTATTTTTAATGTTTGGCAGCTATCTTTGTGGAAAGCAAACCTGCCTATCAGGGATCTAAATGCTGTTTCAGATTATTTTTTAAATCGGAAAGGCTCCTGGTAATCTCTGTGACATGCACATTGAAAGATTGGCATCAGTGATAGGCATGCTATTGACTGCCTATTAAGGTAAATCTTGACATTAACTGGCAAGCTGTGTGCCGTGCACACTGAAAGATTTCCGTCAGAAACAGGTATGCTATTAATTGCCAGTTGAGGTAAATCCTGGTATTAACTGGCAAGCTGTGTGACATGCACGCTGAAAGATTCTCATCCGCGACAGGCATGCTATTAATTGCCGGTTGAGGTAAATCTTGGTATTAACTGAAACTCTTACTAAGCGGTAAGCCCACTATATTTTGTGTTTGGTTGCCTGTGATAATCTCCTTAATGTGTGTTTTTGCATAATTCTGGTCTAGGCCATTTTATTTTGGATGTATGCAGAACATACCTGCTCCACCCCTCTTTCTTTCATCTCCAGGTGCACCAATGATTATGTGGCAAAGGTGGAAGAAGGTTTTCTCACACTATGCCAGGGTTTGTGGGACTTCCCTGGGAACAGAGAGGAAAGTGTAATTACTTATGCACTGCTTGGGACGAGAGGTACAAGAAGTGTTCGAGTACCTGCCAGAAATGTCTTCAGAGAATGTCAATGGCCTAAACAAATATGAATTGTGTTTAAAAAACAACTTGTCTTACATTACTTACCAAAAATCAACACTATTTTGGGACTCTATCATTTTGGTCTTAGAATGCAACATGTGGGAGAGTCTGTTGAGACTTATATAATGCAAAACCAAAGGGGATGATGGACGGAGGGTTGAACATGGCAAGCACTCACCCCCAGTCAACTGATCTGGGTTTAATCCATCATCATTCTTTAGCTCACTCCGCCACCCCAGTTCAGACATGGCCATATGCAAATCAGTCTGACCCTGTTCCTCATGGCAACAGTCCAGCCCGAACTGCCAAGCCATGTCTTCCCTGGACCAGAAACAAGCATCCTGGGACCGGTTTCTGGCTAACAGCCGTCATCAAGCAGGCTAGCTTGAATCCAGTGGCAAAGTGAGCAAGGGACCCACGTCTGGGCATACCCTGTCAACTTAGGGCGAACAAAGCAAAACCAAAGGGGGATGATGGACGGAGTGTTGAACATTGCAAGCACTCTATATAACAGCATTGCGAAAAGTAGCAGCCAAGTGTAGTTTTGATGCGGCAACCGACGAAAGGTTGCGCGATCAGTTCATGTTGAGCTGCATAATTGATAAAGCAAGGGAAGTTTTCTGGTTGAAGGACAACCCAACTCTCTCTCTGGTGTTGCCTGGGAGCATTCTCTAGCATGTGTCGAAGTCATATGCAATCATAAGTCAGGGGACAAAAGTAAAGAAGCAGTACAGGTGGCGAAAACAAAGAGTTTTCCCACCTAGAGTTTTCCTGCTGCTTTAGAAGAGCAAGAAGGAAAGGTGGTGAAGAAACCTGGGATCAACTGCCTCAGATGTGGAAATAGAGGGCATGTTGCTAACTTCATAGAGTATCCAGGATGGAAGGCCTAAAACAAAACTTGTTGTAAAAAGGGTCACTTTACTTCTTTCGGCAGGTCAGGTCGGAGTATGAAGAAAGTGAGAGAGGTAACTTGTGACCCTGATTGAGAGTACAAGGAAGTTGTTTTGCTAATAGGAAATGGGGAATGTGATGGACCAATTGAGACAGTCCTGGTCAACTGTTCTTTTAAAAAAAATGCTTTTTGACTCTGGTGCAAAACTAACACAGATTCACAAGAAATTCTATTAGAAGTGTCTACAGGATTTCGATGTTATAAGGAAGCCAAACATTAAACCTAAAGCATACGGTGGGCAGCATATCAAGATTATGGGCTACTTTTGGGGAACGATTGAGTTTTATGACAGGCTTATCTCTGCTAAGATATATGTGTGATATAGGGGTGACTCTTTGATTAGATGGGTTCAACCAGAGAGATTTATATCTAATTTTAGATCCTAATAAAACACCGGCAGTAAAACTAAGATATGGTTGGGTTGGATGGAAAAAATCTTAGTGTCGGAAATAGCAGGTATGCATGGATTTGTTGATTATGAAGCATTTTTCCCTGAGGTATTCTGAAAGGAATTAGGCCATCTCAAAATCTATGTGCATCGTATTAAGTTTAAACCGGGAGTGGTTCTTGAGGCTGGGAAAGTAGGAAGAGTTGCTCTAGAGGTAAAGAGGCTATTAAGAATGAACTGGACAAATTGCGGAGTAGAGGTGTGATTCAAGAGGTGGAAGCAACAGAATGGGTGTCCTCTGTGGTCATGGCTAAAAAAGCTAATGGAGAAGCTACGTTGTGTGTGGTTATGAGAGAATTCAACAAACAGTGGTGGCAGATCACTATCCCTTAACCAATATCACAGAGATGTTGTGCTGTTTGGAGGGGGCCAAGAATTTCACCTCATTGGACCCCACATCAGGAAACCATCAAATATCGTTGCATCCCCAATCATAGGAACTGACTACATTCATTACTCCCATTGGCACTTACACATACATGTGGATGCCTTTTGGTTTAATTTCTGTGTCTGCAGTCTTTCAAAGACCCATGGAAAGTATCTTGGAATGGGCTGATGGGGTGAATGTCTATCAAGATGCTGTATTAGTTTATGGCAGAACTCAGAAGGAAAACGATGTCAGGGTATCTGAGGTGTTGAGCAGACTTAGGGGCCAATTACGATGTCGTGCAGAAAGCCTCCGACCGACGGTCGGATTCTTCTAGACCGACTGATTACGATGGTCGCAGTCGGATTGGAAACCAGACCGTCTTTCTGAATCAGTTGCGACCGGCTCTCAGAGTATCCATGTACGTCGGAGCCGCATCGTACAGCTCTATGGACAGCGTTTCCAACCAAGCGATTACAATGTCGATTTTCAACAGCCTTTCCGAGTCGGACTGTCCGTCACGAAAAGGCTGTCGGAAACTAAATTTGGGGGCCCCTAGCAAGCCCCCCTTAATTCTGCAGCCTCTGGTTGGGGGCCGATGGGGTACCCAAGGGACCCCCCTGTAAAACCATGCACTGTGTGGCAGGCACAATGGGGAGCCTGCGACAGGGTGCATGGTTTTCCGCAAATACCCCATTTCCACATAGGAGCCAGTGTTGTTGGTGGGAACACGGGCTATCATAGAAGTCAATGGGACTCCGAACGAACAGTGTTTGGTTGCATCGTAATTGAGAAGGGTGGGCGACAATTTCCGTTCCGCTTGCGGAAATTGCAAAATTTCAACATTTTCGTGTTCCGCGCGGAATGCAAAAATGTCGAAACTTCCGCGATCCGTGGCAGAACTGAAATGTGCAGGGCAGTATTCATTCTGTCACGATGCTCCTGTCATTTTAAACCTCAACAGGAAGCACTTACAGATTTAAATAAAGCAGGTGCCCGAGTTGAAAGTCAAATTCAGTAACACATTAATCAGCACAAAAGATTCGTGAGCACGGTAGAGGCTAAGCAGGTGTGCTTTCTCCCCATATCTACCGTCAACAATTTGCTGTAATCCATGATGGAGGTCTGTGCATCCATGAGTTTCTCGAGCGCAATCCCCGTGTAGTTCCTGACACCAGGAGATTCTGTCTCCTCATCTGCTGCTCTGGTTGGTCTCTGACCCTCTATAAACAAGAGGCAAGTGAACTGCATAGAAGCCCCGCCGTTTGGCCCCAGCCCACACACCAGCGGTGTGCAACGTCTTCCCGCCCTTTCCCCACTATGATGGACAGCTCACTCGAGGGACCCCGGCGCCCATCGGCGCGGTGGCAAAAGTTACAGACACACATGGTCGCTGGAGACAACTCTTCTGGCCCTTTACGCAGCTGTAGTGTAGGAAAAGCACTATACATTTACCCACCAAGGTAGCACTTACTGATTAGCCAGTAGAAAGTACTCCAGTTGAGTAGAGGTATTGCACAAATCGGTGGCATCTTCTTGGATAAATATGCAGGGCAGGATTTACCGGAGGCACACTCATACCCTGCCCGTATTTATTAACATTTAACTAATGCTAATTTCTGATTTTTTTTAAAAACATTATTAATGTGGCAGCCTTACTACCACAATATCTTAATACACTGAGCTGGGGCTGCTGACATTTCCGTAAACAGCCACAGAAGCAAGAAGGTGACTCAAGAGGATTCTGAAGTCAATGAAAGGCCAACGCTCTCCCTTAAATACAGAAAACACATCCTTCGTCTTGGGAACAATTTTACACTTAACGAGAAAGTATAAACCCATTCAGCTATTGGAATGTAGTGCTGTCATTTAGTTAAACAAGAAGAATCAACATATTAAGTTAATGCTTTTCAGCAAAGTATAAAACACATGAAGCCTGCATGTTGGCTTTCAATTTATGTCTCTTCTGAAGCACTGTACTCCTCATAGTTGAAGTGAGATTTAGCAGCTATAATTGTGCAGAAGTCTGTCCCCAACCAGAAGCCACTGCTTGCTTTTGCACGTGTGGAGAGGATAGGAAGCGTTGTCTCCATAGAGTGAACAGAAGTTGAGCAATTGTCTGGAATTGAACTTCTGTCTAACATGCTTTCACTCTAGGCAAATCTGGGCCTTAAAAACCAGCCCAAAATCTCCGCGAACACGCAAGATTTTGCGTGTTCGCGGAGATTTTTTGCCGTTTCGTGAAATTTTGCGAAAGGCAATTTTGCAAATTCCGCCCACCCTTAGTAATTGATCGGGCGGAACCACTGATCGTGAGTCAGTCATATCCGATTCCGAGAAGGATTTGGGCAGAAAGATTCCACACAACATCATAATCGGCCACTGAGGGTCATATGTGTGAAAAGGCCCATTTGCGATTCTCAAATAGCGATTTTTTGCGAATCGCAATTTGAGAATCGCAAAACCCTATGTATGTAGGATTTGCAATAAATTTTTGGAATCCTACATATTCTTTAATTGCGAATCGCAAATTGCGATTCGCAATTAAGGAATACCTCCCCATTCATTCCTATGGGCCAAGAGGCCCATAGGGATGAATGGGAAGAAATTCTCAATTTGCGATTCCCAATTAGAGAATCACAAATTGCGAATGCAATTTCAAGGGTGCCAGGATATCAAAAGGACACCCTGTTGCACCCCTGAAATGAGCATGGGTGCAGATGTGCCGCACATATATGCCCTAAGGGCATGTATGTGAGTCACATGGCACTTTGAAAAATGCATAAAAGTGCATTTTTCAAAGAAATCGCAAATTACCACCAACTTGAAGATGGTGGTAATTTGCGATTCCTTAAGTCCAAATTGCACTTTTTCTGTGCTTTTTACATTGCATTTAAGGAATCGCAATTTGCAATTCCTTAAATGCAATCGCAAAATAGGGAATCGCAAAATTTGCGATTCCTTATTTTGCGAGGGGTGGTTTGTGTCATACATATGACACTGCTGTTTTGCCATCGCAAACGCGGAAATTCTGCGAATTTCGGCATTTGCGATCGCAAAAATGCCTTCATACATATGGCCCTTAGTGTTAGTGGCTTGACCCTGAAACTTGTAAAGTGTACATGCAGGCTGATGGGAATAGAATACCTCGGAACATCTTATAACCACTGATGGTATGAGATGCCAAATGCCACTTCTAAGGAAAAGCTAGCCATATTTTTGGGAACAACTGAATTCTAGAGAAAATTCATTGCTGATTTTGCCGAGGGATGTAGTAACATGAGACAGTTGCTGAAAAGGGGAGTAGAGTTTAAATGGACGGAAGAATTTGTGAAGGAGTTTGAGAATGTCAAAGTAAACCTATCAAAAGCATCTATCCATTATAGTTTTGAACCTGATACGAAAACTAAATTGTGCTTCCAGACAACGGCGGACACAGTGACCGCAGTACCCTATGTTGTTCCCTTGTTGTCAACTGGAAATCAAATGTAGGGTGAGCGTGCATAAACCAACTCCAGCACTTGCCGTCGTTGAGTGCCAACTGCTGTGCAGAAAACGGAGAGAATGGGATTGGTGGAGTGGTGCACTGCTCGTTATTGTGACATTGGTGGTCAAATATTCAATAAGTCTTGATGTATAGTAAGTCTTTTTTATTTTCCAAGAAATAGTTTGCCAGCCAACGCGTTTTGTTCATGTAATGAACTTCTTCAGGGAATGTGCAAGCATTCTTTCTTGATCGGAGCTGTAAGGTGGCAAGTGTTCAGCGTGGGGGCCGCCTTGTTAAGGGCCTGTATGCGCAAAGTCTGTCAGGCGGGCTGAGAGTAGAGCTGTCCGCTAAGTTTGACCACCAATGTCACAATAACGAGTAGGGCACCACTCCACCAATCCCATTCTCTGATACAAAAACTATTTAAAGGCCAGACGACAGTGCAAAGGGGTTAGGAGCAGTGTTGGAACAAGAATCTGCAGGCAAAGAGAATACTCTTTTGTTTTCATCTAGGGCGCAACACGGATCTGAAGCTAATTATCTTGTTATAGAGAAGGAGGCCCTGGCAGTATATTCGATGGTGACAAAGCTAAAAAATTCTATTGGGGCAGTTTTTTAAAGTAAGAACAGACCACAAACATTTGAAAGAGGTATTTTACAAAAAAGGGATTGATGCCATTTCCAGAAAAATTAAAAAGTGGGTGGTAGCACTTCAGGAGTTCAATTTTGTGGTGGATTACATACCCAGAGTTATGAATGTCAAATTAATCTATTTGACTAATGTCTGGGAAACAATTGCTATTAGAAAGGATTTGCTCATGTAATCTCCCCAGCAATGTCTAGTCTGAATCAAGAAGAGATAGCTATAATAAATATAAAGGAAGAACTACTTTCATTCCTGAATGCAGGCCATTGGGTGATAAGGATCGCTGACAGAATACAGAGGAATAAAATACTGATTAACAAAATATTGAGGAAAAAATATATACAATAAAAATATCCACTGCCTATACTTAAAAAGGTAAGTACAAAAATAATATTTACAATAATATTGTTGTATTAAATGTCGATTTTAAAATATATATACATATATAAAATACTAGCATTCATTTATAAAAATAAAACATATTTAAATGTATAATTTAACAAATATAGAAAATAAACTTATTTTTTAAAATGTAAACACACACACATATATATTAACAAACATATATAAATAAACTAATATTTTAAATAATAGTATAATTTAAAAAATTGTAAATAATATAATATTATCAAAAATATATGTATGCATATTTAAATATACCAAAAATATAAAAACATTTTTTTTAAACCAATTTAATTTCAAATAACAAGTAACACATATTTTCTAAGGGAATTATAAATAATTTACAAACAAAAAAGATTGACGTTTTTAAATATTATTATTAGAATAAATTAAACACAATTATCTAAATTACAACATAAAATACGCTGTTTGATTGTTTGATTTTTTGGGTGAAACAGAAAACCCACACACCAACCACCACTAAACAACTCTCGAGTCTGCCCCCTGTGCCTGCTACACCCCCACCCACCATAACACTGCCCCCAGCTTTCATGCCCACCCATTAGGCCACTGCTCCAAGAGACCCCTTCAGTGCTTACCCTTAGAAACGGGTTGAACACCTAGATCCCCAACAAACTGCACCAAAAACGAACACAGTAAAGAACAATGAGAAACAAAAGAGGAAAAAGAGACTAAACAGGGTATACTTTCAATACAAGTGCCCCAGCTGCATTGATGCAGAAAATCTGAGAGGAAATAGAGAGAATCCACACATTCAACATTTATATAGACTGTAGACATCAAGCTACTAGAATATGCCCTGATTTAGAAACAACTCATTTAGTGCTTGGCTAAGTTGACTGTCATTTTTTAAGCAATTCCACAACGTTAGTTGCATCATGGCAGGAGTACATATGTCCTTCAAAATGAGTTCTTGGCATGGCGGAATCCATTAATGATATTGTTGTCCCAATTTTTTGAAGTGCTGGAATTAGCTCTTGAAGCAGCAAACAGCGTACCATTTTATCGTGGCAAAAGTCTCACCAAACCAAAACTCAACACCACATGCTCTAGCGGGAGAACAAGGGAAGGCTACTTGGAAAATTTACTGTTGCCGAATAAAATTCCCAACATATATTAGTATTGCCCGAGGAAAGTGACCCGTCCTGGATTGACGAAAAAGAAAGCAATGGGTTCTTTGGATCATGGAGTCCATATCGCAATCATTCAAAAGAAGGAAAAGTTTCTTCAAAGAGCCAGACAATGTATCCTCTTGGGGGATCGCTCTTTCTTCCCTCAGATATTTAAATGACCCGGAGGTTATTACTTTGAGATCCATAATCCAAATCATCTAGTCTTGATGAGAGTTCATTCATCTGTGTCTCGTGTCTAGTAACCACTTGCTCATTTACTCTGATAGTCTCTTGAAGGACTACCTGCCTTGACTCCAAATCCCCTAAATGAGTGTGAAGAATGTCCATACTCCTTGATAATTGTCTCAAGTGTCTTTAGATGTGCTGTTTTTAGAGAGATAGAGTCCTTCCTGTACTCATCCCTGTGGAGCTACAGGAGATTGTAATAGCAGAAAGTGTAGCAGTTGGAGAAGACCCTGGGGTAGGCCCATCAATTTCTCTCTGTGGTCTACTAGCCAACAAAACCAATGAGCTAGCGTTGGACTTTCCACCGACAACAGTGTCGCTTGGAGAAGATGTCTATGGCTTTTAACCTCTTGAGTGCCCATGACGAGCTGGTCTCGTCATGGGCCGCGGTTGCGCTGTGCCCATGACGAGACCAGCTCGTCATAAACCCCGCCCGCTAATGAAACGCCCGGCACAGGGCGGGGAAAGGGGCGGGCACTCAAGGGGTTAAAGAGCCAGATGGTACCTGTGAACTTGGAGCGGAGAGAGCATTTGTCGGTGTAAGCTGTAGACCCTCTGGATCCCAGAGCAGTTCCTCCGCTTCTTCTTTAGATAAAACAGGGTTTAAGTCACCTTGAACAAAAGTTCTAGATACTAAATCACCTAATCAATCTTTTGACTGGAGCCATTTTAAAAGTTTAGCCTCATACTGCCTGCAGCAAAGGCTTCGGTTATGTCACTTTAAATTGAACCTTGGAGTTTGGTCAAATATCATAATTTTTCATCCAACCCAGACTGAACATCAGCAGTTTCTACGAAGCTACTGGCTTCAGAAAGTGAATAGAAAACCTCCTGGGCATCAGACAAACCACGTCCAGGCCTACGTCTGTGAGGATACTCCAGCTACCCAGATCATTGAGTTCTCTATAGTGCAAGAAACAAATCGTCCCTGGGTCGGGCACCCCTCACTATCTCCTGCTCCTACATCGGCAGTCCAATCTGAGCTAGTCACTGCAGAGATGGTATTAGAAGCATCATGAGCAACTGTGACAACACTACACTCCACATCTTGTTCAATAGATAGAGACCTCTTTAACAGAGCAACAGTCACTCTAGTAGAAGGTGTAACTGTGTGTGACATGGGTGTAGTAGGTTCACAATCCCTGAATCTCTTAGTACCCAAGTTCCCAACAAGTTTGCACTTAGAACCGCCCTGGTAAATGACTAATGAGGAGCTGTTAGGGCAAACAAGCTGGTCAAAAGTGGTCTGTGAGAGTATAGTTGAGGCAAATTGGTGAGGATAACGCCAGGACTTGGCATCTGTTTATCCTTTGCTCCATGCATCTTACCCACTTTCCCAGTTTAGAAGATTCCAGTTCCATTTCCAGCTGTGAGTCACATAGAAAAGTGGCTGCAAGCTCATTAATGGCCCCTGCCTGGCCTCTGGCAGCCCTTCCAGTTGTCAGCTTTCTCCCAGCCTTTTCTGCGGATGTGAAGGGAGTGTACAGACACACACTGGCTGACAGTAACGCATCCCAACATGCAGCCAGTGATTATTTGCTCCACACAGATAAGGAAAAGTTGGACCCCCTCTGGGTAACTACAGACCATGTATGGCCCCACCTACAGTACCAGTCGTTTCCACATGATTTTACCAGACAACAAGGCAAAAGAGTCCAAAATGCTTTGTCGGAGAATGCAGAATGAAAGGGAGAGACTGCGCTGCTTCTTCCTCCTGGAGTGGTGAACCAATATGCTTTCTAGGAAATCCACTTGTGCTGCATAACGTGATCCTCTCAATTCTGAAAGGGAGATGTCTTTCCCAAGGGCAATTGAAGGAGGAAGATCAACCACATCGCTCACCTGAATGTGAATCCCTGCCATGCACCAAACTCTTCTGTGGCTGCCGGGCCGTGCTCCACCGCAGTCACCGTATTGAACTGTGGATCTCTGCAATGATTTCCCCCCAACATGTGGGAAGCAGACTCAAGTCTGGATCCGTAGCAGCGAAAGCCAAGGGTGAAGCCTGGGGATAGTCACCGGCATCCTCCCAGGTTAGCTCAGTGCCGCCATCTTGCTGGATGGTAAAAAGGCATTGACCAGGTCTCATGGCAGTCCCTCTGGGCAGTTATGAGGGCTTCAGGGTTTGGTTCTGGTTTTATCTAGTGTGTCTGTATAATGGATTAAGTGCAAGGGTTTTTTCTGGACACACTTTATCTGACCCTTTCTGTATTACTAGAGGTACATGGGAGGGCTGCCTAAATTAATGCTCTCTCACTTTCGGACATTATGCAACCTCTTTGGCTACATAACTTAGATCTAAAAATCCTTGCATATCGTGACAAGTGGATATTCTGCCTCCCTCTCCGGGCACGACCATGAGTGAGGTGGAAGCATTAGCAGCGGAATTTGGTTGTGTATCTGAGTGTAAGTTGAATACTGAGAAAACACAGGTCATCACTCTATAGCTCGAGTTAAAAGAAAGGTGCAGTCAGCCAGATATCTGGGTGTTGAACTCTCAGTGAGGTCTAAAGAGTTCATGGATCTCAATTATGACAAGGTTTTTAAGCATTCATTCTATGTCTTTAACAGATGGAATAGATAGCATCTTGGATTGATCAGGAGATGTAATGTTATAAAGAGGATTATCCTGCCCTGTATTTGTAACCATTTAAGTGCATACCGCTCTATCTTCCAAATACTTTTTTCAGAAAGTTCTAAGCCAGTTGACAGAGGTTTTAATGGTCCTATAAGAAATCCAGGGCTAATATTCATCTTCTTCAACTCCCATGTGAGAGCGGTGGGATGTCCTGCGGTACTATTTTTTTGCTGCATTTATATCTCATCTCACCAGGGTTTTGGGCAAAGATCCATGGCCACTGGGTTCTATATTCGCAGACTACTTACCCCTCAGGAGGACAATCAAGCCAGATGTAGGTCTGATGGACACAATGTATTTCAAGAAGAATCAGGAGTAGACTCTATGGTCTACCATCAAGTTTGGTCCTCTCTACAGAAAGTGTTTTCTACTATCAATCCCTATAATCAATACACCCTGCTAGGCTACAATTCAAAGGTACCATTATTCATTCATAATTGCATTGAGGGGTGTTTGGGCAGCTACTTAAGGGCACGGTGTTGGTGTAATATGATATCCTGCAGCATCCGTTCTCTCTTCTCTGACAAGCGGCTACTGAGTGAAGCACCACGCCCAAGGGTATGGTCGTGGGAGTTTATTGACACTGCACATTTGAGATTTCCATTTCAAACAGTGACAGGTGTCGACCTACATTGACCCCTATTTGGAACCTCACCAGAGCGTGGATGGCTGTTCTTAATAATATTAATAATAGGGCATTTATAGAGTGCAGGGCTCCCCCCACGGAGGTGTCTTGACGCTAGGTAGACTGGCAGCGAGGGAGGAAGGGAAAGTCTATGGGAGGCTAAACAGCCAAGTTTTCAGCGCTTTCCTGAAAGCCAGCTCTGACTCCAACTTACGAAGATGGAGAGGCATGGAGTTCCAGACAGAGGCAGTTCTCACTGAGAAAGCATTTTCGCCTAGCTTAGCCTTAGAAGTGGGAAATCCTGAGCAGATTCTGATGATTAGATCTAAGCGCCCCCTCCAGGTGATAGTGCTGGAGTCTCTGGTTCAAGTAGCCAGGTCCCCGATTTCTGGTGGTTCTGAAGGAAATATACAGAGCCTTAAACTCAATTCTCCTCCTGACAGGCAACCAGTGGAGGCTACGCACGTGAGGGGAAATGTGGTGCCGGAACGGACCATTCCTAATAAGTCTGGCCACCGCATTCTGGATAATCTGCAGTCTATGGATCAAGTATGCCGGTAGACCAATATAAAGACTGTTAGAGTAGTCCAGCTGGGATGTAACCAATGCGTGGAGCACCGTCTTCTGGCAATTCATAGGCAGCAGATAAAGAAATCTCCACAGGGCTCTCAACTTCCAAAAACATGCAGAGGAGATTTGACAAATCTGGCCTTTGAAAGACAGGGCTGTATCAAATTTGAAACCCAAGTTCTTGGCAGAATCTACTCGAATCGGCAGAGGGTTGAGTTCTGACAGCCACCATATCCCAACTTGTGGATAACCCAGATTCGCTGCACTCCTGTATGTCCAAAGTTTACACCTGGATGTGTGAATCAGCTTTAAAGTTGAACGGTTCAAAGACCGAAATAATGTTGCTAGGGCATAAAATTCCTTCTCTCCCTTCGACTATTTGGCCTAGCTGTCTGGGAGACCTCCTAAAGAGGAGATTAAGAGTCTGGGGATCTGGCTGGAACAAGATCTTTCTTTCAGGACCCAGGCGAAAAAAACGGCAGGAGTATGTTTTGGTCTTCTCCGTTCAGCTCGTAAAGTCTTGCCCCTGCTTCCTTGGATATCTAGGAAGCTGCTCATTCAGGGGCTTATTGTATCAAGACTAGATTATAGCAATACTATTTTTCTAGGTGCCCCGGAAGCTACCTTCAATAAACTTCAGCAGGTTCAAAATGCTGCTGCAAGGCTGCTTATGAGTATACCAAGGATGCAGTCAGCTAAACCCGCTTTAAAGGCCCTGCACTGGCTCCCAGTGCGGGAAAGGGATAAATTTAAGGCTCTTTGCACAGCGCATAAAATTCTTCAGGGGAAGGGACCTCCTATCCTGAGGAATTTAGCTATGCCCTATAAGGCTAATAGAGCTTTGCGCTCTGACCAGAAACATCTGCTCCAAATTCCCAGAGTGAAAAGGGCTCGTGCTGGTGGGCGAAGATTCTCGGTCAATATAGCCATCCTGTGGAATGTGCTTCCTCTGAGTTTGCGCTCAGAGACTTGTACTTCTCGGTTTCGTAAACTTCTTAAAACCCATCTCTTTCCTGCCTGACTCTGCAGAACCTGTCTTTTGTTAATGGTTGTCGCCCTGGACAAGCGCTGGGATGCCCTAGGGTAACTATGCGCTATATAAAACTCCAAATAAAAAAATAAAATATCTCGGAAGATAGAGGAGCAGATTGATTGAAAAACAATACCTCAATCTTGTCGGCATTTAATTTCAAGTAGCTATTTGTCATCCAAGCCGAAATATTAATCAGGCAGAGCTTACATTTGACAAAAGTAGCCTCCGGATGTTCTCTAAAAGAGAACACCAATTGGGTATCGTCAGCACAGGATACCACTTTAACTCCCCATTGCTCAACTAAAGTTGCGAGGGGGGCCAGATAGACTTTGAATAACGCAGGACTCGGAGCCGACCCCTGGGAAGCCCCACACGTGAGGGGTTTCGCTGAATAGACATAAGGACGAAGAAGAAGGCTCTGATGAGACCTGTCCTTCAAAAACGACTGGAACCAGGCATGTGTGGTGTCCCTGAATCCCAAATGCTTAAGTCTGTCCAACTGAGTCCGATGAGACACTATATCGAAAGCTGCAGATAAGTCTAACAGCAGGAGCATTCTGGAGTAGCCCTGGTCTAATGCTACCCATACAGTATCTGCAACTTCCAACAGAGCTGTATCCGTGCTATATCCGGATCTAAATCCAGACTGGGAGTCATGGAGGCAATTGTTGGATTCCAAGAAGCTGGAGAGTTGCTTCTGGACTTATTTCTCCAGGATTTTGGGAGGAGCAGATAGGAGGGAGATAGGCCTAAAATTCCTAAATTTAGCTGGGTCGGCATGAGGTTTCTTCAGAATAGGCAGTACATGAGTACACGTAGTCAAGGAGGAGTTCCAGATTAGGTTTAGATAGGGGTTCATCCAATGGGCAAGCGCTTTAAAGAACTTAGCCGGGCATGGGACAACCAGATTTACACTTCTCTAGTTCTGTCCGAGAAGCCTCCGGGCAAAGCGGGCGAAATTCAGACCAGATGATACACAGATTCTCTATGGTCACACATCCATTAGATTCACAAAGTACGGTATGATGTAATTTTTCCTTCTGCCTGGTGTTTACTCGTATGTTTCACTTGACGCACGGTGCACTTCTGTGACATCATAATGGATACTGTAATTCTACTATTCTTTTTAGTGATGACCTGTGTAATTCTGATTCTTTTCTCGATCCATGAAAATATTTGTTTAAACAGAAATAAACTATTTTACATCTCAAAGTTAAACTCAGCCACCATTCTGTCTCTCACATTCAATTATGTATCTTCTGTGTGCGTTCCATACAGAAAGTAATATTTTGCCACCTTTTCCCCAAATCTATAAGTGCTGACTTTCATGTGCTAAACAGCATTTTTGCATGGAACACATCCAAACACTGTTTGTGACCACTGGTGTTTAGATGCATCGCCACCTTGAAGCTAGACCTGTTGACTTTGCCAATGCTTACCTGAATATGTCTCAAATAAAGACACATTAGCCAGCCATGTATGAGCACAATAATCTACTGTACCTGACAACGCACGTGTATACAAATGCACGTATTTAAGAACCAATGAACACGATTATAGTTTGCTCACACTATTTATCACAGTCAACATGTTCTAAAATAAACACTAGTGGGCAGATTTACAAGCCCCTTGCACCTCCTTTCGCCGCCATTGCGTCACTTTTATTGATGCAACGGCGGTGGAAACAATGCAGCAAATTTACAACGTGATGCATCTAGGGAGATGCGCCATGTTGCAAAGCCCTGCCTCACATTATACCTGTACCAGGCATAAGGAATGACACATGGCTTTTTGTATGGAACTCACCTATCTGTTGTGGCACATTGCTGGATTTGCGTCACTTTCATGAGCAGCTCCAGCAATGCGTCGCTTTTGAGCCAACAGATGCGTCAGTATTTCTGACACATCTGTTAATCCTTGCGCCATGGAGCCCTGTATTGTAAATACAGCGCATCCATGGTGGCGCAAGGATATTTGGCACTGGCGCAAGGAAACTGACGCATCTATGCAGATGCTTCAGTTCCTTGTAAATCTGCCCCTAGGACCTGGTAAGAGCAGTCTAAAAAAAACATTGAGGCTTATTTACAAGCTTCGTGCGCCACTTTTGCATCACTTTTAACATTGGAAAAGTGACGTATGGGTGGCGCAAGGGGCTTGTAAATAAGCCCCATTGAGTGTAACACTGCACTGTTGACAGGCTTCATGAAAATAAGAACATGATAACAAAAAGAACGGAGACAAATTCAAAAGTACTGTGTGGAGAAACACGAATGTGAAAGAATACTGCGCACAGCTTGTGCTAATGGCAACAGGGTGTTCACAACCTATGAATCTATGATCGTCCAGATCTTCCCAAAGCATGCAGATAGGAGCACAGAACTTGGGAACATAGTTCAGTGGTGTGTGTAACAAACTACTGGGCAGATTTACAAGGACTGGCACATCCCTGTATATTAGCAGGGATGCGCCAGTAAAGATGCGACACGCAGGAATACCCTTGCGCCACCAAGGATGCATCGCATTTACAATGCGACGCACCGTGGGGCAAGGATAGTCAGATGCGTGTAGCATAATCTGGCGTAAGGGCAGCGCATTGCTGGAGTCGTGTCGCCAGCACGACTCAACACCAGCAATGCTCAGGGGCGCCCTATGCCCTGCTTCAAGCTGGCGTAAGGTTTTGACGTAGCATGGACGAAAAAGTGACTCAGTGAAATCTTGTAGATTTCATTGCATCACTTTTATGGGGCTTCCTTGCAACGGAACGCCCAACCTGCATACATTATACCTGACGAAGGTATAATGTAGCGCAGGGCTTTACAACGTGACGCATCTCACTAAATGCATCATGTTGTAAATATGTTGTAGGGTGGCGCATTGTTTACGACACTGCTGCGCCACAGAAGTGATGCAACGGTGCCGTAAACATGTCGCAAGGTGCTTGTAAATCTACCCCTACTGCTGTTGAGGGCCCTTTGCAAACATTAACCCTTAGACTTCACAGTCGGAGCTAAGCTCCTTCACGCTGTTCGAAGCATTAATAAATACAACATTAGCTTTTGAATTATTCACTTTGTCGGTCAAGGTCTTGAGTTTGACGGGGACCCTAAACTCCTCAGGTCACTGATACACTGCTGATGAGTAAAAGTAAAACTAACTGAGAAAAGAGAAGGAAAAGATTCCAAAGAGATGACAAATGTCAGGAACAAAGCCCAGGCACTCACTGCAGGCATGAGGAGGAGGAAAACAACGTGCATGGCCTCTCTTCAAATGAACCTATTAATGTAGCTACCGTGTAAGCCTTAAAGGCAACTGTGGTATCCTTTAATTCTGGGCTTGCATAGTAATGGTATTAAAGTTCTGTCTTGCAATGGAATGTTAACAATAGAACAGAATGTGATGACACTGTGACTGGTGAGAGGAACACCTGAAGGCAGTTGTTGCCTGATGTCCTGTGGATGAGACCTTGGATAATGTATATCTTGAATAAAGAAGATATATAATCATAATTGGTGTATCCTGCTTCTTCACACTGGCGACGAGGATGGGATGGAAAGGAAGTCACCATACTTTTTCTTTCCAGAGCTCTTGTAGGTCCAGAACTCCTTTATTCTGTGATTGAGAAGGAAGCACTGTGTATATACTGGGCCATCAAGAAATTAAAACATTTTCTTTGGGGTAATTCGTTTATAGTTCACTCAGATCATAAACCGTTAAAGGATGTGTTTTGTAAAAAGAGTCTTGATGTGATCTCTTCACGTATATGCAGGTGGGTGATTGCACTGCAAGATTTCGAATTTGTAGTGAAATATATACCTGGCGTTGGAAATAAAGTAGCCGACTGTCTTTCTCGTCTGATTCCCGAGCAAAATGTAGAAGACTCTCTGGACTCTGAAGACTCATGGGAGGCTGATGAGTTCAAGGTGTGTGAAATTGTTGAGAGTGTAGTTACTGAGAAAGATTGGAGAGATGCTATGTGTAAGGACACAGACTTGCAAGAGATTTGTAATCTAATGCTGAAAGGTTGGTCTTGTCTGAGAAACTCGAGCGAGAATGCTCGAAAATATTGGAATGTGAGAGATGAGCTTTCTGTGAGAGAAGGATTACTATGGAGAGGGACGAGGCTGATTCCTCCCTCTTCTGTCAGAACAAAAATTGTTCAATTGGCTCATCAAGGACATCAGGGTGTATCAAAGACCAAGGAAAGGGAGCGTTTACATTTCTGGTGGCCTGGTATTGATATTCTTGTTGAACGTCTGATAAGAGATTGTATTGATTGTAATGCTTCTGACAAAGTGTGTAAAACAAGAGTACAACCCATGGTTATTCACGAAGCGCCTACACGATGCTGGCAAGATGTATCCCTAGACATTTTGGGACCTGTTTCCAGTAGGAGTGGGCAGTTTTATGTGCTAGTCCTTATAGACATATATTCAAGATGGCCAGAGATAAAGGTGACACAGAATATACAAACAAGAAACATCACAAAATTCTTAGAAGATGTTTTCTGTAGAGAAGGGTTTCCAGAATCCCTGCTGACGGACAATGGCGTTCAGTTTGTCTCAAATGAAATGGGGGAGTTTCTAATCAAGAAAGGGATTAGACACAAACGTTGCTCTCTCTACCACCCTGAATGTAACGGAATGGTGGAGAGGTTCAACCGCGTGCTGAAGGAATCCATCCAGTTAGCTAAAGTACAGGGTAAAGACTGGGTAGGGATTGCACCTATTTCTGTTACTTTGTCCAAGTGTAATAACAACGTGCTTGACTCTGTTATTCAGTCTAGAAAAACTGTTGGTAATGCGTCTGTGCGTAGGAGCTCTCGTGTAGTCAGAGTCCCAGCAGCTTTGCACGATTATGTATTAAAGTGACTGTAATTTTAGTTGCGGTTTTAATTTTGCTCTGTTTTTCATAACTGTTTTTTTTATTTTATTTCGGGGGAAGGTGTGTGGTATCCTTTAATTCTGGGCTTGCATAGTAATGTTATTAAAGTTCTGTCATTCAATGGAATGTTAACAATAGAACATAATGTGATGACACTGTGACTGTTGAGAGGAAGACCTGAAGGCAGTTGTTGCCTGATGTCCTGTGGATGAGACCTTGGATAATGTATATCTTGAATAAAGAAGATATATAATCATAATTGGTGTATCCTGCTTCTTCACAGCAACCTAACACCTCTCATGTCCTGCTGTCACTGCACGTGTGTTAAATGTGCAAAGAGGCCTAGGATGGACTGTCAGCGCGTGTACAAGGGCACCAGGTCTGGGCAGACGCTCGGTGATGGCTAGAGGTGGTGACTGGAAACAAAAAACGCAGAGGTACGACTGGTTCAGTACACCTGGCTGTGCCACCTTTTCTTGTCCCTGATTCCAACGCTTACCTGCACAGTGTAGACCAGACTAGAGTTGTCCCAGAAGCAAACCTGGCATCCTGGTGCCAAAAGGCAGATTCTGGTCACAGAGGTTTGATGTCTGCCCTTCTGACAGCGAGATCCACTCTGTACCATTGCCAGTCTTTCCTGGGTTAGGTGTGAATTTATACAGTTGGGTGTGGTGAGGTGTCTGTCAGATTTCATATATGCATGTAGAGAAAAAGATATCACTTCTCTTGAAAAATGATATCACTTCTCTTACAGAGTGCCACAATAGGGGAGTTGTGTTTGAGAGACAAATTCCCATGTATTGAAACCTAACAATGTCTTTTTCTTCCAGACCAGTTTAAAAGAACCATACCTAATAGGGATAGTATCCAGTGCATGTTTTTTTATATGCACAATATTCCGCTAGATTGAGTAGAAGATCACTTTTTTGTTTAGTAATAAGAGTGGTATAGGGATCCTAAAGGCCCTGATGAGAAGCCAGGGGGATGGCTTCGAAACATGTCGATGAAGGAGGTGTTAGCCCATTGTAGCATACAACCTCAGTTGCCCCCACTTTTAACAATACCAGCTAGAAGGAACATTAAAATGTATTCTTCCACTTAGCCAGGTATTTTTTAACTACTTCACCATTCGCTCGTCTGACACTTCCACTATCACTTTTGCATCACACATAGAGTTTACTACCTAGTGCTCCCACATCTCCGTTGGTCGTAGCACGCCCCGTTCCGCAGCGGGGCAGGAAGAACCCGATGATGAAGCATGCCACCAAGGGTCCTTTTGGTGGGCGAGGGCTATTTTAACAAAGTTGTGTGCTTCCCCGGACAATAGGAGAGACATGCAACTCACACTCTGGAAGGATACCTTAATTTCACTTCATGAAGGGTGGATTCCTTTTGTTTACTTTATGTCTGTCAGATTTCACCAGGAATTTTTACATGAAATCAAACAAACCCGCTCACACACTCGCTCCCTCTCTGTTTTAAAAGTCCTCAACAATGTTGGTTAGTTTACAAATTACTGTGCTTTCTCTCACTTAGTACTTCTACCAATCCACATTCATCTCCCTTTTCACTGTCCCCAAGGCCCCTCTCATGTACCTTTCTTGTCGTATAATGTATTTTAACATTATATGCCATTGTGATCGTTGGAAAATCTGAAGCTTACACCCCCCCAAATCTACTGACCAAGCTGCGCCCCTGGCTGAAACAGTCATACGTGCACCTCTGTACCGCAATCCTGACCCAAAGCACCCCAATAATCTCCAAACAATTTTGTTAATGTTTCTTTAATCTATTGATTTATTGATCTATTGATACATTTATGTATTCACGCTATTTCAGGAGTGTCTCTTGGCACAGTGTTTTATTTGTGTGCACACACGCATGCACACACACACCCCCAAACCCCCCCCACACACACACAGGCTCACACATACACACGTCTACACTGAGCCACCTCTCACCATGGCTCCACTCTGACATCTGCTTTTTGATTCCTGAAACCCCCACACAGTTCTGCCAGTGCACAGAAAGGTGCTCATATAGACATTTACTGCTGTGACTCCACACTTATCTCGTATGTGCAACTTTCAAAAAATGTTATCCTAGTGAACAGAAACACACAACTAAAAACACAGAGACTGGCCTCCTTGCCTCCTACCCCTGCTTTGAGATTGCTGAGATGCAGAAACAGTTCTGCTGGTGTGCAGAAACACACACCTACACACAAAGAGGCCTGCCTCTGTGCTTCTACTGTTATCCCTGCTTTGAGAGTGCTGAGATTCAAAAACAGTTCTGGTGGTGTGCAGAAACCCACACCTACACACAAAGTGACTGGCCTCTGTGCCTCCACTCTTACCCTTGCTTTGAGAGTGCTGAGATGCACAAATAGTTCTGCTGGTGTGCAGAAACACACAAATACACACAGAGAGGCCTGCCTCTGTGCCTCTACTGTTACTCCTGCTTCGGAATTGTTTAGACTCACAAACAGTTTTGCTGGTGTGCAAAGCCACACACCTACACACAGAGATCTGTTGCTTTGCCTCTACTCTTACCTAGACTTGGAGAATACTGAAACTTGCAAATAGTTCTACTAGTGCACAGAAACACACACATACACACAGACATATGTCACTGTACTGCCATTCTTACTCTTGCTTTGAGATTCCTGATACTCACATACAGTTCTGCTAGTTTGCCTTTACTGTCTGATCTCCAGTGTTACTCATCATTCCAGTGCACATGCACACATACACAACACACACCGACACACATAGAAACACACACACAAACACACAGAGTTATGCCACTGAGCCTTCATTCTATCCCTTGCTTTTAGTGTCCTTAATAGTTCTGCTAGTATGCCTTTAACCTGACCAGCCTTTATTTATTCTCAGACAGCAGACAGGCTGTAAACACATGTTCTCCATGGTTAAAGCAAGGAGAATAGGAGTTCAGCAAGGAAAGTATCATTAATATTTTGCTTTCACACTGTGGATTATCTAGTGATATTCTAAAACTGCCAAGTACCTTTTAGCTGAACAAAAACAGCCCCAAAACCAACCCATGAAAGAAAAAGTCTGAGAACAAACAAAGAATGCACAAATAAAAGAGAGTTCCCTAGCAGCGCTGATGTGTGCTTCTGTAATCCCCCCACCTGCACCCATATTGCTCTCTTGCCCTCTCTCTCTTCATATTCCTCCTTCTTTTTCTCCCTCTCGATTTTACCCTCTCACTCCCTCCCTCTCCGCATGCCTCCTTTTTCACTCTACTGTTTGTTTTGTGTTTTTATGCACTTGGGATGCACAAGCTAGGTATCACAGCACTTTATATGAATATAAGTTGCATTACTTAATGTCACATTTATTTCATAGGCACAGGAAGATTTGCCCAGACACAATGGATGTTGAGCTGACACCGACTCGAACCTGGTTCCCTGTGAGAAATTGGGTTGTTGGTTGACTGGAGTGTGAGCCTTAGTCAAGCGACAGCCACAATCCCTTGCTGGGTACACCAAACAAAAGTCACTAAATTAACCTGTACTTAACCTTGGGTAGCTTGGCACAAAAAGCAGTCATGCTTAACTTAGAGGCAATGTGTAAAATATTTATGCAGCTCACAAACAGTAATAATTTAAAAACACAACACGAGAAAAATTCCAAATCAAATTAGTAGAGTATATTTTAATAAATTATTTGACACCCGAACAGCAAAAATCCAATCAGTAGAACCAGATTATGATTTTTTAAAGATTCTAGTGAGGGTAGCACCTAAAAGCACAAAGGAGTATCAGTCGGTACAGTGACCAGATTAGTCCCACTGAAAGTTTACCTTCTTAAATCAGTGCGCTGGAGCTTCGCATTGGTGGCCCCCGCTAGCGGTCAATGCTTTAGTGCAAAGAGGCAGCTGCTGCAGCTTCGAGTTGAATGACGGTGCAGCCAGTGAGGCCTTTGCACAAATGGGCCAGTTTGAAATTGTGAAGAGCCCAAATCTTCAATACACTCTTTGAGGCCTCACTAAGGGTCCAGAACCTGGGCGCGCCACTTGGGGGTCAGGAATACACTCCAGCTGTGTCAAGGTGCTAGTGTAGGAATCCTTTTATGACCCTGATGCTCAGATCAGGAGGCCCGCAGATTAGCCCTTGGAGTCACTCTGGTAGCTGATGAAGCTGCAGGTCCAGTTCTCCTTTTCCAGGCAAGAGGACAAATGAGTGACAGGGTAGCACTTCAGAAAAGCAGAGGTCCAGCAGAGTAGCAGTCTTTTCAGCAGCGGAGCAGTCCTTCTTACTGGAAGAGTTCACAAGTCAAGAAGTGTACTGAATCAATCAATCAATCACTGCATTTGTAAAGTGCGCTACATACCCAAGAGGGTCTCAAGGCGCTGGGGAGGGGGGGTGCTACTGGTTGAAGAGCCAGGTCTTGAGGAGTCTTCTGAAGGCCGGCAGGTCCTGGGTCTGTCGTAGGATGGTGGGGAGAGTGTTCCAGGTCTTGGCGGCAAGGTAGAAGAAGGATCTGCCACCGCTGGTGGTTTTTCGGATGCGAGGGACTGTGGCGAGGGCTAGGTTGGCTGAGCGGAGGCTTCGGGTGGGGGTGTGGAAGCTGAGTCGGTTGTTGAGGTAGGTGGGTCCGGTGTTGTGCAGTGCTTTGTGTGCGTGGATCAGGAGCTTGAAGGTGATCCTTTTGTTGACGGGGAGCCAGTGCAGGCCTCTCAGGTGGAGTGTGATGTGGCTGCGGCGGGGGACGTCGAGGATGAGTCGGGCCAAGGCGTTCTGGATGCGTTGGAGTCGTCTCAGGAGCTTGTTTGTAGTTCCTGAGTAGAGGGCGTTCCCATAGTCGAGTCTGTTGGTGATGAGGGCCTGGGTAACAGTTTTTCTCGTGTCGAGGGGGATCCATTTGAAGATCCTGTGGAGCATACGGAGGGTGTTGAAGCAGGACGCGGAGATGGCGTTGACTTGCCTGGTCATGGAGAGAGTGGAGTCGAGGATGACCCCCAGGTTGCGTGCGTGGTCCGTGGGTTCCGGGGCTGTGCCTAGTGACGTGGGCCACCAAGAGACGTCCCAGGCTGATGGGGTGGGTCCGAGAATGAGGACCTCTTGAGTTCAGCTTCAGTCTGCTGTCCTTCATCCAGTCGGCTACGGCCTTCATTTCTCTGTGGAGGTTAGCTTTGGCGGTATGGGGATCTTCGGTGAGGGATATGATCAGCTGAGTGTCGTCGGCGTAGGAGATGATGTTGAGGTTTTGTTGTCGTGCGACGTGGGCGAGGGGGGCCATGTAGATATTGAACAGCGTCGGGCTGAGGGAGGATCCCTGTGGGACGCCGCAGATGATCTCGGTGGTTTTGGAGCGGAAGGGTGGGAGGCGGACGCTCTAGGTTGTGCCGGAGAGGAAGGATGTGGTCCAGGCCAGGGCCTTCTCTTGGATACCGGCGTCATGGAGGCGTACTGATAGGGTGCGGTGGCAGACCGTGTCAAAGGCTGCTGATAGGTCCAGGAGGATGAGGGCGGCTGTTTCTCCTTTGTCCATCAGGGTCCGGCTGTCGTCAGTGGCGGCGATGAGGGCAGTCTCGGTGCTGTGGTTGCTGCGAAAACCAGATTGGGAAGGGTCCAGGATGTTGTTAACTTCGAGGTAGCGGGTCAGCTGTTTGTTGACAATCTTCTCGGTCACTTTTGCTGGGAAAGGGAGCAGGGAGATGGGCCGGAAGTTCTTGAGGTCCTTGGGGTCCGCCTTGGGCTTCTTCAAAAGGGCGTTGATCTCGGCGTGCTTCCAGCTTTCTGGGAAGGTTGCTGTCTCGAAGGAACAGTTGATTGTTTTCCGGAGGTGGGGTGCGATGGTTGCGCTGGCTTTGTTGAAGATGTGGTGAGGGCAGGGGTCCGATGGGGATCCGGAGTGGATGGAGTTCATGGTTTTGATGGTGTCTTCGTCGCTGACGCTGAACCAGACGGTCAGGCGACTGGTGCGTGTGGTAGTTGCAGGGGTGGTGGATTCGGTGGTGGGTGCGGCGGGGTCAGAGTTGAAGCTGTCGTGGATGTCAGTGATCTTGTGGTGGAAGAAGGAGGCCAGGGAGTTACACAGGTCTTGAGATGGCGGGATGTCGTTGGTGTTGGAGCTGGGGTTGGAGAGTTCTTTCACGATGCTGAAGAGCTCTTTGGTCTTGTGTGCGTTGTTGTCTAGGCGGTCCTTGAAGGCGGTCTTCTTGGCGGTCCTGATGAGTTGGTGGTGTCTGCGGGTGGCACTCTTGAGGGCTGTGTGGTTGTCTGGTGTTCGGTTGTGGAGCCATTTCTTTTCCAGCTTCCGACAGGTGTGCTTGGAGATCCGGAGGTCCTCGGCGAACCAGGCGGCTTTCTTGTTGGTGTGGTTGGTTGTAGAGGTCTTGAGAGGGGCGAGGGTGTTGGCGCAGTCGTTGATCCACTGTGTGAGGTTGGTCGTGGCGGTGTCTGGGTCGGTGGGGTCGGTGGGTGGTCTCAGGGCGAGGGCGGTAGTCAGTTGGTCCTCGGTGACCTTGCCCCAGCAGCGGCGTGGTAGCTGTTGGGTGCGGTGGTGTGTGGTGGGTTTTCTGAAGGTGAAGTGGATGCATCTGTGGTCGGTCCAATGTGGTTCGGTGGTGTGGTTGAAGGAGACGTGGGGGCTTGTGGAGAAGATGGGGTCGAGCGTGTGTCCAGAGGCGTGAGTAGGTGTCGTTACGAGCTGTTTGAGTCCGAGGTTGGCGAGGTTGTCGATCAGGGCGGTGGAGTTGGCGTCGTTGTTGTTCTCGATGGGAAGTTCAGGTCCCCGAGGAGGATGTAGTCCGTGGAAGCGAGGGCGTGGGTGCTGATGAGGTCGGCAATGGTGTCACTGAACTGTGGGTGGGGGCCGGGAGGTCTGTAGATGAGTCTTCCTCTGAGGGTGGTGTTGGGGTTGGTGTGGATCTGGAAGTGCATGTGCTCGGCGGTGGTGAGGGTGTCATCGGTGTTCATTGAGATTTTGATGGAGTCTTTGTGGATGATGGCGATTCCTCCTCCCACTCCGTTGGTGCGGTCTCTGCGGGAGATCTTGTAGCCCTGTGGGATGGCTATGGCGATGTCTGGTGCTGAGGTGGCGTTCAGCCAGGTCTCCGTCAGGAAGGCGATGTCGGGGCGGTGGAGTCTAGGAGGTCCCAGAGTTCGATGGCGTGCTTGCGAGCGGAGCGGGTGTTGAGGAGGATGCAGCGGAGGTGGTTGGGTTCTCTGGCTGGTGGTGTGGAGGGTTGGATGCTGGTGAATCTGCAGTTCCGGCAGGTGAAAGGCCCCTGGGTGCGTTTCGGGGTGGCCTGGTAGCAGGGGTAGTCTCGTCTGGTGTTGAGTGCATGGAGGGTGCTTGCGTCGTAGTGCAGTCTGGCGTTGCGAGGGGTGTGGGGCCCAGGGGTCTGGCGCTGGGTGCAGTCCAGGCACGGACGGGCACAGACGGGCTCGCCTTAGGCGCGCCTTCGGCGCGCCTAAGGCGTGCCCGCTGCATGCGCCCGCTACGCGCGTCCGCTGCGGGCGTCCGCTGCGGGCGGCCGCTTCGCGCGGCCGCTGCGCGGCCGCTTCGCGGCCTCCATATGAGGGCAGAGGGAGGGAGGAGCAGCTGGGAGATGGGAGCATGGCGGCCAATGGGAGTGAAGGGGGCGGGGCCACAGGGGCTCAGTGGCAGGGGAAAACCCAGTAAAAACCCGGGGAAAAAACGGCGGGAGAGGGACAACAGAGCACAGGGGTACAGAAAGCAATACACAGGGGCACAGAATGAAAAAACAAAGTGGCACAGAAAGCCAAGCGTAGGGGTACAGAATAAAAAAGGGAGCGAGCAGTCAGGCGGTAAAAGCGGCAACGGAGGTTCAACCCACAGGGGGCTGCGTGGCGGATGGGAGGAGCGACCTGCCTGGTGACAGGGTCAAAGGTTGCTCTCTACCACCACTTCACGGCCTCCATATGAGGGCAAAGGGAGGGAGGAGCAGCTGAGAGGTGGGAGCGGAGCGGCCAATGGGAGTGAAGGGGGCGGGCCACAGGGGCTCAGCAGCGGGGGAAAAACCCGGGGAAAAAATGGCGGGAAAAGACGGCGGGAGAGGGACAACAGAGCACAGGGGTACAGAAAGCAAAACACAGGGGCACAGAATGAAAAAACAAAGTGGCACAGAAAGCCAAGCGCAGGGGTACAGAATAAAAAAGGGAGCGAGCAGTCAGTCGGCAAAAACGGCAACGGAGGTTCAACCCACAGGGGGCTGCATGGCGGATGGGGGGAGCGACCTGCCTGAAGAGTTGATGTCTGAGGCTCTATTTTTATACCCTAGTTCCCTCCTTCTGGAAGGTGGGAGAAGATTCTAGACAGTGACATTTAAGTGCATGGAATGTCTTGACTCTTCTTCCCTGGATCCTAGCTGGCTGCAGTGACAATGTGGAGGAGATGCATCATTTTTGTGAAAGCAGAGCAAACCTTATTCAGTTGCAAGTGAGGCTGTGCTAAGCTTCACCCCCTCGCCCTACCAGCGGAAGGTCCATAAAGGCACCTCTAAATTATGAATGTCTGGCAGGATTTCACAAAGTCTGTCAGTTACACCCAGTCATGTTACCCAAGACACGCTGCAGATACAAAAGGGCAAAGTGCAGTAAAATGATGACTTTCTAAAAGTGGCATTTTCAAAACTGTAATCTAAAACTTAGCTTTCCCATTTAATAGGGTTTTTCATTACAAGTACAAAGACACCAAATAAGATATAACTACCTGCTCCCCATTAGAAATTACAGGTTATTACATGTAATAACAAATCTCTAATGTTATCCTGTGTGAGGGGTAGGCCTCATAGCAGTGAAAAACACATTTAGGAGTTTCTCACTACTAGGACATGTCAAACATATCCAACCTTTTAATTACACAGCGCTGTGCCCTATGGGCCACCTAGGGACTAAATTAGGGGTGAGATATGCAAAAAAATGGGAGTTTAAGGCTTGACAAGGGGATTTTAAAGCCAAGTTGACATGGCAGTTTAAAACTGCATTCGGGCTGTAGTGGCAGGCCTTGGACATGTTTTAAGGTGCTACTTAAGTTATGCTATGTTCTTATGTTACAGGTCACCTACATAGATGGCACACTAAAATCTGCAGGCCCATTGGTTGAATTTAATTTGCAGGTCCTGGGTATATGGTATGCCACTCTACAAGGGACTTAAAAGTATAAGTAAATTAAAAATACCAATTGGGTATAAACCAATCTCACCATGTTTAAGGGAGTGAGCACAAGCACGTTAGCATTGGTTAGCAGTGGTAAAGTGCACAGAGTTCTAAGGACAACAAAAGCAAATTCTGCAAAAAGTGGATGATAAAAGGCAAAAGGTTTGGGGGTGAGCCTGGAATGAGGGCCGGGTAATACATTCCACATGTCCAACTTCGGGGACTTTGGCCATAACCCACAAACTTCCTCATTGTTTCAAGCCTTCCACCAACCCTGTTGGCTTTGTTGCATGCTCTGCTCCCCATGTTATGTTGCTTGTATTGCTCCTCCTTCCTGACAAAAAGGTGCTTGATGGTCGCATCATAGTGCATTTTTTCCTAATTTTGAACCATACTGAACAGCAGCTGTGCTGCTATACAACATGACTAAAATACACTGGCCAAGCCAATAGCTCTCTAATTGGTGAGACCTATAAGCTTTTGCCAATTCTTGTTTACTTTCTCATGCTGTTTGCTTTCTCATTCTGTTTGTTAATCTAGTAGAGATTGCATTTTTGCAGTTTTGAACTGTGCAAGTCAAAGCGATCTGGCACCCATCTTTTGAATTATAAATCATTCAACTCCTTGACTGTGTCAGTTATTCATTGTGATAATTTTTAATTACTGTGTTCAGGGCATTACAATGCAATTAAATTCATTTTTTTTCATTATGTTATGGAACTCAACAGAGATACACTTAAAGAATATAGCAATTCATCCTCATCTTCAATAAAACAGTGTTAAGATAAAAAAGAAAAACAAATACCACTATTGTCGAGGAATAAATTGTTTAATTCATACAAACTTAACACATGGGGCTCCGTAGGGTACCCCTCAGATGACCTAAAACTGTGTAATTAACAAAACCAATACAAAAAGTAATTCATTGAGAATATATTCAACCGTATTAGTCCAAATATACAATACCAGTGCTGAATACAATGCTCTATTATAAAGTGCCAAGATCTGATATGCTAAAAATACGCAAGGAAAGCGATTTAGGCAATACAGTACAATGCACTAGACAGTACAGAATGCAATACCCTATATTAAAATCATAGAGTAAAAAGTGCAAATAAGGAAATAAAGTGCTATAAGGGCAATAGAAAAGCTGGAAATACAGTACCTAAGTCTAATTACATCTATTGAGCATTCAGCTTAACTATAGCATGGAAAGTACTAAATAAGCATATGATTGCGTAATATTTGCTGTCCTCAGCAATTCGAATGAATGGCAGAGAATAATTACTCAAATGATTAGAAAATGTGAAAAACATTTTTAAAACATTTGTAAAATGTTTCATTGTTTGTGCAAACCATTACAGTTCGGGGGCGAATAGACATTGGTGAGCCTCAACTGCCAAAGTGAAGGGATAGATATACAAAAATAACATGGTTTAAGTCTTGAGCATTTTTTCAAGCATAGATCACAAAACCTCTCATACCTTGGTATGCCTGCACATGTTCCAGATTTAACCTTAATAGCAGAATTATTCTATGAACTTTGTGTCCGAGATTCCATAAAATGCAGAGTTGTTTTTTTTATAAATGCTACTCTCTATTATAATTTAATTCCTTACATGCTGTGAACAAAGCAGAATATCTCTTTACCCATTTTTTGACTCACTGTATACACATATTCTTTCACCACATTTTTTAAAAGAGGTTTTGGGAGATGGACCTCCCTTTTCTGGCTAATCACAATAATTTCCAGAGCTTTTGTATAACTAGAATAAAGTGAGCTTCTTCCCTTCAGACTATGAATGTTTTCAAACTTTAGTGCAGATTGGATAGAACCCTTTACACTATGCAGCAGACAGTTCCCCCACCTCAGAATGGCTGCCGTAGTAAGCAAGATTCCAGAAGGTAGTCCAAGGTCGAGCAGAAAGACAGATGGAAAAGCCAAATAATTCAGATTACAAATTTGGCTCCATATGCACCCCTCTGCTTTCTCAAAGAAGGACCAGTGCCGCTTGTCCATCACTTCACGGGCATAACTCAGTGAAGGCGATATTTTTGTCATATAAACCGAGAGGATATTTGCAAAGTGCCTTTGACAGCAGCAATTATACAATCTGTAAAAAGCAGAAGCCTAGGATGACGCCTTAGTTTTTCAGTGACTTATATGATCTTTGATTAAGCAGCTACTTGAGAAACTTCTGCCAAGATATGAGTAAAACTGCACTGCTTCCAACTTTCCCCAGGGACTAATTGAAGTGTTTTTCCGATTCTACACTCCTTAGCTCTAAAAATCATGAATTTACTCTTAGATATGGTCATTTTTAGAAAGCTTTCTTCCACATATTTCTCCAACACACAGAGGCGTCTATGAAGGCCTGCTGGGGTTAAGTCCAGCAAAATCTCACGATTGCGCACTCCTGAGGCGGAAGCCGGGAGGTTTTAAAACTTGTTGATTGCTTGTGTCACTGAATAACTTGTACTTTTATTTCACCACGCGCTAACAAGCGCCAGGGCACTCACCTGCACTTGGGAATTCAGCGAGCAGCGGACCTAGCGCTCACTCGCTGTTTAACATTTCCCTGCCACAAACGCCAAGCCGGTGAGAACTTAGGCCACGCCCCCTGAAGGCCACGCCCCCCTGACGCGGTATTTAAAGCGCTGCTTACAAGCGACTTGAATCTCACGATCGCGCACTCCTGAGGCGGAAGCCGGGAGGTTTTAAAACTTGTTGATTGCTTGTGTCACTGAATAACTTGTACTTTTATTTCACCACGCGCTAACAAGCGCCAGGGCACTCACCTGCACTTGGGAATTCAGCGAGCAGCGGACCTAGCGCTCACTCGCTGTTTAACATTTCCCTGCCACAAACGCCAAGCCGGCGAGAACTTAGGCCACGCTCCCTGAAGGCCACGCCCCCCTGACGCGGTATTTAAAGCGCTGCTTACAAGCGACTTGAATCTCACGATCACACACTCCTGAGGCGGAAGCCGGGAGGTTTTAAAACTTGTTGATTGCTTGTGTCACTGAATAACTTGTACTTTTATTTCACCACGCGCTAACTAGCGCCAGGGCACTCACCTGCACTTGGGAATTCAGCGAGCAGCGGACCTAGCGCTCACTCGCTGTTTAACATTTCCCTGCCACAAACGCCAAGCCGGCGAGAACTTAGGCCACGCCCCCTGAAGGCCACGCCCCCCTGACGCGGTATTTAAAGCGCTGTTTACAAGCGACTTGAATCTCACGATCGCGCACTCCTGAGGCGGAAGCCGGGAGGTTTTAAAACTTGTTGATTGCTTGTGTCACTGAATAACTTGTACTTTTATTTCACCATGTGCTAACAAGCGCCAGGGCACTCACCTGCACTTGGGAATTCAGCGAGCAGCGGACCTAGCGCTCACTCGCTGTTTAACATTTCCCTGCCACAAACGCCAAGCCGGCGAGAACTTAGGCCACGCCCCCTGAAGGCCACGCCCCCCTGACGCGGTATTTAAAGCGCTGCTTACAAGCGACTTGAATCTCACGATCGCGCACTCTTGAGGCGGAAGCCGGGAGGTTTTAAAACTTGTTGATTGCTTGTGTCACTGAATAACTTGTACTTTTATTTCACCACGCGCTAACAAGCGCCAGGGCACTCACCTGCACTTGGGAATTCAGCGAGCAGCGGACCTAGCGCTCACTCACTGTTTAACATTTCCCTGCCACAAACGCCAAGCCGGCGAGAACTTAGGCCACGCCCCCTGAAGGCCACGCCCCCCTGACGCGGTATTTAAAGCGCTGCTTACAAGCGACTTGAATCTCACGATCGCGCACTCCTGAGGCGGAAGCCGGGAGGTTTTAAAACTTGTTGATTGCTTGTGTCACTGAATAACTTGTACTTTTATTTCACCACGCGCTAACAAGCGCCAGGGCACTCACCTGCACTTGGGAATTCAGCGAGCAGCGGACCTAGCGCTCACTCGCTGTTTAACATTTCCCTGCCACAAACGCCAAGCCGGCGAGAACTTAGGCCACGCCCCCTGCAGGCCACGCCCCCCTGACGCGGTATTTAAAGCGCTGCTTACAAGCGACTTGAATCTCACGATCACGCACTCCTGAGGCGGAAGCCGGGAGGTTTTAAAACTAGTTGATTGCTTGTGTCACTGAATAACTTGTACTTTATTTCACCACGCGCTAACTAGCGCCAGGGCACTCACCTGCACTTGGGAATTCAGCGAGCAGCGGACCTAGCGCTCACTCGCTGTTTAACATTTCCCTGCCACAAACGCCAAGCCGGCGAGAACTTAGGCCACGCCCCCTGAAGGCCACGCCCCCCTGACGCGGTATTTAAAGCGCTGCTTACAAGCGACTTGAATCTCACGATCGCGCACTCCTGAGGCGGAAGCCGGGAGGTTTTAAAACTTGTTGATTGCTTGTGTCACTGAATAACTTGTACTTTTATTTCACCACGCGCTAACAAGCGCCAGGGCACTCACCTGCACTTGGGAATTCAGCGAGCAGCGGACCTAGCGCTCACTCGCTGTTTAACATTTCCCTGCCACAAACGCCAAGCCGGCGAGAACTTAGGCCACGCCCCCTGAAGGCCACGCCCCCCTGACGCGGTATTTAAAGCGCTGCTTACAAGCGACTTGAATCTCACGATCGCGCACTCCTGAGGCGGAAGCCGGGAGGTTTTAAAACTTGTTGATTGCTTGTGTCACTGAATAACTTGTACTTTTATTTCACCACGCGCTAACAAGCGCCAGGGCACTCACCTGCACTTGGGAATTCAGCGAGCAGCGGACCTAGCGCTCACTCGCTGTTTAACATTTCCCTGCCACAAACGCCAAGCCGGCGAGAACTTAGGCCACGCCCCCTGAAGGCCACGCCCCCCTGCCCCCTACATCATGTGCTGTCAACGGAAGCGCAGCGGACGAGCGCAGCGGGAGCGCCGTTTGCGCGCCGAAGGCGCGCCTAAGGCAAGCCCGTCTGCGCCCGTCCGCGCACAGCCGGGCCTAGGGCCAGAACCCCTGCCGGACCAGACTGCCCTCGTGGCAAACTATTCACGCCGGGACCTCCTTAGTCTTAGACCCCCTATTGATACTGCATGTAAATACATATATAATCCTGAAGGACCATACACTACATGCACTCGCTGCCGCCCTGTCCAGCTCAAGCTCCCCTGCCGACATACTTTGCCCACAGCTCTCAAATTAGCCACCCTGAACTGTCGTTCTCTCCCCAGACACGCGCTGCTAATCAACCATCTTATAGAAGATCATGAGCTTGACATCCTGTTCCTCTCAGAAACATGGATTACAAACCACTCGGACTCAGACGTCATCCTGGCTACTCCCCCAGGTTTCCTGGTACAATCCCAGCCCCGCCCTTTGGGTAGAGGAGGAGGCTTGGCGATTATTTACCGTGACCACCTAACCTGTAGAATCAATGACGCCCAGATCACGGACTCTGAAAGCCTCCAATTTACCATCCACGTCGGTCCGACCCACACACTAGTGGGACTCCTAATCTACCGTCCCCCCGGCAATACGAGCTCTTTCACTAGAGCTCTCCTTGAGACTATCGCATCTCAAGCCCACTCCACCCCCAACTTCACCATAATAGGGGATCTTAATATCCATTTCAATGACCCCCTAGATACAGGAGCGGTTGACTTGATTGGAGAACTGGCTACATTTGGCCTCCACCTAGCTAACTCTGGTGCCACGCACTCTAAAGGCCATCTGCTTGATCCAGTGTTCACGAATGGCACCACCCTTCAAGTCACTAAGTCCCTTCCTCTCCCATGGACGGACCACTTCATGGTTCCTTTCCGCCTCCCAGGAGTATCCAAGAAACCCCACAAACCCACCACCTATATTAAAGATAGAGCATGGGCCAGACTATCCCCAGATGATTGGACCAAAACACTGAATTCATCGATCCCGACCCCCTCGGAAGACCCGACCACCGCGGACAGTAAATTCAGTGCATGGATTACCACTTCCCTTGACTCCATCCTCCCAATAAAAACTCGCGAGAATAAGAACGATAAACCAGGATCCGCTCCATGGTACACTCCGGAACTCCGGATCCTCCGTAAACTCTGTAAAAAAGCAGAACGGATATGGAGGAAAGACTGGCAGCACGCAAGCAAAGTTGCGTATCAGCAAACGGTGAGAACATACAAAGGTTCCCTAAAACTCGCTAAAGCCTCTCATTATGATACCAGGATTCAAAACGCTACTAACTCGGCAAGGGAATCATACCTCATCGTTAAAGAGTTACTGAAAAAACCTGTCCCACCCTCATCTAACACACCTCCTGTGGACAGAAGTAATGAGCTGGCCAACTACTTCAATGCTAAAATCGATCGCATCTTAACATCTCTGCCCCCTCTTAGCCTACCCAACAACAGGAACGCTGAGGGCTTCACTAACTACGCAGGAAATAGCGTGCTTCCCCAGCTCACCTCCTTTAAAGCAGTAACAAGAGACGAGGTAGAATCCACTTTAACCAAAATGAAAAGCGGATCCCCGTTAGACCCTGCCCCGATCAGATTCCTCAAAACTGTAGCCGCAGTCGTAGTGCCCACAATTACGGAGCTCATAAACACATCACTCTCCCAAGGCTCGGTTCCCCCCAGCTGGAAAAGTGCAATTGTTAAGGCACTCCTAAAGAAACCCCAGCTTGACCCAGCCGACATGGCGAACTACAGACCTATTTCTCTCCTCCCTGGTATCAGCAAGATGGCCGAGAAATTGGTCAATGGCCAACTGTCACGATACTTAGAAGCCAACAACATCTTACGGCAGTCCCAGACGGGTTTCCGTCCAGGTCATGGCACGGACTCCGCCCTCCTCGCCGTCATCGAGGAGGCGAGATGCATCCTGGATTCAGGAGGATCAGTGGCAGTGATCCTCCTGGACTTAAGCGCAGCCTTCGACACAGTCAACCATCGTGTCCTTCTTCATCGGCTAGCTGCTGCAGGGATTGCAAGTTCAGCGCTCAAGTGGATAGAGTCCTTCCTCTCAGGGCGCTCGTTCCAGGTGTGGGATGGCAAATTCCACTCTGCCACCCTCCCCCTCACGAGCGGGGTCCCCCAGGGGTCCTCATTAAGTCCAACTTTATTTAATGCCTACATGGCCCCCCTTGAAGATGTGGTCACCCCTTTCGGGATTAAAATAGTAAGCTACGCTGACGACACCCAACTAGTCGTCTCACTTTCCCAATTGGACAAACACCCGGACAATCTCCAAAACTGCCTTAAAAATATCCACACTTGGATGTGTGAGTCAGCACTCAAATTAAACGGGTCAAAGACCGAGGTCATGTTTCTGGGCAAGCAGTGGTCCACCATCCCTCCTTCGGTCTGGCCAGCCGATTTCGGGGAAATCCCCACCCCGAAACAGGAAATTAAAACCCTAGGAGTATGGCTAGAGCCCGAGCTGTCAATGAAGACTCAAGCTACCAAGACAGCAGGGACCTGCTTTGGCCTAATGCGCTCCATCAGGAAGATCCTCCCACTTCTCCCGCCCCTATCCAGGAAGCTCCTAGTACAGGGCCTGGTGCTCAAAGGCTGGACTACTGTAACATGATATACCTCGGAGCACCAGAATCTACCCTGTCCAAACTCCAGCGAACACAGAATGCAGCCGCCCGGCTACTCTGGAATCTCCCCTCCAGAGTATCAGCCAGGCCAGCAATCCAGGATCTTCACTGGCTTCCAATCCGCCAAAGGGTCGATTTTAAGACCCTCTGTATTGCACATAAGCTGCTTAACGGTTCCGGCCCAAACATCTTAAGAGACCTGGTTACTCCTTACAAAGTCTCCAGGTCCCTCCGCTCGGAGAATGAGAATCTGGCCAATGTCCCTAGACATAAGAAGACACGTTCGGGTGGCCGCCGCTTCTCGATTAATGCATCTACGAGATGGAACGCTCTCCCCCGTACCCTCCGACTGGAATCCAACCACCTGCTGTTCAGGAAGAAATTGAAAACGATATTGTTTCCTAAATAAAATCCCTCCCTTTTTTTGCCCTCAGGTTCGCCTTCAAGATTATAGCGCGGGGATGCCCTCGGGTCACCAGGCGCTTTACAAATCGCTAAATAAATAAATAAATAAATAAATAACATCATCAACAACCAACATTAATTTATCCTAATTTAAGCAGATCCCCCTTTGTCCGACCAACTCTACACAGCAAATTGTGAGTGTAAAGTGAGAGAACAAGAGGTACAGGCAGGCACCCGTGCTTTAGACCACTATGCGTTTCCCCTCTACTGGACAAACCCTGGTTCCCTCCCATTAGGACCTGAGTTCAAGTAGAGAGTGCAGGGCAATTATTAACTTTAGGAGATGAGCAGGAATCCCAAGTGCTGACAATTTTCTCCACAGCGTCCCTAGATCAACTCTGTTGAACTCTCTGGAGAACTCAATAAAGGCAGAATACATGGGCATGCCCTTAGCCAAGTGATACTTTTCTATCAAGTTTTGGAGGGTTGTGATATTATCAAGGTTACCACAATGCTTATGAAAGCCAGCCTGCTCAGCAAGTATACGTTTTTACTGAATGCCCATTCCTGAAGTCGAAGAAGAGTTCTATTAGCAAATAATTTAACAATCGCATCCAGGAGGCAAATTTGCCTACAGCTGGCAGGAGAGGACTTTGAAACCTTTTAATATAAGGGTATCGCTATACTTCCCTTCCAAGACACCAGATAGATAACAGTACTGGAACAGTGGACATAAAAATATAGCCGATAATGAGGCTTCCTGTTTAATGTGTGCTATCAGGAGTTCATCATCTAATGAAAATTCAGGGGGACCCAGGCTTGCTTTTTTAATACTTTGGTGCACAGTTCTTTTTTTATGTTGACAAGTGACCAGAAAGTGTGCTATTTAATTTATTATAGACTACACTCTCTTTCCCAGAATTCAAGAGCTTTAAGCTTTAAATCAATTAACACTGAAACAATACTATGGTCACTTAAATCAGTCCCCAATATGTCCAATTGTGTACATACGCCAAATATTTGGTGGGAAACCACCATATTATCATTTAGGGATTGTCCTTGAAGGGAGTGAAACATGTAAGAAGCTGCAGAGACTTCAGGAAATCTGCCACTTTAAAAAATACATTTGTGTAATCTCAGGCATTTCATGAAATGTAAACCCCGCCTGACTGATCCAACATTTTCTGGTAATGCAGCCTCAGAGATGCACCACACCTCACCCATTTCAGTGTTACTAAAGGTCATGCAGACAGAATTTGAAACTTTAGCATTGAAGTCCTCCACAATAATAACTAAAGTGCATTCCTCCAGAACACTAATATTATGAACGAATGAAAACATGGAATCAACTAAGATATCATAAGACTTCCAGGGGGAATATATATGTTTTCAAGCAAAAAAGATAATGACAGACCTCCATTCTTCTTAGATAGTGCTAATTTTAAGTGCAAGAAAGATTAAAGGGATGAAGAAATACTTTTGGATTCCAATTGATATCTTTGCTAAGTAAAATGTTGATTCGTCCACTGGCACGGCCTTTTGCAGAGTGTTTTGCTACACAAGAAAAACCACAAAAATTAAATCAGAACATACCAAGTTTACAGCATTAAAATAAATAATGGCATAAGCTGCTACCAAATTCAATTTCAGATTTGACTGTCCTAGGTCCTCCATGGTCCTTGATAACAATTTTCCCAAATGGCTACCTCAGCAACATTGGGAGCTTTATAGTGTGTTTTGCCCCATTCAGTGTGCCAGCTACCCAACTCCAGCAAGATAACTCATCTCTCTTCCAAGCTTTCCCTTTGCACACGGGTCCTCATTTTCCGTAATGCTTATAACTCTCCTCCTGTGTTTTTCAAACTGATTGGCCCCCTCCTGCAATTTAGGTCCTGTGTGATCCCATGTGTATCCAACTTTGAACTATCAGACTTCTGCACTGTACTTGGCTCTACCCAGAACATATAAATTCCTCTCTTCTGGAAGTAATCCACATTCCCTAAGATCAACATTACGATAATCCCAGAGTCAAATGTGAGTATTGAGCTTGAAAGAGAGGCAAAGGGGGCCAAATAAACACAGTCTTTGCTTGTTACAAAAATCAGGGCCTCGATTTCCAATAGCAGCTGTAAAATTAAATTTCTGTTAAATGGGCCCTATTCACTATCAAACAGTGAGACAAAATTCAATGTGATAGAAAGAAACCCAGTTTCTAAACCCTCTTTATTTAAAATTGGAAAGACAGGTGGCGGCTTTCTGTTACTATAGCCCCTTGGTCATCCTGACAGCACCCCTCAAATAGGTGTTTTAATGAACACACATTAACGGCCTTCTGTTTAGCTCTAGTTTTACCATTTGTTAACCGGGAAGGGGCAACCCCAAGACTACCAGGCTTACCCACCTAAGTGGCAATTTCTCTTACCCCACCATTCACCACTGTATTAGCTTGGGTGGTCTCTGTGTTCATCGTTTTTACCTTTTACCCCTGCATTTGGCAAAAACCGAAGGAGGAGGTAAGGTGCTGGACCCCATAAGGAATAGAGACAACACCTCCCAACCACGATCTGAATTAGTGACTGATCTATCCAATAAAGATAAAATCAAATATAAAACGTTCTCAATACGAAATAAAATATCTGATGAGACATTTACCCCACTTGCCCCTTACCCTTCCAGATTAAACAGCTACACAAACACTTGTGCCCTTGGACACATATGATTCACAATTTATAGAGTTCATTAAATCCAATGGAGAGGCCCTCAAAAATGCTAATTTACAGAGCAGGTAGAAAAGGGTACTGGGCAAGCCCTGTGGGGACAGGTCTAAGTCTGCATCCGAAGCAGCAGGCGATTTCAAACGTGCCTCCCTCAACCGATTTAAGTTTTTAAAAAGAACTATATCTGGCAGTTTAAAGTCCTCTAATGCACCAAGGTCCTCACTATGCACATTGACATAAGGCTCAGAAGAGTTCTCCACGTGAGATATGTTTTCTAAAACTGGACGAGCATCCATTCAAGCTACTAGACTATGCTCTGATTTAGAAGTATTTCATTTAGTGCTTGGCTTACCCGACTGCAATTGTTTAAGCAAGTCCACAACATTAGTTACATCATACCAGAATTACATATGTCTTCAAAATTTATTCTCAGCATGACCGGATCCATTAATGATATTGTTGTCCCAATTTTTTTAAGTGCTGGAATTTCCTCTTGGAGCTGCCAACGACATACCACTGTATCGTGGCAGAAATCTGACCGAACAAAAACTCAACACCACATTCTTTAGCGGGAGAACGAGTGCTGGCTACTTGGAAAAATAACTGCTGCAGAATAAACTTCTCAATGTATATTAGGGTTGCCGAGGAAAGTGAGCCATACTTGATTGATGAAAAGAAAAGTGATGGGCTCTTCGGATCATGGATTCCATCTCTCAGTCATTCGAAGAAGGAAAAGCTTTTCTAGACCTGGACAATATATTCTCTTGGGTCATCACCCTTCCTCCCCTCTGATATTCAAGGACCCGCAGGTTATTCCTTCGAGATCTGTTCTCAAATTCCTCTAGGCTGGAGTAGAGTTCATCCATCCATGTCTCGTGTCTAAAGACCACTTGCTCATTTCCTCTGACAGTCTTTTGAAGGACTACCTGCTATGACTCCAAATCTCCTAAATGAGTGTGAAGTATGTCCACACACCTTGATAACTTTCTCAACATCACCTGTGTCTTTAGATGTGCTGTTTTAAGAGGGAGAGAGAGTCCTTCTTGTACTCATCAATATGGAGCTGCAGAAGATTGTATAATAGCAGAAAGTGTAGGAGCTGGAGAAGACACTGGGGTAGAACCATTGGTTTCTTTCTGAGGTCTACTAGCCGACAAAACCAGCCGACAAAACCAATGAGCTAGGGTGGAACTTGCCACCAAGACCAGACTCATTTGGAGAAAATGTCTGTGGCTTCGAAGAGCCAGGTGGTACCTGAGAGCTTGGAGAGGTGAGAGAGTTTGTCAGTGTAAGCAGTAGACCCTCAGGATCCTAGAGAAGTTCCTCCTCTACTTCTTTAGATAAAGCAGGGTCTAGGTTACATTGAGCAAAAGCTTATGTTACTACTACTTATGAACCTCCCCTTTTAAAGGTGTAGCCTCACACTGCCTGCAGCAACGTCTCCTGTTATGTCACTATCACCTTGATTCCTTGGAGTTTGATTAAATATTAACACAATTTTCACCCAACTCAGACTGAGCATCATCAGTGTCTACAAAGCTGCTGGGTTCAGAAAGTGAATAGAAAACCTTGTTGGTATCAGATGCACCACATCTTGGTTGCTTAATGAGCTCAGTAATCAGCTACTGGCATCCTTCTGTGAGGATACCCCAGCTACCCAGGTCATTGAGTTCTCTGTAGTGCCAGAAATAGATTGTCCCTGGGCCGGGCGGCACTTTCTATCTCCTGCTATGTCATCGGCCGTCCAATCTGAGTTAGTCACTCCAGAGAAGGTCCTAGAAACATCGTGAACAACTGTGACAACACTCCGCTCCACATCCTGTTCAATTGATAGAGGCCTCCTTAATACAGTCACAGGCACTCTAGTACAAGGTGTAACTGTGTGTGACATGGGTGTAGTTGGTTGACAATACTCAGAGCTATCAGTACACAAGTGAGTGAAACCTGAGCCTAACCATAATGTCTCTGTAACCTTTGATTTTTTCAGGGCATTTCAAAGTTTTTTTAAAATTCTATTTCCTAACTATAACATCCCTGTAACCTTCGGTTTTTTTCAGTGAGAATATATATATATATATAATTTGAATGCAAAACTGAATCTCATTTTTCAGGACGCATTTTGGCCTTTGATTCAGCTTTTTTCAACTGAAAGGAACACTGGAAGTCATTTCAGTTATAGGCTACACGTGATTCCAATGAATCCATAATGGTAAAATGCTCCTCAATTTCATTACCAGTAAAAATATTTTCTGTATTTTCTTACTTGGGTCATCAAAATTTTTACATCCTGGTCTGAGTAATATCAGACTCACTGGGCATACGTGTGTCCTTTTTAAAAGCAGACTGGCATTTCTTTTGATGCATTGCAGCTCTCACTTTAAAATTACATGCAATCTCTGCATATTGCTGACATTTTTGCACTTTCATCTCCCCTTTTCCGGCACCCAACTCTGAAATTCAGAGGCCACAGTACACATAAAGCTCATTTTCATTCTTTGTGCCTGTTGCACCTTTAAAAAGGTGCGCCGGGCGCGAACAGTGAAAATGAGGTCATAAGCAGTGCATTGCGGGGGTACGAGTTAGTTTTGTAGGAGTAAAATGTCAGCTTAACTGTAATGTCCCTGTAACCTTTGGTTTTTTTGAGTGAAATTCTAAGGTTTTTAATTCTATTTCCTAACTATAACATAACTGTATCCTTTGGTTTATTCAGTGAATTTCTAAGGTTTTTTTAAGTCTATTTCCTAACTATAACATCCCTGTACCTTTAGTTTTTTTCACAGATTTTATATCTTTTTTATTCTATTTAATAACTATAATTTCGCTGTATTCTATTTAATAACATTTTACATCTACATGGTGCACCACTTTGTGTTGTATTTGTCATCTATTTATTTAAAAAGTACATTAATCAAATTATTTCAAGATATTTTTTATATTTACAATGATGTCGCGATTGCCAAGGACACATTACGAATACCGCATGTTTTTGAGAAAGTGTAAAACTCATATATAGACATATCTTACATAAAGTTTCAGTGTACCTGTTTAGTAAGATACTAATTTAACTTTCCCCTTTGTATTCACTTGTCGGAAAAACTACATCAAAAATGTATTTGCCTTCTTCACAACAACACCGGCGGTTGCGATGACGTTAGTAGTCACGAATACAAATGACAAAGTGTAAAACTGATATATAGACATATTTTACACAAAGTTTGAGTCTAGCTGTTTAGTAACATGTTGGTTTTACTTTATTTTAAAAACGCATTGGTAAAAAACAACAGTTTCAAAAAATAACCTTCAACATTGGAACTCACAAATAGAACATAACTACCAAACACTTATCAAAGTACCCATTGTCACCCAAAATCATTTTGAAAATTGTGCTGATTATTTACTTTTTTTAAAACTTTTTCTACAAAATAAAATAGAATCAGACGAACCAAAGGAAGACCTATAACTGGCTGAAGTTGTTGAGCGCCAGCAAGACTCAGCTGCACGTGAACACAGTTTTCTGCTGAAGAACCAGCAAAGAACAAACAAAGTATTTCTTGGGATTTTTTCTTTATTATATATGGTGAATCAAATCCCACAACTAAATTGGTGAGGTGCAGCATACATGAGAAGACATTATCTCAGGTCACAGCAAAAAAATATTCATGTGGTAAAACAAGCATGTTGTACCACTTGAAAACATACCAGAAGGAGCAACTTAACTTTCCACAGAGAAAAAAAGGTGAGGGATCATCAGTCTCCAGACCTCCAGCCCGTGCTCCTGAAAAGTAAGTTCCAGCTGAAGTGGAGAGAAGAGGCAGTTATATTGCACCAGAACTAAAGCATTTTGCTACCTTCTGCATGAACTATAATACCATCGTAACAGCCGGGGAGCAGTCTGTGGATGTAATTTTGCAGAATGTGAATAACCATACCTGATAATTTGTATTCTTTTTTTGAGATAGTTCTATTGACTAAACATATCTTCAGGTTTTGTCTCCTCAAGTACAACACTATTTTATCAAGAGTCTTCATTCTATTTATACTCAAAATGAAAAGCTTACTCTTCAAAGCAAAGGCCTTTACAACTACTCTCTCAACTTTCTGTTTCAGTGCCTCTCTCCTTCTTCTATTCTTCTTCATATTTCTAAGTAGATTTACAACCATTCTACTGCAAAACATCCTGGCTCTGATCTCCTTAAACTGTTTCAATCTCCTGGTTAAGGTGTGTCCTTTTTTGTTACATTGTTTCCTCTTCTTGCAATATAGATATTGTCCACTCTTATTCTTTCTCAGTTTAGTTTTATTTTAATTATTTTGTAATCTTTGCAGGTGTCCGGATATGTTTTTAAGAAATGACTTTGTCCTCTTACCAGCAACGCGTTTTTCTTTCAACACTTTTTCTGCATTTTTCCCCCTTTGTGTCTCAGTTCTGCAGCGATACTGTCGTTGCTTCTATTGCTTTTTCCTCTGAACATTTGTAGGCATTCTAACTGTCTGTAGTTATGTAGATATTTGTATTTTACTCTAGCCAACAAACCAACTACTTTACTACTGACTTACACGTACTACAAAAACTGTTTTTGTTATGTTGCAGTTTCAAATCTACAGATAAACCTAGCATAACTACATCCACTTACTTCAATATACCAAATCCAAAGCAAAGCACAACATTGTATTTATTAGTTACATTTTAACATTATAGCACCCTCTTCTACAACACAACTGCACCATATCTCAGTTCTCACTTATACATGGTGTAAAACCAGTCTACCACTTCTGTAGTAAATTTTAAAATGAACATCAACAAAAGTACATACAGTGTTTCAACACTGTAAATCCAAAAAGACAATATAAGAGCTATTTGTGTATCTACCACTGGGTGGTGTATTTAGTATCTCAGGGGCATATTAACAAGGGCTTTATCTCCACTTTTTTGGCTTTAACAGCCAATGAAGCGGAGATAAAAATATCGCCCTATCAGCAACAGGGTGCTAACATGCAAAATCGCATGTTAGCACAGTTTTTCACTACTCTTCCTTTTGCATCTCTAATGAGATGCAAAGTGGGCTGTTTCAGAGCAAAATAATAGGAGAAATGTCACTAAGCAAAATTTCTCCTATTATCAAGCTTCACGCTAACTCTGTTAGAGACAAAAAAAGCAGCGCTAACCATGGTTAACTCTGCTTTTTTACGTCTGCTAATTTTCAGACTTAGCCATGTAATCCAATGGGAGGTGTATTACATGGCTAAGTCCACCATGGCTATCAACAAGGATTTCCCTATCCTTGTAGTTTTATCGCTGCATTACCAGCGATAACCTCCCAAAATGCCGCTATCGCTGGATTTTTTATCACCAAGGCAGTTAGCGTTGTTAATAACGCGACAACCAGGCGATATTATACACCGATAGCAGGCGTTAAAAAAATTAACGCTAAGCGCCCTTAGCGTTAATTTTCCCTGTTCCTTGTTAATATGCCCCTCAGTACTTTTCTACTTAAATGTATCACATTTCAATTTTGGGAAACAGTGTATATAAAAATCTGCACATTAACTCTATCAGAGCATATAGCTAACTAATTCATCCGAGTACATGCAAAGAGTGCGGGACAACTTGCATATATAATTCCACAGATGGTTCTAAAAGACTATATATTCCTCACTAAAACTTGTAAATACATGAGTTTGTGGTTGAGTACATCAATACTCCCTGGATGATTGAATGAGTGCATGTTTAGTACCTAGGTGTTTCCCTGAGGATACAAATAGTGCTTGGAGGATTTCCTGAGTATGTGGAAACTTTGTGAGTTGTTTCATATCTTTGTGAGTTGTTCCATATCTGCATTGTTACTGCCTGTATGTTTCCATGAGTATATCACTACTATCTAGGTGTTTGTGTGAGTGCATGAGAAGTGCTGGGATGATTATATAGGTGCATGATTAATGCCTCAATAATTCAATACATGCATAGATAGTGGTTGGATAAACAAATGAGTGCAATTCTAGTACCTGGATGATTGCAGGAGTGCATGCATAGCATATAGGTGATTTATAGAGTGCATGGATAGTGCGTACATGATTGTTTAAATGCATGCATACCACTTGACAGATTGGATGTGTGCATAGTAGTGTTTCAGTGATTGGATGAGTACATGACTGCTGCCCATGTGTTTTTGTTTGAGTGAACAGATAGTGCCTAGGTGATTAGATAAATACATGGGTAGTGCCTGGATAATTGAATGAGGGCATCAGTAGTGCCTGGCTGATTAGATGAGTACATGTTTAGTGTCTGATTGACTGCATGAGTCCATTGTTAAAGCTTAAGTGATTGGATTAAAGCAAGTGTACTACTGGGGTGATTGTGTTAGTGCAACAGTATTGCATCAATAATTGAATGAGTGCATAGGTACAGGATGGGTGATAGGTTCACTGCAAAGGCACTGCCTGGGTATTTGGATGAGGGCATGGGCTGTGCCTCAGTATTCTGATGAGTGCATGCGTTGTAAGTGGGTGTTTGGATGAGTGCACAGGTTGTGCCTGAATCTTTGAATGACTGCATAGGTACAGCCTTGGTGATTGGATGAGTGAATGGTTAGTGCCTGGGTGCATGGGTACTGCCTGCATAGTTCAGTGACTATATAATTAGTGCCTGCGTGATTACAAGAGTGCATGTGTAGTACCTGGGTGATTGAATAAGTGTGTGGATAGTGCATGAGTGATTCAATGACTGCCTGAGTAGTGGCTGGGTGATTGGATGAGTGTCTGGGCAGTACCTGGCTGACTGGGAAAGTACCTCCATTGCTGTTAGATATAGAACAGTTGTGACTATATCTGTGACTCATTGTTTAAGTCATTCTGTCCATATCAAACTAACTAGTTTAGTGTATCTATCCTTTTCTACTGAGCTATGTTTAAGTGAAGTCTACATATCACACTTGATATATAATTGCATACATGGCTATCTAGGAGCATACATTGCTTTGTTGCTCAGGGTGCACATGCATCAGTAACTTTCTAAAACTGAAAACAACAATTCTCACTTTTTCACAGCACAAAAAAAAATTTTAATGGCATACCTACATCATTTCTCAGATATTTCTTGTGTTTTTAAAACATATATTCAGCATTTCCCAAAGCAAAGTTACACACCAAGTGAAGTTAGCACAAGAACTCTCAACAGACAATCTGCACTATTAACGCTCCACAATTTTAAACACAGCATGTTTAAAGAAATACACTGTGATACTCTTTTTTTTATATTGCCATTTCTAATGTACATTTTTTAAATAAACTGTTATCTGGATATCAGTGAATTGAGTTCATTGATTATATTGCTATTTTAGCTCTTTCTGGATAGTTTTGACTCAGTAAGGATTTGTAAAAACTAAGCACAAGAATGGTACACCACTCTCATACTAATCAACTATAAAATGGCAACCTTTTCAACTTTCCACTCTGTGATCATGAGAAGGGCAGCAAATCAAATCATCTCTTTCACTTTAGACTACTTTTTCTCCACTTGTGAATGGTTAGCATCTGTTAACCCTTTCCCTCTTTTCAAAATGAGGTTCCTGTCTCTGCATTTCCGCAATGTTTTTGCGATCATTGAGGAGTAATCGTAAATCAAAATGGGAGTCTAAACCGATATTTAGCTGAATTTTTTAAAATGTAAATACCTCACAAAAGTGTATTACATGGTCCTCAACTGGAAATTAAAGATTATCATGACTTAAATTGTGTCATAACTCCTCAACATTCAAATAAATGTTCTGTCAATCAATCAAAGATCTTTATTTCAGTTCAAAAGAACCATAAAAGAATATAGTTACAATAAAATGCAATACTTCTCTATGGTGCACTTGTGAATTTAAAAATGTGTACACAACTTAGATATAAATATGTTCAAAGCAAGTAAATTCATACAATCAATAAATGGGAAATTTAAAACCTATATTTTATGGCAAACAATCACGATAATTTTATCACAATTAAAACCAGCCTTAAAATCATTAACATTTGTCATACAAAAAAAAGAAAAAAATATGTTAACATCCACTAATAAGAGGCCAATATTCTATATTTTGCTGTTCAATCTTCGGTAACTATCAATTGAGTATCTGCTATGATTTATTGGCACTAGAATTTAAGCCTTTTTTATCCGTAAATAATACACAGCACTTAAAAAACGGCTAACTCCAAATACAATCAATTGTGAACTCTCTGTTTTTAGTATTCTTAAGGCCTCTTGGAACTCCCTCATCCCCAAAGCCAAGCAAAGTGGTTTTATCCATTTGCTTCTGAGATTAAAATATTCTGGGCAAAAAAATAAAATGTGTGCAGTATCTTCCTTAGCATCTAGAGAACATAAAATGCATTTAGAATCTTTCCCAGTTACTGGACCGGTTAACCACTTGGCTGTAAATATGTTTTTTTTTTTTTTGTATTCTTGTATAGCGCAGGAAGTCAACCCCCGGAGGGGTATCTCCGCGCTTACGATTTACCAAGGAGCCAAGATCTAATGCTAATCAGAAAAAGAAGGGGGTGAGAGGCCTAACAGGCAACAAATAGAAACGTTTTCAGGGACTTCTTAAAAGATTGAAAATTAGTAATATTTTTGAGAGCAAGGGGCAATGAATTCCAAAGGATAGGGCCTTTGTAAGATAAGGCTCATCCTCCCTGCCTGGCTTTTTTTATCCTTGGAATCTGAAGTTGTTGCTGGCTGCTGGAGCGCAGGGTACGACTGGGTATGTAGGATTTGAATAGTTCTTTTAAATATTTAGGTCCATTGCCAAACAGACAGCTGTGGATAGTGCAGCAGATTTTAAATTTTACACGCTGTCTAATTGGCAGCCAGTGGAGTTTTGTCAAGAGGGGGAATGATGGAGACCTTGGCTGAGCGTTGAGAACTAGTCTCGCAGCCGTATTTTGGACCACCTGTAGTCTCTGTAGTTGTTCCTCATTTGCCGAGACCAGCAGGCCATTACAGTAGTCCAATCTACTTATAACCAAGGCTTGGACAAGAGTCCTCCTATAGAAGTCTGACAGAAATGGGAAGACTCGTTGTAGCAGTCCAATGACATGAAAACAGGAACCTGCTACTTGGTTTGTGTGCTCTTTAAACAGAAGAGATTTGTCCAGGCGCACGCCAAGATTTTTAACCGTCTGTTTGGGGCTAGGAGTTGGTCCTAAATCCGGGGGCCACCATTCCGGAGACCACAGAAGTGTGGCCTCTCCAAACAACATTACCTCAGTCTTGCCTACATTACACTGGAGGCGATTAATAGCCATCCAGTGGGATATTGCCCTCATTCCGTCCGCAAAGGATTTTTGTACTGTGGGCGTCAGAATTTTAAAGGGGAACAAAAGCTGAGTGTCGTCGGCATACGACACAGGGGTGAATCCATGAGATCTTACAATATCCGCCAAAGGGGCTGCGTATATATTGAATAGTGTAGGGCTTAGGCATGAGCCCTGTGGCACTCCTTTGGTGAGCTCCCTTGAGATAGAATGGTGGGAGCCCACTCTTACCTCTTGTTGGCGGTCCGAAAGAAAGCTTTCCAGCCAAGTAAGGGCCACACCATCTATTCCCCTCTCCCTTAGACGATCGAGGAGTATCTCATGAGACACAGTGTCGAAGGCCGCAGATAAATCTAACAGCACTAGAATCATTGAATTTCCTCCATCCAGTGACATCTTGATGTTATTAGTCACTGAGAGGAGGGCAGATTCTGTGCTGTGATTGGGCCTAAATCCAGATTGTGAAAAATCTAGGCCCTCCGTTGCCTCGATATATTTGGACAAGTGAGTGTTAACGTGTCTCTCGGTCATCTTGCTGAGAAAGGGTAGGAGAGAGATGGGTCGGAGATTGGAGAGATCGGTCCATGGAATTGCTGCGTTCTTTCGGATTGGGTTCACCACTGCTTTTTTTCCATTCTATGGGTACAGATCCTTCCCTTAGAGAATGATTAATCAATGTTTGAATAATCAAAAGAATCTCATAGCGACATCTCATATAACGGGTTTTAGCCAGTTGGGGTTGGATTTCATCCAAAAAGTGTTTTAGGCGTTGCATTGGTTTAAATAGTATACATTTTACAGAAAGTCTCCCCATCCTTCAATCTAAAATAGTTTTGTTCAAGATGAAATCCCAATAGTTGTGCGTTAGTTCCTTCTTTGAATTTGTGGTCAATGAGCTAGGGTCTGACCAAAATCTAATCAATCCCAACTGGGAGAACCAATTTCACAAGTGGTAGAGAAAGGTAAGCTGGCCATCAAGCTCCAATAGTTCTCTCAGGTCTTGTCTGTAATGATGTAAGTCATCTGTTGTCCAAATTCTAATCCAATATAGTTAGGGTCTCAGTATAGCTAAGTGCTCAAATCTCTTAATGGCAATGTCATAAAACAAAGGAATAAAATTGGTATTTTGGGGGAGGGATGTTAGCATACGTATCTCTATATTTTCCCCAAGAATGATTGATTTCAAATTCTCGCCACCCCATAATTCAGCCCCATAAAGAGTTGCTGTTTGAGCTCTACATCTGTATACCTCTAATGCCGGGAAAATTGCCTTGGCATTAGTGGTTTGTTGCTTTTTGACAATTGGCATGGCATTTTGGAGCAAGACTGTCATGGCCTTATTTATGTGGGGTTTCCAGGATAATTTTGCGTCTATTGTCATGCCCAAATAATTAAAATTGGTTACGTGCTCAAGTGGTGTGTGCTCTAGCACTACTTGATTTTTAAAATGTTTGTGTTGTCTAATAGCCATATATTTATTCTTGCTCTGATTTATTTTGAGACTCTTTAGTGTGCAATAACAACTAAAACTGTCTAGCAATCTTTGTAATCCTCTAGTGGTCTGGGAGAGCAGTATCTTATCGTCTGAGAACATCAGTGCACTTATATGATCCCCTCCTAACCTTGGCGAATCATGGATAGAATTTTGTAAGTGCTGAATTAGATCGTTCACATATAGTAAAAGGAGGGTGGGGGTCAAGACATAACCCTGTCTTACTCCCCTCCTAACTGGGATAGCCTCTGTCAGTTTAGCCCTTCCCAGGTCCCCATCGCACTTTAGCGATATTATCTTGATGAGCCTGACTGTCTGTTCCAGGATCTCCTTTGTACTCCCTGCTGTTGTAAGGATTTCCAGAGGAGATATTTTGGTATAAAGTCAAAAGCAGGTCGACAAATGCAACATACAGGTGGCCAGCCCTTAGTTTAGCGTATTTCCAGGCTATAAATGACAATCTCAAAACTTGGTTGACTGTACTTGTCTTCGATCGAAAGCCCGTCTGATATGGTGAAAGGATATCTTTCTCCGCTATACAATTATTTTGCTTCTTCAGTAACTGTTTCGCATAAACTTTTTGCAGGGTATCTATCAAGCTTATGGGCCTATAATTGGCCGAATCAGCCTTACTTCCCTTCTTATAGATGGGGACGATTTCTGCGCCCTTCCAAGATTCGGGAATAGGGGCCCATGAACCTACTGCATTGCTTAAAAGATTAACATATGGCACCCATATTTCCAAGTCATGTTTTAGGAGATCCACCGGTATTTTGTCTGGTCCTGGTGCGTTTTCTGATTTGATAGATTCTATTGCTAATCTAGTCTGATCGATCATGAGGAGGGATTACATAAGGTGAAATAGCATTTGCACATGAATTTTCTGTCTTTGCATATAGAGCAGAGAAATGATTTTGCCGTGAGTTGGTCTGTGTAGGTCCTACCCTTTTTATGGCCATGTGCTATTATTCTCCAAAAGGACGAGTGATCTTTTCTTCTGGCTGCATTAATTAGGTTGCCCCGGATAGTATCGACCCCGCTCTTTTGTGCCACCCTTTGCATCCTTTTGTATTCTATCCCTAATTGTCTAGTTTGCATCACTTTATTTGATTTAAGTTCTGCTAATAATCTTTTTTTAGTTAATGCGCATTCCTTGCTATCCCAAGGAGTACTAGATAAGTTCCCACTGTCTGAGTTTACGCTTGATATTTGTGATTTAGTTAGATAGGATTCTTTCTATTATCTCGGTTAGTCAATAGTGGATTTGTACTATAGGTATGGAGTCCAATCTTTGGTCACTGTAGGGGTTGAGTACATCGTAAAGGGCAAGGTAAAGCCACTGCACTGATTCTTGTAGACCTAACAGCAGCTTTTGATAGTTTCCCATGACCACCTGCTACGTATTTTATATGAAAAGGGAATATGCTCTAAAACCCTTCAGTGGTTCACTTCTTTTCTATTCAACAGAACACAAAAAATCCAAATGGGACCTTTTCTTCCAGTTCAAGAACTGTCAAATATGGAGTTCCACAGGGGTCCTCCCTGAGCCACACTCTTTTTAACGCTTTATATCTCCTTCCTGGCAGAGATCAGCAGGAAATGGGGCTTAAATATCTGCTCCAATGCCAATGATATACAGTTGATAATTGCCTTTGAAGACAGGCATGAGAATACCAAATACAATCTAATTAACTGTCTCACAGAAACAGCAACCTGGATGACGGAACACCGCTTGAAATTGAATGCTGAAAAGTCTGATATCCTGCTTTAGTCTGGGACTATACCTGGTAGCCCTTGGCACTGGGAGCCGCCCCAGAACCGAAGCGAGTTGCAAAAAACGTGGGCATTCTCATTGAAAATGCTCTAACAATGCAAGACCAAGTCCAAGCACTGTGCGGAAAAAGCTTGGCAAGATGAAACTACTACGCAGACTTTTTTCATGGGTCCCCTTAAACTGTAGAAAGTCCATTACACAGGCACTACTATCTGTCAGACTTGACTCTGGTGATGCGCTCCATGTGGGCATGCTTGACTATCTTTTTTCCTGACTACAGGTGGTCCAGAATGCTGCTGCTAAATTGGTCTGCAATAAAAGCAAATACAGCTCGGCATCTGAAAGTCTGAGGGAACTGCACTGGCTGCCCATATGCGAAACAGCTACGTTCAAGCTCCTTTGTTATGCTCATAGAGTGCTGCATAAGAATGGCCCCCAAATCTTAAGAATTTTATATGCCCACACAAAATCTGAGATCTCGCAATCAGGCCATGGCCAAGATCAAATGGATCAAGAAGGTTAGAGCAGGTAATCTGGTGGCTGTCCACTGGAATGAGCTACCCTTAGACCTTCCCCTAACAAACAAATATTTGTCCTTTAGGAAGAAACTGAAAACATGGCTGTTCCCAAATCATTGCCAAAATTACTTACTGTCATTTTGACTGAGGCCCCAGTCCTTAAATTGACCAGATAATCACCATTTCCATATCAGGATAACGCTTGCGCCGTGATGTCACTTGGGATGAATGTTGAGCTCAATAAATACAAGTACAAAAAGTATATTCTAGATATATGTAAAGGGCTCAACTCTGTCAACAATTTTGGTCCATTTAACTGATCTTCGATTATTGGTGATGGATAATTGCCGGGACATGCTCCTATTACCAGCAATGTAGACTCCGGTCAGCCTCCCTGACATAGTTAGACATAAAGGGCAATGGTCACTTTCCTTTCTATTGTACACCTTAAAATCGTTTAGGTATCCCCAGTGTGCTGTGCTCACCATAATGTAATCTATTCTAAATTTGGTTGTGCCCCTTCTGAAGGTGTGGGAGCATTGGTTATCAGAAGAAAACTGACCATTATAAGCTCTTAGCTCTCGCTCAGTGGTGAAATGCACTAGCTGCATGGCTGAGGTGGTACACATCGCTGAAGAGTCTATGCTTGGTTGTGTGATTCCACTAGTAAAATCTTCGTCCTCAAAGATTGATTCTAACCCCAATATAGGTTTGTATCTACAGTTAAAATCTCCCCCAACAAGGACTACTCCCTCTAACTTCATGGATTCAAAGACCCCATCGAATAAATGTACAACTGGTGATTCTGTAGAAGACAATCTCGGTCTTATATATACATTAAAGACATTTAAATCCATTTTGTGGGAGGTTCTTAGCTTCAACCCCAGGATGTCTGGGGAATTTGTGCTCATGAGGTCTATGATAATGTTTAAATTGATCTTTACCCATATCACCAACCCACCCGAGGGTCTCCCTCTCCTTGAAGGTATCGAGCTGACATTGAATGTCCTATATCCTGATTTAAACAGATGTTCCATAGACCAAGTTTCTTGGAATAGGCAGATGTTGACTCTCTCAATGTATTCCTGCCAGTACAGGTGTGAAAGCTTTTGTTTTAGCCCGGCTATGTTCCAAGAAATCACCATGATATTTTGAGGGGTAACCTCGAAATTCAAGTCGTGGTGAGTTCAGCATACACATTTCTATTGTCTACTTCCTCAAGTGGTATTATGATGTCTGTCTGGGTTTCCCATCTCTGTAGTTGACCAGGCAAATGTTCCGTCTCTTTAACACCCTTCCCACAAACATTCTTAGTTCAGTGTATCTAGCAACCCAGTGGAACCAGTAGGTCACAAGTTAACAGCACATTCTAGAAGGAACATGCTACTTTCAAATGAGATGCAGCAGGCATGGTTTACTCCATAGATTCAAAAGCATATCCATGTCTGTATTACATTTCTTTTTGTAAACAACAGCCAATAATAGGACTCATTCATAATGCATCCGACACACTAACTAATTGTATTCACTTACATGCTGACAGCATTCCTATAAAATACATCATTTTGTTTTTTAAAGAAAACCTATATTGTAACTGCATTTCATTTGGAAAACTATCTTATTCAGCTCCAGCTTTCTCATGACTGCTAATGCTCCTTCACTTCAAAATGCTTGAAGTGTGGATTGTTAGCCACAGCTATGTCTATTGGGCTAAAGAGACTGCAAAAAAAAGAGGAATTGAGAGGGACTAGGGTTTGCCAAATGCAGAGATTACTTGGTTTGGCCAGTGAGGGTTAAAGGTCATCAGCTGCTGGCTTTGGTAAAAACCATTTTGAATTTCCAACACCCTTACCTCATGATTTTGCACTGTGGTGGCAATGACCTAGGCACACTAACTAGTGTAGGATTGGAAATCCTAACGAAGGATACCTTTGAACAACTAATGTTGCTTTTCCCTCACACAATCTTAGTGTACTACAACATATGCAGTTATTCAGAGCGTCACGACAACGTTGTTAACCATGACTATCACACCTTTTCCATAAAGTGTAAAACACATATATGCACACATATTACAGTATTTTACACACTCTGGGGGTCATTATGATGTTGGGTGGATCGCCACCGCCCGACCGGTGGTGGCAATCTGCCCAACATCTTTCCCCGCCCGCCAGCCATTTACCCCCCACCATATTACAATGGCAGGGGTACAGCTGCAGACCGGAAGACCGTCCGCTGCTTTTCCGTAGGCAGGCAATCATTATGATTGCCTGCCGGGCGGATCTGGGGGATAATATGGTGGCGGTGCCAAGCACGCACAGCCATCCATATTATGATGAGTAATTTTCAGGGCCTTTCGCCGCCATGGAAAGGCCGGTGGAAATTGCTTTGCGGGCCCATTACGGGCCCCCGAGGGGATGGGGGGCTGCACTTGGGAGGTATGTATGGTACCCCCCTACATAGCCATACACAAGGTGGCAGGCACCGCGTGGTGCCTGTCACGTGCCTATTTAATGTTAAATACCAGAATGCGCCCACCAGTGTGGCGGGCACATCCTAATTGGCCTTGCGGGCCCGCCGCACCTCTGTCGGGTGGCCCCGTTTTCCATTACGATGGTGGGCGGATCGTAATGGGTCCCTCTGTGTTTATTACTGTATTCTCTAAAGTCATGTTTTTCTAGTGAGTTTCTTTAAAAAAAAAAAAAAAACTATTTCCAAGTTCACTTTGATGCAGGGACTCGCGATGACGTTGATAACCAGGATCGTCTCGGATACATCACAAAAATGCAAAGCAAAAGCAGAAATTCAATTGCCACCATCCACATTTAAAAATTATAACTATATAATTCATTCTAACCAGCACACTTGATAAATCACTATCTAAATAACTCAATAAATTATCAATCTCTCAATATCTCTAATACAGTGTGTAATAATGATTCACTGGTTTATGTGAATGGTTGCAAAAGTCCCCAAATGAGACTCTGACTGGCTGTCTGAGTCCCTCTCGGGGTCTAGACGTGGGTGCAGATGTCTCTGAGTGGGTATATGAGTGGGTGCATGAGTCTTTGAGTGAGTTTGTGAGTAAGTGTATAAGTCTCACTGGGTATGTGAGTAGGTGTGTGAGTGTTTGAGCGGGTATGTGAATGAGTGTATGAGTGTCTGAATGGGAATTTGAATGGGTACATGAGTCTGTGACTGGATCTATGAGTGGGTGCATATGTGTCTGAGTGGGTCTGTGAATGGGTGTATCAGTCTCTGACTGGGACTGTACCTGGAATCATGAGTCTCTGAGTGGATCTGTGAGTGGGTGCATCAATCTACCAGTGGGTGTTTGAGTGGAAGCACGCATCTCTCAGTGGGTCTGTGAGTGGGTGCGTGAGTGTCTGAGTGGGTTTGTGACTAGGTGTGCGAGTCTCTGAGTGGGTCTGTGACTTGGTGTAGAAGTCTCTGACTATATATGTGAGTGGGTGCATGAGTCTCTGAGTGCATCTGTGAGTGGGTGCATGAGTGTCTGAGTGGGTCTGTGTGTGGGTGTATAAATCTCTGAGTGGGTCTGTGACTGGGTGTATAAGTCTCTGACTATCTGTATGACTATCTATGTGAGTGGGTACAAGAGTCTCCGAGTGCATCTGTGAGTGGGTGCATGACCCTCTGAATGCTAATGTGAGTACACACATGGGTCTCTGAGTGAGTCAGTGAGTGGGTGCATTAGTTTCTGAGAGGGTACGTGACTGTGTGTCTGAGTGAATATGTGAGTAGGTACATGAGTCTGGGACTGTGACCAGCGAGGGTGTGTATATTGATGTAGATACTTTTGTTGTATATTGCCAGTAATGCTTGCTAAGACATCACGATCGATGGAACATCCCAGTGACAGTACATGGGGGCCGTGCTTGCCATCGCGTCGTCATCACAAATATCAAATGTGATTAAATAATCAATTTTGGACACATAACTTGTGTCACTAACACATGGGGTCAGAGTCTCTCTACCCGGACCCCTTATGTTAGATTTGACACAAATTTTCAGCCTCGGGAACCATTCCCGATCGATAAAATGGCAGCCACAACTTTCTGTTTATGGTCCGTCCAGCCAATCAGAACATTCCTGTTGGTGCGCGCATTTGACCGTGAAATTGTCGTAAAACAACTGAGGACAGAGATATCACTGTAATTTTCAAACTAAATTTCTCAACAACTACTGAACGGATTGGCACCAAATAACAAAAATCACAATCTGCGTAACAACATCTACTTTTCTGCCAAATTTGGTGTGATTCTGTACAGCAGTTCGGGCTGTAGGTTCGACAATGTGCTCCATTGGGAATTAACATTACAAATGCACCCTTATTTTGCGCCCCTATTTCTCAGTCCCTACTGCACTGATCATCCTCAAACTTTTCATGACATACAGAACCTACGTTGACAGTTTTGTTTGAAAATTCCATGATGCCTGGTCATACAACGCCAAAGTTATAGGAAAGTCAAAAAAACTTTTCCAGAAGGTAATATACATATAGGCAAGTCAACAGATGTTTTTCCTATGGAAACATGGTCCTAACTAATATATATATATACATAATTACGTTAGCTCACACAGGACGGTTTTCTCTTGAAAAACAACATTATTGGTTGTCTTCATATCGCCTAACTAGAATCCTTAAAACATGTCAAATGACGCGGTACAAGAACGCGAAGCAGCGGCAGATATACTGTTTGCAAATCTACCAAGAGTCAATCCAAACACTACGGTTAGCAATTAATTAAATGGCAATACAGAAAGTGACGTTAACTTCATGTTGAAAAATCTAGAGAAAAAGATGAGAAACGAAGTTACGAAGTGGTGGGAGCACAAATCCCTAACAAAGTATATGGAAGTAAACAGAATACCTCGTGGTCTAAGAATTCTTTTGGCTCCAAGTTTTGACAACCCTAACCCAGAAATGCTCAGAGAATGGGGTGAAAGTAACTTGACAGCATCCATGAATTTGGTACGCATATTAATTAAATATGCAGAAATAGATCGCCAAACATTACTACTGGAAATAGTGACAATCAATAAAGATCTAGATAAAATGGAAAACAAAAAAGATTTCATCTCAACAAAACGAAAAGAAATCGATGAACGCTTATAGAAACACGAAGAAAAGATTAAAGCAAGAAAAGCCCACAAGTTTGCCCGGGATCAAACGGACTATGAGTTGGGTCAAATCTACACATTTGCTCGTAAATATGACAATGCAAGAAAATTAAAGGCAAGTAACAGCAATAAACCCAATGCCATACGTCTTGCTCAAACAGGCAATATTGAAAACAATACTATTGAAACAGATACTGCATCTCTCACAAGCGATTCTAGTATTGAGGGCAGAAATGTTGAAAGAACATCAAATGATGCAATTCTCACCCTGGGAGAAGAGGTTGATTTTTTAGCGGATGCACGGAGACAAACTCTGAGACCGCGAAACGAAAGGAACAACACAAGAAACGACGTAACACAATCAGAAGAACGAGGCGCCGTAGGCGGAAACGTGAAGCGGAGAGGAAATCAACGCAAATACTGGCGCAAAATGTAGAATCTGACGAAAAAACCATTATAAACCTATCGTCCACAACACTAACAAAGGCGGAGGAACAACTTCTAGCCCTCGGACTCAATTATTGCCCCCAAAGCAACTTTAATTATTCCACAACAAGAGTAGATATTTTTTGCTTTATACGAAAATTAAAATTGAAAAAATTCTTCATGATCAAAACAGGACTTGAAAAGAAAAAGAATACTTATGATATGACCAATCAGGCTGGATTACAAGCCTCAGATGTGCAAACATTATTGACAATGCATGAGTTGGAAAACAATGAGATCGAAGAACCATCACTGTCAACACAACAAAAATTACGCACTATCGATTTGCTTCAAAAGGGTGCAGGAGAAAGCCCCATAAAGCGAAATCTACATTTTTGCCAATCATGCCCAAGGATGCTGTGGATATCTTCCATGAACGAGTTACAGATGAAATAAAGAAACTTCATCGCCAAGTGAATTATAAAAAAAGCAGACCAAATTTGAATCAAAGACATTATCACAACTTGATAAAAAAACTTAGAGATGACAATGAAGTCATTGTGAAAAAATCAGATAAAGGTGGCAACATTGTTCTATGGCCCAGATCACAATACACACAGGAAGCTATGCGACAATTAAACGACACAAGTTGCTATGAAAAATCCACAACACTAGCCTATAATAAAGCTAAAGAATCTTTAAAAAAAGAGTTGAAAAAATGGAAATACGAGGGACTCATTTCCCCAGATGAATACCAATTTATGTTCAATGAACATCCGGTTCTTCCATTTCTTTACCTATTGCCAAAAATACATAAGGGCAAGGTTCCAGTTCCCGGTCACCCCATCATCTCAGCAATCAAAAGCATGACTGAACAAGTGGGACGATATGTCGATTTCTATCTACAAGACATAGTGAAGACATTGCCTTCCTTTGTCAAAGACACGGGAGACTTTATAAATAGGTTAAAGGATATTTCATGGAACAACGATTGGATTCTAGTAACTCTTGATATAGAATCACTTTATACCAGTATTCAACATTCAAGTGGGATAAAGGCTATTGAACATTTTTTAAGCTCTAGGCCATGTGAATATGTGATGCATAACATAATTTTGTCTTCTTTGATTACTTGGTGTTTGAACAACAACTACTTTATGTTTGGGAAAGATATTTACAGGCAAATACAAGGTGTCGCGATGGGGGCCTGCTTCTCCCCTAGCTACGTGTGTTTGCACGTGGGCTATTGGGAGGAGCAGGTCCTCAGAACAGAACATAAGGAAATGTTTAATACAAGAATCATGCACTGGTTGCGGTATATAGACGATGTTTTTATGATTTGGAATGGAGATTGCAAGAGTGCAGAGGTTTTTATCAGTGCCATCAATATGAATTGTTTTAACTTACATTTTACATCATGTATTAGTCCCATCAAAATTGAATTTTTAGATGTCTCCATTCAGATTAAGAATTGTGAACTAGTCACTACTGCGTTTAGAAAGCCTACAGCAGGAAACGCCACATTACACGCGACCAGTGCACACCCAAAACATTTAATTACCAGCATTCCTTATGGGGAAATTTTAAGACTCAAGCGTGTTTGCAGCAGTTCAGAGGACTTTGTAAAATGCCAAAGTGAAGCCCTAATTAGATTAGGGAAAAGGGGTTATTCTAACAAAATACTAACAGAAGCAGTTGAAAAAGCCAGTAAGAAATCTAGGGCATCTCTTTTACCTAATGCCCCAGATAATGAAGGACAGAACACTTTATCGGAAGAATCACCGAGACTTATTACGACATTTAGTCGTCAGGAAAGAAAAATCAGAGCCATTGTAAATACAAATTGGCCCATTGTTCTTACCGATAATGTCCTCAAAAACACACTGCCAGATAAACCGACCATCACTTTTAGAAAAAAACAGTCAACAGCAGGTAGACTATCTAAAAACTGTCCTGAACTTGCACAGTCCACTTCATGGCTAAAACCCAGAAAAGGCTTTTTCAGATGCACAAGTTGTCGTGCATGCAAATTTGGTGTGAACACTACCAAATACCATTCCCCATTTAGGGAAAATGAGGCACAAATCAATGGCAATTACAACTGCCGTACTGATTTCGCGATATATGTACTCACATGCACCTGTGGGCTTCGGTATGTGGGAAGTACCAAGCTCCAGGTGCATGAGAGAATCCTTCAACACCTTCGTGCTATCATCAACAGCGATCCGGCATATCCGGTCGCTCGTCACTTCAAAGAAGTCCACAACAAAGATATCAATTGCCTTTCTTATTTTGTGATTGACTCAGTTTTAGCCTCACGCAGAGGAGGAAATCGAGAAAAAATACTAAGGCAGCGAGAAACAAAATACATTTTAGAACTTGATAGTAAATTTCCTAACGGTCTTAATAATACAGAGGACATGCATACCTTTTTATAGTTTTTAACTGGGCTCAGTTTTTAACTATGCATGATATCATTGGACCTTAGTAAACCCTGTTGTATCTCATAACATTTTATGTAGCTGCAATTGGAAATATGATTATTGTATTATCAGGTTCATTTATATTTATATTTGCTGTCATCACTCGTATTTCCTCAACCTGAATCTGTGCCATTCGCTTCTGAACAATATTTGTTGAATTATGATTTTGTTCCCAATCAATAATTCTTATCGACAATAGATTTTTTTAAAATGCATTTGCACTTGACACTTTAATTCACTAGGAACAACAATTTTTTATATACATCTAGGCTTTTATAAACATCAAAGGACACTTCTTAATATTTAACTTACATTTTTAACACTGACAGTTAGCTTCACTTATAACAGCATTATTTTGCACAAGCGGATCCACATTCATGTGGTGATTTGCACATCCTAAAATAACTTGCACTAATCATAGCTTAGTTTGCACTTGCGTATTTTGCACACATATAATGTGACATTATTTTATACATTATAAACAATGTATGCAAATTGCATGTATAGTTGTATTTAGACACATCATGTCAATTATCAAAATGATGATGCATCATTATTAATTGTTTACAGCGCAATATTGCACATGCATACTTTGCACATTCAAGGTTACTTAAATTACTTGTTGCATATTTATTATTGCTGTTAAATAAGTTCTTTTTGGAGATGTTTAGTATTTGTGACGCTAAATATTGTCATGCAATAAGACAACGCATTGGTATTTATACTAGTGATTTGAAAACGAGTGAGAAGAGAAAAAAGGAAAAAAGCCTATATGTATAGTATGTTGTCACTTTTCATTATCACGTGGTGCAAACGTAAAAAAACACAAAAAGGGAAAAAAAGAAAGAGTATATATACCTGAATTGTACCGCCATTTCATTATGTGATCAAGGGCACTAGATGCCCGAAACGCGTTGTGAGGAACGATAAGCGATGTAATGAGCAAATAAATCACCTCTGATTGACAAGCTTTAGTGTGGGATGTTGCTTTTCTTGTTTGCCGCTTGGAGGTACAGGAAGGTTTGTGATATATATATATATATATATATATATATATATATATATATATATTCTCCAATGTGATCCTCGTCAAGCGCGCATCCAAGGTAAAAGCCGCTCCAATGCAGTAGTGTTGATATTGGGTATTTATTAGGCAAATAGAAACAGACGCGTTTCGATCTCACAATCCTGTTCACATAATCCTTTTCTATTCTCAATCACTTCTTTTTATACCACGTCACACATGATGGCATTCAATAAACATTAACAAAATACTTGAGAGATGGAAAACTCCTTTACCTCCTCAATTCAAATCATACAACTTTATCAAAATGCCATTCCACAATACGATAACCGCTTTAGTGTATTTGTAGAAAGACATTGCTTCATGTCGACAATTAGGCTTCGCATTGTTGTATTAGAATAAATTCATAACAAAATAAACTGAGAACCTTCATGGTTTAATTTCTTACAGAAAAAACATGATATCCATAGTGGACATAATCAATTTTGCCTTGTGTGTACATTATCAATATATATATATATATTCACTGAAAAAACCATAGGTTTCACACACGGTATAGTTAGCTGGACATTTCACTTGTTATAGTTAGTTCAGCTAACTATAACTCGCGCGCCCGCAATCCACTGCTGATGACGTCACATATTACATCACTCATGACATGGCCAGTGACATCACTGATGACATCACTGATGACATCTCTGATGACATCATCCAGTGAATGTGTGTTTTTCTGAAAATTACATATGTTTTATATATGTATATCTCAAGGTTAATGGAAGAATAAATGGGTAAATAAGTGTCTAAATGGATGTTTTTATTTTGTAAAATTAATTGTATAACTGACTTATTAACAGTATCTTAGTGAATACAAGTATTAGTGAGTAATGTTGAAATATTTAAATATCTGTATCAGTGTCTCACTTTGTGGATAAGTGGCTGCATGGGTTGGTGAGTAGCTACATGAGTGTGTATATGGGTTATTAGTTCGTTTTTAGAGTATCAGTATGGGTGTCTGTATGGTTCAGTGGGGGATGTTACTTAGCGTAGGGACGCATGAATGAGTGACTCACTGTTTGTATGTATTTTGAAGACAGTATGTGAGCAGGACAGTATGGGTGGATGAGTGTGTGTATGGGTGAGTAAGAGAGTGAATGACTGTCTCAATAATGTCTTTATGAGTAAGTCCACATGTTTTGAACTAGTATATGTGAGTATTGATGTATATAAGTGAGGATATATGAGAGTGAGAGATTGGAAGAGTTCCTGTATAAATAAGTATGTGTTTCTATAAGTGATTGTTTTAGAGAGTAAGTATGTGTACGTTTCTGTAGAAGTAAGTGTACTGGTGTGTGTATAGCTGTACATGCAAGTTATTGGATGTTTATTTGCATGTGTGAGTATGTGTGTGAGTAACTCTATGTATGAGTGTAGGTGTGTAACAGGATGTATAGGTGTATGAGTACATATGATGACTGAGTACATGTATGAGTGATTATATAGAAGTGTTGATGAATGAGTGGATGCGTATGCAGATTTTGGAATTACTGAATAGGTTGTTCTAACTGGTATTGGTATCTCTATAGTGTTCAAAACTTTAGTTTGTAGTATTTCAATGTGTGTATCAAAGTTTATATTAGGATAAGAGGAGGTCTGCCACTCTTACACAAGGATGATCTTATCAGTGATGTCATCAGTGATGTCATTTGAGATGTCATCAGTGATGTCATGAGTGATGTCACTGACCATGTCATGAGTGATGTAATATGTGACGTCATCAGCAGTGGATTGCGGGCGTGCGAGTTATAGTTAGCTGAACTAACTATAACGGGGGAATTTCAATGTTTTTTTACGAGTGAAATGTCCAGCTAACTATAACGTGTGTGAAACCTATGGTTTTTTCAGTGAATTTGCAAGGTTTTTTAAATGCTAATTCCTAACTATAACGTGTGTGAAACCTATGGTTTTTTTCAGTGAATTTCAAAGGTTTTTAAATGCTAATTCCTAACTATAACGTGTGTGAAACCTATGGTTTTTTAAGTGAATTTGCAAGGTTTTTTAAATGCTAATTTATGAATGTATTATTATATTTTTTAAATATTTATTTTACAATAAGCTACCTATGTATATAGTTATAGATTGACTGTATACTGTAATATGGAATGGCTCAGCTCTTTTTTTTTATTTTGGATATAGTTGAACAGCATAGTTAATATCTTCTATAAACTTATAAACACGTTTAAAAAAAAAAAAATGTAAGGGTTTTTGACCATGCGTGCTCCGATCGGTGCACGCACGGTGCGCGCATGCGTATGTTCTCCGTGTGCGCATGCGTACGTGCTCCACGTGCGCATGCGTACGTCGTGCGTGCTCCGTACGCGCATGAGCACGTGCTCCGTACGCGCGTGCTCGGTACGCGCATGCGCACGTGCTCTGTGCGCACATGCATGCGTGCACCGTGCGCGCACCGTGCGTACGGCAAGTCATGTGATTAAGAAACAACACTTTTCATTGGTTTATAGTAGTTTCAGGTCATGTGATTAAGAAACAACACTTTTCATTGGTTTATAGTAGTTTCAGTTCCAGAAACTTCCAACACCACACCCACTCCCCACATTATTACTTCTGATTCCCTGGGAGAAGGAGCTGAGCAGCTTTTCCAGTACTCCAGTACTTGAGAATGGCAGAGCAGCAGTCATCTCCTGGGAGTGAGCAGGAGACCCTTGTGCCACAGAGGCAGAGGAAACAGAAAAACTCTTTTATATGGCAATTTTTCACTTTTCCAGAGGGGCAGAAGAAGGTGAATGCTCCGAAAGTCACCTGCACTATTTGTGGTGGTGTCTTATCAAGAGGAGATCCTAAAAAGAAATACTCTTTTAGTATCTTCACTATGATCAGGCACGTTAGAGAAGTACATCCTGTGGCTTATGCTCGAGCTGCTAGAGACAACCCTCCGGCAGCTCAGCCGAGTACATCCGCAGCAGCTCAGCCGAGCACATCATTGGCAGCTCAGCCGAGCACTTCATCTGCGGCGGCAGCTTCACCTGCTTCTGTTCCTCTGGATATTCACCCTCTGTTCATGAGGGGGCATATACGGTGCAATGCGTGCAATGCTCTTCTCTCTTATGGTGACACCAGCATTCCCCTAATAGAGAGCAAGATACAGCAGCACACATGCGGCACCCCATAATTTTTTTGTTCCTCTTTTCCTCAATTAACACAACGGCTCTTTTTAGAGCCACCTCACATCCAAACACTTACACTTGATTTTTTATTCTATTTTTTTAATGATTTTTTTCAGCCGTGTGCGCACCTCGCGATATTTTGAAAAAATAAATAAAATGTTTTTTTCACCCTTCGGGGTCCTTCAGGGACCCCCTGACAAAGGCTAGGGGGTCAGGAACTCTGTACCCTGCCCCCTTTTCACGTTCTCCACCTTTCTTTTTCACTGTCACACACCAAACACACAAAATGGCGGCCGACACTTCCTGATTTCGACCGATTCGAATGTTGACTGACATGTAACCACCAATCAGAATTACGCTCGCGCACGTTAGGGTGCACGCACCGTGCGCGCACGGTGCCCGCATGCTGCGCGCATATAGATATATATGTACTTTTAACTGCAATTTTCTCAGGAACTACTGAACAGATTGACACCATATATTCAAAAGGCACATGCCTGACCTGAGGACTACCTCTTTGCCAAATTTCAAGTAATTCTGTTCAGCTGTACCTTCAACTAAAGGTCCTACGGGAAATTGCATGGGGAAAAAGGGAAAAAGCGTTTTGGGTCCCCCCTTTTTTCTCAGCCCCCGCTTGACGAATCACCCCAAGACTTTCAGGGTAGGAGCTGAGCGGAGCGCCCCATTAGTTTTGAAAATTTCACGAGGATTCGTCAACCGGCGCCAAAGTTATTCAAAATAGAATTTTCAGATTTCCTATGGAAACTCGGTCCTAACTATAACTATCTACTGGCGACTGCCAGTAGATAATATATATATATATATATTCACTTAAAAAACCATAGGTTTCTCACACGTTATAGTTAGGAATTAGCATTTAAAAAACCTTTCAAATTCACTTAAAAAACCATAGGTTTCACACATGTTATAGTTAGCTGGACATTTCACTCGTAAAAAACCACTGAAATTCCCCCGTTATAGTTAGTTCATATAACTATAACTCGCGCGCCCGCAATCCACTGCTCATGATGTCACATATTACATCACTCATGACATGGTCAGTGGCATCACTCATGACATCACTGATGACATCATCCTTGTGATAGAGTGGCGGTCGCGCGTGTTATAGTTATCTGAACTAACTATAACGGGGGAATTTCAATGGTTTTTTACGAGTGAAATATCCACCTAACTATAACATGTGTGAAACCTATCGTTTTTTAAAAGAATTTGCAAGGTTTTTTAAATGCTAATTCCTAACTATAACGTGTATGAAACCTATGGTTTTTTCAGTGAATATGTATATATATTGATGTGATCAAGGGCTCTGGGTGGCCCGAAACGCGTAATGGCGGCAGAAGCAAAAAATAATTAATTATATGCACGAAACAAGTGGAGTCCGTTCCGTTCTTGTTTGCAAAACAACAGAAGGAGTATCGCAATGTATATATATATATATATATATATATACATTAGCGGTCGCCAGTAGGTAGTTATAGTTAGGACCTATTTTCCATAGGAAATCCGCAACATTCTATTCCAAATAAGTCTGGCGCCGGTTGATGAATCTTTGCAAGATTTTCCAAACTTTTGGCCAGCTCCGGTCCGCTCCTATCCTGAAAGTTTCGTGGTGATTCGTCAAGCGGGGGCTGAGAAAAAAGGGGGGTCCCAAAACGCTTTTTCCCATGCAATTTCCCATAGGACCCGTTGACGCATCTACAGCCCGAACTGCTGAACGGAATTACACCAAATTTGGCAGAAAGTTAGACATTGGTTCAGAGTCATGCCTTTTGCTTAAATGGTGTAAATCCGTTCAGTAGTTCCTGAGAAAATCAAAAGTAAAATCACATATATATCTGGGCGGAGCTTAACCACACATCTCATCGTGAGATCTGATTGGCTGTCAGCACTTCATCCAAGAAGTGTTGGCAGCCATCTTGGGACCAATATACATGATAGCACCTCATTAAAAAGCATTGCAGTTAATAGAAGGTTTTAAGACTTTAGTTACACTATAAATCATTTGTTGATGGTACCATACTCATTTTAGGAATTGTGGTATGTTCTAAGTTGATTTTACCATGTGAAAAAGCCTTCTGCTGGGATATCATGAATCATGTTTGAGAGAAAACTAATTTCACATGCTTTTCCCACAGAGGTTTGGAAGGTGATCTATAAGCTGAACTGAGAGCATATTTTCTGTAAATTCACATTATCTTTCTTAGTCATGTGAGAATGAAGTCTGACATTCTCAATAAAACATGTACATCCAACAAGGGCAGAGACTGTCAGTTGATTCCTTTGTGTTCTACTGCAGCTTCCCAGAGTGTTCCAAAGAACAACTAGAGCGCTAACACTCCTACTTATGATAAACATATGGCACACCTGAAGCCATCTTGATTGGAATAAAGTGGTATCTCTTAAAACATTTAATTTAAAAAGGAACAAAATGAGGGGGTTCATTTTGCCATAGAATGTATGATTAGTGCTGCAGAAAGAAAAATTAGGGCACATTTTGAGTGACTTCTCAAATCCTCTTCTATTTCATTAAAGAATTCTGACATGCAGACTGAAACATGCACTTTCAATACCAGCAGCAGACTTCCCTGGTGAGCAGTAGCTTTACTACAGTGACCTAATGAGCAACTAGAGTGCTACCATTCAGAATTTATGGCAAATGTGTCACATCTGAATGCCTTCTTCATGGAACCAAAGTAAACAAGCATTGAAAATGTAATAGGTCTCGCCCTCGTTTAAGTTAAAGCAATTCTGTTTGTAATTAGGTGGCTTTTTAGCTTTGCTTGTATTAGAGTTTTTCAAACTTTCATGTACATACCATGCATATGTATGCATATATGTATATGTATATGTTTGCATGCATTTATATTTTTATAGATATGCAGATTATATTTATATGTTTATATATGTATATATATATACACATACATATATATAAATGCATATGCGGTAGAAAGTTTCCCGACACTGTCAGCTCCACTCCTCTCGGGGTCGGTGCGAGTTCCCGGGTTCGGGTCCCGGTAAATATTGATGAAAATTCCACCGCAGTTAATCCACAAGGGAACACTCGCACTCCAAGGTTCGTTGTTCAAAAAAAACTTTATTGGCTACGCGTTTCGAGCAGACGCTCTTCTTCACTGGCCACAAAAAGTATAACACTCGTCCTCCATTTCTAGTGAATGTAAACATAAAAAGCGGACCAAGCGTTGCTCATTATCTGAGCAATGTAATGAACAAAAGACTTCAAATCACTCCAAGTGAGAAAAGGAAAAGAAAAAATCCTTGTAGTTTACAAACGCAAGTGCGTAAAAAAAGAGTGTGAGTAAAGTCCAGAAAGCCAAGTGGCTATAATTCTGAGAGCAACAAATATGCTTTTCACAGACAGTTATTTCCATATAAACACTCCAGTAAACACAGGTCATGTGACCATTAAACACATGGTCCCATACAGTAAAAATTTTTAGAGTGACACACTGAATCACAGAAAATTGTTCACTACGAGATTATGAATATAGCAGGAGGGAGCAGGGGGTACTAATTGGACAACATTGGAGTGATTTGAAGTCTTTTGTTCATTACATTGCTCAGATAATGAGCAACGCTTGGTCCGCTTTTTATGTTTACATTCACTAGAAATGGAGGACGAGTGTTATACTTTTTGTGGCCAGTGAAGAAGAGCGTCTGCTCGAAACGCGTAGCCAATAAAGTTTTTTTTGAACAACGAACCTTGGAGTGCGAGTGTTCCCTTGTGGATTAACTGCGGTGGAATTTTCATCAATAAATGCATATGCATATATATGCATCTATATATATGTGCATAAGTGTGCATGTACAGAGAGGTAGAGAGGTAGAGGTGTATAGGTAGATGTGTAGAGGTAGAGAGGTAGAGGTAGAGAGGTAGAGAGTAGTAGAGCGAGAGGTAGAGAGAGGTAGAGAGGTAGAGAGTAGAGAGCGAGTAATAGAGAGTAGAGAGTGAGCAGTAGAGAGTAGTAGAGAGTAGAAGAGTAGTAGAGAGTGAGTAGTAGAGAGTAGTAGAGAGTGAGTAGTAGAGTGAGTACTAGAGAGTAGTAGAGAGCGAGTAGCAGAGAGCAAGTATGAGAGAGTGTGTAGTAGAGAGTGAGTAGTAGAGAGTAGTAGAGAGTGAGTAGTAGAGAGAGAGTAGTAGAGCGTGAGAAGTAGAGAGAGTAGGAGAGTAGTTGAGAGCGGGTAGTAGAGAATGAGTAGTGGAGAGTGAGCACTAGAGAGTAGTAGAGAGTGAGTAGTACAGAGTGAGTAGTACAGAGTGAGTAGTAGAGAGTGAGTAGTAGAGAGTAGTAGAGTGAATAGTAGAGAGTGAGTAGTAGAGAGAGATTAGTAGAGAGTGATTAGTAGAGTAGTAGAGAGTGAGTGGTAGAGAGTAGGAGAGAGTAGTAGAGTGAGTAGTAGAGAATAGTAGAGTGAGTAGTAGAGCGAGTAGTAGAGTAGTAGAGAGTGAGTAGTAGAGAGTGAGTAGCAGAGAGAGTAGTAGCGAGTAGTAGAGAGTGAGTAGTAGAGAGTAGTAGAGAGCGAGTAGTAGAGAGTGAGTAGTGGAGAGTGAGTAGTAGACAGCGAGTAGTAGAGAGTGAATAGTAGAGAGTGAGTAGTAGAGAGAGAGTAGTAGAGAGTGAGTAGTAGAGAGTAGTAGAGTGAGTAGTAGAGAGTGAGTAGTAGGAGTAGTAGAGAGAGAGTAGTAGAGAGTGAGTAGTAGAGAGTAGTAGAGTAGTAGAGAGTGAGTAGTAGAGAGTAGTAGAAAGTGAGTAGTAGAGAGAGTAGTAGAGAGTAGTGTCAATCAGTGTCAGTCAGTGTCAGTCAATCAGTGTCAGTCAGTCAGTGTCAGTCAATCAGTGTCAGTCAGTGTCAATCAGTGTCAGTCAGTGTCAGTCAGTCAGTCAGTGTCAGTCAGTCAGTGTCAGTCAATCAGTGTCAGTCAATCAGTGTCAGTCAGTGTGAGTGTCAGTAAATCTGTGTCAGTCAGTGTCAATCAGTCAGTGTCAGTCAGTCAGTGTCAGTCAGTCAGTGTCAGCTAGAGCAGCTCTGCTGACCTGGTTCTCTGGCTCTAAAGCAGCTCTGCTGACCTGGTTCTCTCTCTCTAAAGCAGCTCTGCTGACCTGGTTTCTCTGGCTCTACAGCAGGTCTGCTGACCTGGTTCTCTGGCTCTAGAGCAGCTCTTCTAACATAGTTCTTATGCTACAGAGCAGTTCTGCTGATCTAGTTCTCTGGCTCTACAACAGCTCTGCTGACCTGGTTCTCTGGCTCTAAAGCAGCTCCGCTGACCCAGTTCTATGGCTCTGAAGCAGTTCTGCTGACATGGTTCTCTGGCTCTAGAGCAGCTCTGCTGACCTGGTTCTCTCCCTCTAAAGCAGCTCTACTGACCTGGTTTCTCTGGCTCTGCAGCAGCTCTGCAGACCTGGTTCTCTGGCTCTAGAGCAGCTCTGTTGACCTGGTTCTTAGGCTCTAGAGCAGCTCTACTGACCTGGTTCTCTGGCTCTAAAGCAGCTCTGCTGACCTGGTTCTATGGCTCTAAAGCAGCTCTGCTGATTTGGTTCTCTGGCTCTAGAGTAGCTCTGCTGACCTGGTTCTCTGGCTCTAAAGCAGCTCTGCTAACCTGGTTCTCTGGCTCTAAAGCAGCTCTGCTGGCCTGGTTCTCTGGCTCTAAAGCAGCTCTGCTGACCTGGTTCTCTCCCTCTAAAGCAGCTCTGCTGACCTGGTTTCTCTGGCTCTACAGCAGCTCCGCTGACCTGGTTCTCTGGCTCTAGAGCAGCTCTGCTGACCTAGTTCTTAGGCTCTAGAGCAGCTCTGCTGACCTGGTTCTCTGGCTCTACAGCAGCTCTGCTGACCTGGTTTTCTGCACTCACGATGCACGACCCGAAAATATATTTAAAAATAATATAAGTTTATTATAAGTACAAATATATTATTTTGATGAATATCTTACATAATCTCTTGCCTTAATATGTATATTAAAGACATATACATATCATTTTGTAACATAAATTTTTTTTGCGGGAGTCGCGCACCCAGCGCGCCCCAGCACATATATGATGTCACGCGGGACCCGCAACCGAGCAAACATCTCGTCAAGCGGGGGCCGAGATAAAAGGGGGGTCCCAAAACGCGTTTTCCCCATGCATTTTTCCATAGGGACCTTTAGTCCAAGGTACAGCCCGAACGGCTGAAAAGAATTACTTGAAATTTGGCAGAGAGGTAGTCCTCAGGTCAGGGAAGTGCCTTTTGCAGGTCTGGTGTCAATCTGTTCAGTAGTTCCTGAGAAAATCAAAAGTAAAATCATATATATATGTGGGCGGAGCCTAACCACACATCTCATCCTGAGATCTGATTGGCTGTCAGCACTTCATCCAAGAAGTGTTGGCAGCCATCTTGGGACCAATATACAGGATAGCACCTCATTAAAAAGCATTGCAGTTAATAGAATGTTTTAAGACTTTAGTTACATTATAAATCATTTGTTGATGGTACCATACTCATTTTAGGAACTGTGGTATGTTCTAAGGTGATTTCACCATGTGAAAAAGCCTTCTGCTGGGATATCATGATTGAGAGAAAAATATTTTCTCATGCTTTTCCCACAGAGGTTTGGAAGGTGATCTATAAGCTAAACTGAGAGCATATTTTCTGTAAATTCACATTATCTTTCTCAGTCATGTTAGAATGAAGTCTGACATTCTCAGTAAAACATGTACATCCAACAAGGGCAGAGACTGTCAGTTGATTCCTTTGTGTTCTACTGCAGCTTCCCAGAGTGTTCCAAAGAACAACTAGAGCGCTAACAGTCCTACTTATGATAAACGTATGGCACACCTGAAGCCATCTTGCTTGGATTAAAGTGGTAACTCTTAAAACATTTAATTTAAAAAGGAACAAAATGAGGGGGTTCATTTTTCCATAAAAATTATGATTAGTGCTGCAGAAAGAAAAATTAGGGCACATTTTGAGTGACTTCTCAAATCCTCTTCTATTTCATTAAAACATTCTGACATGCAGACTGAAACATGCACTTTCAATACCAGCAGCAGTTTTCCCTGGTGAGCAGTAGCTTTACTACAGTGATCTAATGAGCAACAAGAGTGCTAACATTTTGAATTTATGGCAAATGTGTGACACATCTGAATCCCTTCTTGATAGAATCAAAGTAAAAAACTGAAAGTATTTCCTACTGAGGAGACTGCAGTAAATGAGGAAATTAGGAAACTTCATAACAAATAAGTCTCCCAAGATGGCCACCAGAGACAAAAGAGCCCAAATGTAGCCCAAATATCACCCAGATGTAGCCCAAGTATAGCCCAATGACAGAATGTCACAGAGTGTTCTTAAAAACAACTAGAGCGCTTACTGTCTTCATTATGACAAAAGTATGGCACACCTGAAGCCATCTTGATTGGAATAAACTGGTAACACTTAAAACATTTAATTTAAAAAGGAACACAATGAGGGGGTTCATTTTGCCATAGAAATTATGATTAATGCTGAAGAAAGAAAATGAGGGCACATTTTGAGTGACTTCTCAAATCCTCTTCTATTTCATTAAAAAATTCTGACATGCAGACTGAAACATGCACTTTTAATACCAGGAGCAGACTTCCATGGTGAACAGTAGTTTTACTACAGTGATCTAATGAGCAACTAGAGTGCTAACATTCAGAATTTATGGCAAATGTGTGACATATCTGAATACCTTCATGATGGAAAAACTGAAAGCATTTCCTACTGAGGAGACTGCAGTACATGAGGAAATTAGGAAACTTCATAACAAATAAATCTCCCAAAATGGCCACCGGAGGCAAAAGAGCCCAAATGTAGCCCAAAATCACCCAGATGTAGCCCAAATATAGCCCAATGACAGAAGTGTGCAAAACACTTATTATTTTGTGTTTTTGCAGTGTTATATAGTGCAGACTTGTCAGGTATTGGAGTGCTTTACATGAGTATTGGTTACATCACACAAGAACAAATTCATTTTGGTTGTAGACATGGGGAGACTAAGTGATTTGACCAGAATCACAGAATGTCGAGCTGAAGCAGAAACTCCAACCTGGTCCCCAGTTGCAAAGTCTGCAGTTCTGGAAGTAACACCACATCCTCTCCCCAAAGTGCAACATTTAATCAAGTGGTCAACTGGATAAAAAAACATAAAGATAACAAATAATTTAAAAGTGCTTTGTCGCTATTTGAAAACTCAGAAAATATGTCCTTATTTTAGTCTTTTAGAGCACTAACCATAATTTTGATGCCAATAAGACCCTCTCATATATGTAATTTCTAAAGGAAATGCTTTAGGTATTACAGTTTTGATTACATCAAGATGACGTCAGGCGTTCCACACTTTTGTAATAAATATAGAATGTTAGCAATCTAGTTGTTCATTAGGATACTGTTGAGAGGCAGAGGCCAGGGGCACGGACTCTGAAAATTGAAGGCAGGTAGGAGGGTGCAAAGGCAACAATTTAACTACACTGAGCAGGCAGGAAGGGCCGTGGCAGCACAACAGACTATGGAGGGCAGTGGAAAGGGGGGCAGGGGCAACAAGCCAACAATACAGGACTTGCAAGAGAGGCTGTGGCAATGTAATAGACCATTGTGGGAAGAAGGAAGAGGCAATGGTAGTACAACCATACATGCCAACAGACCCGATTCAGCCAGGAAACGTCCAATGTTTTTAAGCTCAAATGGGCTTTATTTCATCTGTCTCCTGTCTACAATCTCCTCTTTTTCAATGTAACTCAAAGGGGAAAATCAATACCCCAGTTTTTTTTCAAAATCTCCCTCTTACTAAGTTCAAAATGTTCGCAAGTATGGTACATTGGATCATGGAAGGAAATGGGGTAGGGACATGGACTTGGATAACAGAGGACAGGAGGGACATGGAGAGGTGACCAAACTGACCCTGCAGGGCATGCGGGACGGGAGTGCAGAACAACAATCCATAGAAAGCAAGAGGGAGGGGACAGTACCATGCACATGGACAACAGAGAACAGAGGGGCAAGAGGCAATGGTAGCTAGCTGACCATAATGGACAGACAGGAGAGAAAGCTGCAGCATAACAGACCATAAAGGGCAGGAGGGACGGATCAGGGGCATTACAATGAAACAGACAAGCCAGGAGGGAGGGAGTAGGGGTCTGCACATATAAACAGAGGGCTGGGGGCAAAGGAGCAGGGCAGGAGCAGCAAGATAGCCATGGAGGTCAGGCAGGATGGGCACTAGAAGCAAGACACACCATGAAGAGCAACAGTGAGACTGTGATGGCATGCACACAGACCATGGAGGGAAGGTGGAAGGGGGTCAGGGGCAGCTAACTGACCACACAGGGAAGGTGGGAGGGGCCATGGCAGCACAGAAGACCATGCATGGCAAGTGGGAGGGTTAGTGGCAGCACAATGGCTATGATGGGCAAGAAGGAGGGTGCAGGGGCATGCACAAAGGACGATGGAGGATAGAAGGGAGGGTCAGGACCTGTGCACAGACAAGAAAGTTCAGGGGAAGGGGCCTCACAACAGACCGCACGGGGCAGGCAGGAGGAGCAGTTGCAGCACAACAGACCAGGGAGGGCAGAAGGGTGTGGCAGTACAATGGACCATGTGGACAGGAGGAAGAGGATAGGGGCATGGCATTTGGACAGGCAGGGTGGAGGTGGCAGGGACAGGTTACAGTCATCTGACAATGCTAAGCAGGTGGGGGGGAGTGGCAGCTCAACAGAACACTCAGAGTAGATAGGAGTGGCAGGTCCATGGAACATGGTGGGCAAAAAGGATGGAGCAGGGGCATGCACAAAGACATCGGAGGGCAGGGGGAAGGAGAATAGGGGCAGCAAGCTAAGCACAGAGTTTAAGCAGGAGGTCAATGATGGGACATAGAATTGGGCAATGGAGGGCAGGAGGAGTGGACTGGTACATCATACTAAATTGAGGGCAGTGGCAGCACATCAGACCATGCATGGCAGGAGGGAGGAGGCTAGTCCATGGATTCACACAACAGAGGATAGGGAGGAGGGAGATGGGGCAGCAAGCTAACTGTTCAGAGAAGGCGGGTATTAGGAACTTTATTGTTTTTAAAATGTGTGTCTGTGCGAACTACTTAAAATATGAACAAGTATGCAGCATAATCTCACTTTTATTCTGGAAGAAGAGGACGTTTGTGACTGTGACTCCGGGCTCACTTGGCAGAAACACCCCCTGACCCTCCACACCCTATCGCAAAATGTAATGCCCGTGAAAAGGGAAGGTGAACACAGTGTTATATAGAACATAGTCCTGAGAGCACGATTGAAAATGAAAACTAGATATAGTGTATGGTATAAACTATGCACCAAAAAGTGTGATATAAGATGAACCGGGCGTGAAATATAATATGCAATACATTGTGCGCAATGACAGATTCATTGGAGAGCGTGAGATAGCACAGGCACTAACGCGTGCAATGCGATATGCGCCTTGGAGTGTAATATGCACAGGGCAGTGTTGTGTAACCTAACTAGTCTCTAAAGTTGTAATATAAAATATGTGCTGGGGAGTGTAACGTTGCATATGCACTGTGACAAAGATATGGATCCCAGATTGTAATATGTATGGCATAGCACTGTGCGTTATAACATAGGCATCGAGTAAGGCACGTTAGATGGGGCAAAATAACCTGTGCGAAGACAAGTGTGGCATGACATATTCACGGGGTGGTGTTAAAGTGCACATGGGCTAGAGAGTGTCATAGCATATGCACTAGCGAGTGGAATACAACACAGAGGTGTGTGGCACTCAGCAGGCAATGGTGGGTGTAACACAGCATTGGGCTCTGCCAGGAGCGCGCTGCGACTCTCATGTGATGTTCGTCCCCTTTCCAGAGAGTAAAATAAAAAGTATTACACATCCGGCAGTGGATGTGTGTTTTATTAATCGTGAGGGGGGTTTCTTGCATAGTTTTGGTCGAATTTTTGTCGAATCCCCTTTGAATGGCTTGGTGTGCATGTGTATTAAATGTGCCCGTCAATAGCTACCCATGTTTGTATAAATAAACGACAAGGGTGTCTACCGGGATTAGGCACGGTAGGGCATCAGACATGTCAGAGCTTCACTAGTGGTGTAAATACATTCCACGTGGATTCATTGTATGCATAGTCGCCTTTTAATGAATATCACGCAAATCGTCATGGTGATAGGTACATACGGTTTGTCCAGCATGTCCTAGGTGTGTCTATAAATATATATTTTTTTAAAATAATAAAAAACAGTGGCCGGCCCTGGGGATTGGGGTCAAAAAAATATAATTAGGAGACAGGCCCTGGGGGATGGGGTCATCAGGGCCAATAAATTAGAATAAGAAGGGGAACCACACAGCCCCCCTTCTTAAAAAATTTAAATAAATAAAAGACTGGCATCGTGCCGGAGGCGACGCCCCCTCCTTGCAGCACTCTGCAAGCACGCCCCCTGCCGAGTTGTAAGTTGAGGAATTAATTCCTCTTCAATACTGAGGGTCCCTGAGGGCCAACTAGCCCAACAGGCATCTCCAGTATGCACCAGGGAGCTGCGCTGCAGACAGGTGTTCTAAGGCCAAGCCCCTTTTTACACCTCTCTGCAACGCAGCTCTGTGGCGCTTACTGGAGGTACCTAGTGGTCTAGTGACCCTAGGGACCCTTAGGATTCAATGGGACTTAATCTCTCAACTTAGAACAGCCACAGGGCGCGTTTACACAGTGGTGAAGGGAGGGGACGGGGCCTGAGGTGACGTGTGCAAACACGCACTATTGCACGTTTTAAATTGGGGATATAATTTTCCTTCAATACTGAGGGCCCCTGGGGGCTAACTAGCCCACCAAGTGCTTCCAGTAAGCGCCACTGAGCTGCATTGCAGAGAGGTGGTCCAGGCCGTGCCACTTTTTACACCTCTCTGCAACGCAGCTCTGTGGCACTTACTGGAGGTACCTAGTGGGCTAGTTGGACCCTAGGGACCCTCAGGATTCAAATAAACGTAATCTCCCAACTAAAAACGGACACAGGGTGTGTTTACACAGTGGTGAAGGGAGGGGACGGGGCCTGAGTTAACGTGTGCAAAAACGCCCTGTGGCCTGTTTTAAGAGGTAGTTTTAATCCCCCTGCCCTATTATATACTAGGGGCTTACAGAGGAGGTCATGCTAATCACAGGGGGACCCCAACGCATAATGTTCCCTAGTGTATGTAGGAGTTTTCACTGTATTCTAAGTGTCTTTTAACATAGCACTGGCTCTAGGACTGGTTAGTCAGACTCAGTTACCACCAGTATCCGTCTGAAAAAGTTGAGGGTACAGGATGATTTTGCAACAAGGCTTCTTTCTGCTCTTCTTTTTGTTCTTTCTGCACGTTATCCTTCTTCCTGCACTTTTCTTCGTCTTTGAGGACTTCTGTTGCTTCTTTCTGCACTTCTTTTTTTTCTTTCTGTGCATTTTTTCTTCTTTCTTCACATGTCCTATCTCTGTAGGCGTAGTTAGAAATTAGCATTTAAAAAACCTTTGAAATTCACAGAAAAAAACATAGGTTTCAGGCACGTTATAGTTAGGAATTAGCATTTAAAAAACCTCAGAAATTCACTGAAAAAACCATAGGTTTCAGGGGTGTTATAGTTAGCTGGACTTTTCACTTGTACAAAACCATTGAAATTCCCCCGTTATAGTTAGTTCAGCTAACTATAACTTGCGCGCCCGCAATGCACTGCTGATGACGTCACATATTACATCACTCATGACATGGTCAGTGACATCACTCATGACATCACCACCTTTTTCTCTTTGCAGTTGACAACCATCTCATAGACAGTCAGGTGCCCATTTGTAGTTATACACACTGGGTAGCCGAGACACCTCTTACAAAGCAATCATCTTAAACAACAGCAACGCTCCACTCCCATTGCACTATTATTTTATATCTTCCAAACATGGTGGATAGTATAAAACTAATCACTTTCTCAATGATCTTCCTCCACAACCCAGAGTAGATTTTGGAGGTGGCCTTAAGCCTCAGATTGCCTAGAGAATAGTCAACACTTCTGAAAATCTACTCTGTCCATACTTTCATCTGCAGGGACGTCTTAAGTAGAGCTGGGTGAGATTTTGGAATGCCAGAGAGAATAGCACTGCCATAGTCAAGTCTCAAAAGTACCTCTACTTTGGTAACATATTTGTTGCCTTCAAGAAGAGAGGTTTGATGACACAAAGAAGTGATAGCTGATGACTGGCCCTACTAGCCAAGGTGTGGATGCAGCTGGAGGTTGAATTGAAAGAGTGAAGCACAATGATTTGCCTTTATCAATGATTGACAAACACAGTCTTGGAAACTAGTGGAATAAATCCATTCCTGAATGAGGGTGGGGTAGATTTGAGATGAAATAATAATAATGCTTTATTGCCATTCCATTTAAGATAATGATTAGTCACCCAAGCCTGAATGGATTCAAGATCTCAGGTTACTAAGGTAATGTTCTCAGGAGAGGAAAGCTTCAGGCAGAGCTGGTTGTCATCTAATCTAAAATCCAATGACTCAAGGCAGACACCAAAAAGTGCAAGAACTAGGACTAAACCTTGTCGGACTCCTTGAGGCACAGTAGTGGGACTTAACTATGGGTGCTGGGAATATCTGTCAGTGCTTCATATAATCATGCTATGAGCTTGAGGTTTTCCATGCCAGGATAATATGTCTTGCTCAAAATGTCCACAAAGGTTTATCTTGTAGGTTGACCAAGGGCTTTGCCTCCTTATGCTGCTACATTCTCCTCCAAGTGTGTATGCAATGTGACTTGGACTTAACAAAGGGCTGTTAAAATGTATGTCTACATGACATCCAATAAATGAAACAGTGTTTGACCAGTCTGCAGTGTTTAGCGTAGCTTGGCGATTCAATGGACATGTTTAAAGTGAATGGGACTGGTGGTCTGTACTAGTCTGGAGTTGCTTATGTTCTCATGTTGGAGGGATATTGACTTGCAGTTTTGTACTTCAATGTTCCTTTTAGAGTAAGATCAAATCTGATTTGCATAACCCTGTGTCCTGTCTCGAATGACACAGTGGGTGAAAACCAATCAACTTGAATATGGCGTGAAGTGATTTTCAGAGGCTGAGGCTTTCACAAGAATTTCACCCATCCCTGTTTTGTTTGCCTCAGTCTTAGCCTGCAGGTATAATCTATGTTTCCATGTAATTGGCTTTATCAATATTTTTTTAATTCATTAATCTTGATATTGAGCTCAGCTTGTGCTGCTTAATGTACAGTCAATAGTCACAATTAGTGTGTAATGACAATTGCAGACCGTTCTGGTCCTTATTCAGGTTACACTTAACTATATCATTATAAACTACATCCAGTCCAATCGCGTAACTACCATTGCTGCAACATGGACAGTGGCACTGGGCTCAAAGTCCTGAGCGGCCTATTTTACCCCGACAGTTGCTATATTTTACTACCCCAACAGCAGTCAACTGGGCCATTTTCCTTACTTGCACCAGGGCCCATGGCATCCTTGCTACACTTCTGATGCTGCGACACCCCATTTCCAAGTAAAGATTTGTATAAATTACAACTCATTTCAAAAAGAGACCTGGGAAACAAAACCACAAATTCCTACAAGTTTTGACAAAACAATCAGACAATAATATGTAAGATCAAAATGCATTTCCTTTAAAGGCTATGCATTGGATCATAAGGTGTTTGGTGCTCATGTGTTGCAGACGAAAGGCTGGCGTGGTTCACGAAAACAGATTGGCTGGCTCATGCCATTGAGGGTTTACAGCAAACATCCCACCAATCATTACATCCCCTCCCTCTTTGTGGAGTTTCTTGGGCTGGCTCCTTAGGGTGCAGCCCAAGGCGTCCACATTGATCAAAATGAAGAACATTAATAAGAAGATAGCTAAGAATAGCATTATAAAAGGAATTACAACAGAAGGAGAGGAAATCACTTGAAGAATGGCAAAAGCCCACCAAACAGCTATAAAACAGACTCCATACCAAGGAACATAGGTTACGTGGATAGTATAAAAGACAAACTTTGAGCTTATGATACTGGGCTTAAAAAAAATAAACGTTGAAAGACACGGGAAGGCAACTCATGAACACATCAATATGCTGTGGACAACGCCTTATGAAGATTTGGGCGCACTAAAAAAAGAGCAAATAAACCAAAATGCATAAGGTGTTTTGTGGCACCATACATATGACATATTGGCCCCCTGAGAGTGATTGGCTGCTTTTGAACTATCCGAATTGGCTATGTTTTTTGCTTGTATGTATGATTTTAAGTTTTTGTTTTTCTTTATAAAAAAATGTAATGTTGTGCTGCTTTTAGGATGTATTGCTACAAAAATGTGTTGTGACACTTTACTTTGATAGATTCCTTATTAAAATAACATTCGCTAAGTGCAGATTTTATATTCTTAAATTCACATCTATGGATCTTGAATATTATGTATATATACATATTCAAAGATATGTAGATGTAGAGGTAGGAACAATCATTCTTTATTTACCTCTATATACTAACTTTCACAATATTTTGGTGGTAGATATATTTTGGCAGCAATATTTTGGTTGCGCAAAAGTTTTGTACTTTATTTTAGACATATAAGTTGTTGTTCTTTGGTATGGCCATGAGCACAAATGAGGTCATGGTGGCATGCACCTTGACGAGGGCCTTGTCTATCCAGGATGGATTGTGGCAAAAAAGTCAATATTGTAGCCAGATGAGATGGTTAGGGAAGGCTGGGTACCATCTGCGTTCCAGGAATATGAATATATTTGCCGACATGAAGATTCCCTAATGGCTCCAGATACTTTTGAACATTAAGAGAAGATGGAAATTTCGGAGTTGCCACTTGTTACGGGGATGGTTTTGGATAAGAAAAGACTTGTGATGTAAGTTGGAACCAGTTGTCGACGTTATATTATGCTGAGAGGTGGTCAAGCAGGACGAGAAAAGTTTCATCATTGTTAGAAAACAGGAGGACAATGGGCAAACCCTTGGGTGACAGCAGATTCTGAGCTACAGAGTGGTCTCAATTTTAACAGATAATCCTGCAGGAAGGTTGTGTTCTAAATGTGTAACACAGTTATAGGAAACCACTGGCAACTTATGGCACTTTGAGGCCCTACGCAAACCCAAGCATCAAGAGAGGAAACACCTATTGCACACACACAAATCACAAATACCTTCTCAATTAATGGCCTGCTAGATAGACTGACATTATTTAAAAATGAATCTTAACCTCTTATATTCTGAGCACATAATGGAAATGTCCTCAAAGTTAACTCATAGAATGCTCCAATATATGTCCTTGCACCAAGGGCTGGTACACTCTATGTTGTGTGCACACCAGAGGGCTGCACATTTCAGGCCCCCAATTCAGGCTGCAGAGGAAGAGCTTCCCTGACATCATGAGTGTTTTATACCATGTTCACCTCCTGCCTGTCCAAATCCTTTCCCACCCTGGCTATTCCAGTGATGATATTACCAATAGGCAGCAGAAAACGAATTCGCCAAGTCTGTTTTAAAACTCCGAATACACAACCATGCAGCGTTAAAGGCCCTTCTCTTGCTCCCAATAAGAAAACATGGATAATAAATTACTTGGTAAAGAAAAGGTTACTATAAACTTCTAAGTAGACATCTATTATCTATAATTATCTATGATGCATACCTTACCTAATTCTTGGTAAAGCTCTCATCCCATCCCATAACTCCCTATATTTGCTCCACTAGGTCAGTTGCAAAGTATCCCCTTCTGCCCTTAATATTGGTAAGTTTAATTAACTTTCTTTAGATTACAGTTTGTTACTCTTAGCTACATTTGTCATGGAACATAAGATCTTAATAAATCCTGGAGGCAGCAATCATTTCGTGTTGTTGGGGCTTTATTCACACACAAAAATGTTGTATACGTGTGGGCAGTAATTGCACAAGGCAGAGCTATGATGAAAGTGGATTTATGGTAATGTCATGTGACCTTTAGTAAAGGCTCCTATCCCTCCTGTGGATTTCCCCGCAGTGGAGAAGTATGCATGGCCGAAATGGAGCCTCCTTGCAAATGTACACGTTTCTTTTTTTGGGCTGTGGAGGAAAACGTTGTCATGTGGAGAAACCCCTAAGCCTGCACCCCGACGAAGTTTGGTGCTCATTGCTTCCTCCTCCAATTGTGGATGGAGGAATACAGCAGCCCTTGGCTGGGGTAAATCTGTGGCTGTTTCTAGTATGGAAAAAGATCTGAGAAGAGTTTAGAAATGCTACAAGTATATATGTTGGTGGGTGGTCCCAGTAAATCTGCAGTACTAAATATATTTACACCCTCCAGGAATTGCTTCCAGGATATCTTGCAGCAGTAGTAAAATGACATGTTGTATAATGCAGCGCAGCACTGCCAGAGACTGCAATCACCCTTTAATGCCTCTCACACCCCGGCATCTTCAGACTTCTTGTCACAGAGGAAATCTGAATTAGTTCATATCTACAGCGTCAACATGCGCACTTCCACCTCAGCAGGAGGTGTGTGAGGAGGAATATAATTAGGCTATCTGGTTTTAGGTTTAAACCTATAATAACTGATAAAACCCCACCAAAAGGAAAATAGCCATCACCGGTGTAAAAATATAAACACTGAAAAAACACCTTCGCAACCACAAACTAAGTGACATTCAAAGAAAGGAAAATATAAGTGAAAGAGTCATTTCTATTTCTTCCTGAAGGGGCCAATACAATGCAACTTTGTTATACAAGGCATCAGCAAGAAAGAATGGGCTACCATTAAGATGCTTGAGTTTTGTTGTTTAGGGATGTCACTAAAATATTGTCTCTTCTTCCTTCTGCTTTTTTCAGTTTTTTCGTCTTTGCTCTAAAGATGCAGAGTTTCAAAGCATGTTTTAGGTCTTATTTAGTTATTTTAAAAACTGTAGAGACTCAGGAAATATCAAAATCATATTTGATATTTTGGCTACATTTGATTTCACTGATAGGTAAAATGGCTGGTTTCATAAGAATCTTTCCCAATATGTACCATCACATTTACTCACAGACAGAGAATGGGTGAAATCCATTGATACATCAGCTCCCTTTTCAAGCGAGTCAGTATTGATTGTAGGTGAACTGCCAAACACCTCAGGCTTTAAACATTCAATGCAAGGTGTAGTGACAGGTATATGTGAAAAGAATGTTGTCACCAAGCATCTGAGATAGTGGAGAAAATATGACACCAGACGTCGGTAAACATGGAACAGAGTGTCACTTGGAATGCTGCTGGAAAAAGTTCCCACCAAGTTCAATAAAGATTGGAGTGTTATTGTTTGTATTTGAAGTAATTCAGCTACGTGTATGAAAAAGTTGCATGATGACCTGTCAAAATTGCTACCCGAGCTGAAGTGCTTCCCTGTAAGAGATCCTTGTCACTTGCTAGATGGTATGCTGAAAGCATCTTTACAATCTTCAGAGTCAAAGAAGAATGCTATTGACTTTGTAGTCTATTCTGGTACACTTTTTCGTTATGCCTGGGAACTAGAATGCAAATATTTCTCATTTTGTGCTTTGTGTGGCATCAAAGAAAGAGTCCTCTTAGCTGTGTCATTTAGCCGGTGGTTCTCAGTTCTAGAGGCTGTGAATGCCATATTATCCACGTGGCAACTGTTTACGGAATTTTTGCTTAGTGATGATGCCACAGGCAAGAAATGTGATGACCTTTGGTCACATATTGATAGTGATGTGAAAAAAGTATAGTCTACTGCATGCTTAGGTTTTTACAGGAAAACATGACTGCTGTAGTGGACTTAATGAGAATATTAGAGTCTGAAAACACCCTTGTCCACCAAGTGTTCAGCATAATTGGTGTAGATATGCAACATATCCTTGTGAGTAGGCTGGGCAACACTTTTAGGGACTTTGGCACTGCAACATGCTCCATGTTAGAATTCTTGCCACATGGTAAGCAAAGAAATTTTGAGGAGCAATCCAAGAAAGTTTATTTTACAGTCTATGAAAAATGGCTTGCAATGATGCATACAAAATTAGAAATGTCCCTTCACCAACCATGACATTTGAAGTTAATGAGGCTTCACTGAGGTATTCTGCTCAAGTTCTAGATCCCTTCTGAATTTTCTCCAGACTTTGAAAAGTAATGCTTCAGTTTTTAACCGCTTCATTACTGAGGGCATATGTGCCCAATTCAACGCATATGTTGCAGAACATGTCCTAGACAATCACAATCTTCAGGTGCACCAGTATTGGCATGGAAAGCTATGTCACTGGCCAGAGTTAGCAAATTGTGTACTGGCTGTTTTGGCTTTGCCAGTCTCAAGTGCCAATGTTGAGAGGGCCTTTTCACAGATAAACGTTTCCAAAGGAAGAAAAGAGTGAGCGTGCATGACCAAAGACTCACTAAAGAAGTATTGTATGGTGTACCACAATAAATTTGATTTTTAAAAATGCATTTGGACCTCATATACCCTGTACACATGCTATGTATACACATGCACCAGCAGTGCATAAAGCAAGCAAAAATGAAAAGCAAAACATTCCATAAACACCAACAAAGCACTGTTTCTGTTGTTTTTAAAGGCACGAAAGTGTGTATCTACTGATTTTGTAAGGTATTGAAAAAACTGCAAAAACCCCACCAGAATTTACCAAAAATAGAAACTGAAAACAGGAAAGCCTAAATATAATGCACGCTTCATTTCAGAGTTCTATCTCTATGGCATGCTTCATTTCAGAGTTCTATCTCTATGGCATTATGGACTCAATTCAAAGGAGCCTCTAAACTCCCGATGCATATTCTGAGCACATATTTTCTAAATTGAATCTTGCAGAAGAAGAATGTTCAGGGCTTGTGTCTATATTTAATGAGCTTGTCGGTGTTTGGCAATGGCATCCATATATTTCAGCATTTGTACTGACTTTATCATTTATTAAGGAGACATATTTTGTGTCTAGTTTAAAAAATATCTCAATCAGACTCACTCACCTGAGAGGCCTGGCCTACAGCTTCAGAGGCAGGCGCGAGTGCCGAGCAGGCACAGCAAAACGACAGGGCAAGGCTAACCAGGCAGAGGCTAGTATTAGTAGTCATAATAATTAAATGATGCCTGGGCCCCGGCGGCCGCACGGTGATCGGATCGTCCACTCCTTCTCAGGAGTACAGTAGTGGTATCTGGCTGCTGCTGGGTCCTCCTCCTGGGATGCCTTGCTCACTTCACAACTCACGCCACTCCTGAGTCCGGCACTTTTAATTGCCCTGCGGCTGCGCAATGCGCACAACAATGGCATTTTGACCCACCCTGAAGACCACGGCCACGCACTTGCATAGACGCGGACTCACGGAGACAACTGCGCGCCGCCGAGCACCATATAATTATGAAGAGAGGCCCGGCACGGGCGTGCACATGTGCACCACCATTACTAACCAATTAGAGGCTGCAGTGCCCAAACGGCAACATTTAAATATAAAAGAGGCTGCTGGCCGTGGCGTGCACGGCGGCCACCATTTAATTTATGGGGAGGCCGCCGCCGTGCTCACCATTTAATTCATGATTGAACTTCGAGCATGAATTAAATGGTGCGCGTGCGCGCACAGACTTGAGGCTTGCTTGATGGCTCCGCTGAGACTAAGTGAGGGGGCCCCTGGAGCACGGGGGCCCCCCCACACCGTGGGGGCTCCGGGGGCCTGTGTTACACCCCTGCCAAGCTACCCGGGGGTAAGCACAGGTTAATTTAGGTTGTGTTTGCGACTTACGCTGATGCGGATTGCGGTACTTGCTTGGACAGGGTGCATATCTGTGCCAACCAAAAGCCCAAGTTGTAAATCTATTGGATTCATCTTTGGCAAGGCTGGGTTACTGCACCAGATAAACTGGCTTCAAAGGTCTCATTCTAAACAGGCAGACTATTATTTTAGATCTTGCATATTGTGATATTCTCAGAAGTGCAAGTTAAGAAATAGTGAAGCATCACAAACAAAAAGCCATGAGTAACTGCTGTAATAAAGAACTTTTGAATACATCACAATACTCAAATGTAAAAGCAAAAATATGGAGGTATGTTCTCTATAATTAATTATGAACATAAGAAAACATTGTGTAGAAAAGTATGAACCTAAGACTGTTTTGCGCCAGGTATGCCCAGACGTGGGTCCTGGGCTCACTGTGCCAGTGGAATCAAGCTATCCTGGCTGAAGAGGGGTGAAACCCCGAAACCGGTCCTAGGGTGCTTGTTTCCGGTCCAGGGAGGACCTGGCTTGGCAGTTCGGGCTGAACTGTTCCCATGAGGCACAGGGTCAAGACTGATTAGCATATGGCTGGGTTCAAACTGGAATGGCATTGTGAGCAATAAAATGATGGATTTAGGCCCAGATCTCTGTACTGGGGTGATTGTATGACATTGTTCTGCATTCTGTCCATCAACTGTTGTTTTTGCACCTCTAACAAATTGCAGCTTACTCTTTTTACATTGCGTTTGGTGTTTTATTTTCTTTCTCTGACTGCAAAGTGACAGGATTTTGCAAATTGAGCTATATGACATTCTTGTTGGGGTACACGGAGTGAGGAAGGAATCATATTCTAACATACAACAACATTCAAATACCTGTAAATTACTGTACAATTATTTCAAAATATACCAACCATTGATAAAACACAGGAGGCACTTTTTTGTAATTCTGAACTGTGATGGAAACAAAGATTGTAATAGGATCAAAACAAATCACTTTTCTTGATGATGCACAACTGATAAATATTTAATGAAATCCAATTTCCACAAATTATGGTTTGTGCACTATATAGTTTTAATAAAATGCATGCCAGTGCAAATTAAGTGGCCATTTCAATGGAAAATGTACTGTCTGTAAATAACAGTACACTACTACACCATGTTTTAGTAGTATATTTGTGACAGCGTGCTCCAAAATGCACCATCAGCTACATACCTTATCCTTACCACTCTCCTGCTAAATGAACGTTGCTCATTTGCTACACTTGTTCTTTGTGAGACACTTGGATTTTTTACAATCCCTAGGATTTCAGTGAAGTAAAATTGATGGCTGCATCCCCACTCTGAAAAGTGTTCCAGCACCACTGGGGATATAATACAATAACATGACTTTCTCCTACTTCAGCAAAGAAACATCCAGTGGCAAGCCAGCTGTCATGCAATTCCTGTTATTGCTTGCTGGCTTTCCATCTCATTATCTCTGAGAAGGCACCCTTTAGTGGCATTGTTCTTTAACTCTTTCTAGATTACCTTTGCCTCTGTCAGGCTTCTGTCTCCTTCACATATTTCACTGAGACCTTACTCTTACATGTATGCATATGATAGCTAGAATTTTGCTTTATTTGATAGAACTCAAAGAAAGTTAAATAGTGCCGTGGTTCTAAGAACACAAAGCTCCTATGAATTTTAGAATGTACTCACTGAAGAACTAATGCACATATTATATTTCACATAAAACTCTATGTTGCCTGCTATTTTCATAGAAAACACAGTTTGTTTTTTGTTCTGATCCAATCAACATTACTCAGCTCAATATGCAACCATTCATGAACATAAGCACACGTTAAAATATACTGTAACATGTAAGAATGAGATTGCCATGTGCATAGCTGACGTTAATAGAAACATGCTGTTTACAGCATATGGGTTTGAAAATGTACAGTACTTCTGGGGTCATATCATGATGGGCTTTTCTGATGAGACCTGCCCCTGTTTTTTCTAAGCCTGCAGGGTGTAAAGTTAATTAATTTAACCTTATTTTTCTCTGAGTTAGTGCTTTATTTTCATACAACACAGATCAGAAACAGAAAGAGGCAATCCTTGCTTCCTGTTTCCGAGCTGTAGAATCTGTAAATAAAGCACTATGGGCCATATGTACAAAAATTAACAATAGTGATTTCCAATTTGAAAATCGCAATTCCTAATCTATTAAAGAATATATTTAAAATACCGATTCCCAGTGGGGTCGCAAATTGACCTACTACATGAATATTAATGAGGTAGGTCGCAATCTGTGACCCACTCAGAGTCACAGCAATCACAGGGATAGTAGCCTGTTGGGGGTCAGCAAACTAAAGCAAACTTTTTATCTTTGAAATGCAGCCCATTTTATTTAAAATAAACTTTTAAGTTTCACTTTATTAAGAGTAGGTAATGATCCATGACACCACTGCTTGCTCCTAAAAATATATCTTTTTTAAACTCTCCAAGAGGAAGCGGTCCCAATGGGACCCTCTTCCCATTTGTGAATGGTTACCGCTACTTTTCAGTAGTCGGTAAACAATTAGGGGCTTAATATGAGTCTGGCAGTCCACAGACCGCACCACACCTGGCCGGGAGGCTGTGGCAGTTTTGTGACCATCCCATTTTGACCAGGTCGGTCAGGCTGCCCTGGGACAACTGCTACCACCAGGGATCAGAGATTCCTTGTGTTGTTTTGGCGGTTTTGAGGCCACAATATGCTTGGTGGTGCTGTTGCGGCCCCCACCAAGCATATCAAGAGTTTCCTCACCACCACACTTTTCATGGTGGTGCGGGCCATGAAAAGTGTGGCAGTGAAGAAACAGAGGTTTCTCTGTGCCATGTGGATGCACACAGGGGGGCATATGTTGTGCATGCACCCCAGTACCTGCACAGCATGGACTGCAGCAGTACTGATGTTGATGTTTCCACTGCTGTGGGAACGCCAAAGATCCGCCCACCAGAGAGGAGAAAACTCCTAATCTGGCAGGCGGTTCAAACATGGGGCAGTCCCGCTCCAGCACCACCAAACTCATAATGCAGCCCAAAATGCTTTTCAATTTTACATCAGTTGCAAAACATCAATATATACCATGTGACTCAGTATTTGGAAGGGATGCCCTAAACATGCCCCTTCCAAATACCAAACTGTAAACCCAAATTGTAATTTGATAACAAATGACGGATCACCATTTGGCTTTTGTACATTTAAAAATACCTTTTTGCAGCCACCAATGTCCAAACTCTGTGATTTGGCCCATTTAGGACCTCCAAAAAATCAGGTTACAATAATTCACAGTACGCTTTGTCGGTGCATAAAAGAGGCTCTCAGCTCTGTACTGTGCATTTTGTTTCTGAGTTCTGCTGTCTGAAAATAAAGCACTAACTCCAAGAAATATCAGGTTTACTGAATTCACTGTACTTTTTGGAAGCTTATAAACAGGAGCTCATCCCTGCCCTGCACCAGTAAATACCGGAATGTAATGGCCCAGGGCTCTGCCGACTGTAACAGTGGGTTCTTCTATAGAGAACAGTCCCAGTTCTCCGATCCACTAGAATAATGAGGAATATTTACAAGGGCATTGCACCACTGTAACATCACTTTTTCCGACGCTCCGGTGGTGCAGTTCCCTGCTCCACATTTACAAGACTCTCGCATGGCTTAACGTTGCCTTGTAAATATTGTCCTCCTCAACACAGTTTTCTGTGACAAAGGGGCATGCAATGAGTGTTTCTGTGGCTGTTCCTACGCACCGCCAAAAACAAATGCCTTTTAAAAGGAGGAGTTACTGTGGTGCATTGAGGAGAAATACTTTTATTTCTCCTCGTTTTTTGCTCATTCTATGTGTGCCGCATTCTGCAGCACACATAGAAGGAGCAAGACACCATTAATGATTGTTCTTTGTGAAGGAAGGTGTCCATTCCTGCACAAACACAATCATCCCTTCATTGCAGGCACCCTTGTACCATGCGCTATGCAGCTTTTTTAGTGCCGGCACAGGGGAGAGCACAGGGGTACGCCATATTCTTATTAATACGGAGCATCCCTGCGTTTTTTAAATTACGTTGCTCGGCGCAGCTAAATTGCTTGCAGCGCAGTGCTGAACCATTTCATTATTAATATCCCCTAATATTTCCCAACTTTAGGTTGCACCAACTCGTGTGTCGCCAGACGAGTTTTAGTCAGTCATGAAAATTCAAGCAATAAATAAGGATGCCCTTAAACTGTGTGCTTATCTTGTCACATAGGCTGCTTCAGTGACAGAGGTCAAATATAGAAAATGTCTTCTGGCAAACTGCTGCCCATATTTCTAACATGTGGATTAGAGTTTACAAACTCCTCTCACTTTGCAGTCAGAGAAAGAAAAGTAAAATGAATTATGTGTCAACCTTGCTGGGGTACAGAGTTTTTGAAAGGAAAGGCTATAGGATGCCATTTTGTGTAACACATAGCGAAATGTAAAAATCTGTAAATTAACTGCACAAATTAAAAAAGCAAACATTAAGTTTTATTTGTAAATCTGGAGTGTGATGCAACAAAGATTTTATTCGGATCAAAACAAATCAAGACATTTTTACTTGGTGATGCGCAAGTATTAAACATTCACTGAAGCATTATCATTTGTGTGTAATATTGTTTTATCAGTAAAACTCTATGTGCACATTTTAGTGGCAATTTCCCTGGCAAGTGTGCTGACTATGAACAGTAGTATGCTACCACACAATGCTTTAGTTGCATAAAACAATTACCCGCCTCATCTCTGTTAAAGCTTGGTAGGTCACAAACGTTTACATGGTACAAAGTGGGTCAAGGGTTTGGAAGTACTGCACTAGAAGCTATCTCCCAAAGACTATGCTAACACATGAAACTACTTTCCCCAAAAAACAGTGCCCCTATCGACTTTCAAGACACCCCAACACCTGCCAGGACTTGCTATCATTCTGTAGAACATGAAAAACAACTTATCAAGAGCACCACGTTTACAAGGGCTTCATTCTGGATGTAAGCCAATGATTGGAAGTAAAAGCTGCAGAAGTATGACTATTTCAATAAACACTGTCACTTCTTTTTGTCCCTGATTCCAGACCTACCTGGATAGTGTGAACAAAACTAGAGCTCTTCTAAGAGCAGGAATAGTATCCTGGTATCAAAAGCCAGGTCAGGTTACAGGGTTTGATGTCTGCCCTCCTGTAGTGTGAGATGCACAGAGTAAATCCCTTTTGGTTTTAGTTGACATTTATAATGTCTCTGACCTATGCAGGGATTGGCATCACAGTGCCCCTGAGGGGGTAAAAGAAGGCACTTGACATATAATTGCTCATTGCAAGTGCTTAGCAAGATTGATGCAATTTCTACTTTACAAAATGTGGACTTAATTGGGGAAATTGAATCAAAGTGATGACTTATGCACAGGGGGCTGCCTGGAGTAACTGCACAGGTCAATTTGCAGCAGTCTCTGCTTTTTTGTACGATAATTCCCCAACACATCACTGCCAATGCACATGATGATCTGCAAAGCACCTGTTCTCTGTGTGCGAGGTGTTTAAAGTTCGAACATATAGTTTTGAATTTCTCTGAGTTAATGTATGAACTTTAGGTGGAACAAGTTGGATCCAGAGAGAGGCAACACCTGCTCACAGTTTCTGACTTTATTTTGTAGCTTCCATGGAAAATAAAAGACAACTCACAAGCTAGTGCTATGAATATGCGCAAGACTTGCACTATTAAGGTGGTTGCAAGAAAGTGATATATTAGTTGTGGTGGATTGGCGCCACTACAAGAAATAAAAGTCACTATCCTGTTAGGTCCCATATAAGGTTTAAATAATTTAAACCTCCTCTCCCCTGGTAGCTATGGTACAGAGCAGACTGAATTACCTTAACAAAAACATCTAAAGCATTTAGAAGTACCAAAATAGTTAAATATGCAAAAACACAAGCACATGAAAATCCCACTTCAAAATAGTTGCTTAAGAGTAATTGTATTACCAAGACATAAGTATATAGAAACTAACAAATGTACATATGACTACATTACATATTTACATAAGACAACAAGAAAAAATCACAAGTGGACTACACCGAAGGAACCTCCAACAAATGCATGGAGATCTTCTCGATCACGAAGGATTTCACCTCGCCCTCAGCCACTGTCAACATCATTTCTGCCTCCCAACAACTCTGCGACAACCTTCTTAACCAGCAAAATCGCAAACATCTACAGTAACTTTGCACAACAACCCCAAAAAACTTATTGCTAACCTACCCTCCACCACCCAAGACAGCCAACCGACCAAATAGACAACCCTCACTGGAAATTTCACAGCGGCAATCATGGGGACCATTCACTCAGGAGCCCCATTGGACCCATGTCCTGCCACATCTACAACCTGGGAACTTCACCAATCAGCACCACCTTGATCCACATCAACAACTCCATCAGTTCCACCACTTTCCCAGATGAATAGATATTTGCACCATTAAAAAACTTCCTCAAGAAGCCCACACAGATCCCAAATCAACTGAGCATCTTGTGACCCATGTCCCTGCTTCCATATCCAGCTAAAGTGCTTGAGAAGGCCATCAACAAGCAACTCACAACCCACCTCGATCTTCACCATCTACTAGACAACACTCATTCAGGATTCAGAAAGTACCACAGCACCAGAACACCACTCATTGAGGCCACCAACGACATTCAAAATTGGACTGAGGAGAAACAGAGGCCCTCTTCCTGCTCGATCTCACCATGGCCTTCAACACAGTCTCCCACAAAATCCTCATCAGAAGACTCCACAAGATTGGCATATAAGAATCCGCTCTCAAATAGATCAGGTCATTCCTTATGGGAAGAACCCAAAGGGTCAGGTTGCCACACTTCACATCAGAGAACAAGAAACTGACATGCTGTGCCCCACAGGGATTGTCCCTCAGCCTCACCCTTTTCAACATATACATGACACCACTCGCCAACATCATCTGATCCCAAGACATCACCGTCATCTCCTATGCAGATCATCCTCTCTCTGACAGACAAGACAGACACCACCAGATCCAACTTCGCCAACTGCATGACCATGTAGCAGACTGGATGGGAATCAACTGCCTAAAGCTGAACTCCAGCAGGGCAGATGTTCCAGTCTTCCACATCTAGATTTTCTCATGGGATTCCACTTGGTGGCCGTCGGAGTTAGAGACTATTCAAGAAATCTATGGATCATCCTAGGTAACACTCTCAACATGACAGCTCAAGCCAATGCAGTGTGCACCTCCTATTCAACATCCTATGCATGCTGCGAATGGTCTTCAAATGGTTGCCTCAGAGCACCAAATGGACCATCATTCAAGCACTCATCACCAGCAGGCTAGACTATGGCACACTGTCCATGCCAGAATCGCCAAACAACTCAAACACAGACTCCAGACCATCCATAACACCACTGCAAGACTCACACTCAACCTTCCATGTAACACCCACATCACACTGCACCTCAGGAAGCTTCTTCGGCTCCTCTTACAAAAGCATAACCAATTCAAACTTCTCCTGTACACAAACAAAGCCCTACACAACACAAGACCAAAATATCTAAACACTTTTACCAACCCACCAGATTCCACTCTGCCTCAATCTCACTTGCGCACAGTACCAGCATCCACAAAAGCAAAACTGGAAGGCGTTCATTCTCCTGCATTTCACCTTGAACCCTAGAACCTGGATACCATCTTAGGTGATTAGTGTGCTACACAAAATAACATAACATAACGTAAGATAACATACCATATGAAAAAATTATAATATAAGGGATAAAATCCCCCCTGCTGTACATTATAAGGATATTGTAAGTCACTGAGGAGTGCCATAACCATATCAAGGAACGAGTCTGGAGGCTGAGTTCCTTTATAAGTTTATGGAACTCTGAGGTGACTTGCAATATCCTCGTCTTGTACGCCAGGGGATACATAATTCCTTATGAAACATGATCACACCGGTTCTCTGACACAATATCGAAACCAAAAATATAGTGATATAGAAATATTGCGTCAAAAATATCGATCACAAAAATATCATTTTTTAAACATATAATGGTAAATACAAAAACATCGAAGAAAAATATCATTTTACACTAATATAGAAAAATATATACAAAAATGTTGTTTTTTAAAATGTATATTTTCTTTGGACGGCAGCATCGAGCATGGATTGAGGTCCGTACCTGCTTTCTAAACTCCCCAGGGTGTATTTGGGAGTTCAGGACTTTGTTTGGATATATATATATATATATATATATATATATATTATCTACTGGCGGTCGCCAGTAGATAGTTATAGTTAGGACCGTGTTTCCATAGGAAATCCACAACATTCTATTTCGAATAACTTTGGCGCCGGTTGACGAATCCTCGCGAAATGTTCAAAATAGGTGGGGCGCTCCGCTCCGCTCCTACCCTGAAAGTCTCGGGGGGATTCGTCAAGCGGGGGCTGAGAAAAAAGGGGGTCCCAAAACGTGTTTTCCCCATGCAATTTTCCGTAGGGACCTTTAGTCCAAGGTACAGCCCGAACGGCTGAACAGAATTACTTGAAATTTGGCAGAGAGGTAGTCCTCAGGTCAGGGAAGTGCCTTTTGCAGGTCTGGTGTCAATCTGTTCAGTAGTTCCTGAGAAAACCAAAAGTAAAATCATATATATATGTGGGCGGAGCCTAACCCCACATCTCATCCTGAGATCTGATTGGCTGTCAGCACTTCATCCAAGAAGTGTTGGCAGCCATCTTGGGACCAATATACATGATAACACCTCATTAAAAAGCATTGCAGTTAATAGAAGGTTTTAAGACTTTAGTTACATTATAAATCATTTGTTGATGGTACCATACTCATTTTAGGAACTGTGGTATGTTCTAAGGTGATTTCACCATGTGAAAAAGCCTTCTGCTGGGATATCATGATTGAGAGAAAAATATTTTCTCATGCTTTTCCCACAGAGGTTTGGAAGGTGATCTATAAGCTAAACTGAGAGCTTATTTTCTGTAAATTCACATTATCTTTCTCAGTCATGTGAGAATGAAGTCTGACATTCTCAGTAAAACATGTGCATCCAACAAGGGCAGAGACTGTCAGTTGATTCCTTTGTGTTCTACTGCAGCTTCCCAGAGTGTTCCAAAGAACAACTAGAGCGCTAACAGTCCTACTTATGATAAACGTATGGCACACCTGAAGCCATCTTGCTTGGATTAAAGTAATAACTCTTAAAACATTTAATTTAAAAAGGAACAACATGAGGGGGTTCATTTTTCCATAAAAAGTATGATTAGTGCTGCAGAAAGAAAAATTAGGGCACATTTTGAGTGACTTCTCAAATCCTCTTCTATTACATTAAAACATTCTGACATGCAGACTGAAACATGCACTTTCAATACCAGCAGCAGTTTTCCCTGGTGAGCAGTAGCTTTACTACAGTGATCTAATGAGCAAAAAGAGTGCTAACATTCTGAATTTATGGCAAATGTGTGACACATCTGAATGCCTTCTTGATGGAATCAAAGTAAAAAACTGAAAGTAGTTCCTACTCAGGAGACTGCAGTAAATGAGGAAATTAGGAAACTTCATAACAAATAAGTCTCCCAAGATGGCCACCAGAGACAAAAGAGCCCAAATGTTGCCCAAATATCACCCAGATGTAGCCCAAATATAGCCCAATGACAGAAGTGTGCAAAACACCTAGGGGCCGATTACGATCCTAGAAAAACCCGGTACAAACCGTGGGTCGGAGCTTTTTCTCCGTCCGACTCGTACCGGGTTGTAAAACTTTACAAACATGCAATTACGATTCGTACGGAAACACCATTTCCGTACGAATCGGAAAAAAGACCAACCGACAGAAAAATACATACAAATGTGATCCGGGACACCGCGGACGTGACGTCCGGACGGAGTTAGGCATGTTTTTACGTACCAGCAATTACGATTCGCACCGACTGCAGTCCGGATGGGAAAATTTTTACGGCACCTAAAAAGTGCCGGAAAAGCTAAGTACGCAGCGATGCGAGCTGATTAGGGGTTCCGGTACGTGCCGTACCCCCCCCCGCCCCCGTATGTACGGAGCGTACCCCCGTACCCCTCAGCCCCCCGTATGTACGGAGCGTACCCCCGTACCCCCCAGCCCCCCGTATGTACGGAGCGTACCCCCACCCCCGTATGTATGGAGCGTACCCCCATACCCCCCAGCCCCCCGTATGTACAGAGCGTACCCCCCAGCCCCCCGTATGTACGGAGCGTACCCCCGTACCCCCCAGCCCCCGTATGTACGGAGCGTACCCCCACCCGCGCTGGGGGTCCGCACCGTACATACGGGGGTGGGGGTACGCTCCGTACATACGGGGGGCTGGGGGGTACGCTCCGTACATACGGGGGGCTGGGGGGTACGGGGGTACGCTCTGTACATATGGGGGGCTGGGGGGTACGCTCCGTACATATGGGGGCTGGGGTTACGGGGGTACGCTCCGTACATACAGGGGGCTGGGGGGTACGCTCTGTACATACGGGGGGCTGGGGGGTACATACAGGGGGCTGGGGGGTACGCTCCGTACATACGGGGGGCTGGGGGGTACGCTCCGTACATACGGGGGGCTGGGGGGTACGGGGGTACGCTCCATACATACGGGGGCTGGGGGGTATGGCGCGCCCATCCGCGGGGGGGCTGGGGGTACGGCGCGCCCATCCGCGGGGGGGCTGGGGGTACGGCGCGAACATACGGGGGGCGGGGGGGGGTACGGCGCGTACCGGGCACTTGTGGACATCTCCATGGTTGCTATGGGAGTTCGCTCCGGACGGTCTTTTTTCCATACAGTTGTACAATCGGACGGATGGGACGGATCGTACTTGCGCATTTGGACTTCAGTTTTCCCATTTGTACGTAAAAATGTCCGGGGACGTGTCGGAGACTTTTCCCGACCCGAGGACGTGTGGGGGAATTTTCCCAATGCGATTTGTATGGACTCTTTCCCATACGAATCGTACTTGGCAGTTTGTACGGCGCTTTTACCATTTGTATGGAAAAAAGTCCAGATTCAATTCGGTTGGGGAAATTTTTTCCAGGATCCTAATCGGCACCTTATTATTTTGTGTTTTTGCAGTGTTATATAGTGCAGACTTGTCAGGTATTGGAGTGCTTTACATGAGCATTGGTTACATCACACAAGAACAAATTCATTTTGGTTGTAGACATGGGGAGACTAAGTGATTTGACCAGAATCACAGAATGTCGAGCTGAAGCAGAAACTCCAACCTGGTTCCCCAGTTGCAAAGTCTGCAGTTCTGGAAGTAACACCACATCCTCTCCCCTAAGTCCAACATTTAATCAAGTGGTCAACTGGATAAAAAACATAAAGATAACAAATGATTTAAAAGTGCTTTGTCGCTATTTGAAAACTCAGAAAATATGTCCTTATTTTAGTCTTTTAGAGCACTAACCATAATTTTGATGCCAATAAGACCGTCTCATATATGTAATTTCTAAAGGAAATGCTCTAGGTATTACAGTTTTGATTACATCAAGATGACATCAGGCGTTTCACACTTTTGTAATAAATATAGAATATTAGCAATCTAGTTGTTCATTAGGATACTGTTGAGAGGCCAGGGGCACGGACTCTGAAAATTGAAGGCAGGTAGGAGGGTGCAAAGGTAACAATTTAACCACACTGAGCAGGCAGGAAGGGCCGTGGCAGAACAACAGACTATGGAGGGCAGTGGAAAGGGGGGCAGGGGCAACAAACCAACAATACAGGACTTGCAAGAGAGGCTGTGGCAATGTAATAGACCATTGTGGGCAGAAGGAAGAGGCAATGGTAGTACAACCATACATGCCAACAGACCCGATTCAGCCAGGAAACGTCCAATGTTTTTAAGCTCAAATGGGCTTTATTTGATCTGTCTCCTGTCTACAATCTCCTCTTTTTCAATGTAACTCAAAGGGGAAAATCAATACCCCAGTTTTTTTTTCAAAATCTCCCTCTTACCAAGTTCAAAATGTTCGCAAGTATGGTACATTGGATCATGGAAGGAAATGGGGTAGGGACATGGACTTGGATAACAGAGCACAGGAGGGACATGGAGAGGTGCACCAAACTGACCCTGCAGGGCAGGCATCAGGGTTTGCAGCAGCACAATACACCACACAGGGCATGCGGGACGGGAGTGCAGCACAACAATCCATAGAAAGCAAGAGGGAGGGGACAGGACCATGCACATGGACAACGGAGAACAGAGGGGCAAGAGGCAATGGTAGCTAGCTGACCATAATGGACAGACAGGAGAGAAAGCTGCAGCATAACAGACCATAAAGGGCAGGAGGGACGGATCAGGGGCATTACTATGGAACAGACAAGCCAGGAGGAAGGGAGTAGGGGTCTGCACATGTAAACAGAGGGCTGGGGGCAAGGGGGCAGGGCAGGAGCAGCAAGATAGCCATGGAGGTCAGGCAGGATGGGCACTAGAAGCAAGACACACCATGAAGAGCAACAGTGAGACTGTGATGGCATACACACAGACCATGGAGGGAAGGTGGGAGGGGGTTAGGGGCAGCTAACTGACCACACAGGGAAGGTGGGAGGGGCCATGGCAGCACAGAAGCCCATGCATGGCAAGTGGGAGGGTTAGTGGCAGCACAATGGCTATGATGGGCAAGAAGGAGGGTGCAGGGGCATGCACAAAGGACGATGGAGGATAGAAGGGAGGGTCAGGACCTGTGCACAGACAAGAAAGTTCAGGGGAAGGGGCCTCACAACAGACCGCATGGGGCAGGCAGGAGGAGCAGTTGCAGCACAACAGACCAGGGAGGACAGAAGGGTGTGGCAGTACAATGGACCATGTAGGACAGGAGGAAGAGGATAGGGGCATGGCATGTGGACAGGCAGGGTGGAGGTGGCAGGGACAGGTTACAGTCATCTGACAATGCTAGGCAGGTGGGAGGGGAGTGGCAGCTCAACAGAACACTCAGAGTAGATAGGAGTGGCAGGTCCATTGAACATGGTGGACAAAAAGGATGGAGCAGGGGCATGCACAAAGACATCGGAGGGCAGGGGGAAGGAGAATAGGGGCAGCAAGCTAAGCACAGAGTTTAAGCAGGAGGTCAATGATGGGGCATAGAATTGGGCAATGGAGGGCAGGAGGAGTGGACTGGTACATCATACTAAATTGAGGGCAGTGGCAGCACATCAGACCATGCATGGCAGGAGGGAGGAGGCTAGTCCATGGATTCACACAACAGAGGATAGGGAGGAGGGGGATGGGGCAGCAAGCTAACTGTTCAGAGAAGGCGGGTATTAGGAACTTTATTGTTTTTAAAACGTGTGTCTGTGCGAACTACTTAAAATATGAACAAGTATGCAGCATTATCTCACTTTTATTCAGGATGAAGAGGACGTTTGTGACTGTGACTCCGGGCTCACTTGGCAGAAACACCCCCTGACCCTCCACCCCTATCGCAAAATGTAATGCCCGTGAAAAGGGTAGGTGAACACAGTGTTATATAGAACATAGTCCTGAGAGCACGATTGAAAATGAAAACTATATATAGTGTATGGTATGAACTATGCACCAAAAAGTGTGATATAAGATGAACCGGGCGTGAAATATAATATGCAATACATTGTGCGCAATGACAGATTCATTGGAGAGCGCGAGATAGCACAGGCACTAGCGCGTGCTATGCGATATGCGCCTTGGAGTGTAATATGCACAGGGCAGTGTTGTGTAACCTAAGTAGTCTCTAAAGGTGTAATATAAAATATGTGCTGGGGAGTGTAACGTTGCATATGCACTGTGACAAAGATATGGATCCCAGATTGTAATATGTATGGCACAGCACTGTGCGTTTTAACATAGGCATCGAGGAAGGCACGTTAGATGGGGCAATATAACCCGTGCCGTACCCCCACCCCCCATATGTACGGTGCGTACCCCCACCACCCCGTATGTACGGTGCGTACCCCCACCCCCCGTATGTTTGGTGGCATGACATATTCACGGGGTGGTGTTACAGTGCACATGGGCTAGAGAGTGTCATAGCATATGCACTAGCTGTTGGAATACAACACAGAGGTGTGTGGCACTCGGCAGGCAATGGTGGGTGTAACACAGCATTGGGCTCTGCCAGGAGCGCGCTGTGACTCTCAAGTGATGTTCGTCCCCTTTCCAGAGAGTAAAATAAAAAGTATGACACATCCGGCAGTGGATGTGTGTTTTATTAACCGTGAGGGGAGTTTCTTGCATAGTTTTGGTCGAATTTTTGTCGAATCCCCTTTGAATGGCTTGGTGTGCATGTGTATTAAATGTGCCCGTCAATAGCTACCCATGTTTGTATAAATAAACAACAAGGGTGTCTACCGGGATTAGGCACGGTAGGGCATCAGACATGTCAGAGCTTCACTAGTGGTGTAAATACATTCCACGTGGATTCATTGTATGCATAGTCGCCTTTTAATGAATATCACGCAAATCGTCATGGTGATAGGTACATACAGTTTGTCCAGCATGTCCTAGGTGTGTCTATAAATATATATTTTTTAAAAATAATAAAAAACAGTGGCCGGCCCTGGGGATTGGGGTCAAAAAAATATAATTAGGAGACAGGCCCTGGGGGATGGGGTCATCAGGGCCAATAAATTAGAATAAGAAGGGGAACCACACAGCCCCCCTTCTTAAAAAATTAAAATAAATAAAAGACTGGCATCGTGCCGGAGGCCACGCCCCCTCCTTGCAGCACTCTGCAAACGCGCCCCCTGGCGAGTTGTAAGTTGGGGAATTAATTCCTCTTCAATACTGAGGGTCCCTGAGGGCCAACTATCCCAACAGGCATCTCCAGTATGCGCCAGGGAGCTGCGCTGCAGACAGGTGTTCTGAGGCCAAGCCCCTTTTTACACCTCTCTGCAATGCAGCTCTATGGCGCTTACTGGAGGTACCTAGTGGTCTAGTTTGACCCTAGGGACCCTTAGGATTCAAGGGGACTCAATCTCTCAACTTAGAACAGCCATAGGGCGCGTTTACACAGTGGTGAAGGGAGGGGACGGGGCCTGAGGTGACGTTTGCAAACACGCTCTATGGCACGTTTTAAATTGGGGATATAATTTCCCTTCAATACTGAGGGCCCCTGGGGGCTAACTAGCCCACCAAGTGCTTCCAGTAAGCGCCACTGAGCTGCATTGCAGAGAGGTGGTCCAGGCCGTGCCACTTTTTGCACCTCTCTGCAACACAGCTCTGTGGCACTTACTGGAGGTACCTAGTGGGCTAGTTGGACCCTAGGGACCCTCAGGATTCTAATGAACTTAATCTCCCAACTAAAAACGGACACAGGGCGTGTTTACACAGTGGTGAAGGGCGGGGACGGGGCCTGAGTTAACGTGTGCAAAAACGCCCTGTGGCCTGTTTTAAGAGGCAGTTTTAATCCCCCTGCCCTATTATATACTAGGGGCTTACAGAGGAGGTCATGCTAATCACAGGGGGACCCCAACGCATAATGTTCCCTAGTGTATGTAGGTGTTTTCACTGTATTCTAAGTGTCTTTTAACATAGCACTGGCTCTAGGACTGGTTAGTCAGACTCAGTTACCACCAGTATCTGTTGAGGGTACAGGATGATTTTGCAACAAGGATTCTTTCTGCTCTTCTTTTTGTTCTTTCTGCACGTTATCCTTCTTCCTCCACATTTCTTCGTCTTTGAGGACTTCTGTTGCTTCTTTCTGCACTTCTTTTTTTTCTTTCTGTGCATTTTGTCTTCTTTCTTCACATGTCCTATCTCTGTAGGCATAGTTAGAAATTAGCATTTAAAAAACCTTTGAAATTCACAGAAAAAAACGTAGGTTTCAGGCACGTTATAGTTAGGAATTAGCATTTAAAAAACATCAGAAATTCACTGAAAAAACCATAGGTTTCAGGGGTGTTATAGTTAGCTGGATTTTTCACTTGTACAAAACCATTGAAATTCCTTCGTTATAGTTAGTTTCGCTAACTATAACTTGCGCGCCCGCAATGCACTGCTGATGACGTCACATATTACATCACTCATGACATGGTCAGTGACATCACTCATGACATCACTGATGACATGCATGAAGCATGAAGTTGGAGGAATGAAAGCGCACCCACTTGGGAACACTTGAAGGCGGACTACAGCAACCATGAGGCTGTGCAGACAGCCACGCCCACTGAGGCAGGTAGTTGGAACATAAAATGTGCGCGATTAAAGTGACTTTCATTCTTGCTGCATTGCCACTAAGGAAAGGAAAATGATTCCTGAAACGCGTCTGGCGAAAGATTTCTGATGCCTGTTGTCTGGTGAGGTGCTAGCTGACAGGTTGTCGATAATTAAAGAAATTGACCTACAAGAGCTTCCTGTGGACTCCCTCCTTTGGTGCTACCTGGTATGTTGGGATAAATACGGCTTTGCACAGCCGCGGAGTGAGGCCCAATGCTGGTTAGCGGGTCCGTTCTGACTCCAATCTGGAGCTGAAAATTTCGGGAGGAAGCAATGTTCGGCTGCAGTTCAGGGCTGCAGCCCACATGAAGGTCAAGTCGACTTCTACAAAGCAGGGCTGGCACCACGTTAGAACAGTGCACCAACCCACATGGGTTTTATTTTAAGCATGAAGTTGGAGGAATGAAAGCGCACCCACTTGGGAACACTTGAAGGCGGACTACAGCAACCATGAGGCTGTGCAGACAGCCACGCCCACTGAGGAAAGTAGTTGGAACATAAAATGTACGCGATTAACGTGACTTTCATTCTTGCTGCATTGCCACTGAGGAAAGGAAAATGATTCCTGAAACGCGTCTGGCGAAAGATTTCTGATGCCTGTTGTCTGGTGAGGTGCTAGCTGGCAGGTTGTCGATACTTAAAGAAATTGACCTACAAGAGCTTCCTGTGGACTCCCTCCTTTGGTGCTACCTGGTATGTTGGGATATATATCTATATATATATATATATATATATATATATAGATAGATATATATTAACTGAAAAAAACATAGGTTACAGGAACGTTATAGTTAGTTGGACATTTCACTCGTACAAAACCATAGAAATTCCGGTATTATAGTTAGTTCAGCTAACTATAACTCGCGCCCCCGCAATGCACTGCTGATGACGTCACATATTACATCATTTATGGCATGGTCAGTGACATCACTAATGGCATCACTGATGACATCTCAAATGACATTACTGATCACATCATCCAGTGGCTGTGTGTTTCTGTAAAGATTAATTTTGTTTTATATATATGCCAAGCTGTATTGAGGAATGAGTGGGTGTATAAGTGTCTGTATGGAGGATTTAGTAGGTACGTGACTGACTGTATAAGTGAGTGATTAAATGTGTCTTACTGAATGCATGGGTTAGTGACTAAACTGTGTGAAAGTCTGTATCAGTCTGTGTGTTGTTGTGTAAGCTGCTGAATGGGTTGGTGAGTAGCTTCATGAGTGTCTATATGGGTTATTTATTGCTTGCCTGAGTGTATGGCTGCCTGAGTGTGTGTGTGGGTGGGTGGGAGGTGTGTGATGTGTGCATAGATGTGTGAGTGGTTGATTCACTGGGTGTATGGGTTCAACAGTGCATGTGGATACAGCTGTATGGGTGGGTGCGTGTATGGGTGTGTTGGTGAGTGCATGGAGGTATCAGTGGTACATGTGCAAGTAACTACATATGTAAAAGGCAGTATATGTGAGTGATGGTGTATATAAATACCTATATGTGAGAGTAAGTAATTTTTAGATTGGCGGCATGGGTGAGTGTGTATTTGTATCAGTGATTCTATAAGAGAGTAATTATGTGTTAGTATCTGTATGAAGAAGTGAGGTTGTGTCTGTATAACTGCATGACTGACTAAGTGTGTGAGTAACTCTGGATAGGTGGGACTGTGTGAGTGTCTGTATAGGTGCATGAGTGCATATGATAGTGTTGTATTGATGAGTGACTGCATGTATGAGTGACTGTATGGGTGAATGTGTGGATGTGTGTGTAGACCTAGGAATCAGTCACTGCGTATTTAGTAACTGGTATTGATGAGTCTATTTTTTTAAAATGGTAAAGTATTTTAGAGTGGGTGAATCAGAGGTTATATTCAGGTGTGAGGAGGTGCATCAGATTTTCACGTGGATGATGTCATTAGTGATGTAATCAGTGATGTCATTTGAGATGTCATCAGTGATGTCATCAGTGATGTCACTGACCATGTCATGAATTATGTAATATGTGATGTCATCAGCAGTGCATTGCGGCGGCACGAGTTATAGTTAGCTGAACTAACTATAACGCCGGAATTTCTATGGTTTTGTGCGAGTGAAATGTCCAACTAACTATAACGTTCCTGAAACCTAAGGTTTTTTCAGTTAATATATATATATAGAGAGAGAGAGAGAGAGAGAGAGAGAGAGTTAAAATAGTAAAAACAGTAAATATTAAATACTTTAAGATATAACTTAATATCATGTAAATTAAATATGCTAAGTAATATTTAAAGATATATATAAATACATTCTTATTTAAACAAGCACACACATATATTTGAATGTGTATATATTTACATACACATATATAATATAAAATGTTTTGAAAAATACATTAATTATAATTTTCAAATGTTTTTAAATATACCAATATAACGACTATATATATGTGTGTATATATATTGTGATCAAGGGCCGTGGGGCTCGAAACGCATCATGATGGCTGGTGTTGGAGGAGTCAGAATAAACACCTTTGTGCACTAATAACGTGGTCCGTGCTCCGTCACTCAGATCGGCGGCAGTAAAATGCAAGCGGAGTGTGCCAATATATATATATATATATATATATATACAACTAAATAATAAATGTAACTAAGAAACTTCAGGAAAATGTAAAACATTTCCAATTTAATTATACATAAAAAGTAAACAATGGATAAAAATAAATTTTACTAAAAATATGTTAAAAATTACATAAATGTATAGATATATATATATAAATATACAATTAACTAAAAAACTTTTAACCTCCAAGAATGATAAATATACTACTCCCACTCCAGTATATGCAACAGTAGGGAAAGCGCAGGACACCAAGGGGCCGATTCCGATCCGGTAAAACCCTGGTACAAATGGTCGTATGGAGCGTTTTTTCCGTCCGACTCGTACCCGGGAAAAACACTTTACAAACTCGCAAGTACGCTTCGCACAGAAATACCATTTCCGTACGAGTCGTAAAAAACACCGACCGGCAAAAAAATACATACAAATCTGATTCTGGACGGCGCATATGCGAAGTCCGGACGGAGTCAGGCAGCGTTTTATGGACCAGCAAGTACGATTCGTACCCACAGCACTTCGCACGGCAATATTTTTACGGGACCCAAAAAGTGCCGGAAAACCTAAGTACGCCACGAAGCACGGCGAAAAGGGGGCCCGGTACGCACCGTACCCCCATCCCTACACGTCCGCACCGTACTCCAGCACCCCCCATGTCCGCGCCGTACCCCAGCACCCCCCCATGTCCGTGCCGTACCCCCACCCCCCATATGTACGGTGCGTACCCCCACCACCCCGTATGTACGGTGCGTACCCCCACCCCCCGTATGTATGGTGCGTACCCCCACCCCCTGTATGTACGGTGCGTACCCCCACCACCCTGTATGTACGGTGTGTACCCCCAGGGGGTACGCACCGTATATACGGGGTGGTGGGGGTATGCACCGTACATACGGGGGGTGGGGGTACGCACCGTACATACGGGGTGGTGGGGGTACGCACCATACATACGGGGGTGGGGGTACGCACCATACATACGGGGGGTGGGGGTACGCACCGTACATATGGGGTGGTGGGGGTACGCACCGTACATACAGGGTGGTGGGGGTACGCACCATACATGCGGGGGTGGGGGTACGCACCGTACATATGGGGGTGGGGGTACGCACCGTACATACGGGGTGGTGGGGGTATGCACCGTACATACGGGGGTGGGGGTATGCACCGTACATATGGGGGTGGGGGTACACACCGTACATACAGGGTGGTGGGGGTACGCACCGTACATACGGGGGGTGGGGGTATACACCATACATATGGGGTGGTGGGGGTACGCACCATACATACGGGGTGGGGGTACGCACTGTACATACGGGGGTGGGGGTACACACTGTACATACAGGGTGGTGGGGGTACGCACCGTACATACGGAGGGTGGGGGTACGCACCGTACATACTGGGGGTGGGGGTATGCACCGTACATACGGGGGTGGGGGTACGGCGCGGACATGGGGGTGGTGCTGGGGTACGGCGCGGACATGGGGGGGTGCTGGGGTATGGCATGGACATGGGGGGATGCTGGGGTACGGCACGGACATGGGGGGTACTGGGGTACGGTGCGGATGTACGCGGGAGGGGTGGGAGGCTGGGGGGGTGTACGACTCATATCCCTCACCCAGGTGTGCCCGGGGTAGGGGTGGTACACAGTTTGCTCCATAAGGGACGTTTTACATGCTGTTGTATATTCGGACGGAGCGTATTACCTGCGTTTGTATATTCGGACGGATGGTACGGATCGTACTTGTGCGCTCGGACTTCAGTTTTACGAATCGTACGTAAAACTGTCCGGGGACGTGTCGTTGACTTTTCCTGAAGTCATTCGTATGTATTTTCCACGCACGAATCGTACTTGCCCGTTTGTACGGGACTTGTCCGATTCGTACGTTAAAAAATACAGATACGATTCGTACGGGAATTTTTTTTACCGGATCGGAATCGGCACCCAAATGGGTAAAATGTCCTACTCCTGCTCCAGTTTTTGCAACAGTAGGAAAAGCGTTGGACACCAGAAGGATAAAATGTACTAATCCCACTGAAGCCAGTACAACAGGAGAGAAAGCACTGGACTCAGGAGGGGTAACATTTACTTTTCCGGCTCAAGTGCGTGAAACACTAGGGAAAGCGTTGGACTCTGGAGGGGTAAAATACACTCTTTCCACTCTAGTCTGTGCAACAGAAGGGAAAGCGTTGCACTCAGGAGGGGTAACATTTACTATTATCACTCCACTCTTTGCAACCAAAGGGAAGTGTTGAACTCAGGAGATGTAAAATGTACTATTCCCACTCCAGTCTGTGCAACAGTAGGAAAAGTGTTGGACTCAGGAGGGGTAACATTTGCTATGCCCACTCCACTCTTTGCAAAAGTAGGGAAAGTGTTGAACTCAGTAGGGCTTTAATTTACTATTCCCACTCCAGTCTGTGCAACCCTAGGGGAAAGCAATGGACTAAGGAGGGGTAACATTTCCTATTCCCACTCCAGTAGGTGCAACAGTAGTGAAAGAGTTGGCCTTAGGAGAGGTAAAATGTACTATTTCCACACTGGTCGGTGCAACAGTAGGGAAAGCGTTAGACTCAGGAGGGGATAAGTTTATGATTCCCACTCCAGGCTGTGCAACATTAGGAAAAACGTTGGACTCAGGAGTGGTAAAATGTACTATTCCAACTGCAGTCAGTGCAACAGTGGAAAAGTGTTAGGCTTCAGAGGGATAAGATTTACTATTTCCAGTCTGTGCAGGAGTTGCAATTACTATTCCCACTCTAGTGTGTGCAACAGTAGGGGAAACATTGGACTTTGGATGGGGATGATTTACTATTCCCACTCCAGTCTTTGCAACAGTAGGAAAAGCATTCGACTTTAGAGGGGTAAGATTTACTAGTCCTACTCAAGTTTGTGCAACAGTACCGAAAGCGCTAGACTTCAGAGGAGTAAGATTTACTATTCCCACTGCAGTCCGTGCAACAGAAGGGGAAACATTGGACTTCAAAGGGGTTAAATTTACTATTCCCACTCCAGTCTGTGCAACAATAAGGAAGGCTTTGGACTTCAGGGGAGTACGTTTTACTATTCCCACTCCAGTCTGTGCAACAGTTGTGAAGGAGTTGGACTTTAGATGGGGAAGTTTTACTATTCCCACTCCAGTCTGTGCAACAGTAGGGAAAACATTGGACTTTGGAGGGGGTTACATTTACTATTACAACTCCATTCTGTGCAACAGTAGGCCAAGCTTTGGACTTCAGAGGGTGTTGCATTTACTATTCTGACTACAGTCTGTGCAACAGTAAGGGAAGTGTTGGACTTCAGAAGGGTAATATACACTATTCCCACTCCAGCCTGCAGCAGTATGGAAAGCATTGGACTTCGGAGGAATTCCATTCAGTATTCCCACTCCTGTGAGTGCAGCAGTATGGAAAGCGTTGGACTTTGGCAAGGTTAAATCTACTATTCCCACTCAAGTCTGTCAAACCATAGGGAAGGTACTTCACTTCAAACACATTACATATTTGAATAGCCCTATTAATTTAGAACGAATATAAAACTCTAAATATGAGCATAATATGAGCATAATAATTAACCAAAAATTATATATATTTCCCACACATGTTACCGCCATAAAATCGCCATTCTCAGCAGCACAGGTGCAGCAGCTCGCAGAGACGGCTCCACGCAAATATTTGAAACACCAATGTCACAAGACACGAATGACAGCGCACTCGGTCAGTGCTAGTTGCCACAAAACTTTTTCATTGAAAAAGTTTGTGGCAACTAACACTGACGAGGGCCAGGTGGCCGGAACGCGTGTATTAGCTCTCTAATTCTTGGAGCAAGCTGGAATAAAATCATTATTTTTGCATCTAGCTCGAGTGACCAGCTCTTCATGTCTTGTGACATTGGTGTTTCAAATGTACATATATATATAGTATAGCCTTATACTCATCGACCATGAGTATGTGCCACTTTCTCCTTGGAGTTGGATGAATGACTGGGATATATATATATATATTCACTAAAAAAAAAAAGTTACAGGGACGCTATAGTTAGGGTCAAATTTTACTCCCACAAAAAACAGAGAAATTCAGCCGTTAAAGTTACCTGAGTTAACTATAACTCGCGCCCCACAATGCACTGCTTATTGCCTCACATATTACATCACTCATGACATGGTCAGTGACATCACCACTTCACCATAGTTTTCCTCTACTATGCGAACGCGCCCCCTGGTGCATTAATATTTTGGGGGAATAATTCCCCTTGGCTCTTGAGGGTCCTTGGGGGCCAACTAGCCATCCTATTACCTCCACTAGCCCCCAAATGCATTATAATTAAAGATTGCCCCGGGGACAAGCAGCTGAAGTGACTGCACCAATAGTTTTGAAAAAAATCATAAAGAATTGTCAACCACGCCAACGTTATTGGCAAATCAAAAACAGCTTTTTAATAGAAATCAGGTCCTAACTGTAACTACCTTTTGGTGACCAACGGTAGCTAAAATATATATATATATATAATATTCACTGAAAAAACCATAGGTTTCACACATGTTATAGTTAGCTGGACATTTCACTCGTGAAAAACCAATGAAATTCCCCCGTTATAGTTAGTTCAGCTAACTATAACTCGCGCCCCCGCAATGCACTGCTGATGACGTCACATATTACATCACTCATGATATGGTCAGTGACATCACTCATGACATCACTGATGACATCTCAAATGACATCACTGATGACATCATCCAGTGAATGTGTATTTTTCTGAAAATTAAATATGTTTTATATATGTATATCTCAAGGACGATGGAAGAATAAATGGGTATATAAGTGTCTAAATGGATGATTTGTTTTTGAAAAATTGATTGTATAACTGACTGATTAAGTGTATCTTAGTGAATACATGGCTTAGTGAGTAATGTTTAAATATGTAAATATCTTTATCAGTCTCTCACTTTGTGTATAAGTGGCTGCATGGGTTGGTGAGTAGCTACATGGGTGTTTATATAGGTTATTAGTTGTTTTTTTTAATATCAGTGTGAGTGTGTGTATGATTCGGTGGGGGGTATTACGTACTGCATAGGTACATGAATGAGTGACTCACTGTTTGTATGTGTTGAAGACAGCATGTCTGCAGGACTGTATGGGTGGATGAGTGTGTGCATGGGTGTGTTAGTGAGTGAATGACTGTCTCAATAGTGTCTCTATGAGTAACTACATATGTTTTAAACTAGTATATGTGACTATTGGTGTATACAACTGAGTATATGTGAGAGTGAGAGATTGAAAGAGTTCCTGTATGAATAAATATGTGTTTCTATAAGTGATTGTTTAAAAGACTAAGTATGTGTAAGTTCCCGTAGAAGTAAGTGTGGTGGTGTGTGTATAAATGTATATGCAAGTAAATGTATGTTTCTTTCTTTATTTTCATGAGTGACTATGTGTGTCAGTAACTCTGTGGATGAGTGGCATTGTGTAACAGGATGTATAGGTGTATGAGTACATATGATGAGTGAGTACATGTATGAGTGACTGTACAGGACTGTTGGTGAATGAGTGGATGTGTATGTGGATCTTAGAATTACTCAAGAGGTTGTTGTAACTGGTATTGGTATGTCCATTTTTTTGAAAATTTTAGTCTCTATTTTTGAATGTGTGTATCAAAGGTTATATTAGGGTGAGAGGAGGTCTGCCACTCTGTCACAAGGATGATGTCATCAGTGATGTCATTTGAGATGTCATCAGTGATGTCATGAGTGATGTCACTGACCATGTCATGAGTGATGTAATATGTGACGTCATCAGCAGTGCATTGCGGGGGCGCGAGTTATAGTTAGCTGAACTAACTATAACGGGGGAATTTCATTGGTTTTTCACGAGTGAAATGTCCAGCTAACTATAACATGTGTGAAACCTATGGTTTTTTCAGTGAATTTGCAAGGTTTTTTAAATGCTAATTCCTAACTATAACTTGTGTGAAACCTTTGTTTTTTTCAGTGAATTTGTACGGTTTTTTAAATGCTAATTTTTGTATTATTTAATTATTAAAAAATTTTTTTTATTAAAAATAAAATTCCTATGTATTCATTTATATATTATCTGTATCTTTTTATTTGTTTTTGCTTTTTTAAAAAAATTTCAATTAGGATAAAGTTGAACAGTTTTTTTAATTTTTGCAATTAATTTTTCTCCACTTATTTTTTTTTTTATATAAATTCTTGGAGTGCGCGCTCTGAGCGCGCTCCTAGTACAATTTCGTAAGTTTTTTATGAATACCGTCGTACGTTATTTACGTACGCAAATATACGTCATAGTGCGCGCTGGGAGCGCGCACCCAGTACGTATGCGTACGTACGTACGCATGCGTGCGTGCGTCCTACGTGCTCCACGCGGTTTACTTTCGCATACGCTAAAATTACGCGCAATAACGGTCGCGTATACGCGTGTTCAACGTATGCGCGCTACGTACGCGCATATGACGTATGCACATGCGCACCTACGCGTTCGCGCATACGTAATCACGAGGTGCGCGCTCGGAGCTTGCGCAGTGCGCGCACCTCGGGTTTATGCATAATAAAACAGCACTTCTTATTGGTTATCATTACTTTCAGTTTCTAATTGTTTCAACACCACACCCAATCCCCTCATTGCAAGTCATGTGATCAAGAATCATCACTTTTGGTTGGTTTGAAGTACTTTCAGTTCCAGATTCTTCCCAAACCACACCTACTCCCCTCATTATTAGTTCTGATTCCTTTGGAGAAGGAGCTATTCTGTTGTTGAGAGACAATGTCTGAACAGCAACCATCTTCAGACAGTGACCAGGACACTCTTGAGAGGCAGAGGAGCAGGAAGCAGAAAGACAGCTTTATATGGCAGTTTTTCACTTTTCCAGAGGGACAAAAAAAGGTAAATGCACCTAAAGTTACATGTGTACTTTGTCAAAAAGTCTTGTCACGTGGGAATCCTAACAAGAAATATTCTTTTAGCATTCACACTATGTTGAGGCATGTTGACAAAATGCATCCAGTGACTTTTCGTCGAGCTTCTGGAGCAAACCCTCCACCTGCTCTACCGACGACATCTGCAGCAGCTCAGCCGAGCACATCTTCGGCAGCTCAGCCGAGCACTTCTTCTGCAGTGGTGCCTTTGCCTTCTTCCACACCTCGTTTTGGACCACCTTGTTTTGCTAGGTTGTCCACACGCTGCACTGATTGCGGTAAACTTATTTCTGTGTGTGAGACCAGTCTTGATCTCATTCAGAGAAAATTTGATGCCCATGAGTGCAGTAGGCCATAGATGTTTTTTCTTTTTTTTCGTTTTTCTCTTCCTGTTTCCCTCCATTAACTCAAGGGCTCTTTTAAGAGCCACTTATAAATTAAACCCCCAAAGAATTTTTGGGGGGATTTTTTAAAAAATTTGTTTTGAGGTGCGCGCACCCTGCGCGCACACAAGGTTTTTTAAAAAAATTGTTTTTTTTTTTTTTTAAATTTAATGTACAAAAACAGGTGAAGAAATGGAAGCATGAAAAGGGAGGATTGAATAATACTAATATTTTTCACTTATTTTTTAAGAGATGGTGTACACTTCACTGATGAAGGCAACAGAGTCTTCCTCTTGAACTTTAGACTCTGCTTTGGTACTTACTTGTAGGTACCAAAAAACAAACAATAAACACAAGGGCTCTTTTTAGAGCCACCTTATATCTAAACACTTAAATGCGATTTTTTATTATTTTTTTTAAAAAGTTTTTTTCCGGGTGCGCGCACTCGGCGATATTTTTTTCAAAATAAATCTTTTTTTTTTCCCTACAAGGTCCTACTGTGACCCCCTTACAATGCCTAGTGGGTCAATATCTCCCCACTCTGCCCCCTTTTCAAGTTCTCCCCCTTTGTTTATCACCCCCTCTTTATGCGAGAGACAAAATGGCGGCCGCCGCTTCCTGATTTCCACCGATTGGAATGTTTACTGACATCTAACAACCAATCAGAAGTGCGCTCACGATCGGCAAGGTGCGCGCACAGGACTTGCTCAGTGCGCGCACGGTACGCGCGTACAGATATATATATTGATTTAAATGCTAATTTCTCAGGAAATACTGAACAGATTTACACCAAACCTGCAAAAGGCACTTCATGGACCTTATGGCTACCTCTCTGCCAAATTTCACATAATTCTGTTCAGCCGTTCGGGCTGTAGCTGCGACTAAAGTCCCTATGGAAAAATGCATGGGGAAAACGCGTTTTGGGACCCCCCTTTTTTCTCAGCCCCCGCTTGACGAATCCCCCCGAAACTTTCAGGGTAGGAGCTGAGCGGAGCACCCCATTAGTTTTGAAAATTTCGCGAGGATTCGTCAACCGGCGCCAAAGTTATTCAAAATAGAATTTTGAGATTTCCTATGGAAACACGGTCCTAACTATAACTACCTACTGGCGACCGCCAGTAGGTAATATATATATATATATTTATTTATTTATATATATATATGTAGATGTTGTCATTTGAATTTAAATAAATCTGAGTGATTATTACCCCCTGGAGTGCTGGATAATCTTTGCTGCAAGCGGTGATCTCATGTGAGATATATATATATATATATGAAACGTGATGACTTGAGTGCTGTTTTAACTGAGGGGCAACTCTGGAGCTTGACATATATATTTATATATGTATATTTATATATATGTATACACTTTTTTTTATATTTTACATAGCTGTTAAACAATGTACTAATTAATTATTTAAATGATCAATTTAGAGCAAGTTTTTATTCAATAATTACTTAATTAACTTCCCACACTATACCCCCACAAACCGAGCTGCCCACACTCAAAATAAATCAAAAATAAATATCACCCAATTTACATATTTGGTAATTAGTTAACTAATTAATTAACAATTACTTATTTAACATTAAACCCTACACTCCTGCAAACTCAACACCCCACAATTAAAATATAATTAATATACAGAGCTATTACACAATTTACATAATGAATAATCAAAGAAAAATTAAATAATTAATAACAAAATAATAATTAATTGGTATTTAATTAATGTCCCACCCAATGCCCCTACAAATCCAGCAGCCCACACATAAATTATAACAAAAAAATATAATTATTACACATTTTACATAATTAATCATCAATTAAAAATGAATCATAAATTACTAATTCATTGTTAATTAATTAGACCTAATAACGTTCCCATGCTATACCCCGGCAAACCTGTTTTAAAAAAATTACTAACAGATATACAAGCAATAATGACACATAAAATTAATATATGAAAAAACACATTAAAAGAAAAAAACTATATTTTTTACAACTACATAAATGAAAATTATATTAACAACAACAGTATTCTTAACAAGGATATTACTTACCTAAAAAAATAATTTATATTCTTGACAACGATATTTCTGCATCACAATATCTTTTTATGACAATATATTTTTTTCCAATATCTCCTCACTTTGTATTCAAAACTCATGATTTTGTCCAAATACCCAAGCTGACTGAGAACAGTGGGACTCTCTCTGCAGGGCATCTGGAAAATTCACCAATAAGGTGTGGATGGTGGCAAAGACTGGCACATGTCCAGAACAGCGATAAAGGTCTGTTGGGTTGCATGAACATGGTGGGCTGGGAGCCGCAAATATGTGCAGAAGATATTGCCTTCATTGGGTAGGTTCAGTGAAACAATAGGAAGCAAAAGGCCACAGTTTATTTTGTAAAAGAATAAGTGCCTGTACCCAAAGATTTTCTCAGAAGCCCACTGCTATCACTATTGAATGTCGGGGAAGCCAAATTGTAGTGAGGATAATGACACACCTACAGACATTACTAAGTTAGCATAAGTTGGACGCTATTTTGCCGCTTTTGCTCACGTAACTACATGGCACATTCCTGGTAAACACTTTGCTTGCTCGCTTTTACATGAGAACTGTCTGTATTTCATGTATTCAGTTGAACACTCTGCTCCTCGTCTGCACAGCGTGTTCAAGGTAAAAAAACAATGAGCTCTGTTGAATTGCTTTGGTCATTCTCACGTCCCTAGCCATAACATAGAACACAGCTGCAACCCTGGAAATCTGGTGCTTTTAATATTGCTGTGCATGCATGTTAACACATTGGGAGAAAACGCTTTCCAGGATAGAAGAGCTGGGCTTGTCCGAAGATGTAAATTCCTGCATCTGAACTCGGAGGTATGGGGTCCCCTGACAAAGCCTGGAGGTCTTCTATAATTATAATAAACTAGCTTCTAGCAAGGGGAGGGTGGCAAGGCGCTATAGCCCTGTTTCCACTATCATTATAATATGATTTCTCCTTTTGTTATAAATGGAATTGTAACTATGCTGATTTGTTTGATCCTATGCATTTTGCTGCTAGTGCTGGCTCGTGTATTGCATTATAGAGCACGTTAGTTAAAATAAACATTTTAAACTATATTGTTGACTATGTTGTTGACAAGTACAAGAGTTTGGATGAAAGAGTGTTCTTGTTCCCACGTATCCTGAGAGAGGAGGGAGTAACATGTTCTTGGATGTCTCATCATTGGTAGCTTCAATCTTTGTGATTTTTTCAAAACTATTGGTGCAGTCACTTCAGCTGCTTGTCCCTGGGCAATCTTTAATTATAATGAATTTGGGGGCTAGTGGAGGTAATAGGATGGCTAGTTGGCCCCCAAGGACCCTCAAGAGCCAAGGGGAATTCTTCCCCCAAAATATTATTGCACCAGGGGGCGCGTTCGCATAGTAGAGGAAAACTATGGTGAAGTGGTGATGTCACTGACCATGTCATGAGTGATGTAATATGTGAGGCAATAAGCAGTGCATTGTGGGGCGTGAGTTATAGTTAACTCAGGTAACTTTAACGGCTGAATTTCTCTGTTTTTTGTAGTACGGAGAACGAATGAGACACTGTAACTAGTTGAATAGGTGCTCTGGGCACCGAGGTGGGTATTTTGGTACACCACTACACACTGAGGTCATGGTTTCCTGCGTATAGTTCTGCATATGTTCAAAATCCCTGCAACAAAATCCCATGGCTTCATTGTATTGATTCCACCTCATGCCTCTTTCATCCACCACCAGGCACGCCTTGCCTCTTTATCTCACTCTTGTAGGTGCTTTTTCTTTCCTGCTTTTTTGTCACTCTTTTTCCTTCTTCCTCGCCCCATTCCTTCCATCTTGTGTCTTTTTCTCTCCCTTCTGCTGGCAGCCACCGTCTCAAGTGCAAGGCCAGATAAGCTGCCTGAAGAAGACAGATTGTTGTCTAGTGGTGTGGTGTAATAGGGAAGAGAAGGGCTTGGCTCTGCTGTACATAAAGTGGGGGCAACAGGGAGGAGTGGCTGGAGACATCTTTTCTCAAACAAACACAGGTGTCAGGGAAGAAATTTCGGTGGGCAAGCTGTGGAGATCATTAGTTTCTAGATGTAGCTAGGAGCTCTATCATATAGTGCTTTTTGGACCAAGCACAGCATTTTGAATTTGACACTCTGTTTTACTGGCAATCAACGAGGAACCTTTAAGGCGCGAAATACATGATCCACATATTTTAACATAGCTAAACAACAGAGAGAAAGAGAATAACAAAGAGAACTCGTCCACCTTCCCAGACGATCAGTGCATACAACAATCAAGAATGAACTTGCTACCTACGAAACTAAAGGTTAGAAGGATAGATTCTCATAATCTTAGTAGCAGGTGTGCCCTGGAATGCCAGGGTGTTTTTTTAAGAACCCTCACTCACAAACCTAGTTGGTGATATGATTCATCATCAGGTTCCCACCTTGATCGCCAAATGCTTACAGGGTGTGCTGCGATGCCTGCTTACAGTGGATCTGTTTTTTTGTGATTGTGACTGTGTATGTGGTAATGTGTGATTTAACATTGGCTCAGAATCTCCTATCACATGGAGTGATTTTAATGATGGTGGTCCTAGTCAAATTTAGAAAACAGTGCTGGATATTTATGAGAATTTAATTGTTCTCAATTATCCTCAATGTGGTCAACATGTTTCAGGCATTTAACTGAGTGCCTCTTTGGGTGAATATGGCTTTCATCAGGACCAGAAACAATCAAGGTATGCACGCTAAGGCATTCAAATAAAGGTTTGTACAATCCCTTCAACAGGAAAACACTTTACCTCTTGCGACAGTTCTCGTAATATGGTGGTCAATCACTACATGAGATGCCCCGATGTATATCATGCCTTTTTTTCCCTTGCTGTGGGTTCAAGCCTGATGATGAAAAAGAAGACTCTGTCCCCAGAAATGTGTTCTGGTCCCTATCACTGCAAACACCAGCACAAACTAAGCATCATCTACTGCAATAACTATCTGCTGGATGATGTGAAGTTAAAATGTATTCCGTTGGCCATCACCCAACATAGGACTACCGGATGCTTGAGATATAAAAATGTTCACCCTCAGTATTAAAAGCCTGTTAGTTTTCCATATGATGTTCTCCTGAGGATGTTTCTTAACCTATCATGATTATTTTGTGGAAAAAGTGCTAAATGATTAATCTTTATTCAGGTGACCATTGCAGGCACCACAAGAGAAACCCTTGTCAGCAAAACGTTACCTCATTAGAGCTATGTGAGCCTCTGTACTGGAAAAAAGCACATGCTGAAGGTCAGACATCAGATACAGTAGCAGGTCTGTTTCTGAGCTCAGATAAACAGGGGAGCTGCAAGCTGGAACAGAGGTGCATTGACAGAGCAGAAGGTGCTTAACTGTACTGGAGCAGCAAGGGGTCCTGCACAATAGACCTGGTGGAGCACAGGTAGAGCTGAGGATTGGAACAGCATGGATGCTGCGCATGCATGGGCAATTAATTGTTAAGCCTACAAAACTTTGCAATTTTGCAAAGATTTGCATTTTTTCCTATAAGGGTCTGGTTTGTACAGAAAATGTATTGCAGGAACTATTTCCTTGTGGAACATGTCTCTTGTCAGTATTTCGTGAGGCTGTCCTGACATTCAGTTTTTCTGCAAAATACCGAAAAGAGAATTTTATAAAAGGACTGCAGCTAACTAATATTTCAGCTAAAGTGGCACAGTGGAGTGTAGATGCATTGCGAACTAGAAATGGGTAATGCTGGTCAACATTAGTTTGTACTGATTGAGAAGTATGTGTGTTCTTCCATATGAACAGCAGAAGATGATGCAGAGTAGGACTGAGGTCCTTGGAGCGAGGTCCCTTTCAGTAACAGTAATAAAATAGCAGTGAGCTGAAGGTCAGAATTGAGGTATATCACATGTACGTCTGTCTCAGTGATGGATAATGCAGTTACTGATCCAAGTCAGGTTAGATGTGTATTGGTGTAGCTATGTGTTGATGGAACTAATGGGATTGCAATGTACTGCAGATCAGGATCCATCAGTCGTAATCTGCAGCACACCACTATTGATGGAAGAACAGACATAATCAAACGCCAGCTACTAACTGCACTACGACACTGGCATCTCCCCTTTCATTGAAGAGATTATCTCCCTACATGATTTCTCCTCCCCAAGGGTGGAGATCCATTCCCTGCCCGAATGCTGCCTCCAGACCTTGTATATTTAAGATCTCCTTCACAAATGTTTACATTCACTCCCTCCTTCTTACTCACAACTCAACTCATACAGTCAATCTGGGTAAACAACTCTATATTCAGTCTATTCCCCTAACCCTCTCAGCATACCCAGACACAATCCTAATACTATAAACACCATCAACCTCAAACAAATTCTCAGCACGCAACTAGCCACTTGAAATGCATACTTATCAATTGTAGATCTGCTGTGAAACACGCCGCGGATATCGCTGATCTTATCCTGGTGCAGGACCATGACCTTCTAATACTTACAGAAACCTGGCTAAAGGATTCTTTAGGTCCAGTCCTAGACATCCTAGTCCCTCCTAGCCATAAAATCATCAGACTTGGTAGATCGGTCAAACATGGTGGAGGGATCTCCTGAACAGTCTTACTGTGAAACAGTCATTTACTGCTACTCTCCCATCTTGCGAATACATGTGCACAGACATCTCAAGCAACCTCAGGCCTCCATGCACCATGCACATATTCTACCATCCACTGGGTGATAACTTCCCTTTTGTGGAACAAATTATGGAAACCATTTCCTCCAATGTGGATCATCACTGTCTACAAATCTTCCTCAGTGACTTCAATCTTCACTGGAAAAACCTTAATGACCCTGCAGTGAGTAGCCACAAAACCGTCCTAGTTGACCTTAACATGATTCAAATACGTGACAGCCCCGAGGACGAGGATCTCAATCTTCTCCGAGTTGAGCTTCAGGTAGCTGCTGCTTATCCCGGATTCGACGTCCTTCATTCCTCCCTGGAAGATGAGTCTGGTGGTGATGGGGTCCTTGGTGAGAGAGAGGATGAGCTAGGTGTTGTCGGCATAGGATACTATGCTGAGTCTGTGCTTTCTGACGATGGCGGCGAGGGGGCCATGTAGATGTTGAAGAGTGTGGTGCCGAGTGACGATCCTTGGGGTACTCCGCAGTTGATTTTCTTGGGTTCGGAGAGGAAGGGTGGCAGTCTGATTCTTTCGGTTCTGCCGGTGAGGAAGGAGCAGAGCTAGTCGAGGGTGGTTCCCTGTATGCCAGCTGGTGGTGTGTGTGTGGTGGGAGACGGTGTCTAAGGCTGCAGAGAGGTCGAGTAGGATCAGGGCTGCGGTGTGTCCTTGGTCGAGGAGGGGGCGGACGTCATCTGTGGCAGTGAGTAGGGCAGTGTTGGTGCAGTGGTTGCTGCGGAATCAGGATTGGGTGGGGTCGAGGATGGAGTTTTCTTCGAAGAATTTTGTTAGTTGGACGTTGACGGTCGTCTCGGTGACTTTGGCTGTGAAGGGGAAGAGGGAGATGTGTCGGTAGTTCTTGAGGTCCGTGGGGTCTGCTGAAGGATTCTTGAGAAGGGGTCTGACTTCTTTATGTTTCTAGTCATCTGTAACGATGCCAGTTTCAAAGGTGGCATTGATGGTGAGTTGTAGTTCTGGAGCGATGGTGCCGGTGGCTCTGTGGAAGATGTGCAGGAGTCCATGGGGACTCCTGAGTGGATGCCTTTCGTGGTCAATGTGGTGTCTTCGGTGGTGACTGGGGTCCAGGAGGAGATGGTGGGCTGGCTGGCGTTGCTGGAGGAGGGAGTGGTTTTGGAGTCAGGTGTATGGTCATTGAAGTTGTTGTAGAGGCCCTTGATTTTCAGATGGCAGTAGGAGCCGAGCTTGTTGCAGAGGTCGTGGGAGGGGGTGATGTCCGTGGTTTGGCTGGGAGGTTTAATGAATTCCTGGATGACGTTGAAGAGTTCCTTGGAGTTGCTGGAGTTAGCAAGGATTTTGTTCTGGATGAAAGTCCTTTTGGTGGATCTGATGCGATGGTGGTATTCTGTCATGGCGTTCTTGGTGCTGTCTTCCGAGGATTTGCTGTTTCTCCAGTTCTTCTCAAGACATCTGCAGGTGCATCTGGATTCTTAGAGGTTGGCGATGAACCAGGTGGCCTTTCTGGGGCGCTGTTTGTCGGGGTGACGTAGGGGTGTGAGTTTGTCTGCGCAGTTGGTGATCCATCTGTGGAGTTATTTGGCCGCGAGGTTGGCACCGGTCGCGGAGGTGGTGGTGTCGCGGTTGAGGGTGGAGTTGAGCTCCCTCTCAGTGATCTTGCCCCAATTTCTTCATGGAGGGTGGGGTGTATGTTTGAGCGGCGTAGGTTTGCTGATGTGGAAGTGTACACATTGGTGGTCATGCCATGGGGCCTGCAAAGATGGGGTCGAGGTTGTGTCCTGCCTTGTGGGTGGGGATGGTGACGAATGGTTTCAGTCAGAGGTTGGCAAGGTTATCCAGGAGGGTGGCGGAGTTGGTGCCGCTGAGGTTGTCGAGGTGGAAGTTGAGGTCTCCGATGAGCATGTAGTCCATGGAGGCGATGGCATGGGGCGTGATGAGGTCGATGATGGTGGTGGTGAACGTAGTTTGAGGTCCAGGAGGTCTGTGGGCGAGGGTGCCTCTTAGTGTCATTCTGGGGCTGGTCTGGATCTGGAATTGGAGGTGTTCGGCGGTGCGCAGGCTGTCGCTCGAGATGGAGGTCGTGAGTTGGAGGGAGCGCTTGTGCATGATGGCAAGTCCTCCTCCTGGGCGGTAGGGGCCATCCTTCCTCTGGATCTTGTACCCATCGGGGATGGCGGTGGCGATGTCAGGGGCGGAGGTGGAGATGGTCCAAGTTTCTGTGAAGAAGGTGACATTTGGTGAGAGGGTGTTGAGGAGGTCCCAGATCTCTATGGAGTGGTTGTGCAGGGAGTGCACATTGAGGAGGATGCACTTTAGGGCTTCGGTACTGTTGGTGTCCAGCGTGGGGGTGGCGGCCGTGGTTTTGCCGAGAGTGGTGAAGGTTTGGTGACTGTGGTGGAAGGAGAAATTGCCGTGGGTTGTGTTCTGCGTGGACAACTGGCAGTTGTTGTTCCTTCCGGGGTTGAGTGAAAGGAGGGCAGCTGAGTTGTAGTGGTGGGTGGTCTGAGATCCAGGGTCTCTGGCGCTGGTCGCGGTCTGGCGCAGACGGGCTTGACTTTGGCGCACCTTCGATTCACCAGTGGCGCACCTGCTGTGCGCTGTCGCTAATAAATATGGAAGGGGGAGGGAAGTGGTGCAGGGATGCAGGAACGGCACGGAGGAGGGGCCACGGGGGCAGCAGCAGCAGGAAACAGGGCGGCGAAAATGGGTACGGAGGAGCAAAACAAGGGCACAGGCACAACAATGATCAATTGGCTGAATAAAAAATAACAGAACCAAAATCACAGCAAGAGGACAACACCAGGCAGATGTATTAACTAAGATCTCCTTCGGTAGAGAAGAAAACGGTTGTGTGATGGAAAAATGCATGCTTCAACAACGCATGCCTTAACCATGCGGTCTAAACCCTGACTGTGCCTTTACTACAAATGCCTTTACCACTCATGTCTTTAACACACAATTTTGTGTTAAAGACAAGTTTGGTAAATGTGCATGTGTGGTAAAGATCACAATCTTGCCTCTCTGCCCTAAACCTAAGAACACCCTAAACCTAAACTCCCTTCCTCCTCCACCCCAGCCCAACTGTCCAATTGACCTGAAGACTGCCCCTATCATGTCCCCTGCCCTGAGCCCTACAACTCAACCCCTCTTAAAACTACTCCAACCCCAGCCCCTCCCTGAGCCCTAAAACAAGCCTCCACCCCCTAACACCTACCCCCACCTACTCCCTGCCCTAGCCCAACTGTGACCGATGAACAAATGAGATTTAGACGGACGTACAGAACACGCCGTGATAAAGTTTGGAACCATACAAGAAATTCATAACATCAAGACACAAATAGAAGGAAGGTTAAAATCAGAATAGAACATCCTCACACGGCGTGTCTGCAAATAAATAAGGAAGACTATTTTAAAAGGCAATTTAACATTGGGACAAAACGTGTGCAGTAGTGCTTAATTCAGAGCAAAATTAGAAGCTCGCTTAATGAAAAAATAAGAACAAACTCAGTAACAGAAGGAAAAAGAAAATAGCTAGACCAGGAAGATTATACGGTTGACCGAACCAGTAGGGTCGAGAAGGAAAAGTAGAAAGATTTGTCTCAAATTTATTTTAAAAAGTACGAGAGGAGGAACATTACTGTCTTGATAAAGAAGGTTCTATGTGAAATATACCTTCGAAACGCGTCGACGCTTCTGTTAACAGCCACAAATTAATTTCCTTCATATCGCCGTAGATGCAGATTGAGAGAAACGCAGTAAGGTGTATATGTAAAAAATTGGGTTTTTGAGAATTGTGGCCACGAATGATAAATTACAATTGTCTATTGTATACTCTCGTGCAAGAATATACTGCTTATATTTGTTTATATCATTGTGATAGATTTATGTTTTTAATCATGTTAGAATAGACTGTTGTTTACATAGCACATAATACCCTTATATTGACTTTCTTAGGTCGATTATTTTTATCAATCTAATGATTTTTATGATATAATGTATGGAAAAATGTCTTGTTTTTAATAAACACAATTGTGACTATATTTACTAAAAAGTCTTTGTGCCAATACCTAGTGAATTGAATTGTGTGGATGTGATTGGATGAAAATATGTTCGATAGTGTGCGAGTGGAATCATCAACATAGAGCTATCCGCATAGACATATTTTCTACCAGAGGACAATACTGCTAAAATTGTTCATATTTGAACCCTAGTCCTTTGGGTTACCAAAGGGTCCCTCTCCTTTTTTTTATATATATATCCAACTGTGACCTCAGCCTTAAAACTGCCCCTTTCCTGTCCCCTGCCTTGAACCCTAAAACTCACAACCCCCCAGCACTGAAAACTATACCGACCCCCACCCCCCAAAATACCCCCAACCCAAATAATCTACCCTCACCTCCGTCCCCTGCCCTGAGCCCTAAAACTCCCGACCCCCATCGTCCCTGTAAAAAACACTGAACCTCTCTCAGCCCTCAAAACTAGCCTACAAAGTATCCCCCACCCCCTCAAAACCCGACTTATCTCTCATCCTCATCCTGACCCTTCCACTTCCTGCTCTTCTGCCCGGCGGCAGCAACGTCTAGCTAGCGCATAGGCTTAACCATGCATATGGAGTAAGCGACCACCATTTTTTCGATCCAGTGGGTGTTTCTGATTATTCCTCATTTCATTCCCTTTACTAAGAGTATTGATATCTTTTGTTTTGAAGGAGGATTTGGGCAACCCTGAAATTGGGTCCTTACCAACAGGGACTGGCAGAGATTTTGTGCCTGCCAGGAGCGGGTGATCTCCAGTGGGTTAGGCGTGTGAGGTCAACCCTTGTTAATATTGGGCTTGAATGCCTGTGGACTGCCCCAGAAGAGGCACACTAAAGATCAAATAAAGAGGGCTTATTGGTCACACTAAATGGGTTCATTGCAAAGTCAGCCCAATTTGGGCTCTTTGACGTTGACTTTTCTTATGCTGAAAGATGATTTAGTGACAGAGCAGTTTCTGGATGAAATCGATCCCAGAAAGCTCTACCTGCAATTTTGATACTGGACTCTTTCACTTGCCTCGTTTACAGTTAGGTGGGGTTGACTGGCGAACCCAGCACATGGTCATTGCCCATTCTGTACCACATCGATTCAAACAATTGAAAATGTTCTTTTCTTTTGCCCTATAAGAAACAAATTGGTTAAACCACGTTGTCGAAGCCTTAGGGTCAGAGAATTTAGAGAAACTCTGAGAATTATACAGTCTTACACAAGCCAAATTGTTTTTGCAGTCTCATGGTTTCTGATGGCTATGTGAAGAATTCGGCAAAGAGCACTTTAATACAATGCCATAATATACTTCATTGGGAAGCTATTTCATTGACAATACTTGGTTTTAATTTTCTTTTTATTACAATGTAATTCTACTCTATTAATTTCTAAGCCTTTTCTTTTATGTATAATATTTTATTTATTGTTCATCTTTGGCATTAACTTGTGTATGCATGTGTGTTTAATGATCTTTGATGACGAAATCTACAGAAGAAAGTGTGAATTGAATTGATATTAAATATTACAAAACCCATGCCATTTCTGTTCAATTTTTTTTCCCTAATATATTTTTCCTGATATATATATTTCTGGCTGATTGTAGTAGTCTGAAGTACACAGTTGTTTTTTTAATTAATCAAATTAATGGTTGTCCTGCTCTCCTCTTTCTTAGAGGCCTCATGGACCATGGTGAGACATAAACAATGTATTAATTATTTATTAAAACTTTTCTTGCTCCTTGCACCCTAAAAGGATGCCTATTGTTTTTTAACAAATGTATTCAATTTTAGTCTGCCTTTCATAGAGGACCCATGGGCATTGGAGGTACATCAATTATTTATGACTGTATTTATGTGGGGGACACGAGCTATTTAAAAATTAATTTCTTAAATATTTGTCTGCCCTTCTCCACCCTAAGGAGGGGGCATGAGCCCTGGAGGGACACCAGGTATATCTATATTAATGTAATATTATTTTAGAATAATGTAATAATGATGACTGTAATTACCTATGTGCTATTGCATTGACAAGAATTGCCAAGTCTCATTCTCTCTCTCCTTATTTTGTATTGCCTCCAGGTGTTTCGAGAGGATAATTACTAACTGAGATGGAGAGAGGTCTGTGAGTTAGCCCACACTGTAGTCGAGGAGGTCCTCTCTGTTAGGGACCCGATTACGATGCCGTAGGAAATGGCTCTGACCCTTGGTCGGAGCTGTTCCTAAGGCATCGTAATCGGCTGTTCGGATTCCTGTCCGACCGACCCATTTGGATGGAGTCGGTCGGAAAGGAATCCAAACCGGATTTCCGAATGTCTTCCAACGAGCTCAGAGAGCCCGTCTACCATTCAGAAATCCTCCAGTAATCCCCAGGATGGCTCTTTCCGTCCGTGGGATTACAATGTCGGTTTCCGACAGCCTTTCTGTGCCGGCTTTTCTGACACAGAAAGGATGTCGAAAGTTGACTTTGGGGGTCCCCAGCAGGGCCCTCAGTGGAACATGGCCTCTTGTTGGAGGCCGAGGGGGAACCTATGGTGCCCCCCTGTTGATCCCTGCAACCCGTGGCAGGCACCTTGAGGTGTTTGCCAAGGGGTGCAGGGATGAACTGCACCTCTTCTTTTTTCAATGAGAGCATTCATTCCTGTCGGAATGCATGCTCTCATTGCAAAGAATCACATCCTAATTGCTGGGTTGGGACCGCTGACAAGAGGTAGGTTGGTCCCAGTTCCAATTCGATGTCGGACGGACTCAGGTCCGTCCCACATCGAAATCGGCCCCTAAGTGTTCCTACTCGTGCTGCTGATGCATAAGAAAAAGAAAAAGAGTTGGATCGAAGCAGGAGGTTCCTGCCAAGAAAGTGGTCAATGAGAAGAAGACGGTATCAATTGCCAGTGACACCAGTAAAATCAAGTGCTCATCCTTTTTCCAGCATTGCAATACACTTACTGCACCCTCTACAAGCATGGAAGAAACGGATAGGAGGATCACCCCTGGAGTAACAGCTGCACCTCCACCACCAAATTCAAAACAGATGTCTCTTAGCACTGCAGTGATTGTAGTCATAGTTTACAGCAGTGAATAGGAAGTTGAAATGTCCCAGCAATAGGTTTAATCTTCAGAAGATCTTGCTGTTCAGTAACAGGTGTCTGTGCTTTTCCATTGGACACATCAGCTTCATAATCTGCTGCATAGAAAAGAATATAAAACACTCATCCATTATCTTCTCCAACCCCCCTTTCTGATGGTCTTGACATGAATTAAATTAATTAAACAAAATAATTAATGATTTGTATTTTTTATGTATACTTGGTTCTGTATTTTTGTATATTATTTTGAGATTTAAATGATGAACATTGGTTCCATTAGTGATTTAGTGGAGGTCCACAGAATTCAAAAGGTTATGAACTGCTGATTTAGCATATCCAGTAGCCAGTATGTCTTCTAGCCATTTGTTCAGTGCAGCTGACACAAATATCAGAGGGACCAGGCTATATGTATCAGTATGGAGAAACTGATGATGATTAAAATGAATAAACATTTCAGTTTTTTAAAACTTGTGTTTGTTGAAGTTTTACATCAGCAACACATTTTTATTGAGTTATATAAACATAGGCACAGTGAATAGCCCGAAGAGGGCTGCAAATGGACAAACCTGAAATCAAAAATAGACCTTAGCTGGATACTATATTTCAACATTACATCAATGACATTTGTAAAATGTCCCTCCTGATGTGGGATAATGTGACCTGAAATGGGGTTAACCCCTCGTACCCCACCCCTCTGTCCTGCAGTATGAATCAGTGAGATCCACTTGTTGGTATCTCTCCGGTCATCATCCATATAATGTAACTCTAACAACCCCCCTCACCCCCCAATCTTAACTAACCCCTCCTCCCTCCCCCCCCTTGACATGCCACTTGATTATTAATGGTTCGCTGTTTGATCTGTGGGCAGGACAGTGATGTTCTTTGTCCTATAAATCCCAGACCTCAAGTTTCGGTGTCAGGGAAATGTGTTCTCCCAGGGTCCCCCCGCCCTATCTGTGCTCTGCTCTCTAGTCTATCAGTGCCTCAGTCATCTGCTGCAGGGTCCCTCCGCTCAGGAGTGCCAACGATATTGACCATTGGGTGTTTTACCAGCTCCACCAGTGCCACCCATGCGTGCGCCGTCTCCATGGAATTGTCACTGCCTGGCCATTCGCAATCTGCAATTCCCCTCCGCCTCTGCCCATTTCACTAACTCCCTGGACCATCGCGTTAAGTTGGGGCCATTCTTGGCCTTCCAGTGGCCGGTAATCTCCCTCTGGGCCAAGACCAACCCCAGGTCAATAAACTTGCTAGTGACTTTGGTCTTGGCAGTATGTGGGAACCAATGTAATAAACAACAGTCTGGTGTCAGTGCTACCCCTCTCTCCGTTGCTGCTGCCAGTTCAGATGTCACCTCCCTCCAGTACTCTCCCAGATGTGGACAGTCCCAAAGCATGTGGAGGAACCCCGCCCCCTCTAGGTTACACCTTGGACACGCCGTAGAAACCCCAAAGTATTCATTCACCTTACCCGGTGTGAGGTACGCCCTATGCAACACATAGAAGTGGATAAGCTTTAAGTGTGCATTCCTAGAACACTCCCAGGCCCGTTCTACCAATCCCCCCCCCAGGCTTCACCTCAATGGGTTCACCCAAATCCTCTTCCCACTTGAGACGCAGGGTCGTCAGGGGTTGTCTCAGGCTGTGGGTGATCCTCCTTTATAGGCACGTGACCACCTTAAAAGTTCCTGCCGCCATTACTACATATTGGCAGGCCAGAGAGGTCTGAGGTTCCGCCATCCCCTCTCGCCAATGTTTTCTAATGGCTGCTGTCAGTGCGGCATGAAGAAGAAAGTCCCCTTGTGGTAGGTCATGGCGCTCCAATAGGTCATTAAAAGGTAGAAGGTTACCATCCTCAAATAGGTCCCCTATAGTAGTGACCCCTGCATCCTCCCAGTCCCGTAGCCTACCACAATCACCTACTTGAGGTAAGGCCTCACATATCGTCAGCAGGATCTCAGTAGCATAGGGGGTGTACATATGCGCACACCTTGGCAATCGGTTCCAACACTGGCACACCGCCTGTAGGTCAGGGACCATCCCATTCCCCATTGGCAATCGTAGCAGCACCCGGGAGAGCAGCACCAAGGAAGGGTCTGGCCCATCAGGTTCCTCCCGATGCCGGGTCCATTTTGCCTTTTATTTGGTGAACCATTGTAACTGTGCTGCATGATAATAGGCCTCTAAGTCCAGCAAGGCAAAAGCCTCCCTCCGCTCTGGGCCGTTGCATGGTGACCAGGGCCACTCTGAGTCGCCCCGCGCCCCACAAGAATCCTGTATGCAGTGTGTTGAGCTGCGCAAACACTTTAGTTGAGATCCAGATCGGGAAGGTCCCAAATAAATAAAGGAGTCTGGGCAGTGTGACCATCTTCACCAAGGCAACCCTGCCCGCAACCGACAACGGGAGCTTCTCCCAAAACTCAAAACAGCACTTGATCTAACGTACAGCTCGCCCTATATTGCCCTCCAGCATGTCACCAGGGTTGTGATATATCTGGGATCCGAGGTAAGGCAAGCATCTAGTTTCCCATGGGACCCCTCTGCCAGCTGCGTCCCATCCCTGTCTGGGTGTGTCGGGAAAAGACAGGATTTGGACCAGTTCACGCAAAGTCCTCCAACCTCTCCCAAAGAGTGCAGAAGTCCCTTAGCTCCCCGGAGGGCCTCCCCTGAGTCAACCAGAAACAAAAGGAGGTTGTCTGCATAGAGCAATATGTGTTGTAAGTGTCCCTCCACTATCAGCCCCTGGTAGTGAAGGCCCGATCTGTCATGAACAGCCATTGGCTCAACTGCCAGAAGAGTAGGGGCGACAGCGGGCAGCCCTGCCTCGTGCCCCTACCCACTTTGCAAGCCTCAGAAATCAACCCTCCCATTCTGACCCTGGCAGTGGAGTTGTTGTACAAGATCGCCATCCATTCCACAAAGCGGTCTCCCAGGTCAACCGCCCTCAGGACCGCGAAAAGGTATGGCCATTCTAGGCTATCGAAGGCCTTTTCGATGTCAACCGTAAAAATACAAGCCTCCTCCCTGCAATAGGTGTCTGCCCTCAAAATACGCAGTAGCCTCCGTAAGTGTTCCTAGTTGGGATAAATCCCGCCTGGTCCACGTGAACTAATGTCGACATGTGGGCCAATAGCCGACTAGCCAGGATCCGACTTAATATCTTATAGTCCAGATTAAGCATGGCAAGTGGTCTGTATGCAGTCCGACCCAGGCCGGCTTACCCGGTTTGAGGAGAGGTACGATGATTGCCTCCCTCGTGGAAACAGGAAGACAACCCTCCATTCGTGCCTTGTTATATAATATCACTAGCTTCGGGGCCAGAATATCTACAAATGCAGAATAGAATTCTACCGGAAGGCCGTCCGTCCCCAGTGTCTTGTTCCTAGCCATAACCAAGATCCTCTGCCGCCTCGTTATCAATCTGGGGGAGTTCTACCCCCTATAAAAAAAACATTTCTTCTGCAGCCCCAGGGTTAAGTCTACTCTGATAAAGAGTGGTATAATAGTTCAGGAATTGCGTGTTGATGTCTTGTTGAGTATTATACGCCACCCCCCCTGATCCCGGAGCTCCAACCATGCCAACAGCGCCCCCGACTTGTCCTGTTCTGCTTGGGCCTGAGTGATGTAGGTCTTATGATCAAGGCAGCGCAGCCTTTCCACCTGTGTCACCAACTCCTCGTGTGCTGCGAGTAGGTCCTCCTGCCGTTCCGATTGTTCCGGTCACTCCCTTTCCAATTCCCGGAGCCTGTTCTCTGCCCCCAGCACATCCTGTGTCAACACCTTTCGGACTCCCACCAACTCTTCAATGCAACGCGCTCTGATCAAAGTTTTGAATGCGTCCCATTCAATAAGTAGGTTCGATGCAGGCCCAGTATTATCTAGGAAGTAGTCGTCAATCGCAGATCCAATTGTGTTCTTAAACACCGGATTTTCTAGCGCCACCGGTCCCAAACGCCAAGTAGGTATGGCGAGCCTAACCCGTATCCAAGTCAGTGATACTAGCAGCGGGTTATGATCAGAAATTGTTCTGGTCAAATATTCACAATGGGGAACCCCTTAGTGGACATCTGGAGACCAAAGGATCGAGTCCAGACGGACATGTAACTCGTGCAACCCAGAGAAGTATGAGTAGTCCCTATCTCCCGAGTGATGAGCCCTCAAAGTATCTATCAGTTCCCACTGGCACTGCCAAGCCCGTCTAGTCGCTGCAAGTCTGTGCATGGGAGCATCTGGGAGAGGTGGATGAGAGCGATCCAGGTCAACGTTAGCAATGCAATTAAAGTCGCCCCCCATCAGCACTGAACCTGTCAACAGGGGTGCTAACTTCCCGGAGAGGTGCACAAAAAAACCAGCTTGGTCTACGTTGGGGACATAGAGACTCCCTAGTACGATATCCCTGCCATCCAATCGTCCCACTACCACCACATATCTAAGATCTGGGTCAATCAATTGCCTAGTGCTCTAAAACGGGACCCCCGCCTGTATCCAGATCAATGTACCCCTGGCAAAGGCCGAGTATGAGGTGTAGAACAACTGCCCTCTCCATCTATGCTGCAGCGCCGGCCCCTCCTTCTGTGTTAAATGCGTTTCCTGCAGAAGAGCGATCTGTACACCCCTCCTCACCAAATACCATGTCATAGTGTGCATTCCCCTGACATTCCTACGGTGGATCCCCATAGAACTCCCCAACTCCCACTCCCCAGGACAGGTACAAACCAACTAGCCCCCATCCAAACTAGTAGAGAGAACATCGGTGCACAAACTGCGGTGAGGCGTTAACTGGCACTTCAGGACCCAGGGCCCCTCTGGCCAGCCCCCCGTCCCATGTCTCTCAGGGAGGCCCCTGCATCTCCTCACTCAGGTGCCATCAGCTTGCCGCTCCTTAGCAGTCTACCCTCTCAGCTATCAGTTCTCAGGAGTCGGGAGTCTGTTCACAGGCCAATCTGGTATGCATGCCTCAAACAATGAGGTCCGCCGTTTGAGGTGTATCAATTGGTAGATCAGCTTCTGAGTCTCCATTCGTGTTGCTAGGGTGGGACCAGCCCGACCTGTCTGCCCCAGGATCCGTGATCGTAGAACTCGGGTAAGCTACTCTATGGCGGATTTCCACCACTGCCTGCATGGCTCTGTCTCTCTCCAGCTGGTTCCCTGGCGGCGTAGGGACTCTCAGAGACCGCAGCGGAGTGATCGATCCCCTCCCCGCAGCCCCCGATAGTGGGGGGTTTCCGGCTCTCATCTGCCGCAGGTCCAGCCAGTGCCATGCCTCCTGCAGTGCCGTGAAAAAGTGTGTCTCATTTTTGTCTGTCACCCGCAGACGTGCAGGAAACAACATGGCATATGGTATCTGCAGTTGGCAGAGTTTTCATTTTAGCGCCATAAAGGAAGCACGCTACCTCTGGACTTCCCTGGTGAAGTCCGGTAAGATCATCACCCTGGCGTTTCCAATCTTAAGATTCTTCTTCCCTCAGGCTTGCTGTAGCAGGTGGTCCCTATCCCGATAGTGCAGCAAGCGCGAGTCCCAGGCTTGGGGGGGTCTCGTCGGGACCTTATGTGCACGTTCGAGGGCATAAAAGCGGGAGAGCCCCTCTGGAGCCACTTCTGCCCTGAGCCTGTGTTCCATATAATGGACCATATCATCCCCTTCTTCTCGTTCCGGGACCCCCACTATGCGCAAGTTGTCCCGGCGGGAGCACCCATCACTATCCTCCGCCCACAACTCCAGTATCCTGACTTAATCCTCCACCAGCTTCAGGGAACGCTGCAGCATGGTAATAGCCGCTGGGACCTCAGCCAACATCTTCTCAGTGGTTTAACCCGCTCTTTAAGGTTGCGATGGTCTTCCTTCAGGAGGTTGAGATCCACCCCTTTAGCGTCCATCTTGGCCTCTAGGACTTCCCTCAGGATGGCCTGCATTACATCTATCAATGTGGGGCCTGCGGGAGCGGCGTCTGCCCCCCTCCCCGGCGGGTTTTCGTCATCGTCAGTATGCTGGTTTGCTCCTTCCACTGACAACACAGCGAACCCCTTGCGCCTGGACACTTTCCCCATGATCTGTAGGCCTCTGGGGATCTCAATAGGGCCTCCGATACTCGCCTCTGCACCTGCCCCCAAGCGTAGGTCCAGCTGCACTCACCCCAGTGCCGATGTAAGCAGGCTCGCTCCTCGCCACCTGTGCTGGATGACAGTTAGATCCGTGTCCCCTCTCCAAACCTCCACCTCACACGCCGGGTCCTCTGGTACAGTTTCCGTTGCCCTCCTCTGCACCGGCGTTACAGCACAGCTCAAGCCGCAGTCACATCAGCTCCGGGGCACACAGCACAACAAGGCAATTCACTCGCCGGTGAGCACCTCCTTGGTCTCTCCTCAGTCGCCAATGCACTCCGCCGCTCTCTTCACTGCCGCAGAGCGGTCGGCATGGCCGCCATTGTTCCGCCCCTAACCACCCATTCAGTGCAGCAGCCAGGTCCGTGTTCCCCCGCTGATCCCCCGTCTCTCACACTCGGGATCTCTGGTACGTCAGCAACACATGCCCAAAAGACTACGAACACCTTCTGGCTGACCTATATTGCTTTTATGAATAGCCTAAAGCTTATATCTCCCCCATCAAAAGCCACTTATATTTTTACAAAATAATCATATAAAAAGAACCAAATTTATTATAAAAGCATTTATTATTTTTCTATTTCTATCTTTTTTAAAGTGAGAATTCATTCATAAAATACCTAGATATGTAAATTACGAAAGAATACATCAGTCACAGGCAAGGGTTCAGAACTGTCTCCCATGAAGCAGGTAATCAGTGTAAAGTGAGGCAGTATGCACTCCATCTCCCAGTGGGATGCCCCAGTCCCATCCGTGAACTCTCTGTCCATGCTCCAAGGGCTCCATAGAAAGAGAGAAAAGAAGGGGGAGGGAAAAAGCCTGGTGGGTGCTGTGGCCTATATGAATAGGTTCGGAAAATATACCTGCCCGTCTTGATGCGGGCCAGTGGTGCAGTATATAGGGGCTTGATCATTCCCTACATGCAGGGCCCGATTCAAACCTAGAAAGTATGGTGAATAGGTAACTTCACCCCAGGGAGTCAAAGACTTTCTCCAGATTCAATACGAGAGAGCCAGATTGGGGCCAGCAGCCCAGTGTCTGTTCCAGGACATGGAAGAGGCGACGGAAATTCAGAGACGTGCTGCAACTTGGGCCAAATTAATTTTTGTATATGTGGACCAACAGCAGAATCACTGGCGCCAGCCAATATGCTACAATTTTTTCAAGACTTTTAGTGATTGCATTGAGCATCGCCACGAGTCGATAGAAGCCAAGAATGGTGGGGTTTCACCCATGCTGAGGCATGAAAATAATCAGTGTTTCCCAGAGGGACTGCAGGAAGCAGGAGCATGAAAGTGCCTCATTGTACAAGGTTTAGAGGCAAGGGACCAACAGCGTGCTCACATTTGTTTAGTTTTTGTGAGCTAGCCCGTCAGACCCGGAGCTTTCCTCGACGCTAGCAATCAGATGGCCTCACGTATCCCAAAAGGAGTAATGTGCATGTTAACTTCCAGCGTTAAGTCTGGTGGGACCCATGGGAGGCTTACATCCGATAGGAAAGGCTCAATAGCCGAATCAGTGATCCCTGTCGCTGGCGTTCAGAGATGCTCGTAGTACGTAGTAAAGGCCGCATGGATCTCACACTGCATAAACAACTCAGTGGCTAGAGGTACAGAAATGGACAAAATAAGGCACTGTGGGCTGTCCATATGAATTACCCAGGCCAGCAGAGCGCCTGACTGGTCTGCCCCAATATGGGTCTGGGCAGAGTGCACAGCATAATTAAGGCACTGCAGGCACTGCAGCAGGGTTGATTGCTCCTGCCTTGTCTTAGTAAGCCACCATCTGGCACCGATCGAGGAGTCAGTCAGCGCCTTGAGGCAAAGAAGTTCATGTAAGATTCCAGTACAGTTGCTGTTACATGCCGGTGATTTTGCTGATACAGTGTCCCCTAGTAGTAACCTTAAACAAATCTCATTCCTCTAGGTGGGACGATGCAGTGCCAGTGTTTGCTTCCAAGCCCCACATCCTCTATTGTCCCCAGGCAGAGGCACGATGTCAGTAAAGCAGAGAGCGCAGTGTCCCAGCTGATTGTATGTTTTGAGAAATGTGATAGGAGTGCGTGCTCCCCAAGTAGTCAGTTTTTGTAATGTGCACGGCCAACTCCATGGAACAAACAAATGTGGTCAATATGTATGTGAAGGTCATGGATTGGAGGAAAAGGAGTACAGAGAGGCTCGGCCAACTGTCATGGCCGAACGGACGTAATCCATGTCGACCCGCTCCACACAGTCTGATAAAGTGTTTCCAGATCTTCCTCAGATGGCAAACCACCCGGGGACCAGTGGAATTGGATGGCGGGAGCTGTGGGGGCAGATTGGCTCCCCTAGCACGACAGGTTAAAGGACCCAAGAGCAAGGAAGATATGGTGCCTGAGGTGTGATGGTGCTGGAGAAGTAGTGGGTCTGGCACTAACTCGTGACTGGGGAACCAAGAAGCGCCAAACCCTATCGCTGGTAGTTCCATGGGTGTTGGCCATAAGGAGAAGATCAGTGTTGCTGGGCGGGCTTGGCGATACTCGTGAGTCACCCAGGGCGACCCGAGCCTGCCATGCCTAACTCTAATATGGCTGCATTAGTGAAGGACTCCTGAGCCTCCTGTCAGAGGAGGTCTTGGTAGATCATAGAGCGGGAAGAGTGAAGGCATTAGGGAGGTCGAGAAAAAAGGCCCTCACAAGAAAATGGAGAGCCTCCGGTAGGTGAGAGGAACGGCGAAAAGACTTTCTGGGAAGGGCCTTTCCGGATTGCAGGTGGCGGGATATTGAAGGCCCCCACCTCAAATGCTGTAGCACAGAAATGCAAGTCAGACAGAAGTGTTTCAGGAATTCTCTGCGTTCAGACTTCATGGATACTTGAAACCCTTATATCCTCAGAGATAAAATCATAAGCATACTTCTCCTTGCAGAGTGCAGGAATGTAGCATTGCAGGAACGGAGCTCTGGGGGGTGAACATTGACTAGCTGCACCATCTGGGGTCCCTCTGTGGGCTAGTTGGGAGAAGCCTACTGGTGGTGGTGTGGCTGTGAGGGAGGAGGCAGATGTTCGTGGGCAGTAGAGGCACTGCCGGCTGCTGGAGCCCGGCTCCAGCTGAGGGACAAGAACGGTGGATTCTCCGGCTTCTCTCAAGTGGGGACTCCTGCCCTACAAGCTGACTAGGCAAACAGTGCAGGAGCCTAGACTGTCCTCTAAGGCATGTCCTATGACACCGAAGAAGGCCCATTCAAACAGAGTTACCAGCTACTTTGCAAAGTCATTGGGGACCACGCAAACAAGCCCAGAGGGCGACATGGCTCTGATGAAGGAGGATCTCCCGGCATCATTACAGGACTTTAAAAAGGAACTTCGCGAGGAGCTCAAGGCAGATCTCACCACGTCGCTGGACACTCTAAGGAGTGACATTAATGGACGACTGGCCACTCTTCAGATGGATGTGGATTCTGTTGGAGCAAGGACTCCAACAGAAGGAGACACCTCGAAATGGAGAAATGGCTTGCCCCACTGGAATTGGAGGTAGACCAGTTGCAAACTAGCCTCCACGGAGTATTACTCAAATGTGAAGATTTGGAAAATCGCTCCAGGAAGGACAACATACGCATATGAGTCATGGCGGAAGGGGCAGGGGAACCAAATTTAGAGGCTTTCATCTTGGGCATGTTTTCGTCCATTCTGGGGGATCAGCATCCCAAGGTGCATCTGGAGAGGGTACATAGAGTGGGACCGCAGAGACCAGGAGAAAAAGCTAGAGCTAGAGATGTGCTGGCCAAACTTAATTCTGTCAAGGTGAAGGGGGAAATTCTGTTGGCAGCTCGCAAACAGTAACCCATAGCGTTCCAGGGTACCTAGTGCTATTTGTTCCAAGATATTGCCCCTGCCTCTCTGGCAAAATGCGGCTCGAACTGGTCACTGACCTTCTTCTGGTTGAATCAGATACAGGTAGACTTACACATTTGGCATCTCTTTCGAAATACAGAATGAATCCCACCATTTCACAGAGCTAGATGAGGCTGCAGCATTGCTGGGGATTGTTATCCCCACTCCAGAGGAAGGACTGTCAGCATGGAAAACGCCCACATGGGACTCGACTAATGCATGGTCTGGAGGACATTGTCAACGGCAGAGGATCGACTGACACACTGGCAAGGAGGAAGGATTCAGTTGTCCCACAGTGCCTGGAGGTAATTTGGGCATGTACAGGCACATGCATCAACAAAGACTTTTGCGATTCCTTAATTGCGATTTTTAAGGAATTGCAATTAAGAAATTGCAAAAGCCTATGCATGTAGGGATCGCTATAAAAATAGCGATTCCTATACATTCCTTAATTGCGACTCTCAAATTGCGAGTCTCAATTAAGGAATGCTGTCCCAATCATTCCTATGGGCCTCCAGGCCCATAGAAATGAATTGGAGATTGCATGAGCAATTTGCGAGTACCAGTAGATACTCGCAAATTGCTCATGCAATTTCAAGGGTGCAAGGGTGTCAAAATGACACCCTATTGCACCCCTGATATTGATCTGTGCACATATGTTGCACACACACATGCTCTTAGGACATGTGTGTGCGCAACATGAAACTTTGAAAAATGCACAAAAGTGCATTTTTCAAAGTTTTTGCAAATTACCATGATGTTCAACTTCATGGTAATTTGCTTCTCCTATTAGAGAAATCGCTAATTTTTATACTTTAATGCATTGCATTTAAGGAATCTCAATTTGGGATTCCTTAAATGCAATCGCAATTTAAGTAATCACAATTTAGAGATTCCTTAAATTGCGATTTTTGCATTTGGGATGATGCATCCCAAATGCAAAAATACCGGTCGCAAAGGGGCAGATTCTGAGAATCTGCCCGTTTGCGACCGGTTTTTCCTTTGATGCATGTGCCTGGTAGTGCCTTGAAGATGATTGGCTTAGAGACATTATTGGAAAGGACACCTTTTCAATACATACTGATAATCTTCTTCGCCTCTTGCTCCGGCATGAAATGAGATGGAATCAGGTTGGGTGGGCTGAGGTTGGGGGGTCTTCTTGGTCCCTATTCTCATTAGCCAGCAGACTGAGAATATTCGAATTATGGATGAAGTTATGCAGTGTGACAGCGGATTGGGACCACGCTATCCAGTTTAATGTACCAGCAGATAAGGGCTTTGAATGTTGAGGCTCCCGAGTTTTTTATTCTACATTTCTTTTTTCATATTACTTTTTAAAGGATTGCATGCAGGGGCTGAAGTGGGAGAAAGGGGAGAGGGTGGTAGGGGTGGCTATGGAGTAGGTGAGGCCTTTAGAGGGGACATTGCCAGCTCAGGGGTATCACTAAGGTAATCTTAAGTAAAGAGGATTACGCACTCCCAGTCTGCCAAGTTTCTTCCCATTGTACTCAATTAGTAGTGTGCAAAAGGGTTTCACTCTCTGATCCTTGAGTGTAAAATATTTATTTGAAGTGGCGTTCCCTAGTTGGGGTTCATCCCCTTATGCCCTATGCACTGCCTCGTGTCCCTAATCCCAAAAGGATTATATGTAATTTATCAATGTAATTCTTCATGGATCAAGTTTCAAACATTGTGTTTATTGTTCAATGCAAATGTTGGGTACTCTTCATGCAACCCAACTTAAATCATAAATCTGCCACAGCACTGATTTCTCATCCCATCCCAATGTATTTTGGGCATGTGTAGCCCTTTCTCAGGGGATCCAAAATCTGAAATGAAATTTATAAATGGGGATCACAACGAATACCAGCCAAATGGCCAGGCATAAAAACGTATTATACATTAAACAATTGTGTCTCACATTTTTCTCATTGAATCAATAACCTTGTCCCTGGAGGTATAAATCATGCCGTTTTTTTGTCGCATGGGGACTCATTTCTATTTTTTTCTCACCAAATAGTATATGCATTTTTGAAGTCACAAATCAGCAAGGAAGTCGTATTTTTATTTCAGTTATAAACTACAGACCCTGAAGAAGGCAGTGCAGAAGCTTGATGACCACATCATGTGGGAGGCAAATCAGCAGAGGCCGATGGGTGGGCACCCTGGGTGTCCTTTAAATGAAGAAAAAGGATGATAAAGCATCAGGAGTGTAAAGGATTGGAGCCAGTCTTCCATGTAGGTTACAGTATCTCACCCCTCTGTGGCCTCACAAAGGCAATACTTATATTGCTTCTATGTGATCGGCCCTCTATGTTGTCTGCTAAGGTTTCTAGTTGTTAAATATGGTCCTGTAATCCTTGCAAGCTATTTTGAGTGGTTTCAGATGAGGGTTGAAGATCGGCCACTTTAAGTTCAGCACCAGCCACTTTGTCAGCCAATTTCCAGAGATTGTCGTGAAGGAGGTTGAAATCCTCCACCAGAGAGATGATCTTGTTTTCCATAGAGACGCGTGATCTCTAAGTTGCCACCAGCACTATGACAAGCTTGTCCTCAGCAGGTGGGTGCGGCATCTGCTCACTGCGGGGTGAATCGATGCCCACCGCAGCAGGTACGCGATCTCCAGTGCTTAGGATTTGGAAGTGTGCAGTAGATTAAAGGCACTTCATCGCAGGCAGAGGGAGGCAAAAAAAGCAACGGAGTTCAGTAGGATGCCCATGAGGCAGGCAGAGAGGTCCCCTGCTGTCCCAGCTAGAGGAGTCACCGCAAGACAGGAGGCTCATAGTTTGGGTATTTGATACAAATCTGGTAGAGGTCCCCTTTATAACAGGCCACATGGCAGAAGGCAGGTAGCTTGAAGGCAAAGGCAAATCCCCTGATGATCAGTACAGCTCCAGGGCACCGTGGGCACAAAACCCCAGGTTGTGGCCCTATCAGTGGGAGCATTGTCACATCGCACCTCACTCAGCTGCTCCTATTCCGTTGCCCTCCCTGCAGGCACCAGAGCAGGAGGGGGTGATGATAATATTCCAGGTGGGAAGGAGGGAGGAAGGGTAGAGTGGGGGCAGCTGACACAGATTTCATCTCCCCCGCAAAAGCTACCGGCCACCCCCAATGCACAGCTTTGGCATGCGCAGTGCAGGGTTGAACTTCAGGTCGAGGTGGCCCCATCCCCTAAGGCCAAAACAAATTCATTAAGGGGAGGGGGTGTGCAGGGACCCTATCCCCTGGGACAAAATATAATAGGCCCCAGGGACCACATCCTCTTGAGCTGAATTGTAAATAAAAGGGACGGGGAGCTGAGCGAACTTCCCCCCTCAGGCTTTAAAGGCCCTGGGGACCCCATCTCCTGGGGCTGTGCCTTATTTAAAAGGGTAGGGGGCCGCTTGGATCCCCTCTCTGAGACTAATTAGTCCACGGGGACCCAATACCTTGGGTTTTCATTTTAAAAAGGTGATGACTCAGTGCACACCTGGGGCACCCACCTTCACACGTTGGGCTCTATGAGAGGGATCCCAGTGGCCCCAGCTGGCTTTCCACATGCTGCGGGAGCCGGCATTGCTTCTGCCCAGAGGGAGTAGCTATTTATGCTTCTCTCTCTGATGGGGACCAATATGTTGTTCTGTTTCCCTGCCTGCATCAGTGTGGGTAGGGAAACAGAACACAAGCCTGCTCCCACCCTGCGGGAGCCTTTTAAAAGCTCCCGCCCGTGTCATCATCAATGATGTCAATGATCTCATTTGAGATATTGTCAGTGATGTCATAAATTATCCCATAGAACATGTCATGAGTGATGTAATACGTGAGGTTATAAGAAGTGCATGGCAGGGGCACAACTTATTATAGTTAGATCTGCTAACCACAACTTGTAAATGTGTGTGTTTTTGTTAGTTTAAAACATTAATGTTGCTATAAAATTACTTTAACCTTGGAATTTTTCAGTGATTTCTAGGATAAATAAAAGTAATATTTTATCACCATTTGCAAAGCCAACCCTCGAACCCACCCAGCCTTTGGCCATGCATGGCCGGGGGTGGTCCACATGGCCTGGCAAACCCCCACAGGCAGCTAACCCCACACTGCGCATGGCTTTTGGCCGCACACAGAAGGGGGTTGGCAACAGGGCCTGGCCAACCTATCTGGAGGCCAGCACTGTTGCTCACTACTAACGTGATAGAGGTGGGCCCAAATGGGCAGAGCTTACAGATGATGCAGGGCCTTTGCATACTCAGCAGCAATTAAAAGGGAGAATGGTGGACTCTGCTCTCAGACCAGGAGATGAAAAGAAAGAACTCACTTGTCATGGCTAGTTACTACAGAAGAGATTGTGCTTCAATAAATCAACTATGTATTCACTTCTATCAAGGATATCAGATTGTTTTTCAACATGCAATTGTTGAGAAAATGTGCTGTTCATCAGCCTGGAAAATGACGGAAAAGTTGCTGTATACTATTAACATGGAAGGGGTGGGCCAAACTGGCAGAGCTTGTAGGTGATTTTGTGCCTTGTGATTTTGAAACAAGAGGGGGCCAAGCTGCCACCCCTCCCACCATTATACAGGCCCTGGGGACCCATCCCTCTGGGCCGCGTTTTATTTAAAGGGGAGGGGGCTGCATGGCCCCCCTCTCTGATCCTAATCAGCTCTAATGTGTCTCTGGTCCCTAGTGCTCCAAAATCAGTCCTGGGATGAAAGCTGCATTAAAAATTAGCACAAACTGCCATGCATTACTCTGGAGTGCAGAGATTTTGACTGCTTAAGGCTGATCCTGTCTAACTTTACCTCGTACTTACCAACTTCCCAGGTCCATCCACCTTCTAAACCACCTACCCCCGTTTTTCAATTGCATTTTTACTTTTTGTTTCCCTTTGACTGTCCCTGTGTTTTCATTTTCAAATTTTCAATGTTTTTCTCTGTTTGTCTGTTTTAATACCTACCATCTCCCAGCTAGGGCAGAGGCAGGAGGTCTCACTGTGCCCCCGACCACCTGAAGTCAATAGGCCCCCCTTTTAGAGCCATTATAGGCCAAGGGATGCCACCTCTGGGATTGAAATATCCACAAAATGGGGGGAGGGGTGTGGCACCCCTCTCTGAGCCTTCAAAGGCCCCCTGTACCTCATCCCCATATCTTTAATTAAAGGGGAGAGGGGCCACGGGGGGGCCAATAATAGCCACGGGGAGCCCACACCTAGAGCCAACTCACTTGCTGTGTTCTGGGGAGCCTGTGGTCGAAGGCTTTCCGACTTACATCGTTGGTTTCAAATCCAACAGCCTTTTTTCGATGAAACCGACCGGTTGGACCGACTGGCTTCCAACGGGATCAAGGAACCCGTCAGTCAGTCTGAGGCCGTTCATAATCCCCTATATACAATGTTTACGCAGTGGGGATTATGATGTGGGTTTACGACAGGCTTTTCATGCCAGGCTTTTTGACATGAAAAGCCTGTCAGAAAGTGACTTTGAGGGCCCCTAGAAGGGCCCCTTTGCCACAGCGGTCTCTGGTTGCAGGCCTGGGGGGAACCTATGGTGCCCCCGTGTTAGCCCCTGAACCACGTGGCAGGCACAGTCAGGTGCTGCCACGTGGTGCAGAGATTAACAAAAACACCCATTTCTCTATGTGAGCTTGTGCTACAGCCAGTTTACAGCTGTGGCACAAGCTCCCAAAGAGAAATTAGAGTGTGCAACCGTACCATATATGGTCAAATCCTAAGAATACAGTCGGGACTACCAACGGGAAGTCGTTCGGCCGGTCCCGATTCCGCAACGGTGTCGGGCAGACGCAAGTCTGGCCAACATCGTAATGAGAGCCATTATGTGTTTTTATACAGAATTTCACAGAATATTTTGCTAATTTCATGTAATTTCTGAAAGGGAAATTATACAAGTTTAGCACACCCCTAGTTATACCTATCTCTGAGAAGCATGAGAATGCTCAACATCACTACCACTGACAGTCAAGTGCTGAAGGGGCCGTGCTTGGGCCATTTTGCAGAGCCATAATAAGATGGACCCAAGGACATCAGAGCCAAATGACCCCAGGAACAACAGCTGTAGCCCAATAGCCCCTGCTCACCTAATTGACCCACAAACAGGGTCTCACAATTGGCAGCAAATGGTATAAAGGCCAGTTTCAATCTGCAGCAGAGAAGTAATAAGCCCAACCTATACACTTTAAAGCCTACACAGTGAAATGTCAGACACAAGGGCGAGAGAAGTAAATCTTGATGCTCTATCCTAAGATCTGTTGAGGGATCTACACAAGAATAGAGGATGGAGAGTTTCCAAAATCAAAGACATGAAGGTAATTGGCAGGTAGCAAACAGTCAGAGAAAGTGGAGGGGTAAGAAACTGAGATGAACTTTGTGGAGAGTACCATCAATCAATCAATCAATCAAGGAATTTGTAAAGCGCACTACTTACCCGTGAGGGTCTCAAGGCGCTGAAGGGAGGGGGGAACCACTACTGCTCGAAGAGCCAGGTCTTGAGATGTCTTCTGAAGGTGAGCAGGTCCTGGGTCTGCCGTTGGTGGGTGGGGAGGGTGTTCCAGGTCTTGGCGGCGAGGTAGGAGAATGATCTGCTGCCGGTGGTCTTTCTTTGGATGCGTGGGACAGCCGCGAGGGCGAGGTTTGCTGAGCGGAGCTGGCGGGTGGGGGTGTAGAAGTTGAGTCTGTCGTTCAGGTATGCTGGTCCGGTGTTGTGGAGTGATTTGTGTGCGTGGGTGAGGAGTTTGAAGGTGATCCTCTTGTCGAGGGGGAGCCAGTGCACGTCTTTCAGGTGGGGGTGATGTGGCTGCGTCAGGGTACGTCGAGGATCAGACGTGCGGAGGCGTTTTGGATGCGTTGTAGTCGATGCAGGTGTTTGGCTCGGATTCCTGCGTAGAGTGCGTTGCCGTAGTCCAGCCTGCTGCTGACGAGGGCCTGTGTAACAGTTCTCCTTGTTTCGGACGGGATCCACTTGTAGATCCTGTGGAGCATGCGGAGGGTGTTGTAGCAGGAGGAGGAGACGGCGTTGATCTGCTTCGACATGGAGAGGGAGGAGTCGAGGACGAATCCGAGGTTGCATGCGTGGTCGGTAGGTGTGGGTGCTATTCCCAGCATTGTAGGCCACCACGAGTCGTCCCAGGCCGAGGGGGTGGATCCGAGGATGAGGACCTACGTCTTGTCCGAGTTCAGTTTCAGACGGCTGCTCTGCATCCATTCGGCGTCGGCCTTCATTCCCTCGTGGAGGTTCGTTTTGGCGGTGTGCAGGTCCTTGGTGAGGGAGAGGATGAGCTGGGTGTCGTCGGCGTAGGAGATGATGTTGAGGTTGTGGTGATGGGCTACTTGTGCGAGGGGGGCCATGTAGATGTTGAACAGTGTCGGGCTGAGTGATGATCCCTTGGGTACGCCGCAGATGATGTTGGTGGCTTCGGATAGGAAGGGTGGGAGTCAGACTCTCTGGTAGAAATTATAGAAATCGAGGAAGGGTGTGCAGCAGACCCAGACTCTTTTGTTCCTGCACTCAGATTTCCTTTACACACATTCCATGGGTTCACCAAAATGTGCTCCCCAACAATTCCCCAAGACAGTCACCACCACCTTATTCTAGGGTACTATTGTCATCAACTCTAAGGGCCTGATTATAATGTTGGGTGATTTCCACCGACAGGCCGTCGGTGGCTGTCCGTCTGACATCAAAGGCTGCGGTCCGACCACTGCATAATGATGAATCAGTCAGTGCAGCGGGGCGAGCGACCAACTGACACCTCCGACAGGCTCAAGGAGCCTGCTGGAGCGTTGGTCAGAGCGTAACCCTACAATGGAGGTGGTGTCTGCGCAGAAACTGCCATAGGGATTACTACGTCCCTTTTCCTTCTGCCTTTACATGGAAGTCCATGTAAAGGTGAAAGGAATGGAATATGGGGACTACAGTATGCCTCTGCTATGGGGCCAGGGGGTCACATGTGGTGCCCCTCTAAACATCCATGGTGCCTGGCACATGGTGCATGGATGTTTCAAAATATGCCTTTTTCAATTGTGGCTTGTGCTGCGGCACTTTTCTGGCCCGCAGCACAAGCCGCAATTGTACAAGGCATGTTTCCGACCGCCTTCATGGTGGTCAGATCATATTTAGGCGGTTGGGGCCACTGATTGTATGTCGGGTGGTCTCTTTCCCTATACGATGGTGGTCTTATGCTTGTCTAAACCCCCATCGTAATGAGGGCCTTAGATTGAATGCCTTGGGAAGGGTAGGTCTAATAGATACCAACAACTTTCAGTTGGCTCTCAAAATATCTAAGGCTGAGGAAGAAGTGAAGCCAATGGATTTTGAAAGAAAGAATCCGAAATTAGCTCTACAGGAAGAAGAGGACGGAAATAAAGGTGCGCAAAATTTGTGTAATTTGTTCTTGTCTAATTAAGCAAGGTTACTCAAAATTACTCTTAATTATGTTAAATGCAATTCTGTCATTTAGCCCTATATATTTGAAACTTAAATGCTTTCTGATGTGAATTTTTAATGCACTGGTGCATTTTGCACTAAGAAATTATGCAAAAACACAAAAGCACTGCAAACGAGAGTCACTCACATTCTGTTGTTAACATGCCATTTGGAGTAAATATAAGCAATAAATGGCATGCTTGTAGTAAATTGTTAATGCAAATGGCGCATAATTACGTGAAGTGGCGTAATGGGGTAGTTTCAGGAATTTCAGGAATAACAAACAGAATTCTTGAAATTATGCAAATTACATCAGCATAATTAAATGTTGCATGGGCCTAGGAAGCAGGAGGTTAAGACAGGAAGATTGAAATCACAAGAAGAGAAAGAGGAAGTGTGAGGAGCAGGAAAGAGAAAGAGAAAGGCAGGAAAAGGAGAGAGAATTTGAGAGAAAGTGGATTGCCTTAGAGAAAGAGAAAGAGAAGCTCAGGCTGTCAGACAAGCAGTTACATTTGGGCAAAGCGATTCAGCTTCCAATTCCTCAGAAGTTTCTTCCGGAGCTTTCACTCATGTTGTTGTTTTAATGTGAATTTACCTTAAAAAATCCAAGATAAGAGGTGTTTTGGCAAAACAGGAATAGTCAGTTTAATTAAATGCAGTGGCCGGGAGATCAGGCAACAGAGTCGGGGTCTGAAGACTGTCTCAAAGCATATTGGTTTCAGCTGTCAGTGTATACATTACATGAAGCATCATAAAGTAATTTGCATATTCCTTTGGAGACAGAAATCTGGGAATAGATACGGGGCCCAAATCTGGTCTTTTGATGAGAAGCGCAGGTGGGTCTCAACCTTTCGTACACAATGAGGGGCTAGTTGGTACGTGTCCAGATGTCTGGAATGGGGAGCGAGTGATCACTGGGTGCAGTGTACATGCTGTGTTCTGATCTGCTGAGTTTTTCCTAATTTAGTGTGGCATCTGACTTTATAGTGTTTTTGGGAATGCGCGTCCCTCCAGCCAAACGTGTTTTATTGGGGCCAATTTCCTAAGACCATTGTGGTTTCACTGCATATGTGTGGGATCGTTCTGGGTTACCAGATCACTCATTTGTCTAAGAGTTACATATCACCCCACCTGTGATATGTCCATCAGTGCTTCAGGCCTAAGTTGCAGAGCCTACCTGACCACATACATATGACTTGGAGTTGAGGGAGATGTCATATTGGGTGAATTTAACAATGATGATGCGAGTTCGTTATTATGCATACATATATCATGATGTGCATTGATATCACAATTTCCAATATCAACAATGTATTAGAGGAACAAGTTATTTGGAATGGCTTGTCAGTTTTTAAGTTACTTGCAAAGCTCAGACTTCGAATTATATGTCTAAGGTAGCAACTTTAATGAGTCTATGGAATGGTGTACAGTGATTGGGAGGATTCCTGTTGATGAGCAAATGGTGTATGAGCAAGTGAAAAAAGTTCTTCTCAGAAGGTTTTGGTTGAACTCAACTTAATACCTGCATAGGTTTAAAGATAGCAAGAGAAAAGATGTTGCCACAATTTTACCCTTGGATTCATGGAGTATTGCATGATTGAAATGAGTGAGTGAGAGGAATGGAAACCACAGGTTTTCATCTCCTGAACCAGGTAATGTTTAGAGAGCAACTCATTGAAGACTGCTCTACTCCACTTCAGCAATCCCTGACAGAGACGACTCCTGACAAACTTGTAGTGTTTGCAGGCAAGTGTTTAGCTAACATGGCTAACAAAGGGATAGAGCAGTATGACTCTATGTCAAAATGTAAGAAATATTCTCTACAGACTGGTTCCAAAGCGGACAGAAAGGGCCAGGGCAATACCCAAGGATTAAAGGCTGATTGAAACAGATGGAAAATTAGGTTTTAATTCAGGAACAAAGGAAGGAAAACTTGTTTTAGAAGTCATAAGGAGAAGCATTACAAGAGAGACTGGCAGGTGAAAGATCCTATACCATCCACACCCATCACAGCTAGTGTGTTTACTACGGGGAAAGGGACATTGGATGACGCTATTACACTCACTTTGGTTGCAGTGGCTGTTTGGGAACGAGTCCCAGATGCTTTGAAGCATATTCACCCAAAAGAGCCAAGGACCGAAAAAAATGCTAACATTCTGAAAGTGGCATTTTCAAAACTGTAATGAAAAATCTGACCTTGCCTTTAAAGAGGGTTTATCCTTACAATTCCATAGGTACCAAACAAGAATGATCCACCTCCTCTCAATTAGGAATTATAGCCTACTAAATGTAATAAGGAATTCCCAATGTTATCCCATGGGAGGTTTAAGCCTCACAGGAGTGAAAAACAAATTTGGGAGTTTTTGACTACTAAGACATGTGAAACTTAAAGGTACATGTCCTACCTTTTAATTACACAGAACCCTGCCCTATGGGCTACCTAGGGCCTATCTTAGGGGTGACTTATGTGCAATAAAAGTAGAGTTTAGGGATTGACAAAGGGGGATTCAAACTTTAAATGCTGAGTCAACATGGCAGTGTGATACTTCATTCAGGCTTCAATGGCAGGCCTGGTACAAGTTTTAGAGTGCTACTTAGGTATGTAGCACAATAAGTGCTGCAGGCACTCTGGTAGCATTTCATTTACAGGCCCTTGGAATATGTATACCACTCTACAAGGGAATTACAAGTAAGTTAAAGATGCCAATTAAGTAGATGTCAGTCAATCCCTATTTAGTGGAGTGAGCCCACGGACTTTAGTACTGCTTAGAAGTGGTAATGTGCACAAAGTCCTAAGGCCAACAAAAACAAAAATCCTGCAAAATTGGAGGAAAGCAGGCATAACATTTGAGGGAAGGCCACCTTAAGGCTGACAGCTCTAACAAGCTGGTATCCCAGTTTTTAAATTTGGGTGTCAGCTTCACTCTAATCTAGCATGTAATTGAAGGTCTATGCCTGCCTTTTGACAAGAATCCTGGAATTCAAGGGGTGCTCTAAGCACCTAGCTATGGTGGCAAAGGACAGCTCTCTTTTATGCAGTTTTATGCATGTTGCACAGTGGTGGCAGTAAACTGTTTTCTGCCAATCCTAGTGTGACCAGACCTTTTACCCATTTCACAGAAGTGGCGGTCTGCTGTCCCACTCGTATAAAGTCCCGCTGCTAAAATTGAGCCAGGAACCTTATACTAAAATCTCGAACATATGAGTGCATGTATGCTCTGTGTTACATACGTGAGTTTTTGAGTGAATCAGTGTGACACAGGGCTGCAGATTCCATTTTAGAAACCAATGACCCCATTTATGGGCACATGATGAAGATGATATTCCTTTACCAAGCAATTGAAGTGTATTGCGCACATTTCTGAGACTAGAGGGGGAACATAAACACTGAATTGGAGAAAGAGGAGACAGAATTCCCTTTAGAAATTCAATTAGGTCCTTATGATTCAGAAGGCTATTGGCTTTAGGAACTACAATAAGGGAATTACTTCTTTTTTTCATTTCCTTTAGGAACTACAATAAGAGAATTACTTCTTTATTTCATTTCCTTATTAATTCATTACCATCATTATTTAAATGTATGCTGTTCATGTTATCATTAGGACTGTTGATGCTTTAGCCAGTAACACTGTTATTTGAATTAGGACTTACTGTTCACCTATTGGAAATGGTTGAGTTAGTGGGAATATCTTCACTTTAAATATTATATTTGCATGATGTTATCGCTACTGTCTTCCAACAACCTATAATACATGGTTTACTAAATATTGTACACTATATTTATCATCTCCTCCCAGGTCCACCTGACCCATTTCTTCCTTTCCAGGTTTTATGAGTACCTCAACTATTGGATCTTTTGATATCTGTATTATCTTTTTTATATTTAGAAATCTGAGAAGGTAACATTTCATAGCAATTTATTGTGTGGCCATAATGTGATTTGTGTATACTCCTTTTTTAATGTATTCTTTATAAACTGACATGTACTTCTCAATAAACATATACCTAAAGAAAATGAAGGCTATTGGCTGTGAAGGGTTCTTTGGAAGAGAGTCAGTCTTTTGTCTGTATTCCTGGTCACTGTCTGGTGTGCCTGTTGATGGTCAGGTGCATAATTCTCACATCGCCTTGTATCACTGTTGTGCTTTATCCAGACTGGATACAGCGCTACTGTCGGGAGAATCCTCTATACTAAGGCAGAGCCTGGGAGGGAGCTTGCAAAGGACAGGAGAACCAACTCAAAACAGTTCTGAAAGTTCAAACGGAGAATATGCTTCCTTGTTTGTCATCCCTGTCGAAAAGTTGGACATTTTGACTAACCAGTTCCAAGTTTTCTTTGACCAAGAAGGTGGTGCTCTTCAGAGTGCAACAAGACTACCTCTCAATCAGATTGTCTGTCTGCTTGACAGCCAGCATTCCCAGATCTGAGGGATCTCGCCAGGACAATGATCTGAAGAACGAGTTGTTACTTTGCCGTGGAATGTCAGGCGAGTCCTGGCTCAGAACATGGGGACTGAGCGAATTGCCCTGCAGGAGGAGCTGACTACTGGTGTGGATAAGAACAGTGGACCCTGCTGGGCTGTGGTCCATCCAAGACTCTTGAAGAGTGTGCCTGGCATGTTTCTGGCTCACATTGTCAAAGCAGAGGTTCTGTTGCACTGCCAAAGGGTTCCCAATCTGATCTTTCCATCTACACTTCTGTCACAGACCTAGCACTTGCATGAAGAAAAAATCTGTGAAACCATTACACTTGCCCCAAGTGTGGCAGAATGGACTGATAGTATGGCGAGCCACAGCACTTGCCAGTCATGTTCCCTCTGTGGGCTACACTGCCAGCGAGGGGGCCATACGGAGCTGGAGGGGAGGTCATTCCCGGTCTTGAGTCTCCTTCTGAAGTCTGCCAGCGAGGGGGCCGTACAGAGCTGGAGGGGAGGTCATTCCCGGTCTTGAGTCTCGTTCTGAAGTCTGCCAGCGAGGGGGCTGTACAGAGCTGGAGGGGAGGTCATTCCCGGTATTGGCTGCGATGCAGGAGAAGGAGCGGCCACGGATGCTGGGGTGTGCATTGGTGGAGCTCTGTGTACATTTGGGGGCATATTATCAAGCACGGCATTAAAATTATCGCCGCCTTAGCGGCAGAAAACTGCTGCTGAAGCGGCTATAATGGGCTTGATAATATGCCCTTGAGAATTCCAATAGAAACCCATGTTCTGGTGTGAACATGGGCTTCTATTGGAATTCTCTGCGGCATATTATCAAGCCCATTATCGCCGCTTTAGTGGCAGTTTTCTGCCGCTAACGCGGCGATAATTTTAACGCCGTGCTTGATAATATGCCCCTTAGTTCTGTGAGAGGGCAGAAATAATTTGCTTGTACAAAGCAGTTTGTGTCTAACAGTCCCGACTGCAGATCAGAAACGGAGGTGTATTAGCACAGCTTGGAGCCCAGTGACCGGCAGGATGCAGGTGGGGCAGGGCAGGTTTGAGGAGCATCAGCAAAGCGCTTTGGTTATATTTGGGTCTCAGAAATGGGGATGCAAGGGATGTTTATGGGCCAGGAGTGATGTCATTGGTGGAGATGTGTGTGGCTTTCATTTCTGGTCCAGCAAGGACAGCACTGATGCGCGTTGCTGGAGCTGTGTGGGGGCACTACTCATGGAACACTAGGGGGCTGCAGGCTAGAATGCAGGTGCATCTGAAACACCACATCTGGGTCTCAGGACTGTAATATTACACATTGCGGGGCTGTGACAGCACATTCATCTAGCGTCCCCAACACACCATCCTTCCCAGGTCTCAACACAAATTATACCAATTAGAAAAAATACCCACAAGGAACAATTACCTGCCACATACACACTCACCTCCGGAGGTACTCCCTGCAGGTGCCATGGAGGGTATAAATTCTACCCTGAGCTGGAAGCAGCGGGCACTGTGAACACCGTGTACAGGCGCTGTTAGAAGCTGGGCTTCAATCCACTGTAACCGGGCACGGCTTCGGGTGAGGGGGGCTGTGTCAGCGGAGGTATTCGCATTGCATCATTCGGCATTACAGGTGTCCTAGAGTCGGGCGGGGCGTGGGGGGTGCAGTCGTATGCACTGATTTTATATCGATAATTGAGCAGAAACTTTTGTGTTTTTGCCTTGGGAAGAACTTTGTGCTGGCGGGTGCAGTCTGTCATTATGGGGTTCAAAGTTATCTCCCAGGAACTCATCGAGACAATCTCCCTTTCTTGCTTTTCGTCTGTTTAAGTACATTCTTTCTGTCATGTTATTTTTGCTTTCCTCAATAATAACTCAGAATAGGACAAATTTCATGCAATATAAGATTTTTTTTAAAAAAAGGAAATCTATATTTACTAGGTAACTCAATGAATAAGTACATCGATGTCTAGGTTAGTCCTATTTCTATTGTTGCTGTTAGTGTAGTTAGGTTCGGCCATCATTGTGACATTGCATCATATCCTGTTGGATGGGGCGGGCTCACTCTGAAATGGAGTCCATGTGTGCCCCGTATTAGCTGATGGTAATTCTGAAGTCATTAGGGGCACGTTTGCCTGCTGGTAATCCAGCCTCTCATAATATTTAAAATGTAACACCATAAAAGTTGAAAGGGACAGAACAGTGGTGTATCAAAGGGACAGAAAAAACAGGCAGTATTTGTTTTGGTTGTGTAGGGTTTCATGTCAGCTTTTTTCCGGGAATATTTTCATCAAGTTGTGTTTTTCTTTCCCAAGCATGCAGTGACTGCAATAGGCCGTTCTCCAGTGCCATAGCTGGACAAGTGGACATTCTGTCCTGCTAAAAGCTGAACAACAGTTCATTGTATCTGGTCATGGTCGATGCACTGCTAGTACTGCATTTGCCCTGCCTTTTGTGACTCAAGAATTTTTTTGGGCTGCTTTTGAGTTAAAAATGTGCTTTACAACTTAGGACTTGATTTGGATTTCGGCGGACGCGTTACTCCGTCACATAATACAAGTATATTATATCCTATGGTCCTTGTAATACGGCAGATGGAATACCTATGACAATTGTGACAGAGTATCCCGTCCACTAAATAATAATAACCTTGAATTTGTAAAGCGCACAGCTACCTCTGAAGTGGTTTCCCGGCGCTGGGGGCCCTCGGTAAGATTAAGCGGGCTATTGTCCAGAGTCACATGGTGCTGGGCTGACCTGCTGCCGGCGATCGAACCGGGAACCCCGTGGTCCGGAGTCAGGCACCCTGGCCGCTGCGCCACACCTCTTCCACTGAGATATATAAACCAGGCCCGAAATCCCTAATTACGAGTTCTCTGGAGGGATAGGTGCTCTATATTACACCCAATAAATCAGAGTTCGAAATTGCATTTATATAGCGCTTCTTGATGTTTGAAATGTATCCAGCGCTATAAACATGCACCTACTCTGGGTTTTTAAGGATTACATGCAAATTTTGGTGCTTCGGAAATGTAACCAAGAGTGTGGGCTTTCCCGCCCCCAGTAACTGCTGGGTGCACTACATCCTGCACAATCCTGCGTTCTCCTGTCATTTTCAACCTTTAGTGGAGCCTCTTGCTGCTCTACTTACAGAGAGCAGCATCAAGCTTTGCCACTATGCCGACGAGACGCAAAATCTCCTCTGCTTCAGACATCCAACCTCAACCCAACCAAGACAGAACTCCTGTTATTTGCCAAGAACAATAAACAAGATGCAGCAAATTCCTGGCTCAATGACATGAGCCTTGATGGCTCTGAACCCTGGCTCTGCTGCATCACAGTGCGGCTTATGTGGGCGCTGTGGTGTCACACATGAGTGCTCAGACCTGAGGCTCTTACACTGATTTAGGTAGCTATGCCTAAGCATGTACTAGAAAGAAGAACAACAATGCATGGAAAACATGTTCTTTGCACTAATTTATAGCTGTGTCTCAGTAACAGAGTGTGGACTATGTGGGAAGAATTTGGTGTTTTGCATGATGAGTTGTCAAAGCACTTTTTGCTCTGCTGCAAGTGTGTAACTGCGCTGAGTCATGAAGTGCATGAAGTAGTGTGAGAGAAAACCAAACAAGAGGACCTCCCTGGCATCCTAGACTGGCAAGGGTTGTGGTTCTTTGTGGTGTTCTAGCTGCAAATGAGCAGCCCACAGACATGCACTGGATCGCAGACAGCCATCGTAAAGGATCTTCAGAGTTCTCCAAGAAGAGAGAGTGTACAACCTCCAGGCCTGGACTGGATAATTGCAGCCCTGACAAATGACTTCCGGAGTCCACTTAAGAGTGACAGAGGAGCAACCCACAGCCACACACTGGATACCTGGCAGCCATTGCGAATGAAGGAGTAACCCACAAGCATGCCCAGGAGAAATACAGCTATACCAAATGTCATTACAAGCCCATTTAGAGGTGAAAGAGGGTAACCTCAAACATTTACTGCATTCAGGCTGCCATTATAGGTGATATGAAATGTCCACCTGGAGTAGCAGAAGAGTAACCCGCATTGGACCAGGAATTTGTGACTACATAACATATGTGACTACAAAAACACTGTGGAGCATAATATCGAAGGCAAGTAACTTCTTTTGTATTTCTTAATAATATATATTTAAAAATATAATTTACTGAAATATTGTGTTTTTGAAGTAATTAGGTGTATTGCATTGATGTGAATTTTGGATTGATATATATTTGTATTGAAATAACTGTTGCGTTATGTGTTTTTGCTGAGGATTACAGCCAGGCAATGGCAATGGGACCGTTGCCACGCCAGGTGCACTGTATGGCATGCACCATGCTGTGCATGCCACACAGTGCATACAGGAGCATGCACTTGTGGGAGGGTACATCATATGACCCCTGCACCCACCACCAAGGCTAGAGTTGCGCAGGGGCCCTGTGGGGAGCCCGTTTCTATACCATTCCACCAAACATTTCATTGCGGGGTCACCGGCATAAAATGCTTGGTGGAAAGGCAGGTTGTAATTCGCTCAGTGTTGCCAGCATTGGCACCGCCGCAAATCCAGCCTGCTTTTCGCACTGCTGTGGGATCCTGGATCCCAGCAGAGGCAGCGGTTTTGTGGTGGTCCCACCACCACCATCGTAATATGGCAGTCGGACCACAGGGGTCAGACCGCCACTGTGGGTACAGGGGTCCCAGGACACCACACTCGTAATACACCCCTTAATGTTAATGTTCTTTGTTTAATGTTTTAATTATTTTAAAAATGGGTATGAAATACAGCATGTATGTTTCAATATATACATGTTTTTGAAACTTTCATAATCACCATAAAATTATATGTTTTTACATAGCTTTTGGTTTTATTTTTAACAATTAAATATAGTTTCAAGTCAAGTCAAAAACGTCTTTATTGCGAGCATTATGATCATAAAAGACACATCGATTATATACATTTATAACATTTTGATACAAAAACATTTAGCAATAAAGTGCAATATTAGAGACAATAAAAGTTAAAAACATGTCATTAAAAAAGGATTTCATCCCATTCTAAAACTATGATAAAAAACCATACATAAAATGAGAATTTATTACTTTCCCCCTGAACCTATGGATAGTTAGACTTAATCCTAAAATGCCAGCACTTGTTCAGATTGTCTTCATCTTAATTGCCCTTATTTTCCACACCCAACTCAAAAATTTGGTCACGGCTATCACGATATGCACCTCAGTATTTGATGTTAATATACGGAGAGCAGTGGCACAAGATCGAGTGCCCATATTAGAGCATAAGGCTTTAATCCATTTAGCTCTAGGAGATTTATACGCCGGACAGGAAAAGAAAATATGGGGGACTGTCTCTGCCTGCTCAGGACAAAAAACACATGTGTTGCCCGGTACACTCTTCCATTTACAGGTGAAAGCTTTAACCGGAAGGGTACCTACTCTAAACTGGAAATAGAGTTTTTTATCACCTGGTTTTGTTATAAAATCCCAGTCGTCCTCATATTTGGCCGCACTTTTGTGGTCCAAAAATAAATTAGTCAAAGAGGTATTCAAAGAGAGGAGTGCTGGCTTTGTTCTAACCATATTCCAATATGTTTCTTTAAAGATCCTCTTAGAGGGGAAGGAATTACCAACAGGATCCTCCAATAAATGGCTTAGACCCATATCCTGTAGTCCACTTTTGACTTTTGTAACCAGAGAGTCTTGTGGGATGTATCGGCTCCAATAACATCTTTCAGTGCGTTGGCATAAACTACCAACTCCGGAGTTGACCATAGTCTTCTCCAGAAGGCAACTGATCTAAATCGTGCTGCCTCCTCAAGCGTGTGGCACCCAAGATCTAAGTAAAGGGGTTTCAGGGGAGTGGATTGGGGGAGACCGGTTAAAGCTCTAAGAAATTTATTCTGTGCCAATGTCAAAGGGGTTATGTTATCAAAACCCCATAACTCTGCACCATATAGAACTGACCCTTTGACCTTGGTATTGTAGATCTGAAGTGCTGGTCCTACCGGCTTGGTCTGTGATAGTTTATGTTCTTTCCCCAGCACACCAGCTAATTGGGTGTGCTTAAGGGCCATCAAATCAATCTGGGGTTGCCAATTTAATCTTCTGCCCAGTGTTAGCACAAGGTAGGTGAAGACATCAGTTTGTTCTAATTTGGTGTTATTCAAATATACGTCTCCTCTAATCAATTTGTGTTAGTGCAAGACCATGAATTTGGTTTTGTCCACATTCATCAGCAACTCATGGTCTGCACAGAATTCCTCAAATCGAATTAATAACCTTTGCAATCCTTTTTGTGTCTTTGAAATAATGAGCGTGTCATCTGCAAACATGAGCAGAGCGACCTTCACACCTGCAAGAAACGGAGCATCAGTTGTAAACGAGGTCAAGTAGTTAACAACCCTATTTATAAATAGACTAAAGAGGGTTGGAGCCATGACACATCCTTGGCGAACCCCCTTAGATGCTAAAAATCTTTCAGTAGTCTTGCCCTGGGATCCCCACCTTACTTGGCCGAAGTTCGATTCATGTAGCTTGACCACCAGGGATAGCAATTCTGGTGGCATGCCCATGGCTTCCAGAGCCCCCCACAACTTGGAGCGTGGAACTAGATCAAATGCTGATTTAAGATCGATGAAGGCCGCATAAAGCGTACCACCTGCGATGATTGCCACGCACCAGCAAATTAATATATACCTAAACACTTGGTCTATAGTACTGACGCGTGGACGAAAGCCAGCCTGTAAAGGGGACATTATACCTTTATCATCAATCCAGGAATGAATACGACTTAACACTAACCTTGCCATGATTTTTTGCATTGAATCAATCAGGCTTATAGGCCTATAGGTGCTAGGGTTGGCGCGGTCTCCTGTTTTATAAATTGGGAGAATTTCTGCTCCGCGCCAAGACTCGGGGACTGGGGCACCATTGGCTATTGCATTTGTGAGTATTAAAATATATTCAACCCAGTTATCCTTATCAAATAAAAACAGGTCCGCTGGAGTACAATCCGGTCCGGGAGCTCTTCCCTTAGGAACAGATTTTAGAGCTTTTTCCACCTCAGCCCTATTAAAGACTACAACTAAGTCGGACTTTTGTATTTGAGGTTGAGCTAAAATAGCACTTGAGGAATTGAATTGCGCCTGGAAATGGAGCACCCACTGTTCGGGTGCTACAAAGTTATGGGGTATTTTACTTGTCTCACCACTACCCCATTTAACAAGTTCTCAAAACTTCTGCATACCCCTTTCCTTACTAGCTAGGAGGAGGTCACGCGAACGTCGGTCATCAGCCTCTTTTTTAGCTTTAAGCTGAATAGCTTTATATAGTTTCATTTAGGTGATTTTACCTAAATGTTCTAAATATCTATAGTTACAGTAAAACATTTAATGCAAAGGATATAGTAATTACATACAGACATTATCTTGAACACTTTCAACATTGTTTTAATTTAAAATTTGCAATAAAAAAATAATTGATCTGCAACAAGATACATCAATTAAAATTTTCATTGGATGTTTTGCACATTTAAAACCTAAAATCATTTTGTTTTTTTAATGAAAAACTCTGTATAATGTTTTTTGTTTAAAATAAAGTTTTTATTTAATGTTATATTGTATATTTGGGAAATGGCCCTTTTTGCAGGGTCATCCCCAAACTTTTTGCCTTCCTTGTTCCCTTTTTTCTGAATTTGTTTTAGTTGGCTTTAAGACTCTGTGCACTTAGCCACTGCTAAACAGTGCTAACGTGCTTGTGCTCTCTCCTTAAAGTACAGTAGAATTGGATTATACCAAATTGGCATATTTAATTGCCAACCCACTAAAGTAGCCCTTTAAACATGACTCAGGCCTGACATTGCAGAGCCTATTTTTATAACAGCAAATACCTCTGACACCATAGATCACGATATTACTTTTGTCTCAGCAGATCTATTTATTGACTGCGAGTTGAATATAATTTCATATATTTAGATAACTTAGTGAACACTTTCTCAAAGTGACAATCTTAAATCTCCAAATTTCCACTTTTTCAACAATACAATGTGACAACAAAACACATATATCACAAATATAAATTTCACAGTGTGACAATAAACGAATTTTCACTTTTTCAACAATACAGTATAACGACATACATAAATGAGAAAAATTGATACATGAATCGAAACAGTACTTAGATATCCTCTTTATAAGGTAGAGTGGCATATAAAGTCATTATTGCCTCCTCATTGTGTGATTGATTTGGGTCCTAAAATGTGATTAGAGAAAAAATATATTTTTCCGAAATGATAATAGAGAGCATTGACTAGATATTTAGCTTAGGCTCTTCAAGGGGCGTTATTGGATAATTTTATCCCCAATGTGTTCTCATTTTCTGTTAGCTGACGCGTTTCCACCTTTCCTGTTAAGGACCTTTTTTTTGCCTTCCTAAGGTCTTCATCAGGGCTTGGTTATAATTCCATGGGACATCTTTTTGTGCTGTCAGATAAAGAGTGCTTGCGCTTTGTTTTACCTTCCTCTAGTGACCGGATTATGATGTACAGTTCTTTTGAATGTTTAATGGCTTCTTTATGGATCGTTTTACTTCTGTGTCGGTCAGGGTTGTTTCTTCTCCTCCGTAATCTTCGTCTCCGTCCTTCGTTGTTTGAAAGCTTCCTTTAAACTGCCATGCCAACCTTGCGATCAGTTTGGTATTGACAATAAAACAGCATGGTTTGGGCAGAGCATGTAATCAGGTGAGTTTTTGTATTCACAATGAAACAGTGTGGTTTGGCAGAGCACGAACCAGGGTTTGCACGCTTGACAGTGTTTGTGAAAGAGCATAAAAAAGAGTTGGATTGTTAAGAAATAGGTTGTGAATTATGTTATACATTTAAAGATAAGCCCTTTGCCTGTCCCAAACCTTCCTTTTTAATACTCATGAGTCACCTCTTGACAGCCCCAATGGCAGTATGCAGTGTATTCAAAATGCAGGAAATGTTCTTTTAGATTTTACCTGTCCTGACCTATTCTTACATTCATTTTTCACTACTGCAAGGCCTATATCTCCCATTGAATAACATTGGAACCACCTTATTACATTTTTAAGTGTAATTTGAAAATGGAACAATATAACTGGTTCACAATTGGTGTCTTAGAATCTTAATTAAAAATCCTAACTTATGGTGAAATCGAATTTTAAATCACAATTCTGAAAGTGACACTTTTATCAAATTGGCATTTTCTTGCCTTAGCCATTTGGTGCCTGCAGCTTGCCTTTCATCACATGATTGGGTGTAGTTGGCAGTTGGGCTTTGTTTATGGGAGGGAAGAGGTAGAACCAGCCTTACTTTCACCTGAATAGGCTGAGTCCTGTCCTCACGCAAAGGCCTGAATACCCCCTTTAGTCATCTGGAGCCAGGGCTGGAAGGGCAGGGCAAATGTGCACTTCAAAAGGCTTGTCACTTGCAGTTTCTCCCCACTTCAAAGGAACAATTCTGCATAAAAGAAGGACCTCAGACACCAACACTTTAATATAGTTCTGGACCAGCGGAGACTATGCCCGGAAGAAGAACTGCTGAGCTGCTGAAAAGGACTGCCTCTCTGCTGGACTGCACTTCCACTGGATTTCTGATTTGCTGTGCTGACCTGCTGCCCTGCGGTCCTCTTCCCTATTTGAGAAGGAGTGGACCCACTCCTATTGAACCCAGAACCCAGAGTGAATCCAAGGGCTAGTTGGCTGGCCTCCTGATCTGAAATCTCAGGGACATTACAGGCTTCCAAAAACCTTGCATCTGCACCTGGACTATGCCATTTGTGAGTCTACCCTGCCAATTGGTGACTCCCCAGTCCTGGACCCTTGGAAGTGGCCTAAGGTGCTTACCAGCTGAACCAACGCATCTTTTCTGCTGAGCAGCACATTCCTGATCAGAACTTATGCATCTCCTTGGCTGAGTAGCGCATCCTCAAGCAGAACTGATGCAGCACTGCTGCTGCATGGATTGGACCCAATGCAGAAGGCCTGCATCACCCCCTTGCAGTCCTCAGAACCAATTAATCGCTGACGGCGCAGCAAATCACCAGCCCAGGACCTCGTATCTCTCATCGACAGCAACCTCGACGATGATGACAGCCTCCTCATCACAGCATTGCGGCTCTTCGGAACGACTCATTGCCAGCTGCTTGGTGCATCTCCAATGCCCAGACTCCGCATCCCAAGCACTGTCTATGAGATCCTCGATGATGATGCAACAGGACCCCACACCACAGCCTTGCCACATCTCAGAACCTATGCGTCACTTCTCCAACCTGCATCCCATGCAACGCTATGCAGCCAGAATTTAAGGAATTTTTGTTCAGCTTGTCTAACTGGATCCCTGTAGAAGGCCTGCGCTTCATTGCAGTCGGGCTGAACTTGTGACGTTGTCCCGGTCCGGCGCTGCCAGATATCCTTTATTGGCGCTTTGTGCTTTTTGGCGCTATTTTAACCTAAAACTTAAAATATCTCTGGCTCTATTGATTCGATTTTTGTTGTTTTGGTCTTGTTTTATTTATTAACATTTACTCTCTTATTCTAAACCTGGTGTTGATTTTTGTGTGTGTTTTTTTCCACTATTTTACTGTTTGGAGCGTTGCACAAATACTTTGCACATTGTCTTCAAGCTAAGCCTAACTTCTTGGTGCGAAGCTACCAGAGGGTGAGCACAGATTAATTTGGAATTTGCTTGTGCCTTACCCTGACTAGGATTGTGGTTGCTGCTTGACCAGGGCTCATACTCCAGTCATCGAGTAATCCAATTCCTAACAGTATATTCATGAAAACATTTTTTGATGTAGCATTACTCTATACATTTGTATATGATGATAATATCACCCAATATATTGATTTTTCTTAAATGCTTTATTTTTGTATCCATATATTTTGGTAATCAACTTTTTTTATTTAATATATTTTTAATGAGCATATTTATGTTGAGATTATTGTCATTTACATTGCATGCATATAAAGGCAAAATGTTTTTTTACAATATTTTTACAGTGATATATGCGTGCCACAATATTTTTATTTTTGATATTGTAACATAGAATCCTGGAAACAGGAAGCCATGAAAGATGACCAATGTAAACGGATGTAGGTATGCTGGTTGGGTGTTTCCACCAATGAATGTGTGACACATTGATCTACCTGCCCGCACCATCCCATGGTGCTAAATAGGAGCCCTTTTAATAACACAGACTATACAGGTAGTCTCCAGGTAACTAAAATCTGGTAGTATGTGTGGTTGAGTGCACAATATGACTGTGACAATCTAAATACATAAATTCTATGGGTAAAAATAAGGAGACCAGTTTGGTCCTGATGAAAGCTGAATGACTCTTCTAACAGCTGAAACGTGTCTGGAGGCATAGATATTCCATGGCTATCCCTTTAGGTTTTTAACATGTCCAAGGATGCCCATAGAATAAAACTTGCCCTTGAAAATATTAGGCAACACCCTAAGACTTTTTAATACCATAATATTCCAAAACATCAGATTGCCTTTCCAAAAGTGAGGTTGAGCGTGCCTGGAATTTCAAAATATACGGGGAGAGGATTTGAGTAAATCCAGTAGCCTGGTCAACCCTTCAAGTTTGAAACATTCAAACTGGAAATAACTATTTTACTCAGTTAAACTCAACAAGGGCTCCCCATCATGCAAGAGGCCAACCATAAATCTATAACTACTCAAGGTATTTGAGGAGGTGAATCAAACAAAGAATGACTTAACACATCAACAACCCTCTATATCCTGGTCCCCATTCCATTTTTTCCCTTTCCTTTTTGTGTTTTTTCTTTTTTTTACCTTTCTTCTTTTGTTTTTTATTTGTCTGTGTGTATGTGATGGTTGTAACCAGGTTGCATGGCAAAAAAAAAGTCCTACTATACAAATGGGGGTGGGGACTTGGGTAACTATAATCAGGTATGGTAAGTTGCAAACAAGTGAGCCGTTTAAAGGAAAATTAAAGTACTTAACTAACTTGGGGGTGTCCTAGGGTGACATCATAACTGAATTGGTTACAGTCTTAGAGGTAGGAGGATGTTGAATGAATCACAAACACAGGTGTATATGCATTTACAAATTATATTAGAATAAAATAAAGGAAAAGTGAAGGGCTTCAAATTAAATGATAACATATAGTACATTAACAATGTGTTCTCCAAAAGAACAACCTTCATACTGTTGCTCTTTAACATTTGACAATGTACTAATAACCTACTCTCCCAGAGAAATGCGAGAATGTCCGTTTTAGCATTAAGACAAAACTTCTGAGGGTGACGTGAATGGTCCAAAGGAGAGATGGGCTGTACGTCGATGTTTCGGTATCATACAGTATGTAACCACGAGACACTCTTTAGGACCATGATATTTTGTGAAGATGCAAAAGAAACCCCACTATGAACAATAACAGAGAATCAAAAGATGACAAATCAAACAATATTGCCTGTCTGATGCACTATACACCTGTTGTGATTTTGAAGGTAGAGCAGAGAGGGAAATGGATCAAATCATGTTGCCTGATAATGGCTTCCAGGAAAGGGACTAGGTTGTGCACAGCCAAGAAGTGTCAAGGAATAGTCAAACCTTTCCAAGTGAAAGTGTAAAGTCTCACATGTGTTCTTATCGGCAGACTAATGATAGTAAAAAGACTTGTTGTGTAATGGTAGAAACAAACTCACATCTAAAGAAGAGGTCACTTCAAGAGGAGAACTAATCATACAAAACATGAGAAACCAATTGTTAGTATGGCCTTATAAAAAAAAACTAAATTCAGAGTTTTATATAGCACAAACTTGACCTGAAGGTGTCAGGACACTTTGCATGAGCACCGGTTACGTTGCAGACGAACACATTCATTTTGTTAGGCACAGGGAGATTAAGTGATTTGCCCAGATTCACTTGATGTTGAGCGTCCCTGCCGAGACTTGAGCCTGGTTCCCCAGCTTCGAGTTCGACCACTCTAGTCGTCAGGCTACATCCTCTCCCCGGCATCTCTAATGCTAACTCAGAAAGCCATAAGGGAGGAATATGCAGCTTACTTACTGAGATATGCAGAATTGTATATAATTGAATATTGATACCAGTTTTCCCTTGCTCCACAAAATAGCCTATTGATTTAACAATTTATCTCGGGCCATGTTCCACGATTGAGTAAGTAAGTGTTCCTAAACTTTCATTTTCCTCCCAGGATGTCACATACATTATCACTTTGTCTGTGTGTAACTGAATATTTATACCAGTTTTAACTTGTTCCACGGAATAGCTTATTGAATTAATGATTCATCCCATGGCTTGATTGCACGGCTGATACATAAACACCTGAAACTACTGCAATTAATTGTGTACAATTATGCACTTCTGGCAGTCCATATGTTCCAAGAGTGCATGCTCTGAACAGACTCAGCAAGTGCTGTGATACCCCTCCTTCACTATATAAACATCACTCCTCACATGTAGGAGGACGCTTAATTTAGTTCTCTTCTTAGCCCAAATTAACCTTTGGATTGTTCTATTTGGTGATGCATACCATTAGCTACTCCCACTGTTAAGGAGAACACATGCTCCATCATGCCAAGTACTTCACTTTTTTATCCCAGCAAGTAAGTTTCATATACCTCACTTATGGCTTTCTGAGTTGGCATTACAGATGCCATACTAATGATTGGGTTCTCATGTTTTGTACAATTAGTTCTGCTCTTGAAGTGGACTCGCCCTTATAGGGGAGTGTTTCTACCACTACATCATAGTCGATTGACTACCATTAGTCTCTGGCTAAGAACATGTGTGAGACTTTTAACTTTCACTTGGAAAGGTTTGACTTTTATTTGATACTTCTTGGCTGGGGATAACCTTGTCCCTTCCCTGGAAGGCATTTCTAGGCAGCATGAAGTTTTAACCAGTTTTTAATTCATGGGATGGTTTCTTTCAGTCACTGCTCTACCTTCAAAACCACAACAGGTGTATAAGGCTTCAGACATGCATTATTGTTTGATTTGTCATTTTTGATCCTCTTTTATTGTTTACAGTTGGGTCTCTTTTGCATCTTCTCAAAATATCACAGTCTTGAAGATGGTCTCTGGGTTACATACTATATGAGACCGAAACATCGACGTACAGACCATCTCTCCTTCGGACCATTCATAAGTTTTGTCTTAATGCTAAGATGGACATTCTAGTGTTTCTCTGAGATAGTGGGTTATTAGTACATGGACAAATGTTAAAGAGCAAAAATACGAAGGTTCTCCTTTTTGGACAATACATTGTTGATGTACTATATGTTATCATTTACTTTGACCCCTTTATTTTTCCTTTGTTTGATTCTAATATCATTTGTGAAAGCATATATGTTGGAAAGTGAATTATTAGCAGTGATAAGTAGTGACTTACTACTAGTCATAAGGCCACATACACAATACAAGGTTCAGTTTGGATCTCAATAAATGAATCCCTTGCTCAACCTGTGGTCGCTGGCAACGAGCAGGCAAGCTTAACTTAGGAGACACGTTTGTAAAGCATTTAAAAACATCAATACAATAAATAAGTAAAAACAACAAACAATAAAAATCCATCCTCAAATTATAAAAATAGGATATATTTTTATGAACAAATAGACTCAAAAATGACAAAAAGCCAAAGTAGGACAATGGAGATATTAATTGTTAAAGAATATACACTTTTTTGTGATTAAAAACACTTAGCACCATATTGAGACATCTGGTCGCGTTTGCATGGGACAAAGTCAAATTTTGAGGCTGACTGCAATAGAGCCCTGGTCAAAATGTTACCTTCACACTTAGGGGCCGATTCCGATCTCGGTCGGAAGGGCACCGAATCTGGTTCGGCCAGAAAAACTATGAGCCGTACGCGTGTTTTCCGGCCGACTCGTACAGCTGTCGTTTCCGGGTCCGAACCGCTCCGTAGGTCCCGGTCGTAAGCTAACCGTGGCATGCAATGGATGCGATTTACAACCAAGCCAGTACGATGCACGCGTCAGACAGCCTGTGCGAGCCGGAGTGTCCGGCTCGCAAAAGCTCCCGGAGTCGGTCTTTGGGGGTCCGCGTCGGACCCCCTGACACCCGCAGCCCTACGACTCGGACACAGGGGGAGACCTATGTGTCTCCCCAACACAGGCATGTACGGTGCGGGTGGCACCGATGCCTACCTACTGTAGGGGGCATACTTGTTCGAGACGTACCTATTCAGTCAATGGGAGCCCATGTACGCATCGTACGACCGGCTCCTATTGACTTCTATGGGAGTCCAACCGAACCGAGTCCGACAGCATACGTGCGCATCGTACTCGCTCGGTCGGACTGTAGGAATCCGGCTCGGTCGGAAAACACTCCGGATCCGACTCGGTAGGAGTGCGTTCCGACCCGGATCGGAATCGGCCCCTCTGTTGTTTTTCTGAAGCTTTTCCCCTCAACCTTGAGCGAAGCACTTTGTCTGGCCCAATTCTGTGCGGGTTTGCCAACTTCAGTTTCTGCGAGGTCCTGGTCAAATCCTGGAAATCTGGAGCTCCGGAGCATTCTGGGGGACGAAACTGAAATCCAGGCCGGGTTACAGTTGAAGTTAGCTGACTTGAATCTCGACGTTGGGTCGGTCACCTTACGGAGCTTTTTCCAAAAGTTGCTACAAACTTCTGGAACTTCTTCCTGAAGTTCCCCATGAGGGTTTAAAGAGTCCAAAACACAAATCCAAGGGTCTGAACTCTTCTAGATGGTCCTTGGGATCTCTGGACTACAATTCCCACAATGCACCTGGTCAAATCCTTAACAATCCTATAGACGCACTCCAGGATGGGGGCTTTTGGTTTAGATGATGCAGGTGGGCTGTGTTAACCTGTAGCTTGCAGAGAGTCCACTCCTTAATAATTCTGAAAACAAGGCAAAGTCCTTAGAACTGTCTTATCAGTTTGTGGAGCAGGTGCACTCCTTAAAAGTGCAGCCATTTGGCCGCAGATCCAGATTCCAGCAGGGCAGTCCTTCTTCTAGTAGTTTCAGGCCGCAGATCTCAGGAACTATGCAGCTCTTCCATATTTATCTAGTGCAACCCAGGTGTATGACCACTTCCTCCAAAGTATGGCATATTATTTTCCCAGATAGCACCGTTCTCTCCAAACCCAACATGGAGAAAGTCTCTCCAGAGGAGCTTGATCTGGCTAACCCAACCTACTGGTGTGGCTCATTTTCCTAAACACTCCCCTTCCAACCCTCTTCCTAATCTAATTGCAGGGGCTTCTGTGTGTCTGGGGGTGGCAGGATATGGGGGCCAGCCTGTGCTGTTCTAAAGTGTCATCCTCCCTTTGAAGATCAGCTTGTCTACCCCTCACCCCGCTTCTCGCCATCTGCTTTGCAGCTTGTACTTATGCGCCCACAGGAAGCCCTTTGTCTCTCTAGCAGAGCTTTTCACACATGATTAGAGCAGACTGCCCAGCGTGGACAGAGGTTGACAAAACAAGAGAGAGCAGCTGGAAGGCTGAATTTTGGCTCACAGGAAAGAAAGTTTAATAACTTTTTTTATGTCATAGTTATTAAAAGTGGCAAGTTTTGGGATTTATTTTAACTATTAATTTGATATCTTGCAGTATATTTTTTCACATGACTCCTATCAATATTTATATTTAAATAAAATAATATAATGTTAGACTATGGAGCCATTCACTACAATAGGAAAAAATGGAATTGACAGTTTTTCCCTCACCAGGGTTTGTAAAATATCTTTTTTTCCCCTGCTTATAGTTACATGGCCCCCTATCCTTGGGGCACCTAGGGGAGACATTAGATGTGACATATATGTAAAAATAAGGTAGATTAATACTTTGGAGGTGCCTTTAATTCCAAAATCGAGTTTGCATATAATTTAATTTGAAAGACAGTCTGTAAAGCAGGGCTGTATTTAAAATGACAGAAAGTAACACAGCAGTGCACACACAAGTGCAAGAAATCTACTGGGCCTCTAAACCTCCCTGCTCTATTTATAGTAGGGACTTATAGGTAGTTTGTTTCCTCCTTGCCTTATTATCAACTAGGGACTTACAAGGGTCTGTCATTGCCAATTGTAATTTGACCATATAATTTAACAGCATAGCACTGGCTCTGGGTCTGGTAAGCAGAGCCCAGGGCACAGTCAGAGTCAGTTTCCACCAGTACCAAGCATAATATGGGGGTGATCAGGATAAAAAGGATAACTTTCTCACAATATACACCTGTTTTTGTGTTTCATTCAACATCATATTACCTCTAAGACTGTAACCAATTCAGTTATGATGTCACCCTAGGACATCCCAAAGTAATTTAAATACTTTAATTTTTCTTTAGACGACGATAACATTGAATTTATAAACCAGATGGTCTAAGTATGTTATGCTGAAACACTCTTGTCTATGATCTCTTCTAATGCTGCTAGACTTATCCAGTTATATTATGTGCCTTGATAGCTGATTATGATGTTTTTCCAATGTATAGATCGTTTCTACTTTTCTCGCTAGTGTTTTTCTCTTCTATGATGCTGTTCTTTGCCGTCCTCTTGATGACTCCTTCCATTGTTGCCCATGTGGATGCCTTGGGCTGCTCCCTGAGGAGCCAGGAAGAAAGTACCTACAGAAAAGAAGGAGATCTCCTGATTGGAGGGATATTTCCAGTCAACATTCAGTGGCAGGAACCCACTTCTCCATTCCATGAGCAGGACAAACCTATCTCCTGCAGCACGTGAGTCCCCAACTATTTATAAACACATATTCATCTCTGTATAGACTGTGGGGTTTCCATTATCTTTATTAGCTCTCGCTGCTTCCTAATGTCAGTCACACTCTATGAATCCTTATTCAGAGATCCTTTAATGAAAATTTGCCCCTTTTGATAAAGTGAGCAAAGAAAGTAGAATTGCCCGAAGTGGCCTTTGGTGCCTAAGTGTGGCCTAAGTGAGCCTAGATGAGGCTTAATTTTTTTCTTCATTTGGCATGCATTGTCTAATAGTGTCAATGAGGCCTGTGCTAATCTAGTTATGCTCGTGAGTGATTAAGATGACCATATCTGTATTGTTATGAAGTAAAATTATGTACCTATGAATTGACATTATTTGAGTCTGTAAAATGTTAATTAATGTTCCTCCTTTACAATATTAAGATTCATAGTCCTACTATTGACTTTTAACTGAGCCCAGTATCATTGCCTTAGAGTCGCCAGGAACAACCAATGAAAGTCAGCTCAGTAGGCTCAACACTTTAAGGTTGAGGATATGTCTGCCAGGGACAATAAGTTGCACCTTTTCATGGAACTTCAAAGACATACTAACCTCAAACAAGATTCAACCATTCCATAATCGTTGTTGTAAATGACCTGTTTGTCAATGTAATTGTTGACTGGGATGTGTAACCTACACTCTAAGCATTACACTGGATTTTTAACATCATGAGGTTGCCTATGGAAAGGAAAGTGTTGATGAACTATGTGTTAGAACTTTCTGGTAGCTTCAAACAATGCCGTTACTATGCCAGAATGTCCATACTACTTGAAATACTGTTTGATCAAAGTTTCGATTGATCAGTTTTCTATTATCTTTTGTTCTGCATATGATCTGCACTGAACCAATTTCAAATAAAGAACTATGCATTGCAGCACCGAGGGAGAGGCAATAAATTAATCAACATGAAGTAGAACAATTCACTCAGTCCAAGAAATGCTCAATAGGTTTTGAACTTGTTATAGTAGACAAATCTCTTTATTAGTCTTTAATTTCTTGTTATAACACAATGATGAACAGCCAACTAGTTTCACTCCCAGATAAATAGAGCTTAATAAGGGCTCTGTGGAAACACAAATGACACCCAAATAAAAATGTTCTTATTACAAAGGAAAAGGGCAAAACATTTGGGGATAAACCTGCAAAAAGGGCCAGGTCTAACACCCATAGAGAAGGAAATAAATAGTAAATAAATAGTACAAATTTGTGCAAACAGCAAGCTGTAAATAAACACCTCACTCAGCAACTATATAGAGAATCACAAACAGAAAACATGCATTTTACAAGATAGATAATACTTGGCTTCTTGCAGCTCTGTATATGGAACCACAAGCATGAATTATCCCAGGCAAAGTAATGGATACATTACTGGCATCCAGTGATTCATCTGATTCCTTAGCTTTCTTGAACATTTGCTTGTGGAACCTGGGAGGATTAAAGTCTAAACTAAATGATAATAATATCTCTATCTTTTGGTAACACTCTGACCTCGTTTAGTACATCAGGGTTTCTGGAACTCTATAGCCCTGCAGACAGAGCTAACCCAAAGGGGTTGACGAGAGGAGGCATAGAAAATTATGTAGGTGTGAAACTTGATATAACCATTGATCATTTGATCATTTGATCAGTGGACATTACTGAAAAGTGGATAAAGGCAGGAAAATGAGTAGGATGGTGACACTCACAAAACAGTCCAATAGTAATTGTGAATATTTGCATGCACCCAAGCAATCGATGAAAAGAGATCACAAGTTGCCAAACTGGAGGATACAGCACACAGTTCAAACTTACCTCAAAATTAGCTGTGAGGCAGTGTGCTCCCAACCCCCTTTCTGTTTAAAAGGCTCCCTTGAGCCAGCAAGCTGACGAGCTTTGGAGATGCACCGGAGAACCTGTGAGTGGTACTGTGACCTGAGAGGAACTTGGCAGCGTTTCCAGCAACCCCAGATGATTTTTCTTTGCTCTCTAATACTGCTGCTCTCTACTGATGATGGGCTCAACCCAGAAACACATGTATAGAGATATGCAGAAATGTCTGCACCAACTTTGGTGAAAAACTCCAGCTAATTTTGAAGTACATTTGAACTGTGTACTGCATTTACCAGGATGCAAAGGGGTGAACTGTGCTGGGACTGTGAGGCAGTGGGCTACCAACCCCCTTTCTGTTTAAAAGGCTCCCTAGAGCCAGCAAGCTGACGAGCTTTGGAAATGCACCTGTGTGCCTGTGAGTGGTACTGTCACCTGAGAGGAACTTGGCAGCATTTCCAGCAACCCCAGATGATTTTTCTTTGCTCTCTAATACTGCTGCTCTCTACTGATGACGGGCTCAACCCAGAATCACATGTCTAAAGATATACAGCAATGTCTGCACCAACTTTGGTGAAAAACTCCAGCTAATTTTGAAGGAGGTTTGAACTGTGTATTGCATTTACCAGGATGCAAATGGGCGAACTGTGCTGGGACTGTGAGGCAGTGTGCTCCCATCCCCCTTTCTGACTATTACCCCCGCACTGCCTCCTCTAAGTAGGCAATAGAGAAAGTCCACATGATCTTACGTACTCGAGCTACTTTATCATTCCATGACCTCTTGGCACTGACGGACCAGTGCTTAATTTGTAATAATAAAAAAACATACGTTCCAGGGCCCTCGTCAGGAGGCTACTGAAGCTTGCACCACCCATTGCCCCTGACAACGCTGCCAAAGATGGTGCCAACACAACCATTAACCCTCACACTCTTACAAGTGTGAACATTCTGATTATTTCAGGCCCCCAAAGCTATAAGAATGGCTTGGGCGGAATGTATTAGTCATTTTTAATGTATATTGAATTAATAAACTACTGTTGAATTGCTTACCTCTACATTAGACAAACAGCACCGCCATGTGTCACAAGTGGCAGTGTTTTCAATTAATTGCTGATGCTGATTACCTGTAACCACTGGCTCAACTTAAGCACTGTGACAGACTCATTGCAAAAATATGTCCCAGAACCAAGCACTTCTTTTTCTACAAATCAGTTATTCCTTTAATTATATTACAGTTACACTTTGTTTTGTTATCTTTTTCTTAACGCATGTAACGGTCTTTACTGACTCTGCATGGATAATTAATAAACTTGAACTTACATTTGTGGAAAGATATTTATTTTTCCAACAAGTTCAGAACTTATGGAGTATATCATGGGGTGAGTGAATTGGTCTATTTCATGTTGATTAATTTGTTGCCTCCCCCCTGGGTTTGCAAGACCTCATTGAGTATTTGAGTCTTGAGCAGCTGACCTATGGAGGTAGGCAACATTTATATGGATGAATGAGAGTGAGCAAGGTGGTGCGGCCAAAATGACCTTAGCTGTCTCCTCATTTCTGGATAAGAACTATGCATGCATGTCACAGTTTCAGCTGAGATAGATTGAATTTTACATCTGTCCTATAAAGAATGTTGCAAATTCAATAACAATATTCCATTTATTGTACAAAAGAAAAACACAGATGGCACAATACATCCCATTTGCCCTTCTTGCCAATAAGAAATTGGGTTGTTGGATGACTGGGATGTAAGCTCTGGTCAAGCAGCAACCACAATCCTTGTCACGGTAAGGCACAAGCAAATTCCAAATTAACCTGTGCTCACCCCCTTGATAGCTTGGCACAGAGCAGTCGGGCTTAACTTTGAGACAATGTGTAAAGTATTTGTTCAACACTTCAAACTGTAAAACAGTGAACACATACCACCAAAGTAACCCACAACAATTTCAGCAAATTAGAGTGATTTATAATACATAACACAAGACCAAAAGGACAAAAATCTAATTAGTAGAACCAGAGATTTTGAATGTTAGTGTTTTTAGTGAAAATAGCGCCAAAAAGCACAAAGCACCAAATGGGGTGTCTAGTCGCACCAGACCGGGACAAAGCCACAAGTGTAGGCTGACTGCAATGGAGCATGGGTCTGCTGCAGGGATCCAGTTAAGACCGCTGAACAGAGTACCTGAAATCCGGGTTACGGAGCATTGCGCGGATCCAGGTTAAAAAATGCACCGTACAGATGAAGTGATGCCTCGGGTCTGAGATGTGATGAGGCTGCGTTGCGAGGTCCTGTTACATCGTCATCCAGGGTCTGGCTAACTGTGCTTGAAAAGAGAAATCGGGTGTTGGGGATGTGGCTCGCAGCTGGCGATGCGTCAGTTCCGACAAGCTGAAAAACTGTGATGCGGAATCTAGTCATTGAGGCTTCCGTCAATGAGAGATGCAAGGACCTGGGCTAGGGATGCGCCACTGGTGCGATGCACCGGCTCTAAGATAGCGGTGGGCAATGCTGGTCTTTGCGATGTTCTCAATCCACCCAGCAGCGGCGATGTGTCGGTTCTGCTCCGGGGTGTGCCACTCAGCTAAGGAGATGTATTGGTTCTGTTTGGTGATGCGCCACACAGCAAAGAAGATGCATCAGTTCAGCTGGCAAGCAACTTAGGCCCACTTCCAAAGGTAAATGACTGGACCCTTGGAAGTGAGTCTACACAGCAAGTGTCAGGGTAGACTCAAAGATGGCAAAGTCCAGGTGCAGATGAAAGTTTGTTGGAAGCTTGTTATGTCCCTGAGGCTTCAAATCAGGAGGCCAGTTAATTATTCCTTTGGAGTCACTATAGGATCAGTGTTCAAGAGATGCAATTCCAGTCCCTTTCACTCAGGCAAAAGGCAGCAGGCAGTGGGTCACCACAGAAAAGCAGGAGTCAAGCAGAGGGAAGTTCAGAAGAATGGCAGTCCATCAGCAGCATAGCAGTCCTTCTTTCTGGCAGAATATCCTCAGGCCCGGACCTATACTGAAGTGGTGGTGGCTGAGGTCCTTATCTTATTCACATTTGTGCTTTGAAGTGGGGAGAAACTTCTTCAGACAAGAGTTTGAAGTGCACAGATGGTTTATCCTGCCAGCCCTGGCTCCAGACTAACTACAAGGGGTATGCAGCCATTTGTCTGAGGACAGGACACAGCCTATTCAGGTGTAAGTGAGGCTGGGTTCAGCTCCTACCTCCCTCCCATCCTGTCAGTGATTGCCCATTCGGTCACACCTAAGCTCCCATTGTGGGTGGCTGTGTAGACGAAATATACAAAGCCCACCTGCCAACTACACCCAGACATATGACCAGAGACAGACTGCAGGCACCAAATCGCTAAGGCAAGCATATGGCAACTATCTAAAAGTGGCATTTTCAGAATTGCAATTCAAAATCCAACTTCAACATAAGTTAGGATTAAATGGCAATTCCAGAGACACCAAACATGAAGGGATCATCTCTTCCCATTTGGAAATAATACTTACAAATGTAAGAAGACAATTTTAATGTTGTCCGATGGGAGAGATGGGCCTTGCAGTAGTGAAAACTATTTTAAGATTTTTTCACTATCAGGACACTTAAACGTTAAATGTACATGTCCTGCTTTTTAAATGTATTTCACCCTGCCCCTTGGGTTGTCCAGGATCTGACCTAAGGGTGACATATATCTATTAAAAAAGAAGGATTGGGCCTGGAAAAATATTTATCTTGCCAGATTGAAATGGTAGTTCAAACTCCACACACAGGTTCTGCAATGGCTGGCCTGAAACAAGTTTAAAGGACTACTTTAAACAATTGGCACAATCCACGCGGCAGGTCCACTGGTAGCATTCAAATTACAGGCCCTGGGCAGATGTAGTGCACTTTAGTAGGGACTTAAAAGTAAATTAAATATGCCAATTGGGAATAAGCCAATTCTTCCATGTTTTAAGGAGAGCACCACTTTAGCATTGGTTAGCGGCAGTAAAGTGCACAGAGTCCTAAGGCCCACAAAAACAAATTCAGCAAAACGTGGAGGTTAAAGGCAAAGATTTTTGGGAATGACTTGCTGAAAGGGTGATTTTCAACAAAGCTCTTGCTACAAGCAATACTATTCCTATCAGGTTGTGGTTGTTTATTGTATTTATTATTCATGGTAAAAGTGCTTTCTAAAACATCTTATCTTTCTATTCCATTCAGATTAAGTGTCCGAGCCTATGGTTGGGCCCTTGCCCTGATGTTCACTATCAACGAAATCAACCAAGAGCAATGGCTTCTCCCCAATATCACCCTGGGCTTCCTCATCTATGACACATGCCAGTCACTGATGAGAACTCTGCAGGGCACCATCCGGATGCTGACAGGCAGGGAGAAGCCAATCCTTAACTACCAGTGTGGGAAACAATCCCCCCTGACAAGCATCATTGGAGAATCACGTTCCACTGCATCTTTGTCGATAGCTAGACTCCTGGGGCTATACCGATATCCTCAGGTAATAGATGGCTGAAAGTGGGCTGTGTGGAAAGGCATCAAAGAACTGCAAACATTCTTTCAGCCAATTATGTTTTTAATATCTTTACCAATGTACTCATTACAAAAGATCGTATGTTACAAACATCTGACAAGATAGAATTACATTAAGCTATTAAACTAAGGTGGGAAATTGGAGTAAACAATTGCAATAAATCACCAGTACAGGTTCAATCTTCCTCCAAACTGTCCACACTCAACAGACAGTAGTGACCTGAGTTAATTGGCTCTTCCTGTAGGGTGTACGTAAAGCACAATCAGAAGGGTGCTTACTTCCTGAGGCTGAATCATGTGACGATAGGGATGTTCAAGTGATCTCCCCACTTTGTATGATATTTTGAGAAAGGCTGAGTTTCAGAGTAGAAATTTGGAGTTAATTATTTCTACTGGGGAGTAGTCAGCTGAATTTGATTAGAGACGCGTCCTCTTTTTGAAAATGTATGAATAGGCTATAAAAATAAAGAATTCTACTTCTAGTAGGTAAAGGAGAGAAAGAAGAACAGTCCCATCACATTTCCCTGTTAATTTCCCTGAAGCCACAAGAATGTGTGCGATTAGAGACCCCTTGTTTACTATTTCTAGGGTCATCATTTACTTAGAGGCCTTTCTCTGGCTATGTATACATGCTTTTGGCAATAATTTTTATTTTGGGGTGTGGATGACTGATTTGCAAGTAATGTCATGCTTCTCTGAAGGTTTTCGAATACTAGCCCGAAACATTAGGTAGCACAGCATGAAGTATTTTGGTATTGCCCTACATTTCCATAACGAGGTGAGGTAAAACATCTTTGGGGATGCAATGTGTTTTATAAGTATTCATATTTCATCTCACCAAAAGTACTCTTCTCTATTAGGTGAGTTACTTTTCATCGAGTCCTCTGCTAAGTGACAAGCTCCAGTTCCCATCCTTCTTCCGAACCATTCCCAGTGATATAGTCCAGGCCCTTGGACTTGCTCAGCTGGTGGCGCACTTTGGCTGGACCTGGGTAGGCATTGTGTCCAGTGAGGATGACTATGGAACACTGGGATCCCAGCTGTTGAAAGAGGAGCTCCTTAAGCTTGGAGTCTGCATTGCGTTCCACGAGGCTTTCCCCATCATCCCTCTGACCATGAAAATGGGTTTCAGCCTAGATGTGGTCAAGAGTTCCTCTGCCAGCATCATTCTAGTCCTCTCCCCTGATCATTTTCTACTACCAGTAATGGAAGAGCTCTCAAGACAGAATGTCACCGGTAAAGTTTGGATTGCTACTGAGGCATGGTCGACCTCCCCTAGTATTTCAAACAAAAAGGAAATTCAACAGATGTTAAGGGGCACCATTGGCTTGACTGTTAAGGAGGGAACTATGCCTGGGCTTAAAGAGTTCCTGCTTGGGCTCAATCCTTCTACATCTCCTGGTGACCATTTTGTAAAACCTTTTTGGGAGCAGGCCTTTGGTTGCCAATGGCCCACCAATGAAGACAGCCTGACCCTGGGCCATGTGGAACCTAATGAATCTACCAACATCTGCACTGGAATAGAAAAACTTCAACAGTTCAAAAGTCAGAATTCTGATGAATATGACCCGAGAATAAGCTATAACATATACAATGCTGTTTATGCAGTGGCACATGCCTTACAAGACATGCGATCTTGCTTGCCTGGGAATGGACCATTCACTAGTAAGACATGTGGGGACATCACAAACATTAGACCATGGCAGGTAATTTCCCAGGATTTCATTGAATTGCATGCAGGTTTTAATGTTAATGGAATGATTACCAATTATTTCAGGTAATTGCAAGCCTGATGCAGGAATTTGGAAGCAACTGGAAATGCTAAAGGAGGTGCAGTGCAGTGTACTTTCTCCCTGGCAGTATAAAAGAATAAGAAAATTCATGGTGAGTTTGCACTAGGTGAAACATTTCTGCAAGTCTTTGGCCATTCACTGTTAGAGAGGCCAAGAAGAAGTCTAAACCATCTAACTGTGCAAGAGAAAGGATGAGTTAACCAGCTATGCTGACGCCACATCCAAGGCATACATTGTACATTGCCTTTGCTGTCTGATTTTAGATTTTCTGGTCTTCCCATTGAACTTGCCATTTTACCTATAGATTGTTTTGTTTTAATTATGTGGGTTGACTCACTTAAGTACTGGATAGAGTAAAGGTTCTATTTTCTTCATAACTTCTGTGTGAGAAGCAATGTTTTTTTGTTCCACAATTCCATAAATAATTTCTAAAGAGAGTACATTTCCTTACCAGAATGGGCTAGATTGCTCTTTCAAGCAACCTTTCTGAGGGGGGTCATTGTGTTGAGCAACTGCTGAAACTGGCCTTTACTTTTCCTCTTGTTTCCAATATTTAGGCTCTCTTGTGAGTTGATTGCCATTCTTACTCTCCCTTCTTTGCCTGCAACTGATTGCCCCACCGGGGAACAACCTTTACAACGCAACTTTTACAACGCACTACACTTACAACGCAATTTTTACAACGCAACATCCACTACAACGCATTACATTACATCGCATGACACTACAACGCATTTTTAAAAACTACCTTTACAACGCATTCCATTACATCGCATACTAGCTTTACAACGCATACCATTACAATGCATAATATTACACTACACTATCCAACACTTACCCTACTGTTGCACCCCCTGGAGTTAGAATAGTAATTTTTACCCCTATACTATCCAACACTTACCCTACTGTTGCACCCCCTGGAGTTAGAATAGTAATTTTTACCCCTATACTATCCAACACTTACACTACTGTTGCACCCCCTGGAGTTAGAATAGTAATTTTTACCCCTATACTATCCAACACTTACCCTACTGTTGCACCCCCTGGAGTTAGAATAGTAATTTTTACCCCTATACTATCCAACACTTACCCTACTGTTGCACCCCCTGGAGTAAGAATAGTAATTTTTACCCCTATACTATCCAACACTTACCCTACTGTTGCACCCCCTGGAGTTAGAATAGTAATTTTTACCCCTATACTATCCAACACTTACACTACTGTTGCACCCCCTGGAGTTAGAATAGTAATTTTTACCCCTATACTATCCAACACTTACCCTACTGTTGCACCCCCTGGAGTTAGAATAGTGATTTTTACCCCTATACTATCCAACACTTACCCTACTGTTGCACCCCCTGGAGTAAGAATAGTAATTTTTACCCCTATACTATCCAACACTTACCCTACTGTTGCACCCCCTGGAGTTAGAATAGTAATTTTTACCCCTATACTATCCAACACTTACCCTACTGTTGCACCCCCTGGAGTTAGAATAGTAATTTTTACCCCTATACTATCCAACACTTACCCTACTGTTGCACCCCCTGGAGTTAGAATAGTAATTTTTACCCCTATACTATCCAACACTTACCATACTGTTGCACCCCCTGGAGTTAGAATAGTAATGTTTACCCCTATACTATCCAAAACTTACCTTAAATGCAATGTAATATTATGCGTTGTAATTGTATGCGTTGTAAAGGTAGTATGCGTTGTAATGGAATGCGTTGTAAAGGTAGTTTTTAAAAATGCGTTGTAGTGTCATGCGATGTAATGGAATGCGTTGTACTGGATGTTGCGTTGTAAAAATTGCGTTGTAAGTGCATGCGTTGTAAAAGTATGCGTTGTAACGTCATACATCCGCCCCACCAACTGTGTAACTGAAAAATAGGGGTGGGCATAACTGATGTAATTCTCTCTTGGTATTATTTGTAATTATACTTAATTACATGAGAAGCACAACTCAGCATTTTGCGCTATTTTTCTTAGTGCAAAATTCCCCCTCGTGTCCAAAGGTCAGGGGATGCATTTTGAACTAATAACACTAAATGGTACAGGACAAGAACAGCAGTGGCCTGTAGTCGCTTGTTTGTTGACCCTGTGTGCCTGCAGTAGGCATAATTAAAATTTGCCCACTCCTACTGAAGAACGAGCATGATGCAAGTCAAGATTTTGGGTGCTGGAATATAAAATAATGTACTCTCCCATAAAAAAGGGGACATGGACATGCCTGATCAATTTTGCTTGCCATCCCATTTGCAGAGGGATTCTATGTGAGTGTTCCTATGTTGAATTATCTCCCTTAGTAAAGGACACTTATGTTTTATAATTAAAAGTTAATCTAAATGTTGAAAAGCGTAAATCATTCAACATCATGCCAAACACAGATATGATCCACTGGGGTTCCTCCATGACCTAATAATTTACTGCATGGACTCTGATATCTATTTGCACAAATACCATGCTATTAGAGAAAACAGTGTCTCTCCAAGTCTCAGTGTCTCAGATTAAACCTGGAAGTAATTGATTGCTTCCTTGGAGGTACTGTTAGACACCTTCAACACATGTGCATTAACCCAGTGATCTAATGATACTCTTCTTTGCTTTCACAGCTTCTACATTACATGAAGAACGTGCATTTTAAGAACAAGGCTGGAGAAGAGATGTTCTTTGACAGTAATGGCAACCCCCCAGCTGTGTATGACATTGTCAACTGGCAATTGCAAACAAATGGAGAGATCATCTATGTCAAGGTTGGAAGTTTTGACTCCAGAGAATCCTTAGGGAAACAGCTGTCTATCAATAGAAGTGCCATGCAATGGAATCTGCAGGAGAACAAGGTACTGACTGAGAAATAGGATAGAAACAACAGAACTATTGAGTTTAGCTCTAGGCTAAGGAAAACTAGGGATCCGGGTGTTGATTCCTTTCCCAGCTATGTGGGTTAAATTGATCAAATGACCTCTGTGTAACTGTGACCCTAATTGATATTCTCTTGTGAGTTTATAAATGTCCTTGTTTGGATTTCTATCCCTTTCAGTCAGGTGAATCATTCTGTTACAAGACCAATGAGCCTGCTACATGTCAACAGCAAACATCAGAGGAATCTTATAGAACTATAAACAGTATTGTTGGAGGAAAATGAAAACATGAGATCCCTCTTATGAATAATCTTAAGGTTAGGCATATTGGAATGAAATAGAAGGACATGATATATCAAAAGAAACAGAAAAATATATTTTGGTTTTATATAACTATAGTTTTTACTAGTTAGCATCAAATGGAGCACAAACAGTAGGAAATATATCATGCAGTCCATGATAAATAGGCAGAATTTAAAGTGCAATGCAAGACAGGTATATGAGCTCCATCAGTCAATAAACTATATGCCACTAAATAGAGGAAATATTTTCCCACATCAGCCACCATTGAAAGATGTTGAGAATCTCTCCTAGATATTCATTCTGCCTAAGGCAGTGCTGCTTTATAATGCACTACCTTTTGAGCCGGACATAAATGTGGGACTATGAACACTGTGCGTGAACACTCTGTCCTAACCTTCTGAATGCGGCTCATCCTCAGAATTGCCTGTATTTGACCTGCATATGAGTACCACAAATGTCATCCAAAATAGTTTGAAACATTATTCAAAAAATCTAGACTCTGTGAATGGGCTACAGAATGTAAGTAATCAGGGCCTAATGAATGTATTATTTTAAAAATGTTTGGCCTATTGGATGTAAACTTTGAAGGATGTTTTAAACAAGCTATCCTAATGTTTGGATGCAATTTCAACTTGCCAGATGTGACACTGAAAGCGCAATAGTACTTACACTCAAATCTTTTTGTAAATTTTCAGTAAATTGAGCCCTAAGAAAATGAGATACAGAATAGTGAGAGCCTCAACAATAATGAAGCAAATTAGAGTAAACAGGTGTTTCATAAAGAAACTTCCCTTCTCTCTTCCAAACATAGATCGTCTACAGGACCATCTATCCAGTATTTTTATTTAGAGAGCTTAGAAGGTGTCAGCATGATAGATACTTCTGTAAAAGTCTTAGATATGGAAATACGTGTTTAGCCTGATGGTTCACACTTACAGGAAAAGGTAAGCAGAGAGGTCCATCCTTCTCCAAGTCTAAAAGGAGTCTGGTTCTCTACCTGTGGGAACACCAATTAAAATACCAGGAGATTCAGAAACATCCTTATCTCCTTTCACACCACCAGGAACCAACAAAATTGTTACTCGAGAGTATCATCTGCAACCTCCCTTAAGTTTCCCATCGCATCGAAACATAGACTGTAAATCGCTACCTTGAACATCCCACCGTACATGATGAACAGAAAGAATCTTCTGACCATTAGTTCTCCATGTTTACTGTCAATTTACTCCCTTCAGACCTCACTATCGACAGTCTAATGTAAACGATTCACCTTTCTCTAACTAACAAGAAGCATCATAATGCACCTTCTAAAAGAAGAAAAAATATACTGGCAAGGCTTAATGCATTTTAATTAAGGCTTGCAGTCAGGCTATATTTGCTCAGCAGTCAATATGAACTTCAAATACATGGTTATTATTTTTTATAATAGGTGCAAAACATGAATAAAAGAAGGCATAATTACATGTTTGAACTGAACATCAGTGCACTCAGGTATAAACCTCTAATACCTACAATGATTACATTTCATTAACTCATTTAAATGCTTCACACGCGTTAACATAGTTAAGACACCCAGTGAATAAAATGTCAGCTATGAGTATATAATTGCAATTTGTAACAAATAAAGGGTGGTGCCTAAATTTGGCAGCTCCAAGACCAAACAAAAATTGAGGAGTTAAAATCCATGAACTCGTCTGAGCCAGAGCAATTTCTCTGGGTATCATTCCATGTATTATTTTTGCTTGCCTATACCTTATCAGGATAGGACCAACCATATGCATATCAATATTGATCATACTCTAAAAGAATAAGTCGACACTAAACTGCTAGGTCACTGTGCCTTTAAGGGGAAACATAACTGACCTAATGTAGCCTCTTTCTCTGGTGCAGCCTAAGGTCTTAAGGCTCAGTAAACTAATTGAACACCTAGTCATATCTGTACCTAATGTCCCCAACCCAGATTTGAAATGTTCTCACTTGCTTGACCTTTTCAGGTACCCCAATCAGTGTGCAGTGAGAGCTGTGCCCCTGGGTACAGAAAAGCCCCTAGAAAAGGACAACCCTTCTGCTGCTTTGATTGCATTCCTTGTTCTGAAGGAGAGATTTCTAATCAAACAGGTAAATAATTGAAACTTTAGCCATATGCCCCAGAATATTTACACAGGTACATTAAATTACTATTTGTGAATTGTTACCAGAAACATAATGTTCTTTTTGCTAAATATCTACTCTCTACACTTCAAGTCTCATTCATATTTCGGGATTAAATTACACTCCTTTCCATCCTCAAATATCTCTGAGACTTTGATGGATTCTCATAAAAAGAGACATATTTTGTCTTCCAAAAATATGATTTTATAGTGAAGAGACTTCAAATCTCACATGGCCATTGGCATCTTTTGGAACGCTAAGTTACACATGGAAATTCTATAAAGCAAAGTTCAATCTGGATTCAGGCCTAAACAGGTATTGAATTCACTATGGCTAACACCAGGGAACAGCTCTTGCTCTCCTTGGAAGAGGAAAATATATCAGCCTTCACATTGGTTAGTTTCTCAGCTGCCTACAACACAGTCTACCATGACTGTTGGTCCTGGCCTTTTCTGCAGGGCCACTCCAGATTGGTCCTTTGTTGAACCTGCTTCCTTTGTTGAACCTGTTTCTGTTGGCTTTTAGGACTCTGCATACTTTACTCCTGCTAACCAGTGGTAAAGTGATTGTGCTCTCTCTCCTAAAAAAGATAACAATTGTATATACCTGATTGGAGCACCTAATTTGTTTATAAGTCCCTGGTATTTGATACTATTTATATCCACGACCTGTATATTAAATGTAACTAGTGGACTGCAGGGCTCACTGTGCCACAGACTAAAGTAAAACATCTCTCAGCTCTGCCAATGCAACCTGTAGAGCAGTTTTAAACTGTCATTACAACTTTGGAAAATATACTTTTTGCCAAGCATACACCTTGGTTTTAAATTCTTATAAGTCACCCCTAATATAGGCCCTAACGGCTCATAGAACAGAGTTTGTGGTATTTAAAAAGTAGGACATGTGCACTTAAATCTTGCATGTCCTGGCAGTGAAAAACTCTCCCATGAACTTACACTGGGCTAACTTTTTACAGGTAATAAGTGATAACATCGGTTTGGGAGCAGATAGAGAAATGCTTCTCCCACTTAGTTGAACTATAATTTAATAATTTAAAATCCTTTTCAATGGTAAAGTCAGAATTTAAATTACTATTCTAAAAAGGCCACTTTTAGAAAGTGGCATTTTTCTGTCTAAACAAATGTGCCTTTCTGCTATTGTCCAGAGGCATATGCCTGAAATGGCAATGTGTGGTATGATGTGTATTCCTTACAGGCTTGGAACAAAAGGGCAGTGTGAGGAAAAGTGCTCCTCTCCTGAGCAGGATGGCTTGGGGGGGGGGGGTGGAAGTCGGCCCTTCCTGAGCTTCAAAAGTTAACCAGTGGTCTGTGCTCACCCCCTTCCTGACTTCTGAAGCTGCTTGCTCTGTCACTGGGAAATGCAGCTCATGCCTGGGCCTGCCCGCCCTTTGTTACCCTAGACAATTTGAAGCCAAACCCTGGAAAAGAGGAAGTACTGACCAGAACCAGTTAGTGGTAGACAAAGAGAGTAACCCACACATAGGCTGGCACTGGGCATAAATGCGGCGCCCTCAGAACCTCTCAACGCTTAAGGTCCTATGGAAGATTCAGAAAAAGGACTGCCCTGCTGTCTGAAAAGGGAAGACTAGACCTGCTTGCCTTGAAGCCGGGATCTCCAGAAGTGAATCCAAGGGGCATTTGGCTGATATCCAATTTGAGCTTCAGGGACAGAGCAAGCTTTCAGAGGCCTTCCCTGCAATTGCCCAGCGGACCAGCACCAGCTTGATCTGCTTGAGCCCTGCTGCTGGACTCTGCTAGTGTGAGTCCGGATCCTCAAGAGGTGCCCCACCATATGCTTGGCTCTTGACCGGTATCAGAGTGTACTGCTACTTCAAAACTGCAAACACTGACCTACAAGTGAAGATTCTGATGTTTTGGGCTCCTCCTGACAGCCAGTGGACTCCTTCACATTAGCAATAACATCAACCGCCTGCATCTCCTGCTAATGCAAAGCTCGAGCGACAACGTGCTGTTCGCGCTGACAACAATCTCTTTTCAGCTTCCACGAAAGCGAAACTCTGGCCGAGTTTCCTTGCATGGAATTGAGACTGGGTTAAGGTAAACTCTTCACCGAGCTGAACATGGCTCCTGTATCTGACCCATGCTGTATCTGACCCACAGATGTCCTGTACTTGTGACTTTGACCCGATTCAGCATGACCAGATAATCGCGAGTGGCACTTTTTGGTGCTATTTTTACCTGAAACATTAAAAATTCATAACTCTGGTTCTATTTAACAGATTTTGATTCTTTATTCTTGTCGTTTTAAAAGTTAAATTTTGCACATTTATCTAACTTGGTTTGTAATCATTCTTGTGTTTTCGCTTTATTACTGTTTGGGTGTTGCATAAATACTTTTACACGTTGCCTTTAAGTTGAGCATGACTCCTTTTGTACCAGTCTACGAGGATGAAGCACTGGTTTATTTAGTGACTAATTGCCCAATTTATTACAATGATCTACTGCTGTGTAGGTTAAAAGAAAGAGTTGGTGCAAATGTTAGCTCTGCAGTGAAATGGATATGATTCATCCTCTTCAAATAGGGCCAACACGTTCAAACTGGGTCTGTAGAATTGCCTACTTTTCAGGTGTCATTTGAACTACAACAGGAGTCATCCCTCTTCTGCCTTCCATTCAACCCAATGTACATCATAGAATGCACTTGCCAGAGGATGATCCAGTGTGCCTCCAAACAGATGCTGATGATGCCTAGAACACCTTCCAACTGAAAAGCAGTGGAAAACCATTCAATATATGGTCTGAGCGCCCACACTAATGCGCTGGAAGTAGGACCATGGAAGTCTGGCTCATCTCCCCATGCTGAAACACATGATGAAGATGTCTCCAATGTCCAGATTGCCTTAATACAGTTCTGAGGGCTTAATGGACTCATGCTTTCACTGCAGGAATCTGTGTTTTCACCATACGGCGTGCTTAAACTGCAGCAACATAATTGAAAGCCCAGTTTCCGCCATCTTCTGTGCACTTTCAAGTGTGCCCTGAACATATGCCAAGGAATGCAACTGGTTCAGTCTTTAGACATTGACCTACTGGTGAGCCCATTAATAGTCCACTTATACAGTTGTCCCTTGCTGATGGTTCTGAATGCACTCAACAAGCCCTCCTGGGATGCTTCTGCTCCTGGTGATCTGGATCTTGGCTCGGCTTCTGCGGATCCCGCATTGGCTGCTCCTCCATCAGCGTCTGCTGAGGGGGATGGATGGGAACATGTTTGCCCCATGGATCTGATCCAATGGGCACATCTGGGAAGATCATCTGTGGTTGCTGGAAGAGCAATTTTCTGTCTACCTCTTGGAACACATAAACAATTTGACAGTTTTGAGTAGTAGTAAAAAATATTATTCGCCTTTCTCTGCATGCTAAATTGCTTTAAATTTGTTTTAATACAGTTTTATACCTTCTATTAATTATTAAATGGCTTTTCACTATGCTCTTTGCTGTTAAAGAAGCATAATACTTTTTAGATTTTAGTAGGGTTTGAATATCTATTAACCCTTACGTTTATACCACTTGTCTAGGGATAGCTTTCATCGACTTACGTCCAAAGAGTGGGTGTTATTTGGTCAGGATAGGCCTGGTTAGAAGCGCCACCATTTACATACTCATGTTCCTTAAGTTGCCTTCTCTTTTACACACAGTGACATTTGACATACATTTTCATTCGTGAGCATGCAGGATAACATTCTCTGAATCTGCATTTCTTATATTTTCACTTCGTAGGCAAACTATCATGACACTTTGAACATTCAGTACAAGGGGTAAGGTTCACCGTGCAAATGTTATTTTTGTTATTGTCCGGTAGGCGACAATGCTACCCTAGATTAATAAACAATTGAGCCCTTACAGGGGTTGCTACATAGCAACATGGGCGGTATTTATTACATATGCAGAACCACTTCCTTGTTTTGGCAGGGGAGCACTCAGCTGACACTGCAAGTTCACTACATGCTGGAATTCAAGCTCAGCTGATTCCTGCTTCCCAACACAAGGGATGTTCAGCTATATACCAAGACAGACATCCTCATGACACTTGCCCACAGATAAACAGGAGTTAGACCACCCAGGTAGGTATTTGGCAGATTACCCACCCTAGTCAAGACTAGGTTAAGGCGCGCTATGTAGGAGTACACTATATCCATGTTTATTTGCCTGCATATATTCACTGTCTTAGCACAATGGTGGAAATGTTTATCTTTTTCATTATTCTTGCAGTGATAATTACGCTAATCTGTTTCATTCTATTGATTATCGCAGCGCATTTATTATATACAATAAAAAATATTAAAAACCCTTTTTGAGTATTTCTTATGTATTTCTTAGGATATGCATGAGAGGCCAAGAGAAAAGGTTCTAGATCTGTTACCACAATGTCCTTGAGGGATCAGGGTTGTCATGTTCTGAGGTTGCACACACATTTGCTACCCTGTAAGGTTAGGGGTGCATATGGTGCACTGTGAGCTAGCAGAGATAGAGGCCAACATATCCTGAGGGTGTGTGCAGAATCAGTCTGGCACAATCATGACATTGATGTTGTCCAAAAACACACAGTTTTACCACAGAAGGTTCAAGGCGTATGACAGCAGATGGTCTTTATTTGCCTGAACTTACAAAAGTGTGACGATGCTAAATAAGCCCTCAAAATTCTGCCCTGACTGTCTGTGAGTGCAAGAATTAAATCCTTAGTTCTCTTTGATTCTCTTATGCATAGAGTCTAGGTGGAAACAGGATATAACCCTGCAGAAACCGGCATCCTGCTGAGGGCCCTAAAAGAACCTAAAGAGGAGATGTGGCCTATTGCCAAAGCTGCTTACTTTGGAACTGCAGAACCAAGTTTGGGCCAAACATTGGAGGATTGTCTTAATTCCACCCACTTCTAGGTTATTTTACCAGCATTGTACTTACATGATTAATATTTGTCTATGTTCAATAAACAAATTCATAAAAAGGCTGTTAATGACCAAAAACAGCGCCTCTACACTTTTTTGTCATCGGGAGCTGGGGCTGACATTTTTAGAGGATCGTATGGATATTGCCCCTTTGCTTTTATGGGCAAACAAAAATGTGGCTGTCTGAGGAGCTAATGTTTTCAAGGGAGGTTATTAAAGACTATTAATTTAGATAAAGCACTGTCAACCCCTTGGCTCTGATTTGTAAGACATAAATTGTTAAAGACAGGCCTGGGGCATTACTTTGACAATCCTGCCAGTATCCATACAAATGCTAAAGTCATCATTAAAGAGGCGCATTATTCTGGAGTAAATATGTGCCGCTCACAACTTGAGGTGACAGGTTTCCAACGTGTGTTCCCTGTTCAACAGCAATTTTATTTAACATTCACTATAAATGTACAGACACGATTTTATTTAACTAGACCCTGCTTATCCACTTTTCACTTTTTAATGGCTTTCCCGAGTCAATCAGGATGGGTTAACAAACGTATGCCCTGCCTATGCGATAATTTGGCAGCTCAGGGCACTCTGCACCTTATGGTATTCTGCTCCCTTTATAAAGATCAGAGGGGAAAACGTTTGGCCCCATTATTAAGAGAAAAAAGGCCCCTCACATATATTGAGGGCTTTAATTATCTGCATTCCCTGGCTACTACAGCCTTGTGTGTCGGGGTCTCTAATTACATTAAAGTCGCAATGGCCATTAGGAAACGTTATGAGTCCACTGACGATGCCCCTTCTGGTCAGCTTGAAGGACTTGGGGCCATTGGTGTAAGTACATCAGACTTTTTAGTGAACAGTCTGATGCATTTACACTTTAAGCCCCTTTCCAAGAAGCAATTGTTTGACATACTCCATTACACAGAAATCTGGAGTTCTAGTTGAGGGAAACCCCTTTGGGTCACAGTAAATACAGAAGGACTGGAGCGACTCAGGCGGCATGGACAGTCAGCATTGGTCTGATCGTAGTGTCTGATAGCATGCTGATGGGGAACACATGGAAGACTTCTTCCTGCTCAGAAACTAGGTGGTCTCAGGAAAAGTCTTGGTACTGTCCTCTGAACTGTCCCAAGCACTATAGATGTGGATTAAGTGATTTGATTTGAAGGAACTGAGACGGTCTAGGGCTACATACACACTTTCGAATTTTCCAAAGCTGGTGAGGAATTCCATAATTTTGCCATGTTTCACCAGTGTCTTTGCCCTCAGCATCTAATTTTCAATGTCTGACACAGTTGAGGTCTACTGACCTAACCCCAAATGTATGTGCTTTGCACTAAAACTAAAAGTTTCCATAACTGACAATTTGGTAATTTATCCATCATTCTTTGTGAACCTGAAGTTTGTGCAGTCAAATACATTTCAGTTATGGAGCATTGGAGTAAAGAGAATGTTTTTTACTCTTGCATCTAGTAAAAATTGAATGCACCTAAATGTCATTTTTTGGCCCAGGCCACAAACTTCAAAAGTGTTCACATTCCTGGTTATCCTTGTGTTAGTCACACCTCAGCTTCAATTTTCATGCCTAACGTCCTCAGGTCTCAGAATGCCATCAGCTGGCTTCAAACCAAGACCAGACATAGGCTTCATGGTGGTAGAGAAAGGCTGCAGAGCATCCCAACCACCTAACAGTAAAAATAAACAAATAACAGCAGGACCTTTTGAAACTGGTATAGAACAGCAGAGCCTCTAACAATAGAAGAGGAAGATTTGATAAAGACTTGGACATGGAGTTATTCTTTGACCCATGGTGGGAATAACTGTGCCAGTCCAGAGAGACTGAGTTGAGTAAGTATCAGCACTGATCCTGACTTGGTATTTTGTATTAGCTTTTGTAGAGCGCATAGCTAGCTACCCAAGGGCATCCCAGCGCTAGCGTCAAGACAGAGGTGCTGGAATAGCCATGCCTTGAGAAGTTTCTGGAGGAAAGATGACGGGATTCAGCATGGATGTGTGGGGGCATTGTGTTCCAGAGTCTGGCCACATTGTAAGCAAAAGATCTGCCTCCGGGGGTGGTATGGGGTAATGAGTGGTCTATTGATACTTAGGCCGTAATCCCAGTAGGTCCTATGGGATGTGCACAGAGCCTTAAATTTTACTCTGTCGGAGACGGGAAGCCAATGGAGCAACTTTAGGGCTGGTATAGCTGACTTACTTTTAGGTACCCCCAGCAGTAGTCTAGCCGCACAATTCTGTGCGACTTGGAGTTTTCTTGGAGTTGCTATGGGTGCTTCAAGATATAGAGAGTTTCCATAGTCCAAACATGATAGGACCAGGGCCTGTATCAGGGTCCTCCTAGCACTCATTGGAAGAAGGGGGAGGATCTTGCGGAGTAGTCTAATGGCAATGAAGCATGCTCTTGTTACTTTAATTGCTTGGTCCTCAAACTTAAAAGAGCTGTCCAACCATATGCCCAGGCTTTTTATCTTGGTCTTTGGAGAGGGGGCAGGCCCCCGGCAATTAGGCCAGATGTGTTTGAGGTCCAAGCCGGAGGTGTTACCCAGAAGCATTAACTCTGTCTTTCTACCAGTCAGCTTAAGGCAGGAGTGTTCCATCCCACGAAGCCACTTCCCCCAGGCAGGTTTCCAGGTCAGGGGGGTGTTTTCTGTGAAGAAAAGGTCCCTGGGATGTTTTTTGGCAGAAAGCATATCCCTGAAAGGGGAATTCAGTCACTTAGTTTAAATCTATGCATACAAATGTTACTTTAGTTCACTGGGGGTATTAATCATATATACACTGTGTGAGAAATTGGGTTGTTGATTGAAAAGGGTGTGAATCAAAGCAATCACGGAGCAAAAGCCTCACAAAGCGGCTGCCCCGGACAAAATTCCATCAGGCGTCTTTCTCAACCAGTTAACTCTTTAGTCTCCAGCTATAACCCAAACCTTTAATACTATCTAGACCCTAAGAGATATCCCACACTCATACAGAAATCAATAATCGTGCCTATTCATGAAAAAGGCCTGAGATATCTTGTTACTAATTATCCCCCGATTTCATTACTTGATGGCGTGGGCAAAATATTTGGAAAATTCCTCTTATCCTTCTTACATCAGTGGTTGGAACACCTGTGTTTGATAACCCCATACCAAGCTGGGTTCAGGAGGGGCCAGAGTACGGTAGATCAGGTCTTCAGACTGAATGTAATTTGTTCTAAATATACACATCTTAAAGATTCTCCACTCTACCTGGTCTTTGTGGTTCTCCAAACAGCCTTTGATAGCGTTGATCGCCCCTCGTTATGGCAAATCTTAAACCGAATGAGCATCCCTGATGACATTTTGAAGCTCTTAGTTGCCCTGCATTCTGGCAGCACCACAAGAATCAGATACAGCACAAGAGAGGGGAATATACAACAGAAATACCAATCAAGTGAGTTGCTAAACAGGGCTGATTCTTAACTCCAACACTTTTTAACTGCTACATAAATGATATTGTTACAGCTCTGAAAAATTGAATGTAGCGAAAGGAGGCTATGACTACATTCTAATTCTGCTCTTTGCGGACGACGCAGTATTGTTGGGCAGTGTAGAGATATCAATGCATCGTCTACTGTAAGGCTTTGAGTCCTTCTGTGCAGCAAGGAAATTGTTTATTAATGTTGATAAAACAAAATATATGCTCTTAATTCAAAGCAAAAACTGCGAGCCACTTTTAAGGTTTACAAAACACCTTTGAAACAAGGATCCACTTACGATTATCTTGGTATTTGACTGGATAATAAACTTAAGTGATCCCAATAGCAATCAAAAAGTACAATCATATTGGCACAACAAGCTGGAGCAGTACTGAGGTTCACAAATTCACTGGGCAAACATTCAGTGAAATCAGTAATTCTAGCCAACGAAATGAAAGCAAGGGCTGCTTGTACATATGGCCCTGAGGTCTGGGGTTACAAGAAAAGCACTGAAATACAAATTACTGAAAATAATTTCATTAGACGTTTACTATAACAGGGGCCTGGTACGCCAATGTTGGCTTTGAGGGAGGATTAAGGTATAGTCAAAATGGAGGACTATATTGCCCAAGATCCCCTAAGATATTGGTTTGACATATGGTCTAAGTCTGAATTGGTATCATATAGACTTACATTGCAAGATATTATGAAGCAACAAGATTATCACAAGCTACCATGTTTTGCTCATTTGTCAAATGTTCTGACTAGTATTGGCTTAAATAAATATTGGCACCATCCTTAAGTAATCACAAAGGATAGCCTTGATGTGGTAATGAAGGCATATTGGCACTATAAACAACAAATAAACATGAGCCACCTAGGTGCCTTATCAAAGCACTATTTTTCTTTTAATCAAGATTTAGATTTAATTGAGTGCCTTGACGACATTTATCCGGAAGGAAAAAGAGCCCCTTATCAGAATAGGTACTCTACCAGTAGCTTTTGTGACTAAAAGATGGTTGAAATCACCTGGTGACGGAATGGACCAGTGCCCCTGCCTCCTTGAAGGCTGTGAAACAGTAATTTACTATATTTTGCTGTGCCACTTCACTTACCGCATCCGTAGATATTATCTTGGACTAATTTTCTAACATTTAATATTAGAACTTGCAAAGAGGCAGAGGCTCTCTGTATGAGAACTGATTACAAATCTATTATAGTGGCAGTTTCATCCTACATCTATGCAGCATGGAAACAAAGATCAGTGGCACATTTAAAATTGAATGTCGATAGGCAAGTTGGACAATCTTTAATGGCGTTGCAATGATTGAGTTAGCACGCAAGCATTTATATATACTATTTATACATTAATTATTCATTAGCTTGTTTGAAAAGGTTAGCAAGTCATGCTACGGGTATTATTGTTGAAAGTATGTGTATTAACAAAATGATTGATTTGCAAAAGGTCGCTTGTCTTTTAAACTTATTGTTTTATATTATATCAAAGGAAAGAGTGGTAGATATTCTTATCGTTGTGAGAAACAGGAACTAAACTTTTAGTATAAGAACTGAAATGATCTTAAACTACACAGTTCTTAAATTGTACAGTAGTATTTTATCTGTGAAATTGTTGATGACAAATCGAGTTGGCTGAAAACAATACACTTGATTTGCTTTGCTTGGGTCAAGCAACAGCCACATTCCCTTGCATGGTGAACCACAAAAATTAACTAAATTAACCTGTGCTTTACCCTAGGTGGCTTGTCACAAAAACAGTCAGGCTTAACTTAGAAGCAATGTGTTAATTATTAATGCAGCACACAAACAGTAATACATTGAAAACACAACACATGAAAGATCCTGACCCAATATAGAATAATAGAGTACATTTTAATTAATCATTTGAAACGAAAACTACATAAATCCAAACAGTAAAACTGGAGTTAGGAATTGTTAAAGATCAAGAACCAAAATAGTGTCTAAAAGATCAAAGCGTTAATCGCGGACATTTGGTCAAATTTAGAAGTTAAGGCTGACCGCGATGGAGCGACTTTAGGATACAGAAAGAGGACTGTGTTCAGTCATCCCTCACCAGAGAAGATAAAGGTCAGTGGGGTGAGGCTGCAGGAGATGTCAGAGGGGGGTGCTTCCTCATTGGTTGGCCTTAGGCCCAAGCCGCTTGTAAGATTTCTACATCCGTGATTAGTCGCCAAAATGGAAATCAAAAGACTCCAGCAGTACAAAGCAAAGGGCTGTAGCCAAAGACAGTTCCACGAGGTCTGATATCCCTTTGGCGAAGGCAAAGGACAGCTGAAACAGATTTGCTTCTGTTGAGAAGAACGTAACTGGAGCTGCGTAGTCAATCCGACCGGTGATGCACCTCGGGCAGATAGGCAAGCAGGTTGGTCCGGAGCTCCACCAAGTTCTCAGAGCACTTTTTAGCCTAATTTTGTCTAAACACTCAAGTGTGGAATTTGGCAATTTGGACCCATATAGTTTTCAACCAAGGGTCCAGGACTGGTGGGGCACCTTGTGGCGGTTCAGGACTCTCTCAGGCTGGGCCCAGATGTGGGGCAAGACGGTGGTAGCCTATTATGTCCCCGTCGATCTAAACAGGAGGCCTGCAAACCAGCTCTTGGAATCACTTCTGGAAGTCCTGGGTGCAGGTGTAGATTCAGGGATGGCCTCTGGGGGCTCAAGGTAGGCTCCAGGCAGCAAAGCAGTCCTTTCAAGTACAGCAGCAATCTGGCAGAGTGCACCGTAGGTCACAGCAGCAGGCAGTCCTCTGAGAGTCCTTCCACAGGTCCACTAGTGAACTGAAGAGTGGATCAGAAGATCCTATTTTTATATCCTGGTGCCCTTCTTCTGGAAGGTGGGAGAAGCTTCTTGCAAGGTTCTGTGAAGTGCATGGAATTTCCTGACTCCCCTGCCTGTCTCCAAGCTGGCTGCAGTAGCAATACAGGGTCGGAAGTAAGGGTGGGCAGAGCTTGCAGAGTTTTACTCTGCAGTATTCCGCGGAGTTAAATCAAAATTCAGCAAAAAAATGCTGGCAGATTTCAGGGGTGTAAGTAGCTAATTACTTTTCATCCCTGAAAGAAAAAATACTCCAGAACAATACTGAAAGAGGACAGGGGCATCTAGCCTCCTGCTTCAGAGAACCAATAACTCCATTCAAGAAGACGACCATGAAATTACACAGGAAATTGAATGGTTATGAACAGCCTATTGACATCTTGGCATACAGTCATTACTGCAAGAGGAACACAACTTCACATACATATCATAACTCGTATTAGACAAGTACAAATAATGAAACTTGAAACTGGTTTCTAAATAAGAATTCAAAATGTGTTTGTCAATTTGACATTTTGCCAAATATTTCACATGCACATATGCACAAACAACAAATATATAATTGATGCTCACACTTTACTGAGGTTTTATAATGACCCCTTTCAATAAATGTAAGAATGCTTTGAACAATTTCATAGAAAAATAGCATGCTTTCATTTTTCCATGGTGCCTCGTGATTAGAGTTTGCAGAAAAGACTAGCAAAAACTTGCAAGTAGAACCAATTTATGAAATTATTTTCTAAATAATATTTCTAAGTTGTGGAGTTAAAGTTTTACATTTAGCATTTTACATTAATAGACTCCTGTGTAAATGCGAGCTATAATTATGTGTGAAAAGCAATAGCCTAATTTTATACAAAAGACGAGATAAGTATAGCTTTGTGTTGTACGTAGGCATTTTCTATCCTTCACACTATTGGTTTTCCACATTAGAAAACACGTTAATTTACTACATAACCCTGTGTTAATTCATATGAGCCATATGCTTGCTTTAGTGTGAAGGCGCCAATATGTTGTGGGGTAATCCAGAGATGTAGTGTTTGCTTTGTGTAATTAATGCTAGTGACCTTGTTAATTGTGCTCTTTAAAATATTTTATGGACAATTGTCTAAATAAACGTATTTTCTACCTTACCTACAGACCTGGAATGCATTGTTTGCATGTGGAAACGGGATACAGTGGAAGAAAAATCTATAAATATGTGCAATTATTGACTAATGTTGAGTGCAAGCGCTAGAAAAATAGTCCAAGTCTGTAACTTCTCAGGGCTTTGTTTGGGCAGTATCACAGTATCAAATGTTGGGGGTCACCCGTGGGTGAGGAAAAAGAAAGCCATAAAATAATGTTGCAGCTCAAATGGTACTTATACTTCGTATTCTCGCCTTATGTATTGGCTATGCCAATGACAAAACTCTCCGAGTCATCACAGGGTTCCTTGAACTCCTTTCACTCATCTCTGTGCGATGGAATCTTCGACTCTTCTAGCAGCTGACTGGGTACCCCAGTGTAGATAGTGGGACATGGCAATTCAAATAGTTAGTGGAATAACCGTTAGCACTGTCCATTTCACAAATATGTTACATTAAGCAGACACGCCCACTTCCGTGCAGTCACAGCACATTACGTGCATATTTGTGGGCTGTGACCAAGTACAAGTGGTTGGTTTTTTTTATTAGAAAGGCTCAGCGAGAGCAAGATGAGTTGGACGTATACAATAGTGCTGATTAATTCCATCAGCTGAGCAGCGGAATATTATTAGTAATTCCTTGTTATAAAAATAATGAGGAAATACTAAAGGCGGAATAAATAATTCTGCCCGCCGCTAGTCGTTAGGCCCTTTGTGTGAAGGCACAGCACTCACTATTCAGGTGTTAGTGGGGCTGTACTCAGCCTCCCATCCTGTCAGCAGATGATCCATTGAGGCACACCTAACCCCTTTATTGTGTGACATCCTGGGAGGAATTTACAAAGCCTAATTTTCAGTTGCACCCGTCATGTGACCCAGGCCAGACTACATGCTCAAAAGGGCTAAGGATACGAAAATGGCAACTTTCAAAAATTGGAAATTTCAAAATTGTAATGAAAAATCTGACTTTACCATTACAGATGGCTCATCATTACAATTTCATAGGTACCAAACATGATATATCTACCTTTTCCCAATTAGGAATTACAGCCTATTAAATATAATAAGACATCCTCTATCTGATCCTATAGGATGGCTAGGCTTCAGACTAGTAAAAAATTAATTTAGGTGTAGGTCACTACCAGTACATATAAAACTGGTAGCATTTAATTTACAGGCTCTCGATATATGGTATACCATTCTACAAGGAGAGAGCACAAGCACTTTAGCACTGGCTGGCAGTGGTAAAGTACACAGAGTCTGAAGGCCAACAAAAACAAATTCAGCAACAAAAAAAACTGGAGGGAAAAGGCAAAAGGTCTGGGTAGCTCTGCAGAGAGGACCAGGTCCAACATGACCCCCTCCAGCCTAAAGCTAGAGGACAATTAATCAATACCTTGATGGACTTCCCTGCTTAGGTTATGGAACATGGACACTTGCCCTATACTGCAAAGGCTTGTGACAATTCTATTCCCTTCTGAATTCAGTTTGATCCCTCTGTCTACACTCTCCAAAGCCACTGAACTGACCCAAAGGGAACCCTACTCCTCACTTGTGGACCAAATCCGTGCAGCACCTAACCTTAATTTACTCACAAATGCATCTCAGTGGGCAGACAGTACTATCATGGCCAACAAAGTGATGTGCCCATTCTACCTCTTGGATCAAATTTGTTTCCCCAACCCAAGGAAAACTTGGCCCATAGGACAACAACCAACAGAGACCACTGATACCTGCCAGTGCCAAAAGCCAGGCTCCAGTCCTCCCTAGGGGTATCTGATCTCAGAAGTTTCTCAGAGTGGGGGACAACAGCACTAGGCGTTGGGCACACTTTTTTCACGCTCCTTCCCACCAGTCTATGGATGGTAGCCTAAGACTGGTCATTCATTCCAAGATCTGTTCACTGAGGCTGAACAGAAGTTAGGGGTTAGTCCTCCCTGCTGCTCCTTCTGGGCCTCCATACTATATTTTGGGGAGTGGCACACCCAGACATCTGAGCTTTTAGGGCACACTGGGCAGCTGTCCCTCCTAAATCTTCTATCACAGAGGACAACACTTTCCCCAGAATAAAGTCAATGGACATTTGGGGACTAAATATGATACTTCTCTAGGCCACCTCCTCACCCCACTCCATCGATACTAGGGTCATGGGACAGACAAGGATCTGCCTCTGGGCCTGAGTTACCTTATATAATTGACCTTTGTACTGCTCTGGGGAAACCAGCATTTCCACTAAAATGGTCTGGCAGGGCCTGGTGTCCTTCAGAGCAGTGACAGGGACCCCATTCACCTCAGCCTGGTAGAAGTGACGACTCTCACCCTCAGGGATCGCTAGTCTATCCTCTGAGTTCTCCCCCAACTAAGGGTGCTGGGTCTATCAACCACTAAGGCCAAATTGCCCACCCTTGTAGAGGTCCCACCAGTGGGTGGGTTCTTTGGACAGACAGAGTCCCTCTGCTTGTGTCCTAGCTGGGGACAATCAAAGCAGTGGGCTTGGAAATGGGGCACCCTGGGTATACGCCCACCAGAACCTCCCTCCCTTCTTTTTCTCAGAAAGGTCAGGGGAACCCTTTCCTTCCCCCTTAACCTGATACTTGTCTGGGTCTCCCTTGGCCCCCTCTCACTTTGCTGGGGGGAATCCTATACCACCCTTCTTGTGGTTACTCCTAGGTACAGTATTGGATACTCTGGTGCTGATCCAGAGGCCAACCTCCTCAAAACGTCTCCTGGGGTCAGTCAGCTTGCTGTCTGCCAGGTGTTGCCACAGCTCTGTAAAACAGGTATTGAGTATGTGCTCCCTCAAAATCAGGTTGTACAGCCCAGTGAAATAATCTACCTTGCTGCCCCTCATCCAGCCCTTTAGTGCCTTGTTGTAATAGTCTTAGAAGTCCACACAGGGCTGGTTGGGAAGTTTGTGGCTGTCCTTGAACCTCTGACTATATTTCTCAAGGGTCAACCAAAGATTTGAAAGAAGAATGACCTTCATGTGGGCATACTTGGTTTGGTCCTCAACCTCAAGTGTCAGGAGTGTGTCCCGCCCCCACAATGGACTAGACCTTCAAAGGCTACCTCCGCACTCCTCTGGGACCTTGTATACTCTCAGAACTACCTCATAGGCTGCCTTGCTTCTAAGTACACCTCTCTGAGATTGAGCACTTGAGACATCCTCTTCGCCACCATGGCCAGTATCTCCCTTGCCAACCTCTTCTCAGGTTCCAGTTTTAGTTTGGATAACTCCAACTCCATTTCGAGTTTCTTCTCCTCTCTCCTGTAGGTTTAGGCCCCTGGATGACACACTGCTTCACGCTCCATCCCATGTTGGTTCATGTCCCTCCTCATTGCCATCCATGTCCTCCTCTCCTGAGGTAGACTGCCATCTTTGCACCTCCTCAAAGGCCCTGAGAGTTAACCGAAGTGCGAGTTTGTTAGTTCTCTTGTCTGATCTCAGCCCTCTCTGCTTTCAGAGTTTCAGCAGCTCAGCCCTTCTGAGGGTGTCAAAGTTGCACAGATCCATCTCCATGGTGCGAAAAGGAAGGTAGGGCACTTCAATGTAGAAAGGGAAAAACAGCCAATAAAAACTAAGGAAGAATTTTAAAAGGAGTCACTCTAATGTCAAATTATTTATCTGGGATTTTGTGTAACACACATCACTGCATGGTACTGCACAAACACAAGTCCTGATCCACACTGATGAACACATATGTGAGAATTTGGGTTGTTGGTTGATTGGGATGTGAGCCCTGGTTAAGCAATAGCCACAGTCTCCTGCAGGGTGAACCACAAAAAGTCACCAAATTAACCTGTGCTTAACCCTTTGATAGCTTGGCACAAAATGCAGTCAGGCTTAAGTTGGAGGCAACGTGTAAAGTATTGATGTAGCACACAAACAGTAATAAAGTAAAAACACAACACAAGAACAATTCCAAACCAATTTAGAAAAATAGAATTAACTGTAATAAATGATTAGACTAAAAAATAACAGAAATTCACTCAGCAGAACCAGATTTATGAATTTTTAAAGTTTAAGGTTCAAAGCAGCACCTAAAAGATCAAAGTGCCAACCGCGGACATCTGGTCGAGCGAGACCGGGTTAAGTCAAAGGTTAATGCTGACCATGATGGAGCACCATTTGGATACAAAAAATGGATTGTGGCCAGTCAGCACTTATCTTCTTGAAGAAAAATGTCTGAGAAGGTATGGTTCAGCAAGACACAGCTGCAGGATTTGTAGGAGTAGGGTGCTTTGTTGTCGGATGGCCTTGGGTCAAAGCCATGTGAAGATTTCTACGTTCAGACTTATGTGTCGAAATGGAAGTCTAAAAACTCCAGCGGAGAAAAAACAGAGGGCTGAAGCTGAAGACAGTTCCACGAGGTCGGATACTTTGGCAAAGGATGACTAATACGGATTTGCTGCTGCGGGGTGGGGGAACTTAGTGGGAGAAGCTTCGTGGCCATCCGATTGGCGATGCGCCTTGGACGGATAGGCAAATAGGTGGGCGCCAGTCTCCTCCTCATTCTCAGAGCACTTTTTTGCCAAATTTTGTTGAAGTCCTCAGTTTTGGAAATTGGCCATCTTGGCACCATTAGCACCACAACCAAGGGTCCAGGACTGGTGGGACACCTCACGGGGGTTCAGGGCTCACTCAGGCTCGGTCCAGGTGTAGGTTCAAGCTAAATTTAAGAAGTTTGGAGTTTTTAAAACCTTGTGCAAATCCTTGTTTGAGGTGCAGCAGGTGGAATTTTGAATTGTGCAGTATTTACCACCCCCTGTAACTACTGGGTGCAATAAAGACCTCACCTTTATAACGTAATGAACTTTCAGCAGGTCGAACACAGCAAAATAAAAAAAGGTGGAAGTGTACTATATTTACTGTAACAAGCCGATTTTGGTGCAGTACACACCAAAATACGCGTCTTATACCCCCAAAACTCAAGCTATGCAAACATTATTGCATTCAACAAATTAGGAACACCTTGATGTCAGATTTTTATCGGATGAAATAATTATCGCATAAGACTTGGGCCACTTGTAATCAGGCTCTATTTCTGCAGAACTTTCATTTTGTGGAAACATTCAGCATATTCTAACAGAGTATTGTCTATGCATAAAACTCAAATTTCTTTTTCAGATTCTTCCAACTGTTGGCCGTGTCCACCCAACTTGTGGCCCAGTGCAAGGAGAAATGAGTGTGTTCCGAAGAAAATAGAATTTCTGTCATATCAAGACGTTTTGGGAGGGCTTCTGGCTGCTTCTGGAATGCTTTGTTTCCTTTTGACTCTTCTAATCTTACACTTCTTCTACAAGTACCGAGATTCTGCAATTGTCAAAGCAAATAACCGTGAGCTCACCTATCTTCTTCTAGGGGCTCTTTCACTGAGCTTTCTCTGCCCTCTGCTCTTTATCGGTGAACCTCAGAAAGTACCCTGCCTACTTCGCCAACCTGCCTTTGGTATCACCTTTGTACTCTGTATCTCTTGTGTTTTAGCCAAAACCATCATGGTGGTTATCGCCTTCAGTGCCACGAAGCCTGGCAGTAATATGAGGCGGTGGCTGGGTCCACGAGTGCCTATGGTTACAGTCTTCACCTCCACCTTTCTTCAAGTCCTTATGTGTGCTTCCTGGCTCATGTCTTGTCCTCCATTCCCAGAAAGGGACATGAAACTAAAGACTGGGACTATCTCTTTGGTGTGCAATGAATGTTCAGAGACTGCACTCTGGTGCATGCTGGGATACATGGGGCTCTTGGCTGGTGTTAGCTTCCTGGTTGCCTTCCTTGCACGGAAGTTGCCTGACAGTTTCAACGAGGCCAAGTGGATCACATTTAGCATGCTTGTGTTTATTAGTGTGTGGATGTCCTTTGTTCCAGGCTATCTGAGCACACAAGGGAAATACATGGTGGCTGTGGAGGCACTTAGTATTATCTCTTCCAGTGCAGGAATTGTTGTTTGTATTTTTATCCCTAAGTGTTACATCATCTTACTGAGACCAGACCTAAACACAAGAGAACATATGTTGGCAAAAAAGACTTCTAATAACATAAAATAATTGTTGTCATAACCCATTCAAGAAACATCAATTGCAAATGCAGTGGTTACATCCAGTGGTTAGTTTTATTTGCCTTGTTGGAATTGCCTTAGAGTTATTTCTGCAGGTTTTATCCAAATAGATAGAGCTATTGGCTGCTCCAAATTCATAGGTCATACAAGTGTGGAATAGCGGATCAGAGTCATGCATGATTAAAGTTCATACTTGCAGGTACCAGGAACGGTTCTGGCTGTACCACTGTTAGCAGCTCCTGCCCTCACCTGTACCTTCCTGCAGATTTTACCTAGTGGTGTCTCCAAAATGAGAAACCAGAAATATGACAATCCAAAATTGTCCCTTGTTTTCGCCACATTGGTCATTCAAGTTTACACAACTAAGGGCCTCATTATGATGTCGGGCAGAAACTTTCCAGGATCCGAATCAGAACCGACTGACTTGCGACCGGTGGTTCTGCCCAACTGAATACGATGCGACCAAACACTATTCGGTCGGATTTCCATTGACTCCTATGGGAGCCTGTGTTCCACCCGACTAAACAGCCTACTATGTGGAAGTGGGGGGGGGGGGTGCGGAAAACCCTGCATCCTGTCGCAGGCACCCGATTGTGCCTGCCACATATTGCAGGGTTTTACAGGGGGTCACTTAGATACCCCCTCAGCCCCAAACTGTAGGCCACAGGATGAAGGGAGGACTGCCAGGGCCACGCAAAGTCAGTTTCCGACAGCCTTTTAGTGTCGGACAGGACGACTCTCAAAGGCTGTTGGAAACCGTTGGAAACCGTCATCGTAATCGCTCAGTCAGAAATGCTGTCCATAGAGCGGTACAATGCGGTTCCGACCAACACAAATTCTCCAAGAGCTGGTAGAAACCGATTCCGAAAGACCGTGCGGTTTACAATCCGACTGCAAACATCAGAATGGATTGGATGGATTGTAAACCAGCCTAGTTGGACAGAAGGGTTGCAACCCGATCTTGGGGAATCCGACTGTCGGAGGAGGCTTTCCGCCCGACATCGTAATGAGGCTCTATGTCATCCCTAACATAAAAACCTTTACTTCCCACACCAACAGAAAAGAATAGCCATGTCTGTTACTTATCCTCCCCACAATAATGGGCTCAGACCCCATGCAAGAGCCTAGAATAAGAGGAGGAGAGTTATTAGACATTATTGCCCTGCAGGTGTGAATTCATGTCAGCTTGGGTCAGGGATGAAACAGCTTGTTGTACCACTGCAACAGCAAAGCTGTACCACTGCAACAGTGCACCCATAGCTCTCTTTTATCTGAAACTATTTTCTCTGCTCTGCGGTGCGGGTTTGTCCTTTACTTTTTTAAAGTGGAATATAAGCCAAAATGCCTAGTAGGCAGCAGCGTAATGGAACCTGAAGGGCCCCCCTGCAAAGTACATGGATAGGGCCCCCCTCTCCGCTCATCACCTACCACTTTTGCCGAGGGGTCCTTCTTGAGCTTGCCCCCCCCCACACCGCAAGGGCTGTGGGAGCTCATATTGCGCCACTGCTAGTCGGAAAAAAATAAACTGACATATCAGTTTGTTTATGTTTTTCCATTGTCAGGGTCCGCATGCCACTTTTGTTAAGGAAGTTGTGGTAGGCCAGAAGAGGACGACAGAGAGAGTAGCTTTGGATTGAAAGAAAGGGGCCTTTGGGGGGTGTAGGGAGTTAGCAGAGGTGAAATATTTCCGGAGCAGGCCTACAAAGGTAGTTCCAGCCCATAAAGAAAATAATCTGATTGGGGGTCCAGCTCCTAACATTGCGTTCCGGGTGCTACTATGTATCATTGTTCATTTGACTTCCTTTAGGTTTCTTATTGCTGAAATAAATTCACTGAACATTTTGCTCCAATGTTCTTTTAGCTGCATACATTACACCGTCTTAGGTACTCATTGGCATAATTACAAAAAATGCCAGAGCTCGGCGTTAATCCAAAATTCATAATGCCGTGATCCAACATTTTTTAAATGCAGGAAAACGCCATATTTACAAAAATACGGCACACCCCTGTGTTTCCCCTAGCACTGGTGCTAATTAAGCTGCCTAGCGCCAGCTAAGGCACCCTCATGTCATGTTGCAAAGGTGGCTGCGCTGCGGGGGTGAATGTTTATGTGCAGGAAGGTGTCCCTTCCTGCACATAAACAATCTTGAAAGGTGATTTGCTCTTTCAATATGTGCTGCAGAATGCAGCACACATGGAAAGAACAAAATATGAGGAGAAATTATTAGCTGGTCTTAGTTTTTGGCGCTGCCCCAGCCTTGTATATCGGGGACAGAGCCAAAAAGGGATGGGTGTTGCAGCAAAACGCCCACTGGAACATCCATTGCATCCCTCTTTCAGGCTCAGCGATGTGGAAAAGGAACCTTATTTACAAAGCAGCGATAAGCCACGTTAAGGAGAAAGGGATATCACCCCCAGAATGTCACTAAAAGTGATGTTCTGGTGGTGATATCCCCTTGTAAATATGCCCCTTAGTCTACCTCCCTGTGCCCAGATCTTGGACAATTTTCGTCTTATGGTTCTTATTCGGCCTTTTGCAGTTCTAAGAGTGTGATGGTGTAGGAAACAAATAGGGCATTGTAATGTTGTAGTCAATATTTTACTGCAGAAAATGACTGTTACATCACCTGGACTGATTCTCAATTCAAAGTATTGATACCCTTTCAATATGACCATTTTTCAACCCTGCATCACCATAAACAGTTAAGGAGAGTGGCCAACAAATTATGAAGTCCTCCAATCTTTACAATATGCCGACCCAAGTGTAAGTAATGCAGTGATGATAAGACCACTGACACTGTTTTGTTTTAGTAAATTAATCCATGAATTGCAAATATTGGCAAACTAGTTGCGTGGGTATCAAATATTCTTCCTGACAACCTATAAACAGTTTTATTCCATGGTCATCAGGCAGTTGATGGAGAGATATTCCATGTGTCATTGGATGTTTCCTAGGAGAGGAGCAGTTGGTCAGGGTTAACCTAGCTCACATATCCCCATGCAGAATCAGTATAAATTATAATGTAACCATACTGCTTAGTTTCCTACTTAAATCCATGAAAGCCTTGCACCCAATGTACAAAATACTTTCAAGCTACAAAACTTGTAATTTGGAATATCACAGGGTTTCTTACTGCAAAGAAACGTATTTAGAAATGTACTAAATCACTTTTGAAAGTCGGAGAGGTCATTCAAATTTCCTAATGGGATTTTCCAATTCACAGATGTGTGAAAGTGTTGTCATCTCACTTGAGAGTTATAATGAAATGTTTTGAGGCTTTGTAACTTGAAGTGGGAGAGGTACTTGGGGGCCCATTAGGATAGCGGGCAGGCTCACGTATGCCCACCACCCTAACGGAGATGGGGACCACCCGACATAGTATCGGGGATCCCAAAAGACAAATTACAATGTGAACGCCACCGTGGCAGTTGCATTAACCAGGGTTTCCATTGCGTCGGGCACCGGCTGGCTGCAGCACCCACCACAGTGGAAAAAAGGGATGTGTAACACATCCCTGTACTACTTGATAGGCACCAAGCGGTGCTTGTCCTTTGGTACAGGGAATTGTTGGGGGCATCATAGGTGCCTCTCCATGCCCCCAATCAAGGGTTCGGGATGAAGGAGAGATCGCTAAGGACCCGTAATATCCAACCCCACCAGTCTTTCCATGGTGAGGGAACTGGCCTTACGATGGCAGCCTGTCGGTGGTTGTCTCACTGTGATCGTAATGACCCACTTAATTCTTAAAGGGAATCTATCAAATAGCCTCCTGTCTCATTAACATTAATGATACAGGATGTTGTGAATGGCCATTGTTTGAATCCGCTGAGTAGTACATCAGTCACTTCAGATAATGCTCAACTGGTTTGCAATCAGTGATTGAGACCTGAGGGCAGATTAACACAATTTGCACACAGCAGCAAGCAAAGTGTTTGCACTGCATTGCATAAAAGGGAGCTAGCAGACATTTGCCTCATCAACTAATATGTGGTGCATGTCTGCAGCTTCCAAGAGCTGGCGTACTGTGTGCTACCTAGCGCCAACGCAGGTACATTGGAACCACGGGGCAGGGGTGCCTGGGTTACAGGCAGGATTGTTTTTGTGCCAAAAGGAATACCTCCCTGCACTTTTCATTATCTGATTTTGGGTGATTTGTTGATCATCTCAACATTGAGGTATTCTATGCTGCTAAACTCCACAACCACACTCAGAGGATGAATGATAATAACCAAAGTCATATTAGTTTCTTAGACGTGCTTGGTTCATACTAAAAAAGTAGAAAATGAACCACTTCATCTTCTCTGCCTTCATTAAATTGAAAAGGAGCAAAGTGTGAAGTGAAGCAGCAGAAGCTACACCAGCAATGTAAGAGTGAAATGCTTGCATTGCTACATCAGATTTTGTTGACTGTTCAGAAACTGAACATCCTCCAGGAAAAAGAACGGAAAGTAATTGGCTTGTAAACTAAGCTGGGAGAAATGGAGCAATTTAATATTTTTCCATTCAACTTACCAGGATTGAAACAAATGTTCAGCAGTTGAAAGGAAACTGCCAGTTCCACAATTACGAAATATATTGACTTTCAAAGCCTCTCAAAGACATCAATCTTTTGACTTCATCACCTTTGCAATCTGAATGCACTAAATGGCATTGAAGGGGATAATGAACAAAAATTAGGATTCAGCACTTGCAAGAGTACATCAAGTGTGCCGTGGAATACTCCATTGAAGACAATAGAGTTGCTTAGTGCTTATAATGGCTGGTATAAGCCTTGTGTTCCAACATTCAAATGTTTGCCTTTATGTTTTCATTTTTCAGTTTAGAACATTCTACAATTAGTGGGTGGAATGTTCTAATAGCCTTAGAACCCTTCTCCCTTGGGCTATACCGGTTGTTGAAGGCACCCTCGGTTTCAGGGCCTTTAACAACCAGTGTAGCTCTAGGCAGCAGGCTCTAAGGCTATAGTATATGTTTTCTGAAATGTTATTCAAATGTATTATTGATGTTTATACCAAAAAATAACACATGTTTATAACTCATGATTAGTTATAATATCACTGGCAGGGGGTGGGTGTGGGGGGCGGTGACAGAAAACAGGTATCAAGAAAAAGGAAACATTATGGATAGGGAAATTAAAAGTGGATGAAGTTGGTCTCAATACAGATTCTCAACTTAAAAATATGTAAGACAAAATTAAGCCATATTAATTTATTGTGAGACTCAGGGCCTGATTTAGTGTCTGGTGGGCTGCCTGTCATTCGTCAGGGTAGCAGAGGTGATCTCTCCCACACATGGTAGACTCACTCTCTGTACCTTCACAGGAGCCACTGCTGTGGTGACATCTGTGAAGGCACAAAAGGATTTTGGGCATGTTCACCATGTTTCAGATGGTAGCATACCAATATTTTTTGTTTATCAGAAACAAACTTAAAAAGACCTCTCCCGGGATGTGGGTGTCATACTTTTTCTGTTTGTGACATTCAGATCATCTGCTCTGAAAAGGTTGGGTGGTTGTATGCCCTTGCTTCAATGACCATTACTCTGTGAAGCTGTCAGAGTACATTTTTGAAGTTTTGAAAGTGGTCTGCCTGACTAATTGAGTGGCTAAGACTCAGATTTGATGGACAGAATACTCCATCAGTTTGTGACTGAGTACCATGTCTGCCAAACTCGGAATGAGACCCTTAGGCTTCTATAGGGAAGTAATGTTTGGTCCTATATTCATATCAGCTTGGCAATCATAGCATTAGATGCATAGTCAAATACTTGTTTGACACTACAAATTATGGCCGCAATAGCAAATGCTGAGCTACTTGTGACTTTCTCCCTGTCCGTTGCAGCCAGATATTCACAGTTGACACTTTAAACCTTTTGGCATAATTTTCGCTAAAATCTTTAAAATTGAATATCTCCAGTTATACTAATTTGATTTTTGCTGGTATGTTCTTCTTTTATTGATTAAAAATTACTCAATTTTTCTAACTTGATGTGGAGTGCTTTTGTTGTGTATTATCACTGTGATACTGTTTGCAGTGTTGCACAAATAAGTTTACACATTTCCGATGAGTTAAGCCTGACTGTTCTGTGCCAAGCTACCCGAGGGTTGAAAAAGGCTTAATTTAGGGTTTGCTTGTGATTTCACCTTGGGCCGAATTGTGGTTGCTGCTTGAGAACTTAAGAAGCCCCCCAATTAGTAGCTCAGTTTCTTACAGAAATGACATGAAGCCCTTTTTCCACTGTGGTAAGAGGCACACAAAAAAAGCTATTAATAAAGATAACTTACATTTGTGAGTAAATTTATGTGTAATTGACTAGAACTTTTGAGTACCATTACTACTTTTGGCTATTCGTAATATCCAAGGGTAAAGTTACTTAAAATGGGAAATTTACACGTCTCCAACCCTTGAAACATGGGGTGGAGCCTAACTAAAAGGTGTAAGTTACTATTAAAAAAACAGTAGTATCTCCACACATTGCTTCATATTCTGTTTCTTTTATGATTTTAAATTAGTCACCTTTACTTTCATTATTGTTTATTTACCAGTCTATATTTCTTCAAAGGGGAGCCTGTGAGGGTCTGCGGGGTTGCTGGACCCTGGTTTTGCACAAGGATCCAGCATTTATGTTTTTATGGATCGGGCTTCCTAGTCCCAGCATTTCTGGACATGGCCCCTCATGTGGAGGATATAGTTAAACAGCTCTTTAGCATGTAGGCACAGCTCTGTAGAGCACGGCTGGGTCTGCCCACTTGTGTAGCCTCCCACATTATTTCTTGGTAGGCGCCTTGTGCTCAGTCACCTGGTGCTGGCTTTGGAGGGCCCCTGCCTCCCTTATCACAAAGTTCTATCTTGGAAGGGACTGCTTACCATTCTGTTTCTTTTATGATTTTAAATCTGTCACCTTTACTTCCATTATTGTTTATTTACCAGTATACATTTCCTCACAGGGGAGCCTCTAAGGGTCTGTTGGGTTGCTGGACCCTAGTTTTGCACCAGGTTTAGATTTCCATTCAGTTTTTAAGGATCACTCTTCCTAGTACAGACGTTTCTGGACATGCGCCTTCATATGGAGGGTTATTTGAACAGCGCATAAGCGCATCTGCCCCACTTGCGAGCTGAATGTGTGCCTAAGGCAAGCCCATCTGTGCCTGGATCTCACCGAGCACCAGAACCTTTGCCGGTTCTACTCGGGGTCCAGTATGAACACAATGTTACTCCAGTAAGGAATTGCAGTTTTAATAATTTGACTCACAGGTGTGCCAGCATTAACATGACTGAGCTCCATGCTGCTCCCAAAACAATGTTAGCGATCACCCCAACACATTTAGATGTGCACTCATTAATGCCTGTTCGGCAGTTAAACACTACTTTTGAATTGGCTGAGCTTATTGACTCTCATCTTTTTGACTGGACTTTCGTAACTGAAACCTGGGCAAATGCATCCTTTAGCCTTGACCTTATTGTAGCTACCCCTGTAGGCTATTTAATACACAGACTGGATAGACCTCTTAAAAGAGGAGGGGGCTTAGGTATTCTGTAGAAAGAGTCCCTCAAAGTCAAATTTGAGTCTGCTTTATCATCAGCGTGTGAAGCACCATTTTTTTAGCATTGAAATTACTAAAAAGCAATCCTTTAAAGGACTTCTTATTTAAAACCCACCGGGCCCTAGATGTATATTTTTAAAAACCTTTGGCTTGCAAATGGAAGCCGGGGCTTGTGCAAATGACTTCACCATTTTGGGAGATTTTAATTCTGATCTCAAGCTCTTGGAAGACGAGAACACCTCAGCATTCATAGAGACAATAAATATCCTGAGCCTCTTACAGTTATCGTACAAGCTCATGCATCTGGCGGGTCACACACTAGACGGCATCTTTTCCAATAACCTGCACATCAAAGTAAAAGATTCTATGCCCTTAAATTGGTCTGACCATTTTGCCTGCATCTTTGATATTGATAACTTGCAAACAACTCTATCTAATATAATTCCCAGAGATGAAACAATCTATTTTGTTTGTAATAAAGTAGATAGCAAGCATCTACCTCAACAGCTTAGATCCTCACAACCTACATCTGAGTACACAACTTGGCTAAATACTACCTTCCCTGAGGTAGCTCCTCTTAGGTCAACCAAAGCCGGCAGGAAAAAACACTCAGGTTTTCTGAGGCACTTCGGCAGGAAAAACAAAACTGTAGAAAACTCAAAAGAAAATGGAGGTTACAATATAATGAGTATGACAAAGAAGTATACAGGCGCTCCCTGACTAACTTTAAAACTATACCCAGGAGGGAAAAAATGATCTACTATACCCAACAGATAGAAAGTGACAGAAATTCCACCAAAGAATTATTTGAGGCAATTAACCAAACTTATCAAGCTCCCTGGTAATAAAGGAGCAAACAGTAGCCAAGCTTTTTGCGATTTGCTCGCTCATTGCTTTATGGAGAAGGTCGACAAAATATATGTGGAGTTTGCTGAGACCCAAGGAATAACAATATAAATTCTAACATTACGGAGGAGGAAAGAAATTATCAAAATTACTCCAAACAGTTAATTCTCCTTGAGTTTTTCTGCAGTGACACCAGATCAGGTGGTGGAGATAATCCACATCACTAATTCAGGATCACCAACAGATCCATGTCCACCGCCAGTGATAAAATTGATCCCTGAACTTACTGCTAACAATCTTACAGGTATTTTTAACACTATGTTTGTACTGAATATTTTCTTTCACAGAGGAAAAATGCCTCAATCCTTCCACTTCTTAAAAAATGTAGCCTTAACACTGAGGACCCAACCAATTATTGACCCATCTCCCGTTTCTGTTGCCTGCAAAAATAATAAACTTCATCCAGGAAAATCATCTTCTGGGCCCAATACAGTTTGGGTTCAGACCAGGCCACAGCACTGAGATGGCGCTGATCAAGGCCACTGAGGAGATAAGAGCTGCGTTGTATAGTAGATGAACAGCTGATCTTATTCTCCGTGACTTGTCAGTAGCGTTTCACACGGATCACTCTGTTTTGATCGGCCATTTAGAGACCATCAGCGTAAGGAAGAAGGCACTAGCCCATAGAAATCATTCCTCGAAAGAAGAGAACAAACGATTGCTTTAGACTCTGACTTCAAAGCCTTTTTCCCTTCCTTGAGGGGTCCCCGCAAAGGTCCTCGCTCAGTCTCACTTTATTCAATCATTTACAGTACAGAATTAGCGTAGTTGATTATCTCCTTTGAATTTTATGTTACCTCCTATGATGATTACACACAATTTGTGCTATCAGCATCTAACAATACCTGTAACATTGGTGTTAATTTTCAGGACTGCACACACAGAAATAACTGCTGCATGGGCAGTCATTGCTTAAAATTTAACTCAGGCAAGACCAAGGTGATTATCTTCAGGAATAATCCTCAGTTTTGGGTTCCTTCCTACGGGCCACAAGAAATGGGAGCTCTCCCAGTACCAGCAAAAATGACACAAAACGTAGGAGACATGATTAATGACAAAGCTGAACTATTCCAGTCAAATTAATTCATTTAATACTTTGAAGATGATCAGGAAGGTTTTTCCTTTTATCCCTCAACATATGACGAAAACAGTGATTACCACTTTAGTTTTGTCGAATTCTCTCTGTCGGTTCTGCTGCTGGGTCTGTAAGCCTGCTTTGTGTTCCTGGGCTTGGCAGTCTCCTGGCCCAGTGGCTGCCATTCTGTGCTTTTCGTGCCCTGTGGGGTACTTCGACTTCTGCTTGTGCTAGTTTTTTCTGGTGGAATGGTTGCTTCAGCCCCTCTGGAGCATCACTTTTGGGCTTGGGCTCTGTGGTTTGCATTTTTACCGGCTTTTTCTTGTTTGTCTTTGCCTTGTCGCCTTTTTAGCTGGCTCACTTCTGCTTGGTGGTTTTGGGGGCTGGGGTCTGTAGGGCCTTGGTGTCCTGCATGGTTTTTTGTGTGTGTGGTTGGCTGCCTCCTTGGTCCCGCTGGTGAATTCTGTAGCTGGGGTGCTGGTTTGTCTGGTCCTTAGTTGTGTCCCTGTTGGTCTGGTCCTGGCTTGCTGCTGTGTCTGGTCGCCTTGGGTCTTCTTCTGTGTGTGGCCTCTTCGCTGTCCTTCTGTTGAGGACATTCTCTGGAACATCATTGGTGGGTGCTCTTCCTCAGTGTTTGGTTTGGGGGTGTTCCCGGTGTGGGTTGGCTGCCCTTTGGGTGGCGGCAGGGCTGGACTGGCTGTAGCGGGCACCGGGCAATCCCCCGGTGCGCTGCATGGGTGGGGGCCGGTTTTGGGCCCCCAGGGGGCCATATTTGTTACAGGGCCGTTTTTGCAGCCCTGAAACAAAATCAGCCGAAAACCGGCCCTGGCAAAGAGCTCGGTGGCACCCCCAACCCCCCGTGGGGGGTGGGGGGGTGGCTGAGTACTTTGCCAGGGCCGGTTTTGATTCCCAGTCCGGCCCTGAGTGGCGGATCCGTGGGGTAGCTGCTGTTTTTGTTCTCTTTGGTCATCTCCTGTTTGTTCTGGGGGTGCAACACTGTTGTTTGGTTGGGAGTCTTGCAGACTGTGTGCTCCTGCCTGTGTTTTCCTGTCGTTCTCCCTTTTGCTTCGCTAGGGACGCTGCTTTTTAGTGTGGTGTCCTGGGTGTTCTTGGGAATTCGGAAGGTCGAGTATCTGGCTTTGGTATGCTACTTAAGTAAGGAATGGGATGAGAACTGGAGGAACCTGGGGGTAATGCCCTATTACTTACCAGTAATCTTCATTACTCCTGGCCCCGTTGTCCTCGTCCCATTCCTTACTTATGGAGATGATCATCTCCCTGACAGAAAAAGAACAGGTTAATGCTGGGACCCCAACCCCACACCCTCCCACTTGGAGCACATAACCAGTACCTAACCAGCATTCCGCCTGATTTTGTTTTCTATCTGCCAACAGAATGGGGTGAGGGTACAGGTGCTGTTCTTGCTGCAGTCTTCTGCAGGATCCTGTTGGGCTGCTGTGCTGTCCTCGACGAGCTGGGTGGTGCCTCTCAGCCTGCTGGGCTTGGCGGCCCTTTGTGGCTGGTGCACTGGTTCTTCTGGTCCGTTCCAGGTTACAGTGTGCATCTTCCTGGTGGCTGGGGCAGGATGGAAGATTCACTGCGCTGCACAGGCTGGATGGCAGCACAGGGCTGACCTGGTGGTGACACTGGAGTGTCTGGCTGGCTGTTGTGGATTGGCTGTGGCCCAGTGCTGGGGTGATGAAAGGAGGCTAGGCTGGCTGGTGGGGGTAGACCGTGAGGTATGGCGTCTGCCTGCCCTGGGGCGGAGTATCACATAGCAGATTTTCTCACCTCTTTCATTGCCTTTCTGGGATTCAGGCACATTACTTCCAGGCAGGGTCAGGGCCATTAGGAGTACCTGGTCTCCCTGCTACATGGGATCCATTACTGCCAGTGGGGGCTTGGTGTTGTGTGGTCGTCCTTTCACTTCTGTATGCTGGCTGGGGGGGTGCAGATGGTGTGGTGCGGAGTCTGTCTTACCCGGTGAGTACCATGTAGCGTTTTTTTCTTTCATCTTTTTGCTGCTTTTCCGGAGCCGTCAGATATTACATCACTGTATTTATTCACTTATTTACCCATTTTTCTTTCCTTTAACCTTTAGCTATACATATTTAATAAATATTTATTTTACAGAAAGACACATATGTCATCAGTGATGTAATATCTGACGTCATCAGCAGTGGATTGCGGTCGCGTGAGTTATAGTTCCCTTTACTAACTATAACGGGGGAATTTCATTGGTTTTTTACGAGGGAAATGTCCAGCTAACTATAACATGTGTGAAACCTATGCTTTTTAAGTGAATTTGCAAGGTTTTTTAAATGCTAATTCCTAACTATAACATGTGTGAAACCTATGGTTTTTTCAGTGAATTTGTACGGTTTTTTAAATGCTAAGTTATGTATTTATTATTTATTTATTTTTATTTTTTTAAGGTTTTTCACCGTGCGCGTACCGTGCGCGCACGGTGCGCTTCACGCACCGTGCGCCCACGTTACGCCGTTCGCGTAATTTTACCGTTTCTACCGTGCGCGCACGGTAAGCGCACTCCGCGACTTTTCGTAAAAATATTAAAAACATTTTTGGCCCTTGGGGGTCCTTTGGGGACCCCCTGACAATGGCTAGGGGGTCAGGAACTGTCCACCCTGCCCCCTTTTCATGTTCTCCACCTTTATTTTTCACCTCCCTCGGACTGCGAGAGACAAAATGGCGGCCAACACTTCCTGGTTTCGACCGATTCGAATGTTTACTAAGATCTAACAACCAATCAGAATTGCGCTCGCGCACGGCAGGGTGCGCTTACCGTACGCGCACGGTGCGCGCCTATAGATATATATATGCTTTTAAATGCTATTTTCTCAGAAATTACTGAACAGATTTACACCAGACCTGCAAAAGGCACATCCCTGACCTGAGGACTACCTCTCTGCCCAATTTCAAGGTTTTCTGTTCAGCCGTTCGGGCTGCAGCGCGGACTAAAGGTCCTATGGGAAAATGCATGGGGAAAACGCGTTTTGGGACCCCCCTTTTTCTCAGCCCCCGCTTGACTAATTCACCCGAGACTTTCAGGGAAGGAGCGGAGCGGAGCGCCCCACCGATTTTGAAAATTTCGCGAGGATTCGTCAATCGACACAAAAGTTATTCCAAATAGAATGTTGCAGATTTCCTATGGAAACACGGTCCTAACTATAACTATCTACTGGCGACCGCCAGTAGATAATATATATATATATATATATATATATATATATATATATATATATATATATATATATATATATATATATATTCACTGAAAAAACCCATAGGTTTCAGGGATGTTATAGTTAGAAATTAGCATTTAAAAAAACCTTAGAAATTCACTGACAAAAACCATAGGTTTCAGGGGCGTTATAGTTAGCTGGAATTTTCACTCCTACAAAACCATTGAAATTCCCCCGTTATAGTTAGTTCAGCTAACTATAACTCGCGCACCCGCAATGCACTGCTGATGACGTCACTTATTACATCACTCATGACATGGTCAGTGACATCACTCATGACATCACTGATGACATCTCAAATGACATCACTGATGATATCACTGGTTACATCATCCTTGTGATAGAGTGGCAGACCTCCTCTCCCCCTAATATAACTTTTGATACACACATTCAAAAATAGAAACAAAAATGTCCAAAACAATGGACATACCAATACCAGTTACAACAACCTATTCAGTAATTCTAAGATCCACATACATATCCACTCATTCACCAACAGTCCTATACAGTCACTCATACATGTACTCACTCATCATATGTACTCATACACCTATACATCCTGTTACACAATGCCATTCATCCATAGAGTTACTCACACACATAGTCACTCATGCTAATAAAGAATCAAACATCCTAACTATGCCTACAGAGATCGTACATGTGAAGAAAGAAGAAAAAACGCACAGAAAGAAAAAAAAGAAATGCAGAAAGAAGCAACAGAAGTCCTCAAAGACGAAGAAAAATGCAGGAAGAAGGATAACGTGCAGAAAGAACACACAGAAGAGCAGAAAGAAGCCTTGTTGCAAAATCATCCTGTACCCTCAACTTTTTCAGACAGATACTGGTGGTAACTGAGTCTGACTAACCAGTCCAAGAGCCAGTGCTATGTTAAAAGACACTCAGAATACAGTGAAAACACCTACATACACTAGGGAACACTATGCGTTGGGGTCCCCCTGTGATTAGCATGACCTCCTCTGTAAGCCCCTAGTATATAATAGAACAGGGGATTAAAACTACCTCTTTAAACTCGCCACAGGGAGTGTTTGCACACGTCAACTCAGGCCCCGTCCCCTCCCTTCCCCTCTGTGTAAACACACCCTGTGGCTGTTTTAAGTTGGGAGATTAAGTCCCCTTGAATACTGAGGGTCCCTAGGGTTCAACTAGACCACTAGGTACCTCCAGTAAGCGCCACAGAGCTGCGTTGCAGAGAGATGTAAAAAGGGGCACGGCCTAGACCACCTCTCTGCAACGCAGTGCAGTGGCGCTTACTGGAAGCACCTGGTGGGCTAGTTGGCCCCCAGGGTCCCTCAGGATTGAAGGGGAATTATTTCCCCAACTTAAAACGCGCCACACGGTTTGTTTGCACACATTAACTCAGGCCCCGTCCCCTCCCTTCACCACTGTGTAAACACGCCCTGTGGCTGTTTTTAGTTGGGAGATTAAGTTCATTTAAATCCTGAGGGTCCCTAGGGTCCAACTAGCCCACTAGGTACCTCCAGTAAGCGCCACAGAGCTGCTTTGCAGAGAGGTGTAAAAAGTGGCACGGCCTGGACCACCTCTCTGCAACGCAGCTCAGTGGCGCTTACTGGAAGCACCTGGTGGGCTAGTTAGCCCCCAGGGGCCCTCAGGATTGAAGAGGAATTATTTCCCAACTTAAAACGCGCCATAGGGCGTGTTTGAACACGCCACCTCAGTCCCCGCCCCCTCCGTTCCCCACTGTGTAAACACACCCTGTGGCCGTTTCTTAAGTTGGGAGATTAAGTCCCCTTGAATCCTGAGGGTCCCTAGGGGCAAAATAGCCCACTAGGTACGTCCAGTAAGCGCCATTGCAGAGAGGTGTAAAAAGGGGCACGGCCTGCACCACCTCTCTGCAACTCAGAGCAGTGGCGCTTACTGGAAGCACCTGGTGGGCTAGTTGGCCCCCAGGGTCCCTCAGGATTGAAAGGGAATTATTTCCCCAACTTAAAACGCACCACAGGGCGTGTTTGCAAACGTCACCTCAGGCCCTGTCCCCTCCCTTCCCCACTGTGTAAATACACCCTGTGGCTGTTTTAAGTTGGGAGATTAAGTCCCCTTGAATACTGAGGGTCCCTAGGGTTCAACTAGACCACTAGGTACCTCCAGTAAGCGCCACAGAGCTGCGTTGCAGAGAGATGTAAAAAGGGGCACGGCCTAGACCACCTCTCTGCAACGCAGCGCAGTGGCGCTTACTGGAAGCACCTGGTGGGCTAGTTGGCCCCCGGGGTCCCTCAGGATTGAAGGGGAATTATTTCCCCAACTTAAAACGCGCCACACGGTTTGTTTGCACACATTAACTCAGGCCCCGTCCCCTCCCTTCACCACTGTGTAAACACGCCCTGTGGCTGTTTTTAGTTGGGAGATTAAGTTCATTTAAATCCTGAGGGTCCCTAGGGTCCAACTAGCCCACTAGGTACCTCCAGTAAGCGCCACAGAGCTGCTTTGCAGAGAGGTGTAAAAAGTGGCACGGCCTGGACCACCTCTCTGCAACGCAGCTCAGTGGCGCTTACTGGAAGCACCTGGTGGGCTAGTTAGCCCCCAGGGGCCCTCAGGATTGAAGAGGAATTATTTTCCAACTTAAAACGCGCCATAGGGCGTGTTTGAACACGCCACCTCAGTCCCCGTCCCCTCCCTTCCCCACTGTGTAAACACGCCCTGTGGCCGTTTCTTAAGTTGGGAGATTAAGTCCCCTTGAATCCTGAGGGTCCCTAGGGGCAAAATAGCCCACTAGGTACGTCCAGTAAGCGCCATTGCAGAGAGGTGTAAAAAGGGGCACGGCCTGCACCACCTCTCTGCAACTCAGAGCAGTGGCGCTTACTGGAAGCACCTGGTGGGCTAGTTGGCCGCCAGGGTCCCTCAGGATTGAAAGGGAATTATTTCCCCAACTTAAAACGCACCACAGGGCATGTTTGCAAACGTCACCTCAGGCCCTGTCCCCTCCCTTCACCACTGTGTAAACGCGCCCTGTGGCCGTTCTAAGTTGAGAGATTAAGTCCCCTTGAATCCTAAGGGTCCCTAGGGTCAAACTAGCCCACTAGGTACCTCCAGTAAGCACCACAGACCTGCGTTGCATAGAGATGTAAAAAGGGGCGTGGCCTCAGAAGATCTGTCTGCAACGCAGCTCTCTGGCGCATACTGGAGATACCTGTTGGGCTAGTTGGCCCTCAGGGACCCTCAGTATTGAAGAAGAATTAATTCCCCCACTTACAACTGGCCAGGGGGCGCGTTTGCAGAGTGCTGCAAGGAGGGGGCATGGCCTCCAGCGCGATGGCGGTCTTTTATTTATTTTATTTTTTTAAGAAGGAGGGATGTGTGGCCCCCCTTCTTTTTCTAATTTATTGGCCCTGGGGACCCCATCCCCCAGGGCCTGCACCCTAATTTTTTTTGTTGAAAATAATAAATTTGGCCCTCCCAAGGCCTTAATCGGCCCCGGGGACCCCAACCCCCGGGTCTGGCCTTTTTTTTTAATTATTCTTTAGGAGGGGGGCTGCGTTGCCCCCGTCCTCAGGCCACTTATGGCCCCGGGGACCCCATCCCCCGGGGCCGGCCTTTGTTTTTTATTATTTTTAAAATATATATATTTATAGAAACACCTAGGACATGCTGGACAAACCTTATGTACCTATCACCATGACGATTTGCGTGATATTCATTAAAAGGCGACTATGCATACAATGAATCCACGTGGAATGTATTTACACCGCTAGTGAAGCTCTGACGTGCCTGATGCCCTACCGTGCCTAATCCCGGCGCCCCCGCCCGTGGGTACTCTCCAAGTAGACACCCTTGACATTTATTTATACAAACATGGGTAGCTATTGATGGGCACATTTAATACACACGCACACCAAGCCATTCAAAGGGGATTCGACAAAAATTCGACCAAACTATGCAAGAAACCCCCTCACGGTTAATAAAACACACATCCACCGCCGGATGTGTAATACTTTTTATTTTACTCTCTGGAGAGGAGACAAACCTCACTTGAGAGTCACAGCGTGCTCCTGGCTGAGCCCAATGCTGTGTTACACCCACCAGTGCCCGCCAAGTGTCACACACCTCTGTGTTGTATTCCACCAGCTAGTGCGTATGCTATGACACTCTCTAGCCCATGTGCACTGTAACACCACCCCGTGAATATGTCATGCCACACTTGCCTTCGCACGGGTTATATTGCCCCATCTAACGTGCCTTCCTCGATGCCTATGTTATAACGCACAGCGCTATGCCATACATATTACAATCTGGGATCCATATCTTTGTCACAGTGCATATGCAATGTTACACTCCCCAGCACATATTTTATATTACAACTTTAGAGACTAGTTAGGTTCCACAACACTGCCCTGTGCACATTACACTCCAAGGCGCATATCGCATAGCACGCGCTAGTGCCTGTGCTATCTCGCGCTCTCCAATGAATCTGTCATTGCGCACAATGTATTGCATATTATATTTCACGCCCTGGTTCATCTTATATCACACTTTTTGGTGCATAGTTTATACCATATACTATATCTAGTTTTCATTTTCAATCGTGCTCTCAGGACTATGTTCTATATAACACTGCGTCCACCTACCCTTTTCACCGGCATTACATTTTGCAATGGGGGGTGGAGGGTCAGGGGGTGTTTCTGCCAAGTGAGCCCGGAGTCACAGTCACAAACGTCCTCTTCTTCCTGAATAAAAGTGAGATTATGCTGCATACTTGTTCATATTTTAAGTAGTTCGCACAGACACACATTTTAAAAACAATAAAGTTCCTAATACCCACCTTCTCTGAACAGTTAGCTTGCTGCCCCATCCAGCTCCTCCCTATCCTCTGTTGTCTGAATCCATGGACTAGCCTCCTCCCTCCTGCCTTGCATGGTCTGATGTGCTGCCACTGCCCTCCATTTAGCATGATGTACCAGTCATCTCCTCCTGCCCTCCATTGCCCAATTCTATGGCCCATCATTGACCTCCTGCTTAGCCTCTGTGCTTAGCTTGCTGCCCCTATTCTCCTTCACCCTGCCCTCCGATGTCTTTGTGCATGCCCCTGCTCCATCCTTTTTGCCCACCATGTTCCATGGACCTGCCATTCCTATCTACTCTGAGTGTTCGGTTGAGCTGCCACTCCCCTCCCACCTGCCTAGCATTGTCAGATGACTGTAACCTGTCCCTGCCACCTCCACCCTGTCTGTCCACATGCCATGCCCCTATCCCCTTCCTCCTGTCCTCCATGGTCCATTTTACTGCCACGCCCTTCTGCCCTCCCTGGTCTGTTGTGCTGCTACTGCTCCTCCTGCCTGCCCCATGCGGTCTGTTGTGAGGCCCCTTCCCCTGAACTCTCTTGTCTGTGCCGAGGTCCTGACCCTCCCTTCTATCCTCCATGGTCCTTTGTGCGTGCCCCTGCACCCTCCTTCTTGCCCATCATAGCCATTGTGCTGCCACTAAGCCTCTCGCTTGCCATGCATGGTCTTCTGTGTTGCCAAGGCCCCTCCCACCATCCCTGTGTGGTCAGCTAACTGCCCCTGACCCCCTCCCACCTTCCCTCCATGGTCTGTGTGTATTCCATCATAGTCTCATTGTTGCTCTCCATGGTGTGTCTTGTTTCTAGTGCCCATCCTGCCTGACCTCCATGGTCATCTTGCTGCTCCTGCCCTGCCCCCTTGCCCCCAGCCCTCTGTTTCCATGTGCAGACCCCTATTCCCTCCCTCCTGGCTTGTCTGTTCCATTGTAATGACCCTGATCCGTCCCTCCTGCCCTTTATGGTCTGTTATGCTGCAGCTTTCTATCCTGTCTGTCCATTATGGTCAGCTAGCTACCATTGCCTCTTTCCCCTCTGTTCTCCGTTATCCATGTGCATGGTCCTGTCCCCTCCCTATTGCTTTCTATGGATTGTTGTGCTGCACTCCCGTCCCATATGCCCTGTGTGGTGTATTGTGCTGCTGCAAACCCTGATGCCTGCCCTGTAGGGTCAGTTTGGTGCACCTCTCCATGTCCCTCCTGTCCTCTGTTATCCGAGTCCATGTCCCTACCCCAATTCCTCCTGCCTACCATGATCCAATGTACCATACTTGCGAACATTTTGAACTTGGTAAGAGGGAGATTTTGAAAAAAAACTGGGGTATTGAAAAAAGAGGAGATTGTAGACAGGAGACAGATCAAATAAAGCCCATTTGAGCTTAAAAACATTGGACGTTTCCTGGCTGAAACGGGTCTGTTGGCATGTATGGTTGCACTACCACTGCCTCTTCCTTCCGCCCACAATGGTCTATTATATTGCCACAGCCTCTCTTGTCAGTCCTGTATTGTTCGTTTGTTGCCCCTGCCCCACTTTCCACTGCCCTCCATAGTCTGTTGTGCTGCCACTGCCCTTCCTCCCTGCCCAGTATGGTAAAATTGTTGACTCAGCACTCTCCTACCTGCCTTCAATTTTCAGAGTCCGTGCCCCTGGCCTCTGCCTCTCAACAGTATCCCAATGAACAACTAGATTGCTAACATTCTATATTTATTACAAAAGTGTGGAACGCCTGACGTCATCTTGATGTAATCAAAACTGTAATACCTAGAGCATTTCCTTTGGAAATTACAAATATGAGAGGGTCTTATTTGCATCAAAATTATGGTTAGTGCTCTAAAAAACTAAAACGAGGAAATATTTTCTGAGTTTTCAAATAGCGACAAAGAACTTTTAAATTATTTTATGTTTTTTTATCCAGTTGACCACTTGATTAAATGTTGCACTTAGGGGAGAGGATGTGGTGTTACTTCCAGAGCTGCAGACTTTGCAGCAACTGGGGAACCAGGTTGGAGTTTCTGCTTCAGCTCAACATTCTGTGATTCTGGTCAAATCACTTAATCTCTCCATGTCTAGAACCAAAATTAATTTGATCTTGTGTGATGTAACCAATGCTCATGTAAAGCACTCCAATACCTGACAGGTCTGCACTATATAAAACTGCAAATACACAACAAATAAGTGTTGTACACTTCTGTCATTGAGCTACATGTGGGCTACATCTGGGTGATATTTGTGCTGCATTTGGGCTCTTTTGTCTCTGGTGGCCATCTTGGGAGATTTATTTGTTATGAAGTTTCCTAATTTCCTCATTTACTGCAGTCTCCTCAGTAGGAAATGCTTTCAGTTTTTTACTTTGATTCCATCAAGAAGGTATTCAGATATGTCACACATTTGCCATAAATTCTGAATGTTAGCACTCTAGTTGCTCATTAGATCACTGTAGTAAAGCTACTGCTCACCACGGAAGTCTGCTGCTGGTATTAAAAGTGCATGTTTCAGTCTGCATATCAGAATTTTTTAATGAAATAGAAGAGGATTTGAGAAGTCACTCAAAATGTGCCCTAATTTTTCTTTCTGCAGCACTAATCATAATTTCTATGGCAAAATGAACCCCCTCATTTTGTTCCTTTGTAAATTAAATGTTTTAAGTGTTGCCACTTTATTCCAATCAAGATGGCTTCAGGTGTGCCATACTTTTGTCATAAGTAAGACTGTTAGCGCTCTAGTTGTTCGTTAGAACACTCTGGGACATTCTGTCATTGGGCTATACTTGGGCTACATCTGGGTGATATTTGGGCTAAATTTGGGCTCTTTTGTCTCTGGTGGCCATCTTGGGAGATGTATTTGTCATGAAGTTTCCTAATTTCCTCATTTACTGCAGTCTCCTCAGTAGGAAATACTTTCAGTTTTTTACTTTGGTTCCATCAAGAAGGCATTCAGATGTGCCACACATTTGCCATAAATTCTGAATGTTAGCACTCTAGTTGCTCATTAGATCACTGTTGTAAAGCTACTGCTCACCAGGGAAGTCTGCTGCTGGTATTCAAAGTGCATGTTTCAGTCTGCATGTCAGACTTTTTTTATGAAATAGAATAGGATTTGAGAAGTCAAAATGTGCCCTAATTTTTCTTTCTGCAGCACTATTCATAATTTCTATGGCAAAATGAACCCCCTCATTTTGTTCCTTTGTAAATTAAAGGTTTTAAGTGTTACCACTTTATTCCAATCAAGATGGCTTCAGGTGTGCCATACTTTTGTCATAAGTAAGACTGTTAGCGCTCTAGTTGTTCGTTAGAACACTCTGGGACATTCTGTCATTGGGCTATACTTGGGCTACATCTGGGTGATATTTGGGCTACATTTGGGCTCTTTTGTCTCTGGTGGCCATTTTGGGAGACTTATTTGTTATGAAGTTTCCTATTTTCCTCATTTACTACAGTCTCCTCAGTAGGAAATACTTTCAGTTTTTTATTTTCATTTCATCAAGAAGGCATTCAGATGTGTCACACATTTGCCATAAATTCAGAATGTTAGCACTCTAGTTGCTTATTAGATCACTGTAGTAAAGCTACTACTCACCAGGGAAGTCTGCTGCTGGTATTGAAAGTGCATGTTTCAGTCTGCATGTCAGAATTTTTTAATGAAATAGAAGACAATTTGAGAAGTCACTAAAAATGTGCCCTCATTTTTCTTTCTGCAGCACTAATCATACTTTCTATGGCAATATGAACCCCCTCATTTTGTTCCTTTTTAAATTAAATGCTTTAAGAGTTACCACTTTATTCCAATCAAGATGGCTTCAGGTGTGCAATACGTTTGTCATAAGTAGGACTGTTAGCGCTCTAGTTGTTCTTTAGAACACACTGGGAAGCTGCAGAAGAACACAAAGGAATCAACTGACAGTCTCTGCCCTTGTTGGATGTACATGTTTTACTGAGAATGTCAGACTTCATTCTCACATGACTGAGAAAGATAATGTGAATTTACAGAAAATATGCTCTCAGTTTAGCTTATAGATCACCTTCCAAACCTCTGTGGGAAAAGCATGAGAAAATAGTTGTCTCTCAAACATAATTCATGATATCACAGCAGAAGGCTTTTTCACATGGTAAAATCACCTTAGAACACACCACAATTCCTAAAATGAGTATGGTACCATCAACAAATGATTTATAATGTAACTAAAGTCTTAAAACCTTCTATTAACTGCAATGCTTTTTAATGAGGTGCTATCATGTATATTGGTCCCAAGATGGCTGCCAACACTTCTTGGATGAAGTACTGACAGCCAATCAGATCTCATGATGAGATGTGTGATTAGGCTCCGCCCAGATATATCTATCTTTTTAACTCTAGTTTTCTCAGGAACTACTGAACGGATTTACACCATTTAACCAAAAGGCATGAGTCTGAACTGAGGACTACCTCTTTGCCAAATTTGGTGTAATTCCGTTCAGCAGTTCGAGCTGTAGCTGCTTCAACAGGTCCTATGGGAAAATGCATGGGGAAAATGCGTTTTGGGACCTCCCTTTTTTCTCGGCCCCCGCTTGACGAATCACCGTGAAATTTTCAGGATAGGAGCGGACCGGAGCTGACCAAAAGTTTGGAAAATTTTGCGAAGATTCGTCGGCGCCAACGTTATTCCAAATAGAATGTTGCGGATTTCCTATGGAAAATAGGTCCTAACTATAACTACCTACTGGCGACTACCAGTAGGTAATATATATATTACCTACTGGCGGTCGCCAGTAGGTAGTTATAGTTAGGACCCTGTTTCCATAGGAAATCCGCAACATTCTATTTGGAATAACTTTGGCGCCGGTCGACGAATCCTCGCAAAATTTTCAAAATAGGTGGGGCGCTACGCTCCGCTCCTACCCTGAAAGTCTCGGGGGGATTCGTCAAGCAGGGGCCGAGAAAAAAGGGGGGTCCCAAAACGCGTTTTCCCCATGCATTTTTCCATAGGACCTTTAGACACAGCTACAGCCCGAACGGCTGAACAGAATTACTTGAAATTTGGCAGAGAGGTAGCCATAAGGTCAAGGAAGTGCCTTTTGCAGGTCTGGTGTAAATTTGTTCAGTATTTCCTGAGTAAATAGCATTTAAAAGCATATATATATGTGGGCGGAGCCTAACCACACATCTCATCCTGAGATCTGATTGGCTGTCAGCACTTCATCTAAGAAGTGTTGGCAGCCATCTTGGGACCAATATACATGATAGCACCTCATTAAAAAGCATTGCAGTTAATAGAAGGTTTTAAGACTTTAGTTACATTATAAATCATTTGTTGATGGTACCATACTCATTTTAGGAATTGTGGTATGTTCTAAGGTGATTTCACCATGTGAAAAAGCCTTCTGCTGGGATATCATGATTGAGAGAAAAATATTTTCTCATGCTTTTACCACAGAGGTTTGGAAGGTGATCTATAGGCTAAACTGAGAGCTTATTTTCTGTAAATTCACATTATCTTTCTCAGTCATGTGAGAATGAAGTCTGACATTCTCAGTAAAACATGTACATCCAACAAGGGCAGAGACTGTCAGTTGATTCCTTTGTGTTCTACTGCAGCTTCCCAGAGTGTTCCAAAGAACTACTAGAGCGCTAACAGTCCTACTTATGATAAACGTATGGCACACCTGAAGCCATCTTGCTTGGATTAAAGTGGTAACTCTTAAAACATTTAATTTAAAAAGGAACAAAATGAGGGGGTTCATTTTTCCATAAAAAGTATGATTAGTGCTGCAGAAAGAAAAATTAGGGCACATTTTGAGTGACTTCTCAAATCCTCTTCTATTTCATTAAAAAATTCTGACATGCAGACTGAAACATGCACTTTCAATACCAGCAGCAGTTTTCCCTGGTGAGCAGTAGCTTTACTACAGTGATCTAATGAGCAAAAAGAGTGCTAACATTCTGAATTTATGGCAAATGTGTGACACATCTGAATGCCTTCTTGATGGAATCAAAGTAAAAAACTGAAAGTATTTCCTACTGAGGAGACTGCAGTAAATGAGGAAATTAGGAAACTTCATAACAAATAAGTCTCCCAAGATGGCCACCAGAGACAAAAGAGCCCAAATGTAGCCCAAATATCACCCAGATGTAGCCCAAGTATAGCCCAAAGACAGAATGTCCCAGAATGTTCTTAAAAACAACTAGAGCGCTTACTGTCTTCATTATGACAAAAGTATGGCACACCTGAAGCCATCTTGATTGGAATAAACTGGTAACACTTAAAACATTTAATTTAAAAAGGAACACAATGAGGAGGTTCATTTTGCCATAGAAATTATGATTAATGCTGAAGAAAGAAAATGAGGGCACATTTTGAGTGACTTCTCAAATCCTCTTCTATTTCATTAAAAAATTCTGACATGCAGACTGAAACATGCACTTTTAATACCAGGAGCAGACTTCCATGGTGGAGTAGTTTTACTACAGTGATCTAATGAGCAACTAGAGTGCTAACATTCAGAATTTATGGCAAATGTTTGACATATCTGAATACCTTCATGATGGAATCAAAGTAAAAAACTGAAAGCATTTCCTACTGAGGAGACTGCAGTACATGAGGAAATTAGGAAACTTCATAACAAATAAATCTCCCAAGATGGCCACCGGAGACAAAAGAGCCCAAATGTAGCCCAAAATCAACCAGATGTAGCCCAAATATAGCCCAATGACAGAAGTGTGCAAAACACTTATTATTTTGTGTTTTTGCAGTGTTATATAGTGCAGACTTGTCAGGTATTGGAGTGCTTTACATGAGCATTGGTTACATCACACAAGAACAAATTCATTTTGGTTGTAGACATAGGGAGACTAAGTGATTTGACCAGAATCACAGAATGTCGAGCTGAAGCAGAAACTTCAACCTGGTTCCCCAGTTGCAAAGTCTGCAGTTCTGGAAGTAACACCACATCCTCTCCCCTAAGTGCAACATTTAATCAAGTGGTCAACTGGATAAAAAAACATAAAGATAACAAATAATTTAAAAGTGCTTTGTCGCTATTTGAAAACTCAGAAAATATGTCCTTATTTTAGTCTTTTAGAGCACTAACCATAATTTTGATGCCAATAAGACCCTCTCATATATGTAATTTCTAAAGGAAATGCTCTAGGTATTACAGTTTTGATTACATCAAGATGATGTCAGGCGTTCCACACTTTTGTAATAAATATAGAATGTTAGCAATCTAGTTGTTCATTAGGATACTGTTGAGAGGCAGAGGTCAGGGGCACGGACTCTGAAAATTGAAGGCAGGTAGGAGGGTGCAAAGGCAACAATTTAACCACACTGAGCAGGCAGGAAGGGCCGTGGAAGCACAACAGACTATGGAGGGCAGTGGAAAGGGGGGCAGGGGCAACAAACCAACAATACAGGACTTGCAAGAGAGGCTGTTGGAGGGAAGATCTATTACGGGTCAAGGAAGCTAGGGGCGGTCCCCAGATCCCCGGGAGCCACCACAGAACTGAGCAGGAGAGTGAGTCAGGGACAAAAGGGGCACCTTAATTTGAGCCGGGGTGCCTAGGAACGCTTGCTCCAAAAATGAAGAAAACAGACATATGAGACATGGAATTGGAGGCAGAATACAATGGCAGTTTAATGAGAAGATGCAACTTCAAAGAAACCGCAGAATAGAGACATAAAGTACAAAATACAGAATCCAGATAATCATACAGCTGTCATAATATTCTCTGTATCTCAATTAATGTACTGACAGAGAGAGAGAGAAAACACATCTATAAATGCATCATGAGAAACAAGTTACACCAAGGAAAATGTTACCTAGGAACACTCACGTTTACTCTTAGAGCAAGCATTCCTGCAATTACAATACAAAATCTTTTAAATGCAAAAGTAAAGAGAACAATGGTTAAACATAACATGACATTTCATATAGGTAAAATAGAATAAGATACTTCAAGCAAAGCAGAGCAAGACATTTTAAGCAAAGTAAGACAAGAGCTCCCAGCTCTTGGGGAAAACCTGCACTGCCTGTTAACCTACATACAGACGGCGAGGTAGTCCGTCGATATCTGTGGGTGCTCCCTTTTTATATCATTTTGTGGGCTCCTTTGCACGCTACATCTACCTACGTATGCTACCCAAAAGCTTCGTCAGCAGATTTTACCAGACATTTCGTCATTTACCCACTTAATGCTGTCAATGGACTGGGTGAAAAGGTCAGTCTCTCAGGCCAATCGCTTATCGTAAGTTCCATAGAGCAAGCAGAAAATAATGGGTATTGTACGGGAATTCAATATATTTATGTATAAAATCTCCTCAGTTCTCCTAACTTGACGCTCTGCGGTTGCCACTTCCTTAAAAGCGGGAAACCTGCCCAGGAAGCAAGTACCAGTCCAGGATGCAGCCTACTGTATGTCGACAGCTTCAGGGGGATGTTGAACTTTGATACCGAGCACGGAGCACTCGGGTAGGGTGGGGGCTACTAGTTTGGATCAGAAGGCCTCGCAGACCTGCCTTCAGACTGCTATACACTAAAATTGCAGAGCTATGGTCAATTTAACAAAGAGGCCTACATATTGAACAGAAGGGCCTACACAGGGGTTTTATGCTGGCTGAGTGGTAAGGATGTCTCAGGATAATTATATAGCAACACAGGACCCGCTGGTCAATTTAATACGGCCTACAAATGCAGCTGGCAGGGCAAGGACAAGGGTCTCATACTTCAGGTGTGGACAGAACGGGCCAGGGGCCCCCTGTGATACAAAATCTACCCTCCTTCAAGGCTGTGGCAATGTCATAGACCATTGTGGGCAGAAGGAAGAGGCAATGGTAGTACAACCATACATGCCAACAGACCCGATTCAGCCAGGAAACGTCCAATGTTTTTAAGCTCAAATGGGCTTTATTTGATCTGTCTCCTGTCTACAATATCCTCTTTTTCAATGTAACTCAAAGGGGAAAATCAATACCCCAGTTTTTTTTCAAAATCTCCCTCTTACCAAGTTCAAAATGTTCGCAAGTATGGTACATTGGATCATGGAAGGAAATGGCATAGGGACATGGACTTGGATAACAGAGGACAGGAGGGACATGGAGAGGTGCACCAAACTGACCCTGCAGGGCAGGCATCAGGGTTTGCAGCAGCACAATACACCACACAGGGCATTCAGGACGGGAGTGCAGCACAACAATCCATAGAAAGCAAGAGGGAGGGGACAGGACCATGCACATGGACAACAGAGAACAGAGGGGCAAGAGGCAATGGTAGCTAGCTGACCATAATGGACAGACAGGAGAGAAAGCTGCAGCATAACAGACCATAAAGGGCAGGAGGGACGGATCAGGGGCATTACAATGGAACAGACAAGCCAGGAGGGAGGGAGTAGGGCTGGGGGCAAGGGGGCAGGGCAGGAGCAGCAAGATAGCCATGGAGGTCAGGCAGGATGGGCACTAGAAGCAAGACACACCATGAAGAGCAACAGTGAGACTGTGATGGCATACACACAGACCATGGAGGGAAGGTGGGAGGGGGTCAGGGGCAGCTAACTGACCACACAGGGAAGGTGGGAGGGGCCATGGCAGCACAGAAGACCATGCATGGCAAGTGGGAGGGTTAGTGGCAGCACAATGGCTATGATGGGCAAGAAGGAGGGTGGAGGGGCATGCACAAAGGACAATGGAGGATAGAAGGGAGGGTCAGGACCTGTGCACAGACAAGAAAGTTCAGGGGAAGGGACCTCACAACAGACCACACGGGGCAGGCAGGAGGAGCAGTTGCAGCACAACAGACCAGGGAGGGCAGAAGGGTGTGGCAGTACAATGGACCATGTAGGACAGGAGGAAGAGGATAGGGGCATGGCATGTGGACAGGCAGGGTGGAGGTGGCAGGGACAGGTTACAGTCATCTGACAATGCTAGGCAGGTGGGAGGGGAGTGGCAGCTCAACAGAACACTCAGAGTAGATAGGAGTGGCAGGTCCATGGGACATGGTGGGCAAAAAGGATGGAGCAGGGGCATGCACAAAGACATCGGAGGGCAGGGGGAAGGAGAATAGGGGCAGCAAGCTAAGCACAGAGTTTAAGCAGGAGGTCAATGATGGGGCATAGAATTGGGCAATGGAGGGCAGGAGGAGTGGACTGGTACATCATACTAAATTGAGGGCAGTGGCAGCACATCAGACCATGCATGGCAGGAGGGAGGAGGCTAGTCCATGGATTCACACAACAGAGGATAGGGAGGAAGGGGATGGGGCAGCAAGCTAACTGTTCAGAGAAGGCGGGTATTAGGAACTTTATTGTTTTTAAAACATTGTGTCTGTGCGAACTACTTAAAATATGAACAAGTATGCAGCATAATCTCACTTTTATTCAGGAAGAAGAGGACGTTTGTGACTGTGACTCCGGGCTCACTTGGCAGAAACACCCCCTGACCCTCCACCCCCTATCGCAAAATGTAATGCCCGTGAAAAGGGTAGGTGAACACAGTGTTATATAGAACATAGTCCTGAGAGCACGATTGAAAATGAAAACTAGATATAGTGTATGGTATAAACTATGCACCAAAAAGTGTGATATAAGATGAACCGGGCGTGAAATATAATATGCAATACATTGTGCGCAATGACAGATTCATTGGAGAGCGCGAGATAGCACAGGCACTAGCGCGTGCTATGCGATATGCGCCTTGGAGTGTAATATGCACAGGGCAGTGTTGTGTAACCTAACTAGTCTCTAAAGTTGTAATATAAAATATGTGCTGGGGAGTGTAACGTTGCATATGCACTGTGACAAATATATGGATCCCAGATTGTAATATGTATGGCATAGCACTGTGCGTTATAACATAGGCATCGAGAAAGGCACGTTAGATGGGGCAATATAACCCGTGCGAAGACAAGTGTGGCATGACATATTCACGGGGTGGTGTTACAGTGCACATGGGCTAGAGAGTGTCATAGCATATGCACTAGCTAGTGGAATACAACACAGAGGTGTGTGGCACTCGGCAGGCAATGGTGGGTGTAACACAGCATTGGGCTCTGTCAGGAGCACGCTGTGACTCTCAAGTGATGTTCGTCCCCTTTCCAGAGAGTAAAATAAAAAGTATTACACATCCGGCAGTGGATGTGTGTTTTATTAACCGTGAGGGGGATTTCTTGCATAGTTTTGGTCGAATTTTTGTCGAATCCCCTTTGAATGGCTTGGTGTGCATGTGTATTAAATGTGCCCGTCAATAGCTACCCATGTTTGTATAAATAAACGACAAGGGTGTCTACCAGGATTAGGCACGGTAGGGCATCAGACATGTCAGAGCTTCACTAGTGGTGTAAATACATTCCACGTGGATTAATTGCATGCATAGTCGCCTTTTAATGAATATCACGCAAATCGTCATGGTGATAGGTACGTACGGTTTGTCCAGCATGTCCTAGGTGTGTCTATAAATATATATTTTTTAAAAATAATAAAAAACAGTGGCCGGCCCTGGGGATTGGCGTCAAAAAAATATAATTAGGAGACTGGCCCTGGGTTATGGGGTCATCAGGGCCAATAAATTAGAATAAGAAGGGGAACCAAACAGCCCCCCTTCTTAAAAAACTAAAATAAATAAAAGACTGGCATCGTGCCGGAGGCCATGCCCCCTCCGTGCAGCACTCTGCAAACGCGCCCCCAACAGGCATCTCCAGTATGCGCCAGGGAGCTGCGCTGCAGCCAGGTGTTCTGAGGCCAAGCCCCTTTTTACACCTCTCTGCAACGCAGCTCTGTGGCGCTTACTGGAGGTACCTAGTGGTCTAGTTTGACCCTAGGGACCCTTAGGATTCAGGGGGACTTAATCTCTCAACTTAGAACAGCCACAGGGCGCGTTTACACAGTGGTGAAGGGAGGGGACGGGGCCTGAGGTGACGTGTGCAAACACGCACTATGGCATGTTTTAAATTGGGGATATAATTTCCCTTCAATACTGAGGGCCCCTGGGGGCTAACTAGCCCACCAAGTGCTTCCAGTAAGCGCCACTGAGCTGCATTGCAGAGAGGTGGTCCAGGCCGTGCCACTTTTTACACCTCTCTGCAACGCAGCTCTGTGGCACTTACTGGAGGTACCTAGTGGGCTAGTTGGACCCTAGGGACCCTCAGGATTCAAATGAACTTAATCTCCCAACTAAAAATGGACACAGGGCGTGTTTACACAGTGGTGAAGGGAGGGGACGGGGCCTGAGTTAACATGTGCAAAAACGCCCTGTGGCCTGTTTTAAGAGGTAGTTTTAATCCCCATGCCCTATTATACACTAGGGGCTTACAGAGGAGGTCATGCTAATCACAGGGGGACCCCAACGCATAATGTTCCCTAGTGTATGTAGGTGTTTTCACTGTGTTCTAAGTGTCTTTTAACATAGCACTGGCTCTAGGACTGGTTAGTCAGACTCAGTTGCCACCAGTATCCGTCTGAAAAAGTTGAGGGTACAGGATGATTTTGCAACAAGGCTTCTTTCTGCTCTTCTTTTTGTTCTTTCTGCACGTTATCCTTCTTCCTGCACTTATCTTCGTATTTGAGGACTTCTGTTGCTTCTTTCTGCACTTCTTTTGTTTCTTTCTGTGCATTTTTTCTTCTTTCTTCACATGTCCTATCTCTGTAGGCATAGTTAGAAATTAGCATTTAAAAAACCTTTGAAATTCACAGAAAAAACCATAGGTTTCAGGCACGTTATAGTTAGGAATTAGCATTTAAAAAACCTCAGAAATTCACTGAAAAAAGCATAGGTTTCAGGGGTGTTATAGTTAGCTGGACTTTTCACTTGTACAAAACCATTGAAATTCCCCCGTTATAGTTAGTTCAGCTAACTATAACTCGCGCGCCCGCAATGCACTGCTGATGACGTCACATATTACATCACTCATGACATGGTCAGTGACATCACTCATGACATCACTGATGACATCTCAAATGACATCACTGATGACATCACTGATGACATCATCCTTGTGATAGAGTGGTAGACCTCCTCTCACCCTAATATAACCTTTGATACACACATTCAAAAATAGAGACTAAAATTTTCAAAACAATGGACATACCAATACCAGTTACAACAACCTCTTCAGTAATTCTAAGATCCACATACACATCCACTCATTCACAAACAGTCCTATACAGTCACTCATACATGTACTCACTCATCATATGTACTCATACACCTATACATCCTGTTACACAATGCCACTCATCCATAGAGTTACTCACACACATAGTCACTCATCCTAATAAAGAATCAAACATACATTTACTTGCATATACAGTTATACACACACCACCATACTTACTTCTACGGAAACTTACACATACTTAGTCTTTTAAACAATCACTTATAGAAACACATACTTATTCATACAGGAACTCTTTCAATCTCTCACTCTCACATATACTCACATATATACACCAATAGTCACATATACTAGTTTAAAACATATGTAGTTACTCATAAAGACACTATTGAGACAGTCATTCACTCACTAACACACCCACACACACACTCATCCACCCATACAGTCCTGCACACATGCTGTGTTCAACACATAAAACAGTGAGTCACTCATTCATGCACCTATGCACTACGTAATACCCCCCACCGAACCATGCAGACACTCAGACTGATACTCAAAAAACCAACTAATAACCTATATAGACACCCATGTAGCTACTCACCAACCCATGCAGCCACTTATACACAAAGTGAGAGACTGATACAGATATTTACATATTTAAACATTACTCACTAAGCCATGTATTCACTATGATACACTTAATCAGTCAGTTACACAATCAATTTTTCAAAAACAAATCATCCATTTAGACACTTATATACCCATTTATTCTTCCATCGACCTTGAGATATACATATATAAAACATATTTAATTTTCAGAAAAACACACATTCACTGGATGATGTCATCAGTGATGTCATCAGTGATGTCATTTGAGATGTCATCAGTGATGTCATGAGTGATGTCACTGACCATGTCATGAGTGATGTAATATGTGACGTCATCAGCAGTGCATTGCGGGCGCGCGAGTTATAGTTAGCTGAACTAACTATAACGGGGGAATTTCAATGGTTTTGTACAAGTGAAAAGTCCAGCTAACTATAACACCCCTGAAACCTATGGTTTTTTCAGTGAATTTCTGAGGTTTTTTAAATGCTAATTCCTAACTATAACGTGCCTGAAACCTATGGTTTTTTCTGTGAATATATATATATATATATATATATATATATATATATATATATATATATCCAAGAAAGAAGTGACTCAAACAGATAGATTCACCAAAGAACAAAAATATATTTCCACTACAACGTTTCAGCTTCCGCCTTCCTCAGGTAGTACAAGATGGTTTGCTCTGTGGCTGCACAGATGACAGCTGAATTTTCAAAAAGCATCATGAGTGAAGATTCCATTTGGAATGTGGAATCAATGCAGTCCAGAGAGCTCTTGAGATATGCAGTAATCAGGTTGTGTTGTCAGTAATGTTCAGTCCATCTGGATGCAGTGATTTTAAACGGTACATCCAGAAGTTTTCCCTGGAGTCCAGTAGTTCTTCCTTTGAAACATGTTCCACGGGGAAAATCTTCAAATCTGATAGTGAATGATCCACAAGGTTAAAATGATTGGCTACAGGCTGGTCAATTTTCTTATTAATTATTGCAGATTTGTGGTTCCTGAATCGTGTACGGAGGTCATTCACTGTTTGGCCTACATATTGCTTTTTACAGCTTTGCCGTTGGCACTGAATCACATAAATAATGCATGTTGAGCGACATGTAAGATGCTGCCTTATTGCATAGGTCCTTCTCGTAACAGAACTAGTTGCAGATGATGTTTGTAAAAGATATTCACACGTGATGCACCTTTTAGAGTCACAGCAATGAACCCCTGCATTTGTTACAGCTTGCTTGAGTTCAGCTCTCACAATAAGAGATCGTAAATTTGGAGCTCTGCGGTAAGCAATGACTGGTGGTTTTGGAAAAACCTTTTGCAATTTTTCACAAGTGGACAGTAAGGGAAATGTTTTTTGCATTATATTTCTGTAGTTAGGAGCTGATGGATGATAGTCCACTACAAATGGAGTTCTGTCACTTTTGTTTCTGCCGTTGGTATTCGAAATAAGTGCTTCTCTGGGTATCTGCAAAGACTTGTCAATTTGTTGCTGTATGATATGCAGAGGATAGCCTCGCCTTTTAAATAATGTAGCAAGCTCCTGTAGATGGTCTTTACAGGTTTCCTCATTGCTGCAGATGCGTCTTATTCTGAGTGCTTGGCTGTAGATGATGCTCAGTTTAGTGTGGTGTGGGTGACATGAAGTCCAGTTTAGATACAAATGAGCATCTGTAGGCTTGTGGTACAGATCAGTTGTAATTTTGTGTTCATGAATGGTGAGTAGCACATCCAGAAAAGGGAGATGAGGATTCTGTTTAGTATTGCTGCTGGTAAATTTGATGGTAGGATGGATATTGTTGATATAAGCTGTAAATTGTTCCAATGTTCTACTTCCTGAATTCCATATTATAAATATGTCATCAATGTATCGTAGCCATACCAGTGGTTTGATGCTAGAAGTAGCAAGTATACAGTTCTCTAGTTTGCCCATGAAGATATTTGCATAGGATGGAGCCATCCGAGTACCCATGGAAGTCCCTTGTATCTGCAGATAGTGTTTTCCATTGAATGTAAAATTGTTGGATTTAAGGATAACTCTTGCAAAGTTGGTAAGCACATTTGTTGATGGCTTTTTCACAGTTCTTTTATTAAGAGCTTCAGATAATGCCATAAGCCCATCCTCATGTGGTATATTGGTGTATAATGATGTAACATCAAATGTAGCCAGAAGAGTATCATCATCAAATGTGTAGGTTTGGTTTAATTTTTCAATAATCTGAAGGAAGTGACTGGTATCTTTAACAAATGATGGAAGTTCCTGTACAATGGGCTGGAGGTGCAGGTCGACAAATAAAGATAGTCTCTCAGTGGCTGTGTCATTGCCAGAGATGATGGGACGGCCAGGATTGTTCATTTTGTGAATTTTGGGAAGCATATAAAATCTCCCAGGTCTTGGTTTGGGATGAACAAGTATATCTGCTGTTGTTTCATCAATGAGGTTTAAGCTCCTGTATCCTACAACCATGTTCTTAATTTCTTTGTTCAAGTCTTCTGTGGGATCAGTTTCTAAAGGTTTGTAAGTGTTGGTATCCATTAGTTGTCTCATTCCCTCCTCAATATAATCACTTACTTTCATGGCAACCACTGCACCACCTTTGTCTGCCGGTTTTATAATGACATCCATTCTCTGTTGAAGGAGGTGGAGAGCTTTTCTTTCTTCTCGGGTGATGTTATCAAAAATCCTTTTAGGTGTTGATTCCTTGATGAGTTTCTTGATGGATAAAATGTATGTATCAAGGACAGGATTTCTACCACATTGAGGAGTCCATGATTTGGGATGGCGGAACTTCTTAAATGGATCTGGATGGTAGCTTGGCAGATCAACATTAGAATTATTGTAAAAGTATTCTGCAAGTCTGCATCTTCTCTCAAAGGTTTTTAGGTCTCTCATCATGTTGGCAGTATTATGGTCCTTCGGTACAGGACAGAAATAGAGGCCTTTGCTCAAGAGGTTCAATTCGCCTGGTGATAGGAGCCCTCCAGTTAAGTCAATAACTGGGTCGGATGTCTGCAAGGATTGTAGCTGACTGGTGCTATGCAGCCTTTTTTGTCTTATAAATCTTCTATTCTTTTTATGCTGTTTACTCACAGGGCTTTCACTGACAAGAAAATCTCCCAAAACAGAATGATTTATGAAGTGGTGAGTTGGAAGAGGAGGTATATGAAATCTTAACATATCTCTTTTTAGTTTTGCAGATTTAATTTCAATAGCTTTCCTGGCAGTCATCTTTTTTACTACTGCAATCCTCTGTAGTATGTGTGCCACTTCAGAGTCACTTTTTGTGTTCTTTAAAAGTTCCAGTTCTTTTTGTAGCTTGGCTTTAAGCATCTGCATTTTTTGAATGGTTACTTTAATAGATACCAATAGTAGGGCCATTGATGAATTATGCAGTAAAATATTCCATGTAGCGGACCATTCACAACTAGTTAGTTTAAAAGGAGGCTTAGACTTAACCTCCAACCCCATAGGATAGATGTTAAGTTTTTTATAGATTTGTAAATGTGCTATTGTAAATTGGCACTTACTGATTTTCTCCTGGATGAACAGCGCATATCTAGGATGTAGATTTGTTCTTGACATGGTGGTTGCTTCTGGCTTGAGTATCGGATCCAGGAAGGATACAGGTTTGTAATCCCAAAAACAGTATACTTGAAGATGAAGGATCACAAGAAAACAACAGCCAGCCAGGGCAAAAATCTGGATCCCAAAGGATACAATGAGTCACAAAGAAATAAAATATCCAAGAAAGAAGTGACTCAAACAGATAGATTCACCAAAGAACAAAAATATTTTTCCACTACAACGTTTCAGCTTCCGCCTTCCTCAGGTAGTACAAGATGGTTTGCTCTGTGGCTGCACAGATGACAGCTGAATTTTCAAAAAGCATCATGAGTGAAGATTCCATTTGGAATGTGGAATCAATGCAGTCCAGAGAGCTCTTGAGATATGCAGTAATCAGGTTGTGTTGTCAGTAATGTTCAGTCCATCTGGATGCAGTGATTTTAAACGGTACATCCAGAAGTTTTCCCTGGAGTCCAGTAGTTCTTCCTTTGAAACATGTTCCACGGGGAAAATCTTCAAATCTGATAGTGAATGATCCACAAGGTTAAAATGATTGGCTACAGGCTGGTCAATTTTCTTATTAATTATTGCAGATTTGTGGTTCCTGAATCGTGTACGGAGGTCATTCACTGTTTGGCCTACATATTGCTTTTTACAGCTTTGCCGTTGGCACTGAATCACATAAATAATGCATGTTGAGCGACATGTAAGATGCTGCCTTATTGCATAGGTCCTTCTCGTAACAGAACTAGTTGCAGATGATGTTTGTAAAAGATATTCACACGTGATGCACCTTTTAGAGTCACAGCAATGAACCCCTGCATTTGTTACAGCTTGCTTGAGTTCAGCTCTCACAATAAGAGATCGTAAATTTGGAGCTCTGCGGTAAGCAATGACTGGTGGTTTTGGAAAAACCTTTTGCAATTTTTCACAAGTGGACAGTAAGGGAAATGTTTTTTGCATTATATTTCTGTAGTTAGGAGCTGATGGATGATAGTCCACTACAAATGGAGTTCTGTCACTTTTGTTTCTGCCGTTGGTATTCGAAATAAGTGCTTCTCTGGGTATCTGCAAAGACTTGTCAATTTGTTGCTGTATGATATGCAGAGGATAGCCTCGCCTTTTAAATAATGTAGCAAGCTCCTGTAGATGGTCTTTACAGGTTTCCTCATTGCTGCAGATGCGTCTTATTCTGAGTGCTTGGCTGTAGATGATGCTCAGTTTAGTGTGGTGTGGGTGACATGAAGTCCAGTTTAGATACAAATGAGCATCTGTAGGCTTGTGGTACAGATCAGTTGTAATTTTGTGTTCATGAATGGTGAGTAGCACATCCAGAAAAGGGAGATGAGGATTCTGTTTAGTATTGCTGCTGGTAAATTTGATGGTAGGATGGATATTGTTGATATAAGCTGTAAATTGTTCCAATGTTCTACTTCCTGAATTCCATATTATAAATATGTCATCAATGTATCGTAGCCATACCAGTGGTTTGATGCTAGAAGTAGCAAGTATACAGTTCTCTAGTTTGCCCATGAAGATATTTGCATAGGATGGAGCCATCCGAGTACCCATGGAAGTCCCTTGTATCTGCAGATAGTGTTTTCCATTGAATGTAAAATTGTTGGATTTAAGGATAACTCTTGCAAAGTTGGTAAGCACATTTGTTGATGGCTTTTTCACAGTTCTTTTATTAAGAGCTTCAGATAATGCCATAAGCCCATCCTCATGTGGTATATTGGTGTATAATGATGTAACATCAAATGTAGCCAGAAGAGTATCATCATCAAATGTGTAGGTTTGGTTTAATTTTTCAATAATCTGAAGGAAGTGACTGGTATCTTTAACAAATGATGGAAGTTCCTGTACAATGGGCTGGAGGTGCAGGTCGACAAATAAAGATAGTCTCTCAGTGGCTGTGTCATTGCCAGAGATGATGGGACGGCCAGGATTGTTCATTTTGTGAATTTTGGGAAGCATATAAAATCTCCCAGGTCTTGGTTTGGGATGAACAAGTATATCTGCTGTTGTTTCATCAATGAGGTTTAAGCTCCTGTATCCTACAACCATGTTCTTAATTTCTTTGTTCAAGTCTTCTGTGGGATCAGTTTCTAAAGGTTTGTAAGTGTTGGTATCCATTAGTTGTCTCATTCCCTCCTCAATATAATCACTTACTTTCATGGCAACCACTGCACCACCTTTGTCTGCCGGTTTTATAATGACATCCATTCTCTGTTGAAGGAGGTGGAGAGCTTTTCTTTCTTCTCGGGTGATGTTATCAAAAATCCTTTTAGGTGTTGATTCCTTGATGAGTTTCTTGATGGATAAAATAGATAGATATATATATACAAATTGATATTTTGTACAGCTATATTTTTGTCCTTGATATTTTTTTCCCAATATTTTTGTACTTACCTGTTTAAGTATAGGGAGTTGATAATTTTGCATTCTATATTTTTACATCTATATTTTCGTGGTCAATATTCTGTCAGTTAATCCCTCCTCCATGTATGGTTTGTGGTTGTTCCCGGTGTGGGTTGGCTGTCCTCTGTTGGTTGCTGTTTTTGTTTGCCCTGGTCATCTCCTGCTTGTTCTAGGGGGAAGGGTAAGGGAGGGGGCCGGGGGGGGGGGGGGGGTAGGGTGGCCCTGTTGTTTGGTTGGGAACGTTGCTCCTGCTTGTGTTTTACTATGGTACTTCTGTTTGCTTTGCTTGGGATTCTGCCTTTCTGTGTGGTGTCCTAGGTGTTCTTGGTAGTTCGGAATGTCAGGTATCTGGCTTTGTTTGGTATGCTCCATAAGTAAGGAATGGAACGAGGTCTATTACTTACCGGTAATCTTCATTACTTCTGGTCCCATTGTCTTCGTCCCATTGGTTTTACCCCTCCTTCCCTCCCTGACATTCGGCCTTCCTCGTGGTGGCTTGGTAGTTCAGGCGGAATGCTGGGTAGGATCTGGTTATGGACTCCTAGTGGGTGGGGGTGGGATTAGGTGTCTCAGCATTCCCCTGTTCTGTTTTCCATCAGGGAGATGGTCATGTCTATAAGTAAGGGATGGGAGGAGGACAACGGGAGGCCAACGGGACCAGGAGTAATGAAGATTACTGGTAAGTAATAGGGCATTACTGCAATAATCTCTGTAACAACTCCCATCTCTCATATGTGAGGTCCTGTTTTGAACTAAAATACACCTTTTGATGGATGTTGCATGAAACATGAACTCAGCATTTGTCTGCAAAATGTCTGTAATAGACTCTCACACATCACCCACATTAAAAATAAATGAAAGGAAAACGCTATTAAAAACAATCTGTTTTAGAATTATTTAATTCATCAGGGCGATACTCTCTCCAGAACAGAGCTGGCTTTATCAGGGGGCCCCTCAAAGGCTGGGGCCCTGGGCCAGAGCCCACTTTGCCCATGCCTGAAAACGTCTCTGACTTCATGGGAAAGACAGGACATATTCTCACTGTGATGAGGATGTCGGTTCTATGTATTCATTATCAGTGAAGGAGGTGAGCTGAGCTGCTGCTGGGCAGGTCTGAAGTGTCTCAGCAAAGCTCTCTGCGGATCACGCCACCATTTTACTGATGGACTGCAGTCCAGCCTGACGGCTTTGGTTATATGTGGGTCTAAGTAAGGGAATAGCGAGGGCTGTGATGGGCTAGGAGTGATGTCATTGGTGGAGATGTGTGTGGCTTTCATTACTGGTCCAGCAAGGAATGCTCTGATGCGTATTGTTAGAGCTGTGTGGGGGCTTCTCATGGAGCACTAGGGGGCTGCAGGCTTGAATGCAGATGCATCTGAAACACCACCTCTGGGTCTCAGTACTAAAATATCACCTGTTGCTTATGGTAGGACAGACAGGAGCTGGCGAGGCTGTGGCAGCGCATTCAGAGTCCCCCCTCCCATCATCCTTCCTAGGTTTTAACACAAATTGCACCAATTAGAAAAAATACCCACAAGGAACAATTACCTGCCACATACACACTCACCACCAGAGGTACGTCTTGTAGGTAATCCCTGCAGGTGCCAATGAGGGTATAAATGCTACCCTGAGCTGGAAGCAGCGGGCAAAGTGAACATCGTGTACAGGCGCTGTTAGAAGGTGGGCTTCAATCCACTGTAACCGGGCACGGCTTCAGGTGAGGGGGTGCGGTTTCAGCGGAGGTATTTGCTCTAGTTCATTCGGCACTGCCAGGTGTCCTAGAATGAGGTACGGGGGAGGGGGTGCAGTTTTCTGCATTGAATTTGTATGGATAATTGAGAAGAAACGGTTGTGTGCCTGTGACTTGCGGAGGACATGGTGCTACCTGGTGTGGTCTGTGTTTGCTACATTATAGTTGTAAAAGGTGACCTCCAGGAACTCAGCGAGGCAGTCTCTTTTACAGACGTTTCACCTACAGCACATGAACATTAGGGAAATGCAGAGTATTCACGCAGCTTCACAGAGTGCCATTTCCTGTACTTCTTAAAACAAAACATGCAAAATAATATTCCATTTTTAAGTAATGTGAAACTCAAGGGGAAGTAAGATTTCACCTTATAATAGCCCTCCGTCACTGATGCTACCTGTGCATCCTTTAGTGATACTACTGGGTCTCTATGACACTTCTGCTACAGCTAATGATCGCACTAGCAACAGAAGTACTATTCAAACTACCATTTTCACACTACACTAGTCCCTCGTCACTGATACTGGCAGTGCATCCTCTAATAATGCTACTAGATCCTTTATGACTACTTCTAGTACATGTAATTGATCCCACTGATACTAAAAGTACCACCCTTCACACTACTACTTTCACTTTACACTAATCCTCCATCACTAGCACCTGCAGTAATTTGCTTAATGATAATGCAAGCAACACTATGACTACTTTTACTTTATCTAATGGATCCCATTAACACATCAGTGTAAGTTCATTACAAGGTTCACTTTATTTGGAGTCTGATGCACTTTTTTTTCTGTTCAGGACCAATAAGGAAAGCCCGGTGGTCCTGATCCGAAAAAAAGAAAAATGACCGTCACATCCTGGGGGAAAAGTCACAGGGTGTCAAGGTCATTAGTATCTTGTTGTGCAACAGTAAACTCCCACATTGGGAGTTTGTTTTGTGAAACAAAAGCGTTTTCTGTGCAGCGTCACGAGACGTGGCAGTTCCTCAGCAAATCTTAGTGCCTTCTGAAGACCTGCTGCGGGGACTCCTATGACATCACAGAGATCTCCGACAGGGGGAGGGAGATCTCTGAATCTGTGGGTGCAGCTGGCCAGGTTGGCAGAGGTACTGACCTCCTTCACCCTTTCAGATGACGGACTCCTCATCAAACTCCAATTGGGGCCGACAGACAGACTCTTATGATGCTTTTTGGAAACATCTGAATGCCTATTTTGTTTAGCAATTTTTTTTCCAGCAAATGTTGTATTTCTGGTTTACTCAGGAGCAATTATCGTTCAGTGTTCCCTCAGACTATGGCAAGAGTCATGCTATCTAAGAATAAAAATAAAGTAAATAAACAATGACCCAGTAACTCGCTGACTGAGTAACTCATTGTCTTTGTTGCCCTACTTTTATTATTACGCTTAGTGTAATTTGGTCCTTACACAGCGCAGAATCAGCTATGTGTGTGGCATCGAATTACCTCATGGAGCCTGAGAACAGCTGAGTCTGAAATGGAATCAATGGGTGTCTGCTTGATGAGTTGTCCCCATATCAGTTGGTGGCTATACTGAAGTCTTCAGGAGCACGTTGCCTGCTGGTAATGCAGCCTTGAGCATATTTAATATGCAATGCCGTAATAGTGTGAGGTGACAGTAATGGTGGCATAATAAAAAAGCAGAGAAAATAGTCTGTATTTGTTTTGGCTGTGCAGATTTTCATGTCATTTTAATAAAAAGTGTTTAACTTCCCAATGCATGCATTGTCTGGAATAACCCACTCTCCTGTATGCAGGTTGCCTAGTGGACATCCTGTGCTACATGCAGCTGACGCCAATTCATTGTAGTCTGGTTAGTCCCAGGGCACAGTTATCATTCCTGCAAGCCCCCTGATGTTTGTGACTTTGGAACATTTTTATTGGTTGCTGTTGTGGTAATAGCACAGCGCTTTATGACTGAGGTATTAATTTATCAATTGGCGGACGGCCCGTTGTTCCGCCAGGTGAATGAAGTAAATTACTCCGTCCTCATGGCGGAGGGACTGCCCGCCAATGTTATAAATAATCTCCAAGCGGGAGTTTTTTTAAAATGCATTGGTTCCTCTTAATGCATTTCACTGTTTGGTGCAGGGCTGCAGCAGCATGACGCACCCCTGCACTGAAGAGTTTTCTTTTTTCCCCAAAAAAATTAATGATGACACATGCAAGATCAAATGTCGGAACCAATTGCCTCAGAGGATAAGAGAATAGCGTAGTGTATTGGGGACTGTAAAGATCCACGTCTTTAACTGCTTTCTTAAAGTTGCTTCGGAGTCAATAAATCTTAGAGGACTTGGATGTTGGTTCCAGGCCTTGGTTCCTAGTGGCCCAAAGGATTTCCCCCTCTAGTTCTAAGTCTAAAGGGACTGGCTTAAGCAAGTTTGCATGGGATGATTCAATGTTCTGTTCGCTATGTAATGAGTGAACCTGGACAATAGATATGTTGGTCCCATAGCCCTTTAAGCTCGAAAAGTCAGCAGGAGAATTTTGAGCCGCACCCTCTTCTGTACGGGCAGCCAGTGTAAACCTTTCAAAGCCGCTGAGGCGGATGATCATCTGGGAAGATTCAAAAACAGTCCGGCAGCTGCGTGCTGAACAACTTGGAGTTTGTGGACAGTCTGTTTAGAGTATCCAGCATACAGACTGTTACAGCAGTCCAGTCTGGAAGGTAGAAGTACACAGGCCGCTGTCTTTCTGGCCGCTAGTGGAAGAAAATCAAAATCCCTTTCACAATGATTTTATTAAATTGAAACACATGCCACCAACGGCAAGGGCAAGTGGACAGAAAGAGAGAGAGGCATAACATTTTACTCCCAGATTTCTAAAACGAACTCCACAGGGGCTGTGGGTAGGGGGTTGAGTGCAGCCACGATTTGGTTGGTGTAAAAAGATTGGACTTGACAAGTGGCATGATCTCGGTTTGTTCGGTATTACATTTTTGATGGTTAGCTTGCATCTACTGAATGACTGCAGTGAGACAGTTTTTGAAATTCAGCTCCGACCCGAAGTATGCTTCATCCAGTGATAAGATTAGTTGTGTATCATCCGCAAAAGAGGTCATATCTATTCCAAAAAAGGTAATCAGAGAGATCAGAGGGGCAATGAAGATATTAAATAAAACCGGGCTCATCGATGACCCTTGAGGGGCCCTTGAGGTTACTACAGTTTCTAAAGACTGATAAAGGCCCCAGCATGACCGTTTGCCTCCGATCCGTAAGAAACTATTTCATACAGGAGAAAGCAGGTCCAGAAACCCCACACTCTTTGATCCAATGGAGCAGAATGTAATGGGAGTTGGTGTCATATGCATTAGATAATTCTTTTTTTTTTTAGTTTTACGAAAGGTTTTATTTGATGAAAAGATAAAACATAGTACAATAAAAGAAAATATATATCATAAGTATAGAACAATAATGCTAGCTCATATGGGGAAGGGGAAGGAAGAAGAAAGGGGTAAAAGGGGGATAGAAGGAAGAAAAAAAGGGGAAGGGAAAATTATATACTAATACTATAAGCAAAAAATAATAATGAAGGAATGTTCCTAATACATTAGATTAGCATACAACCATAGGATATAATTACTTAAAACAACAGTATATGTAAAGTCGAGGGGGCTTGGACACTTCCTCTGTGTATGAGTTATGTGAAGGTGTCGTTTTAGCTGATACATTCAAGAAACCAGTGACAGGTAACCGAAGTAAGTCTCTTTTAATTACAAGCGTGGTGGGGTTTACATAGGCTCTATCTAATCTATGGTTATAGCAGACTCCATACCACCATGCCTGAAAAGACACAGCAGATGTATCTTTCCATGACTAAGTAATTTGTTGAAAAGCAACAGCGAGGAGTAAATCAATAATACATATATCAGAAGAATGAGATGACCAAACCTCTGAGATGCTTCCTAGAAAAATATGGGAAAAAGAGAAAGGAATATGTGTGTGGCAAATAGTATTGATTTGTTGCCAGACTCAGGTCCAAAAGATATGAATTGTTAGGCATTCAAATAACCTATATTTGAGGTCTGCTGGTGAGGCAGTACAAGACCAACAAGTAGAGGGGATGTCACGGTCAATATTATGTAATTTAGCTGGGGTAATCAGAAGTCTATTATAAATAAATAAAAAAAATTGAGTGGTATTTGCTGCTCTAGAAGACCTCCTTATTTTAGTCTAGATTTTATGGAATAGGAAAAGAATCTCCCAAATCAGTTTCCCAACTACATTCTACTTCTAATTTATCACGAGTAATGGGAATATCCATTAGTTTTTTATAGATTTGAGACGCGGAAGGAGAGTTACATAAAATCAGTCAGATGGTAGGAGTTGAAGGAGTAAGTGTGGAGTGAGAGGATAGAGCATTATAAGAAACCTGAGCTACCGCAGTTAGAGACATATATTTGGATTGAAATGAAGAGGGAAGAGAAGAGCAGGATTGATTTATTGCAAAGGGGATACAAATACCATTTTGAAAAGGCTGATGAGTCCATTTAAGGCTGTAAGCTAACCAGTCTTTCCAGAAAATAAATTTGTTGTTAAGTTTGATACGTTTATTATACAAAATTGGTGAATCTAAAAACTGTGTACGATCATCTTGAGCAGATGAGATGAGAGGCTGGAAGACTTTACGAGCATTTTTAAGAATAGGAAGAGACAGCGATAAGGGAATATGAGAAAGGGAAATATATTTTTCAAAGGAAAATGGATGAAAAAAAGGGCTTTTCAACCTCTACCCACAAAGGGCAAAGTGTAGAGTCATTCCCATTATCAAACAAGAGAAAAGAAGGCTGTTTAAGAAAAAAATGTAGTGTGATAGGAGTGAAAATCTGGAAAATTAACTCCATGTGTTTAGGTTTTTTAGGTTTACAAAGAGACATTCTAGCTTTTTTATTATGCCATAAAAACTTCGACAGAATACTATATAACTTCTTGTAGAAAGATGTAGGAATATTAATTGGAATATTGAATAAGTAGAACAATATTACAGGAACTAACATCATTTTTATAGTATCTAGTCTTCCCCACCATGATAAATATAAGGGGTGTCATCGCGACGTAGATGCAGTTAATGTTGATTTTAATTCCTTTAGATTTGAAGCAACAGTGTCTTTAATAGAAGCATAGAACCACAGCCCAAGATATTTAATTTTATATGGATTCCAGTGAAAAGAGAAAGATAAAAATCAGCATGAAAACAGAGTTTGTTCAATGGAAGGATTTTGCATTTATCAGCATTTAATTTATAACCTGAGACAAGAGCAAAATCATTTACCTCTGACAGAAACGCTGGCAAGGAAGTTTGTGGGTTTTAAATAAATAATAAGATGTCATCTACATATACTGAAAGTTTTAAATGATTGACACCATACGGGAATCCTTTAATATCTTTATTTTATCGAATTTTTATTACAATTTTTTCCAGGGCAAGTATAAATAAGTATAAATAATAGCAGAGATAACGGGCAACTTTGCCAAACTCCTCTGTGAAGGGGAAATAAAGGAGATACAAGTCCATTAGGTAGAATACAACATCTGGGAGAGGAATATAATAGAGAGACATAATTAATACATTTTGGTCCAAAGCCAAACCAAGCAAGCTTTGAGAAAATAAAGGGCCAACTGACTCTATCAAACGCTTTTTACAAGTCCAGTGAAATTGATGCTAATGATTTTTTATATGACTTACAAGACATGGAAAAACAATCGAGTATTATCAGATAAATGCCGTCCCTTAATGAAACCGCATTGTTCTTTCCCAATCAAGGTGCCGATTCGGATCCTGGAAAAATTTTCCCCGTACGACTCATATCCGGTATTTTTACCGTACGAATCGTACAAGTAGCGTACAAACTGCCAAGTACAATTAGTATGGGAAAAAGTCCATACGAATCGCATTGGGAAAATTTCCCCACACGTCCTCAGGTCGGAAAATGTGTCCGACACATCCCCGGACGATTTACCCAATGAATCGGAAAAATGAAGTCCGACCGCGCAAGTACGATCACTCCCGTCCTTTCGATTTCACAACTGTATGGAAATAACACCGTACGGACTGAACTCCCATAGCAAGCATGGGGACATGTGCCCACACACGCGCCGAACACCCCACCACAGACCCCGCATGTACGCGCCAAACCACCCCAGCCGCGGATGTACGTGCTGAACCCCCACCCGTGTATGCACGGCGCGTACCCCCACCCGTGTATGTACGGACCGTACCCCCACCCCACCAGTGTATGTACGGACCGTACCCCCACCCCACCCCACCCGTGTATGTACGGACCGTACCTCCACCCCACCAGTGCATGTACGCGCCGAACCCCCACCCGTGTATGTACGGACCGTACCCCCACCCCACCAGTGTATGTACGGACTGTACCCCCACCCCACCAGTGCATGTACGGACCGTACCCCCACCCCAGCAGTGTATGTACGGACCGTACCCCCACCCCACCAGTGCATGTACGTGCCGAACCCCCACTCGTGTATGTACGGCGCGTACCAACACCCCACCAGTGTATGTATGGACCGTACTCCCACCCCACCAGTGTATGTACGGACCGTACCCCCACCCCACCCCACCCGTGTATGTATGGACTGTACCCCCACCCCAGCAGTGTATGTACAGACCGTACCCCCACCCCACCAGTGCATATACGCGCCGAACCCCCACCCGTGTATGTACGGCGCGTACCAACACCCCACCAGTGTATGTACAGACCGTACCCCCACCCCACCTGTGTATGTACGGACCGTACCCCCACCCCACCCGTGTATGTACGGACCGTACCCCCACCCCAGCAGTGTATGTACGGACCGTACCCCCACCCCACCAGTGCACGTATGCGCCGAACCCCCACCCGTGTATGTACGGCACGTACCAACACCCCACCAGTGTATGTATGGACCGTACCCCCACCCCACCCCACCCGTGTATGTACGGCGCGTACCCCGACCCCACCAGTGTATGTACGGACCGTACCCCCACCCCACCAGTGTATGTACGGACTGTACCCCCACCCCAGCAGTGTATGTACGGACCGTACCCCCACCCCACCAGTGCATGTACGCGCCGAACCCCCACTCGTGTATGTACGGACCGTACCCCTACCCCAGCAGTGTATGTACGGACCGTACCCCCACCCCACCAGTGCATGTACGAGGCGAACCCCCACCCGTGTATGTACGGACCGTACCCCCACCCTGCCAGTGTATGTATGGACCGTACCCCCACCCCACCCTACCCGTGTATGTATGGTGCGTACCCGCACCCCGCCAGTGTATGTGCGGACCGTACCCCCACCCCACCAGTGTATGTACGGACCGTACCCCCACCCCAGCAGTGTATGTACGGACCGTACCCCCACCCCACCAGTGTATGTACGCGCCAAACCCCCACCCGTGTATGTACGGACCGTACCCCCACCCCACCAGTGTATGTACAGACCGTACCCCCACCCCACTCATGTATGTACGGCGCGTACCAACACCCCACCAGTGCATGTACACGCCGAAACCCCACCCGTGTATGTACAGACCGTACCCCCACCCCACCCGTGTATGTACGGACCCTACACCCAGCCCCCCCTGTATGTACGGTGCGAAACACCACCACCGATGGACAGTGCGGACCAACACGCTGCCCGTGTTCGTACGCACCCTACCCCAGGCCCACACACCAGCACCCTCACCCAACATCGGCCATGTACGAGTCGTACTAAGCCATAGCAAAGGACAGCACTGTACAACAACATGGCCCATGTACGCACCGTACAGACGCTAAAAACACTCCCATTGAACCAGGACAAACCAAAAAAACACAAGGAGAGTCAATTCGAGGCACACAAGACCACAAAACATATCCAACAAGGCCAAATACATCCTATACACTGACCTGCAACTGACAAACAGATAAACAGAGGCCCAAACCACTACCACTCCTTATAACACACCCACCCACCCAAAGTTCAAACACAGCCACACCCACACCCACAAATGGACCAATAAAAAGGCCCAACACACACAAACCATGATCCTTTGCAGCCGATCCACTGCTGCCAGACCCCAGAGACAACGCACTGCACCATACTTCAACCATCAATACACCTTACACTTGCACTCCTTCACACAACCACCATCACAAACACACCCTCATCACATTCACACACACACACCTGCACACCCACAACTATCCACACCCACACCCATCCACCCCCCCACCCCACAACCATCCACACCCACACCCCACACCATGCCCACCAACAAGAATCCAAAGTTCACAAAGGACGAGCTGGAGGTCCTTGTCGACGAAATCATCAGAGTCGAGCCACAGCTCTTTGGAACATTGGTCAGACGGACCAGCATATCAGAAAAAACTACCATGTGGGAGAGGATAGTCAATTCAGTGATTGCAGTTGGGGCCACCAGAAGGACCAGGCATGAGTGCCAAGCCAGGTGGTACGATCTGCGGAGGACGGTCCGCCGCAAAATGACGGACGAGCACAACCAGGCCAACATCACTGGAGGAGGGCCACCCCGCAGACCGGTACAGTACCATCCCTGGGAGGAGAAGGTGATGGCCACGCTGCCGCCGTTGGTAGTAGACGGACTAGAAGGAGTCCGAGAGCCTGGTGAGTACACAAACAACTCACCTCACATGGGGGGAACGCCATATACAACCCAAATACCAAGCATGCATGGAACCCCCCCAAAGGCAGCACCGGACACAACCACACTCCAAAAACACACACATGCCACTAGCGCCTCCATGCCTCATGCCCCAAGCAAGGCCATGCCAAGTCACAGGCCACACAAAACACCAACACAAGACAGGATGTCCCTGATGCCGGGAGGGTGGGCCTCAAAACTAACATAGAGCAACTCTGAAGCACACAACAAAGCCCTCAGCCCATATGGCATAGGGCACAGCCATACAAACAGTGTGTCCCCACACAGTACTGTTTTGCCTGCTAATGGTGGCCGCGTTGCAGGACGACATGGGTATGAAGGCACAATTTGCACATAACAGCAGCCAATGAAGACTCAGTACACTGAAAGAGTGTCAGCAGACACCGCCACAGCAGCAGCGCGGACTCAGACACTCCGCCCAATGGGTGCCGGCAGAGAAGAAACAAACCCACATGAACAAGCCAATGGCCTTTGCAATACCTGCAAACTGTGTGTGCCCAGGAAGCTGTGCTGAGGTGACAGAGGGTGACACACAGAGGGAGGGAGAGGGGCACAGAGAGGGACAGAGACAGAGGTGGACACAGGGAGACAAACAGAGGGAGGGAGGAGGCTGATAGAGGGAGGGAGAAAGGGAGATAGAGGGAGACGGACAGAGGGAGGAGGCTGACAGAGGGAGGGAGAAAGGGAGACGGACAGAGGGAGGAGGCTGATTGAGGGAGGGAGAAAGGGAGATAGAGGGAGACGGACAGAGGGAGGAGGCTGACAGAGGGAGGGAGAAAGGGAGACGGACAGAGGGAGGAGGCTGACAGAGGGAGGGAGAAAGGGAGACGGACAGAGGGAGGAGGCTGACAGAGGGAGGGAGAAAGGGAGACAGAGGGAGCCCAAATCACCCTTGGGTGGTGTGGCCATGTCCACTCGTCAGCAGGTGGACTCTGTGCATGTAGACAAGGTTTGGCAGTGCCTTAACCCCCCCTTCAACCTTTGATAAACACTAGGCCATGTGTCAATCTGTGCACGAGTACATCCGTGCTGCAGGCACAAACAGAACCTTACACCCAGTATACCTACCCACTGTGTACGCCCGCTCACTACACTGCTGACTGCGTTCCCAAAAGATGCATCAACTAAGATTGTGTCACACATAGGTAAAGTGTCGAAAGCTGTGGCCAAGGGACATACCCATGCACAAGTGCACTGTGTGAGGAATGCTAGCCAAATCAAACCACCCAGAGGAACTGTGCCAAATCAAATAAGAATGAAACATGGATGTCGCATGTAACACAATTAACACTGTCTCTCTCACACACAGGTCAACGTCATCGATCTCCCCCCAACACTGGGGGGAAGGCTCTTTGTGAAGAGGACCCCACCGGCAGCAACGACTCTCACCACTCAGTGGACGACCCAGACCAACCTGGCCCCTCTGGTGTCCAACCACCTGCAGCACCTGCGGCAGGTACAACTGTGCCAACCACCACCCCCATTCCTGCCACATCCCAGGAGACACCCAGGAGCCCTGCCCGCACACAACAGCACAGCCAGTCTGTCCAGGAGGGACAAGGTTCTCCGGGCACCCAGGAGGAGGCAGGCGACACCGCAAATGCCATCCCTCAGGGGTCCTGGAGACCCGATGTGCCCACAACGGCAGGCCAGGCGCAAGTGGGCAGGGGTGGTGGGAGTGGAGGACGGTGGAGGCGCGAACCTGCCCAGTTGGCTCAGGACCCGGCTATGGGACACGTCAGAAACATCCTGGACGCATACCGGCGTGACTCCAGAGGCATCGCCCAGGTAGTGGGGACCCTCAATGAGATGAAGACCCTGCAGGTGGAGCATCATGCCAGAATGGAGGCAAGACTGGAAGAGCTCCTGGCGGTGCACAGGGACGTGAGCCAATCCCTCCGTCAGATCGCCCAAAGCCTGGCAAACCCTCCCTGTGCCACCAGGCGTAGAGCAGCACCAGAAACAGGGAGGAAGGAGGAGGAGGAGTCATCTGACGGAGCGTCCCTTGCATCGTCAAGGCCTGCCTCTGAGGGTCCCCGCAGGAAGGTGGGTCGTCCACGAAAAAGACCGTGAGAGTCAGCGGAACATCACCATCTCCCAGGTCACCTGGCCTGGCACCTGGCCCTCTGGCCCAACAGCAGCACAGCACCAAAGGACATTCTCTGCCACATGGCCTTGCTGGTCACTGTCTGACCAATGTTGACAAAGACTGTGGCACAGACTCTGATGACTTTCAATGGCAAGGACACCAACTCCCCCTGTGAACTTTGGATTCTACACTCCCGCCAAGCACCTCTTGTCACCCCCCAAACACGTACCCCAGCACTAATTAAATTCATCACAATCACAAGATGATGCCGTCATTTTGCATTATTCCACTACATGTGTGTGTTGTAAAGTCAAACCATGCCTGATTTCTGAAGTAACTCCAAACATCCATACCCTGGGGTCTGAGTCTGGCACAGGACACACATGGGTCACAATGTACCATCCAAGACAGACATGGAGCACCATACTCACCCGTGATGGGCCCAACCAGCTGAGGGGGTGCCCGCACAACTGTGCCTACAGACCTATTCAGAAGAGCAACAGTCATGCGCAGAGGTCAGGGATCATGTGGAGTGTCCTGGGGTGGGAGTCCCAGGTATGTGTAGACACGTGGCAGAACCATGTCCTGCATGCTTGAGTCAGGTGGATGTGGAGAATGGTGGGCCAGCAAAGGTTGGATGCATGGAGATGGCACAATTGTGTGTTGGATCACAGTGCCACGAGGTTGTGTTGTGCTTGTGGGCTGCATCCTGAGTGTGTGCGTGGATTGAGAAGGTCATCCTGCAGCTGGCAGTGATCCACTCCCCCCATCTCTGTTTGACGTTGATGTGGCCTGGTCGCCGGATGTAGTAGCAGAGCTGTGCAGATGCACCCTGGATGTGGACAAGTATCATGGGATTTCTAACGCACATGTCCGTAGAGTGCAGGGTAGGATTAGACACGGATGTCGTAGTTGACCTGGGGGATGGTCTCCCTCTTGCCTTGAGGTTGATGGAACTGGGGATCTAGTGCATAATGCAGAGTGTGCTGCCGCATGAGGCACAGATGCTGCTGATCAGCATAGCACATGTCAGCAAGCAATCCATGATGAACACCAGCTCGTTTGCGTGGACACTGGGTGCCCTTGCTGCAGGGCCTGCAGCAGCATGCGCCATGTCAGGGAAACAATGCCACAAGTAGCACACAAAGACAAGGATCCCAGGAAGGAACTATGCAAAAGGTGTATGTCAAGGAAGGAATGTCTGGTTCAACATGGCACACGCACACACAATGGATTCACATGCAGCACAGTGGCCGTCGTGGAGACTGACATGCCACAATACCTACACAGCCATGGACATCATGCACAATACAGAATCTAATCCCTGACAAACAGCTTGCATCTTGCTACTCTACACATAGACTCATATGCACCATCCCTGACAACAATGCCAGACATGCCGCATGCACAGTGGCAACAGACCACCATTGACAGAGATGAGGCACCTTGGAGGCAGAGGGACACCTTTATTAGTCATGTGTGTCAGAATGCCAATGCAACTCTGTCAACACATACACAGGTCATGTGGATGAACACGTGGGACCAACACTGGCACCCCCCTTACCACCACAGATGCTGGAAATCCATGGCACTGGCACACAAGTGACGGGTTACAGCTAAACAGCCCCTGCTGCTCACGGAGAGCCTGCTATACACCATTGAGCCCCTAATGGGGAATTCACACACCATGTCAACCCGGTGCAACCCGTATGTTTCCGAGGCCAGTGTTACACACATTGATGGCTCCATCACAATCCCATTACAGATGACTGTCACCAAGTCTGACCATCAATTCAGGTGAATTCTGCTCCAGGTCATGTGCCCCATGGTGAATCTACATGTATGTAAAGTATCCACACATGAACAGGAGCAGTGCACACACATTCAAAACAAATACCACTCCCAAAAAGCCGTGCTGCATCCCTTACCCGAAGGAGATTTGCGAACTTGTCCGTGCATGTAACGCTGATTCACCACATGTTGCTGTGTTCATGAGGAATAGCAGGAGCACAACAATGCCACCAGCAGACAGCATGCGCAAGTACCTGTGGATGGGAGAGACACCAGAAGTCAGCCAAAAGAAGCACATCCGCATGCATGTGCATGTACTCGACACGTATTGTCAACATGCTAGGTGACAATGATGACTCTGGAAAAACATTCTTCTATTGCACCATCACTCGAGTGACACATCCAAACACACCTCTGACTCACTTGGAAGACATGCAGACGGACACACACATTGCAACACTTGCCACACACAGCCCAATGCGTGCACACTCAGACACTGGAACTCACCACTAAGCAAAGAAGTCGCGTATGAGCCGACTCCGCATGTCCTCTACTGCCTCCTCCTCCTCCACATCACTTGCCTTGTGGCCAAGCCCTTCATCCTCCACGGGTGGATGGTCCTGCTCATCAGTGGCACAGCTTTCTCGACTGCCATGTTGTGCAGCATGCAGCACACGAGGAATATCTTGCAGACCTTCACCGGTGCATATGGGAGTGTGCCACCGGTCTTGTGGAGGCAACGGAATCGGCTCTTCAGGAGGCCAAACGTCCTCTCTATCACTCGCCTGGTCCGCCCATGGGCATTGTTGTAGCGGTGATGGGCAGCCGTGCTGGGGTTGCGGAGAGGCGTGATCAGCCATGGCATGTTGGGATAGCCAGCATCCCCTACATGGAAACATCATGGACAAGAGTGGGTCAGGAGGAGCAGTAATACAGGAAGATGACGTTAAATACAGGACTGCCAGAGTATACCCACCAACAATACATGCTCGTTCGTTGCGCAGCTGCAGCATCATTTCAGGCACCCTGCTACGCCTCATGATGTACGCATCATGTGCTGATCCTGGAAAACGAGCACAGACATGTGAAATCAGCATGTTGGCAAGACACACCGCAAGGGCATTAATGGAGTGGTAATGCTTGCGGTTACGGAAGGCTACCTCCTGTGCCTGTAGTGGTACCAAAGCCACATGTGTTCCATCTATGGACCCAATGACATGGGGCATCCCTCCCAGGGCATAGAACTCACGCTTGACAGCTGTCAACTGCTCAGGAGTTGGGAATTTAATGAACTCATCCAGGTGAACTAACATGGCCTCTAAAAAATCATGCAGCACACGGCTGAACATGGTTTGGGACATGCCACCGACATGGGCAATGGTATGTTGAAAGGTACCCGTGGCCAAGAAATGTAGGGCTGCCATCACCTTCATCTTGGGTGTCAGTGCACCAGGATACCTGTGTAGCGGTTGGAGGAGTGGTGCCAGCCGTGTCGTCAGGTCCTCAATCAAGCGTTGGGGGAAGCGGTAGCAGCGTATACAGTCATTTTCCCGCATGTCAGCCAAGTCCGGAATTGGTCGAAGGAGAGGCGGAGCCCTGCAGTGAATTAGAAGGGACAACGAAGAGTGAGTACAGTACACCACCAATGTCAATGTACAGAGCACATGCTCAACTGGCAATACACATATACCACATACAGAGTCAGGTCTGTGCAATATGCCCTGGACACGTATGCCAGGCATGTGACACTCCTACCAAGAGCCAGCTACAAACGTTGATTCTCAACCTCAATATGCCATGCCATGAAACTAGCTGTGGGCCAGTGTAAGTGAGCAGGCAGACGCATTACGGGAGTTACAGACATCCAAATATGCGAGTGTCCAAATGATGTGTACGTCCCCTGGACGTTGGTGTGTGTGTGTAAGTCCCCTGTCATGTGGGTGAGTGCATATGGGGAGTGTTGCACACCAGCTGCATGAGGGATGGATATACCCTGGCCATGTGATGTGTGCAGGGAGCAGTGCTGTGTGACTGCCGTGCTGAGCCAGCCCCACACCTGTGACAACCCCCAGGCACATGAGTGAGGTTTGTACCCGCATTTGGCAATGGAAGGTGATTGTCCTGTACCTGTGTGTGTCTGTGTACTCTGCTGAGGTTGCTTCAGTGGGCTGAGGCACATGTGACTGCTTTGAGGTGCTGTACATAATCCTGGTGTAGCTTGTGATGCACAGTGTGATCCAGGATCATTTATTGTGTGGCACCCCTCATGCTACCTGTGTATTTCACTGCCACGTAGTGGATTTTGCCTTCCCCAGAGGATGATGTCCCTATGACAAAGGTGCAATGAGTTATCAGCATACCATGGCCTGTTCAAACCAGACAAATTGTTAATATGTGTGTCTCTGTGTCATTGCTCAGGTGTATTAAAGTATTCTCACTTTTGCATCCTCACAGGTAGGCGTCCATGCCAAGGGGGAGATATGGAGGTGAGCCGTCAGTGCCGTGTGGAAGACAGAGGGACGGAAGCGGCGCCTAGCCCAAGTGAGGAAACGCTGGCAGGATATCCGGTGCTGGAAGAGGAGGATTGCACGGGTCCTGCTGGGGGACTCACCTGAGAGCACCAAGAACCGTGGGCGCCGGCGTCTGACCCACATCCATAAGCGTGTGCTGGCGGTGGTCTTCCCCGACTTGGATAGGCGCCTACTGGAGAGGCAGCAGCAGGAAGGGGGTAGGTACATGTGTGTCTGTCGTGTGTCCCCAGCTTTTGGAAGTGCGCAGCTGCATGGATACACTGCCAGGGTTGAAATGTGCAGTGCATAACCAGTTCCCCAAAGTAAAGACCTGCTGTTCTTCCTCCCTTCCCCTCCTTGCCATGTGTTCCTGGGTCTGTGGGTAGTCACTCTTGCACAAGGTAATCTAGGCTGGCATTTAATCCAAGTGCCCAATGCTTGCAGCATCATGTGTGGGGGTGGTGTGTAAGCGGGTTTGGGAGCTTGCCTGTGCCCTGGCCAGGTCAGTCATTGTGGGGTCCATGTCAGTTGGCACTGATGCTGAGTCCCGACATAGGAGTGTGTCTTAGAAGTGTACTGCCTTACAGCAAGCATGTCCAATGTTGTGCCCTCTGACATGATGTGCATGAGTGGGAGTAATGCATAGTGCTGGGGCGGTTCCTTCAGTTGCAGTCATAGCCATCCAGGACCATGGAGGTGTGTGGCCACTACCGTGCCCTGGGGCACCTCTTCCTAGGTATCATGTATGTCATCCAACAATGTGGACATTCTCAGTGTCTTCGGCATAGGTTTGGCTCTGTGGCATTGTACCCTGCCCTCATCTGTATTAGCGTAAACTGTGCTACATGTGTCGACGTTACAGTGTGACCCAATTTTGCTTGTGCATACTCACGGTGGGCAGTGCCTGTGTGTCTTGGTACGACAATCTGATGATGGTTGGTTGACAATGATGTATGTGGACAGGCACAACAGTAGTGGTTTGAGTACAATCAGGATTTGGTGCAGCCCATGTGTTTCCATCCCAGAGTACGAGGTGTCAGTACTTCCTCTGTCTCAATCACATTGTCTCAGGTAGGGGGTGGTTTGTGTGGGCAAGGCCTACATGTCCAAATCTGTATTCTCCTTGCTAGGTCTGGCCTGTGTGTGATGTTTGTCTGGACATACACTCAAGGTGCAGTGACCCAGTCATGTTGGGCTTGTTTCAATGCGTTAGCTTTGCAGCATGTGGAAAAAGTCAATAGACATGGTTCCTGCTCATCCCTTTTTTGGCAACACTGTGTGGTACAGATGCAGTGCACGATTGTCCACAGAGCCTGGCTCCTCTGTCCAATTTGATGGCAAGTGATTTGCTGTTGTGTCATGCACTCCATTGTTTGGCAGTGGCATGGTGGGTCAACCAGCTGTGTGTTACAGGGCCTACATATGTACCTTGTATTGTAGATGTTACTCGTGTTGCTTTTCAGCCTATGCACTGTGACCTATGTAGATCTGACTCATGTGACATATGTATACAGGTGTCTAATTATTTCCTGTCTCTTCACCTTGCCCACAGCATCGTCGGGGGACTCCGAGGAAGACACTGGCATGGAGCGTGAGGAGGGACCAAGCACCAGTGGCAGCAGTGCCAACTTGTCTGCCACATCGAGTGGCACGGAGGCCGAGGAGAGTGAGGCGGAGGACCTGTCCAGTTACACCTCCGACTATGACGCAGACGGGTCCGAGGCTGAGCTCCCAGAGGGGGCGGAGGCTGCTCCCACAGCTGAAAGCAGCACACAATCTCTACCCGCCCCCTCCGTTCCCATCACCGGCCTCCCACTTGCTATGGTCCCTTCCCGCCGTGCTAGGTCACCACGTGTCTCCTTCTTGCCAGGCACCGCACCCCCTGCCCCTGTCTCCACTGCTGCCTCAAATGCCGAGTCTATGGACATCCTGCGCCAGTTGCAGGTTGGTCAGACTGCGATACTGAATGTCCTCCATGGCCACACCCGAGTGACCACTCAAATGAAGGCATACCTGGAGGGCATCTCAGCTGCGCAGTCTGACCAACGCCAGTTGCTGAGGTCCATAGACTCGACACTGACTGCAGCAGTGGGTCTCCTGCAGCGCTACGTCCCCCCCACTACCCCTGCTCCATCCACACTTCCCACTCCCATGCCTGTCCCAAGCACACCCAGACGTACCCATGCACGCACCCCACCAGACACAGGCACCACACCGCCAGGGAAAGCCAAGCGCACACCTCCTGTCACGCACACACAGGGTGAAGTAGGCACACCCACTGGGTCGGGGGGCAAACGCAAGACACGTAGCCACAGTGGGAGTTCACATTCATCCAAACCCCCTGCCTCCAAATCCACTCCCCTCAGCTCTCCTGGCCATGATTCAACCAAAGAATCCTTCCTGGCCGCTCTGTCCCTGAGCCCCAGTGTGACACCACCCCGCAAGCGGTCAAGGGAGTCCACGGTCAGGGTGGTTGAGTCCCCCCCCCTGTCCACACCCTCCCCCAGTAGCGCTGCGACCAATCCCTCCACCCCCCCTCCTTGGGGCCTGTGGTTCTTTCGGGTGCAAGGGGGACGCTGGAGGACCTTGCAAACGTGTGCAGCGCCCTTCTCACATTTGGCGCTGCCCCACCCCCTGTGGTGGAGTCCTCCATCCCTGCACCCACAACACCTACCCTTGCCCCTCCTGTCTCTGCGGTGCCTGGTCCTTCCCCCCCACATGATGCCCCCCCTTCTGTGGATGAAATGGACATGTGAACTGTGCAGGCAAGCTAGGGGACACACGTCCCGATGTGTACCCCCCCAGGACGTTGCTGCTGGCCTGGCCCATGGCCCTTGTTACCAATGGACATTTCGAAATATTGACTATTTGAATGCTGAATAAAGCTTTTGGTTTATGTTTTGCACACTTATGCTTTCCTGGACTTGCTGTTGGTGGTGCTGCTCCATGGTTTGGGGTGGGGACAATGTGTTCGGTGTCTGGGAAATGTAGTAGTGTGCTGCTCATGGGGTGGACCCTGGTATCTGTGTACCATCACATGGTATTTGCAAATTTACTTGGTTCATTTCCAGCTCTTCCTGCATGGTGACATTGTCCCAAGGTGTGTTCCTTCCTCTGTGGACCCTGACATCTTCCCTGCAGGGTGTTTCCTAAATGTTGTGCTGAGCTGTGTCTACATTTCCTTGGTGTGTGACAGATCCGTTCAACTTTGCCCATGCATGCTGGGCGAGGTTTCCACCTGCATCATTAGGGGCATCCTTGGTGGTCACTGTACTTGAGTATCGAGTATGTTGACGTGACTTCATGTGGACATGTTCCCTTTCACACACTCTGCATGTGTATACTCCCATCCTCGCACACATGTGTTTCGTGTTCTGCAGGGTCTTAGAGCACCTGACTGACAATTTTGGGTATTGTATCTGTGGGTACTGCACCCTTTGCTTTCCATGGGCACTGCTGGGAGGACTCTGCACCCACCCCTCCTGCGTCTGGGCACTGCTGGGAGGACTCTGCACCCACCCCTCCTGTGTCTGGGCACTGCTGGGAGGACTCTGCACCCACCCCTCCTGTGTCTGGGCACTGCTGGGAGGACTCTGCCCCCACCCCTCCTGCGTCTGGGCACTGCTGGGAGGACTCTGCACCCACCCCTCCTGTGTCTGGGCACTGCTGGGAGGACTCTGCACCCACCCTTCCCATGTCTGGGCACTGCTGGGAGTGATAGGCACCCACCCCTCCTGTGTCTGGGCACTGCTGGGAGGACTCTGCACCCACCCCTCCTGTGTCTGGGCACTGCTGGGAGGACTCTGCACCCACCCCTCCCATGTCTGGGCACTGCTGGGAGGACTCTGCACCCACCCCTCCTGTGTCTGGGCACTGCTGGGAGGACTCTGCACCCACCCCTCCCATGTCTGGGCACTGCTGGGAGGACTCTGCACCCACCCCTCCTGTGTCTGGGCACTGCTAGGAGGACTCTGCACCCACCCCTCCCATGTCTGGGCACTGCTGGGTGGACTCTGCACCCACCCCTCCTGTGTCTGGGCACTGCTGGGAGGACTCTGCACCCACCCTTCCCATGTCTGGGCACTGCTGGGAGTGATAGGCACCCACCCCTCCTGTGTCTGGGCACTGCTGGGAGGACTCTGCACCCACCCCTCCCATGTCTGGGCACTGCTGGGAGGACTCTGCACCCACCCCTCCGGTGTCTGGGCACTGCTGGGAGGACTCTGCACCCACCCCTCCCATGTCTGGGCACTGCTGGGTGGACTCTGCACCCAACCCTCCTGTGTCTGGGCACTGCTGGGAGGACTCTGCACCCACCCTTCCCATGTCTGGGCACTGCTGGGAGTGATAGGCACCCACCCCTCCTGTGTCTGGGCACTGCTGGGAGGACTTTGCACCCACCCTTCCCATGTCTGGGCACTGCTGGAAGTGATAGGCACCCACCCCTCCTGTGTCAGGGCACTGCTGGGAGGACTCTGCACCCACCCCTCCTGTGTCTGGGCACTGCTGGGAGGACTCTGCACCCACCCCTCCCATGTCTGGGCACTGCTAGGAGGACTCTGCACCCACCCCTCCCATGTCTGGGCACTGCTGGGAGGACTCTGCACCCACCCCTCCTGTGTCTGGGCACTGCTGGGAGGACTCTGCACCCACCACTCCCATGTCTGGGCACTGCTGGGTGGACTCTGCACCCACCCCTCCTGTGTCTGGGCACTGCTGGGAGGACTTTGCACCCACCCTTCCCATGTCTGGGCACTGCTGGGAGTGATAGGCACCCACCCCTCCTGTGTCTGGGCACTGCTGGGAGGACTCTGCACCCACCCCTCCCATGTCTGGGCACTGCTGGGAGGACTCTGCACCCACCCCTCCTGTGTCTGGGCACTGCTGGGAGGACTCTGCACCCACCCCTCCCATGTCTGGGCACTGCTGTGTGGACTCTTCACCCACCCCTCCTGTGTCTGGGCACTGCTGAAAGGACTCTGCACCCACCCTTCCCATGTCTGGGCACTGCTGGGAGTGATAGGCACCCACCCCTCCTGTGTCTGGGCACTGCTGGGAGGACTCTGCACCCACCCTTCCCATGTCTGGGCACTGCTGGGAGTGATAGGCACCCACCCCTCCTGTGTCTGGGCACTGCTGGGAGGTCTCTGCACCCACCCCTCCTGTGTCTGGGCACTGCTGGGAGGACTCTGCACCCACCCCTCCTGCATCTGGGCACTGCTGGGAGTGATAGCCACCCACCCCTCCTGTGCCTGGGCACTGCTGGGAGGACTCTGCACCCACCCTTCCCATGTCTGGGCACTGCTGGGAGGACTCTGCACCCACCCCTCCTGAGTCTGGGCACTGCTGGGAGGACTCTGCACCCACCCCTCCCATGTCTGGGCACTGCTGGGTGGACTCTGCACCCACCCCTCCTGTGTCTGCTCACTGCTGGGAGGACTCTGCAGCCACCCTTCCCATGTCTGGGCACTGCTGGGAGTGATAGGCACCCACCCCTCCTGTGTCTGGGCACTGCTGGGAGGACTCTGCACCCACCCTTCCCATGTCTGGGCACTGCTGGGAGTGATAGGCACCCACCCCTCCTGTGTCTGGGCCCTGCTGGGAGGACTCTGCACCCACCCCTCCTGTGTCTGGCCACTGCTGGGAGGACTCTGCACCCACCCCTCCTGCGTCTGGGCACTGCTGGGAGTGATAGGCACCCACCCCTCCTGTGTCTGGGCACTGCTGGGAGGACTCTGCACCCACCCTTCCCATGTCTGGGCACTGCTGGGAGTGATAGGCACCCACCCCTCCTGTGTCTGGGCACTGCTGGGAGGACTCTGCACCCATCCCTCCTGTGTCTGGGCACTGCTGGGAGGACTCTACACCCACCCTTCCCATGTCTGGGCACTGCTGCGAGTGATAGGCACACACCCCTCCTGTGTCTGGCCATGTACGCTGGGGACATACACGGGTGGGGGTACGCGCTGTACATACGGGGGTGGGGGTACGCGCCGTACATACAGTGGTGGGGTGTGGGTACGCTCCATGCATACACGGGTGGGGTGTTGGTACGTGCCGTACATACGGGGGTGAGGGTACGCGCCGTACATACACTGGTGGGGTGTGGGTATGCTCCATGCATACACGGATGGGGTGTTGGTACGCGCCGTACATACGCGGGTGGGAGTACGCGCCGTACATACGGGGGTGGTGGTACGCGCCGTACATACACTGGTGGGGTGTGGGTACGCTCCATGCATACATGGGTGGGGTGTTGGTACGCGCCGTACATACGGGGGTGGGGGTTCGCGCCGTACATACACTGGTGGGGTGTGGGTACGCTCCATGCATACACGGGTGGGGTGTTGGTACGCGCCGTACACACGGGGGTGGGTGTACACGCCGTACATACACTGGTGGTGTGTGGGTACGCTCCATGCATACACGGGTGGGGTGTTGGTACGCGCCGTACACACGGGGGTGGGGGTACGCGCCGTACATACACTGGTGGGGTGTCGGTACGCTCCATGCATACACGGGTGGGGTGTTGGTACGCGCCGTACATACGGGGGTGGGGGTACGTGCCGTACATACACTGGTGGGGTGTGGGTACGCTCCATGCATACACGGGTGGGGTGTTGGTACGTGCCGTACATACGGGGGTGAGGGTACGTGCCGTACATACACTGGTGGGGTGTGGGTACGCTCCATGCATACACGGGTGGGGTGTTGGTACGCGCCGTACATACGGGGGTGGGGGTACGCGCCGTACATACACTGGTGGGGTGTGGGTATGCTCCATGAATACACGGGTGGGGTGTTGGTACGCGCCGTACATACACGGGTGGGGGTCCGCACCGTACCCAGGCCTTCAGAGCGTGGGTACGGGTCGTACCACGCGTACCCCTACGTCACCCCAACAATGCTGGTACGGCCCGTACCCAGGCCTTTAGTACGTGGGTACGGGCCGTCCCGCCATTGTTGGGGTGACGTAGGGGTGGGCGTGGTACGACCCGTACCCACGCTCTTAAGGCGTGGGTACGGTACGTACCGGACTTGTTGTGTTGCTGGTTCGCGTCATCACCCACTTCCGTTGTGGCGGACGCATGCATTGCTGGACACGCCCCCACCCCCTCGGAGTGACCAGGCCCTGAAGGTCAGGTATGTCCAGGGCATGTGTGATTTGTGACTTGGGTGGGGGTCGTGTGTCCTGCCCCTGCCCCCCCCTTTGCCCCTGGGTGTTGTTCTGACCTTCTGCGGCATCTGCGTTGGTTCCTGTAGAGCAGGTGGAACTGCTATGAGGGCTGGGATGACACGTAGGTTCGGGTCCATGGATGTCCGTCGCATACAGGTGCTCCTTGTGCGCGTCGTCCTGATTTCCCAGCAGTTTTTGGCAGTCGGACAATATTGTCCGTGCGGGGTGACGTTGGTTCGAATCGTACTTCCTGGTTCGTGGAACGCTGCCTGAAAGCGTCCCGACGTCACGTCAGCGCTTTCCTGGATCACATTTGTATGGATATTTTCGTCGGTCGGTGTTTTGTACGAATCGTACGGAAATACTTTTCCCATACGAATCGTACTTGCTATTTTGTAATGTTTTTTGACCGGGTACGCGTCGGACGGGGAAAATGCTCCGTCCGACGGTTCGTACCCGGTTTCTCCAGGATCCGAATCGGCACCCAAGTGGGGTAATAAAGAATCCAGACAAAGGGCAAGTAGTTTTGCAAATATTTTATAGTCTAAATTGATTAAAGAGATGGGTCTATAATTTTACACAATGTATGATCTTTGTTTTCTCGAGGTGAAGACAAATTAAAGCCTCCTGAAAAGATCCTCCTGATTTCTGAGTTAAGATAAAATATAAAAATAGTTGATGGAATTTGGGAAGAAGGATCTTGGGAAAGTGTGTGAAAATTTGATGGTGAAACCATCACGCACTGGAGCTTTCCCTTTTTTAATAGTTTGAATAGCAGTGAGAATGTCATTAATTTGAATATTGTCTTCTAAGGAAGAGAAATCCACACCAATAGAAGAAGAAGTAGCAATTGAGGATAAATAATGAGCAATATCATTCTGTTGAGGAGGAGATTCAGGAGTATAGAGGTTTTGGTAAAAATTTGTAAATTCCAAAAGAATATCTTCATTTTTATGAACTATAGTATTGGCCGAAGCTAAAATTGATTCAATTTTAGTGCATTCTTTTTTAAATTTAATATAGTTGGCAAGAAGTTTCCCAGTTTTATTTTGAGCACCATAATATTTAGCACTAGATCTAAGCAGATATAAATTAGCGGATTCAGTTGAAAGTTTATTAAAGGTAAATTTGCTTTGATAATTTCATTCAAGTCAGATTGGGCTTTTGTAGAGTAATAGGAAAGTTCTGATTTATTAATACGTGAATTAAGTAAGTGTATGGTCTGGGAGGAAGATTTCTGTTTCTGAGCTACAAAAGAAATAATGAAGTCTCTAGAAGCAGCTTTAAAAGTGTCTCAAATAATTTGAGGAGAGGCATGTGGGGATTCATTTTCTATAAAAAAAAAGTGTCTGCAAATTTCTGAAAAGCAGGTGTAAACTTAGGATCCAATAGAAGGGAGTTGTTAAATCTCCATCTCCTAACTCCTTCAAAGGGTGACAGTAAATCTAAATCCAAGGAAACAGGGGCGTGATCTGAAATTAATATGGATCCTATGTCAGAATGGGAAATATGTTGTGTAAGGGCTTTAGAAATAAATAAATAATCTATATGAGATTGAGAGGAATGAACAGGAGATAAATAAGTATATTCTTGAAGAGTGGGGTGACATAGTCTCCAGGCATCAATGAGGGATCTTTGAGGTATAGTAGATGTGAATTGAGAGTGCATAGAAGAGGGAATACATTTAGAGTTAGAACGTCTATCAATAAAGGGGTCAACAACCATATTAGTCTCCACCAACTATCAGATAATCACCAGTCCATACCATTCATTTAGATAAAATCTGCGGCCAAAAGAGCTTATCAGGGTTAGTGGGTGCATATACATTAAAATTAGTCAAAGGAATCTTGTTGACTAGTAAAGAAACTGAAACCCATTTACTTTCAGTATCTGCACCTTGATGTTCAAGTTGGATTTCCAAACGTTTATGACAAACAAAAGCCACACCCTTTTGTTTCCCAGAACCAGGATAGGCAAAGATATGACCCACCCAATGTTGCTGAAGTCTGGATATCTCCTTATGTGTCACATGAATTTCTTGCAGAAAATCTATATCACCTTTCAGCCCAGCAATGTGCGATAAAACCCATTTACGTTTTATGGGTGATCCCAAACATTTAACATTCCAAGATATAACTTTTAACGACATCTAAATATACAAAGCAATTAAAAAGCTTGATATGAATAATTGCAGTTAGCAAAATACATTAATGCAATATAAGTAACTTTTCCCAGTAAGAGGAACACAGTAGAGTAACAGTATAGATAAATAAGATATAAAAAACAGGAACATAGCTACAAAAAATCAAGAAATGAGCAATAAGAGAAGGAAAAGGGGGAGGCCAGCAAGAGGAAAAAGAAAAGGAAGAGGAATTTAGAATAGATGAAGAGATGAGAAAAAGAACCAACTAAGAAGTATATGGTAGAAGAAATAAGCTGGAAAGGGACAGGACAGAGAGAAGATGAGAAAAAAAACAAAAATACATACCACAAACATATAATGAACATGGGGGTGGTGGAGCCACATAAGGAAGACGGTACAGCCAAGCTGGAAACCCCAGGACGAAGACCGGAAAGGGGAGACATCATCCAGGCGGAATGAGAGATCACATATCGGGGGACCATAAAAAACCGCACCTGACAGTAAAAAGAGAGTTTGTTAGAAAGAGGTGCAACAAGGCAACAGTAAAGTATGTCAGGATAAGGAGAATGCAAGTAACATCAAACATTAAAGAAACAGTTAAATCATCGATGAACGAGGAACTTCCATGTTTTCTTCAATGCAGTCCAAGAAATGTTGTAGAAGGGAAGGAACCTCATAATTACTGGTTTTAGTGTTATAAGTCACCTTGAAGGGGCAAGGAAGGAGCAAACAATATCTAACTTCGAAGAGCAGGCCTCATATCCAAAAACGTTTTCCATTGGTCTGCTGTCGCTTTGGCATAATCTTGAGCGAAGAAAAGATTAGATCCTTGCCAGGAAATCTTTTCCTTTATGCTTGGCAGCTTGCAAAACCTTAAGCAAATCGGTGTATTCCCAAAAATATAAAATAACACCTCTTGGTTTAGTTGAAGAAGATAATGTTTGTGGGCTTTTCTCCAAGCGATGTGCTCTTTGAATATTCAATGGAGACTCAGGAAAACCAAGAAGATTCGGATGAAAAGACTGAAAGAAGGAGAGAAGATCTGAACCTTCAAGTCCCGCCGTAAGGCCATAAATGCGTAAGTTGTTACGACTACTGCGATTTTCAAGGTTTTACACTTGTTGCTTAAGATGTGAAATCTCCATATGCATTGAAGGCACTTGACTGGTGACAGCCTGAACAGAGTCAAATCGTCTCTCCAAGTGATTAACTTTTTGCTCCATATGTGACCATTTGTCATCGAGACTTTGTAGACGAATATTTGTTTCTTCCATGTAAGGTTTGAGAGCAAGTATTTCCTCAAGGATTAACTCCATAGATATTGATGATGGAGAGGTGGAAGGAGAGGGTGGGTCCTTCTTGACTCATTTACCTGACACAGATGCTGAGGGTGTTTTAGATATTGGTTTAGAAGCATTGCGAGATGTAATGGGCGTCGTACCACCTGTTGCAGAATGACCAGATTCCAAGTCCTCCATGTTCTCCTGTAGATTGCTGAAAGGATTATAGTCCTCTAATGGAGTATAGTCAAGAGGTTGAATACCACTGCGAGTAGAGTGCGCTTTTGCCATAAAATATGTAGTGTCAGGAACACCCTCATTGATCAATTAAATGGAGCAGTATACACTTCCTAGAAAAGTCGGGAGTTCAAGTAATACCCCTATAAAGGCGTCTTCAGATGATAATAAGAATCATACATAACTTGTGAGGAAAATAAATTAATTATATCTTGAAAACTAGTTTTCCAAAAGCCAGCCTTCACTAAGGAGCTTGTAGGCTGATAAAGAGATAAAAACGTTTGAGGCGTTTGTGCAACATGAGGAGAGAGGCTCCTGTGGTATCCGAGCGGTAAATATGCAAAATGGCAGCCGGACGTGGCCGAAAGGGAGAAGAAAATGCAGTCAGCGCTCACCCCAGCCACTCGTAGAAGTCTCAAAATGCGGAGCAGGACCTCATCTTCAATCGTGAGCGGTTTGAGGTCTGGACAACAGGTGTTGTCCCCTGGAGGATACCCATCACCTCACACCGCCACAGAGCTCCACGCAAAGGCAGCCATCTTCGTTGGCACTGAAGCCATTTTCCTGCACTAGATAAGTCTAACAAAATCAAAAGTGCATTATTTCCTGCATTTAAAGTCAGCTTTAGAGTGCCAGCTACTTCCAACAGAGCAAATTTGTTAGAGTGTTTTGGGCAAAAGCCCGACTGCCATGGATGAAGTGAATTCGTGTTTTCCAAAAATGTGATAAATTGTCCGTTGACCATTTTTTCAATTGTTTTCCTCATTGTAGGAGAGAGAGAGGGAGCAAATTGGAAAATATTGTTGAGTCTGCTAGAGGCTTTTTTTGCAGGGGTTTAACCACTGCCAGCTTTCACTCCGCCGGCACCTCTGCCATGGCTAATGATTATTCAAAATCTCATCGACCACAACCCTGTGGAGAACCCTGGCGGGCAGGGGTCATTTGGCAAGCCCGATTTACAGGACAGGTTTACCTGGTGAGACTGGGCTGGTGTGATTTCCGGGAGAGCTGGCAAAGTTTCAATCAGTCAGTTCAGCATTTATCGAGGGTGTAGGAGTTGTGAAATCTCATTGGATAGCTTGTATTTTCTCTTTGAAAAAAGGGGAAATCTGATTGCATAGCATTTGGGAGGGCAGAATCTCCCCTGTCAGTGCGTTAGTTTTAAGAAAATATTTAGGACTTGATGATAAGTGTGTCGGTGTTTGACTGCCCGACTCACAGTGGCATAGGCGTGGTGGTCCAGACTCACGGTGGCGCAGAGGTTTTGGTCCTGCAGCCGCCGTACTACGAGGCTGCAATTTGAACCACCACCGCTGCACCAGGAAACCGCCATTCCCTGGCAGTGGCGCAGCAGGAAGTGGTGAGCCCACAAAGAAAAGGCTGGCGGTGGAGAAACAAAGGGGGCCCTAGCTGCCCCTGCCACCATGCACGCTTGAAAAAAGTAGCAGCACTTGTAAGCAGCATAAACTCAGCTTGAAGCTCTATTTAAATCAAGCTACTATGATTGTTGATTGCACTGTATTTCATGTTAGATGTATATATGAATACGTTATGTCTTGTGTCCCTGCAAGTACTGTGGCCTCTCTCTAGTGGCTAATTACTTTCTAAGAACTATAAAGTCAGAACAGGAATCAGCCCATTAACATAACCAAATGTCAGGGATCTTTTTTTCCAGAAGTGCTCAGACTGACTTGGCTGGAGCTCTTCTAGTGAAATTTTGTGTTGTTATTATTTTAGGAGCCAATCCCCAAAAAAGGGGGTCTGTGTCTGAAAATCCAAAAAGGCAATGACGTTTAAGTCTGTGAGTTTTCTCCCAGTGCATGAAGGGAATTTTTTCTTCCTGTTCACCACCACTATGGTTAACATAGTGGTTGTAAGAATGTATACAAGATGTGCCAAGGCAGCACTTCTGTTACTTTAAAGGAGCACCCTGTGGGAGATGGGCCGCAATAGGAGGTACAACTGCTGCTAAGTCACAGCCAGTGCAGTGGCACCAGGGCACAGTGATGTTAGGGGTCTAATGCACCCAAAATATGTATTTCACTATCCAAATGTGGGTGGGATTGTCCATTTTTCTTTCTTTTACTGGGGCTCATGGAAATGTTCCTAAACCGCTGAACTCTGGAGCCAGATCGACTTCTTTGGTAGGAAACTCAGTCTTTCTCCTAACTCTCCTACGTCTAAATGCAATGGGGACCTACTAATATGACAGTGCCAGGGCACCTGCAAATTTATGATATCCCACATCTGTCACGCTAAGAAATGTGTCCCTATATCTGTAATTGCATTAGACTGGGCATGGAGTGTATGTCTGTCTGTATGTATGCATGAATGTATGTATATGTGTATGCATATATGTATGTTTGTATGAATGTGAGTGATAGAAGAGGCAGCTAGGTTCTCGGGAGCTAAAGTGTAGTTTTACTGAATTATGATGTAGTGTTCTTTAAAAAGCTGATGCTTTAGCTCTTTCTTAAATTGGAGCAGGATTAGGGCAGTCCTGGTGGATTTATGGATGCTGTTCCAGATCCTGGGTGCATAGATAGAAAAGGTCTGCTGCCATTTTTTTTTTACTCTATGGGGCCGATTACGATGTCAGTTGAAAAGTCTCTGACCGCTAGTCAGAGGCTTCCCGACCGCGGTTGAAGGCTTTCCGACCAACACGGTCAGTTTGTGGTCTGACCGACCCATTACTTTGTCGGCGGTCGGAACTTAATCCGGCCGGTCATTCCGACTCAGTTCCGACCAGCTCTGGGAGTCTTCATATCGGACGGAACCACACCGTAATCCCCTATGGATGGCGTTTCCACCGTCAGGATTATGATGTCGGTTTTCCGCAGCCTTTCTATGCCGGCTTTTTACACATGGAAAGGCTGTCAGAAAGAGACTTTGGGGCCCCCTATCCGGGCCCAGACCGCGATGGCCTATGGTCGGTGGTCGAGAGGGTACATAGGGTACCCCCCTGTAAAACCCTGCACTGTGTGGCAGGCACCATGGGGTGCCTGCCACAGCGTGCAGGGCTTTACACACACAAAACTAATGTTGGTTAGAATTATAAATTTGAACCTCCACAAATGTGGACATTTTCTATGAGCTTGTCATTGTAAATAAGATCTCCTCTAAATTAATACATTTTCCACTATGTTTGTGGCACCAGATTTAGAATATTAAATCTTTTCTGCTTGATTTATGCATTTTCCTCAATGTAAGTGGGGACCGGAGTTAGAATTGTAAATGTCACCCCCTTTGTTTATCTACTTTCCTCAATGCTTCTGTTACTAGAGTTAGAATATTAAATTGACGTTGAGGTAAACTGAACAGGGAGCCTACTGCCCTGGATAGCTTCACACTAGGCCTGGGCTAAAATTTCGTTCCGTTCACGGAAATTGCGATAATTTGACATTTTTTCGCGTTCCGCGGAAAGTGCGAAAATGTCAAAATTTCCGCATTCCGCAGCTTGGCGATAATTTGTTTCTTGCTCGCGCTGTAAAATAATACATTCTCGCGCGCGCGCGATCGCCGTACCTGAATCCTTATGTTCGCCGACAAGTTTTCTTGATCCGGTCGCGTTCTCCATGAGATGTTGTATTGTTTTTAGCCATTTGTGCTGTCTCGCGACAGTTCGCGCCCGCAGTGACGTCATGCGTCGCGCGATCACGTCTTTCTTCTCGCGATCATGCACCGCGAGACAACTGAAAACAAGATGGCCGCGCCCGCGAGCAACCACATGGGTAAGTTGGCGAGCCGCAACCATGCAGAAAATCTCGCGAACATGCGGGAAAAAAACTTCCGCATCTTCGCGATATTTCCGCGTGTTTGTGATAATTTTTAACATTTTCGCGATAATTTGTGAAAGTGGATTACGCTAATTCCACCCACCCCTACTTCACACCACGCTGTGCAACGTTAGGAGTCTAGGAGCCAGATGCATCGAACATAACCTCTAAGGGCTAGTGCTTTGTAACAATTTGTACCAACAGCAAGAGTGAAGAGAAGGGCATGCTAGGGGCCGAAGGCCATGATATATGATTTAGTGAAGTTGGTTTGCAAATCAAGAAAAGCCATAAATTGGGCGAATGAATAAACCAATAGATGCAACACCTTTGGTGGATGGGTCATCAGCACTGTGTTGTCGCATATGATAATGTGGAAAGTACAGCACCTTTAACATTTGGAACATCCGGCGTAATGGTAGATAAAATAGGGCTAAGTTTGTCTATGTATAATATAAACTGTAGGGGTGACAATACGCAGCCTTGCCACATGGCTCTAAAGACCTTTAATGTATTGGAAACGTCATTTTAACTTATCCTTACCCTGGCTTGTATGTTCTCATGCAAATATGCTATAAAGTGAACAGGTGTTTCATCCATCACTTTAGATAGTAAAACTTGCCACAACTTGGAGTGATTTACAGAATTGAACACCAAAGACAAGTTTGTAATGCTAAATATAGCAATGTGTGCTTGGCTACTGTTACTGTTAATTTAAATTCAGGCATTCCTCGATTGTGCCTATGTAGTTTCTGAACCCATATTGGCCGGGATGTAAGATTGCCTTTTCTGGGCTCCACTCCTTAATCCTATTATAAAGTACTCTGTCTAAGATTTTCACTGTGGTATCGATGACGAAAATAGGTCCATAGCAGCTAAGCTTTTAAAAATAATGTTACAATCGTGTAGGTGGTCCACGACCAAGGTGCCGGGGGATGTACAAGTTTATTGAAAACATTAGTCAAAACAGAGGTAACAATCCACTGTTATACTTGAATAGGTCAATTGGCACTCTGTCCGGGCCCGGAGCCTTGCTGCTAGCACTCTGTTGGATGGAGGTCTCACCTTCACGAAGAGTAACCTGAATTCCCTGGGAGTTACAAACATTTCCCGTGGGCAGAGTCATGGTTGCTGTAGCAGAGTATATTTTGGAGAAAAGAGCCTCTCGTGCCTCACTTGTGATATGACAGCTAATTGAGGACGCACTTTGATTTTGGTTTCTCCTAGCAGTTACAGTAGACCAAAAGCACTTACTGTCCTTCTTGGACGCTGCTTGGGCGAGTGAGTCCCATTGCTGTGTGATGACCTCCCTCCATTACTTTGCTGTGACCATGTGTACTGCTTGCGTGATGCAGCTACTACCGAGGGGCCCCAGGGTTGGCAGCGAACACTCTACATAGAGATTGGGTAGCTTTTGAACAATCATGGTGTACCATCTCAGTGAAGTATGTGCAGATTTAGGGGGTTTCATAAGGGCTTTATTATATATTTGAACATAGGGCAGTAAAGGAACTACATTTCTGATCGTGGGCAGCCTCTTCCGCCAAACAATTCATGACCAGCACCTGGTTCTATATTATTATAGTTCCCATGAACTGGACTGGATCTTGGATTTTTCACTTTAAGATTATATATAGATGGAAAGGCCTACAGATCCTCGGCCAGTTGAGATGGTGCGATTCGCTACTGGAACCCATCAAGTACTGTAGGATGGAGGTCGCAGGTTTCCTGGAACAGTAAAATATCATGGCTCCGAATCGGATTTGGGTTTGCCGAATCCGATTCGGAACCCTTGATTTTGACTGAATGTACACATTTCCCAACGACTGATTATGATGCCCAGAAACCGTTCGGGCTGTCCAATTCGGTTCCGAAAGGCATTTGGACAGGCCGAGTCTTTCGGAGCCAAATTGTACAGCTCTATGGACCTGGTTTCCCAGCGAGCGATTACGATGACCGATCCTGACAGCCATTCCGATTCGGTGTGCCTGAAATGAAACAGCTGTCAGAATCTGTCTTTGGGGGCCTGTAGCAGGCCCACGTTCACCCAGGGCTTTCCAAATCGGTCCCGTGGGGGTACCCAAGGGACCGCCCCCTTTCCAACTATGCAGCATGCCAGACACCAAGGGCGCCTGCCACAGGGTGCACGCTTCCCCTAGCCACCCCTTTCTTCAATGGGAGCGTGTGTATTTGGTCGGAACACAGGCTCCCATAGAAGTCAATGCAAGTCCAACCGAATCGTATCCAGACGCATCAAGATGATTTGTAATCAGTTGGTCATACTCGCAGAACCCGATTCGTTTGGAAACCATTCCGAAACCGTAACAAGATCATAATCGTCCCCTGAATATTTTCAGACGGGGCAAGTGTGAATTGGCAACGACATTTTGGAAAATGGGGGTTCTCAATAGAGACATAGAAAGTGGCTGGTTAGGTGCTGCTTCATGATTAACATCTATATCACCCTTTAGTCAATCAATGTCAGTAAGGTCGGTGAGATTCCCACACTCTTGGTGACTCTGAGACTGGGAATAGCTACGTATAGGAGGGGGCACTAGACTTGCTTTTGGCTTGTGAGAAAACCCCAGAGTTAGTGTGACAATCCTAGAGTCTAGGTGGTTACCCTCCACAACATTCCTAAGTATATTTCCCACACAAGACGGATTCACCACCATGTAGTCACCCTCTACATTTTTACTCAAGGGCCCCACCCAACCCACTCTACGTAACATTGTGATTTCAGTACATTTCCTCGTATTCTTGTTTCGCAATTGTTCCCATGTTTTGGATTGGATAGAATAATTCTGAAGTTAGGATCACCAGCCAACACCATCACATTTGGACAAGCTGCCAGGGGCATGGTTGAAATCTCATTATTAGGGGTGTAGTCAATCCTTAAATTGTCACTGCGGTTTGGGCCACATGTGTCATGCTCTGCCTTTGAACAACAGGTTGGGTCACCCCTACTGCCAGAGAAAAGTGTGCTACCAACTGGCTCAGTGGGTAAATGTACATGAGAGCTGGCTGAACCTTCTGCCTTCTGGATGGCTGTTTACTGGGCATTAACATTCCCAGGGCAATGGCAAATATGGTCATTATGGCTAAGTGGGGGTACAATTCACACCAATGGTGTTTTATTGTTTCTTGGACAGGTCAGCCAAATGACTTTCTATTCGATCCAAGCTGTCAACAATGAGTTTCAGCTGGTCCTACATTATAACAACAACATTTTAACACATTTTCTCAGGACATGGCAGGCCCACATTTGTTTGGGCGCCAACCTTAACTGGATGTGTCTGTGGCTGAATCCAGATCAAAAGCTGACCATTTTCTCTCCAATCACAGCTATTCCTTAAACTGCTATTTTTTCCATTTACCAGCTAGTTCTTGCAATGACTGTATATTTCCCGAATATGGCGATGCCAAAGAATTATCAGGATTGTGTGCAGGTCTGTTACAATCACTGTGATAACTATGAGGTTCTGTCACCCCCCCCCCCCTACTCCTGCTTACACTAAGTCACTGGTGTCCTGTTAATGCAGCCTCTTGCTTCATCTTACAATGTCTGTTGCTGTATGGATAATAGCCCAATTAAATTTGAAATCACTCCCACAGCCCTCTCAAGCATACTGTCTACAAAAGTTATAGAGAGTGGTGCTGAGGTAGACCCAATGATTTTACGTTTGTCCATGGTTTATGTATTTTAAAAGAGCACTGACCTGCTATCTGCCATGAAAGAGAGTGGGTCCGGCCAATTCTCATCCTGCCGCGGACGGGCACAGAAGGGCCCCTCTTGGCTCTCTCTTTACCCGGGTACATGTCTGGGTGCACCCCGTGCTGCAGAAACCTCAAAGCAATTTTAAGAACATCACTACCTCAGGCCCACCTTGCCTCAAAGAAGGCTGGGGGACATAGTCCCACCTTACTCTCACCAGTAAAGTTCTTTAAGGGCAAATGCAGCTGGGAAACTGCTGATACACTGCCGAGCTGAGGCATGCTCAAAGCACTTTCACTGCCTAGAGCCCCACCTTGCCTCAAAGAAGGCTGGGGGACGTAGTCCCCCCCCAGCCGGAAAGTTTGTTAAGGGCAAATGCGGCCAAGGAAACTTCCAGTAATACTCCCGCAGTGCGTGATCCTTAAAGCACTTTTAAGCAGTCACCGCCTCGGGCCCCGCTTTGCCTCGAAGAAGGCTGGGGGATGTAGTCCCACTCCAGCCTTGGCAGGTGCAGGTCGGGAAACCACCTGTTACATTGCATGCACACATTGTTATGATTTATAGGGTCCACCTAGGAGAAAGAGGTGAGTAAGCCTTAGGGATGCCGTGGATACAAGCAGGTGTGGTAAATAATGTAAAGAGTGCAACCAGGAACGACAAAAGGGTAATCCACATGTATGCACAGGAATACAAATAGCCACAGCACATAGGGCCTGATTACGATCTTGGTGGATGGGATACTCCGTCACAAACAAGACGGGTATCCCATCCGCCATATTACAAGTTCCATAGGATACAATGGAACTTGTAATATGGTGGATGGGATACCCGGCACATTTGTGATGGAGTATCACATCCGCCAAGATCGTAATCAGGCCCCTAGTCAGTAGGGACTACCCAAGAGCAAGAGACGAGTAATGCAAACCCTGCGGTCACTATCAGTAGAGCAGGCCCTGCAAATCAAACTAGGCAATCTGCAACGGTCAGAGACAAACAGACACACAAGCCTCAAATCAAGGTTCAGGGCCAGTTCCTCATCCACTCATTTGTCATCAAATTCTACCAGTGCCAGGCTAGAGTAAGTGCCTTGCTATTTCCAACTCTGCTAGAGATCCACTAGCATTATATTTATATCAGCATGAATAGTGTAAATTTGGGAGAATGAATGGGGTGTGGATTTCAAGGTCCCATTCATTATCCAAATTCCACTTTCTTAAGGGTTACCAGGTTATGGGCTATGCTGAATATTAGTATTCTTTTTTGAGGGTTTTCATTGTTATGCAAAAGAAAAGGTTCATTAGTTTTAGATGCATTTAGTTCAGGGTGGATGTTAATGGCAGAAAAGGTTTGTGGCGTTACTCGTTGGGGATTACATGCCTATTTTTGCCTTTGCACCTTTCTCCTCAAATTGGGTATTGTGAGCATACTATTAGCTCCATGCATGGGAATGTTTTGTGCTACCTCCCTCAAAACTGAGCCACAGGGGCTGCAGGCCCAGCTCTCCCATGCTGCTGTACCACTCTGCTTCCTCCCCATTTTTCTGAGTGCTTTCTTCTGCTTTTCCCTCATTTTTTACTGCTTTCTCCTTTCTTCCCCTCGATTTTTCTAAGTACATTCTCCTGCTTGTACCTCAGTTTTTATTACTGCTTTCTCCTTCCTTGCCCCCGTATTTGTGAGTGCTTTCTCCTGCTTTAGTCTAATTTTTCACTGAATTCTCCTTTCCCTCATTTTTACAAGTGCTTTCTCCTGTTTTCGCATGTTTTCCACTGCTTGCTCTTTTGCTGCTCCCACCTGTTTTCCCACCTAGCCCCACCCACTGCCTCCCAGCACTTCTCCCCCTCCCAGGACCTACTTAATGGAGGCTGCAGTGCGACCCCATTGAGCAGGCCCAGCTGTACTGCATCCTCCCTGTTTTTCTGATTGCTTTCTCCTGCTTTTCTCTCGGTTTTTTAACTGCTTTCTCCTTCCTTTTCCTATTTTTCTAAGTTTTTTCCTCCTGCTTTTGCCTTGTTTTTTTACTACTTTCTCCATCCTTTCCCCCATTTTTCTGAGTGATTTATTTTGCTCTTGCAGTGTTCCTCACTGCTTTCACCGCAAAGCAGCTAGCAACTCCAGTGCCTTGAGACTCTTACGGGTGCTTTGCCCCGCTTTATAAATCCTGATTGAGGACTCATTGGAGGTAAATGCAAGCATTTAGGGCCCGATTATGATGCCGGACGGAAAAGCCGTCCGTCCGCCATGGTGTCGCAAAAAATCCACCCACATGTCCCACAGCATGTTCGTAGGTCAAATCATGATGTAATGTACGCCACATCGACTGCTGCGACCGGATGCCACAAAATACCGTCCACCACAGATTGATAAGCTGCAAATCCGGTCGCAGTGGTCGGGGAATAGCCGTCCAACGGCCTTGAAAGGCCGCTCCTGCCACGGTATGACCACACAGCCAATTACAATGAGAATGCGGACATTGCGGACCGATCACTGCGTCCGACTGCCACGCACGCACATAGGCAAAATGAATGGGGGACGCAACCAACTCCACAACAATGCCGGATGTGTGCCTGCACACCCTGCTGCCTTCCATCACAACACACACACCACAATGATACACCACAACTAGCCCCTGGCAAGGAAAGACATGCGCAGCATGGAAGAGACATCTGGAGGTCACCAAAGGTGTGGACACACCCACATACCACAGTACAAAGCCAACCCGTCACAAGCCGAGACAGAGAGACAGGACACTATTGACTCACACAGCACAACATCACACCCACCTCCACACAACAAAACACTCTCATACACACCTCACATATCTCTACCACCACCCTGCACCCTGCACACCTCACCCATTTGCACCATGCCCCCCACGAAAGTGCCCAAATCCAAAGTCTCAGATCGGAAAGTGATGGTAGGCAAGACAATCAGGGGAGACCAACATTTCCTGGTGAATTAGGTCAAACACATCCCACTTGCACGCACCAATCAGATGTGGGCAAGGATCCACAGCAAAGTCAATGTCATATGGACCACCCTACGCACGTGCCTGACATCAGGAGGTGGTGCCTCGACCTCAAGGGCCAACCCAAGCTTCGCCCCAGAGGATCCCCGCAGGTAGGTGGTCAGCTCATGCACCTCCCAAACAGCATGGCTCACCCTCCCACCCCCAGCCATGTGGCAGCCAACACCATCGAGAGTGCCTCCTAGCAGGTAGCTAGCTCTCTCACTAGGGAGGGGCTGTTGAGACCTGACAGCAAGACCACAAGTCCCAAAAGGCCCTCTGTCACCCCTCACAAACAGCATGGAGCCAAATGACCCCCACATCCCGCACTTGTCAGCCAACTCTGGAACCCACCATCGGTTCAGGCCTTGCACATACAGCTAATACCATCAAGAGGCCACATGAGTCACAATGTGAATGATGAATTCACATTTAACAGCAGAGCAGAACACAAGAACGTGACCACAAAAAGCCAATGTGCAAGTTCCATTGACTCTAAGCAGAAAGACTCAGCGCAACACAACACATACATGAAAACTCTGTCAGTCCTCACAAACCACAGGAGGCAAGCACAAAAAGCACAACAAAAACCATGAAGTCGCGGCATAGTAGTCAGATACACATAGAAAATAACCAAAAAGTCCAAGCAGAAACCGAATTGGAAGACCAAGAAGTTTGCACCAGAGGACACGTCCTCAGAAATACAATATCTGTACATATGAAAAAGGCCCTTCAGCCACGTCACATCGCCATCAAGCAATGTAGGTACCCATGGCTATAAGTGGGATGAAACAACTGGGTGGTCTTCCAAAGGGGTGTGGCCAATGTAATTAAGGGCGTTACCTACAAACTCTCAGTCATAAATCTGTGCCCAGCATATTGATCTACCAGACCAACATTTTTCTGTCACTGCCATTGCACACAGATACATGAAACAACAAGTCACATGATACCTACTACTATATTCCGGACTACTGGCTTTGTCAATGTCTGTCAGTTGCATATGATAAAGAAGCAGCAGATGTGGCTTGCTCCTAACATTGAAAACCCCCCACATTCCCACAGCGAAAGCATACTTCAATAAGTGTTCATGCACAATGGGCCTCTGATTAGAAAAGTAGTCGCCCCCACACCAGCCTGCAGACCTTCAACTATCAGGTGTCTTGACCGGGCTGCGCAATTCAGTCAGTGCTGAACACGGCTCTCCCACTTTTCTCACGGTGAACTGACACACAAAGTATTGATAGCGTCTGATACTGAAGGCTGTTGCACACTTCTTATTGAACTTGTGGGTTCTGGCTTTGTCCCTTCCAACCATGCCTTTCCGGGAGATCCACTGGGTGTCATTCCTCCAATTTGCACACTGCATTTAGCAGGTTCAGATCATTACTTTGGCAGCACAGCTGAGCACTGTTCCTCAGAGTGCCCTCACGCCATGTCTGACCATCCTTTGGTCCTGGCCGAGCCCAGTCAGTTGCAAGTGTACCGTGACCGCATGCAGCTTCTCTTTGGATGTGTCCTACTGACTGTGCTGGGCATCAGTTATGGTCTAACGTTCCGCTATGTGTATTTCACCTGCGTGAAACCAGTCTTTTCATGCAGAAGATGTCTGTTTGAGTGGGCCATGGATGTCTGCCTTTCAAACACATACCTTGCTGACCTGGATCATGAGCTGTGGGTGACCCCTTTGTTGGTTCACGTGCAAGACTGCTTTGGTTAGACACGTTTATTGGATGCCTTACAATGTGTCACACAGGCTGACAGCTGCACCTGTGCATTTGCGCAATGGCTCCTGTGCAATGCCTACATTGATCCTCTCCCAGGTTGCGATGGGATTCTACTTGCAACCACGTGGGGCGAGGAGCACATCTGTTCCTTCATACTGCTGCATTGGATGGTGGTCCTCTTCGCTGAAGATGAATTGGATCGTCCTTTTTAACTTATTGCCTTCGAAGCTGCCTGTGCCTTCTTGAATTTGTAATTACTGAACAGCAACAGAAAATGTTGGTGACTAATTCAATCATCGTTTCCCTTCCTTCACGCCTACTGACACGAATTGTCATCCAGCTCTCTGACTTCCGCACGGTCTGCCTTGGCTTGGTCTATGCTGAGCTCTGCAGTCTGTTCTGCTTGGTACCCCAGACCTGAGCAGGGGGAGGCTGTCATCTGAGCGTCGTTAACATTGACATCTGGTGTGAGTCTGTCTTCCACAATGCAGCTGTGGTGCACCAATATTACATGGTGTTGTTGTATTGCATGTACCCAGGGCTCGAGTTGGGTGCACTCGCAGGTACCCGGTGTCCCACCCCTTTTTGCACGGGGTGGACGCCATCCCCCCTGCCAGGAAGTTGGTCCCCACAGGAATATGCTCAACTTGTACCGGTGTACTTTCCAGATACCGGGACATGTTCAGCATCACCTACACATTGACTGCTTTCCATTCCCAGCAGCAGCGCGCAGGCAACAAGTGAGCGATTTCTCACCTCCAGCCTGGCCGAAGTCAAGGGGCCATCCACCCTCCTTTTGTTTGTACATGCTGACTGGGGGCTGCCTTAAACCATACATTTGAATGTAGATGCCACAGAGTGGAACATAGGCACACAGCTTGCCTTCTCTTCACAGGTACTTAGGGGAGGCATGTGTTTGCCTTTATTCTGTCCCTGTATGTCAAAGCAGACACTGTAAGACTGTCGGATGGGTTAGTCTGTCCCAGTATTTGCACAAATCATTTGATTCGCACTATTTTACTCCTATCATGTCGCTACATTGTGGAGTTGTGTGATTTGCCTTTTGTCTTACTTGGTCAGTCCCCCATCTTCAATTTTTTCTGACTTATGCCCCGCAGGTACCTTAGTATATGTCTGTCACATGCGAGGTGTCCGCAAAGCTTGTTTTCTGCGCCGTCCTGGAGTTCTGTCTGAACATTCTGTCCATGGTCAGAGGACATTGTCCCCTGTCATTCTGGTCTGGCCCTAGCACCCCAACCCAACAAAGTCTCACATATGCGAGAGGACACTTATCCCCTTTAGATGACATGGGAATGCGGGCTAGATGCCCCACACTTGGAGAGTGATCCACCCAGTGATGGGAGCGACACAGCAAAACTTATGTGAATTTCACCATATATGGGCTGAGGAATGGGGTCTGCTGACAAAGCCCATAGACCAGGGACATTCCATACAACTGCTTCCTGCAAGAGGTGGAAGGATATGCTCGTGGGTCTACGTCCAGAGGGATTATTGATGCGACATCTTGCCTCTTGTTAAATAGATATGTCACTGTCGTTACTGGTTAGGTACTCATGTATTCTCAACCTGTTGTGACACCTATGTTGCATGCTTTGACACTGTAGTAAAAAGTGCACATTTCAAACCGTTTCTTGTCTTCAACTTATCTACTTGTGTACAGGCGCTTGAATGCCTCTGAGTTAGTGGGAGAGCTAGTGAGGCAGTCTAGCAATGGTGTCCTGTGAGTTCTGGTGCTTTGGGGTGCACAGTTCCTGCATGCCCAAGTTCGCTGATCCTGCACATAGTCCAGTATGTTTGCAAATTCTCAGGCACAATTGTCAACATCCGTGACACAACAGCAAGGCACACATACACAGTCATGGTCGCTCATTGATAAATCACACTCAACGGAAGTAGTTGACGATGAGCTATTGACGCTAGTTAAGGCCTTCTTCCTCACCACTGTCATCGTCACTGGGCATGTGTGGTTTGGGAGCGAGAGGATGGTCCTGTTCCGCAAGATGTAGCAGTCATGTGCGGAGCCTGGATACTTTGCACACACGTGTGGGTTGATCTGCTACGCCTGTCATACCACTTGCACATTGAGGGAGTGGTAGTGCTTGCGGTTTCTGTAGATGGGTTCACTTGACTGTGGTAGAACTTGGCCAATGTGGGTACCATCAATGGCTCACATCAACATATTGGATGCCTCCCAGGCAGGCCCGGCTCCAGGTATTTTCTTTTGTGCGGGCCAGCGATGCATGCGGGTGTGCCACTGCGGTCCAGATTTGTCACTTATGTCTCTCGCCAGGCCTGCTTCAGAGCCCTCCTTTGTCTCTCCTCAGTATCCCAAGGGCCAGTGAAACACATTCTATTCTTCCTAAATCGCTTTCTAGATGTCATCACTGTCAGTAAGTGTTTTTCCATATGCTCTCCTCCTATGGGAGTGTGAGGTTTGCTGAGGTGGGAGTATCAGGCAAGTGACACTTCTCAGGCTCTCACTCATTGCCTCCTCCTCGGATTCCCTCACTGACACCCTCCTCCAGCGCCCCTCATCTCTCCATTGCCCCTCTCTCATGTGCATTTCATTTGTTGCATTACGCTAGTTATATCAGTGTTGGGTGTGACAGTACTTTACATCACGCACACAGTGTACAGAGACAATCAATCTTGCAAGTATGTAGGTAAATCAGTCTACAGGGAATGTCACCAAAGCCAATGAGGATTAAAAGGCGTGGGAATCACATGTCATCCATACTGGTGGGCAGTATATTTTGAGAGCATGTGGTCTGGAGAAGCACTAACTCAGAATTGAATGCACAGCCCAGTGGTTAGGGGTTGACATTGTTGATGAAGGTGTATATCTGCACAAACAAATTCTTCGAATGATGAACGACTGGGGAAGTTATGACTATGTTACAACACAGAAATAAAGCTAAGTTTTGACTATTAATTTAGGTTATTATGCAGCTCTTTGATGACAGTTCCTAGGTCACTGTCCTATGATAGGTGTGTGACTTCTGTGCTGCTACTTACACAGGTATCTCTGTGACATAGGCAGTTACCCACTGTGATATCCAAATCAAATGCAGTATTTTGGCATTTCAGAACTAACAACAGACAAAAGATTGGCAGGATCATTAATCACTAGTTATATGGACATTTTCTTGTTGACTTACATCCGTGGCTGAGCCTCGACTAAGATACAAATGGTTTAAATGAAGTGTCCAGGAAGTATGTGTCTTGCTGGGCCTTCCCTGATGATTTTTGGAATATAAAATAGCCAGACATTTTCTCACCTGCTGGGTTCCTACTCACTGCCCGATCTGATTAGCAGCTGCAGATAAGGTGAATCCAGAAGAAACAACTTTTCTTCTCCCTGTGGAATTGAAAAGGAGGCATACACACGCAGAACTGTTGACGTTACCCGGTGCAGAAGAGAAGATTTGTCCCCTTCACCATGGCCAAATTTTGCCTGCACGAGTAGGTGGGTACACAGCCCATCTTCCTGAAAGGAGATGTGTGATTGGGAGTGCTTGTGGGAGAGGGCTCTGGCCCATATACGCAATTCCAAGGACAGGAAGATAATCAACGTTCGGAGGAAAGTTTCACATGAATGTGGCCATTTACTAATGGCCTTCATGCCATCACTGCCAGGGCCACAGATCATGTTTGGGTGGGCCTGGCCCACCAGGCCCACTCGCTAGGACCGGGCTTGCTCCAAGGTCATATACTCCCCATTCACATCTGCCAATTCATCCCTCCTCGGGAAGTGGACATGTCTGTCCTTGTGAAGCATCAATGCTGGCAGGCCTCACGCAACACCATGCTGAACATGGGCTGTGACATCCCACCAGCGCTGGCCACAGTGTACTGCAAAGAGCCAATAGCTGAGAAATGCAGGGCAGCCATAACCTTCACTGTTGCGTACAATGCAGCCGGATGTATTCTTTTGGGCCTTCACATGGGGCTCCAAATGGGCACATGGGTTCTGTAGTGTGTGGGGATCCAAACTGAATTTGGTTTGATTTCAATGTCCTCCATCTTCGCCAGGTCGGGGACAGGTCGAAGGATGGTGTGGTCTCCTACATTGTTTGTCAGGGTACACATGCATGGGCTGAGTCATAGATGAGATGTGGTGAATAGCTTACCCGGAGACTCACACAAACCCAACATTGAGGGTACTCATGGGCACGTGAAATGCACAAGTGATCTGCATTCAGATGTTGTTTTTATCCGCTCAGTCGCCATTCTGACACTACAACATCCAAAGGACTTGATGTGTATGGCATATAGTACAGTGCTACATCAGGGATGAGCTGCCATGTGGTTTTGATGGCACAGCACTTGTGTTTCCCACTTTCAGTGCAGAGGCAACGGAGTTGTGATGTGTGATGCAATTTGCATGGCGACATTGCAAATGCAGGATGTGTTTGCATGCACGGTAGCTGGCATCCACAGCGATGACACGCATTAGCCCCAATTGAACGTTGCAGGATTGCGGTCGCAGCTTCCATGCCGCCACGGGGTGACACACGCTACGCGAATGAGCCATAAGCAAATGGGAGCCTTCAGTGGTGTACAGATGTTGAAGTTGTGGTGTACGCACTCGTCAACTGGGGAGCTCAGCATTGGCCCCAATTGCCTTCATGGGCACTGAGTGTCACTCATTGGGTGGGCCTCGCACTTTGCATTTGGCAGGTTGCCACATTCGTCGTGGTGCAGCAACGCTTGCTGGGAGTTGTAGTTGTTCAGGGGTTGCATGCATGGAGATGTTTGGTATGTACCTCTGCTGTTGAGCACGGCAGCGTCTTGTCTGACATAGGTGCAGCAGGTAGTGCAGCGAGAGGCCTGTCTCGCAGGCACCATAGCGACTCCTGGGGTTTAGATGGTTTCTGAATTGGCTCTTCCTCTCCGTTGTTGATTTTCCGCCATCTGCACCGCGGTGGTTTTTACGCAGCGGTGGGAAGGGCTGTCTGCAACATCGTAATCTGGTTGGCGGAAGGAATGTGTTTCCGCACGCCAGACCTGCTCTATTGGCTCCATCTGCCAGCCTTGCGTACTCAAAAAACGTGTGGAGCCTGAAAGACCGCGCCGGACGGTGAATGGCCTCTGTGGAACCATTGTAATTTGGTGGTCACAATGACGGCGCCCGGAGCGGTGAAATTAACATTTTCTGCCACCGCCACCAGCACGGATAGCCCTCCGTCCGGCATTGTAATCGAGCCCTAAGATTTGTTGTACATTCTCACATACTTTAATCTCCATTGCAGAGGCAGAGTGGTTAAGCTCTGCGGTCCTTTCCACAGTGTCACCCAGAGTAACCTCTCTGCCTGTGTAATGGGATGATAAATGCTCTACACTCCTCCATTGACTGTTGGGCTCAGTTAACTTCTCCTTACAATAAAGGCAGCAACCATACTTCAGCAGCCTATTGCCTCTCTTGAACTTGCTAAGAAAAATTTTAAATTTATTTTTTATGTTTATGGCACTCTGAGGAGAAAAAAAAAAGTAAATTGAAATGTGAATATTTATTGTTTGTTATCTTTTTATACTAAGAAAACAATGTTGGCATTTATGTCAGAAAAATGGATTGTGAAAAATGTTTTATCGAGAGATTGGTCTGTTGTTTCTTTTTGATGAAAGGAAGTCTCAGTGGGACTTTTTTCCTTTGAAGTAATTTTTACAGTTGATGCAAATTTATTTTGCGTTGTTATCTGTTTAAAGATAAAAAGATAACATTTGAGATTTTTTCTTCCTTTTGTAATTGTGGTGATTTAACTGTTTTTACTATATCATTTCACTATTCTTACAACAAAATTACTATGTTCTGTGGATGTGTTGGTAGCTTTATCTATTTCTGTAAAAGAAAGATAGATAAATATTATTTCTATTTTTAAGAGTTAATTTACTCCCCAGTCACTGTTCAGCACCTGCCCCGAGGTAAGCACCAGGCAGAGTTAGAATAGTAATTTTGCCCCCTGTCCCTGTCCAACACCTGCCCTGAGAAAAGTCATATACTAAAAACCATGTCCAACAAAGTTATTAAAATATATATACATATATTGTTTTAAAAAGTGTGGCTAATTTCTGATTTAAAATACTCTAAAGATTTTTTCTAAACTGACTTACATTATTAGGACGCCAGTAAATGTGTCTGAAATAAAGTGTAAAGATAATCTGGAATGAATCTGTGAAATTTGAAAAAATTACATTAATATATATATGGGATTTAGTTGGTTAATACTGATGGTGTTTGGTGTACTCACTTGTATGGATAAATGGCAGTCTATGAACAGCAAACTGTTGCTGGTATTCTCCTCTTCTCAAGCATGTGGCCACAAGTGGAGCCAGTGTACCACTGAGCACAAAATGTTGGAAGGCTGAATTTGTTTTTGAGTGGTATTAAATAATTTAAAAAAGTATATGTTTTGTTATGTATTTTTGAACATTGTCAGAATCTGACAGAATGAATATTTATTTAATTCAGTGAAAAATTACGTTATGTTACCTTCCTCACAAAGAACGACAGCCATTTTAATTTGGAACAAGCTGAACACATAGGTTAAAATAAAGGAAGGACTACTGTAGAAATGGGATAGTTGAAAATGTGTTTTTTCAAGTATTAAGTGTATTGCAACGTGTTTTATTACTAATGTTTAATCGTAAAATATGAATTGAGAAATATTACTGCACTGCTTCCTTTTATTTACTTTTTAGAAATAAAGATTTTTTTTTTTTACATTTTTAATGTGAAAGTACATAGTTACATATATTTCAAAGATGCATAGTAAAGTACATATATTGCATCCCTATGTATATGTGTGGTGGTGACATGCGTGGTGAAGATGTGCATTGTACTGGTAGGGTCGTTGTAGAAACCACATTGTAAAGACATGCGTGGTATAGGCATTTGTTGTTCCGTCATACATCTACCCGGATTCATTGATTTAATAGAAGCTGAATCAAAGTTCTTCACAAAAATGATTACATGGAACATAGTGGACTGAATAGACGATAAATAGGTGCTCTCACCTTGAGAGGGAGGATTTTGTTTGGGCCGTCTGACCATAGATCAGGCCTTCCTCCTTAGTCTTCTGTTTCTAAAATATGCAACCCACAGAAAAAAATGAGAATGTGTGATAATAAAGAGGCATAATGTTTTTCTTGGTTTTCTTATTTCTGGAAAAGGTGATTTCTTAGGGGTTGATTCCGATCCGGGTCGGACAGCTCTCCGAGAGCTGTTCGTAGCCTTACCTTGCGACCGACTTGTACTCTGAGCTGGTCCGTCCTGGCTATGAAGTACGATACACATAACTGACAAAAATCTGACCGACACGTAGGCTGTGTTTCAAGCTTCATTCTCTGTCCGAGCCGTAACTCCGAACGCCGAACCGAGTCGCCCAGAAGCAGTATCCATAGCAGTTTCCATCCGGACAAGTATGATGCGCACATCATACGCGCCGGACGGGTCACCACATATGGCATGTCACAGCATCCGGAAAAGAAGCATATCAGGTACGATTTGCACCAGAACTCAACGCACGGCTACAAGACGGACCAGCTTGCAAGGGGTACGAGACGGAGCAACTAGCAGAGTGTACGAGACGAACACATCATGAATCCCATCGCACAGGTCATACCAATACTGTACATCTATGACCGGATCAGGAACCGATGCGGACGGCGCAGACGGTAAGTCAGACACCCACCACACAAACAAACGACACGTACCCACCAAATGTCACACACACACACAGGGGATCCATATCCAGGCCACTAGCAACAGGCCACCATAGGGGTTGCATGGCCAGCACCACTACCACCCCCACGCATAGGCCCTATGTTGCCCAGCACTCCTGCCACCCCCACCCATAGGGCTTGTGTTGCCCATCACTACTGCCACCCCCACCCATAGGGGACCTGTTGCCCATCACTACTGCCACCCCAACCCATAGGGGACCTGTTGCCCATCACTACTGCCACCCCCACCCATAGGGCTCATGTTGCCCATCACTACTGCCACCCCCACTCATAGGGCTTATGTTGCCCATCACTACTGCCACCCCCACCCATAAGGGACCTGTTACCCAGCACTCCTGCCACCCCCACCCATAGGGCTTATGTTGCCCATCACTACTGCCACCCCCACCTATAGGGGACCTGTTGCCCATCACTCCTGCCACCCCCACCCATAGGGCTTATGTTGTCCATCACTACTGCCACCCTCACCCATAGGGGACCTTTTGCCCAGCACTCCTGCCACCCCCACCCATAGGGCTTATGTTGCCCATCACTACTGCCACCCCCACCCATAGGGGACCTGTTGCCCATCACTCCTGCCACCCCCACCAATAGGGCTTATGTTGCCCATCACTACTGCCACCCCCACCCATAGGGCTTATGTTGCCCATCACTACTGCCACCCCCACCCATGTGGGACCGGTTCCCCAGCACTCCTGCCACCCCCTCCCATAGGGCTTATGTTGCCCATCACTACTGCCACCCCCACCCATAGGGGTCCTGTTGCCCATCACTCCTGCCACACCCACCTATAGGGGACCTGTTGCCCATCACTACTGCCACCCCCACCCATAGGGCTTATGTTGCCCATCACTACTGCCACCCCCATCCATAGGGCTTATGTCGCCCATCACTACTGCCACCCCCACCCATAGGGGACCTGTTGCCCAGCATTCCTGCCACCCCCACCCATAGGGTTTATGTTGCCCATCACTACTGCCACCCCCACCCATAGGGGACCTGTTGCCCAGCACTCCTGCCACCCCCACCCATAGGGCTCATGTTGCCCATCACTACTGCCACCCCCACTCATAGGGCTTATGTTGCCCATCACTACTGCCACCCCCACCCATAGGGGACCTGTTGCCCAGCACTCCTGCCACCCCCACCCATAGGGCTTATGTTGCCCATCACTACTGCCACCCCACCCATAGGGGAACTGTAGCCCATCACCCCTGCCACCCCCACCTATAGAGCTTATGTTGCCCATCACTACTGCCACCCCACCCATAGGACTTATGTTGCCCATCACTACTGCCAACCCCACCCATAGGGGACATGTTGCCCAGCACTCCTGCCACCCCCACCCATAGGGCTTATGTTGCCCATCACTACTGCCATCCCCACCCAAAGGGCGTATGTTGCCCATCACTACTGCCACCCCCACCCATAGGGGACCAATTCCCCAGCACTCCTGCCACACCCACCCATAGGGCTTATGTTGCCCATCACTACTGCCACCCCCACCCATAGGGCTTAGGTTGCCCATCACTACTGCCACCCCCACCCATAGGGGACCTGTTGCCCATCACTCCTGCCACCTCCACCCATAGGGCTTATGTTGCCCATCACTACTGCCACCCCCACCCATAGGGCTTATGTTGCCCATCACTACTGCCACCCCCACCCATAGGGGACCTGTTGCCCAGCACTTCTGCCACCCCCACCCATAGGGCGTATGTTGCCCATCACTACTGCCACCCCCACTCATAGGATGGGTGATGCACCACACATCCTTCATACACCATTAGGTATGTCAGCAAAATACACCCCCCCTAACATCATGACAACAGTGTGTAGACTGTGAAAAATGTCCACAGCAGTGATTATGACTTCGAACATATAATGTAACTACCATCACATGTGTGACCAAAAACTGAGTGTGGCCTACACAAGACAAGCATCACTAGCACTGTGTCAATGTAAAAATAACACCCCCTCACTGTGTAGAACTAAAGTTAAGTGTGTTGTTCCAAACTGCTGCAAATGCTGAGCATTGTGGTGATGGGGTGGAAAACCCCCCTCATCACAGTTACCAAACGGTAAGTGTCATCATAGTCAAAGCTGCAAATGCCAAACAGCATGTATGATTTCTGTTCCCAATACATGAAACACTTTTGGGGCAAAGTAGTGGTTGTGTCCCATACCCACAGAGATGTGGTGAGGCTAACAGTGCTGTGAAAACCTAACATACTCTCGGCCATGTGCAGACAAGCACCACCCATGGGGGCTCAGAATGCATTCAGTGTACAATGACATAAAAGCAGAAGTGACCATCACAAAGCATACACACCTCTCGAAAATAGACACACAAATCAAAACAACCTGTGTAGACTGTAGGTGTCAGGACACAAACTCCCATTCCATGCCAGCAATGGGACCTAACAACCAGGATGAATGTGCAGAATGATGTGATATGACTCACTGGGACAGCAGGGTAAATCACAAAAACAACACCCAGACAATGGCCCACAACAGCAATACCAATGCACTGGTGCAGATGCACAAACACAAACAGGCAACCTCACACTGCACATCTGACTCAACATGTGTGTGTGTGTGTCTCAGTATCCCCAGGTAACTACAAAACACATGAGGGGGGCTGAACCACAGTGAGACAGATGTGGACACAGTGCCATAGAAAAGTAAACCATCAATGGGCCCCCCTTAGTGGGCAATCAGGCATTGTGAGATGAGAGGGAGCACAACAGACACATGTGACACAAGCTGGAATGAACAACAACTAACACAGCAAGAGACTGACACACAACAGCACTACCCCCAGGGACCAGACATTGGGGTGACACAAACATGCATGACACGTCCACTGTACTGACAAGGGTAGATGTCGTACAAACTGTGAAACCCAGACATGTGTCCTGTGCCACAAACGTACATCACACCTACACAAACACAAATCACTCGGCATGGCCCGTCATCCATGGACAAACAGGAGCTAGGGACCCATCCATGCAAACATTTACATCAGTCCACCTTCAACACCACACATCCTGAACTGCACCAATGTGCATCTGTGAAGCCCACATGAACAGGTGACATTGCACATGCACCCATGACAAACACAGTAAAGTTGGGAGGAACTAAGGTGCACAGACTCATCACACAAGGACAGTTCACAACCCTGGTGAATGACAGACATACTGCACAGTATGCAGTACATGGCCATGACGTCAAAGCTCACGTAACCTTCCACATACCTGCCACAGTCCCAGGACAATGCAGAAGCCAAGGAGAACCACAAGGCACACATGCTGACACCTGCAAACATTGCAGCCCTGAACCGGACAAGTGGGATCACTCACACACACATACACATGTCTCAGTCACTGAAAGGTACCACCTAGGGACAACTACATGATATTGCGAACAAACAAGTGCCTTGGGGACCCCTGACTGTGTCCCATCTGCGTCTGACCACATCATCACCACTCAGAACAGACAAATCCCAATGATGAAACACCAATTAACAGTAGTCTGTCATGCACCCACACATCTGGTAGCCCATGGCAAAGTTGTGGGATGAACACTCAGCAAGCATCAACAACAATAACATATCAAGGAAACACTGCATGTGTATGTAAAGGGATGTGGACACACACACACATGCCCACACAACACACAACATGGGCACAGGCAATGTCACGGAACAACACACTTACTTGAGGGGACTCAACTCCTGTGGAAGCTCAGCTGTGCCAAACAGAGTCACAGCAGGTCTCAGTCATGTCAGCAGAACACTTGGTCAGTCAGCCATCAGTTACCACACCATGAAGGCTCTGGTCACAACAGCCTGGGTACGGGAGTCTCCCTTAAGTCATCTGCACATACTCAATACATATGTTCAGCAAGTTGCACAGAGGACCCAGTTGCACCTACACCAATGATGCCCACACTTACATGTCCAGTGGAGATGCGCCCAGAGTCCGGGAAGTAGACAAATTGGACAATGGGAAGCATATCATATGTGCATGTGTGCATGCCACAGATGTGACCATGCAAATGAAATGTTTACAGAGAAGTCCACACATTGTGAATCATGACACACCCATTTAGCTGCAAAGGATGATATGGATAACGACCAGAATAGGATACATATCTCATGGACCACATGGAGTACCTCACAACAACACCTCAGTATTCAACATTTGAAATCCAGCATTACAACTGCAAGGTCATGCTAAACATCATCAACATAATGTACAGCTAAATCAAATTCACAAGGAGAAAGAAATAAGCTATATTCAGCAATTTTAAAATGCAAAGTCCTTTCAAAACAAAGGCCAATGGCCAGTCCATATACAAATGACAAAAAGTTAACTTGAGTGACAACTGTCTCACGTTGCTTGCCTGCACTGGTAAGGACAGGGGACATCCCCTCGGAGGGGCATAAATGGGGGCAGGCCAGGCACCGCAGGGACAGGATCAGGGCACAGCAGAAGGAGGCAGTGAAGTGGTGGTGGATGCAGGAGAGTCACTGGCAACTGACTGAAGTAGTGGGTGCAGTCACAACTGTGGGGCACAAGTGAGATGGAGTGTGTGCCGGCACAACTGCAGTGGGCAGGTCAGATGGAGTGGACTGGGTCCCCACTGCAGTGCCCAAGTCAAATGGGGTGGTCGTGGACTCCACTGCAGTGCCTAACTCAATGGGTTCGGAATGGGGTTCAGGTGAGGTCGGCAGGACAGAGGGGGGGACACGGTCCCCACATCAGTGGCACAAACTGTCTGACCGGGGGTGGAAGAGCAAGTGGTAGGGGTGGAGGGCCTCAGCATTTTGGGGATGGTGTATCTGTGGGTGGAGCAACCTGGGGCAGGGTGTGGCAGGGGAATCTCTGGAGGGGTGGCCTGGGGGATGGAGGACGGAGACTTCGTTGTGGAGCTGCAGGGCGGGGTTGGGGTCTTGCTCTTCTGGCTCCGGGGGACTAGCGGGTGGGGGCCTCAGTCTGACTGTGCCTGGGGGAGGGTGTCCGGGTGTGAGGGGCACTCCCCTCTGTGTGTGGGGACTTCCTCTTCCCCTTGTAAGATGGATCTGCTGGGTCGGTGGGGAAGAGGCCAAGGTCACAGAGGAAGAGCTTCTGTGGAGATGGGGTTGCAGGTGAGGCAAGGGAAGGGGGCTGGGTGGGAGAGGTATCGGAGGACTGCGGAGTGGTTGTGGATGACTGTGTGTGTGTCTGCAAACCATCCACTGTGAGTGCGGTATCAGTCCCCTGCGCTTGCTTGTGTGCACGTCTAGCCCTTGGTTTGGGTGTTTGTGTGCTGCCCGTGTCTGTGGATTTGTGAGAATGTACAGGTGTGTGTGTGCTTGCGACAGGTAGGGTGCTAGGAATCGTGGGTGGTGCAGGGGTAGGAGGGGTGCAGGCCTGTTGGAGGAGGGACACTGCTGCCGTCAGGGAGGAGTTATTAAGCAAACAAACGTGGTAGGAAGGAATAGATAGGCGAATTACTTTTGCATAGAGTACTCTTAGTTACTCTATTTCTAGTTTATTAATCTAGAATGATTTTTTCAAATTATTTAAACATTTCTGCATCTACAATGACATCAGATCAAGAAGAGAGTGACAACTCAACATACATACAAATGTACACATAAATTATACATAAACAAATTATTGACATACAATAAACCACAGACACTTTCTACAAACAAGTTAACCCCTAGAAAAGAACAAAAGATTTCTACTCGTGTCCTCCAAATGATTTTAGGACGGACCACTATGAGGTAGTCCTGGAAATGCGCTGCGACTAAATCAGTTATTGTCGAGCCTTCCCAGCGCACTTGGCAGAGAGTTTCCAAATAGTATTTAGTTTCTGGGACTCCTCCTCAAACAAGGTCTACACAACTGCGTTTCGGCCATACACTTTCCTCGGCCTCCTCAGGACAGGGTTAAAACAAGGACTCAACGGGCTTCGACCCATTGCTTGTCGAGGAGGGATACCGTGGGCGAGGAAGGCCCGTTACCTTACGGGTCTCTGGGGATCCGGATGACCCCTACCTACGAGCCTCCGGTCTTCCACTGCCCCATTGTGGGTTGAGTCCTTGTTTTAACCCTGTCCTGAGGAGGCCGAGGAAAGTGTATGGCCGAAACGCAGTTGCGTAGACCTTGTTTGAGGAGGAGTCCCAGAAACTAAATACTATTTGGAAACTCTTTGCCAAGTGCGCTGGGAAGGCTCGACAATAACTGATTTAGTCGCAGCGCATTTCCAGGACTACCTCATAGTGGTCCGTCCTAAAATCATTTGGAGGACACGAGTAGAAATCTTTTGTTCTTTTCTAGGGGTTAACTTGTTTGTAGAAAGTGTCTGTGGTTTATTGTATGTCAATAATTTGTTTATGTATAATTTATGTGTACATTTGTATGTATGTTGAGTTGTCACTCTCTTCTTGATCTGATGTCATTGTAGATGCAGAATTGTTTAAATAATGTGAAAAAAAATCATTCTAGATTAATAAACTAGAAATAGAGTAACTAAGAGTACTCTATGCAAAAGTAATTTGCCTATCTATTCCTTCCTACCACGTTTGTTTGCTTAATAATTGTTCCATACCCAGGTACAGAAAGGGTCAATTGGGTATAACCCTGTTGTTTGCTAGCCATCAGGGAGGAGGCCACAGACTGATTGGTCCTCTGTAGGGCAGACATGCCCGATGAAATGCCCTCCACGAACGACACCAGTTGTGTCAACAGACTGGTGTGTACATGGAGGACGCTCAGCATTGATGTCTGCCCTACATGGATCTGTCGAAGCAAGTCCACAGACTCCTCACTCAGTGCAGCAGGGGACACAGGGGCAGGGGGTGCGGTGCATGACACAAAGGAGACATGCTCCCGAACACGGGAGCGTCCACGGACCTCTGGGATGGGAGCCGATGGGAGGGTGGTGATGGTGGTGGTGGGGGCAGTGGCGGGGACAGCCTAGCTGGGGTTAGGTGGCTGTTGACACCCGCCTCCACAAGGGAGTCATCCTCTGAGCTGGCCCTCAGATGGGGTGGATAGTGCTGAGGACTCCTCGGTGTGGCTCCACTCGCCCTCTGTGCCACTGGGTCCCTCTGACTCCTTGCCTTCTGTCCGTGTCAGGCTCTGTGGCTCCTCCTGGTCCGTGGAGCTGTCCTCTCCTGTGGCCGTGGATGTATCTGGAATAGAATTCGGAAAAAAGAGAACAACATCAGTTACCTGCACTGAGTGCACACACCACAGTGAGTACATCACATCACAGGGCAAGCCCTGGCATCATCAGCTGAACACTGCTCAAAGTGCTCACACTGTTTAGAATAAGCAAATTGTCAGTCTCACCATCAACCATGGCACTCATATGCTTCCTGGACATGCACCCATATGTCTGTTGCATGTTGGATGCTAATACCCCAATGTGCCATCATGCACCACCTACACATTTGTTGGACATGCAAGTGAACATGTAGGAGTATGTCACTATACACACATCACATCTCTTGCCACTGACTCAGTACAGGTGTCAGGATGAAGGGATGGGCAGAGTCTCATTTCACATGCTTGTGATGCATGCCAGCAACACACACTATGATGTTCTCATATCCTGATAGTCAATGCTACAATGGGGTGCATGGAGCACATTTGAACACAATGCAGGATCACTCATAGCAAGTTAAATGCCATGGCACTGGCATGCCTGGAAAGTCAGTCAACACTGTCTCCTGTCACAGGGGCAGGGCATCCCGACAACAACAGTATGCACTGTGTCACAATCATAGCTCATCGGTAAAGCAAACTCTGCAGCTGACAAGTGCACTTGCCCATCCCCTGCAAACAACATATCCCGGACCCAGTAGACCCCACATCATACAAAACAGACATATGAGTCTCTGCGAACACAACTCCCTGTACATTAGCACATCACAGTCTCCTGTGCATGTAACACAGCTGCCTGAAGTGCACAGTTGCATACACCATTGTGCACTGTCAAGTGATCACACACCTATATGTCACACAGGTCTTGTCTCTCATAGTCACATCTCAGATGTCCTGCTGACCCTCAAACTCATGGACAACACAGTTGTACGGAAAAGGAAGCCATACCACAATGACACAGAGGCAGACACCTGAAGGCACATGTCACTAAGCACAAGCTGTAAGTTAATGCACAGTAGTGGGATTACACATTGTTTCTAAATGCCCTTGAGTAGGCATGACTGTCCAGGTCTATGTGAAACAGTGTTTAGCCCTGGACAGTAGTCAGGTGGCTAAGCAAGTGTGACACACTTGATATACATACTCCTGAGGCACACAGATTGGAGTCCCCTGTTGCATGTGTTTGTTTGAAATACCCCAGCCACATGTGGCGAGTCAGACCAACAATTGTAACACATATCAAGGGCACACAGAGATAACATGTCAGATCTCAGGCATTCTGTCAACAATTGACCCACCCATGAAACACAAAACAGAGTCACAGTAACAGATGCTGTCCGGAAGCTGAAGCATAGCTGACTGCAGGGACACAGTGCCCTAGTGACACAAGCAACACACTGTAGGGTCCACACCTGTGGATCAGATGAGGAGGGTGCATCACACAATTGAGGGACATGAGTATTGGACTACAAGGCCTACGTAATGTGGAAGTGTGACCAGGCCAAAAGACTGTAATTAGCATGTCAGACATAGTACACAGGTTAGGCATGGACTTACCCTCTCCTTGCTGCTGTCTGGCCTTCAGCTGCCCATCCAGGTCCGGGAAGACCACCTCCAGGATCCTTTGCATGTGGGGGGCCAGGGTCCAGTGTCTGCCCCTCCTGTGAGGAGGTGACAGCTTCAGTTGGACCCTTGCGATCCTCCGGGTCCAGCCCGAAGGTCCTGCCACCTCTTCTGGCAGTTGCGGATCCGGTGCTTGTAGAACCCCACCGATCGAACTGCCCGTGCAATGGTCAGCCATTTCTCCTGCTTCTGGTGGGCATCAACCTGTGAGGATGACAAAGTTAAAAGTCCATTAACACACATGGCCCATATTTGTGCTGCACACAGTTGGATATACATGTCGTCATCACAAACGAAAATGAGTTACACAGGTAGTGCACCCATGGAAAAGGACAAATGCCCTGCATGTCTGACATGTTAACAATGCCTGGGAAGTTGAAGCTTGCACAAATGCACGTTAGCTGCAGAACACCTGTTCATTACATGTACCTACACACTTTGGGGGATGAAAGTACTCAGTGAGTATGCTTGACACTGGTGTACACCCTGCTAGTACTGCTAGTCAGACAACATGCCCAATTAGGAAGGCAGTGGACTGCACACTCACCTGCTCCCCTGGTTTCCCATACAGCTTGCTGTACTGTGGAAGGAGCCCATCCAGCAGGGCCTGGTTCTCCTCCTCAGTGAAGGCTGATGCCCTCTCCAGAGTACATGCCATAGCAGTAGCCAGAGGATGCAGAGACAGCAGCAGTCGTAGCAGGGATGTGGTCCAGTAGCATGTAGTGCAGGCAAGTGAGCTCCCTGGGGGCAGCCAGCCTTATATCTGTGCTGCAAAGGCAGACTCTGTGCCATGTGTCCCAAGTGATAGATCCAACACAGTTGCATTCTATGAATCTGGCCAATCCATGGAAATGTATGACTCATATACGTCTTCCGCATCCTTCAAATCTTCACCTTCATAAAACCCTAGTTATTGCAACATTGTTGTAGGCATCCAACAGAATTTCCAGCGCACGTCTCGTACAAGTTTTGAATCTGCATCCGTCTCCATGACAGTCCAGAGCCAATGGGTGAGCCCGGCTCGGTCAACTGACTGTACAACGCGTAGTTTGAAAATACACATGCACCCGTCTCCATACGATTCAATGGCCAAGGCGTACGCCGGTCTCGGACCATGCCTGCCCGATGCGTATGCATGATAGTCACCTGCGTCGGACCTCATTGCAGTCAATGGCTAAACGTATGCATGGCTCGGTCTTGAACTGTGCAATGCATAAGCATTGTCACCCACATCAGACCTCATTGCAGGCAATGGCTAAGCGTACACATGGCTCGGTCCTGAATCGTGCAATGCGTACGCATAGTCACCCGCCTTTGGCCTCATTGGTGTGACTATTTGATGGCTTCAACACACAATTACTTGCCAGGGACTCAGGTACACACCTACCACACTACAGAATTGGCCACACAGTGTCCCATGGCATGTAAGGCTGCATTCCCTGTGTGTTTGGGGGGACAACATTTGGTTTGTTGTGTGGCACTTTTGTGCAGCCACTCCCAGGCTGTGCACGTGTTCATGGGGACAGAATCCTTTGTGTGTTGTGCACATTACCACTTGGATGTGAAACTGTACAGTTATGGGCATGAATCGTGGACACAGTTTCATGTTGGATATGTTTAGGACATGTCACATACACCCTGAGTGCTGGGGGTGTTGGCATGTACGTCACAGTAAGACCTGTAGCCACAATTTCTGATGTACACCCACAGTCTGTGTGCATGTTGTATCTCAGATGTGGCTGATCAAATGTGCCCACTGGGAGACAGTCTCCACATCCATGTGGTTTGTGCATCAACATTGATGTTGTGTGTGTGTCTACGAGATGCACATGTAGGGCCTGCAGAGACAACAGTGGCCACTACCTGTGGGACTCACGGTTGCCTTGTGGCGTGTACATGATATGCCATGTCATGCCAGTGTCCATGTGGCAATACAGGGACCCTGGGTATCTGCATGGCAAAGATCTGTTATGCGTCACAGCAGTACATAGGTAGGGTGACACAGCTCAGTGATTAGCCATTGCACTACTTCGGACTTATGTGGACATGTGGACTTGAGATGTGAGGTGATGGGCATGTAGGTGAGATATGTGTCCATGCCCAACAGCACACACCTCAGTACATTGTGTATTGTCATGATGTATCATGTGATATTTTGCTTGGTCATAGCCACATGGGTGGATGAACTGACAATCTTCCTTTGTGCATCTCTGTTCTGCAGGGCACCAGCTGTCCATAGACCGTTCCCAGACCTTGAAACCATGCAGGAACGCGACTGCATCCGTCGGTACCGCTTCACCAGGCCACTGATTGAGGAGTTGGCGGAACACCTGGCGCCACATCTGCTACCTGGCCAGACATACCCTACAGCACTGACCCCAGAGGTGAAGGTGATGGCAGCCCTGCACTTCTTTGCTACTGGTACCTTCCAGTACACTGTGGCTACTGCTGGTGGTATGTCGCAAACTATGTTTAGTCGTGTGCTACACGATGTCTTGGAGGGGATGTTGCATTTCCTTGACCTGTACATCAAGTTTCCTAGCCCAGGTCAACTCACTGAAATAAAGAATGCCTTTTATACACTGGGGAAGATGCCGAACGTCAACGAATCTATTGATGGTACACATGTGGCCCTGATACCACCACAGGCACATGAGCAGGCATACCGTAACAGGAAACATTTCCACTCCATTAATGCTCTGGTGGTATGTCTGGCAGACATGTGTATCACACATGTGTGTGCACGTTTCCCCGGTTCTGCGCATGATGCCTACATCATGAGGAGTAGTCGCATTGCAACGCTGATGTCACAGATGCCAGACCAGCATGCCTTGATTGTCGGTGTGTACTGACTGTTTACCATTATGTGTGTTTGGCAATGCTGTATTCCATCCTCCTTCAAAACTCTGCTAATTGTTCAATTGTTTGTGTGTAGGTGACTCCGGATACCCCAACATGCCGTGGTTGCTGACACCCCTCAGGAACCCTGTGACACCAGCCGAGATGTGCTACAATGAGGCACATGGTCGGTGCAGGAGGGTGATATAGCGGACATTTGGTCTCCTGAAAAGCCGCTTCCACTGCCTGGACAAGACCGGAGGGGCCAACCCATATGAGCCTGCAAAGGTGTGCAAAATTATCCTTGTATGCTGCATGCTACACAACATGGCAGTGCGGACTAAGTTGCCTCTCATCCAGGATGACGATGACCTACCTCCGCCACCTGTGGAGGATCCAGGTCTGGACCACGATGCCAGTGATGATGATGATGAGGGTGACGTCCGCACACAGCTCATCAACAACTTCTTCACCTGATTGTGAGTTTTAAAGGGTTGTCATGGCAATGTATGGTGTTATCCTGAAATGTGTTGTGCTGCTCTGTTGCTGTTTGAGTGTGTCTGTGTGCCACTTGACTGGATGTGTGCAGTGATGTGTCCATTCAGGTGGTCCACAATAGTGTAGAACTGCTAACTTATTTCCATGTAGGTTTCTTGTGACATATTTTGTGCATGTGTATTGCATTTCTCTCCTGTTCTGCTGTGCTTTTGACTCTGTCTTGTGTCTGTCCTTCCCAGGGTACTTTGCCTGTTGTTTGGTCAACACCGACCCCCAACACCCAGAATCCAACACCAGTGTGGGAGTTGTCAATTCCCATCAAGTGATGTGCCACACACCCCTGGACTTCAATTCTCTGACACTTTGTGACCGTGTGTCCACTGTAACGTACAATTACCTTGCAACTATTGTGGAATAAACATGTTGCTGATGTGTAATGAACCTGTTTTATGCTTTATTAGGTGCGTTGTCTGTCTTCCCACATCTGACTGACATTTGCTTACCTCACCTGTGGACTTGTTACCACTGACTGTGGATAGGTGTTGTGTCTGTGCATACCAATGTATTTCAGGTCAATATCATTGTGTGTGATGAGTTACAGGGAGATGGTGAGTATGTGTTGTGGTGCCAAAGTGGTGTGTCTCCCTCACATGCATCACATCACCATGACTCACATAATGGTGGTCACATTGTTGTAGTATTTGGCATGCACTGCGTTGTTTAGCAGATCAACATCTCCATGACACATGACAAGTTGGAATCACAACAGAGGCAAGTATTGTGTACTGGTGAGTTTATTTACAAACATGTGGGAGGGTAGTGCACAGGATGGTGGGTGCTGTACATTGGGTTTTGAATCCAAAGTTCACAGTAGAGTTGGAAGCGTTGGTAGCTGAAATGTCCAGAGTAAAGTTCACAGTCATCTGCTACATTGGACCAAAATGAACCCTCCATGTCATGTAGGTGAGTTGTGTCAGAAACAACAAGGTGAACGGGTTGCGCACAAAGAACATTGTCCAGAACAGGTTTAGAGGCCCTGGGGGATGTGCAGGGACATCTGTGTCTCATTTGTCCTTCTTCGGATGACCCCTCTTCTTCTTGGGGGGGATCCTCAGGTGCAGGCGTCTGCGGTGCAGGGGACTCTCCGCCAGAGTCATCCTCCCTCCCTGTGGCAGATGGTGTGGCAACAGATGTTGCGGCCTCACAGTCAGGTGTGGACATGTTTGTGCTGATCTGGCGGAGGCATAGGAGTATGTCCCGATGCACCGCAGTAAGTGCATCCCACGTTGCCTCCATGCGGGCATGGTGGGCAGCCTGCTCCTGTTGAATGTCCTTGAGGATCCCCACTACCTGGCCAAATCCTCCGGTGCTATCCTGGTACACATCTATGATGGGTGCCAGTTGGGGGTCATCAAGCAGTCCAGACCCCTCTGCAAGGCGCACCCTCTGCCTCCCACCCCTCCCAGCACCCCTAATCACACTGGCAGGACCTGCGGCGGCATGCACAGGTTACACTGGGACCCCTTGGGTGGTGTTGCTGGTGGTGTTGGCTGTAGCTTCCGGGGGGTCCTGTGTCCCTGTGCTGTGGGTGTTCTGTGGCATTGGTCTGTCCGTGTTGGCAGGGGTGCCCTGTCGGTTTCCAGATGCTGGAGGCGTGGGTACATGGTGTGCAGATTTTGATGCTGCTGGTGCTGCACGATGACTCACACCGGAGGTGCAAGGTTGTTCGTCGTCATCCTAAGAGGACAGAGACTAATCTACACCAGAGAGCTGAGGGTCTACCAGAGTCTGGGACTGGGACTCCACTTCATTTGGTGCTGTGCCCCCAGCACCACCTGTGTTTGGAAGAGACACACAATGTAAGTTATGTTTCTACAGGCATCATGACATTTTCTACTGTACGTCTGGATGCCTGCCTGTACACTGCATTGTCCAGGGTTGTCACGGACAGAGATTGATATTGTTGTGGCACAATGCCCAACCAAAATGAAACATTTCAATGTGCATGTCGAAGTGCGTGCATGCCCAGCTCATGTATAGATTTGTCTGTACATGGCCATTACTACTCAAGGGCCATCACGTTGCTGACACAGGTGTGTCATCCCTGTACACATATGAGCTTTAACAAGGACATACGTGTATTCCACTGAGGATATGTTGTAAGATTGGGGCATGTGTGGTAGCTGATTTAGCTAGTCTTTGTGTGCCACATTGGTGTAGTGGTACGACATGGTCACTGTCAAGTATGCCTGTGATCTCTTTGGAGGAAGTGTTTTTTTACAGTGTTCTTAGGTCTCATCTCATTTCATACAAGTGATGATGTCACCATTGTTAATGGGTCTGGTGCTGAGTTTTGTACGTGCTTTTGTGATTTGACTTGTCAATGTTCTCCATGGTGGCATGGATTTGGCAAGGTAGCACTCTGGCTTTTCAATGCTCCTAACAGTGAGGGCCGGTGGTGTGTGTGTTGCAGTTTGGCTGCTTTGAGTAGCATGTCTCCTCCAATGCAGTCCAGGTTAGACCTTGTGTCTACAGTGTCTATGTCAGTGAGTGGTGTGTTGTGTGAAGGATGCATATGTTTCAGCACAATGTAGGAGTGGAATGCAGCTCACAACAGCACCGAGTGTGAATGAGACCATGCTATGGTGTCGGCTATATTGATATGTCCGTTCCATTCACTGTCAGATGTCCCCTGTCAATGATGTATAGGTGAGTTCCTGTGTGTTTTGTGCAATGTACCATATATGGCTCTCCACACTTGTCATCTGCAAGACACACCTCCCCAATCAGGCCAGGGGGCACCTAGGAAACTGCATCCCCAGACAATAAGTTTGAACAGATGGTTGCAACGTCTGTGTGTGCGACTGGGTTTTGTTTGGCCAGTGCATATGTGTGATTGTCAGCCACATCATTTCTGAGGCCCAAGTGTCAGACTCCTTGCCCGGGCATCATCTTTGTGAGTGACTGGTACCACGTGTGCAATGTGTTTTAGCATAGAAGGTGTGTGTATGGCCAGCATCGGTGGTATTTGTTTACAAATCAGGGCCTCCTTCTCTCCCAGGCCAGTTAACCCATCATGAAGCGTGCCAACATTGCAGTGGGTGCAGGTTAACTTTCAGGATGTCAGTCAGGGCAGTCCTGTTGTTTGTTGGTGCCCAGTTCCCAGCATGGCCTTGTGCTCCCCACAACAGAGCCCAGTGTCAGACATCTTGTCAGTACATTCCCACTCCCTGTGAGGCGAGCATGGTTCAGTGTGAGCTTGCTGGGTCATGTGGGTGGGTGGGGAATGTCTGTGACTGTAACTCCCATCATGCTCTTGGCTACACCCTCCTTCCCAGCATGCCCGAACTTCCTACCTTTTGACTCTGCTTGCCTGTGAGGGGGTGTGACTGCAATGGCAAGATGGCTGACTGTGCAGTCCTGGTGTTTGTTGGTGCCCATTTCCCAGCAGGGCCTTGTGCTCCCCACAACAGAGCCCAGTGTCAGACATCTTGTCAGTCCATTCTCACTCTCTGTGAGGCGAGACTGTTGCTCTATTCTGATGATCTTGTCTACCAGCACTTTTAACTCATCATCTGTGAACATTGGATTCTTCTTGGGGGGCGTGGTGATGGGTGGTGGTGGTGAGTGATGTGTGTGTGAGGGTGGGTTAGTGTTGGTTTTGCTAGCTGTATGTGTGTGTGCTTTTGGTGAGGTGCTAATGGTGTGAAAGTTGTGTGATGGGTGAGTTGTGAGTGTGTCTGTGGTTGCTGTGTGATGGTGTTTTCTGCTGGCTGTTGTCTCCTATTTGCAAAGGATCATGGTAGTGATTGATGTCCTTTATATAGGTGGAGTTGTGGGTGTGTCTTTGTTCCAGGTTTTCTTTTTATATATTTATTGACTTTGTCATTGCTTGTTTGGTCCTTTTTTGTCTTTTTTCCTTTGGGTTTTCTAGGCATGATGAAGATGTTCTTCTGACTGAGACGGACGCTGATGTTGGCTCGTGCGGGCTTCTCCGGCTCGTTCACGCTGACTTCCTTCTGTGTTTCATACGCGTCAGTCGCAAAAATCTATTGCTTGAGGTCCCTGTTTTCTGTGCGTGTCGGTCATGCGGCTTGGGCTCCATACGAGTCGATCTGGGTTTACACGCATTGCATCGTACTGCACGGATCGGACATCGCGGGTACATGTCGGTCGGGTTAATTCCTGGTACGTGTCGGTCAGTGCAACTCGCGTCGGTTTTCCGGGCGAATCACTGTTTTCCCTACGGCTCGGTCATACGGCTTGTACTCCGTATGTGTTGGTTGTAATTCACACGCGTTGCATGGTACTGCACGGGTCGTACGGCGCCGGTCCGTGTCGGTCGGTCTCCGTTCCGGGTCCGTGTCGGTCGATACGTTTTGCGGCCGGAATCGGAATCAGCCCATAAGTGTTCAGTGTGATTTACAGAGAGCACTCTAGGGAGAATTAATAGCATCAGGAATCTATTTATCTCTGTAGACTTGTAGGTTATGGGTACTAGTCAAACTGACTATAAAATTATAGTTAACAAATGGAGTCATGCTAGAATCTGTATTGGCATGATTTTTGTTCATCATATCAATTAAGCCTGGGCTAAAATTCCGTTCCGCTCGCGGAAATTGCGATAGTTTGACATTTTCGCGTTCCGCGGAGAGCGCGAAAATGTCAAAATGTCCGCAATCCGCATTTTACCGGAATTTTTTGCTTGCTCGCGCTGTAAAATAATACATTCTCGCGTGTGCGCGATCGCCTTACCTGAATCCCCGCGTTCGCCGACAAGTTTTCCCGATCCGGCCGCGTTCTCCACAAGATATTGGATTGTTGGTAGCCATTTGCGCTGTCTCGCGACAGTTCGCACCCGCAGTAACGTCATGCGTCGTGCGATCACGTCTTTCTTCTCGCGATCATGCACAGCGAGACAAGTGAAAACAAGATGGCCGCGCCCGCGAGCAACCGCATGGGTAAGTTGGCGAGCCGCGACTACGCAGAAAATACCGCGAACGGGCGGGAAAAAAACTTCCGCATCTTCGCGATATTTCCGCGTGTTTGCATAGAGTTTTAACATTTTCGCGATAATTTCCGAAAGTGAATTTCGCAAATTCCGCCCACCCCTAATATCAATAGAAACTCTCAATTCTTCTTTTGTATGCTGACGACTCTCTTCCAGGCAAGAACACCTTAGTAAATCTATCTTCATAGCCTGGGGCCTTTAAACAAAAGAGACAATAATTCAAAATCACCACTGAAGGCAAAAGTGACCAATTATTCCTATCTAGGTATCTGGTATGCTCTACCACCATCTTGTTGCCATCAGCTGGCTAAATCCAAGGGGACAACTAGGATAACAGTTATGGGGATAAACAGAAACTCGTGGAAAAGCTACTTCAGCTCCACAGGTTTTCCCATCTGTGCTAACTGAGGCAGATTGTGTCAAAGACAACTTGTGGGCTTATTTATTGGATTTTGGCATAGGGCAATGCAGCAAGGCACCTTGTTATGTTGCCCTAGGGCAGGAATGCACTGTATTTAAGCTAAGCCTAATGCCAATGTAGGCACTCTTTCACCATGGTGCAAGGGTGTCTCTGTTGCATGCAGGATTGTTTTTCTGCAGGAAGGGGAACTTTCTTACACAAAAACAATCCTAAGAGGCGTTTTCCTCTTTCTGTGTGCTGCACAATGCAGATTTGGGGCTTCCCCAGCGTTACATCACTTTGTAAATCTAGGGCAGCGTCAAATTCCATGGGTGTTGCTTGGGAAAACTCATCACAACGCCCATGAAAAGCCGCCAGGGCGCAGAGTAAGGCAATGCATCGATTTGCGCCGCGTCGCCTTACTCATGATTTATGAGGCCACTTGAAGCCACACAGGGTGGCTTTGTGTGGCTTCATAAATTGAAATGAGAGCCCTGAGTTACTATTGTACCACTGTACGTGGTGCAAAATTGATGCCTTCAAACACAGCTCTTTATCAAACAATTAAAATTGCACTTAGCTACCGGTTATATATATATTTTTAAAGCAGAATTGACAGCAAGAAAATCTTCAGTATTATAAAAAAAAGATTGATGTTGCAGTGCTCAGTGCGTTGAAAAAGTGCTCTATTTACAAAAACACACAAACATTAGATTACAATCTGCATAAGGCTAAAACTAAAGAAATAATAAGTGACACAACAAATATTTTGACCCAAGACCTCCATCATAACCTTGATAGAAAACTCCAATTATTACTATAGAGTCACTTATGCCAAAGTAGATGTTTCAACCCCAATGTATAAATCATAGGATGATCATCAGGGCAAGAAACACAATTGAAAGCCTCTGAGGTGGGTGAAAGATGAAGAGAGAAAGGACACAAGTGAGAAAATAGTGCAGGGAAATAATGTGAAGTGATGTTAATAAAACACAGAAAAAGGCAACTCAGATATTGCCACAGGTTACAAATCTGGTCTATGGATGGCTGCATTTCATAGATTGCTACCTTGGCACATGTGCTGGTACTGTTTAACTAAACAATCAAGTCAAATATAGTCCATCTCTAAAAAGCACCTCATTTACCAGCAATGCAAGAATAAGACGTCTGCCACTTCCTAATCACATGTTCCTGAGTTAAACAAATAAAAGCAGACACTCTAAGGAGTTATGAGTGTAGAGTGTCCTAATTATTGCTTGAAAATACGGAGGAAAGTGTTAAGTCATGATGAAGCAAGAGGCATCTTAAATACTGGAAGCAATAAAGGCCAGGGATGAAGGCACTCCAAATGGCCTTGTAAATCCACTCATTTAGCAAACTTTTCAAGGACTATGTTTGAGCCATTCAAAGTGGAAATTACGATTTTATTCAGCCAAACTCAACAAGGACTTTCCATCATGCTAGAGCCCAACTATAAATCCTTGATCCAAGTCTACCCAATATATGCAGGCAGGTTGATCCGAAGAAGTGTGACTGAATACACCAACTATCCTTTTCGTGCAGGTCGATATTCCTACTTTAAATTACTTTCAGGCATTTATCCTTTTTAAATAATATTCTATTTCTATTTTCTATCCTCCCTTTCTTCTTTTATATTTTATCTCTGTTTTTATTTCTATGTGTTTATGTAATCGTCATAATGTGGCCAGACACCAATAATACATTGATAACTTTTAAATTATAGGCCAAGACTGGTTAAGTATGTCTGGTTGAAACATTCTTGCCTATGACATTTTCTTATGTTGCTAGACTTATCCAACTATGTAGCATACCTTTATAGTTGATTGTGATGTTTTTCTTCTTGTTTTGCCTATATTCTCTTGTTGAAGTTAAAACACTTCCTGGTGCATTTCTCTACTACAATGCTGTTTCTTTCTGTCCTCTTGATGATACCTCACGTTCTCAACCATGTGGATGCCTTGGGGTGCGCTCTGAGGAACCTGGAAGAAAGCCTCTTTAGAAAAGAAGGAGATCTCCTGATTGGAGGAATAATTCCAGTCAACATTCAGTGGCAGGAGCCTGCTACTCCATTCCATGATCCAGACCAGCTTATCCGCTGCAGCACGTGAGTGCACAACTGTGTCTGATCTCATATTTATCTCAGTGTGGCCTTTCCATTATATTATATATTATATTTATGAGATCTAGCTGGCTTCTATCATCAGTTACAATCTGTGATTCCTTATTTAGGATTAAGCGGCCGATTATAATGGCGGGCGGATCGCCACCGCCCGCATTGCAATGCCGCCATGGAAAGGCTCATGGTCTTTGCTGTTGGGGCCACGTAGCGGGCCCCCAGGGTGTTCGGGGATGGGGGTGTACATGGGAGGTACCTATGGTACATCCCCTCATTGCCATGCACTACGTGGGAGGCACCACGTGGTGCCTGCCATGTAGTTCATGGCAATGCCTTGCACAGTCCATTTACTCTGTGAGTGGGTCTGCAGCCAGCAGATCCACCTGCAATGTAAAGGGGCCAGGATGCGCCTGCCAGTGTGGCGGGTGCATCCCAATTTACATGGCGGGACCGCCGAGACTTCGGCCGGCGATCCCTGGCTCCCTTACGGTGGTGGGCCCACTTTGTCCGCCCATCATCGTAATGGACCCCTAAGTTAGGTTCACTGATAGAATATTGACCCCCAAAATATCCCCATACACAAATATAAAGTTATGAATATCGATGTCAAAAATGTCGAAAACCTATATTTATAGTGGTAAGTACAAAAATATTGAGAAAACAAATATCAATGTAAAAAATATTGTTGCACAAAATATCGATTCCAATATATGTATGAAAAATATTTTTTTTAAATATTAAAATTAACTTTTAAAAATTCATTAGATTTAATATACATTTTAACAAATATAACAAAAAAATTTAAATAAAAAATGTAAACATACGTATATGAAATTTATTTTAATTTATTTTATAATTGTATATATAAATATACATATATATATATATATATACATACACCAATAACATAAAATCCAATGAAAAAACATTATATTATAAATTAAAACATTAGGGGCCAAATGTACGACCAATTTTAGCATGCGCAAACGGGTTAGCGACCTTTTTGCGCATACTAAAATTGGAATGGCCATGTACTTACACAATTTAGCAAGTCGCAATTAAAATTGCGACTCGCAAAAAAGTGTTTAGAGACACGCTATTTGGAAGGGGAGTTCCCTTTGAAATAGCGACTCACTAAGCCATGTACAAATGTTTTGCGACTGCAATTGGGGTTGCAAAACACTCGCAAATTACCACCCTCTTGAAGAGGGTGGTATTTGGGTTCGCAAATGGGAAGGGTTCCCCAGGGGACCCCTTCCCCTTTGTGAGAGGCTCTGCAATTTTTGTTTAAGGGCAGGCAGTGGTCCCAAGGACCACTACCTGCACTTAATAAATGCAACAAAAACGTTTCATTTTTGTTATTCAAACGCAGCCCCTTTTCCCTCATGGAAAATGGGCTGCATAAAAAAAAATGCTCTATTTAAAAACAGTCACGGACATGGTGATCTGCTGAGCCCAGCAAACCACCATACCTGGGAGGGCCTGTCATTCCCAATGTGCTCGCAAATTGTGAGAGGCTCATTAATATTCATGAGCCTCGCAATTTGCTACTCCATTGGGAATCACAAACAGTGTTAAACACACTGTTGTACAACCAGTTTTGCGACTCACAAATTGTGAGTCGCAATTGCGACACAATTTGCGAGTTGCAAAATTGCTGGTAATACATCTGGCCCGTAACTATTTAGAAGTCTTTAAACTTAAATTTTCCACTTCAGTGGGTGCAAGAGTAGGGAAAGTGTTGTATACCGGAGGGGTAAAAATTACTATTCTCACTTCAGTGAGTTCAACAGTAGGGAAAGTATTGGTGGCGGAGGGGTAGAAAATACTATTCCCACTCCAGTGAGTGCAACAGTAGGGAAAGTGTTGGATAGCGGAGGGGTAAAAATTACTATTCCCACTCCAGTGACTGCAACAGTAGGGAAAGTGTTGGATAGCGCAGGAATAAAAATAGACTATTCCCACTCCAATGAGTGCAACAGTAGGGAAAGTATTGGATAGCGGAGGGGTAAAAATTACTATTCCCACTCCAGTGAGTGCAACAGTAGGGGAAATGTTGGATAGGGGAGGGGGAAAAATTACTATTTCCACTCTAGTGTGTGCAAAAGTAGGAAATGTGTTGGATAGCGGAGGGGTAAAAGTTACTATGCCCACTCCAGTTAATGCAATGGTAGGGAAAGTGTTGGATAGCGGAGGAATAAAAATTGACTATTCCCACTCCAGCGAGTGCAACAGTAGGGAAAGTGTTGGATAGCGGAGGGGTAAAACTTACTATTCCCACTCCAGTGACTGCAACAGTAGTGAAAGTGTTGGATAGCGGAGGGGTAGAAAATAGTATTCTCGCTCCAGTTAGTACAACAGTAGGGAAAGCATTTGATAGCGGAGGGGTAAAAATTATTATTTCCACTTCAGTGAGTGCAACAGTTGGGAAAGTGTTGGATAGCAGAGGAATAAAAATGACAATTCCCACTCCAGTGAGTGCAACAGTAGGGAAAGCGTTTGATAGCGGAGGGGTAAAAATTACTATTTCCACTTCAGTGAGTTCAACAGTTGGGAAAGTGTTGGATAGCAGAGGGGTAGAAAATACTATTCCCACTCCAGTTAGTACAACACTAGGGAAAGTGTTGGATAGTGGAGGGGTAAAAATTAATATTCCCACTCCAGTCAGTTCAAAATTAAAAACAAACAAAATATCACCAAAACAAAATATTAAAAAATAAAAGAAATAAAAATATATAAAGATATTTTAAAAATCTGAAATAATGAAACATAATATAATGTGAAAAAGATATGACAAAAACGTACATTTTTTATATTAAATAAATGTAAAAATAATTTACAAACAAATAACTGTTTAGTCAGATATGATGTATAAACATATTACATTTAATCTTTTTTTATATCCAACCCTATAGCACCACAATTCACAACACACATCTAATTTTAAAAAAATACGTACCTCCATAATTAACATAATTAACTATCAATTAAAGAAAAAGTATTAATTACAAAACAAATTAAAACAGATTAAAATGAATTTACTCCCGAAACATTACACCTATAAAACCAAAACTCCCACCCTTATATACCCCACAACCCACTCAAAAAAAGAACACAAATACCATAATTAATAACCAATTAATTAATTATATTAATTAACAACCAATTAATAATTAATTCATAATAAATGACTTCCCACAATTAGCACTATAAAATCTAAATTAAATAAATATTACTAAATAAAAACATTATCATTAATTAATTATAATTAATTTACTTCCCACCCTATTCCCCTAAAAAACCCACAACCTGCAACGGAACAAAAAAATGCAAAATGTAATTTAAATAAAATTGATAACTACTAACACATATATTAAAAAACAAAAACAATACTTATACAAAAAAATAGATCACATCCATTTAAGATACATACTAAAATACATAATACTACTTGAAAAATCGATATTTTAAACTACTATATTTTTGCAAACAATATTAATGACTTCGATATTTCTAAAAATGATATTTCTTACCTTAAATTCAATATCCTGGGCGACGATATTCTTGCTGTCGATATTTCTGTGTCACAATATTTCCAACTCGATATTTGTGTAAGTCGACATTCCCAACTCGATATTCTGTCTGCATACCTGTTAAACATGTTATGTTATATATAGTGAACAACTCACCCGATTACTATTCTGAGGTTCTTTACATGTGTTGCCAGTAAGGGGATTGGTCCGAACTTCCAATGACAGATGGAGTCTCACAACAAGGTGTCTTTGCCAAGGATGACTACTTCCATCTTGCATGTGTAGAGCTTGAGGCAGGGGTTTTCCTCCATCTGGTGACCACGGCTGTCCAGGCGGAGGAAATATTCCTGGTGTTTAATGTGTTGACAGAGGGGGAGAGTATGAGCTTAGTGTGGTCAGCGTAGGATATGATGTTAATTCAATGGGTTCGGATGATGCTGGTGAGTGGGGTCATGTAGGTGTTAAACAGAGCAGGGCAGAGTGAGGATCCTTGTGGAAATCCACAGATGACTTGAAGGGGACCAGGATGAATGATTTATTGCAGCCAGTCAGGAAGGAGCAAATCTTTGGGACTTGGATGCCAGCTTTGTGCAGTCGTTAGATTAGGATATGGTGGGAGACAGTGTCAAAGCTTCAGAAAGATCCATTAGGATGAGTGCCACCTCTATCTGTGATCATCTGGACATAATCCATGGCAGCGATGAGGGTGGTGTCTGTACTGTGGTTGGGCCTGAATCCAGATTGAGCACAATTGAGGAGGTGGTTATCAGCGAGGTGGGTAGCTAGGTGTTTTGTCCATCACGTTTTCTGTTACTTTTGCCAGGTAGGGTAGCAGGGAAACAGACTGGTAGTTGGCTAGCATCTTCTGGCCTGCTGTGGGTTTCTTGAGGAGGGGAAGGACTGTGGCATGTTTCCAGTAGCCCAAATAGGTGGCTATGATAACTGAGTCATTCAGTATTGAGGTCAGCGTTGCGGTGATGGGTCCAGTCTAGTTACATTCTCAAGTGATTAAGGTGACCAATTGCCATATCACTAGGAAGAAAACCGATATGATAACATACATACTGCTACCACTTATAACTTCTAAAAAAGCCCAATATTTTTGCTTTAGAGACCCCAGGAGCAACCAATGAAAGCCAGGTCAGTAGGCATGACAACACCTCTCTGCTCGGTGGAATGAGCTGAACATTGTGACCTGCTGGGTGCCGAATGTTCAATGGATCCCCTTGAAGAAACATTTCATGGATCTAAAGACAGAGAGAGATCAGAACACAGTGGAGCATAACGTCGGGCAGGAATAATTAGTCACACCTTTTCATGGGACCTCAAAGACATACTAACTACAAACAACAATCAGAAATTCCTTAATACGTGTTGTAAATGACATAAGTATCAACATTATTGTTGGCTGAGTTTCATACCCATGCACTAAGCATTATTAGGATGCTTAAAATCACAAGGCTTACTAATGTATAGGAAAGTTGGAGTATAGATGAAATATGTGTTAGGGGTTTCCGTTAGCTTAAAACAATACAGTTAAATATTTAATAGTGTAAGTTGAATGATAATAGTAACCCACTTATTGAACCAACAAAAGAATACACAGATGGCATATTAAAGGTTGCTTGCATCTAGAAAAATATGTGAACATAAATGTTAATGCACTCCACAGTCCTTAGCATTCTTTTACTTGAATAATACTCAGCATCATGGCCTAAAAGAGTACCTATTTCAATCTAAATTAAATGTATCAGAAGGAACAAAGTTTACTACAATTGAGTTCAATATATATCATACTGTACATTTCAAATCTTTCATTATGCACAAGTCACAAAACTGCTGATTTTGGATTAGGATCACAAGGCCCATCTGATGTGCCTATTTGGTTTGCATGTAATATCCTCCCTATCTGTCAGTGGTTGATTCTTGTAGTTAATAGTACCATTAATTATTTTAATATAATTGTTTTCTGAGACATGTTATCTTTCTGTTCAATTCAGATTTAGTGTCCGGGCCTATGGTTGGGTCCTTGCCCTGGTGTTCGCTGTCAACGAAATAAACCAAGAACAGTGGCTTCTCCCCAACATCACCCTGGGTTTCCTCATCTATGACACATGTCAGTCACTAGTGAGAGCTCTGCAGGGCACAGTGCAGATGTTGACAGGGAAGAAGAAGCCAATTCTGAACTACCAGTGTGAAAAACAATCACCCCTGACAGGCATCATTGGGGAATCACGTTCCACTGCATCATTGTCAATAGCTAGACTTCTGGGGCTATACCGATATCCTCAGGTATTATATGTTGTAATTGGACTGTGTTGAAAGTCTTAAAACAGTTGCAAACATTCTTTCATCCAATTATGGCCGTAATATCTTTACCAGTGTGGCGATGACAAAATATCTTATTTTACAAACATCTGACGAGATGTACTTAGATTACGGTTTTGAACGATGACCAGAAATTGGAGTAAACAATTGCGGTAGATGCATAGGATTGGGTCTAGCTTCCTTCAAAATGCCAATACTTCACAGACAATTATGCCACGACTTTGTAGATTCTTCCAATAATCTATGCCTACAGTGCAATCAAAAGAATCCCTGTTATCTTAGGCTGGATCATGGGATCAAGTGATCTTACCACTTTCTTTGATTTTATGATGACTGCTGAGTTTCAGTAGTAGTAATTCAGAGTAGAAGGATTCTACTGTGAAAGGGTCAGATGGATTTGATTAGGGCAGTGTCTTATTTTTGAAAATGTGTGGATGGACTATGAAAACAAAGAAGGCAACTTCTAGGAGGTGAGAAGTGGAGAAATTAGCATTTCCATTTAATTTCCTGTTCTCTGTTGATTTTTCCAAAGCCACAATAAAATGTACTGATATAGACCCTTTGTTTGCTGAGGCTAGAGTCATCATTTACTTAGTGGTGTTACTCTGGCACCTCGAGTATCCTGTTAGCCTATAGAGAGGAACTTCCTTATGGAGAATGCGGGATTGATTTGCATACTGCATTTTCTTCTTTTAGAATTCTCAGGGGGATTAAATTTGAGGTAATGCTACTCTTAAGATGTTCAAGTATTAGCCCCAGAAGATAGGAAGCACAGTATTTTGATAATGTCCTATGTTGCCTTGTCGAGGTGGGGTAAGCCATCTTCAGAGATGCACTTTTTTGTGTAAATAATATTTTGTTCATCTCACCAAAAGTATTCTTCTCTCTTAGGTGAGTTACTTTTCATCAAGCCCTCTGCTAAGTGACAAGATTCAGTTCCCTTCCTTCTTCCGAACCATTCCCAGTGATATTGCCCAGGTCCTTGGACTGGCCCAGTTGGTGGTGCACTTTGGCTGGACATGGGTGGGTATAGTGTCAAGCGACGATGACTATGGAACACTGGGATCCCAGCTCTTGAAGGAGGAGCTCCTTAGGTTTGGAGTCTGCATTGCTTTCCACAAAGCCTTCCCCATCATCCCTCTGACCATGAAAATGAGTTTCAACCTTGATGTGGTCAAGAGTTCCTCGGCTAGCATAATTATAGTCTTCTCCCCTGGACATTTTCTACTTCCAGTTATGGAAGAGCTCGCAAGACAAAATGTCACAGGTAAAGTGTGGATTGCTACTGAGGCCTGGTCAACTTCACAAAGTGTCTCAAACAAAAAGGAACTTCAACAAATGTTGAGGGGCACCATTGGGTTTGCTGTTAAGGAGGGAACTATGCCTGAGTTTGAAGAGTTCCTGCTTAGACTTCATCCTTCTACATCTACAGGTGACACATTTGTAAAACCCTTTTGGGAGCAGGCCTTTGGTTGCCAATGGGCCACCACTAAAGATAGCCACACCGTGGGCCATGTGGAACTTAATGAATCTATAAACATCTGCACTGGATCAGAAAAACTTCAACAGTTCAAAAGTCAGAATGCTGAAGAAAATGACCTGAGAATTAGCTATAGCATATACAATGCAGTTTATGTAGTGGCACATGCGTTACATGATATGTGGTTTTGCTTGCCTGGGCATGGACCATTCATCAGTAAAACCTGTGGAGACATCACAAACATCAGACCATGGCAGGTGAGCTCCAAATAAATTAGTGAATTACATGCAGATTTTGACATTAATGCAATGATTTTCAAGTATTTCAGGTAATTGGAAGCATGATGCAGGATTTTGCAAGCAGCTGGATGCCCTGAAGAAGCGACTTTGCACTGTGCTTGTCTCCCATAATATAAAAGGATATTCACAGGAAGTTTGCGTTAGGTGTATTATTTCTGTAAGTCTCTAGTGAGTTGATTTCATACTTTCTCATTCTATGTGATTTTTAGTGGGGGGCCTGCAATACTTTGGGTTACAACAACAACTGGTGAGAGGGTTACTGGTCGTCTCACAGTCTCTCTTTTATAATAGGATCAGTCTCCCTTGCAATGGAAGACTGTCTAGTAGACTCATTTGATCAGCGGTTTTAGAATATATATGTATTATGTAGCATTTGAGTGTGTAAATCAGACATACAATCTGTGCCTTTAAATGGTTTCTCCATAAGCTAGGTAATTGAACAAAGAACTTGATCTGAAATCTGCAGTTTCAGTACTGGATTATAAAATTATGCTCTCTCCTGTACAAAAGGGGAAATAAACAGATTTCTGATCAATTCTTCTTTCCCACAAACATCTGCAGGGGATTCTATTGGAAGTTTCTAATGTTGAGTTATCTGCCTTGGTAAAGGGCACTTGTTTTTTTTATTTTTTGTTGAAGAATAAATATTATTGTTGGATAGTATAAAGTATTTATCAGACACACATGCGTTCCTACCACATCCTCCATAACCCAATAATTTACTGGAGGTTCTCTGCTATCAATTTGCGCACATACTATGTGATTTGGGAAAAGCAGCATGATGTCTCAGTATCTCAAATTTAATTTGGACATAGTGTAATACTCCCTTTTAGGTGTTATTGGACACTTCAGACACATGTGCATCTACTCAGTGATCTAGCATTACTGTTCTTTTCTTCTGCAGGTTTTCCATTACATGAAGAACGTGCACTTTAAAAACAAGGAGGGAGAGAAGATTTTTTTTGACAGCAACGGCAACCCACCAGCTGTGTATGACATTGTCAACTGGCAACTGCAAACAAATGGAGAGATAATCGTTATCAAGGTTGGAAGCTTTGACTCCAGAGAATCCCATGGGAAACAGCTGTCTATCAATAGTAGTGCTATGCAATGGAACCTTCCGGATAACAAGGTAATGACTGAGAAATAGATCATAAAAATAGCATAACTATTGAGTCTTTTTCTAGACTAAAGAAAGCTTGGGACTCTGGTGTTGATCCCTTTCCCAGCTTGTTATAATAATTTAATCAAACAACATTTGTGCATCCTTGACTTTAATTGATATTCTCTGTTGAGTTTGTGAGTTCCCTTATTTGGATTTCTGCAACTAGAAGTTCAACAGACAACCACTATGGAATCTTCCACAACTATAAACCATGTTGCTAAGGGAAGATAAAAACATGAGTTCATGAAACTTTCTCCCTTGTGTGCCATTTTCAGGTGCCCCGTTCTGTTTGCAGTGAGAGCTGTACCCCTGGTTACAGAAAAGCCCCTCGGAAAGGACAACCCTTCTGCTGCTATGATTGCATTCTTTGTTCCGAAGGAGAAATTTCCAATGAAACAGGTAAATATTTTAGATAATAGCTGTATGATCTCAGGACATTTACATTGATACATTAAAGATATATCAACTTTTTGCAACAATTTGGTATATTCTCAGTGTTATTCTAAGCTGCCAGAAACATTCTTTTCTTTTTGCTAAATATGTACTCACTACCCTTCAAGCATGATTCATATTTTGGGATTTTCCTTCCCCAAAGATCTTTGAGACCTTGATAGCTTCTCAGACAAATACTTGTGTTTTCTATTTCAAAGATATGCTTTCTAAATTGAGAGAAATATCAATTGGTCATTGGGATCTCTCGAAACTCTTAGTTAGAAACGTCCTTCTCAACCAGGCAAGAGGGCAGAATGCAGAAGTTCAGCACAATAACGCAGGAGTGTAGCAGAGTTCAGTCCAGCAGAATGGCAGTGATTCAGCAGCACAGCAAATATTACCATGTTTAGGGGAGAGAGTAGAATCACTTCATCACTGGTTAGCAGTGGTAAAGTGTGCAGAGTCCTTATACCAGCAAAACCGAGGTGAGAAATGTAGAGTAGGAAGGCAAAAGGTTGGGGGGGAGACCACCCTCAGGCTGTCAGGTCTAACAAGTACATACATAGTAGTTCTATATTACCACTATATCAGTAAGGGTAACCAGCAAATTTAAATATAGGCTCTCCCTAAAATTACCAACAGACGTATCTTTATGTGTTAACTTTTTGTTTGATAATTTATCATGTACAGTGGGAAATTAATTCAACATGTGGTGGTAAACATATCCAACTGAAGAAATCAAATGTACCAATAGGCCAACTAAAATTATTATCATTGTCAATAAAATTATTCTCAAATTGTGCAGCATCTTCGCTTGCTGTTTGCCATACGTATACTAAGAAGAGCACAAATAAGACAACAATCTAGTTTCAAATGTACAAGTTCAGGAATTTCATTTCAATTACTTCTAAGGTTCAATTCATGGATTTAGTCCAGAGTTCAAAGAAACCCTACTATCTTCGACTGGATACTTAAGAATACCAAAGGTACAAAACAAAACAATGAGGTTCTTGTGTGCACATTGCAATCATTTTTGTTAAAAAATCTTCAAAAACTATTTTTTACAAGTTCAGGGTGAATCTTCTTTGACAATAAAGTGGCAGAAGTTTGTCAAATCATAAATGTCCACATCTGATTCATTATTTACTTTGCCAGGTAAGATAATTAATGAGATACGTACTTTTTATTTGACACTTCTACTGATCTCTTAAAAGAAGGTATTTCATTTCCACTCTCATAACAGTCTACTTCAATTGTCTCTGGCCCTTCTGTGATTGTTACTAACGTTAATTTTTGGATACAGTCATTTTTTTCTTCTCACAGGTTCAGGCCACGTTGATACACATTCTCATTTTCAGATTTGCTTGTGACTACTGCTGAAATTTCCTTTTCAGGACTTGGTTTGTGCTGATATCTACACCAGTAATGTATCTTACTGTAAATGGTTTTCCTCAAGCAGTTCATGATACTTGAATTTTGAGCGTCACTTTTGTCACAAACTGGGGTCTCTTTCTCTTGCTCTGTTTCTGGTTCTTCTGCTTATCCTTGATTTTAATTTTGATTGTCTGTACTCAAGCTTGACACTGTAAATCAGTGGTTGTTGTTGCCACTTCTCCATTTGTAGTCTTCGCTCTCTCTTTGTGTGAGCTGCATTGATAAACTGCTGTAGAACAGTACATTTCACAGCAGTGTTAGTCATAAGAATCACCTGGTGAGGGGCTTTCCACTTTGGCTGCATGCTACTTCACCAGCACCGGGTCACAAGACTGGATCGTATGGTGTTGGACTTCATTTGCCAGAGGTTTTGTCAAATTCAAATGATGAGAAACAGGTCTCACAACAGCAGCCATACCTTGGCAGTGATTAAACACAATGTCATAACTTATTGACACAAGTGCAGCTGAGGGGATACAAGGGATTCTCAGAGACCTCCCATTGAGCATCTCATCTGGAGAAAGGCCAATCTTTCTATCTGGAGTACTTCTAATGCCCGTTAGAACCAGTGGAAGTATATCTGGCCATTTTAAAAATGTTGAGAAACACAATTTGGCAAGTTTCAATTTTAGAGTTATGTTTATTCTCTCAACCACTGCTGATGAGTCTCTGTAACTGCAATGGAACTTCGGTTTCATTTATAAAGCTGTGCACAATAGCTTTAATAATTCATTTTCTAAAAGAGTTGTTTGTCTCAATAGAAGTGAGCATAATTAATCTAGAGATTAACCCTCTCAGTAGTACTGTCATGCTGTCACATCTCCTAGTAGAATAAGATTTCTACCATTTGATAACAAGCACATCATCACTAAAATACACCTAAGACCATTATGCCAGGCGTTCTGATGTAATCAGTCTGAATTCTCATAAATGGACCTTTAGATTTCACTATGTGACTTGAGGTCACCATTATTTTCTCTCCTGCATTGATTTTTTGACAAATAATGCAACACTGACATAAACATTCAGCTATGATCTTTGAAGCGAGGATATTACCAATATTTGTTTCTTAAGTACATTTTCATAGCGTCTTGACTTACATGAGTTGGGTCATGGTTCTTCCTGCCCATTCCTCAAGCTAGAGAGAACATATTGACTATTAGCATTTACTGAGACACCATTGAAATCCTTTATGAAATCAGATGTTTCCTTTTTCTTTCTTTAATATTCAGGTACCTCTTCCTGAAGCTGTCTAAGCTCACAAAATGCTGTGGATACTGGGTTCATAATTTTCAGTTTTGCAGTGTTCCTTCACTTTTAAATGTAGCATTACAGCTTCAAGAGCACATTACTTTCCAAAATCATCAGCATTTTATCATCACCTTTGCGGGCTTTTATGAGCAACAAACTTTACATCCAGTAGCAGCCCGTGGTGGGGATGCTGACGTGGGGCGGGGGAGGGGCACGTTGGGGGTAGTAAACTTCTGATTTCGGCCAATTAGCGGTAAGTAAACATATAAATAAATTATACGAATTTCTTTGCGTGCGCATCGCATCGCATTTGGCGATGCACCGCGCGCAACAAAATCCCTTTGTGACCATAACTGCCCATAATCATGGACCACACCAAAGCCACACTGGCTGTTTGTGCAAATTATTACACTTGATTTATTGGCTAGAGAGCATGCTCTTGTCAATCATTTCTGCTACTTGTGCGGAGGGTACATTACGGAAATTACATTACAATTTTGGAAATGGACCAAAATGGTCCCAATGTTCCATGGCGATCTCTCAAACAAGAGCCGTCCTTCAAACAAGGTCAAATCAGACAGCTCAAGTGGAGTTGCTGATATGAATAACCTTGGTTTGCTACAAAATTTAGTCACATCAATACAGTTGTAGTTGTAATTCTCATAATCTTCATCTATGTTTGAAATCATCAGCAGTGTTGCAGGGTTTAAAGTATTCAACCGTCCACTAGAAATGTTGTCAGCTGCCAATATTGTTTGCTAATATTTTGCCAGGTGACTGTTTAAAAGGTGCTGAGGTTGTGCACAAGTACTGAATAACAAACTAACACAATAAGGTGCCGATTCCGATCCGGTGAAAAATACATACGAATCGCTTCGGGAAAAGATCTACGAGACGTACCCGGACAGTTTTACGTACAAATCGTAATCCTGAAGTCCGAGCGCACAAGTACAATCTGTACCGCCCTTCCGAATACACAAGCGTATGTAAAACGTCCCGTACGGAGCGAATTCTGTACCACTCATATCCCGGGTAAACTTGTGCCCGGGATACGACTCGTACAGCCCCTACCCTTCCCCCGCGTATGTCCGCACGTACCCCCGTATGTCAGCACCGTACCCCCTGTATCTCAGCACCGTACCCCCCATGTCCACACCGTACCCCAGCCCCGTACTTGTATGCACCGTACCCCAGCACCATACCCCAGCCCCATACTTCTACGCACCGTACCCCAGCCCCGTACTTGTACACACCGTACCCCAGTCCCGTACTTGTACGCACCGTACCCCAGCACCGTACCGCAGCCCCGTACTTGGATGCACCGTACCCCAGCCCCGTACTTGGACGCACCATACCCCAGCACCATACCCCAGCCCCATACTTGGACGCACTGTACCCCAGCCCTGTACTTGTACGCAACTTACGCCAGCACCGTACCCCAGCCCTGTACTTGGACGCACCATACCCCAGCACCGTACCCCGGCACCGTACTTGGACACACCGTACCCCAGCACTGTACCCCAGCCACGTACTTGGACGCAGCGTACCCCAGCACCGTACCCCAGCCCCGTACTTGGATGCACCGTACCCCAGCCCCGTACTTGTATGCACCGTACCCCAGCACCGTACCCCAGCCCCGTACTTGGATGCACCGTACCCCAGCCCCGTACTTGGACGCACCGTACCCCAGCACCTTACCCCAGCCCCGCACTTGGACGCACCGTACCCCAGCACCGTACCTCAGCCCCGTACTTGGACGCACCGTACCCCAGCACCGTACCCCAGCCCCGTACTTGGACGCACCGTACCCCAGCACCGTCCCCCAGCATCGCGTATGTACGGACCTTACAACAACATTGCGTATACGAGCACGGTACAACAACATCGCGTATGTACGCACCTTACATACGCGAAAACGACTCGTACTGAACCAGGACACTGTAAAACAGCCCAAGGAGGGTCAATTCGACTCGCACAACACCACAAAACACGTCTACAGTAGAAAAAACATCAAAATGACTGACCTGGCACATCCAAACAGGTAAACAGAGGCCCAAACTCGCAATCACCTCTTATAACACACCCACCAAAATTTCAAACTCAGGCACACCCACAAATGGACCAATAAAAAGGGCCCACACACACAAACCATGAGCCTTTGCAACAGACTCACAGCAGCTATAGAGCACACCCCAACAACTGCACCCATACACCTTAACATATACACCTTCACACACACTCCTTCACACATACCCCCTCTTCACATTCCCACACACACCTTCACATTCACACCCACACACCCACAACCATCCACACCCTCACCCCACACCATGCCCACAGACAAGAATCCAAAGCTCACAAGGGAGGACCTGGACATCCTTGTCAACTAAGTCATCAGAGTCGAGCCACAGCTCTTTGGAACATTGGTCAGACAGACCAGCATAGCCGAAAAATCATGCCTGTGGCAGAGGATCGTCGATAGGGTGAATGCTGTTGTGCCCATCAGAAGGACCAGGAATGAATGCCAAGCCAGGTGGTACGATCTGCGGAGGGCAGTCAAGCGGAAAATGAACGAGGAGTACGCCCGGAGCAACATCACTGGAGGTGGGCTGCCCCGCAGACCGGTACATTACCATCCCTGGGAAGAGAAGGTGATGGCCCTGCTTCCGCCGGTGGGAGTACACAGAGTCGAAGGAGTTGCAGAGCCTGGTGAGTACACAAACAACTTACGTGACATGGGGGTAACGGCATACACACCCCAACTACACCAAATGCACACAACTACCCCCAAGCCCTCACCGGACACAACCACACTCAAAAACAACGCTCATGCAACTAACATGTGTATGCCCCATTCACAAAGCAAGGCCATGCCATGTCCCAGGCTACACGAAGCACAAACCCAAGACTGGATGTCCAGGATGCTGGGAGGGTCGGGCTCACAAAACACATTGTTCAACTCAGAATCAGACACCATTGCCCTCAGCCCATATGGCCCAGGTACATACCCATGCACCATGCTCAATGCACAGGGACTGGCAAAGTACTGACAAGGTAGCTGACACTTGGCCCTGCTGTAGGCAGCACAAGGCCCTCCTGTGACCACTGTAAACTTAAACACCAACACCACAAGCTCAGATATCTAGGACAGGAACTCACACTCACTGTCATGGCAGCATGCACCATGAGGGGACAGATACATCACCTGGGACACCCACTGCCAAATAACACCACACCCACCAGCAGGCCCTTTCACACACACCCCTTACACAAGCACACACCCCCAGGGCAGGCTATGGATTTACCCACTCTCACAATGGACATGTGACACAACAAGATCAATCCATAGCCAAAGAAGCATCCAAGCCAAAAATCTACATATCAAACACTCAGGAGAACATATCAATCTGTCCCCCGCAACATACCCATCCACAAGTGAACATTGAGGGGAATGCAAGGCACATACAACTACCTGGAGGTACTGTGCCAACTTGAATATGAATGAAACATGGATGTCGCATGAAACAGCATTAACATTGTCTCTCTCTCACACACAGGGCAACGTCATGGATCTCCCCCAACAATGGGGAGGAAGAATCACAGTCCCAGGCTCGGGAGGAACCTGATCCCACCGGCAGCGACGCCTCTCAACACTCCGCGGATGACCCCAACCCACCTGGACCCTCTGGTGTCCAAGCCCCTGCAGCACCTGCTTCAGGTACATCTGTGCCAATCACCACCCCCATTCCTGCCACATCCCAGGAGACACCCAGGAGCCCTGCCCGCACTGAACAACTTAGCCAGTCTGACAAGGAGGGAAAAGGTTCGCTGGGCACCCAGGAGGAGGCAGACAACCTCGCAACTGCCATCCCTCAGGGGTCCCGTAGACCTGATGTGCCCACAACGGCAGGCCAGGCTCGTGTGGGCAGGGGTGGTGGGAGTGGAGGCAGGCGGAGGCGAGAACCTGACCAGCCAGCTGAAGGGACCGGTATGTCACACATACGCAACATCATGGACGCATACCGGCGTGACACCAGGGCCATCAGCCAGGTAGTGGAGACCCTTACAGAGATTAAGAACCAGCAGGCCGTGCAACACGCCAGTCAACAAGAACACCAAGGATGGATGGGACAAGACTGGCTGAGCTCCTGGCGGTGAAAACGGACATAAGCCGTTCACTCCGTCGGATCGCCGACAACATGGCTAACCCTCCCAGTGCCACAAGGCGATGACCACCACCAGCCACAGGGAGGGAGGAGGAGGAGGATTCGTCCGATGGAGCGTCCCAAGCATTGTCAAGGCCTGCATCTGAGGGTCCCACGAGAAAGGTGGGTCGTCCACGGAAAAGACCGTGAGAGGCAGTGGACCATCCACATCTCCCAGGTCACCTGGCCTGGCACCTGGCCTTCATGCGCAACAGCATCACCTCATTCACTGACATTCTCTGCCACATGGACTTGCTGGACACAGTCTGACCAATGATGATAAACACTGTGGTCTGGACACTGATGACTTCAAATGCCAAGGATCCCATCTCCCCCTGTGAACTTTGGATTCAAGGCACACTGTATAGCACCTATTTTTTCCCACAAAACACGCCCCCCACCGAGAATAAAACTACATTTCTTTAATTAGATGTTGCAGTCATTTTGCATGAGTCCACAACATACGTGTGGGGAAATGTCAAACTATGCCTGAGTGTTGAACTAACTCCAGCCATCCATACCCTGGGATCTGAGTCCGGTACAGGACACACATGGGTCACAATGTATCATCCAATACAGACATGGAGCACAATACTCACCCATGATGGCCTCAAGCTGCTGAGGGGGGGCTTGCAATACTGTGCGGACAAACCAATTTGGAAGAGTATCATTAAGGCGTAGAGGTCATGGCTCATGAGGAGGTTCCCGGGGAGGGAGTCCCAGGTATGTTTGGCCAGGTGGGGGAACTATGTCCTGCATGCTGGAGTTCGGTGGATGTGAAGAATGTTGGCCAGGGCAAGGTTGGATGCACGGAGTTGGCCCAACGGGGTCTTGGATGACAGATGTCCAAGGTTGGTTTGGGGTCTGGGGTTGTGGACTGCCTCCTGAGTGTGGGTAAGGAGTGTGAAGGTCATCCTGCAGCAGACAGTGATCCATTGCAGCTATCTCAGGTGGACGGTGAGGTGACTGGGGCGCGGGATGTTGAAGCTGAGGTGTGCAGATGCACCCTGGATGTGGACAAGTTTTCCGGGAGTTTGGCTGTACTTGCTCTGTAGAGGGCGGGGCTGTAGTTGACACGGCTGCTGTCGTGGACCTGGGGGACGGTCTGTCTTACCTTGGAGTGGATCTATATGTGGATCATGTGCATCATGCGGAGGGTGTTGCAGCATGAGGTACAGATGCTGGTGAGTTGCATGGCAATTATGAGCGATGAGTCGATGATGCACACCATCTTGTGTGCGTGGCCACTGGGTGCTGGTGCAGTGCCCTGGCGGGTGGGACACAAGGAGTTGACCCAGCTGTAAGGGGACAATCCTCAGATGATTACCTCAGTCCTGTACAAGTCCAGCCTCAGGTGGCTGATGTTCAGCCATTCATCAACGGATCTCATACCTTCTTGAAGGATGGAACTGGCAATGGCTGTGTCTTTGGTGAGGACGAGGAGCAGCTGGCTGTCAATGGCATACGAGATGATGATGAGGTTGTGTGCGCATGTGATGGTGGAGAGGGGGGTCATCGACACATTGAAGATTGACACGCTGAGAGATGAGCCCTGGGCCATGTGCCAGATGACGCCACTGTACTATATGCTGAAGGCTTGAGTCCCACTCCCATGGCATTACTGGTGAGCTACTTGGTGATTTCATCCTGGTTCATCCCCTGGATACCAGTGTTGGAGATGTGTGAGCTGACAGTGTGTGAGCACATCGTGCATAATGCTGTGGAGAGGTCAAGGGGGGTGGCCTCACCATGGTTGAGCAGGGCAAAGTTGTCGGTGTTGGTGGCAATGATGACGGTTGCAGTGGGGTGATTACTGTGGAAGACGGTCTTGTGCAGGTTGCCTGGAGCTCTTTGCGTGGAGGAAGTTTGTCCGCTGCTCGTTGACTGTCTTCCTGATGACATTTGCTGGCTAGGGAAGCACGTTGAGGTTCCTTGAGAGCCAGCGTTCCTGCCGTCCATTGTCTAAGAAGGGCCTGGGTCACTGCATGCCTCTATCTACCATGGAATGTGGCTAACTCCAATGATACATACATGACGTGCTGGACGTGGGCTACAAGGATGGGGAATGATGTGGTTGAGATGTTATGTGGGAAGGGTCCTGATGGAGATCCCCAGGGGATGTTGCACATGAGCCGGGTGTTGTATCTGCTGATGATGGAAGTCCAAAACCTGAGGCTGGTTGGTCCCGCGTTTAATAGTGCATTCTGCTTCTGTGTGCCAAGGCTTGCGTGTATGTCCATGAGCTTGCAGTGGTAGACAGTTGCAAGGGATTGGCTCAGACTTGCAAGGGTGGGGTGTCTTTTGGATGGAGAGCTGATGTGATTGCACTCACAATGCTGATGAGCTCCTTGATGTCGTGCAGTTTTTTGGCCTCGCTGAAGGATCTCCAATTGTCCTTGCTGATGATATGGTGATGGCTGTGTGTGCCGTTTTCTAGGGTTGTAAGGCCACTGATGGTTATTTGTGTTGCAAGCTGTGCACAAGAGTCCTGCTAGATGTGTATGAGTCCAGTAGGTCTGCCTTGTCCCAGGTGGCTTAATTGTTGATGTGCGTCACAGGAAAGTCCGTCAACGTGGCTAGATTGTTGGATCAGTTGCTGATCCAGTGTGTGAGGTTGCAGGGTGTGGCGGTGGTGTTGGTTCCAGTGTCCCACACAGCATGTCTGTGTTGACTTACATCAAGCATCTTTGGGGGATTGGTAGCGGGGTGTGTGGTAGTGTGTTGCCCGTCGGAGACGTGGATGCTAATGTGGATGGAACAATGATGGATGCTGGTGAGGTTCTCATCTAGCCAGAAGTTCCTGGCCCACAGCCACATGTTTCCTGTGGATGTGAGGGCGTGCGTGACGATGGACGTGTTGATGGCTTTGCGGAATTGTGCCAAACCGGATTTGTGACCCTGAGTGCGTACTTGGGAATAGATATCAATTCATCCTCTGGGATTGTTAGTGCCGTCCCTGCGGGTGCTCTTGTATCCGTTTGAGATGGCAATGAAAAAGTTCTGTGCTGAGGATGCTTTCATCCAGGTCACTGTCATGAAGGTGATGTGTGGGCCTGTTGTGTTGAGGAGGTAACAGAGTCCAATGGCGTGTTGGTGGATGGAGCCGGTGTGGAGTAGGAGGGACATGACCTGGTTGGTGTGACAGGGCCTGGAAGGCGGGGCAGCGCTGTGTAGGCAGTTGGAGTTGCACACTCAGCATGCAAAGGTGTCGTGTGTGCGCTTAGGGTGTGCCTGAGAGCAGACGGTTGATTTTCGGTTGGACATTGCTTGGAGGGTGGCTGCAACATGAGACTGTTGTGTGATGTGGGTCATGCAAGGACATGAGGGTCGTGCAATATGCACGTTGCATGCACTGACGGTCCTGCCGTTGGCACCGCGTGGCCGCAACAGTGGCACAGACAAGCTGATGACAGCCTAATGAATGGGTGGAGGGAAGAAGGGAGGAGCATCTTGGAGGCGTGTGGGTTGCAGAATCCGGGAACTTGGTGGGCCCTTGCCGGAGGGGCCGCAGCAGCCGGCAGCATGTACTGGAAACTAGTCCAAAAGTAGCACACAAAGACAAGGATGTCAGAAAGGACAACTGCAACAGGCGTATCTAAAGGAAGGAGTGTCAGGTTACTCATGGCTCACCCAGAGAAAATGGATAAACAATCACCAAAGATGTCTGACACAGGATCAGGAAAGAGAAGGCCGAGCTGCGCACAGGAGACACACCCTCAGCAGGCGTTGACGGCCCGTTGGGGGGAGCAACCTGCCCAAATACATACACAACCATGGACTTCATGCACAATAGAGATTATTAGCCATGAAGAACTGCATGCAGGTTGCCGAACTACACATACACTCATATGCACAGTCTTTGACAACTATGCCAGAGATGCAAAGTGGCAAGAGACCTGCATTGACAGAGATGAGGCACTTGGAGGGTGAGGAACACCTTTATTACTCAAGCTCACACTAAGGGAAATGCATCAATATGAACAGACTCACAAGTCATTTGACTGAACATGTGGGACCTACGCTGGACACCCCCTTCACAACACGGATGTTGTAAATCCAAATGAACTGGCACACAAGTTAAGGAGATGAGCCAAACACCTCCTGCTGCACACGGAGAGGCTGCAATTCCCCATTGAGCCTGTCATGGGGATGTCCCACACTATGTCCACCCGTAGAATCCCGTATGTTTCAGAGGGCAGTTTTACACACATTGATGCCTTCATCAGAATCCAAAAACCATTACAGATGACTGTCACGAAGAGTGACTACCAATTCATGGGAGTCATGCTACATGTTATGTGCCCCATGGTGAGTCGACATGTATGCATGGTAACACAGCATGCACAGAAGCAGTCTCCACACATTCCAAACACGTACCACCCCCAAAATGCCTTGCTGCAATCCTTACCCAAAATGACATTTCCCCATGTCCGTGCATGGAACGCTGATTCAGCACACGTTGCAAAACTCATGAGGAATAGCAGGAGGACAACAATGACACGAGCAGACAACATGCGCAAGAACCTGGGAATGACAGACACACAAGAAGTCAGCTAAAATATTTTTCTCCGCATACATGGTCATTTACTAAACAGGAACAATGTTGTCCCCATGCTAATTTAAAAGAAAGTGTCTCAGCTAAAATGTGTGGAATTACATCATCACTCGAGTGACACATCAAAACACATATCTAAGTCACTTAGCATACAGTCAGCTAGATACACACATTGCAACACATGCCACCCAAGGCAACAAGCGTGCACACTCAGACCCAGTGACTCACCATTATGAGAAGAAGTTGCGTATGAGCTGACTCCAGATTTCCTTCTCCTCCTCCTCACTTGCCTCGTGACCAAGCCCTTCATCCTGCACGGGTGGATGTTCCTGCTCATCCTGCTCCAGGATGAGTGGCACTGCCTTCTCCACTGCCATGTTGTGCAGCATGCAGCACACAAGGAAGATTTTGCAGACCTTCGCCGGTGCATATGGGAGGGACCCGCCTGTCTTGTGAAGGCACCGGAATCGGCTCTTCAGGAGGCCAAACGTCCTCTCAATCACTCGCCTGGTCTGCCCGTGTGCATTGTTGTACCGGTGATCAGCAGCTGATCTTGGGTTGCGGAGAGGCGTCATCAGCCATGGCATGTTGGGATAGCCAGAGTCCCCTACATGGAAACATCATGTAAATAAGTGGGTCAGGAGATGCCGTAAGAGCCAAAGATACTGCAACACACAGGACAAACAGAGAGTATACCCACCAACAAGATATGCTGGTTCGTTGTGCAGCCGCAGCATCATGTGTGGCACCCTGCTACGCCTCATGATGTAGGCATCGTGTGCTGACCCTGGAAAACGTGCACAGACATGGGAAATCAGCATGTTAGCAAGACACACCACAAGGGCATTTATAGAGTGGTAATGTTTACGGTTGCAATAGGCTACCTCCTGTGCCTGTGGTGGTACCAAAGCCACATGTGACCCATCAATGGACTCAATGACATGGGGCATCCCTCCCAGGGCATAGAAATCACTCCTGACACCTGTCAACTCCTCAGGAGTCAGAAAATGGATGAATTCATCAAGGTGCTCCAACATGGCTGCCAAAACATCACGCAGGACACGGCTGAACATTGTCTGTGACATGCCACCAACATCAGCTATGGTGAATTAAAAATGTACCTGTGGCAAAAAAATGTAGGGCTGCCATCACCTTTATCTTGGGGGTCAGCGCAGTAGGATACCTGTGTCGCGGTTGGAGGTGGGGTGCCACCTTGGCGGTCAAGTCCTCAATCAACTGTTGAGTGAATATGTAACGTCGGATGCAGGCACGTTCCCTCATGGCACCCAAGTCTGGCATTGGTCGGGGACAGGCGGTGCCCTGCAGAAAATTGTAATGAATGACGAAGATTGAGAGCATAACAACATCAATGTCAATGAACAGAGCACATGCTCAACTGCTACTACACATCTGCTAAATACAGAGTCTGGTGTGTGCAACACATCCAGGACACGTATGCTAGCTTGGTGATACTCCTACGAAAAGCCTAGATACACCTGTTGATTGGCAAGTCTACATGACATGCCCTGAAACGAGCTGGGGGCCAGTCTGAGTGAACAGTCAGAGAAATCACAGGAGTGACATACATCCACATAACTGCATTTAAAGGATGTCATCTCATACAGACAGCTGACGGCAAGCTAGACGCATGGGTCACATGGAATGTCAAATGTACAGATCAAACACATTGCGATGAAGGGGTACACGTGAAAACAGAAAACACAGACATTGAGACGACGCAGATATGTCCTCATGTGAAAATATCATGTTCGATGCATACAGACCTTGCTTACGTGGGAATCCACATGTGGCATGGTGTGCGTAGATGTGTGCAATGCCCATCTCCACACACACACATGTTGGATGCAGCAACAGCAGATGTAGTTGACGGAACACTAACAGCAAGCTCATGGGGACACATGACACGCACATGACATAATCAAATCGGGGCACGCTGATCATGAAATGTCAGTTGTTAGTGTCCCTGTCCCTTGCATCAGGGGACAGTTGCGGGTGGTGGTGACTGTGCCATACCAGTGATGCTGTGCTTAACACGTTTGTACTACAGGCACACATGTGCAAAGTGTGAAGGGGAAGTGTGCCACATAGTACCCCATCACACATGACATGTGTGCACAGGTCATCACACATCAATTATGCAACTACATGAGGAGACATGTGCAATATCACTGCCTGACACACCTAGGCCCTGCACATGAAAGTCGGCAATGACAATAACTTGATGTACAGCCTTGTGCGAGTCAGAGACCTCCATTCCTTTTGTGTGCGCCTCCTATCACCAGTGTAAGCATGTGAAACGCACCGTACACACGCTCTCGGAGCGTGTGTACGGTCTGTATCACTATAGTAGTGGTGCCGTAGGAGTACGCGTGGTATGGGCCGTACACACGCTCTCAGAGCGTGTGTACGGTCCGTATCACTATAGTAGTGGTGCCATAGGAGTACGCGTGGTACGGGCCGTACACACACTCTCAGAGCGTGTGCACTATTGTAGTGGTGCCATGGGAGTACGCGTGGTGCGGACCTTACACACGTCATGTGTATGGTCCGTATCACTATAGTAGTGGTGCCGTAGGAGTACGCATGGTACGGACTGTACACACATGCGTACTCCTATGGCACCACTACTATAGTGATACGGACCGTACACACGCTCTCAGAGCATGTGTATGGTCCGTATCACTATAGTAGCGGTGCCGTAGGAGTACACGTGGTACGGACCATACACACACGCGTACTCCTACGGCACCACTACTATAGTGATACGGACCGTACACGCACTCTCAGAGCATGTGTATGGTCTGTATCACTATAGTAGTGGTGCCGTAGGAGTACACGTGGTATGGGCCATACACACGTGTATGGTCCGTATCACTATAGTAGTGGTGCCATAGGAGTACGTGTGGTACGGGCTGTACACACGCTCTCAGAGCGTGTGTACGATCCATATCACTATAGTAGTGGTGCCGTAGGAGTACGCGTGGTACGTGCCGTACACACGCTCTCAGAGCGTGTGTACGGTCCGTATCACTATAGTAGTGGTGCCATAGGAGTACGCGTGGTACAGACCATACACACACGCGGACCCCTACGGCACCACTACTATAGTGATACGGACCGTACAAATGCTCTCAGAGCGTGTGTACGGTCCGTATCACTATAGTAGTGGTGCCGTAGGAGTACGCGTGGTACGGGCCGTACACACGCTCTCAGAGCGTGTGTACGGTCTGTTTCACTATTGTAGTATTGCCGTACGTGTACTGGTACGTGTGAAACGCACCGTACATGTTTTTTGGAATCAAAAATTACACAGGGGACAAGTATTAGGCTCAAAATGCATGCTGGTTGTCATGGATACAGAGATTTCAGTTGCAATGTGGCCATCATGTGGGCTTGAAAAGTCAGTTGGGCCAAAAATTACAATGTTGCAAAGTGGTGTTTGCCTTACTATGATGCTCAAAATTTGAACCATGCAAATTCGTGTCATTGGTGTATGTTTAAAGGGATTGGAGGAAATGTAGGATGCAAATAAGTCTGACCAATCACTCTGTACTCCTGTAAATGAAAGCCCCCAGCAAGACAGATATAAGTCAGCCAGAACCCATGAGAGGGCACTTGCCTGCACAACTTTCCTGTCAACCACACTGCTGCTGTCTGTGCTTCCTCTGGCACCATGTCGCGGACTGTGGAGAGGGCCCAGCCATTCACACTTGAGGAGAATGAGGCATTGCTGAATGTCTTCCTCCCACAGTGCCCCAGCCTGTATGGGAGACCATGGGAGCAGGTGAGTGCTGACTCAACTTTGATTGTGCACCTTTTTTGTGACTGTCACTTCTGGCATTGTGTCCAGGTGTGACAGACATGCAATGTGGTTTAGAGTCTGTCCCGGGGGGGGGGGGAGGCTTATGTCTGTCATGCAGAGCATGATGTAGTTCCTGTGTGCACTCACTTGCATTGTGCTTACTGTGACATTCACTGCATAGTGCATGACACATTCAGCCTGGTAAATCCTTGGTGGCATTTTTTGGCTATTGTCCTGAGGTGATTCATTGGTCCCCCCGGTGTGACAGGTGACTGTACCCACAGATGTGTATGAGTTGAGTGGAGCTGTGGTGAGAGTGTCCAAGTGATGTGTAAGCCCTCCTGGACATTGATGTGTGTGAAGGTTCCTTGTCATGTGGGTGAGTGTCTATGTTAAGTGTTGCACCACAGCTGCATGGAGGAGGCAACAGCTCTACCCATCTGATGTGAGAAATTAGCTGTGCTGTGTGTCTGACTTGCTGAGCTAGCCCAACACCTGTGACATCCCACAGGCAAGTGGCACATGTGCAGAGTGAGGTATGTATCCGCTGTTGCCAATGGCAGGTGATTGATCTGTGCCTGTGTGTGTCTGTGTGTGTCTGTGTACTCTGCTGAGGTTGCGTCAGTGGCCTGGGGCATGTAACTGCTTTGAGGTGCTGTCCATCAGCCTGGTGTTGCATGTGATGCACAGTGTGTGCCATGATCAGGGAGTGTGTCGCACCCCTCCTGCCACCTGTGTAGTTTCAATGCCATGTAGTGCATTGGGTCTTTCACAGAGGCCAATGTCTATATGAGTAAGATGCTATTCCTTGGCAGCATCCTATGCCCTGTTCAACATATCATCGATGTTCAAATGTGTGTCTCCGTGACATGGAGCAGGTGTAGTGATGTTGTCTCACTCTGTCATCCTCACTGGTAACTGCCTACGAGAAGGGGGGGGATCTGGAAGGAGATCGTCAGGGCCGTGAGAGTGGCGGGGGGTCGCAGTCGGCACCTAGCCCAAGTCAGAAAACGATGGCAGGACATCCGGTGCTGGACCCGGCAGATCGCCTGGGTCCAGCTGGGGCTCTCACCTCCACGCCCCCACGGCGGGCGCCGACGCCTGACCACCCACATGATGCGTGTCCTGGTGGTGGTGTTCCCTGACCTGGATAGGCAGTTACAGGAGAGACAGCAGCAAGGAGGGGGTAAGTACCTGTCTGTTTGTTGTGTTGTGTGTCCCCAGCTTTTGGAAGTGCTCTGTAGCCTGGATACACTGCCAGGGTTTATATGTGCAGTGCATATTCTGTTCCCCAAAGTCAACCGGTGCTCTTATTCATCCCTTTCCCTGCTTGACATGTGTCCCCTGGTCTGTGTGTAATCACAATTGCACATGGTCATCTAGCCTGCCAGTTGATCCAAGTGCACATTGCTTTCTGCATCATGTGGGACGGTGGTCTGTGACATGTGTTGGTACCTTGCCTGTGCCCTGTCCTGGTCACTCTTTTGGGGGTCCATATTTGTTGGCACTGATGATGAGTCTCAACATGGGAGTGTAAGGTTTCAAATGAACACACTTGCAGCATACATGACCAATGTTGTTGCCTCAGACATGATGTGCATGAGTGGGAGATATGCATAGTGCCCGGACGGTTGCTCATGTTACAGTCAGATCATTCCAGGAACAAGGAGCAGTGTGCCCACTACAGTCCCCTGAGACACCCTTGCCTCGTAATCAAGTGTGTCATCCAACACTGTGTCCATTCTCAGTGTGTTCAGCATATGTTTGCCTCTGTGGCATTGTTCCCTGGCCTCATTTGTATTTATCCAAAGTGTGCTACATGTGTCGACTGGACAGGGAGACCCCATTTGGCTTGTGCATACTCACACTGGGCAGTGCCTGTGTGTCTATTCACAACTATCTGTTGATGGTTGTTTGTCACAAATATGTGTTGGCAGCCTCAAGAGGTGATGTGGAGTACATTTGGGAATTCTTGCTGCACATTTTTGTAAACCCTGATTAAGAGGTGTCACTTCTTGATCTGTCTCGATCACATTGTCTCAGGTATGGGGGATTTGTGCGTGCGAGGCCTACATGGCCAAACCTTATGTCTCCGTGCCAGGTTTGACCTGTGTGTGATAATTGGCTGGACAGAGACTCAACGTGCAGTGACCCAGTGATGTTGTGCAGGGTTTAATGTTTGTGCTTTGCAGCATGTGTCAATTGTTTAAATACATGATTCCTGCTCATACATTTTTTGCACCAGTGTGTGGTCAAGATGCTACGTAGTTTGGTCTTTGTGTGCTGACATCTGTGTGGACATTCTGGCTTGCCATGGGGGTGTCTCCTCAGAGCAGGTATGCCTTTATACGACACAATTGCAGGCCCATTAGCTCATGCATTGTCCTGGGTTTGGACATGTGTGCCACTCCACATGACAGACAGTGGGTCAGATGTGTTGGCAACTGTGTCATCAGGTAACGGATGGCCATGTGACAACTGACATAATTCAAGTTGTTAGTCACAAGGTATTGTACCTTGGCACTCAGAACACTTGTCAACAGGTCTTCATGTTTTCTATGCTTTAGTTTGATGTTTTGTTGTTAAGAACAATGATGTGCCTGCATGACAGATTTCTCCCAAGGAAGTGCACAACAAACCACCTCTACACTTTCAGGGCACACGCTGGCACAATTTAAAAGAAGGCACTGTTCTAATGAGACTGTTTTTCAGATTATACATATACATGTTCCCCCAGTGTTGTGGAAATTGGGTAAGTCCTTGGTTGTTGGTGATACCAACTTACGAGTGTCAAGTCATCAAGCCCTCCGTGGGCCCATGTATATGTACTTTCTGCAACACCATTTCTTTCTAACAGTGGCTTCTTTAAAGAAGGCTGCCAGCTTCTTCAATGACTGGGTAAATGTAGTTTTGTGTGCACCTCCTTGGGAGCCATCTGTTATGAAGGCACATGTGTGCTCTGTTCACAAAATGGCACATGCCCACATTCTGACCCTGTCGATTGTGTTAAGTATTGTGATTCCCAAGGGACCAACATTTTTCGTCTTGTGTTCCAAAGTACTTACAGGTCTCTGAGTGTGGGGACACCTTTGGTATTGAGGTGTGTTACTTTGCCTTGGGTGCGCCACTACTGTTTCTTTCAGGGTAAACAAGAGGTGGCTTGACTTCATTGCATTGCTGTGCTCACCTGTTTCCAGACACTAGCTCCTCAGTGTATTTCTCATTCAAGTTTTGGGTTGGTGTGTCCTATTTTTCCTTGTGTCCAAGTGGCATGGTGGGTCTACCAACTGGGGAGTACAGGGCTTACATATGTGCGGAGTAATCTAGCTGTTACTCATAATGTATTGCCTGATATGCACTGTGACCTATTGGTTTTGTACTCATGTGTCAGATTTATACAGGTGACTGATGTTTTTCTGTATCTTCACCTTGCCCACAGCATCATCATTGGAAACCGAGGGAGACACCTGCACTTACCTGGATGAGGGACCCAGCACCAGTGCCACCAGTGCTGGTGAGTCTACGGGAGCCAGTGGCACGGAGGGCGAGGGGAGTCAGTCAGAGGACCTGTCTGGTGGCAATTCCAACTACGATGCTGACGGGTCCAAGGCTGACCTCATCGAGGGGGTGGAGGCTGCTACAACACCTGGCAGCAGCCCAACATCTGTCCCCGCCTCTTCCATTCCCATCACCGCCCTCCCAGTTGCTCCGCTCCCTTTTGTCTGTGCAGGGCACCACCATGTCTCCTTCCGGACAGGCACCGCACCCCCTGCCCCTGTCACCCCTGCTGCCCTCAGTGCAGAGTCTGTGGACATACTGCGGCAGTTTCAGGTTGGGCAGGCATCGGTGCTGACTGTCCTCCATGGCCACACCACACTGCTGACATAGATGGTGTCGTTCATGGAGGGCATGTCAGCATCGATGTCTGAACAACGCAGGTTTCTGCGGTCCATGGACTCTTCCCTGACGGCAGCAGTGAGTCTGCTGCAGCGCTTCGTCCCCCCCACCCCAGCCCCATCCACACTTCCCTCTCCCATACCTGTCCCATGCACACCCAGACATTCCCAAGCACGCACCCCACCAGGCACAGGCAGAACACCACCAAGTAAGGGCAAGCGCACACCTCCTGTCACGCACACTCAGCGGGATGTAGGCACACCCACTGGGTCTGGGGCAAAAAGACATACATGCAGCCACAGTCTGAGTCCGTGGGCCTCACAACCCAGTCCCTCCAAAAGCACTCCCCTTGGCTCCCCTGCCAAACTGACACCCAAAGAGGTGGACATCAGTGAGCTGCCCATCACCACCACTGTGACACCACCCCGCAAGTGGGCGAGGAAGTCCCCGGGCAGGGTAGTTGAGTCCCACCCCCTGTCCATCCCCTCCCCCAAGAGCGCTGCACCCCATCCCTCGGCCAACCCCCCCTCCGTTGGCCCTGGGGTTTCTTCCGGTGCAGGGCTTATCCTGGACGCCCTGGCAGCAGTGTGCAGCGACGTGCTCACATCCACCTTTGCCGCTGCCCCACCCCCTGTGGTGGAGACGTCCACCCCTGCACCCAGCACACCTGCCCTTCCCCCTCCTGTCCCTGCGGTGCCTGGTCCTTCCCCACATGATGCCCCCCCCTGGTCGACTAACCTGAGGGTTCCACTGTGCAGATAAGCTAGGGGAGACGCGTGCCCATGTGTCCCCCCAAGGACTTCTATTATGGACTGGCCATTGGCCTTTGTATATAGTGTCATTTCATTATTTGTTTTTTATGCTGAATAAAGCATTTTATTTTTACTTTGCACACTATTGCATTTCAGGTATTGATGTTGGTGCTGAGGCTCCTGGAGTTGGTGTTGTGGTAATGTGTTATGGTTCTGAGAAATGTTCTAGTCTGATGGTCATGAGGTAGACCATGGTATCTGCGTGCCATCACAAGGTCTCTGCAAAGAATCATTGGTAGTGTGTGTTATTTTGGTTTTGAGACATTGTCCCAAGGAGTGTTCCTTCCTCTGTGGCACCTGACATCTTCCCTGCAAAGAGTTGCACAATTGTTGTGCTGACCTGTGTCTACATTTCCTTTGTTGGTGACGGATCCCTTCAACTATGGCCATGCCTGCTCAGCAATGTCTCCGGCTGCATCGTCTGTGCCATCCTTGCTAGTCACTGTACTTGTATATTGAGTATGTCGAAATGCCTTCATGGAGATATTCTCCCTTTTCAGCACTATGCATGTGTGTACTCCCGGCCTAGCTCACATATGGTACTTGTTCTGCAGGGTATTTGGGCACCTGACTCACAATTGTGGGCATTGTATCTGTGGGAACTCCACCCTAGTCCTTCCATGAGAGACAACATCTAACGCAGGACTCCTGAGTCGAAAAGCCGGGAGCGTGGATACTTTGCTTTTTAATTATTTTGTGTGATACTTTGTTCTTAACTTACCCAGCATACTCGCACTCTCTAGCATTTCCTCAAACAGCGCGCTGACGCTGCAACGAACCACCTCATCCTGGTCGCCATTCTCGAGGGCGAGGTGTGCCACGTGACACGCCCCCTCGGTTGGCCACGCCCCCTTACCAGACCTATATATAGTGCGCGCAGCTCTCACAGCGCGACACTAACGCAGGACTCCTGAGGCGAAAAGCCGGGAGCGTGGATACTTTGCTTTTTAATTATTTTGTGTGATACTTTGTTCTTAACTTACCCAGCATACTCGCACTCTCTGGCATTTCCTCAAACAGCGCGCTGACGCTGCAACGAACCACCTCATCCTGGTCGCCATTCTCGAGGGCGAGGTGTGCCACGTGACACGCCCCCTCGGTTGGCCACGCCCCCTTACCAGACCTATATATAGTGCGCGCAGCTCTCACAGCGCGACACTAACGCAGGACTCCTGAGGCGAAAAGCCGGGAGCGTGGATACTTTGCTTTTTAATTATTTTGTGTGATACTTTGTTCTTAACTTACCCAGCATACTCGCACTCTCTGGCATTTCCTCAAACAGCGCGCTGACGCTGCAACGAACCACCTCATCCTGGTCGCCATTCTGGAGGGCGAGGTGTGCCACGTGACACGCCCCCTCGGTTGGCCACGCCCCCTTACCAGACCTATATATAGTGCGCGCAGCTCTCACAGCGCGACACTAACGCAGGACTCCTGAGGCGAAAAGCCGGGAGCGTGGATACTTTGCTTTTTAATTATTTTGTGTGATACTTTGTTCTTAACTTACCCAGCATACTCGCACTCTCTGGCATTTCCTCAAACAGCGCTGACGCTGCAACGAACCACCTCATCCTGGTCGCCATTCTCGAGGGCGAGGTGTGCCACGTGACACGCCCCCTCGGTTGGCCACACCCCCTTCAACGCCCCGACCATTTAGCATAAATCATGTGTCTTGGGAGGAAGCGCAGCGGTCGAGCGCAGCGGGCGCGACGATTGCGCACCGAAGGCGCGCTTAAGGCAAGCCCGTCTGCGCCCGTCCGCAACTGGCCGGGGCTAGGGGCATGTCACTCTGCCCCGCGTATCACCTACTCCCCGGACCAACTGCGCAGCCTCCAGGGACCCTGGCCCATTATGGCCTCCACACGCTCTCGCATCTCTTTCCTTGGTCTTCCCCCCACTTTCTCCCTTTCCATCCCTCCTCCCACAGTTGGCCCCCCCCTCTCGCCCTGCCGCACAGTTCCTACGTCAACCCCTAAAGCTCTTACGGCCTTCTATCTTAACACCCGGTCCGCTGTCGCCCATGCGCATGAGCTTGCGGTCCTGTTGGATCTTCATGCCCCAGATCTTCTTTTCCTAACGGAGACCTGGTTCTGCGATGAATCCCTCCCTGCCCTATTATCCACCTTACCGGCCACTTACTATGCCCTCAGGGCGGATCGCCGTCCTGGCAAAGCCGGGGGCGGCGTAGCGGTCATCGCACGTGTCGATCTACTTTTCCAAAGTCTATCCCTGCCTGACATTGCGACCTCCGAATTTCTGGTGATTCGCACCACCTCTACCTCTCCTCCTCTGACCTGCTTTCTCACTTATCGTTCTCCTCAATCTCCTCTACAGTTTCTCTCTGATTTCCTGGAAGTCTTGGCCACTATCACAATTAATAACTCCTCCATTCTGCTTCTTGGCGATTTCAATTTCTGGCCATCCGACCCCGCTGAATGTGCGTCCTCTAAGGAATTCTCCGAAACCCTCCAATCCCTTAACTTTACATCCTACGTTCACTCACCCACTCACATCAAAGGTCACATACTTGACCAGATCTGGTCCCTGAACTGCCCTGTGGAATCTCTTTCCATCTCGCCTTGCTCATGGTCTGATCACCACTTGATTTCTTTTTCCCTTCCTATCCATCCCCCAACTAAGCCCCCCCGCCCCAAAAACACCTGGGTTCGATCGTGGGGCCGAGTTAACCCAGAAAGTCTCTCCTCCCTTCTCAGTTCCTCCCTCACTCCCCTGCACGGCCTCTCCACCCTCTCCCAGGTGGATGCCATAGATCAATGGCTTTCCTCTGGCCGCGACTCCATTGCCCCGCTCAAACGCATCACCTCCAAACGTGAGAAGGACGCCAACCGATGGTTTAACGTCGAGCTTAAGGCCACTAAACTAAAAGTACGTCGCGCTGAACGGGCATGGAGGAGAAGCTATTGCCCCACGCTAAAACTGGAGTATACCAACATTCTTACCCAGTATAAAATAGACATCTTGGAGGCCAAAACATCATACTTCTCCTCCAAAATCTTAGCCGCGGAAAACCAGTCAAAGGAGATATTTACAATCGTCCACAGCCTGGCGTTCTCGGACAGAACAACCCTCAAGCCCGCCCCGTCCGAAGAACTCTGTCTTTCCCTTAATAACTATTTTATTCATAAAATTGCTACCATCAAGGCCAACATTCCCCCCCCTTCTCCCTCCTTTGTGGACCCCCAATGTCCCCCTCCCAAGGGTGAACTCACCACCCTCCCCCCTATCACTAGAGAATGTCTGACCTCCTTAGTGCCTTTGGTCAAGTCTGGCTCTCCTCTTAACCCCTGCCCGGCCCACATTCTCCGCCATATTTTTGTTACCTGCCCAGCCCCCCCCTTCACCTCCTCAACAGCTCTCTTGCTCAAGGCGTAGTTCCCTACCCCTTGAAGTCGGCGGTTATTGTGCCTATTTTGAAAAAACCCGGGGCAGACCCTTCTGTCCCTGCCAATTTCCGCCCCATCTCCCTCTTGCCATTTCTGGCCAAGGTGCTCGAGCGCCATGTCACCTGCGCTCTGAGCTCCTTTGTGGAGACGCATGGAGCCCTTGCCCCCCGCCAGGCCGGCTTCCGCCCCGCACACTCTACGGAGTCCGTTGTCATCTCGGTCCTGGACAACCTCGGGGAGGGTATGGACACCAACCAGCACCAGGCCCTTGTGCTCCTCGATCTCTCAGCCGCCTTTGATACGGTAGATCACACCATCTTGTTATCCCGTGTCAAGGCGGCAGGAATCGGGGGGACTGCCCTGGTCTGGCTATCCTCCTTCCTGAGCGACCGCACCCAGGCCGTTCGCCTGGGTGACTTTACAGCGGACGTCCGGAAAGTTCAGTGCGGGGTTCCCCAAGGCTCTTCCCTTTCCCCTCTCCTGTTTAATCTGTATGTCACCCCCCTTATCTTTTCCCTTCAACAGATGGAGGTCGCCGTATTTAATTATGCGGATGACCTCCAGCTTGTTTTCAACCTATCTTCTTCTCCCTCCTCTGTTCTAAACTTTCAATCTGTCATGCTCCATATCAGGGATTGGATGAACCACAACCACCTCAAACTCAACCCCGACAAGACCGAGCTGGTCTTGACGGGTGGTTCATCCAGCCCCTGGTCCTCCCTCTTCTGGCCTCCCTCTCTTGGCCCTTCTCCTGCACCCTCCTCCTCTGTTAAAACCCTAGGCATAAAAATCAACTCTCAACTCACCCTTCACTCCCAGGTTAGCTCTGTGGTATCTTCTTCTTTCCTTTCCCTGCGCACTATACGCAGAGTGTCTCGCTTCTTTACTTTCTCTGCTCTCAAGCTTATAATTCTGGCCATGGTGGTGTCCCGCCTGGATTACGGCAATGCTCTATATGCCGGCATTCCTGCTTATAGCTTGCGGCGCCTACAGCAGATTCAGAACCAGGCGGCCCGCCTGGCCTTCAAACTTCCTAAATCTCACCACTCTACCCCTCTTCTGAAATCTCTACACTGGCTCCCCGTGCGAGCCAGAGTCCAATTCAAACTCACCACCATCACCTTCTTGGCCCGATTTGGCCTGGCTCCGGCCTTTATCTCTTCTGAGATTACTCCATACGTTCCCACCAGGGAACTACGCTCGTCCTCCCAATCCCTCCTCACCGTCCCCCGCTTCCGGAGAAAGAAGTGGGGAGGTTCTAAATTTGCCACCCTTGCCCGACCCTTTGGAACTCCCTTCCCCTTGAACTTCGTACCATTACTCTTTACTCACAATTCCGTAGACACCTCAAGACTTATTTTTTCACGAAGTCTTTTGAATAATCCTCCATCAACCCTCCCTGCCTATTAGCCCCGGATCCGGTTAGAGTTAGCGCCAAGAAACCGCTGGTATACGTGCGCTCTAGAAATAATTTAAATCAAATCAAATCAAATCAACATCTTGGTGGCTGGCCCAGCGTGACAGTGTGTGTTCCCTTTGGCTCTCTTAGTTTAGTAGGCAGTGACATGACTATAGAGTCTTGTGGCATGATCTCAGTGTGTGTATTGTGCTGCATCGGCCAGGGGTGGGTATGCATGTGTTATTTGTCCTCACACCCACATGTGGTGTGTCATGCAGTGGGGGAAAGACATCCATCCTCCTGGGAGTGGGACACTGCTGTCAGTGATGTGTGGTTATGGCACTATCGTCATTGTCCAAAGTTAGGGATGCGTACATACACCCATGGAGCTGTGGACATCTGATAATGATGTACACCCCCCCATGTCTCTGTCCACTGCTGGGAGTCCTCTGCACCCACCCATATATGTCTGTCCGCTGCTGGGAGTCCTCTGCACCCACCCCTCACATGTCTGTCCACTGCTGGGAGTGATATGCTCCCACCCCCATGTCTCTGTCCACTGCTGGGAGTCCTCTGCACCCACCCCTCACATGCCTGTCCACTGCTGGGATTGAATAGGCACCCACCCCCATGTCTCTGTCCACTGCTGGGAGTCCTCTGCACCCACCCCCAAGTCTCTGTCCACTGCTGGGAGTGATATGCACCCACCCCCATGTCTCTGTCCACTGCTGGGAGTCCTCTGCACCCAACCCCATGTCTCTGTCCACTGCTGGGAGTCCTCTGCACCCACCCATATATGTCTGTCCACTGCTGGGAGTGATATGCACCAACCCCCATGTCTCTGTCCACTGCTGGGAGTCCTCTGCACCCACCCATATATGTCTGTCCACTGCTGGGAGTCCTCTGCACCCACCCCTCACATGTCTGTCCACTGCTGGGAGTGATATGCACCCACCCCCATGTCTCTGTCCACTGCTGAGAGTCCTCTGCACCCACCCCCCTGTCTCTGTCCACTGTTGGGATTCCTCTGCACCCACCCCTCACATGTCTGTCCACTGCTGGGAGTGATATGCACCCACCACCATGTCTCTGTCCACAGCTGGGAGTCCTCTGCACCCACCCCCATGTCTCTGTCCACTGCTGGTAGTCCTCTGCACTCACCCATATATGTCTGTCCACTGCTGGGAGTGATATGCACCCACCCCCATGTCTCTGTCCACTGCTGGGAGTCCTCTGCACCCACCCATATATGTCTGTCCACTGCTGGGAGTCCTCTGCACCCACCCCTCACATGTCTTTCCACTGCTGGGAATCCTATGCGCCCACCCCCTTGGTGCAGTACACTGCTGTCCTGGGCCTACACACACACCAATATAAAGGTAATATGCTGCACCAGGCCGTAGGCCAACATTCGTGGCGTGTGTACGCCTTGTATCCCAAATGTACTGGTGCCGTAGGGGTACGTGTGATACGGACCGTACCCCCGCATTCATGGGGTGTGTGCGGTCCGTACCACGTGTACCCCTACGGCCCAAATACAATGGTGATACGGCCCGTACCCACGCTATGTATGTGTGGGTGCGGTCCGTATCACTATAGTAGTGGTGCCGTAGGAGTACATGTGGCACGGCCCGTACACACGCTCTGAGAGCGTGTGTACGGTCCGTACCACGCGTACCCCTACAGCACCACTACAATGGTGATACGGACCGTACAGATGCTCTGAGGGCGTGTGTACGGTCCATACCACACGTACCCCTACGGCACCACTACAATGGTGATACGGACCGTACACACGCTCTGAGGGCGTGTGTACGGTCCGTACCACGCTTACCCCCACTGCACCACTACAATGGTGATACGGACCGTACACACGCTCTGAGGGCGTGTGTACGGTCCATACCACGTGTACCCCTATGGCACCACTACAATGGTGTTACAGACCGTACACGCACTCTGAGGGCGTGTGCACGGTCCATAACACGCGTACTCCTACGGCACCACTACAATGGTGATACGGACCGTACACACGCTCTGAGGGCGTGTGTATGGTCCGTACCACGCGTACCCCTACAGCACCACTACAATGGTGTTACGGACCGTACACACGCTCTGAGGGCGTGTGTACGGTCCGTACCACGTGTACCCCTACGGCACCACTACAATGGTGATACGGACCGTACACACGCACTGAGGGCGTGTGTACGGTCTGTACCACGCGTACCCCCACGGCACCACTAATATAGTGCTACGGACCGTACCCACGCTATGGATGTGTGAGTACGGTGCATATCACTATTGTAGTGTTGCCATAGGGGTACGCGTACATGTCCACTTCCGTTGTTGCGTGACGCAGGGATTGGTGGACACGCCCCCGGAGTGACCAGACCCGTGAGGTAATGTATGTCCTCAATATTGTAGGTTTTAATTTGGGTAGGGGGTATGTTTCCTGGCCCTCACCCCCCCTTGGCCCCTGGGTGGTGTTCTCACCTTCTGCGGCATGTGCGTCGGGTTCGGTGCACCAGGTCGTAGGCTAAGAGGGCCGGGATGACACGTAGGATGGGGTCCATGGCTGTCCGTCACTTACCGGGGCTCCGTTTTCGCATCGCACTCAGTTTTCCGGCTTTTTTAGGCTGCCATAAAAAAATAACTGTGCGGAGTGACGTTGGGACGATTCGTACTTGCTGGTCCGTAAAACGCTGCCTGACTCCGTATGGACGTCGCGTACGCGCTGTCCAGGATCAGACTCGTAGGTATTTTTTAGCCGTACTGTGTTTTGTACGAATCGTACGGAAATTGTATTTCTGTTAGAATCGTACTTGCTGGATTGTACGGTGGATTTCCTGGGTACGAGTCGTATGGAGAATACGCTCCGTACAACGAATCGTACCCAGGTTTTACAGGATTGGAATCGGCACCTAACTGTGCATTTATTCCCTCACAATTGCAAGGCAAACCTCTGCTACTGACTTTGAACTGCCAGGAAGAGCTCGATGAAATGTAGCAGAGAAGTAAGCAACAGGCCGCTTTACTTTACCATATTTTTGTATCCAGTAAGAAAGTGCCCATCCTTTTGTTTAGTAACAAAATAAATTATGGATTTTTCACAATTTGGCATTTCTAGAGCAGGTGTACTACAGAGTTTATCTCTGACCTTTAGGAAGACATTCATGCTTTCTTCATTATGTGGGACCAGATCCTCTATGTTGTTGTGAGTGGTATTCAGACAAAATATAGAAGTTAAAATATTGTCATACCAAATATCGTCTCCAAAATATCATGATAAGGAAATATCATCTGCAAGAATATCATTGTCAAGAATATCAATTTTAAGGGAAGTGATATTGATTTTTAAAATATCAAAATAATTAATTTTGTTATGAAAATATAGGTCATCATTACGATATCAGGCGGACTTTTGTCCACCACACACCATAGCGGACTGCAATCCCCTGACCATAGGTCAGCGATTCCACCCTATGGGTGGCCAGAAACATCCTTTTTACAATGACAGCTTGTGCAGCGGATGGAAAAAATGACCCTTCAGCAAAAGCTGCCATTGTAAAGTGGATGTTTTTGAACATCTCTGTACCATGTGGCAGGCAGCTCATGTTGCCTGCCACACGGTGCAGGGATGTTTAGGAGCACACTATAGATGTCCCCCAGGTCTCATTGCAGAAGACGCGGAAGGAGAGGTGCCCTGCTAGGTGCTCCCCAAAGTCACTTTCTGACAGCCTTTCCATGTCGGAAAGGCTGACATGGAAAGGCTGTGGGAAAGTGCCATCTTAATCCCGGCTGTCACAATTGGAATATGATGGCTTCTGACGCAGCAGAATCCCGATGCTGGTTTCCCTCTGACCGCCAGTGCTGTAATTCGGCTGTCGAAGGGAAAACATTGGTGTCTAGTGGAAAGCCTCGGACAAGCTGTCGGATGGGTTTCCGCCCGACATCGAAATAGGGCCCATTGTTGGTTATAATTTTGTTTATTAAATATTGTGATGTTTTTTAGTATGTATTTTAAATATATATGATGTGAATTTAATTTAATTATTGTATATGTTTTCTAATGTAGTTGTTACATTTTTAGTAGTTATGAAATGTAAATAAATTATCTTTTGAGATTCTTAGTACCGCCGTGGGTTGTGGGTTTATAGGGGTACAAGTAATTTATTTATATGAAATTATCTATTGGTTTTTAATTTATATTTTTTTAATTGGTAGTTAATTATGCAAATTGTGCTATTAATTGTTTTTTAGATAAAATTGTAGGCGCATGTTGTCAGATTTATAGGAGTCCAGGGTGGAAAGTAATGCAATTCTGTATAGTTATTAAATAGTTAATTAATATTAACTATTTAATTGAGAATTAATTATGTTAGTTGTGTAATGACTTTCGTTTTTCCAAAATGTTAGATTCGGGTTGTGTATTCTGTGGAGGTATATTGTGTAAAGTAAATGAATTATAATTAAGTAATAATGTTTGTTAATAGTGTAAATAATAATTTTTTTAAAGTTACGTTTTAGGTGCAGTTTTGTGATTTTTTGTAGGGGTATAGGGTGGGAAGTAACTAAAATAAAATGATTTAATAAATATTTTTTTGTTAATAAATCATCTTAATAAAAATTATTCATTTAAATGATTGTTTTTTTTTAATTATAATAATATATATTTGTAGTTATATATGATATGTATTTAACATTGTCATGTGCATTTATTTTATTTTATTTTTAATATAAAATATATTTGTATTCTTCTTTGCATATTTTTATTTGTATTTGTTTACTTTGTTTTTCTAATTATTTTATTGTGTTGAAGAGAATTTGTTTATTTCTAATGTTGCACTGACTGGAGTGAGAATAGTGGATTTTATCCCTCTGCAATCCAACACTCTCTCCACTGTCCCACTAACAGGAGTGGAAATAGTGAACTTTACCCCTCCACAATCCAACACTTTCCCTACTGTTGAACAGACTGGAGTAGAAATAGTAAATTGTATCCTCCGCAATCCAACACTTTCCCTACTATTCCACTGACTGCAGTGGGAATAGTACATTTTACCCATCAGTAGTCCAACACTTTCCCTACTGTAGAAGTTATCTGAGTTGGAATAGTGAATTTTACCCTGCCGCAATTCAACACTTTCCTACTGTTGCAATGACTGGAGCGGGAATAGTAAATGTTGCCCCTCTGCAATCCATCACTTCCCCTACTGCTGCACTGGCTGGAGTGGGAACAGTGAATGTTTATATATATATAAGAAAATTGCAAAATGTACAGTGGGAAGAAAGCAATTTGTTAATAACCCTTGATGTAGCCTCGCTTTATACGAGTATCACCCACAAAGACGGATTAAGAGCTCTTAAGCACTATCTAAGCAGTAGACCAGTACAGGTGTACCAACAATCAGAGATGCTGCTACAAATGGCAGAACTGTGTCTGGATAACAATCTCTTCCTTTTTGGCAACAACACAAATAGGGACTGCAATGGGCTATGCGAATCTTCACATGTGCTGGTGGGAGGAGCATGTGCTCAGAACGAGCTTTGGAAAAGAGTAGAAGGAAAGCATAAAGTTCTGGGCTAGATACATTGATGATCTTTTTATCATATGGAATGGTTAATCAGAAAGCGCCACTACTTTTCTAGAGTCCCTGAATATCAACACACTTAATCTAAAGTTCACATGTTCCATCAGTGACTCGAATGTACATTTTCTAGATTTGGAAGTCTGTGTAGGGAATGGTAAGATACATACCCGTACCTTCAGAAAGCCTACATCTGGGACCTCTATATTACATGGTGATAGCTTTCACCCCCAGAAACTGAAATATAGTATTCCATATGCTGAGAAATTTTGCATGAAGAGGAACTGCAGCGATGCATGCTCATTACAAGTAGCTCAAAAGAACTTAACAGATAGATTCGGTGAGAGGGGCTACAGACAGGTAGTATTGAGCCAGGCGGTGGAAAAAGTTGACAGGTTATTGAGAGAAGAAATTCCATTGGGCACCAGAAGAGAAAAACAAAAAGTGCCAGAAATGCACCTCAAGAAACTAGGATGATAACTGTGTACAATGCCTACCATGTTACGTGTTAGAGACTGAATGAATAGGCATTGGCACCTGGTTAGAGGAGATCCCACACTTGGTGATATAGTCTCAAGAAAACCACTGGTGTCATACAGAAGAGCTCAATCTATGAGACAAGATTTGGTAAACAGTAGCCCTGAAATAATTGAATCCAAGATTTGGCTCAAAATCAATATAGGTTTTAACAAGTGGTCCATGTGCAAGGCATGCAAGCATAGATTAAACACGAAAGAAGTACATCTGCCCCTAATGCATAAACCGTGGAGAATTCCTCGGTTTTTCAACTGCAGAAGTGACCATGTGGTATACGTGCTACAATGCATGTGCCCCATGGTCTACGTGAGCAGTACCATACACATGGCCCATGTTAGGATCCTTCAACATCACAGAGCAGTTGGCAACAGGGACCAATCATATCCAGTAGCGCGCCACATTAATGAGGCACATGGTGGCAGAAGTGAGGAACTATCGTATATTGTAATCGATCCAGTCCTGAAGAGGAGGAGAGGGGGAAACCATGAGGGAAGCTTGAGACAATTAGAGTCCCGTTATTATTTTAATGTGCGATTCCAAGACCCCAAACGTTTTAAACTCAGATGAAGATCTTTATGTACACTTGGGATGAAGAACAGTAGTACAAGTCTATAGTGAGTGTAAACAATATTGAAAAAATTAAAAAATTGAAACAATTGGAAGAAAGGTTACCTAAGACCCATATACCCAGAGAGTCGAATTTGAATCATACTGTGGATGTAAACTTAGAGACTTCTGTCTGTGATACACAATTTTGATGACTCTGAAAAGGTTTTTCAACGTAAATAAACATCTGTTTGTACCAAATGCATATGGAATGGTGCCAAGGGATGATCTTGGCAATCTGTAAGCTGCTATTGCGTATTTGCACACTTGCAGTAAGAATTTGCACTAGTAAGGATTATGCTGCTCAAAGAGAGACAATTGCCTAGTAGGACACCAGCATCTAACAAAGATAATTTGCACATGCAAAGCAAACACATTTTGTGAAAATACACATTACCAAGAGTGCCTTAATGATGGGGCAGTGATAGGGATGTATATGTGTTCTTACCTAGGGCAAAATCCACTGATGCATCAGCCCTTACAAACATTTTCCTTGCACGGCTATAATGAATACCATTACGAAACCAGCTCAGACTGAAACAGGCAAGAATAACTGGGTCCTGTTTTCTATCCCCATAATATGCCGACTCTTTCACACCTGTTAGACACGTGTCACACAGAAATGGCATCAAACAATCAGGGTGTGCAGGCGAGGAGAAAGAGAAATATACATTTCCCGAAGGAGCAAGAATACAAGATATAACATAGATGGGCCATTTAACTGCACTTGTCGAGCAGAATAACAATAAGCACATTAACAATGTTTACATTCTTGGGGATAACCCCTATTTGCTCAGTTCAATGTCATTCCATCAAGAACTTGCGATAAGATAGGGTAACAAGAAAACAATCAAAGCTTACCTGACCCCAACCCTGCCAGTTACACAATGATGACATAGGGATGGCAACAACAAACGCATCACCCAGATCTATGCACCGTAAAGAACTGAACAGACACACACAGCTCGTGATTGTGTCTGACTATGGTACAATAAAGTTCAGTTGACATAAAAAACGAAAAGTCAATTGCACTAAGATAAAAAATAGAATACCAAATAATAAAAAGTGTAAAAACCATAAAAGAAACAAAAATGTTAATGTAACAATTTTTGTGCAATATGTGATGTATTCTAGAAATAATTAATTATGCGACCCAGTGGAGTATGTTATCTATGTCCCTGGGGTCACGTGATGTAATGAGCGTGTATTTAAAAAGAGTTTTGTAAAAATGGCTCTGTATGTGATCAAGGCAGGGGACCCTGCTGAAATGCGTCATAGCTCCAAGTAACATTAATTAAAGGTTTCTAACCTCAAGTTGGTGACTGAGGTGTCATCTTTCCGGTGCAGGAGCAGGAGTACTGGATTTGTTCGTAGGGAGATATATATATTCAAGCTGCCATTTTAGTAAAGTCTTGCAGGACGCGCGCTTCGTAAGCGACGGGTGCGCATATTACGACCCCACATAAAGTTACGCACGGAGTTGCAGACCTCGCCCTGGGTGAGCGAATCCGCCATGATTTTTGAAACTTTTAAATCTCTCTATATATATATATATATATAACTTTTACATGTATATTAAAGCAAGAGATGGTTTACTTATTTTATAAAAATTATATCTTTGTAAGTAAAATAAAGATAAAATACTAGTAAATATATTTTTTAGAATTCATGATGGGTGCACATGGGGTGCGTGCATGGTGCGCGACTTCAGGTTTTTTTCAAAGAAAGAATTTCATTGGTTCATAACTTTTTCATTCGGGAATTTTCAAGTACCCACCCAATTTTATTCTTCTTTGCAGAACCTCAGAAGAGAGACTGCAGCTGTGATTTCTCTGTACTTTTTCTCCATTTTGTTGGTGTTTTTCAAAAACAGCAAAACAAATGGCTTCTTCCAGCATCCCACCACAGGTTCATCCAGAGGAAGAAGATGATGAACCACAAACAGTAAAGAAAAGGTTTGAAAGTATTGTCTGGACTTACTTTTCTGTCCCTGAAGGCCAAAAGAAAGTGAATGCATGCAAAGTTACGTGCACTCTGTGCGAAAGAGTCCTGCCGCGTGGGTCGGAAAAGAAGTATTTGTGTGGCACCTCATAGATATTGAAGCATCTTAAGACTATTAATCCATGGGCGCTTGCACAGGAGCAACACAGTTGTGCATTGGCGAAGCAGGATGCAGAACAAGCCCAATCTGGAGGACCGAGCACATTATCTAGTTCTCCAACTGGTATGACAACCAGCATCAAACCTGAATTTGCGAGACTAAAGCAGAGTTGCATAAAATGCAACAAAGTTCTCTGCATTTGTTTTTATTTTTGCAATGTTATTAATTGCAAAATATTGTGAAAGTTTTCACAGTTTATTCTGTATATTTTTGTTTCATTTTTGAAAAAACACGAAAAAAATGTAAAAAGTTTGAAAATCATAAAAAAAGATAAAATAACTAAAAAAGATAAAAAACAGTTCTTGTTAAAACTACCTATTCTGGTTAAAAAAGAGAAATTTGTATGTGCTGTATGAACTATACAGATAATATCTGCATGATTGCTTGGTTAATATAAGAGTGATTGGATGAGTGCTTAGATACTGAGTAGATGGTTGCAAGATTGCATAAGTATTGGATGAGTGATTGCTTGAGTATATGAGTAGTACCTGGGTGATTGAATGAGTGCATTGGTAGTGCCTAAGTGATTGCATCAGTGCATGGGTAGTGCCTGAGATATTGCATGAGTGTATGGGTAGTGCCTGGGTGATTGGAGAAGTGCAAGGATAGTGCATGGTGATTTTATAAGTGCATGGGTGATTGCAACAGTGAATAAGTAGTGTCTGGGTCATTGCATGAGTAGATAATTTGTGCTTGGGTGATTAGAGAAGTGCATTGGTAATGCCTGTGTGATTTTGTAACTTCATGTTTACTGCCTGCATGATTTTGTAAGTGCATGGCTAATTGCTGAAACTTTTCATGACTAGGCCTGGGCAAAAATTTCGTTCCGTTCGCGGAAATTGCGATAATTTGACATTTTTGCGTTCCGCGGAGAGCGCGAAAATGTCAAAAATTCCGGTTTCCGCAGCTTGGCGATAATTTGTTTCTTGCTCGCGCTGTAAAATGATACATTCTCGCGCGCGCGCGATCGCCTTACCTGAATCCCTGCGTTCGCCGACAAGTTTTCTTGATCCGGTCGCGTTCTCCATGAGATGTTGTATTGTTTTTAGCCATTTGCGCTGTCTCGCGACAGTTCGCGCCCGCAGTGACGTCATGCGTCGCGCGATCACGTCTTTCTTCTCGCGATCATGCACCGCGAGAACAACTCAAAACAAGATGGCCGCGCCTGCAAGCAACCACATGGGTAAGTTGGCGACCCGCAACCATGCAGAAAATCTCGCGAACATGCCGGAAAAAAACTTCCGCATCTTCGCGATATTTCTGCTTGTTTGCGATAATTTTAAACATTCTCGCGATAATTTGCGAAGGTTAATTCCGCAAATTCCGCCCACCCCTATGCAGAGGTAATGTATGGGTAATTGGAAAAGTGGAAGGGTAGTGCATGGTGAATTTATAAGTGATTGGACAAGTACATAGTACTGACTGGGTGATTGGAGGAGTGCATGGGGAGTGACAGGTTGATTGCTCGACTGCATGGGTACTACCTGGGGATTTGAAGGAGCAAAAGAGTAGTGTGTGGGTGGTTAGAGGACTACATGTTTAGTGCTCAGGGGATTGCAGCAGTGCATGTGTTAGTGCCTGGGTTATTGCAAAAGTACATGGGTAGTGACTGGATCATTAGAGTGCTGCAAAAAGAGTATATGGTGAATTTATAAGTGTTTGGGTTTGGTGGAGTGATTGGATAAGTACATGGGGCAGGCTGGGTGACTGGAGCAGTGCATAGATAGTGACAGGGAGATTGCTGGACTGCATGGGTAGTGCCCAGGGGATTGTAGCAGTGCATGAGTTAGTGCCTGGGTCATTGCATGAGTACATGGATAGTAACTGGATGATTAGAGTAATGTCAGGAGAGTTTATGGTGAATTTATTAGTGCTTGGGTTTTGGAGGAGAGATTTGATAAGTACATGGTGCTGGCTGGGTGATTGGAGGAGTGCATAGGTAGTGACAGGCAGAATACTGGACTGCATAGGTAGTACTCAAGGGATTGTAGCAGTGCATGCGTTAGTGCCTGGGTCATTCCATGAGTACATGGGTAGAGACAGGATGATTAGAGTGCTGCAAGGAGAGTGTATGGTGAATATATAAGTGCTTGGATTTTGGCACAGTGATTGGATAAGTACATGGTGCTGGCTGGGTGCTTGAAAGAGTGCACAGGGAGAGACAGGGGGATTGCTGGACTGCATGGGCAGTGCTCTGGGGATTGTAGCAACGCAAGAGTTAGTGCCTGGTTCATTGCATGAGTACATGGATAGTAACTGGGTGATTAGAGTAATGCAAGGAGAGTGCATGGTGAATATATAAGTGCTTGGGTTTTAACGGAGTGATTGGATAAGTACATGGGGCTGGCTGGGTGAATGGAAGAGTGCATTGGTAGTGACAGGGAGATTGCTGGACTGCATGGGTAGTGCTCAGGGGATTGTAGCAGTGCATGAGTTAGTGCCTGTGTCATTGCATGAGTACATGGGTAGTGACTGGATGATGAGAGTACTCTAAGGAGAGTGCATGGTGAATTTAAAAGTGCTTTGGTTTTGGCGGAGTGATGGCATAAGTACATGGGGCTGAATGGGTGATTAGAGGAGTGTGCAGGTAGTGACAGGGAGATTGCTGGACTGCATGGGTAGTGTTCAGGGGATTGTAGCAGTGAAGGAGTTAGTGCCCGGATCATTGCATGAGTACATGGGAACTGACTGGATGATTAGAGTACTGCAAGGAGAGTGCATGGTGAATTTATAAGTGCTTGGGGTTTGGGGAAGAGATTAGATAAGCACATGGTACTGGCTGGGAGATTGGAGGAGTGCTTAGGAAGTGACAGGGAGATTGCTGGACTGCATAGGTAGTGCTAAGGAGATTATAGCAGTACATGAGTTAATGCCTGGGTGATTGCATGAGTACATGGGTAGTGGCTGGATGATTAGAGTACTGCAAGGAGTGTGCATGGTGAATTTATAAGTGCTTGGGTTTTAACGGAGTGATTGGATAAGTACATGGGGCTGGCTGGGTGATTGGAAGAGTGCATTGGTAGTGACAGGGAGATTGCTGGACTGCATGGGTAGTGCTCAGGGAATTGTAGCAGTGCATGAGTTAGTGCCTGTGTCATTGCATGAGTACATGTGTAGTGACTGGATGATGAGAGTATTCTAAGGAGAGTGCATGGTGAATTTAAAAGTGCTTTGGTTTTGGCGGAGCGATGGGATAAGTACATGGGTCTGGCTGGGTGATTGGAAGAGTACATAGATAGTGACAGGGAGATTGTGGGCCAGAATGGGTAGTGCTCTGGGGATTGTAGCAGTGCATGAGTTAGTCCCTGAGTTATTGCATGAGTACATGGGTAGTGACTGGATGATTAGAGTACTGCAAGGAGAGTGCACAGTGAATTTATAAGTGCTTGGATTTTGGCACAGTGATTGGATAAGTACATGGTGCTGGCTGGGTGCTTGAAAGAGTGCACTAGGAGAGACAGGGGGATTGCTGGACTGCATGGGTAGTGCTCTGGGGATTGTAGCAACGCAAGAGTTAGTGCCTGGTTCATTGCATGAGTACATGGATAGTAACTGGGTGATTAGAGTACTGCAAGGAGAGTGCATGGTGAATTTATAAGTGCTTGGGATTTAACAGAGTGATTGGATAAGTGCATGGGGCTGGCTGGGTGAATGGAAGAGTGCATTGGTAGTGACAGGGAGTTTGCTGGACTGCATGGGTAGTGCTCAGTGGATTGTAGCAGTGCATGAGTTAGTGCCTATTTCATTGCATGAGTACATGGGAACTGACTGGATGATTAGAGTACTGCAAGGAGAGTGCATGGTGAATTTATAAGTGCTTGGGGTTTGGGTAAGAGATTGGATAAGCACATGGTACTGGCTGGGAGATTGGAGGAGTGCTTAGGTAGTGACAGTGAGATTGCTGGACTGCATAGGTAGTGCTAAGTGGATTATAGCAGTACATGAGTTAGTGCCTGGGTGATTGCATGAGTACATGGGTAGTGGCTGGATGATTAGAGTACGGCAAGGAGAGTGCATGGTGAATTTATAAGCGCTTGGGTTTTAACGGAGTGATTGGATAAGTACATGGGGCTGGCTGGGTGATTGGAAGAGTGCATTGGTAGTGACAGGGAGATTGCTGGACTGCATGGGTAGTGCTCAGGGGAATGTAGCAGTGCATGAGTTAGTGCCAGTGTCATTGCATGAGTACATGGGTAGTGACTGGATGATGAGAGTACTCTAAGGAGAGTGTATGGTGAATTTAAAAGTGCTTTGGTTTTGGCGGAGCGATGGGATAAGTACATGGGTCTGGCTGGGTGATTGGATGAGTACATAGATAGTGACAGGGAGATTGTGGGCCTGCATGTGTAGTGCTCTGGGGATTGTAGCAGTGCATGAGTTAGTCCCTGAGTCATTGCATGAGTACATGGGTAGTGACTGGATGATTAGAGTACTGCAAGGAGAGTGCATAGTGAATTTATAAGTGCTTGGGTTTTGGGGAAGAGATTGGAAAAGCATATGGTACTGGCTGGGAGATTGGAGGAGTGCTTAGGTAGTGACAGGGAGATTGCTGGACTGCATAGGTAGTGCTAAGGGGATTATAGCAGTACATGAGTTAGTGCCTGGGGGATTGCATGAGTACATGGGTAGTGGCTGGATGATTAGTGCACTGCATGGAAAGTGCATGTTGAATTTATAAGTGCTTGGGTTTTGGGGGATTGATTGGATAAGTACAAGGGGCTGGCTGGGTGATTGGAGGTGTGCGTAGGTAGTGAGAGGGAGATTGCTGGAATGCATGGGCAGTGCACAGGGGATTGTAGCAGTGCATGATTTAGTGCCTGGGTCATTGCATGAGTACATGGGTAGTGACTTGATGACTACAGTACTACAAGGAGAGTGCATGGTGAATTTAAAAGAGCTTGGGTTTGGCGGAGAGATTGGATAAGCACATGGTGCTGGCTGGGAGATTGGAGGAGTGCTTAGTTAGTGATAGGGAGCTTGCTGGACTGCATGGGGAGTGCTCAGGGGATTGTAGCAGTGCATGAATTAGTGCCTGGGTCATTGCATGAGTACCTGGGTAGTGACTGGATCATTAGAGTGCTGCAAGGAGAGTGCATGGTGAATTTATAAGTGCTTGTTTTTGGCAGAGGGATTGAATAAGTACATGGTGCTGGCTGGGTGATTGGAGGAGTGCACAGGGAGTGACAGGGGGATTGCTGGAGTACATAGGTAGTGCTCTGGGGATTGTAGCACTGCATGAATTAGTGACTGGGTCATTGCATGAGTACATGGATAGAAACTGGATAATTAGAGTACTGTAAGAAGAGTAAATGGTGAATTTATAAGTGCTTGGGTTTTGGCGGAGAGATGGATAAGTACATGGTGCTGGCTGGGTGATTGGAGGAGTGCTTAGGTAGTGACAGGGAGATTACTGGACATCATAGGTAGTACTCAAAGGATAGTAGCAGTGCATGTGTTAGTGAGTGGGTCATTCCATGAGTACGTGGGTAGAGACTGGATGATTAGAGTGCTGCAAGGAGAGTGCATGGTGAATTTGTAACTGCTTGGGTTTTGGCACAGTGATTGGATAAGTACATGGTGCTGGCTGGGTGCTAGAAAGAGTGCACTGGGAGAGACAGGGGGATTGCTGGACTGCATGTGTAGTGCTCTGGGGTTTGTAGCAACGCATGAGTTAGTGCGTGGGTCATTGCATGAGAACATGGGTAGTGAGTGGAGGATTGCAGTACTGCAAGGAGAGTGCATGGTAAATGTATGAGTGCTTGGGTTTTAACAGAGTGATTGGATAAGTACATGGGGCTGGCTGGGTGATTGGAAGAGTGCATAGATAGTGACAGGGAGATTGCTGGACTGCATGGATAGTGCTCAGGGGATTGTAACAGTGCATGAGTTAGTGCCTGGGTCATTGCATGAGTACATGGGTTGTAACTGGATGATTAGAGTACTGTAAGGAGAGTACATGGTGAATTTATAAGTGCTTGGGTTTTGGCAGAGTGATTGAATAAGTACATGGTACTGGCTGGGTGATTGGAAGAGTGCACAGGGAGTGACAGGGGGATTGCTGGAGTGCATAGGTAGTGCTCTGGGGATTGTAGAACTGCATGAATTAGTGCCTGGGTCATTGCATGAGTACATGGATAGTAACTGGATGATTAGAGTACTGTAAGGAGAGTACATGGTGAATTTATAAGTGCTTGGGTTTTGGCGGAGAGATTGGATAAGTACATGGGGCTGGCTGGGTGAATGGAAGAGTCCATAGGTAGTGACAGGGAGATTACTGGACTACATAGGTAGTACTCAAGGGATACTTGCAGTGCATGCGTTAGTGCCTGGGTCATTCCATGAGTACATGCGTAGAGACTGGATGATTAGAGTGCAGCAAGGAGAGTGCATAGTGAATTTAAAAGTGCTTGGTTTTTGGTGAAGTCATTGGATAAGTACATGGGTCGGGCTGGGTGATTGGAGTGACAGGGAGATTGCTGGACTGCATGGGTAGTGCTCAGGGGAATGAAGCAGGGCATGAGTTAGTGCCTGGGTCATTGCATAAGTACATGGGTAGTGACTGGATGATTACAGTACTACAAGGAGAGTGCATGGTGAATTAAAAAGAGCTTGGGTTTTGGCGGAGAGATTGGATAAGTACATGGTGCTGGCTGGGAGATTGGAGGAGTGCTTAGTTAGTGACAGAGAGATTGCTGGACTGCATGGGTAGTGTACAGGGGATTGTAGCAGTGCATGAGTTAGTGCCTGGGTCATTGCATGAGTACATGGGTAGTGACTGGATCATTAGAGTGCTGCAAGGAGAGTGGATGGTGAATTTATAAGTGCTTGTTTTTGGCAGAGTGATTGAATAAGTACATGGTGATGGCTGGGTGATTGGTGGAGTGCTTAGGTAGTGACAGGAATATTACTCGACTGCATAGGTAGTACTCAAAGGATAGTAGCAGTGCATGCGTTAGTGCCTGGGTCATTCCATGAGTACGTGGGTAGAGACTGGATGATTAGAGTGCTGCAAGGAGAGTGCATGGTGAATTTGTAAGTGCTTGGGTTTTGGCACAGTGATTGGATAAGTACATGGTGCTGGCTGAGTGCTTGAAAGAGTGCACAGGGAGAGACAGAGGGATTGCTGGACTGCATGTGTGGTGTTCTGGGGTTTGTAGCAACGCATGAGTTAGTGCCTGGGTCATTGCATGAGAACATGTGTAGTGAGTGGATGATTGCAGTACTGCAAGGAGAGTGCATGGTAAATGTAGAAGTGCTTGGGTTTTAACGGAGTGACTGGCGAAGTACATGGGGCTGGCTGGGTGATTGGAAGAGTGCATAGGTAGTGACAGGGAGATTGCTGGACTGCATGGGTAGTACTCAGGGGATTGTAGCAGTGCATGAGTTAGTGCCTGTGTCATTGCATGAGTACATGGGTAGTAACTGGATGATTAGAGTACTGTAAGGAAAGTGCATGGTGAATTTATAAGTGCTTGGGCTTTGGCAGAGTGATTGAATAAGTACATGGTGCTGGCTGGGTGATTTGAAGAGTGTACAGGCAGTGGCAGGGGGATTGCTGGAGTGCATAGGTAGTGCTCTGTTGATTGTAGAACTGCATGAGTTAGTGCCTAGGTCATTGCATGAGTACATGGGTAGTAACTGGATGATTAGAGTACTGTAAGGAGAGTACATGGTGAATTTATAAGTGCTTGGGATTTGGCGGAGAGATTGGATAAGTACATGGTGCTGGCTGGTTGATTGGAGGAGTGCATAGGTAGTGACAGGGAGATTACTGGACTGCATAGGTAGTATTCAAGGGATTGTAGCAGTGCATACGTTAGTGCCTGGGTCATTCCATGAGTACATGGGTAGAGACTGGATGATTAGAGTGCAGCAAGGAGAGTTCATGGTGAATTTAAAAGTGCTTGGTTTTTGGCGGAGTGATTGGATAAGTACATGGGTCTGGCTGGGTGATTGAAGGAGTGCATAGATAGTGACAGTGAGAATGCTGGACTGCATGGGTAGTGCTCAGGGGATTGTAGCAGGGCATGAGTTAGTGCCTGGGTCATTGCATGAGTACATGGGTAGTGACTGGATGATTACAGTACTAGAAGGAGAGTGCATGGTGAATTTAAAAGAGCTTGGGTTTTGGCAAATAAATTGGATAAGTATATGGTCCTGGCTGGGAGAATGGAGGAGTGCTTAGGTAGTGACAGGTAGATTACTGGACTGCATGGGTAGTGCTCAGGGGATTGTAGCAATGCGTGAGTGAGTGCCTGTGTCATTGCATGAGTACATGGGTAGTGGCTGGATCATTAGAGTGCTGCAAGGAGAGTGCATGGGGAAATTATAAGTGCTTGGGTTTTAACGGAATGATTGGATAAAAACATGGGGCTGGCTGGGTGATTGGAAGAGTGCATAGGTAGTGACAGGGAGATTGCTGGACGGCATGGGTAGTGCTCAAGGGATTGTTGCAGTGCATGAGTTAGTGTCTTTGTCATTGCATGAGTACATGGGAAGTGACTGGATGATTAGAGTACTGTAAGGAGAGCGCATGGTGAATTAATAAGTGCTTGGGTTTTGGCGGAGTGATTGGATAAGTACCTGGGGCTTGCTGGGTGATTGGAGGAGTGCGTAGGTAGTGACAAGCAGATTGCTGGACTGCATGGTAGTGCTCAGGAGATTGTAGCAGTTCAGTAGTTAGTGCCTGGATCATTGCATGAGTACTTGGGTACTGACTGGATGATTAGAGTACTGCAAGGAGAGTGCATGATGAATTTATAAGTGCTTGGGTTTTGGCAGAGTGATTGGATAAGAACATGGGTCTGGCTGGGTGATTTGAGGACTGCATAGGTAGTGACAGTGAGGTTGCTGGACTGCATGAGTAGTGCTCAGGGGATTGTAGCAGTGCATGAGTTAGTGCCTGGATCATTGCATGAGTACATGTGTAGTGACTGGATGATTACAGTACTACAAGGAGAGTGCATGGTGAATTTAAAAGAGCTTGGGTTTTGGCGGAGAGATTGGATAAGCACATGGTGCTGGCTGGGAGATTGGAGGAGTGCTTAGGTAGTGACAGGGAGATTGCTGGACTGCATGGGTAGTGTTCAGGGGATTGTAGCAGTGCATGAGTTAGTTCCTGGGTGATTGCATGAGTACATGGGTAGTGACTGAATGATTAGAGTACTGCAAGGAAAGTGCATGTTGAATTTATAAGTGCTTGGGTTTTGGCGGATTGATTGGATAAGTATATGGGGCTGGCTGGGTGATAGTAGGAGTGCGTAGGTAGTTACAGGGAGATTACTTTGACTGCATCGGTAGTGCTCAGGGGATTTTAGCAGTGCATGAGTTAGTGCCTGAATCATTGCATGAGTTCATGGGTACTGACTGGATAATTAGAGTACTGCTAGGATAATGCATGGTCAATTTATAAGTGCTTGGGTTTTGGCAGAGTGATTGGATAAGTACATGGTGCTGGCTCGGTGATTGGAAGAGTGCAAAGGAAGTGACAGGGGTAATGCTGGACTACATGAGTAGTGCTCAGGGGATTATAGCAGTGCATGTGTTAGTGCCTGGGTCATTGCATTAGTACATGGGTAGTGACTTGATGAATAGAGTACTGTAAGGAGAGTGCACGGTAAATTTATAAGTGCTTGGATTTTGACGGAGTGATTGAATAAGTATATGGGACTGGCTGGGTGATTGGTGGAGTGCATACATAGTGACAGGGAAATGTCTGGACTGCATGGGTATTGCTCAGGGGATTGTAGCAGTGCATGAGTTAGCACCTGGGTCATTGCATGAGTACATCGGTAGTGACTGGATGATTATAGTACTGCAAGGAGAGTGCCTGGTGAATTTATAAGTGCTTGGGTTTTGGCGGAGTGATTGGATAAGTACATGGGGCAGGCTGGGTGATTGGAGGCGTGCGTACGTAGTGACAGGGAGATTGCTGGACTGCATGGGTTGTGCTCAGGGGATTGTAGCAGTGCATGAGTTCGTGTCTGGATCATAGCAGGAGTACATGGGTACTGACAGGATGATCAGAGTACTGCAAGGAGAGTGCATGGTGAATTTATAAGTGCTTGGGTTTTGGCTTAGTGATTGAATAAGTATATGGGACTGGCTGGGTGATTGGAGGAGCGCAAGATAGTGACAAGGAGATGGCTGGACTGCATGGGTAGTGCTCAGGGGATTGTAGCAGTGCATGAGTTAGTGCCTGGGTCATTGCATGAGTACATCGGTAGTGACTGGATGCTTAGAGTACTCCAAGGAGAGTGCATGGTGAATTTATAAGTTCTTGGGTTTTGGCTCAGTGATTGGATAAGTACATGGTTCTGGCTGGGTGCTTGAAAGAGTGCACAGGGAGAGACAGGGGGTTTTCTGGACTGCATGGGTAGTGCTCTGGGGATTGCAGCAACGTATGAGTTAGTGCCTGGGTCATTGCATGAGTACATGGGTTGTGACTGGATGATTACAGTACTACAAGGAGAATGCATGGTGAATTTAAAAGAGCTTGGGTTTTGGCGGAGAGATTGGATAAGCACATGGTACTGGCTGGGAGACTGGAGGAGTGCTTAGGTAGTGACAGGGAGATTGCTGGACTGCATGGGTAGTGCTCAGGGGATTGTAGCAGTGCATGAGTTATTGCCTGGATCATTGCATGAGTTCATGGGTACTGACTGGATAGTTAGAGTACTGCTTGGAGAATGCATGGTGAATTGATAAATTCTTGGGTTTTGGTGGAGTGATTAGATAAGTACATGGTGCTGGGTGGGTGATTGGAAGAGTGCACAGGGAGCGACTGGGGGATTGCTAGACTGTATGGGTAGTGCTCTGGGGATTGTATCAGTGCATGAGTTAATACCTGGGTTATTGCATGAGTACATGGCTAGTGACTGGATGATTAGAGTACTGCAAGGAGACTGCATGGCAAATTTAAAAGTGCTTGGGTATTGGTGGAGTGATTGGATAAGTACATGGTTCTGGCTGGGTTATTGCAGGAGTGCACAGGGAGTGAACGGGGAATTGGTTAACTGTATGTGTAGGACTCTGGGGATTGTAGCAGTGCATGTGTTAGTGCCTGGGTCATTGCATGAGTACATGTGTAGTGACTTGATAATTAGAGTGGTGCAAGGAGAATGCATGGTGAATTTTTAAGTGCTTGAGTTTTGGCAGAATGATTGGATAAGTACATGATGCTGTATGGGTGATTAGAGGAGTGCACAGGAAGCGATAGGGAGATTGCTGGACTGCATAGGTACTTCCTGGGTAATTGGAGGAGTGCATCAGCAGTGTCTAGGTGGTTAGAAGACTCTATGGTAAGTGCAGAGGTGAATGTAGTAGTACATGGGTAGTGTTTGGGTTACTTAATCTTACCTTTTAGATAGTAGATATGAAAGTCTTTGAAACAATGTTTTCAGTTGTTTTTTATAATCAACATTTTAAAAACTTTCAAACTTTAGAATTTTGGTCTGTAAAAGAGAAGAAAAAATACAGTTATAACATATAATATTATAGTTTAAAGTACACAATTTAATTATACAATTACATAACATATTCAGTTTGCCTTTTTTGCTGTTTTCAGAATCTATTGAATTTCACCATAGATGTGATTTCAATGTTGTTCATCATGTAACAGCGAGCAAACAATTACAATCAATAAGATTGTTAAAATAACCCAAACCTGTGTTCAAAATATTTACAACTAATTCAACTATCTGTTAACATATCCTAAAATAAACATCCTCAATAACATTGCATATAATACAAAGATGAAATATATGAAATGCTTCTTTCTAAAACAATTTTCTAAATACATTGTCAAAGACCAGAACGATAATTGAATCAGCAATTCTTGATCTCTTTCCTATAGTCTAAATGATGTTCTTGAATATAATTTGCAGTGACAATATCAAAAATAAACTTCTTAATTCATATTGACATCTTCCCAATAGTCCGAATGATGTTTTTGAAATCATTTGTATTGAAAATATCCAAAATAATTTCATTAATTTACATTGACATCTTCCCAATAGGCTGAATGATGTTCTCAGAACTTTGGCATCAAAAATATTAGATATGAATTTGGTAATTCATTAGGCAACCGATATTTGAAAAGCAAATGGGCATCATTACAATGTGTCCAACCTTTATTGCACTTTAAATACACAGTGTAGTGTCCAGATGTTGCAGAAGGTCCATCGTGGAAAATAATTGCTACTGCTTTGAAAGTTCTTCCTGATATCGATAGTTGACTTGCCACAAAAAATGTAATTAAAGTTTCCAACTTTCTTCCATCTGCTCTACAGCGTTGTATCATTAAAATGATATATTGTCCAAATCTTTCTATAAATAATGTTGATAACATTTCTGATTTGCAGTGACTACACTCCATATTTTGATTAGCTGATTTAATTAAAATGTTAAAAGACACTGTTTTACAATCTGGTATTGTCAAATATATGAATCTTTCAGTGTCTATGTTAGTGGTAGAAGTAAATGTACAATCTTCACATTCATGTTCCCATCTGTAATAAAGTCCAAACAGATTTTCAATTTTTATTCCTTCATCTTCCAATACTGCAATCATAAACATAACAAAATCCTGAGCATCTTGCTGTACATTCTGTGTAAATTGTGAAGAACCAGAACATATATCCAGAAGATTCCAAATGCCAGAAACACTTTGGAGTTTAGTTTTATCAGTTCTAAAGTATTCAAAAATAGAATGCAACAAGGAACAAAACCTTTTTTCTCAATTCTCCATAATTTGTTGTTGGGAGATTTTCTAGAAATAATACGATGGTCACAATTACATTAGCATAACAGTTGACACCTAAACTACTTTCTAACTGATATCCTACAATCTCTTCAACAGTGTCCTTTTTCTTTTTGTTTGGAACATCAACATTCTCTTGATTTTTTTCTTCTTTCCAACCTCACTGCAGAGTTTCACATATGTTCGTTTTCGACATACTACACGCTTTTCATATACAGGATATTCACCTAAGTTGGGGAGCATAAAGTCTTCTTAACCGATTATACTCTCTTACACAATTTGCATCTGCACTTATCTTTCTCTCATCAAAATCAATCAAATACAATCCAGATAAAGATCTGACTCGGGACAATGCAACATGTGCCATTCCCTCTTTAAACACGGTACTTCCAATGTTTACCAAAGCACTGTCTACACTTAAACCTTGAGATTTATGAATGGTCAACGCATATGCTAAAGATGGAGGGAACTGTTTTCTACGAACATACAAATCGTTAACAAGTAAAAAATGAACAGAACAACGTCCAATCAGTTTTACTTCTTCAATCTGATCAAATTTAATCTTTAAAAATTCAATTCCATCTCTATTTTGGTATTTAACAAAAGCAACAAGTTTTCCCATTGCTCCATTTACTGAACCTTTTTCCACATCCAAATTACGCCGTAAAATTATCCGACAGTTTTCACATACATATAAATTCTTTTCTAAACTAGATATAGATTTTTCCAAGGAATCCAATTTTGTTTTCAATTTTTCGGTCAAAATAATAGTTGTTCCGTCATGCTCTGTTTTATCAATGGCTTCCATTTTTAATATTTGTTGTTTTTCCAGCTTTAAAAGTTCTTCATTGAATGTTGAACACTCTTGCAGTGTTGGCATTAGGCAGATTATAGATTTATTTTCTCCAATTTGTTTGTATATTCCAGAGCAACATTTTCATCTGGAAACAAGTTTGTAACTAGACGACTTTGCAAAGTGTCTTTACCATGTTCTGTCAATACACCAATTCTTATACCTTGGAGAATGCTTCCATAATCTTCATCTCTTGCCTGTCGCATATTTTTAATAAGATCTTTGTATTCAAAATATCACCAAAGGTTGACATTTCCAATACTTCCCAAAGATGTTCTGGTGTCTTCATGCACAAGTGATTTTAAAACTGGTTGCCCTTTTACAGGAGTAAGTTGCTGTAGATCGCCAAAAACTATCACGTTTCCCTACAAATAATACATCGTATTCTGTTATTAAAATTTGCTGCATTCTTAAATGCACAAAGGCAAGCATTAAGTTTGAGACCGTGCTCACCTCATCAATAATCAGAAGTTTCAATTTTTTTAGTCAGGGGTGTGGCATTTAATAAAATATCTACTTGTCCATGGGGCAGGTTGCTTCATAAATCTACTTTTCCTGTAACAAAATCCACTTGTCCCTTTTGTGCCATGTAATGTGGCGACAAATTACAGCAGCAATCTCATTAAGCAAGAGTTCTTATAAAGCCCCTCTAATTATGCCAGGGCTTGTACCATAGTAGGGTTTGAATACAAGCAATTCCCTTATGTTGCTACGTTTCTGCAGGTCTACATACTGGAGCTGAAGGAAGTGGTAAGCAATAGTTCAAGGGTTGGAATGCCCTTTTGAGTCTGTGCTAACCAACTAATTTGCATGTTTTAAGGGTTTTCACCAACTCTTTTTTAATCTTTTCCCTTACTGGAAATGATTGGAAATTTACTCTTGGCAGTGGCAGACGTAAAACTTCTTCAGGGTTGGGAAAAAAGTGGTTGGAGGAAAAGTGAACTTGAAACATTGAGATTTTCACATGAGCAAATCTACACAAGCATATTAGCTCATGCTAAAATGCAGTTCACAAACATTACAGTACTATTTCTTGGCCTACTTCTGTATATTCTTGTGAATTCATGGAGACTGTATATATGGACTCAATGCATGGTTATATACCATGGATGCACTCTTGAGACTTTCTTTAATAATTGGGCCTCTAATTAGGCCTGGGGTTCACCATGACCTTTTGTGTTTAGTAAAATTGTGTCTCTCTCTCTCGGTCTATCAGCTGGCTTCACTGTGAGTGACAGTATTCTGCTCTATTACAAGCAGCATATTGGCACACAAAGTAGTTTTGTTCAGTGCCTGGAAGTGGTGTGACAATGTGTGCTTTTTGAGACCAAAAACAGTTTTTTTGCTTTTGCCAATGCTTGTTAGAATGGTGAGGGCCCTGCAGCTCCCACACAGATAAGGTTTTACAAAAAACAATGCCTAAACAAGTCACGCATTGACAAAACCAAAAGCCTGACCACCAATTTTAGGCCTACTGGCTTTGCCAATGCTTGTTTATTTTTGTTTCCCACAATCGTATTTTAACTGGTTACACTGATTTTCCATTATGAATATTTTGGGGAAATACAAGCATACATCAACATGTGACTAAATGATGCTGCAAAGATATGGTACCTAAAATCTTACAGTAGTTTAGCAAAATATTTTTCTCCTGCTTGCATTTGTTTGTGAACATTTTATTTTAAATGCAAAGAATCATCACAGTTGCTTTCAAGCTTCTGCAAATATTTGCATATAATCAGAGAGCATTCTGGGAGCATTATACATAGTCTCATATTACTAAACTTTGAAAACGTGTGTACACGTTTATACTGGAACCACCGTCAGTAGTGCAGGCAGAGCTGACAACATTTACTTTTAGTGCTCACCCTAATAATAAAGGCTTTGCATTAATGAACCATAAATACAAATTTGAACAGTGTTAACACATGGACACACATATTACCTTAACTTTAGACATTGCTCTTCCTTGATCCATAATGTGGTATTGTAAACTGGCAGCTAAAGGGTTTGTGCTGTAGGGGGTTGGGCCTACTTGTCCCAAGGACAAAATAGACATTAAAACGTGTTGCCCTTGACCCCAAACAATATGTCCTGGGCGTCGGGCTATAGGAATTCCACATCCCTTTTAGTACTCTTGAAAATTCTTTACAAGCTTCTCTAGAAAGCTTGTGATATTCCAACTTGTTCTCATGTTCAACAGGTAGCATCAGTAAACAATGTAATGTAATCCCTTTAATGTTGTGTGCTGCTAACCCAGTTGGCGCGGTTAAAACACAAGATAAATGTGATTCAGTGGTTTTCTGTAAATAACTGGTCAAAACTTTAATTAAGAAACTTTTTCCTGTACAAGCTTGACCACTGATATACATTTGAATAGGTTTAAAAGATGTGCAGTTGCATTCTTTTTTTTTATGAAGTAAACCATGGTCGATCTGCTTGTGTCACTTGCTGACTTATTTCTTTCTGTTCAATATTTAGTTGCTCTTCCAAATTTCCTAAGTCAATAATATCGTGTTGAGCTTGATTCATTGCTGTTTCCACTTCACTCAAGGCTATTGCTGCTTCATTTTCAAGAATTGGTTGTCCTAGTGGATCTTCACTCAGTGGAGCAGAACTTTGACTATCTTGATAACTTTCTCCAGCAATCGCAACTGCAATACTAGCTTCCTGTTCAATTTCTTCATTCAACATTTGGAGATAATTTGGAAAAACTGTGCATTCAATGCTATCTTTACATGCATTAAAAGAATCTTCATAGCACTGAAAATCTCCAAGTAATTCCATTTCAGTACGCCAAGGCTTGAAGAGTTGCAGAAGTGCTAAATAGTAAAATTCCCTTTTATCAGGTGTATCACAACTCAGTTTCCTGTGATTAATCAGATTTCCTTTACTGTGTTTCACCAAACATCCTTCTGAACCAATCACTGCATATTTTTCTTCATTTATGTTCTCTGTAATATTTCTCTTAAAGCTGTAATATTTCAGTCCTTCATAGAGACATATGTTTTCAAGATGGGGACTTCTATTTGGATAGTACATATCCAACATTTGAGTTTTAACAAGATCTGTGCTTTCCGGTTCATTTAATGCTAAATGTTTGATTTCTTGTATAGATTTAAGTACTTGATTTTGTGTTGCAGCAAGACCTAGACTAACCCAAATGACATCACCCCGTCGCAAGACCTCTGCAACTCCCTCGCCTCCTACTTCCACAACAAGATCGCTGACATACACAACAGCTTCAGCCCACAAACAACGCTCCCAACTACCGCACCAACGCCCCCACCACCACCCTCAGCGCCTGGACCCAGATCAACACAGAAGACACCATCTGCACGATGAACTCTATCCACTCCGGATCTCCGACCGACCCCTGCCCCCACCACGTCTTCAACAAGGCCGACGCTGTCATCGCACCCCACCTGCGGGACATCATCAACACCTCCTTTGACACCGCCACCTTCCCTGAGAGCTGGAAGCACGCCGAACTCAGCGCTCTACTAAAGAAACCAACAGCGGACCCCACCGAACTCAAGAATTACCGCCCCATCTCGCTCCTCCCGTTCCCAGCCAAAGTCATCGAGAAGACCGTCAACAAGCAGCTGGCCGCCTTCCTCGAGACAAATGGATCCCTCCACCCCTCACAGTCTGGCTTCCGAGCCAACCACAGCACTGAGACCGCCCTCATCGCTGCCACCGATGACATCCGAGCCCTGCTGGACAACGGTGAGACAGCGGCCCTCATCCTCCTAGACCTCTCCGCGGCGTTCGACACTGTTTGCCACCGCACCCTAGCGCAGCGCCTCAGCAACATCGGAATCCAGGAGAAGGCACTGGAGTGGATCATCTCCTTCCTCGCTGGAAGGACACAGAGAGTCCGCCTACCTCCGTTCAGATCTGCAGCCACGGAAGTCATCTGCGGCGTTCCTCAGGGCTCCTCGCTCAGCCCCACCCTCTTCAACGTCTACATGAGCCCCCTTGCGGCCATCGCACGACAACACAACCTCAACATCATCTCCTACGCGGACGACACCCAGCTGATCCTCTCCCTGACCAACGACCCCGCCAGAGCCAGAGCCAACCTTCACGATGGGATGAAAAACGTAGCCGAGTAGATGACGACCAGCCGCCTGAAACTGAACTCCGACAAGACAGAAGTCCTCATCCTGGGCTCCTCGCCCTCCGCCTGGGATGACTCCTGGTGGCCCCCTGCCCTGGGCACCGCACCCAAACCGACAGACCACGCACGCAACCTGGGCTTCATCCTGGACACCTCCCTCTCCATGACCAGACAAGTCAACGCCGTCTCCTCATCTTGCTTCAACATCCTGCGCATGCTACGTAAGATCTTCCGGTGGATCCCCACCGAGACCAGGAAGACGGTCACCCAGGCCCTCGTCACCAGCCGACTGGACTACGGCAACGCCCTCTACGCTGGTACCACCGCCAAGCTCCAGAAGAGACTCCAGCGGATCCAGAACGCCTCAGCCAGACTCATCCTCGACATCCCCCGACGCAGCCACATCTCCGGACACCTGAGAGACCTGCACTGGCTCCCCGTCAACAAGAGAATCACCTTCCGCCTCCTCACCCACGCACACAAAGCCCTACACAATCAAGGCCCGAGCTACCTCAACAACCGCCTCAACTTCTACGCTCCCAAACGCAATCTCCGATCAACCAGTCACGCCCTCGCCGCCGTCCCCCGCATCCGAAGAGCGACAACAGGAGGAAGGTCCTTCTCCTACCTGGCCGCCAAGACCTGGAACTCCCTCCCGACCGACCTGCGCCTGACCCAAGACCACCTCTCCTTCAGGAAGAAGCTCAAGACCTGGCTGTTTGAGCAGTAGCTGCACCCCCCCCCCAAGCGCCTTGAGACCCTCCGGGTGAGTAGTGCGCTCTATAAATGTCTTTGATTGATTGAATGATTGAATGAACGCATTCTGTTTAAAACTAAAATGAACAATTTCCTTTTTAATTCAAAAGCCTTTTCAACGATAGTTTCAATTTGTTTTTTCTTTTTATAAAATGCTGATCTTTTTTTATATTTCTTTCTGTCTTTTAATAAATGTTGTACTGCTCTCTTGTGAAACATTTGTTTCCTTATTTCATCAAATTGTATCTTTCTTCTGGTACCCTAGATTGTTTTTTCAGAACGTGATTTGCCATTAATTTGTCCTTTTTTCATTTCATTCTTCTTTGTTCTAGAGGTATTCTTTCTATTTTCTATATTGTCAAAGCCTTTGCTAGTCCTTGAAAGTCTTTTAATAAATTATTTTGTTATCTTACTGCAAGACTTTTTCTTTTTTCCCACATGTTGTAGCTGATCTAATTGTTGCTGTTGTCTTTTCTCGAAATAGTATTTTTTCTTTTCTTCTTTTCTCTTTTGTGTTTTGTTCGTCATTGCAAGTCTTTCTTAATGATGATGAAGAATATCTGAAAAAATGTAAAATAAATGTAATATTATTAATATAACTATATAGAAATATACTATTCTATTACTAAAGAAACACACTCTACATAAAAACCAATGAAATACTTTCTTTTGAAATCACACAGGATTTCCTGCACTACATGGGTACTTCCTGGGTAATTGGAGGAGTGAATGAGTAGTGTTTAGGTGTTTAGAGGATTGTATGGATAGTGCACAGTGGATTATAGCACTGCATGTGTTAGTGCCTGAGTCATTGCATGAGTACGTGGGCACCGACTGGATGATTAGAGTACAGCAAGGAGAGAGCATGGTAAAATTTGAATAAGTACATGGTGGTGACTGGATGATTGAAGGAGTGCATAGGCAGTGGCAGGGAGATGACTGAACTACATGGGTAGTGCTCAGGGGATTGTAGCAGTGCATGTCTTAGTTCCTGGGTCATTGCATGAGTACATGGATACTGACTGGATGATTAGAGTGCTACAAGGACAGTGCATGGTGATTTTATAACTGCTTTTGTTATGTCGAAGTGATTGGATAACACATGGTGCTCACTGGGTGATTGGAGGAGTGCATGGGTAGTGACAGGGTGATGGCTAGACTGCATGGGTAGTGCACAGGGGATTGTAGCAGTTCATGAGTTAGTGCCTGGATCATTCCATGAGTACATGGGTAGTGACAGCATAATTAGAGTACTACAAGGAGATTGCATGGTGAATATATAAGTGCTTTGGGTGTGGCGGAGTTATTGGATAAGTACATGGTGCTGACTGGGTGATTGGAGGAGTGCATAGGCAGTGTCAGGTAGATGCCTGGACTGCATTGGTAGTGCTCAGGAGATTGTAGCAGTGTATCTGTTAGTGCCTGGTTCATTGCCTAGCTACATGTGTATTGACTGGAGAATTAGAGTGCTGCAAGGGGAATGTATGGTGATGTTGTAAGTGCTTGAGTTCTGGAGGAGTGATTGAATAAGTACATGATGCTGGATGGGTGATTGTAGGAGTGCATAAGTAGTGACAGGGGGATTGCTGGAGTGCATAGGTATTGCTCAGGGAATTGTAGCAGTACATGCATTAGTGCCTAGGTCATTGCATGAGTACATGGGTAGTGACTGAAAATTAGGAGTACTGCAAAGAGAGTGCATGGTGAATTTACAAGTGTGCGGGTATTGACGGAGTGATTGGATAACTATATGGTGTTGGCTAAGTGATTGAAAGAGTGCACAGGGAGTGACAGGGATTGCTGATGTGCATAGGTAGTGCTCTGGAGATTGTAGTACTGCATGAGTTAGTGCCTTTTTTCATTGTATGAGTACATGAGTAGTGACTGGATGATTAGAGTACTGCAAGGAGAGTGCATTGTGAATTTATAAGTACTTGGGTTTTGGTGGAGTGATTGGATAAGTACATGGTGCTGGCTGGGTGATTGGAAGAGTGCACAGGGAGTGGCAGGGAGATTACTGCAGTGCATGGGTACTACCTAAGGGTGGGCGTAGTTCGCGAAGTAGCACTTCGCGAAGCTACGCAAAGTGAAGTTCGCACTACGCGAGCTACGCGTAGCACTTCGCGAACTGCGAAGTAACATGTTCGCACTGTGCAAGATGTTGTTTTCAATGATTGCACAGTGCGGACAAGCAACCGGCACTGTGCAATCATTGAAAATGGCATCTTGCACAGTGCGAGCTGTAGTTTTCTGCTGCTCGAGTAGATTTTTACTCGAGCTGCAGCTTTCTCAACGCGAACTGGTAGTTTCTCATCGCGAGCGGTCGCGAGCATACGCGACCCCTCGCAATGAGAAACCTGACCTTCTCGCGTTGGGAATCTCGCCGGGAGGTTTATTTTCCATGCTCGCGATCGCGAACAAGGAAAAAGTCTCGCCAGGATGTCATTTTGCTTGCTCGCGGTCGCCAACTTGACGTTGAGGACCGCGAGCAAGCAAAAAATGACCGCAGCACTACGCAACACTACGCTACGCGTGTTCGCACTGTGCTACGTGCAGTTCGCGTAGTGCGAAGTGCCGCGAACTTCGCAAACTACGCGAGAGTAGCGTAGTGCTTCGCCCAGGCCTAGTACTACCTGGGTAATTGGAGGAGTGAATACGTAGTGTGTATGTGGTTAGAGGTCTGCATGGGTAGTGCACAGGGGATTGTAGCAGTGCATGTGTTAGTGCCTGGGTCATTGCATTAGTACATGGGTATTGACTGGATGGTGAGAGTACCGCAAGGAGAGTGCATGGTGAATTTATAGATGCTTGGGTTTTAGTGGAGTGATTGGGTAAGGACATGGTGCTGGCTGGTTGATTGGAAGAGTGCATAGGTAGTGACAGAGAGATGGGTGGACTACATTGATAGTGCTCAGGGGATTGTAGCAGTGCATGTGTTAGTGCCTGGATGATTGCATGAGTACATGGGTAGTGACTGGATGATTAGAGTACTGCAAGGAGAGTGCATGGTGAATTTATAAGTGCTTGAGTTTAAGCGGAGTGATTGCATAAGGACATGGGGCTTGCTGGGTGATTGGAGGAGTGCATAGGTAGTGAGAGGGGGATTGCTGGAGTACCTGGGTACTACCTGGTTAATTGGAGGAGTAAATCAGTAGTGTGTAAGTGGATAGAGGTCTGCATGGGTAGTGCACAGGGGATTGTAGCAGTGCATGTGTTAGTGCCTGGATCATTGCATGAGTACATGGGTAGTGACTGGATGATTCGAGTGCTGCAAGGAGAGTGCATGGTGAATTTATAAGGGCTTTGGTTTTGGTGGAGTGATTGCATAAGAACATGGGGCTGGCTGGGTGATTGGAGGAGTGCATAGGTAGTGACAGGGAGATTAGTGGACTGCATGGGTATTGCTCAGGGGATTGTAGCAGTGCATGAGTTAGTGCTTGGGTCATTGCATGAGTGCTTGGATACTAACTGGGTGATTGCAGAATATGGAATCAGTCAATCATTTCTCATGTAGTTTTAAAATCACATATTCACTACCTTTGCACTCCTGTAATCGGTCAGGCACCCCTCAATAGTTCACTACGCATAATTATAACAGTATAAATAGAATCTGAATACATAGATGAGTCATAACACACTATCTAATGAAGTAGATAAGTACAACATGCCAGAAAGGGCACTATATGATGGTTTACTATTGATTTACATCTTGACCATTTAATCTACAAATATGCGACATCATTAAACTATACCTCTCAACAGACTTATGAAAGAAGGGTAATTAACAATACCTTTTATGAGCATTTTTAAAACCACATTTTTATTGTACATCTTCACCTTTGTCTCTATAATTATGTGTCATCATTCAACTATACCTTTGCTCAGACTACAAAAAGAAGCCTAATTATCAGCCCCTTATTTCACCTTTCTATGTTAAAATATATGGCATCATTTAACTTTACCTTCTGTACAAACTAATAACAGAAACCTAATTATTAACACCTTATATGATCATCTTTCATAAAGCACAGTTGTGCTGCATATTTACCAAAGTATCTATAACTAGGCAGTATCATTCAACTATACCTTTGTAGAGAGAAGAAAAAATGAAGGCTAATAAACTACACCTTATATGAACATCTTTCAAACTACACATTTGTACTGCAACTTCAACCAACTATCTAAAAATATGCGGCATCATTCAACTATAGCTCTGAACAGACTTAAAAAACAAGCTTAATTAATAACATCAGTAATCATCTTTAAAAATACACATATTACTGTACAGACTCTTTTTTAAACAATATTCAAAAACAATGAAACTAATTCCAATATACATCTCCACATTTAATTATTACATATTTCAAACAACACAGTTTTAGAATAATGTAAAATTCTTTTTAAATACACCTAAAAAATGTATAGCTCGCCTTGCAAATAAATGTGTTGAATTAAAAATCTCACACACTCAGACAGGATTTTCTTTTACACACAGTCAATATAATGCAACAGACTCAGCAAGGATAAACCAGTAATGGCATGTTTTCCCTCTCTTTTTCCTTACAAATGCACATAAGCAACAAATCACATTGCTTCCCAGACTTTTTCAAATTGTAAAACACATTTCCATTGGTTACAGATAATAACCCTTATCAAATGACTTCTTCACCCCTTCTGCTAAATGCCAGTTTCCATAGCAACAGGTCATGCAACTTTCAACTTAACTTATAGGTCACAAGTTCACCATATTTTCAAGTTCACCACACAAAGTTGCAAATGAAAATAGCAGGTGTGGTAGGCTTTACAAAAAATCACCTTATCCTTTCTACTGTACCTTTAAAACATTTTTTACTAACCAATAAGAAACTTGCTTTTTACACAAAGTAAAATGCACCCTATTTTTGAATGTACAATGTTCTTAAACAGCCAAACAACTCTCTTCTTTCTTAAAAACAGCATCTTCGCCACCATTTTAGATATCTCTCATTCTACCAACTGACTACCTCAGCTGCAGACATCTTTTGGTTACCTACCGACATCCCTTCAAGATGCTTTCTGTGTGGATTGTTGGGCACAGCTATGTATTCTGGCTCAAAAGGTATGCTGAACACAGAGGTATTGACAAAGACCTAGCATTGCAAAATGAAGACATTAAATGGATTGGACAGAGAGGATTAAAGTGGCACCAATTGATGCCTTTGGTTAAAACTTGTTTGCATCTCCAAGCCCCTGACCTCATGATTGTGCACTGTTGTGGCAATGACCTAGGCACATTGACTGGGGGTAGGTCTGTAATTGCTAATGAAGACACCTTTGCAGAATTGATGCTGCTTTTCCCTCAAACTGTCTTTGTATACTCTAACATATGCCAAAGACAGAAATGAAAGTGGTCCAATCAATTTTGTCCTCAGATTGAGAAAGCTAGAAAAAATGTCAATAAAGCTGTTTCTGCTTACTTCAGAGACGATAGGATTGGCTCCATCTATAACAACAATCTTCGTTTCAATATGGATGGCATCTACAGAAGTAATGGAGTACACTGCGACTTTTACTGTGTGTGTATAATTTGAGGGTATATGATAATCAAATAAAGTATTATTATGATTATTAATATATATTTTTAAAAATATGTATACAACATAATAATGGAAACAATATTTTCTTTTCAATATTTTTGTACTTACCATTATAAGCATAGAATGACGATATTTTTGACATCAATATTTTGGTTACAGTATTTGGGTATGGGGACATTTTCACAGATGCTATTTTGTCAGTGAACCACTGTGAGTAAGCTTCATTAAAGGCTTTGTAATCAGGGAATAATTTGGACTCCACTGACTACATTAGCCAGCCTTTCTACAAACTTCCCTTCGGGTACACTGAAGATTCATTCTCAGGATTTCAGAAATGCATTCTTTAGACACTTTCCTTGCTCCTTTCGCAAAGGTGCTGTCCCAAGTAAATACATTATTTTATACAGTATTTCATTTTTGAGGGTTACACCTTGTGCCCATTATCTGCAAGATCGTTTGAAGTGCAACTAAACTCAACTTGCAATCTTCTGTGTTGGATGTAATACTCAGGTCAGCTATATACTCCACAAGATTAAGTTACAGGGTAGCTGCAGATCTTCCAAATCTTGTGAGATATAGTATCAAACGAGGACTTTATTGAGGATTCTGCACATGAAGAGATATTGACTATCCTCATGAAGAGTAATATAAGGGAAGGTTTGGCACAAATCAGTGAATGTATACCATTCTGCATCTGCAAGAATTTGGAACAATATCACAGCAGGATTCGGTATCACAAGACAACATGGGGCTACAGTTTTGTTATCCTTTCTAAGGTCTTAAACCACCATCCATTTGCCACAAATTTTGTAATTCCCATCACAGGGCAAATGCATGGGCACTTTAAAAAAATATTTGTAAATGCTTACCTCTATCATCTTTTCAGTCATGGGTTTCACTCTCTCTTTGGCTTCCCATGTAAGCTTATACTAAGTGCCTGAGGGTAAACTGCATCTGGTTTTACTGGAATCTTCTCTGGTGCGGCACTTTTAATCAATCTTTTCTCTTTTTCCTGTAAAGTTCCATGTCTCCTCTTTCCCTGTGTGTCTTATGTCAGGAGAAAAATCATTTTTTGTGAGAACTGAGAACAAATGACCTTTGATATTCTATTTTAAACTCTCAGGGGTCGTTTAAGATGTAGTCCGGAAAGCATTCCAACCGAATCGGTCACGGAATGGTTTCTGACTGAATTAGATTCAAGGAGTCCAATCGACTGATTATGATGGTTACAGATACCATTCGGTCGGACCTCCTATGTTCTGACTGAATACACAGGCTCCCTTTGAGGAAAGGGGTGGCTGAGGAAAATCGTGCAGTCTGTGGCAGGCAGCACTTGGTGCCTGCCACATTGTTTAGGCCAGAAAGGGGGCCCCTTGGGATCCCCCATGGGGCCCCATTCGGAATGCTCTGGGTGAAGGGGGCCTACTATGGGCCCCCAACATCAGATTCGGACAGCTGATCCATGTTAGAAAGGCAGCCCGAATCTGCCATTGTAATCACTCGGTCGGAAACGCAGACTGTTGACCTGCATGATTCGGCTATGAATGACTCTGTTCCTCCGAATGCGACCCGGAGCCGACTAGGACAGTCTGAACGCTATCCGAACGACCGATTATCATGATTTCCAATTCAATCAGAACAATGGGTTCTGAATCAGATTCGGCAGACTCGAATCCCATTCGGAGCCTTTCCGGACGACATCATAATCAACCCCTAAGCCTTCATCTTGAGTATGAATTGTGACACCATCCCATGTACAGTAAATCATGCACATCATCTTGTGCAGCAGATCCTTACCAAAAAAGTTAACAGGACTCAACTTACGTAGTATAAATTAGTGGTCACTCTCAATTGACACAATTTTCTTGAAACATGATGAAATGTATTTATTGACTACTGATTCTTACTGTGAGAACATTGATTATTATTTGGAGTAGATTGTAGTCTTATTCAAGTACTAATGTCACAATTCTTTACTAAATCCAGTTGTCTCAATAATTTAAACCTGAGATCAACCCTTGGTAGCTGTAGCACATAGCAGACAGGTTTAGCTTGGGCGATATGCGTAAAGCATTTATCAAAACCGAAACAGTGAATACATAGAAAACACAGCATAATAAAAATCCCACTTCAATTTGTGACAGTAGAAAAAAACGTAATCTTCAAATGGACTCCAAATGACAAAAATAGGAAGTAGGGAACTGGAGATATGATTTTTCTAAGTTTTTGATGTTTCTTGCACCAAGAATTGCATTCTGTATATGTATAGACCTTTAGAATCATTACAAACAACATTTCAAGAGCCTAGACTGGTGGAAAAAAAAACAATTTATCTTTTGTGTCACTAAAATGTAGGTTTAATTTTGACTTTCTCTAAAATTCTTTCAACAAATCTTGAAGGATCTGTGCAACTAGGTTCATAAGCAGCTTTATACCGATTATAGGAACATAGGCTATGCAGCATCATGTTCAATTTGAGGAACTTTCATTGGGTCTTTTATACAAAAAAAAACCCAAAGGTGTGTTTAATACATATCCAAAAATGATACAGAAAAAGGTGGTTTCTTCATTATTATGGACAAATACATGGTGTATTGCTGATCAAAAAATGCAAGGATTACACACGCATCAAGAATACAACCAATTAAAGCACGATAACATCTTGTGATCCAAGCTTGCAACAAACGTGAAGTCTACCTGCTAACTGCCTGTGAGTCAGCAGACAGTATTTGTAGACAGTATTGTACAATACCTGTCCAATCACATAAAGGGACAAGGCCTTAGCTATATGTGACCATTGATGTGCATGGTTGTTGCTGGGCAGATGAAGCAATGCTTGTCACATGAGGTGTCTTTGAGCAAACCTTGCATTACAAGATGTTCATCAGGGTACATTAATTTATCTCAGATCAACGCGATCTCTGAATTCAGTTTGCAGACCTGTTGCATGGATTCTGCACATACACAGACCTATGCACAGGAAACCAGGACCTCGGTGTATTGTGGTGTACCAAAAACACGCCTCAGTGCCCAAAACCCCTATCCGGTTAGCTATAGTGTCTCATTCGATCCCCGTACTACAGCAGAGCTACAAATGATTGGATATCCTAGAACATGCGACTCAGGGCCTCTCAGAATTCGTGGGAACAAGACACTCTTTCGCTTAGACACTCATACTTGTTCACAATGTGAGTAACCAGAGACACTGTATAGTTTAAAATGTTTATTTAAACTAACGTTTTCTGTTATGCAGTACACGTGGTAACACTAGCAAAGAAATGCATAAAAACAAAATAATCAGCATAGTTACAATTCCATATAATACGAACAGGGAAAGCACATTATAGTGTCAGTGGATGAAGCCATATAGCGCTTTACCACCCTCCCTGTGCTAAAAGTTATGTTTATTATATCAGTGGAAGACCTCTGGGCTTGGACAGCGGAACCCTCTAACTCAAGTCTTAGAGGATAGGATTTACATCTCTGGACAAGCACAGCTCTTCCTTGGGAAAGGTTTTCTCCAAGTGTTTTTAACTTGCATCCCGTGCAATCAATCAATCAAGACACTTATAAAGCGCACTACATACCTGTGAGGGTCTCAAGGTGCTGGGGGGAGGGGGTGCTGCTACTGATCGAAGAGCTAGGTCTTGGGTCTGCCGTAGGTTGGTGGAGAGGGTGTTCTAGGTCTTGGCGGCGAGGTGGGGGAAGGATCTGCCACTGGCGGTCGTTCTTCGGATGCGGCGGACTGTGGCGAGGGCAAGCTGGCGGGTGGGGGTGTAGAAGCTGAGGTGTCTGTTGAGGTATGCTGGGCCGGTGTTGTGGAGAGCTTTGTGTGCGTGGATGAGGAGCTTGAAGTTTATCCTCAGGTTGACGGGGAGCAGGTGCAGATCTCTCAGGTGGGGTGTGATGTGGCTGCGGCGGGGGATGTCGAGGAGCAGACGTGCTGAGGCGTTCTGGATGCGTTGCAGTCGTCCCAGGAGCTTGGCCGACGTTCCTGCGTAGAGGGTGTTTCCGTATTCCAGTCTGCTGGTGACGAGGGCCTGGGTGACTGTTCTTCGAGTTTCAGTGGGGATACACTCAAAGATCCTGCGGAGCATTCAGAGGGTGTTGAAGCAAGATGAGGAGATGGTGTTGACCTGTTTAGTCATGGAGAGGGTGGAGTCGAGGATGACCCCTAGGTTGCGTGTGTGGTCGGTGTGTGTGGGGTGGTTCCCAGAGCGGTCGGCCACCAGGAGTCATCGCAGGCCAAAGGGGTGTTTCCGAGGATGAGGACCTCCATCTTGTCCGAGTTCAGCTTCAGTCGGCTGTCCCTCATTCATTCGGCGACGGCATTCATGCCTTCATGGAGGTTGGTTTTGGTGGTGTGAGGGTCTTTGGTGAGAGAGAGGATCAGCTGAGTGTCATCGGTGTAGGAGATGATGTTGAGGTCGTGCTGTCGGGCGACGTGGGCGAGGGGTGCCATGTAGATGTTGAACAGCGTCTGGCTGAGGGAGGAGCCCTGGGGTACGCCGCAGATGATCTCGGTGGCCCTGGAGCAGAAGGGGGGGAGGCGGAGGCTCTGGGTTCTGCCGGAGAGGAAGGACGTGGTCCAGTCCAGGGCCTTCTCTTGGATTCCGGCGGCATGGAGGCGTGTGTGTAGTGTGTTGTGGCAGACCGTGTCGAAGGCGGCTGACAGGTCCAGGAGGATGAGGGCCGCTGTTTCTCCGTTGTCAAGCAGGGACTTGATGTCATCGGTGTCAGCACTAAGGGCAGTTTCGGTGCTGGGGTTGCTGCGGAACCCGGACTGGGATGGGTCCAGGATGCTGTTCTCCTCAAGGTAGCGGGTCAGTTGATTGTTGACGATTTTCTCAGTGACCTTCGCCGGGAACGGGAGCAGGGAGATGGGTCGGAAGTTCTTGAGGTCCTTGGGGTCTGCCTTGGGTTTCTTGAGTAAGGCGTTGATCTTGGCGTGCTTCCAGCTTTCCAGGAAGGTTGCTGTCTCGAAGGAGATGTTGATTACTTTCCGGAGATGGGGTGCGATGGCTGTGCAGGCCTTGTTGAAGACGTGGTGAGGGCATGGGTCTAGCGGTGATCCAGAGTGGATGGTGTTCATGATCTCGCTGGTGTCCTCATCGTTGATGCTGGTCCAGGAGAGCAGGTGGTTGGTGTGAGTGGTGGTCGTGGGGGCGGTGGTTGTCGGGCGGTCATGGCGTTGAAACTGTCATCGATGTCGGCGACCTTGCGGTGGCAGAAGGCGGCGAGCGAGTCGCAGAGGTCTTGTGAGGGCGGGATGTCGTTGGTGTTGGAGCTGGGGTTGGAGAGTTCTTTCACGATGTTGAAGAGCTCTTTGCTGTTGTGTGTGTTGTTATCTAGGCAGTCTTTGAATGAGGCCCTCTTGGCAGTTCTGATGAGTTGATGGTGCCTGTGTGTGGCATTCTTGTGGGCTGCGTGGCTGTCCGGTGTTCATTCGCGGAGCCAGTTCTTCTCCAGTTTTCGGCATGTTCGTTTGGAAGCCTTGAGTTCTTCGGTGAACCAGGTGGCTTTCTTGCTGGTGTGGCTGTTGGAGGGTGTCTTGAGTGGGGCGAGGGTGTTGGTGCAGTTGTCGATCCATTGTCTGAGGTTGCGGGAGGTGTTGTTTGGGTCGGTGGAGTCGGCGGGTGGGTTCTGGGCAAGGGTGGTGGTTAGCTGGTCTTCAGTGACTTTGCTTCAGCTGTGTCGAGGCATCTGTTGGGTGCAGTGGTGCATGGTGGGCTTCCTGAAAGTGAAGTGGATGCAGTGGTGGTCAGTCCAGTGGGGTTCGGTGGTGTGGTTGAAGGTGACGTGGGGGCTTGTGGTGAAGATGGGGTCGAGCGTGTGGCCGGTGGCGTGGGTGGGTGTTGTCACGAGCTGTCTGAGTTATGTTATGTTATGTTATAGAGGGTTTTATACCGCGCTCAAATACTCGAGAGTGTCCTGGCGCATGTAGTTACCAAAGCCCAATGGAGTGGAAAATATGAATCAGCTAGTTGAAGAGAAAAGTTTTAAGTTGTTTCTTGAAAAGTCTAAAATCATCAATATGCTGCAATTCCAATATGAGTTCCAAGCCATAGCCGCTTTAACAGAGACAGAGTGACCTCCCAACCGTGACCTGCAAAATCGGGGGATAATCAAAGATCTGCTGGGGACATAGAAGCCAAACCGCTTCCTAATGTACAATGTCCCCAGACCATGCAGGGCTCTGTGGGCCAATGTGAGAGCTTTAAATAGCACTCTTTTGGGCCACCGGAAGCCAATGTAGGTGCTGTCTTACGCTAGATCTTCCAGAGATGTTAAACAGAAGTCTAGCCGTGGCATTTTGTATGGTCTGCAGTTTTCTCAGCAAATATCCTGGGATACCAATGTATAGCGCACTGGCATAATCAATGCGAGAAAGGATGAGTGCACGGGCGACCATTTACTTGGCAGGCCTGGGAAGCAGAGGGAAGAACCTTCTGAGTGACTTGAGAGTGCTGAAGCAGACTCTGGGGAGTCCGAGGTTGGCGATGTTGTCGATCAGGGTGTTGGTGTCGTTGTTGTTCTCGAGGTGGAAGTTCAGGTCCCCGAGGAGGATGTGGTCCGTGTAGACGAGGGTGTGTGGGTTGATGAAGTCGGTGATGGAGTCGCTGAACTTCGGTCGGGGTCCGGGGGGTCTGTAGACGAGGGTTCCTCTGAGGGTGGTGTTGGGGTCGGTGTAGACTTGGAAGTTCATGTGTTCGGCTGTGCTGAGGGTGTCTTTGGTGTTGGTCGAGACTCTGAGGGTGTTCCTGTGGATGATGGCGATTCCTCCTCCAACGCCGTTGGTACAGTCCCTGTGGGTGATCTTGCAGCCTTGTGGGATGGCTATGGCGATGTCGGTGCAATATTCAAAGCACCTGAAAATTCAGAAGTGCAGCTGTGTTCCATGTTAAGTCTATATGTGTGTGGGACCGACCAAAGCCGATTAACTAGTAGAGTTGTTTTCTGGCCTTGAACATGATGTACAGATGAGAACTCAGAGCACAACAGAAATAGTGAAAGACAGACAGTTCCCATGTGAAGCAGCACGAGCAAAAGTGTTTACGAGAACCAAGGCATGTAGTGTTGTGTGCATAAGCGGCAAGATGGCGGCGATGCATAGCACAAACTAATGCTAACTTAGCAACATCCGCTGGCACCCCTAAACCCTCATGACACCCTCCCCTTGAGCAGTCCTACGTACAGTGATCGAAATAGAACAAAGAATTCTAAAAGTCTGAGCAATAAGACCATATATCGAATATAGGAACGATGTGTACGCAAAGAATGTCAATTGGGTGAGAAAAGAGGAAAGATCTTTCGTTTTTATTTTTTTTCTTAAAAAAATAAAATGTCCTTGTGGTAAATAAAAATAAATTTGGCCTGGCCAAATCAATCCAGCAGTATGTAAGCACAATAAGTGGGGACAGCTTCCAACAGGAAATCGTTATCGTCTGAAAAAGTAGACGGCATCTAGTTTAGTAATTCAAAGGAGCAAACATGCTCATTAATGATGGGTGCCTCCAGCACCATCGTTGTGCAACTTGTGTGGTACTCGATGTAACTCCGTTGCAGGAAATCATGTGCTACCGATATCCCTCTAAGCTAGCACTCCGAGCGCAGCTGCACAGGCCATCAAACCCATACTGGAACATTCCTGCTCATAAGACACAAGAGAGCTCATCAGTGAGGCAAAATCCGGGTCAGGAGACGCTGTGTTTGTGAGGCAGAGATCCAAAGCCCATTGAAAAGGACATTCCAAGCATGAGAAAAGTGGTTGCACGCAAGTGTACCATGGAAAGCAAAAAGACAGATTGTAAGCCACACTTGGAGTGGCCAGTGGCAAGGTACCGTAGCATTAAGCATGCGGTTACGAAGTAGCTGTAGCAGGGCCGGGTTGTGAACGACCACAAGAGGAGCCGCCATTTCTGAGCAGGCAAACCAACAAGAATACCTTGGCAGCTAAGGCGAGTATTAGTAGCAACCCACCAAAGACGCTGGAAAAAATAGAATGAATAAAAGCTGGGATCACACCAAAAATAGTTTGAAAAGAGGTTACAAGGCCTGAGCACACAACTTTAAAAAAATGCACCAGCCCCGTTATATGCGAAGCATTGAAAATAGAATGAATTAGCGCACCAAAATGTTGTGGGAGGTCTGTGTTTAAAAGTGCTTGAACTGCTGTTCTTGTATTAGCCACCAGCAGGACATAGGTCTCACGGGCAGAAGTGAGAGAAACTTCTTTCTGGGACAATAAAGCTCTTATTCGGCTCCGTTTGTCGAACTCTTCCTTCAAGGTCAGATTTGGAAGGCAAAATTGAGGTATCGAGACTCCCACGTGGTGGACGAAACAGCACATTTTTGCAGCAAACTACACGTTGTGACACAGTCACAATGTACGGGATACCTATTAACATGCCGCAGCATTTTTCATTAGTCAGAAGTAAATAACTGCCGTTAGACAACAGTGTGAAAATTTGGCTTAATCGAGGGGGTGGGTTTTCCTTTGAAAATGCACGCCAAATTCGGCGCCTCTAAATTACAAGCACAATGCAACTATATATTTTTGCACACAAGGGAGTGTCCAATGGAAGAATCACAAAATTCACCAGTCAGATACACCTCTGTCTCATCACGCAAACATCCAAACATGAAGGGGAGTGACCAAACTTCATAAAGGAAAGAGTTTCCAAATGGTTCAAAGCGGCCTAGGGGAAAATGTTTTATGCATGATGTAAATTTGATTACGGAGAACGGCAGTGTTATTACTCCGTGAACGAGCCAAACAGCAGAGTTTGTTTCCACTACTGAGAAAGGTAAAGGGTCTATTTGTAAAAGGGTATAAGTGGCATCTTTCTTGGACATAGACTGTTGTCTTTCAGTCAAAATAAATGGCAAAAACTATGAGAACACGTTCACATAGTCCCATGGCACTCAAACCCATTTTAAGTGTGTGCAAAGTCCTGCTAACTGCATAATAGAGCGCAATTTGTTCTGACCATGATATAACACAGATACACCATCCTGTACAATATCAACAACAGATGAAACAATATTGTTGAATGTGTATATCCTGGAAGAAAGGGTATTAATACTGTTATCCACCACAGCAAGAACCTTTTCCACCCTCTCCAGGACTAAACAGGTCAACGCCGTCTCTTCCTCCTGCTTCAACACCCTCCGCATGCTCCGCAAGATCTAAAAGTGGATCCCCACCGAAACGAGAAGAATGGTCACCCAGGCCCTCGTCAGCAGCAGGTTGTACTACAGAAACGCCCTCTACGCAGGAGCATCGGCCAAACTCCTGAAATGGCTTCAACACATCCAGAACGCCTCTGCACGCCTGATCCTCGACATCCCTCACCGCAGCCACATCACACCCCACCTGAGAAACCTGCACTGGTTCCCCGTCAACAAGAGGATAACCTTCAAGCTCCTCACCCATGCACACAAGGCACTCCACAACAGCGGACCAGCGTACCTCAACAGACGACACAGCTTCTACACCCCCACCCGCCAGCTCAGCTCCGCCGACCTCGCCCTCACCACAGTCCCCCGCATCCGAAGAGCGACCTCCGGTGGCAGATCGTTCCCCCACCTCACCGCCAAGACCTGGAACACCCTCCCCATCCACCTACGACAGACCCAAGACCTGCTGACCTTCAGAAGACTCATCAAGACCTGGCTTTTTGAGCAGTAGCAGCATTCCCCCTCCCCCCAGCGCCTTGAGACCCTCACGGGTAAGTAGTGTGCTTTATAAATACCATGATTGATTTTCAAGATTTACTTGGTCTATTGTCCTTAAGCGTGAAGCTGCTTCAATTTGAGAGAATTTCCAAATTTAATTGTAAATAGCATATATCCCTCGTTTAGCCCTAGGGCCAATCGGGCCTTTTATAAAATCTGATAAATCCACATCATTTGATAACATTGACAAATGCTGTTTAACAGAAGCTAACGTAGAGTGTTGCAATTAATTTTGACATAATTTACCAACAGAATACGTTGTAACTGAATGTGTTGTTGAAAATCGTGGATCAGGCCTATCCTGTGTGTAACCTGGAGCCCTGTTATGGAAACACATTTGACATGCATCTGCCAAACCAACCATCCCACAGGGTCAAGATTCGAGATTTTAAATGTCACATTTGTAAACAAAGTCTGCAACTCCTCAATGGTGTAATTGGGAGTAATATTCCAGTTTGGATAGTCAGCAAGTGATGGAAAAGCAGGAGCCTTCAGTTGTTTAGCTGTAGTTATGTAGTTTGATAGATTGAATCATTAACAATACTTTTGTGGGTATAAGACATGCACGATACAAAGCTTCTGTGCCCTGCACCTGCCAGGTTTTGGAACCCCAAACTGATTTTAAATCAACAGTATTTTTCCAATGATCATAGCCACCCACCGCCAATTTAAGGATAAAGGAATCAGAGTATAACAATTTAGTGTGGGTCAGCATAACTTTCGTATTCGATTTAGAGTTCAATTTAAAATAGTAAGATTCAGGGTTTGATTTATCAAAACTTGTAATATATGCAATTTATTCAACAGGGTTTTTGAACTCCCTATTAATGGGGCGGGGCAATATTCCCACCGCGTGCAACCAAAAACAGCTCCAAATGTAGTAGCTCCACACAAACAATGGTGGCCACAATGCTGGCAGCAAAACTAGTCAGCACAACCCGCAGAATTCAAACACAAGTATTCAGCATCAAACGCCGCACAGCATTCTAAATGTGAAAACAGAGACTGCACCGCTCGCACATCCCAGTCACCAGAACGCATGCCACATTCAACCACATCTCCCACTGAAACACGAAGCACACTTGGAACACCAGCAACTGGCCAGGCAGCAACGTTGACAAAAGTCAGGTCCCCCTCCATGATGTGTGACGAAGAGTGCGGGGCCAAAGTTCCATTCACCAGTTCCACAGCAGAGCGCTCTCCAAGGCAGTGCCCACTGATCAAAACAAAAAACACTGTCAAAAATCCAATGGACATAAATAAAAATATGAAGATGAGCACCAGCCAAATACCTATCCAAGGGGGAACCAAATAAGCGCGTCCAAACCAGGAGATAAAACCTGCAAATTTTTAAGGGGTCAAAGTTGATACCGAATGAGAGTCAAAGGAAAAACGTGACTCGATCCTGGCTGCAGCATTCAACCCAGGCAACGAACCACCAGCAATTCAAGCATATTCTGCATCTTCACTAGCAGCTGAGGACTGCAGGACCAGCAAAGGACCATCTATGGCAGCGTCCGGCAGTGTGCAGTCCAATGAGGACAACAGAGGACCTCCTGGAACAGAGGCATACGACAATGCAGGAGGCAGACCATTCAGAATCGTCCAGTTGCTGTAGCTCGACACTGTCAATCGAGACACATCTGCTGTCTCCACGACCAGGAAGTGGTGGCAAAATGTTCCCTGCACACCCAGCACCAGAAACAGAGCTCGATAGGATGGACCAAACCCCCTTCTGCTCTCCACCCTCTCTCCGACCAGCTCTCCGACCCCAGGCAGCCAGCCGACTACCGTAATCTGCATCGCACCATTATCGGTAGAGGGCAAATGTTCCTTTGCTAGACTGTCTCTTGTTTCTTGTAGGTTCTGTAACACAGAAGAATGTCCATCCACGTCAAAAGGGTCGGCCGGAGTCGTCAAGTCTAGACCATCAAGGTCTGGCACAAACATTTTCATGCCAAAGAGCAATTAGCAAGGGGTCCGCCCACACAGAGGTCTTCTAGGGAGATTATTAAGTACACGTTGTACGCTTTTCAAATGGGCGAGCCAGTTCCTGCAGTGCCTGGGACTCTAGCTGTTAAGGATTGCTTGAAGTCATGGTTCATTCGCTCCACAACTGAATTGTCCTCAGGCCTGTATGGAGAAGAAATTGTGACTTGCACCCCCAAAGACCGCATGGATTCTTTGTACGCCTTAGAGGCGAACGCCGTACCCTGGTCTGAATGTAAGGTGCCCACTGCAAAAATTACCACAAAGACACGCAAATCCCTGATTACAGTTTGAGCGTCAGCGCTGTGTTGTGGCCAAACCCATAGAAAATGTGTGCATGAATCAACTGCAACTAAGATGTATTTATGGGAAATATCAGAGGAAAATGGACCGCAGTGATCCAAATAAACACAAGCAAATGGTCTATTGGATATGCTTAATGATGTTGTGGTGGATGGGTCATAGTAGATGGCTTAATTTGCTGACAAATGTCACAAGAAAGCATATACGTACATGTTTGTTTATATAAGCCACGCCACCAGTAACGTTGCTGCAAGATACAGACTGTAGCGGACACACCAGCATGCCCCAAGACCATGCCCTCGTGTGCTGCGATTTTCAGTGTAAACCTGCGGTCCGTGTTGGGGATCAACCACTCACCAACGTTATTAATTTTCAGATAGGGAACGTTATCAGGGTTGAAATGATAAGAGCATTTGGAAGGGAATCCTTGTGGATAATTATCTCCCTTCTCTGTAGCAGCTATAGCTGCCAAAAGTCATCATAAATTTTACTCATGGATCTTGTAACTGCTGCTACTAAGCGTGTGTCCACTGCTGACCTAGCTGCTTCATAAGCTAAGCTTTTACCAACCGCGTGTACTCCTACACGTTGGTGGCCAAGAGTATGAATTACATGTGTGAGTGGCAGGCATTCTTTCAGCTCTGAGACTCGAACCCATAGCATTTTATGCTTAATCGTCTTGCCTTTGGAATCATGGCAGTTCATTTGAGACCAAATGAATAAATTGTCATTAAAAGATTGTACACAGTAATAGGGATCGCTTACAATTAAAGTAGTCACATTAGGGTCTGCAAACTCCAGTGCGAGTACCAAAGCACGCAGCTCAGCCAATTGGGCAGTACAGTCAGCGAGTGCCTGTGTGTCTACAACACTGGACTTAAACTCGACATTCACCATAGAACCAGCCACAATCGCACAGGCTGCAGAATAAGAGTGTTCAGATCCAATCACAGGATGTGCTGAACCGTCAGTGTAAATAATATAACGGAATTCCTCGAGCGGGCGCATACACAGAGGAGCTGGATGAACGAATTCATATTGTAGGGACTCCTGAGTCAGTAACAAGGAATCATAGATAAATATGACATCTGGGGATGTCAACGATGTAGCCCATTGTATCCACCATGGATGTAAAGCTTTGGAATTGGGAACGCGCACCGTTGTCACTGCTTCTAGAGCAGGATATGGTGTCACCACCAACATGCGTTTTCCTTGTGCCAGGGCGCGTTCTTTTAGAATCGCCATCTGGACCGCCGTCAATACTTTTTCGACAGAGGAAAACCTCAGTTCAGCTGAAGTGTACAAGTGTGACCTTCATTAAATGTCAAGTATGTGAAACCCACCATGCCTGGGATGATTCTTATCACCAGGTTAGTATGGTTATCACGGGCTAATAAGAGTTTAGGGTCAAGTAGATCAGACTGCAAAGACTGCAGTATATTCGTATGTTCTGGAAGCCAGCACGCTTTCGCAAATGTGGGTTGTATCAGAGCATAAAGAGACTTGATATGCTGGCCATACTCTGGTATGTAAGTACGACCAAAGTTTAAAAAAACCAGCAAGGATTGTAATTTCTTCAGGGTTGTAGGAGGACGCAAACATGCGCACTTTTCCAGGAAGTGCGGTGCTAAACCTTGTCCTTCATTATTGAGTTCGTAGCCCAAGAACAACACTGCGAACTCAGCAATGTGTGATTTGGCAAAATTTTATTTATAACCATAGTCCACAAACAATACTATGATGTGGTCCATGCGACAAAGATGTGGCCATAAGTCGTCGTCCGTGAAATCAATGTCATCCACGTACGAACATGCATCAGGGTCGATTGTGTGTAACAATGAGACTACACGTGCGGCGAATACACCTGGGCTGTTTTTATAGCCCATCACTAATCTTGTAAATTGTTTTTGTTTGCCGCCGTGTGTAAATGCTGTACACTGACTTGAAATGGGGGACTGGATGTGGCTAAAAAAGCCATTGGATATATCTAGCGTTGTTTTATATTTCTTCGGAACTAGATTGTCTACTAGGGCAGAACTATGAGTATTCTGGACCGCATTCGTCCGACAATGAGTGTTCAAATGTCGGCAATCCAAAACTATGTGCTACGACCCATCTGGCTTGGTCACGGTAAAAAGAGGGTTATTCATAGGTGACACACGTCTCAATTACCCCCTGTTACTCCAATTGAGCCTTTGCTTCCCGTCGGATGGGATATTGTGGTTGTGCCTCTGGCAAGGATCGCAATGGAATCTCGTGTTGGGGAGATGTTTTATCCCATCCCACCTGAGTATGGTACAAAGCCGGTGCAAGCACAAAGCCCACTGTTGTGCATGCTCCTTTGAGACACCGTGTGAAGAACTAGGGAGGATTACCTCCTCCTCTCTCGGAGCTGCCAGAACAAAAGGCGGGGGCCAGTCTGCCTCTGCTAACAGGATGTCACATGAAGAAGTCAGATTTTCCCCCAAAAAAAACCTTGATAATGCGTTTAATGTCACCTTCAATGAGAATACTAATTTCATATAGTCTGTCAGGGGGAGCCACTTGGGTTTCAGCAGTTTCAACTGTAATGAAAGTACCAGTTGCTTTCGCCTCCAGAAATGGACGCAGCACTTGCCGCACTACTGTAACCTCCACTGCGCTGTCTAGCAGCATTATTGCCCATGTTAGAATACGGAGCTGGGTTCTTATCGTCCATGGCATACCTCGCAGTTAAAGCGGCCACTTTCTTCTTCTGAAAAGGAGGGCGCTGACGAGGAAAGTTGTCTTGTTTACCCTTTCCGTGACTTGCACATGGCTGCTCATGTCCCTGCGGGGCACTTCGACCTCTTCCACGCTCCTGGCAATCATCTCCACCGGCTTGTGAGAATGATGCTTCCTGTGAAGAATGGGGAGAATGCATATCAGGAACCTGAAATCGATCAGGAGACCTAATTCTCGCACGGTCACGCAGTTTATAAGTGCGTTCCAAGTCCGAAAATGCAGGAGACGCTGCCCGCCCCCCCTTGCTTCTGCTGTGACTTCTCCTGTTTTTTATTCTTCCAATTCTTTTTAGGGAATGTCGGACGGTCTCCTTGATCAGATGGAGACGTCCACTGAGCTTGCGGTTGTGCAGGTACTCTAGCAAAAGGCTTAATACCCAAACTATTACACACAACTGTTTTATAAGCCTGGGCTATGATTTTAGGTAATTTTCCTGGCTTGTCTACATCCGAGACAAGAGCCAAAGCATTCGATACTTAAAAGTTGACTGCATCTCCCTTAACGTTGGCAAGGATCAGATCAGCAACTACGTCATACGCTCCAACTAACCTCATCCCCAATTCTACTGCCGCCTCGGGTCCGTGCTCATCCTGAACACGCTTGATCACAGAGGGGAGTACTGTCATGGATGGTGTGCCGAAACACTTTGCATAAACTGCCGCGAATATTTCACCTTAACTCTCACAATCAGAGACTTCAGGTACCAAGTTTTTATGCAAACTAATTATCAAAATCCTGTGTTTCTCCACAGGAGTGGTATGCGGAAACACCGCTTCCCGCTGGTCACATTTCTCAGCAAGCCAATAAGGTAAATCCTCCTTAGTTTGGGAAGGCTTGCCCATGAACGAATTAACCATGATTGGGCTAATAGTAACACCGCAAGTACCAGCTGGTTTCTGCGCAACCCTAGGTGCTTCCACCTAGACGTTGCGACTAACAAATTGTACCAGCGCTCTATACACACAGACTATCGTAGTGTGCATGACACAGCCTGTACATCACACATTAAATACCGGTGATGGGGCGTGTAACCCGCCAACACGGGCCAAGTGGCCCCATCAATAGATAAAGGGGATAATCTGACAGGTGTCAGGGGTTGGGGGAGGGCACCATCAAACCAAATGCGATGTTGCCATGCCGACAACGGACTTTCTAGAGTTCTATATGGCCGATATATTACAGGAATTTGGGTAGGACTATATTTATACCATAAATGATCTGCCCCTTACACTGCTGGAAAGGTCACCTAAGAATAAAACACTCATATGTATATAATGGGTCGTCTTCGACCACAAAAATCAGATTGACACCTGCGTTTGGGACTTCAAATGCTGTCAAGTATTGCGGGACGGCTGCGCCGCTATGCGCCGCGATGTCAACATCAGCCATAAAGAAATGTGAATAGAAAACTCAACTTAAAAAGTGGCAAGACAAAGTTGGGCGGTAATTCAAAATACTAACGATACCTTTTTGTACATTTCAATCTTGAATCACCTATAAAAGCGACAATATAGGAAGGTTATAACGTCACCAAAGTTTTCCAGAAACAGAGGCGAGGAGATTGTGAACAAGCACTGGGTACTACTAAAGTGCATCTTAAATATGTACCAGACCAAACGTTAGGTGCGCCATGTTGCAGGGATTCTGCACATACATAGAACTATGAACAGGAAACCAGGACCTCGGTGTATTGTGGTGTACCAAAAACACGCCTCAGTGCCCAGAACCTCTATCCGGCTAGCTATAGTATCTAATTCATTCTCTGTACTACAGCGGAGCTACCAATGTTTGGATATCCTAGAACATGCGACTCAGGGCCTCTCAGAAATTGTGGGAACAAGACACTTTTTCGCTTAAACACTCATACTTGTTCACAATGTGAGTAACCAGAGACACTGTATAGGTTAAAATGTTTATTTCAACTAACGCTCTCTCTAATGCAGTACACATGCGAACACTAGCAAAGAAATGCATAAAAACAATATAATCAGCATAGTTACAATTCCATATAATATGAATGGGGAAAGCATATTATAATGTCAGTGGATGAAGACATATAGCGCTTTACCACACTCCCCGTGCTAAAAGCTATGTTTATTATATCAGTAGAAGACCTCTGTGTTTGGACAGCGGAACCCCCTACCTCAAGTCTAAGATGAAAGGATTTACATCTCCGGACAAGCACAGCTCTTCCTCTGGAAAGGTTTTCTCCAAGTATTTTTAACTTGCATTCTGTGCAATATTAAAAGCACCTGAAAATTCAGAAGCGCTGCTGTGTTCCATGTTATGTCTATATGTGTGTGGGATGGACCAAAGCCGATTAACCAGTGGAGTTGTTTTCTGACCTTGAACACGATGTACAGACGAGAACTCAGAGCACAACAGAAATAGTGAAAGGCAGACAGTTCCCATGTGAAGCAGCACAACCAAAAGTGTTTAGGAGAACCAAAGCATGTATTGTCATGTGCATAAGCTGCAAGATGGAGGCGATGCAAAGCATGAACTAATGCTAACTCAGCAACGTCCGCTGGCACCCCTAAACCCTCACAACAGACCTTGTCATCATTGAATATCACAAAATGGGGAAAGACAAGATGGACTCCACAACCAATTAAAACAGCCTCCACAGTAGCTTACAATGCGCAGGTAGCGAATTAACATAGGAGATCTGCACATTATAGCTTGGTGCTTGGGGACAGTACAGCAATATTCACCTGGCCAATCTATGGCAGAAATATAGACCCAGGAATTTTGCCACCTTCAGCATATTCCTCAATTGCCAGTACAATGGAAAACAACTACTACATTGGCTTTGCACCATGAGACTGTGATCTCCAGTATCTTGGGAACTGGTCTTGAAAGGCTCATCCTCATGATTTCTTTGTAGCAAGGGGAATTAACTAAACTGCCAAAGAAAACACTGTCTAGTACAGTGGAGCGCAATCAAATATTCAAAAACTGACCTGTGCTTGTGCGCACAATTGATGTGTGCCACTTTGATAGTGAAGAAAGAATATGGATACTGCTGAGTGTTACAATTGCTACACATCCCTATGAATAGGGAATGTCAATTGATGATCCTACATGATACCTGTACATTATATTTTTTCATGACAACGCAGTCATAACATTTTTGTAGCCCTGTAAGTATGTAGACTCTAGTTTAAATGTAGTGTGCCTTTCTTGAATATCCAACACGCCCAATTTAGGAATTCAGTTGTTGAAGAAGATTAATGCACATCACATCACACTACACCTTACAATATGACAATGAATCTCACCATACCGCCTCACTTCACAGAATCCAACAGCACACCTTGTGCAGCACATCAACTTGCATCACACCCCACAACACCAGCTCATACCATTACACACCCTTCATGCCCTGTGCGCCTCACTAACCCACTCCAAGCCATAGTAAACCTCACCATGCTTAACACACATCAGTACACCACACCAAACTATTCCACGACACAGCACATCAACACATCACATAATGCTGCACCAGGACATATATCACCACAATACAATATTAGAATCAGACAACACCATCCAGTATGACGTGACACTACACCACGACATATTGTATGAATATTTCAAAGCCTAAATCTCCCAGATAAAGAAACAATGAGTCATAAACCCTGACACACATCCATATGTATGGAATGGTGCAAGTTGTTCATCAATGAGGGACACCCTCAGAGGGGTCCCAACAGAAAAAAAACTTTCCCTACAGATCAAATTAATCAATTGTACCCAAGTAAACTACAGTCATGACTTGACAACTGAAGCTCTCTGGTAAAAACAAATATATGAATTGCAGATGTCAGTTTGCCCAGAACCAATTGGTCATGTTACTCTATTTAAAAACATGTGACACAACATGTTACATAACGTATTGCAACATAATATAATATAACGTAACATAAAGTAACAGAACAGAAAATAACCTCCATACTGTAATACAGGTCAAAAGTCTTTTCCATTATAATAGTCTGATAGATGTGTCCCCTCTATGACCCTGATTGTATTAGGTGTGAAGTTTCTCATTGCATATGCACAAACCCTGTTTTGGCAGGGGTCTGAATTCCACATTGTAGGATATTATTTACAGCATGTGATAATTTTCAGGTGCAATAAGGATCTCACCTTTGTGCAATTTGTTTAGCAGGTCAAACTTGCCAGAAATTAGAAAGGCAAAAGTGTACAGTATTTACTGTAACAAGCAGATTTTGGTGCTGTAATCACTGATATTTGTCGCTCATTCTCCAAAAACTTAGGATGTACAATAATTATTCCATTCAATAATGTAGGAACACTTCGATGTCAGATTTCTATCAGATGCAAAGATTATCGAATCAGACATAGGCCACTCTGAATCAGACCCTATGCCTGTAGACCGTTCATACTGTAGGAACAGTCAGCATAGTCTTACATAGTATTGTATTAAATCCTGCCCAACCCTACTTGCCTTCAGGAAACTGGTAAAAACATGGCTTATTAATCAATAGGCACCCCAACTCTGGCTCGGTCTTCCTCACCGTCTGCAGCACTGAGACACCCAAGGGTATTTGTGCGCTCTACAAATTGCTTAAATAAATATTGTCCATACATAAAACTCCAATTTCTTTTTCAGATTCTTCCAACTGTTGGTCGTGTCCACCCAACTTGTGGCCCAGTGCAAGGAGAAATGAGTGTGTTCCGAAGAGAATAGAATTTCTGTCCTATCAAGAGGTCTTGGGAGGGCTTCTGGCTGCTTCTGGAATGCTTTTTTTCCTTTTCACTTTGCTAATCTTACACTTATTCTACAAGTACCGAGATTCTGCAATTGTCAAGGCAAATAACCGTGAAGTCACCTATCTTCTTCTAGGGACTCTTGCACTGAGCTTTCTCTGCCCTTTGCTTTTTATTGGTGAACCTCAAAAAATACCCTGCCTTATTCGCCAGCCTGCCTTTGGCATCACCTTTGTACTCTGTATTTCTTGTGTTCTAGCCAAAACCATCATGGTGGTCATCGCCTTCAGTGCCACAAAGCCCGGCAGTAACATGAGGCGGTGGCTGGGTCCACGAGTGCCTATGGTTACAGTCTTCACCTCCACCTTTTTTCAAGTCCTCATTTGTGCTGCCTGGCTCATGTCTTGTCCTCCATTTCCAGAAAGTGACATGAAATTAAAGACTGGGACTATCTCTTTGGTGTGCAATGAATGTTCTGAGACTGCACTCTGGTGCATGCTGGGATACATGGGGCTCTTGGCTGGTGTTAGCTTCCTGGTTGCCTTCCTAGCACGGAAGTTGCCTGACAGTTTCAATGAGGCCAAGTGGATCACATTTAGCATGCTTTTGTTTATTAGTGTGTGGATGTCCTTTGTTCCAGGCTATCTGAGCACACAAGGGAAATACATGGTGGCTGTGGAGGCCCTTAGTATTATCTCTTCCAGTGCAGGAATTGGTGTGTGTATTTTTATCCCAAAGTGTTACATCATCTTACTGAGACCAGACGTAAACTCAAGAGAACATCTGTTGTCCAAAAAGACTAACAATAACTTAAAGTGATGGCTATCTTAACACATTGTTAAACATTCAAGAAACAGCAATGACAAAATCAATGTTTAGATACAGTAGGTAGTTTAATTTGGCTTGTTGATTTTAGCTTTAAAACATTATAATGCATTTGATACCATGAGCCCTGTCCAAATATATTGAGCTACTGACTGCAATAAATCCCAAAAGAAATAGAAGTGTTGAACGGCAGATCAAATCCATCCTAATTTATGTTCATCCACAGAACCGAGAGGCAGATGATTGAAAGGGTCAGGTGAGTAAAATGAAATCCTCCCGACACCCTCTGCCCGAAGCTGTGCTTTATGGCCAGGTAAAAGAAAAGCTCTGTGTTGGTTTTTGGGACAGATGTAGATGAGTAGGTGAGTGATGTCACAGCGTCAGGAGGCGGTCTAGGCCTCAGCCATGGTTGCTGCATTCTCAGGGCCTCTTCTTCTGGCCCAGAGAACTTACTGCATGTGGAGGTAAGGTGAAAAGGGGGCAGGAAACTGGTACTATGATGGGAGCTTTGTCAGCTGTCCCTATGATATTTGCTGAGGGCAGACAGGTGCCTAGCTGCACCACTAATCGTAGCCCCTGCCCTCACCAGAAACTTCCTGCATATTTTAAATGTGGATTCCAAAATGAGAAAGCAAAAACATGACAACTCTTAAAATAGTTCTTTCTTTTCAACTAGCATAAATAACCTAAATTGATATTGAATTTATTTTTTATATCTCTATTTTAACCATCCTTTTTTCTCATTTTCAGGAAAATCATTCCACAATAAGTTCAAAATCCTATCTTGTTTTTGTCTCCTAATTCGTCCTCAAGATCAAAACAAGTTATTGCTCACACCCGCTGACATGAATGGCTGTTACTTATCCTTTCTACAATAATGGGCTCAGGCCACAGGGAAGAGCTCAGAATTGCTCATAATAGGAGGAGGGTAGTTAACAGCCATTATTGTTCTACAGGTGTGAATTCAGGTCAACTTGGGTCAGTGGACAAACAGTTCTTCTGTCCCACTAGCTCTTTTTTTTCATCAGAAGCTGTTCTATCTGCCAGTTTTGCCTCCACCTTCTTTAATGTGGAATGTAAGCCCAAATGCTTAATATGTCAGTTATTCTAGTTGTCAGTGGTTGTTAAGAGTTCCATTCCTCTTACCTGAAAGAAGTGGTGGCGTCGGCAGAGCACAACAGAGATACCAGCTTATGATAAAAGAAAGTTGTGATGCTGTAGTGGAACAGAGGATCCAAAGTCAAAGTAAAATAGTACTGTATTCAGCAGCTAAGAACTATAAAAGCAAACAATAAACAATTTTAGAGAAAACACATTTCAACAAGGTACATTCTATAAATAAAACATTAGTCCACATAAATAGATTAAGAATAGTTTTACAGGATGATAAGAAACGACAAGCGTTGTTTTTTCAAGGATCGTATATAAGACCACAAAAAATACATCATGCAAAGTGCAACAGTGCTAAACATGAAACCAGGTGCTTTGGATATTATATCATAAAGTGCACATAGTTTAGGATAAAAAAAATAAAAAAAATAAAAAGGCCTTTAGCACTGCCTAGAGAGACTGGCTAACTGCTACAGCGGAAACCTTTCTCTGTGTCTAATAGTCCCTGTTAGGAAGCTCGACACCCCGAAGCAGACCATAGAAGAGATACCATTTGCAAATAAAACAAATCAGGCCTGACTTGGACATTGGACTTAGATCTATTGTCTCCAGAATTTCACAATGTAAGTGAGGTGATGAAACATGAAGGCGGAGGAGAAAACTGGTAGCCATTGACTGTTCCCTGAACAGGCCTGCAAACTTAGCTGTAGCCCACAAAGGAAGCAATCTGATTGGATGTCCAGTTCCTAACATTACATGCAGATTGCTAATATGTGTTATTTTTCCTTTGACTTTCTGCCATTGCTGATACTAAACCACTGACTATTTGGCTCCAGTATTCTTTTAGTTGCATATGTGTTACTACCTTGTCCACTCAGTCTGCCTCCCCCTTCCCAGACCTTGGACAATTTTCATCTGATGGTTCTTTTTGTGACACTTTGTAATTCTGAAGAGGTAATGTAGAAATGAAATAGTGTCTCATAAGTACTTGATATTTTACAAATTTAAAGTTTCAGAGATGGTTAAACTCATTCATTATGATCATTTTTCAACCCATCTTCTTAAATCCTAAGGCAGATTGGCCAAACAAATCATGAAAATCAGTAATACTTAAAATATGCTGAGCCAAGTACACTGTGTACAGTGACTCATGATTATCAGACTGCTGATACTGTTTTGTTGTAGTGAAACTGTAAATTAATTGCAGGCATCAGAAGAATAGTTGATTGGGTATCAAATATTCTTCCTACATTCTTACTCAATGGTCATCATGCAGAGCTATTCCACATGTCATCGCCATTATTCAAGGAGATAATGAGAAGGTCAGGATAATCCCAGCACGGCAAACTCCCTCACATTTTCAGTATCTGTGAGAATATAACTAAATTGCTTCATGTCCTACTTAAATCCTTCAAAACCTTATGCTCAATGTAAAACAAATATTTTCAATTGGAAACCCTGAGATGTACACTGTTTGTCAGTAGGAAAAGTCTTTCAGACTTGTTAAGGGTGTTTTGTGACTCACGTGGTTGTGAAAGTGTTATTCCTTCGTAATTGCAATCTGCATTGAAATGAATAAATTATTATGAATGTAAGTTAGAGTGGTATCTGATTTGCAAAGGGGAAGCTGTCAAATAGCCTACAGCCTTATTACTATTCAGGATGCAGGATATGTTAGAACCTCTTACAAAGGGTCAATGTGTGATGTAACTCTGTACTTCAGTCACTTTATAAAAAGCTCAAGTGGTTTTCAATCAGTTATTGTGGTTTTGTTTTGAAAAATGTATTGATTCATAGCATTTAAGGCATCAATGACCATCTTAAAAACTTTATCATGTTACCTACAATAGCCCTGTAAAAAAGCTGGACGTGGGTGAAAGCTCAGTGCCCTTGTAAACAAGTGACGTCTTGGAATTTAAGAACCCACTTAGGTCTTTTCTGATTTTAAATAAAATCAATTAGCACTGAATTTCATCTGAGTAACCACGGTGCCCAAACACATATTGGAAGAATTCCAAATAGGATTAGAAGCTATGGGGCAGATGTAAGAACAATTTCTGCATCCGCAAAGAGTCTGAATCACTTTCGGTATGTATAAAAGGTAATTTGGTTTGTCCAAATTGCAAGTCCTTCCTTTTTGAAATTGCTTTTTTGCCATTCTAAATATGGAATCGCAAATTAGTATTTACAAATTGAGAACCACAATTTGTATGTTTGAAGCATTTCCTAACTGTGACTAGTCTCAAAATGCAGTTTTAGGAATTGCAATTACCAACAAGTCAAAGCAGGTGTTAACCAGGTGTAATTTATATAAATTGACCCATCAGGCCCTTTCACTTCTTTTATCAGCATTATCTGCCTCTGGGGTAGCACTGACGTATGTACAAGATGTTTGTCAGAGTGTGTGGATAAATAAGGGATTGAAAGACTACTAAGGGTTGATGCTGCTTCACTCACACCTACCACTAAGACTGCAGGTCCAGATATACTACTGGTTTGCATATTTTTCATAACAGAAGTTACCTGCACTAATCCACGTGCCACATCTGTAAAGCAGTGACCCATCTGTATATTTACAGTGTGCCTGGATACCATGATAGTGGCCTGTGCCACGTGGTTAATTGATAGCTCAATCCATCAAACTACAACATTTGCTGGTGATGCCTACACAGTTGCATTGTATGGTGCTGTTGAATTGCTGTAGTGAGTTTATCCACTGAGCCTGTGAGTTTAGTAAAGTTGTGATCCATCATGTTTTGTCCATCCTCCACTAATTTCCTTTAATGTTCTCGGCCGTCAATCAATTGTGAAATTGCACGATACACACTCATCAATTGTAGCTTTACACTTTTGAGATTTCTTGCTTTCTGGCACTATACAGAAAGCATAGATGTGTCTAAACCACCAGACAACTGAGATTTTTCAGTCATGTGAAGAACACAAGTACTACGAGAAGCACTGGCATTAGGAAGGTGCTGTAACACCCTGTCTGCCTCTCTGAGATGTTAGGCTGCTTTCCCTGCCTGTGGTTGGTTCATCTGTAACATCTTCTAAATCAGAGAGCGGTAAAGGTGTGGCTCATTTTCTGGATGATTCTTCATGTGTCTGTGTGGCAGTCTTGGGATTCCTCAATATCACAAGGACCTTTTATAGTGACATGTTTCTCACTATCGTGCTCTCTCCGTAGTTACAAATCTGTGAAAAAGTTATTGATGTAGTTACTATACTGTTTATTCAAATAAAGTTTGTCCAATCTACTTCTCTCTTTTCTGGATTCTTTAATTGTGAAATTTTTCAAGGGACAAAAAATGTACATGTGTTGCTACACATGTTTAGATAGATATTGTTGTTTCACTACAACTCCCACAATGCATTAGTGATTCACTATGAATGTTAGAAAAATGGATTTAGAAACAAACCAGGAATAAGAATATATTATTAATAAAACATGCTTGCTACTCTAGTGAATTGAAAAAAAATTTTTTATAATGTTACTTTGAGTAATAGATGATGCATCAACGTTGAAAACACCCACAACACTCTCAGGCTGAGATTTTCATGGGTGTTGATGGTGGCAGCTGAGTTGGTCATCCAGCTGTCCAGCGGCCTTTGCCCAGCAACTTGCAACCCCTATCTTTGGTTTGTGATCTTAAGCCGTACCATCTTTTGCGTATTTCATGGATGGTACACTGCACAACACTGTTGGAGTTTACCTTGTCCAGGATATAATTCCATAATGGGACACACACTCCTTAATTAGGAGCCTCAACTCCTTCTCAGAAACCTTAATGTTGCTTTCCTGGCAGCAAGACCTCTGCTACCTTCTTCCCGTGACTTGGTGCCCCTCCTTTTCACTCCCAAATTTCCTTCTGCCTCCACACAGTCTTCTCTGTCACTCACTGCCGTCTTCTGAGTTACAGAACACTGGGGGAGAATGTATTTATTGACTTCCTCATTACAAAGTCATCATTTAACATCCAAAACGTGTCTTTTCTTATTGAAATTTCCTAATACCGGATTGCTATTTTATGATTCCTAAATAGCACATGTGTATGGAAACTATATGCAAAGAGGGAATGACAGCCATTTGTATATTCCTAATAGCAATTTCCAAACAGCGATTTGGATACAATTGCTATTTGGAAATCGCTTACCTAAATGTATGCACATCTGGCCCCTATTTACAATGGCACTTTTTTGCAAATCAATTGGAAATTCTATTCGCAGAGGAAAATGTAATGCTACAACTTCTTTCAATGCTTTACTCAGCTCGTAATTCACCCTAACCAGATCATCTCAGGTTCTTTTTGTTTTAGTTTAATGATTTTTATGAAGTAATTAGAACAATATACAGGAATTACAACAATGTAATCCATCAGTAAGGTGATATTTGGCAACGAAGAGCAAGCATGCATAGTAATCAATGTCAGAAGAGTAAGAAAGGTGATAGAGGGAGAAGAAAGAAGGGAGAAGGGGCAGTGGGGAAAAGAAGAAAGAATGGAGAGAAAGAGGGAGATATGCAACTTAAAACAATTCTTGAAACAATGTAATAATATATCAATACTACTGAAATGTTGGAAAAACAGAAATACAATCAGAAATCTGTGCAAGTTAATAACAATGTAATATAATTGAAAAGTACTTAGCTGACATGCTTGCATGCAAATTTAAGTATCTGGTGAGTGGTTCCCAAAATGTTTCACGCTTGGCAAGTCGATAGGTAGAATTAAAATTATAGCGATCTAGTCTACGGTTATGACATGCCAAGTTCCACCATTGTTGAAGAGTAATAGTCTCTGTAGATTTCCAATTAGCAGTGACAACCTGTAAACTAAGCAATTAGGAGATCTAATAACTTGCCGCACACTTTAGTATGGGGCCAGGACCTACTCAGACCACCCATAAACAGAGCAACTACAGAGAAGGGAGTGTGAAATCCAATGATGTCTCCTAGTCTTGTCCAATCCAGAACCCAGAATTTAAATAACTTGGAGTACAGAAAAAAAAACATGTCTATGAATTTGTCTGAATGAGTGTTGCAACGCCAACAGGTATCTTGTTGAAGCAATTTTAGCTTGAAAAGAGATGCTGGAGTAAAAAAGAGTTGATTGCAAAAGTAATATAGTGTTTGAGTGAGTTGGCAGGATGTGCAGTGGTGTGAATCTTATCCCAAATTTTCTCCCCAAGGGATATAGGCCAAGTGCTTTGTTAGTTCAATTCCCGCGTAAGTTCGATTTTGGATTTAGGACTGTCTGTTGAAGGGAGTCTGAATGCTTTATAGATCAGTGCAGCTTTTGATGAGGTGGCGATAAGGGTGTAAGAAATGTATGCACCTTGACAACATATGGGAGAAGGGGGGTAAGATGCCATAGTGAGAAGTGATTTCAAAAGCTGCTATTGTTTTAGACATCTGGGGTACAGAGTAAATGAGGAGGAATGTGTGTTAAATGGAAAAACTTCATTAGTATTTTGTAGTAATTGAGAAACCTTGGTTAAGCCAAGGACGCCAAAAAAGCATCTTACCACTGTGCAAGAGCAATTTGTTACACCAGATAGGACTTAAAACAAATTGTTGAGACTGAGAAAGATGAGATGTCAAATGTGCTATAAAAATGGAACAAGCATGGGGCACAACTGAGGGGAAACGAAATTTAGGAGGTTGAGACATATTAAGGATGTGTAAGTTAGAGAAAGGAGAAATCATAGCGAGTTCTAGCGAAAACCACAGTTTAGGAAGTAGATCAGGGGCATCAGAAAAACAATTTTGGATTTGCTTAACACAGAAAACCATTTCATAAAAGGAAAAAAACAGGAAGCTGATTACACCTGGGTAACTTGATTTCTTGGGTAACTTGAGGCATTGAAGAAATATGCAAGAGGGTTTTACATTCCAAAGAAATTTAGATAGAAGCTTATCAATGTCTTTGAAATATTGCATAGGAATTTTAATAGGTAGCATAATGAGATAGAAATTAATGATAGGAGGAGTCATCATTTTGATTGTGTTAAGTTGGCCCCACCTAGACAAAAAGTGGTGACCAACCTTGAGTTAGTTTAGCAATTTTAGAGAGAAGAGAATCCATATTTAATTTTAAAGTGTCTCTGAGGTTATTTTGATAAAGGATTCTCAACATTTTTATCTTATCTGTGTTCCAAGATATAACCATTCCAGCAAATGAGGACTTGAGACAGAACTTGTTCAATGTCAGCACTTCAGATTTTTTGTTATTAAATTTATACTCGATACCTCCAAGTATGCCCTTAGCTCGTCAAAAAAGTAAGGAAGGGAGGCTTCAGGTTTAAAAACGTGAAGAAGAATGACGTCCACGTATGGTGTTAATTTAATGTGCGGGTTCTTAAGCTGAAAGTTCTCTGAAGATTCGAATCTATCAAGGGAAGGTTTGAGAATGAGAATAAATAGCAAGGGTGAAAGAAGACATCCTTGCCTAGCGCCTCTCTTAAGAGGACAGTATGGAGGTTTTACACCATTGACCAAGACACATGAATGGGGAAAAAACAAAGTAATTAGATGAGTTGAAGGAATTTTGGACCAAACTCATGCCAACGTAGAGACTGTAGGAGGAATTGCCAATTTACTCTGTCAAATGCCTTTTCAGCATGTACAGCAACATCTGCTAGGGTGGGGCTTTGCTCAGAGTAATCAAGTAGTTAGCTAATAGAGTACCAGTTTTATTTTTTACCTCCATAGTATCTAGCATTAATCTGAAGTATAGTGCCACATGGTTTGTCCGCAGTGGATTTATTAAATTGAATCTTCTCTGCTGCCAGGGCATCTAAATCAGCTTTGCTATTCTTAGACATAAAATATTTGTGTTCTAAACATAAAGATACAGGCAGATTGTTTCTCCATGGCCTACCTCTAGAGGCAGCTTTGAAGGTGTCCCAGACAAAGGGAAAAGAGGTCTCCCCTATATCATTAAGCTGAGAACACTCATGTACAAAATATTGATATGATTGAAGGAACTCCTTGTTGGATAATAAGGTGTTATTGAACCACCACCTAGATCTAGATGTGGTATTGCGAAAAATATCCAGGTTGGTACAAACCGAAGAATAATCAGAGATTACGATCGAGTGGATCTCTGAGTGTAATAGCTGTTGGGTCAAAGGTTTACTTAGGAACACATTCGATCCAGGTTTGGAAGTTGTGGGGGATAGGGGTAGAAGGAAAATACTTGGAGAGAGGGGCAAACTAGTCTCCAGGAGTTTGATAGGGAATTGTGAGAGATAGCATGTTCGAATGCTTTGTGAACTTGGTGTGGAAGGCATTTCGAGTGTCAATCAAGGATATGATCATTTATTTGATTGCAATCACCATCTGCGGATTGCTCGCAATCTTTTGGGAACTAGTCCTCCAGATAATAGGGTCAGGGTGTGTGGAGTTGTAGACGCTCAGAATAGTAAATGTAACATTGTCAATGTTAAATTTAACTGATACACATTTACCCTCAGTCTCCTGCAAAATAAATGATATGTTTAAATGTTTATGACAATATTGCTACTCTGTTTTTATGTGATACAGAAGGGGAATAGTAAAGTTTACCAACCCATTGTTTCTTGAGTTTGTTAATGTTCTTATCAGTGAGGTGGGTTTTTCTGAAGTAGTGTGAGTTGGCATTGTAATCTGAATAGGTGGGACAAAACACTAGGGTGCCGATTCTGATCCTGGAAAAACCGGGTACGAACCGTCGGTCTGAGCGTTTTCTCCATCCGACTCGTACCCGGAAAAAAACATTACAAACATGGAAGTACGATTCGCATGAAAACACCATTTCCGTACGAATCGTAAAAAACACCGACCGATGAAAATATACATACAAATGTGATCCGGGGAAAGCGCCGACGTGACGTCGGGACGCATTCAGGCTGTGTTTCACGAACCAGGAAGTATGAACCGCACCGACGTCACCCCGCACGGATAAAATTCTCCGCCTGCCAAAAACTGCCGGGAAATCAGGACGACGCACGCAAGGAGCACCTGTACGCGACGGACAGCCATGGACCCGAACCTACGTGTCATCCCAGCCCCCATAGCAGTCCACCTGCTCTACAGGAACCGACGCAGACGCCGCAGAAGGTCAGAACAACACCCAGGGGCAAAGGGGGTGGGGCAGGGGCAGGACACAAAACCCCACCCAAGTCACAAATCATACATGCCCTGGACATACCAGACCTTCAGGGCCTGGTCACTTCGAGGGGGTGGGGGCGTGTCCAGCAACGGAAGTGGATGTACACGCGAACCGGCAACACAACAAGTCCGGTATGTACCGTACCCACGCCTTAAGAGCGTGGGTACGAGTCGTACCACGCCCACCCCTACGTCACCCCAATAATGGCGGTACGGCCCGTACCCATGTTCCAAAGGCCTGGGTACGGGCCGCACCCCCACCCGTGTATGTACGGCGCGTACCAACACCCCACCCGTGGATGTACGGACCGTACCCCCACCCCACCAGTGTATGTACGGACCGTACCCCCACCCCACCAGTGTATGTACGGACCGTACCCCCACCCCACCCGTATATGTACGGACCATACCCCCACCCCACCCGTGTATGTACGGACCGTACCCCCACCCGTGTATGCATGGAGCGTACCCAGACCCGCGTATGTTCGGCGCGTACCCCCACCCGTGTATGTACGGACTGTACCCACACCCGCGTATGTATGGAGTGTACCCCCACTCCAACAGTGTATGTACGGACCGTACCCCCACCCGTGTATGCATGGAGCGCACCCCCACCCACGTATGCATGGAGCGTACCCCCACCCGTGTATGTACGGACCGTACCCACACCCGCGTACGTATGGAGCATACCCCCACCCCAACAGTGTATGTATGGAGCGTATCCCCCACCCCAACAGTGTATGTATGGAGCGTACCCCCACCCCAACAGTGTATGTATGGAGCATACCCCCACCCCAACAGTGTATGTACGGACCGGACCGTACCCCCACCCGTGTATGTATGGAGCGTACATGGCCAGACACAGGAGGGGTGGGTGCAGAGTCCTCCCAGCAGTGCCCAGACCAAGGAGGGGTGTGTGCAGAGTCCTCCCAACAGTGCCCAGACGCAGGAGGGGTGGGTGTAGAGTCCCCCCAGCAGTGCCCAGACACAGGAGGGGTGTGTGCCTATCATTCCCAGCAGTGCCCAGATGCAGGAGGGATGGGTGCCTATCACTCCCAGCAGTGCCCAGACATAGGAGGGGTGGGTGCAGAGTCCTCCCAGCAGTGCCCAGACACAGGAGGGGTGTGTGCAGAGTCCTCCCAGCAGTGCCCAGACATAGGAGGGGTGGGTGCAGAGTCCTCCCAGCAGTGCCCAGACACAGGAGGGGTGTGTGCAGAGTCCTCCCAGCAGTGCCCAGATGCAGGAGGGGTGTGTGCAGAGTCCTCCCAGCAGTGCCCAGACGCAGGAGGGGTGTGTGCAGAGTCCTCCCAGCAGTGCCCAGACGCAGGAGGGGTGTGTGCAGAGTCCTCCCAGCAGTGCCCAGACACAGGAGGGGTGTGTGCAGAGTCCTCCCAGCAGTGCCCAGACGCAGGAGGGGTGTGTGCAGAGTCCTCCCAGCAGTGCCCAGACGCAGGAGGGGTGTGTGCAGAGTCCTCCCAGCAGTGCCCAGATGCAGGAGGGGTGTGTGCAGAGTCCTCCCAGCAGTGCCCAGACGCAGGAGGGGTGGGTGTAGAGTCCCCCCAGCAGTGCCCAGACACAGGAGGGGTGTGTGCCTATCATTCCCAGCAGTGCCCAGACGCAGGAGGGATGGGTGCCTATCACTCCCAGCAGTGCCCAGACATAGGAGGGGTGGGTGCAGAGTCCTCCCAGCAGTGCCCAGACACAGGAGGGGTGTGTGCAGAGTCCTCCCAGCAGTGCCCAGACGCAGGAGGGGTGTGTGCAGAGTCCTCCCAGCAGTGCCCAGACACAGGAGGGGTGTGTGCAGAGTCCTCCCAGCAGTGCCCAGATGCAGAAGGGGTGGGTGTAGAGTTCCCCCAGCAGTGCCCAGACACAGGAGGGGTGTGTGCCTATCATTCCCAGCAGTGCCAAGACGCAGGAGGGATGGGTGCCTATCACTCCCAGCAGTGCCCAGACATAGGAGGGGTGGGTGCAGAGTCCCCAAGCAGTGCCCAGACGCAGGAGGGGTGGGTGCAGAGGCCCCCAGCAGTGCCCATGGAAAGAAAAAGGGTGGAGTACCCACAGATCCAATTGCCACAATTGTCAGTCAGGTGCACAAAGACCCTGCAGTACATGTAACACATATGTGCGAGGCTGGGAGTAGACACATGCATACTGCCTAAAAGGGAACATGTCCACATGAAGTCATGTCAACAGACTACATACACAAGTACAGTGATCACCAAGGGTGCCACGAATAATGCAGGTGGAGACATCGCTCTGCATGCATGGCCAAAGTTGAAGGGGTCCGTCACACACCCAGCTAATGTAGATACAGCTCAGTGCAACATATTGGAAACACCCTGCAGGGAAGATGTCAGGGTACACAGAGGAAGGAACACACCTTGGGACAATTTCACCATGCAGTAACTGCTTACATGAACAAAGAAACTTAGCTAACACCTTGTGATGGCACACAGATACCAGGGTCCCCCCTATGACCAGCACACTACTACATTTCCCACACACCCAACACATGATCACCACCCAAAATCATGTAGCAGCCCCACCAACAGCAATACCACAAAAGCAGTAGTGTTCTAAGGAAAAAATAATGGCTTTATTCAGCATTATCTAAAAATGTTTGTGTGAATAAAGTTCAATATTTACAAAGCCCATAGGGCAGTCCATAAGTCACAGCTGGATGGGGGACACAGTGGGACGTGTGTCCCCTAGCTTGCCTGCACAGTTCAGACCACCCTGTCTTCCACAGGGGGGGCATCATGTGGGGGGGAAGGACCAGGCACCGCAGGGACAGGAGGGGCAAGGGCAGGCGTTGTGGGTGCAGGGACGGAGGACTCCACCACAGGGGGTGGGGCAGCGCCAAAGGAGGTGGTGAGGATGGCGCTGCACACGTCAGCAAGGTCCCCCAGCGTATCCCCTGCACCCGAAGGAACCACAGGCCCCAAGGAGGGGGGGGCGGAGGAATGGGTCACAGCGCCACTGGGGGAGGGTGTGGACAGGGGGGGGGCACTCAACTACCCTGACCTGGGACTCCTTTGCCCGCTTGCTGGGTGGTGTCACTGTTGGGCTCAGGGACAGAGCGGCCATGAAGGAATCTTTGCTGGATTCGTGGCCAGGAGAGCTGAGGGGAGTGGATTTGGAGGGAGTGGATTTTGCGGAATGCGGACTCCCACTCTGGCTGCGTGACTTACGTTTGCCCCCTGACCCAGTGGGTGTGCCTACCTCACCCTGTGTGCGTGCCAGGAGGTGTGCGCTTGCCCTGCCCTGCTGGTGTGGTGCCTGTGTCTGGTGGGGTGCGTGCATGCTGACGTCTGGGTGTACGTGGGACAGGCATGGGAGTGGGAAGTGTGGATGGGGCAGGGGTAGGGGGTGGGACGTAGCGCTGCAGGAGACTCACTGCTGCAGTCAGTGTCGAGTCTATGGACCTCAGCAAGTTGCGTTGGTCAGACTGCGCGGCTGAAATGCCCTCCAAGTATGCCTCCATCTGGTTGAGCACTTGGCTGTGGCCATGGAGGACATTAAGCGTCGCAGTCTGACCAACCCGCAACTGCTGCAGGATGTCCACAGACTCGGAATTGGTGGCAGCAGTGGAGACAGGGGCAGGGGTTGCGGTGCCTGGCAAGAAGGAGACATGTGCTGACCCAGCACGGCGGGAAGGGACACGACCAAGTGGGAGGCCGGTGATCGGAATGGAGGGGGCGGGTAGTGATGGAGTGCTGGTGGCAGCTGTGGGACCAGCCACCGCCCCCTCGGAGTGCTCAGCCTCTGACCCGTCTGCGTCATAGTCGGTGGTGGATTGACTGGACAGGTCCTCCGCTGCACTCCCGTCGGCCTCCGTGCCACTCGATGTGCCAGACAACTCTGCACTGCTGGCACTGGTGCTCGCTCCCTCCTCACAGTCCGTGCCAGTGTCTCCCTCGGTGTCCCCCGACGATGCTGTGAGCAAGGTGAAGAGACAGGAAATAATCAGACACCTGTATACATATGTCACATGAGTCAAATCCACATAGGTCACAGTGCATAGCCTGAAAAGCAACATGAGTAACATCTACAATACAAGGCACATATGTAGGCCCTGCAACACACAGTTGGTTGACCCACCATGCCACTGACCAACTATGGAGAGCATGACACAATAGCAAATAACATGATATGGATTTGGACAGAGGAGCCAGGCACTGGGGACAATCCAGCACAGCATCTGCAGCACACAGCGTTGGCGTAAAAAGGGATGAGCAGGAACCATGTCTATTAACTTTAGGCATATGCTGCAAAGGCAATACTTAAAAACATGCCCAACATGAATGGGTCACTGCACCTTGAGTGTATGTCCAGACAAACATCACACACTGGCCAGACCTAGCAAGGAGACTTTAGGTCTAGACATGTAGGCCTTGCCCGCACCAACCATCCCCTACATGAGACAATTTATTGAGACACAGGAAGCACTTACATCTCTTAGTCTGGAATAAAAACACATGGCCTGCAAGAAATCCTGATTGGACACAAAATACCCCTGGTGAGCCGGTACAAATACATCATCTACAAATGGCCATCATCAGATCATTTTACCAAGACACACAGGCACTGGCCCCCGTGAGTATGAACAAGGGACATTTGGTCAGCCTGTACAGTGGACACATGTAGCAGAGTTTACGTAGACACAAATGGTGCCAGGGTACAATGGCACAGAGCACAACCTATGCTGTAGACACAGAGATTGTCAACATTTTTGGATTACACACATGATACCTAGGAAAAGATGCCCCAGGGGACAGTAGTGGCCACACTACTCCATGGTCCTGAATGGTAATGACTGCAACACAAGCCACCATCCCTGCACTCTGCATATCTCACACTCATGCACATCATGTCAGAGGCCACAAAATAGGACATGCATGCTGTAAAGCAATACACTTTAGAGACACACTCCTATGTCTGGACTCAGCATCAGTGACAACTGACATGAACCCCACAAGTACTGAACTGGACAGGGCACAGGCAAGGTCCCAAAACCTGTTACACACCACCCCCACACATGAAGCTGCAAGCATTGGGCACATTGATAAACTGGCAGCCTAGATAACCTTGTGCAAGTGTGACTACACACAGACCAGGGTACACATGCGAAGGAGGGGAAGGGAGGAAAGACAGCACCGCTACACTTTGGGGACCAGGAACTGCACTGCACATGTAAACCCTGGCAGTGTATCCATGCAACTGTGCACTTACAAATGCTGGTGACACACAACAAACACACATGTACCTACCCCCTTCCTGCTGCTGCTTTTCCCGTAAGCGCCTGTCCATGTCAGGGAAGACGACCGCCAGCACATGCTTGTGGATGTGGGTCAGACGGCGGCGCCCATGGTTCTTTTGGCTCACAGGTGAGTCCCCCAGCAGGACCCGTGCGATCCTCCGCATCCAGCACCGGATATCCTGCCAGCGTTTCCTCACCTGGGCTAGGCGCCGCTTCCGACCATCCGTCTGTCTCACGGCACTGACGGCGTCCTTCCAGATCTGCTCCTTGGCACAGGCACCTACCTGTGAGGATGAAAAAGTGAGACAACATCAATGCACCTGCGACATGTCACAGAGACACATATTAGAACAATTTGGCGGGTTTTAACAGGGCATAGAATGCATCAAACTCATTACACCTGTGTCATAGGGACACTTTCCTCTGTGGAAGGCAAAAAGCACTAGGTGGCATTGTAGAGTACACAGGTGGCATGAGGGGTACGACACAATCAATCATCCAGGCTCACACTGTGCATCACAAGCGACACCAGGATTATGTGCAGCACCTCAAAGCAGTCACATGCCACAGGCCACTGAGGCGCCCTCAGCAGAGTACACAGACACACACAGCCACAGGACAATCACCTGCCATTGACAACTGCAGCTACACACCTCACTCTGCACATGTGCCACTAGACTGGGGGGTGTCACAGGTGTGGGGCTGGCCCATCACCGCAGACACACAGCACTGCTCCCTGCTCACATCAGATGGGCAGGGTATATCCATCCCTCATGCAGCTGGGGTGCTACACTCCACATATGCACTCACCCACATGACAGGGGATTTACACACACACACCAATGTCCAGGGGACAAACACATCATTTGGACACTCTCAGCACATGTACACTAAACAAACACACATCTGTGGGTACTGCCACCTGTCACACTGGGGGGACCACAGATTCACATAAGGACTGTAGTAACAACATTCCCAGGAGGATTAGACAGCAGAATGTGTAATGCCACATGCAGTGATTGTCACAGTACACACAATGCAAGTGAGGAGAGCAGACATGCACCACAGCATGCTCTGGCTGGGAGACATTAGGCATTCCCCCACCCGGGACCCACCCTACAGTACATTGCATGTGTGTTACACCTGGACACAATGGCAGAAGTCACAGTCACAAAAAAGGGGCACAGTCTTTGCTAGTGGACTCAGCACTCACATGAACCCCTGGTCGACCATACAGCATGGGGTACTGTGGGAGGATCACATCCAGCAGGGCTTGGTTCTCCTCCTGGGTGAAAGGCTGGGCCCTCTCCACAGACCTGGACATGGTGCCAGAGGATTCACGAGCAGCAGCAGTGTAGTTGAATCAAAGGATGTGCAGGCAAGTGCTCTCTCATGGGACCTGGCTGCCTTATATCTACCTTGCTGCCCTGTTTCATTCACAGGAGTACAGAGTGATTGGTCACTCACATTTGCATCCTATGTTTCCTCCAATCCTTTTAAGTCTACCACAGTCAGTGGCTTTGCTCTTTTTTTTTATTGAGCATGATGTCAACTCAACAACCACTTTGCAACAGGTTGATTCTTTCAAACCGACTTTAGCTGGGCACCTGATGAAAAAAATTCAAACTTTAAACTCGGTCTCCATGACAACCAGCATGCATGTAGGGCTTCATACTTGTCCCTCATGTGTCCCCTATGTAATTTGGACATTCACACACAGGTACGGTGAGTTCCAGGGCCCTAGGGCACCCCAAATGCATAGAAACGGCCCGTGTACGGGGCGTATCACTATGGGTACACATACGCGAGCAAAGCCATAGTGAAATGGCCCATACAAGTGCGTGTATGGGGAGTATCACTATGGGCACGCATACGCGAGCAAAGCCATAGTGAAACGGCCCGTACACGCGCGTGTATGGGGCGTATCACTATGGGTACACATACGCGAGCAAAGCCATAGTGAAACGGCCCATACAAGCGCGTGTACGGGGCGTATCACTATGGGCACGCATACGAGAGCAAAGCCATAGTGAAACGGCCCGTACACGCATGTGTACGGGGCGTATCACTATGGGTACGCATACGCGAGCAAAGCCATAGTGAAACGGCCCGTACATGCGCGTACCCATAGTGATACGCCCCGTACACGCGCGTGTACGGACCGTTTCACTATGGCTTTGCTCGCGTATACGTACCCATAGTGATACGCCCCGTACACGCGCGTGTACGGGCCGTTTCACTATGGCTTTGCTCGCGTATGCGTACCCATAGTGATACGCCCCGTACACGCACGTGTACGGGCCGTTTCACTATGGCGTTGCTCGCGTATGCGTACCCATAGTGATACGCCCCGTACACACGCGTGTACGGGCCGTTTCACTATGGGTAGGCCTACGGCAGCACTCCCATAGTGATGGGGAACGTACACACGCCCTCAGAGCGCATGTACGGTGCATTTCACACCCGACAGTGGAGACAGGCAGCACACAGAAAGGAATAGAGCTGACATACTTGTCCAAGGCTGGACATCAAGGCATTGTCTGTGCAGTACTACATGTGTGGGGCACAGGTGTGTCAGGCTGTAATGTGGCACATTACTCCTGAGTTGTGAAGGCAATAGATGTATGATGAGATGTGTACAGATGTCATGTGTGATGGTGGACTATGTGCCAGACATCCCCTTCACTCCTTTGACATGTGTGCATGTAGTACAGAACACTTGTGAAAAGCGTCACTGCCATGGCACAGTCAACAACACACGCAACTGTCCCCTGATGCCAGCTACAGGGGTTTTCACACCTGACATGTGACTACCCGCGTTGCACGATGTGACTATGTCATGTATGTGTCGTGTGTTCCCATTAGCTTGCTGTAGGTGTTTGGTCAAATGCATCCGCAGTTGCTGCAACCAACATGTGTCTGTGTGTAGATGGCCATGGCACAGTGTTACGCATACCAGGCCACATGCGGAATCCGACGTAAGGTGTGTGTGTATGCATCGACACGGAGTTTCAAAACAAGGACATATCTGCATACTCTCAATGTATGTGGGATCATTCTTGAAATGTAATCCTTCATGGCAAGGTGTGTGGTCTGTCCTTTTTCTATTACATGTGACCTGTGCCTCTAGTGTTCCGCAACCTGTCTGTACAATAAACATCCTTCCTCTGCACATATTTGGTTGTCTGTAACTCCTGTAATGCATCTGCCTGCTCACTTACACTGGCCCACAGCAAGTTTCATGGCATGGCATTATGAGGTTGGGGAATAAACGTTTGGAGCTGTCTCTTGGTAGGAGTGTCACATGTCTGGCATACGTGTCCAGGGCATATTGCACAGACCTGACTCTGTATGTATTATATGTGTATTGCCTGTTGATCATGTGCTCAGTACATTGACATTGGTGGTGTACTGTACTCACTCTTCGTTGTCCCTTCTAATTCACTGCAGGGCTCCGCCTCTCCCTCGAGCAATTCCGGACTTGGCTGACATGCGGGAAAATGACTGTATACGCCGCCACCGCTTCCCCCAACGTTTGATTGAGGAGTTGACGACACGGCTGGCAGCACACCTCCAACCGCTACACAGGTATCCTGGTGCACTGACACCCATGATGAAGGTGATGGCAGCCCTACATTTCTTGGCCACGGGTACCTTTCAACATACCATTGCCCATGTGGGTGGGATGTCCCAAACCATGTTAAGCCGTGTTCTGCATGATTTTTTAGAGGCCATGTTGGAGCACCTTGATGAGTTCATAAAATTCCCAACTCCTGAGCAGTTTACAGCTGTCAAGCGTGAGTTCCATGCCCTGGGAGGGATGCCCCATGTCATTGGGTCCATAGATGGAACACATGTGGCTTTGTTACCACCACAGGCACAGGAGGTAGCCTTCCGTAACCGCAAGCATTACCACTCCATTAATGCCCTTGCGGTGTGTCTTGCCAACATGGTGATTTCACATGTCTGTGCTCGTTTTCCAGGATCAGCACACGATGCGTACATCATGAGGCGTAGCAGGGTGCCTGAAATTATGCTGCAGCTGCGCAACGAACGAGCATGTATTGTTGGTGGGTATACTCTGGCAGTCCTGTAGTTAACGTCATCTTCCTGTCTTACTGCTTCTCCTGTCCCACTCTTGTCCATGATGTTTCCATGTAGGGGACGCTGGCTATCCCAACATGCCATGGCTGATCACGTCTCTCCGTAACCCCAGCACGGCTGCCGATCACCGCTACAACAACGCCCATGGGCGGACCAGGCGAGTGATAGAGAGGACATTTGGCCTCCTGAAGAGCCGATTCCGTTGCCTCCACAAGACCGGTGGCGCACTCCCATATGCACAGGTGAAGGTCTGCAAGATATTCCTCGTGTGCTGCATGCTGCACAACATGGCAGTGGAGAAAGCTGTGCCACTCATCCTGGATCCAGATGAGCAGGACCATCCACCCGTGGAGGATGAAGGGCTTGGGCACGAGGCAAGTGATGTGGAGGAGGAGGAGGCGGTAGAGGACATGCGGAGTTGGCTCAAACGCAACTTCTTTGCTTAGTGGTGAGTTCCAGTGTCTGAGTATGCACGCATTGGGCTGTGTGTGGCATGTGTTGCAATGTGTGTGTCCATCTGCATGTCTTCCAAGTGAGTCTGAGGTGTGTTTGGATGTGTCACTCGAGTGATGGTGCAATAGAAGAATGTATTTCCGGAGTCATCATTGTCACCTAGCATGTTGACTACCTAATACGTGTCGAGTACATGCACATGCATGCGGATGTACTTCTTTTGGCTGACTTCTGGTGTGTCTCCCATCCACAGGTACTTGCGCATGCTGTCTGCTGGTGGCATTGTTGTGCTCCTGCTATTCCTCATGAACACAGCAACATGTGCTGAATCAGCGTTACATGCACGGACAAGTTTGAAAATCTCCTTCGGGTAAGGGATGCACCACGGCTTTTTGGGAGTGGTATTTGTTTTGAATGTGTGTGCACTGCTCCTGTTCATGTTTGGTTACTTTGCATACATGTAGAATCACCATGGGGCACATTACCTGGAGCAGAATTCACCTGAATTGATGGTCAGACTTGGTGACAGTCATCTGTAATGGAATTGTGATGGAGCCATCAATGTGTGTGACACTGGCCTTGGAAACATACGGGTTGCACCGGGTTGACATGGTGTGTGAATTCCCCATTAGGGGCTCAATGGTGTATAGCAGGCTCTCTGTGAGCAGCAGGGGGTGTTTAGCTGTAACCCGTCACTTGTGTGCCAGTGCCATGGATTTCCAGCATCTGTGGTGGTAAGGGGGGTGTTAGTGTTGGTCCTACGTGTTCATCCACAATACCTGTGTATGTGTTGACAGAGTTGCATTAGCATTCCGACACACATGAGTAATAAAGGTGTCCCTCTGTCTCAAAGGTGCCTCATCTCTGTCTATGGTGGTCTGTTGCCACTGTGCATGCGGCATGTCTGGCATTGTTCTCAGAGATGGTGCATATGAGTCTATGTGTAGAGTAGCAAGATGCAAGTTGTTTGTCAGGGATTAGATTCTGTTTTGTGCATGATTTCCATGGCTGTGTAGGTTTTGTGGCATGTCAGTCTCCACGACGGCCACAGTGCCGCATGGGAATCCATTGTGTGTGTACGTGCCATGTTGAACCAGACATTCCTTCCTTGACATACACCTTTTGCATGGTTCCTTCCTGAGATCCTTGTCTTTGTGTGCTACTTGTGGCATTGTTTCCTTGACATGGCGCATGCTGCAGCAGGCCCTGCTGCAAGGGCACCCAGTGTCCACGCAAACGAGCTGGTGTCCATCATGGATTGCTTGCTGACATGTGCTATGCTGATCAGCAGCATCTGTGCCTCATGCGGCGGCACACTCTGCATTATGCACAAGATCCCCAGTTCCATCCACCTCAAGGCAAGAGGGAGACCATCCCCCAGGTCAACTGTGACATCCGTGTCTACTCCTACCCTGCACTCTACGGACATGTGCGTTAGAAATCCCATGATACTTGTCCACATCCAGGGTGCATCTGCACAGCTCTGCAACTACATCCGGCGACCAGGCCACATCAACGTCCAACAGAGATGGGGGGAGTGGATCACTGCCAGCTGCAGGATGACCTTCTCAATCCACGCACACCCTCAGGATGTAGCCCACACCCACAACACAACCTTGTGGCACTGTGATCCAACACCCAATTGTGCCATCTCCATGCATCCAACCTTGGCTGGCCCACCATTCTCCACATCCACCTGACTCAAGCATGCAGGACATGGTTCTGCCACGTGTCTATACATACCTCAGACGCCTGGCTTGACGGTGCAAGGGACGCTCCGTCAGATGAATCCTCCTCCTCCTCCCTCCCTGGGGCTGGTGCTGCTCTACGCCTGGTGGCACAGGGAGGGTTTGCCAGGCTTTGGGCGATCTGACGGAGGGATTGGCTCATGTCCCTGTGCACCGCCAAGTGCTCTGCATGTCTTGCCTCCATCCTGGCATGATGCTCAACCTGCAGGGCCTTCTTCTCATTGAGGGTCTCCACTACCTGGGCGATGCCTCTGGAGTCACGCCGGTATGCGTCCAGGATGGTTCTGACGTGTGCCATAGCCGGGTCCTGAGCCAACTGGGCAGGTTCGGGCCTCCGCCGTCCTCCACTCCCACCACCCCTGCCCACTTGTGCCTGGCCTGCCGTTGTGGGCACATCGAGTCTCCGGGACCCCTGAGGGATGGCATTTGCGGTGTCGCCTGCCTCCTCCTGGGTGCCCGAAGAACCTTGTCCCTCCTGTACAGACTGGCTGCATTGTTGTGTGTCGGCAGGGCTCCTGGGTGTCTCCTGGGATGTGGCAGGAATGGGGGTGGTGTTTGGCACAGTTGTACCTGCCGCAGGTGCTGCAGGTGGTTGGACACCAGAGGGGCCAGGTTGGTCTGGGTCATCCACGGAGTGGTGAGAGTCGTCGCTGGCTGTGGGGTCCTCTTCACGCAGAGCCTGGTCCTCTGAGTCGATGACGTTGACCTGTGTGTGAGAGAGACAGTGTTAATTGTGTTACATGCGACATCCATGTTTCATTCTTTTTTGATTTGGCACAGTTCTTCTGGGTGGTTGGATTTGACTAGCATTCCTCACACAGTGCACTTGTGCATGGGTATGTCCCTTGGCCACAGCTTTCGACACTTTACCTATGTGTGACACAATCTTAGTTGATGCATATTTTGTGAACGCAGTCAGCAGTGTAGTGAGCGGGCGTAGCAAGCCATGCAGAGCCGCCTTACATGTTGCACTGTACGTGGCCAAATAGTGTTTTTTCCATGCTATTTGAGAATGCAGGTAGGTAACTTAACAATTTGTGACAGGGTTCTGATGAACACAGTGGGTAGGTATACTAGGTGTAAGGTTCTGTTTGTGCCTGCAGCACGGATGTACTCGTGCACAGATTGACACATGGCCTAGTGTTTATCAAAAATTGAAGGGGGGGGTTAAGGCACTGCCAAACCTTGTCTACATGCACACAGTCCACCTGCTGACGAGCGGACATGGCCACACCACCCAAGGGTGAGTTGGTCTCCCTCTGTCTTCCTTTCTCCCTCCCTCTGTCAGCCTCCTCCCTCTGTCCGTCTCCCTTTCTCCCTCCCTCTGTCAGCCTCCTCCCTCTGTCCGTCTCCCTTTCTCCCTCCCTCTGTCAGCCTCCTTCCTCTGTCCGTCTCCCTTTCTCCCTCCCTCTGTCAGCCTCCTCCCTCTGTCCGTCTCCCTTTCTCCCTCCCTCTGTCAGCCTCCTCCCTCTGTCCGTCTCCCTTTCTCCCTCCCTCTGTCAGCCTCCTCCCTCTGTCCATCTCCATCTGTCTCCCCTTCTCCCTCCCTCTGTCAGCCTCCTCCCTCTGTCCGTCTCCCTCTGTCTCCCCTTCTCCCTCCCTCTGTCAGCCTCCTCCCTACCTCTGTCTGTCTCCCTGTGTCCACCTCTGTCTCTGTCCCTCTCTCTGCCCCTCTCCCTCCCTCTGTGTGTCACCCTCTGTCACCTCAGCCCAGCTTCCTGGGCACACACAGTTTGCAGGTCTTGCAAAGGCCATTGGCTTGTTCATGTGGGTTTGTTTCTTCTCTGCGGGCACCCATTGGGCGGAGTGTGTGAGTCTGCGCTGCTGCTGTGGCGGTGTGTGCTGACACTCTTTCAGTGTGCTGCGTCTTTATTGGCTGCTGTTATGTGCAAATTGTGCCTTCATACCCATGTCGTCCTGCAACGCGGCCACCATTAGCAGGCAAAACAGTACTGTGTGGGGACACACTGTTGGTATGGCTGTGCCCTAAGCCATATGGGCTGAGGGCATTGTTGTGTGCTTCAGAGTTGCTCTATTTTAGTTTTGAGGCCCACCCTCCCGGCATCGGGGACATCCTGTCTTGTGTTTGTGTTTTGTGTGGCCTGTGACTTGGCCTGGCCTTGCTTGGGGCATGGGGCATGGAGGCGCTAGTGGCATGTGTGTGTTTTTGGAGTGTGGTTGTGTCCGGTGCTGGCTTTGTGGGGGTTGCATGCATGATTGGTATTTGGGTTGTATATGGCGTTCCCCCCATGTGAGGTGAGTTGTTTGTGTACTCACCAGGCTCTCAGACTCCTTCTAGTCCGTCACATGCCAACGGCTCCAGCGTGGTCATCACCTTCTCCTCCAAGGGATGGTAGTGTACCGGTCTGCGGGATGGCCCTCCTCCAGTGATGTTGGCCTGGTTGTGCTCGTCCGTCATTTTGCAGCGGACCGTCCTCCGCAGATCGTACCACCTGGCTTGGCACTCATGCCTGGTCCTTCTGGTGGACCCAACAGCATTCACGGAATTGACTATCCTCTCCCACATGGCAGTTTTTTCTGATATGCTGGTCCGTCTGACCACTGTTCCAAAGAGCTGTGGCTCGACTCTGATGATTTTGTCGACAAGGGACTCCAGCTCGTCCTTTGTGAACTTTGGATTCTTGTTGGTGGGCATGGTGTGGGGTGTGGGTGTGGATGGTTGTGGGGGTGGGGGTGTGGATGGGTGTGGGTGTGGATGGTCGTGGGTGTGCAGGTGTGTGTGTGTGAATGAGATGAGGGTGTGTTTGTGATGGTGGTTGTGTGAAGGAGTGCAAGTGTAAGGTGTATTGATGGTTGAAGTATGGTGCAGTGCGTTGTCTCTGGGGTCTGGCAGCAGTGGATCTGTTGCAAAGGATCAGGGTTTGTGTGTGTTGGGCCTTTTTATTGGTCCATTTGTGGGTGTGGCTGTGTTTGAACTTTGGGTGGGTGTGTTATAAGGAGTGGTAGTGGTTTGGGCCTCTGTTTATCTGTTTGTCAGTTGCAGGTCAGTGTATAGGATGTATTTGGCCTTGTTGGATATGTTTTGTGGTGGTGTGTGCCTCGGATTGACTGTCCTTGTGTTTTTTTGGTTAGTTCTGGTTCAGTAGGAGTGTTTTTAGCCTCTGTACGGTGCGTACATGGGCCATGTTGTTGTACAGTGCTGTCCTTTGCTATGGCTTAGTACGACTCATACATGCCCGATGTTGGGTGAGTGTGCTGGTGTGTGGGCCTGGGGTAGGGTGCGTACGAACACGGGCAGGGTGTTGGTCCGCACCGTCCATCGGTGGTGGTGTTTCGCACGGTACATACAAGGGGGCTGGGTGTAGGGTACGTACATACACGGGTGGGGGTACGGTCCGTACATACACTGGTGGGGTGGGGGTACGGTCCGTACATACAATGGTGGGGTGGGGGTACGGTCCGTACATACACAGGTGGGGTGTTGGTGCGCTCCATTCATACACGGGTGGGGGTTTGGTCCGTACATACACTGGTGGGGTGGGGGTACGGTCCGTACATACACGGGTGGGGTGTTGGTACGCTCCATTCATACACGGGTGGTGGTACGGTCCATACATACACGGGTGGGGTGGAGGTTCGGTCCGTACATACACGGGTGGGGTGGGGGTTCAGACCGTACATACACTGGTGGGGTGTTGGTATGCTCCATTCATACACGAGTGGGGGTTTGGTCCGTACATACACTGGTGGGGTGGGGGTACGGTCCGTACATACACGGGTGGGGTGTTGGTACGCTCCATTCATACACGGGTGGGGGTTCGGTCCATACATACACGGGTGGGGTGGGGGTTCGGTCCATACATACACTGGTGGGGTGGGGGTACGGTCCGTACATACAATGGTGGAGTGGGGGTACGGTCCGTACATACACAGGTGGGGTGTTGGTACGCTCCATTCATACAGGGGTGGGGGTTTGGTCCGTACATACACTGGTGGGGTGGGGGCACGGTCCGTACATACACGGGTGGGGTGTTGGTACGCTCCATTCATACACGGGTGGTGGTACGGTCCGTACATACACTGGTGGGGGGGTACGGTCCGTACATACAATGGTGGGGTGGGGGTACGGTCCGTACATACACAGGTGGGGTGTTGGTACGCTCCATTCATACACGGGTGGGGGTTTGGTCCGTACATACACTGGTGGGGTGGGGGTACGGTCCGTACATACACGGGTGGGGTGTTGGTACGCTCCATTCATACACGGGTGGGGGTTCGGTCCGTACATACACGGGTGGGGTGGGGGTTCGGTCCGTACATACACTGGTGGGGTGGGGGTACGGTCCGTACATACACTGGTGGGGTGGGGGTACAGTCCGTACATACACGGGTGGGGTGTTGGTACGCTCCATTCATACACGGGTGGGGGTTCGGTCCGTACATACTTGGGTGTGGTGGGGGTTCGGTCCGTACATACACGGGTGGGGTGGGGGTACGGTCCATACATACACTGGTGGGGTGGGGGTACGGTCCGTACATACACGGGTGGGGGGGGTACGGTCCGTACATACACGGGTGGGGGTTCGGCGCGTACATCCGCGGCCGGGGGGCATTTAGCGTGTACATGCGGGGTCTGTGGTGGGGTGTTCGGCGCGTATGCGGGCACGTGTCTCCATGCTTGCTGTGGGAGTTCGGTCCGTACGGTGTTTTTTGCATACAGTTATGAAATCGAAAGGACGGGAGTGATCGTACTACCGCGGTCGGACTTCATTTTTCCGATTCGTACGGTAAATCGTCCGGGGATGTGTCGGACACAATTTCCGACCCGAGGACGTGTGGGGAAATTTTCCCAATGCGATTCGTATGGACTTTTTCCCATGCGAATCGTACTTGGCAGTTTGTACGCTACTTGTACGATTCGTACGGTAAAAAATCCGGATACGATTCGTACGGGGAAAAATTTTCCAGGATTGGAATCGGCCCCATTGACTTTTAATGGGATTTCAGAGACCCTTAACATTCCAAGTTGATACTCTGAGAGGCATTCAAGAAGAGGTCATCAGTACACGTCAATAAAGAAACCAAATGACATAAAACTGAACATTGGAAGTGCTTCAGTAGAATACGAAGTGTAAAAGAAGAGAGAAGAAAGGGATGGAAAATAGTGAGGACAAAACCCCCAGAAAAATTGAAAGAAAAACATGTAGGCAACACAGGTAGGGATAGCCTCGGTTGCAGTAACTTTGTTAGGTCACGAAGGATGCCGACAGTGCCAAGTGCTTAAGAAGAAGATTGGACCAGACCCGGCTCGGAAGGGGGTACAAAAAATATTTAAGCAACAGAACTAACCACTTTCACCTTACTCTGTAGCAGCTTTCATTCATTTCTCTCATCCATTGGTCTCTAGTCAAACCTGACAGTGTCAGACATTAAGGGCAGGTCATTTAAACAGAAGGAAAAGACCTTCCCTCTTCCATCATCCTACAAGCTAAAACACATTTTGAACTGGCAGTTCCAACATCAAGAAAGGCATTGACTTTGGAAACCACTTTGAGATATCAAACTTGTGAATTTGAGAGGGTGTTAAAGAAGCAGATTGTCTTGATACCACCTTAGCAATCTGAAAGAAAGAAATGGCTTTAAAGAGGTAAACCAATAACAATCAAGTTTGACATGTAATAGTACATTGTGTGTGCACTATATATTTCATGAAAATATTTTCATCTGGATTATTGATGTATATACCTAACAATAGTATTCAAGAAATATTAATAACTCATGGATAATTATAATATAACTGGCAGGCTCTTAATGTACTTACAAACACATAGATGTGGGGTGGCAGAATACCGCTATTAAGAGAAAGAAAGCATTTTGGATAGAGAAAAGTGGAAGACGTTGTCCTTAATACAGATTCCAATATGAAATAAATTCTTGAGAGAATGAACTTGTATTACTTTATTTTGAGACTCTGGGCCTGATTTAGAACCGGGCAGGAAGCCCGCCATCCATCTGGGTGGCAGAGATAATTTCCTTGCCACACAGGCCAGACTGATGCCCACCAAATTAAGAGATCTTCACTGGCCCTATGGAGATCTTTGTGCATTCACAGGAGCGAGTGCCCTGGTGACCCACTGTGAGGGCACAAAACGTTTTGGTGCATGTCCACCATGTGTCTGACGGTGGAGCACCAAACATTTTTTTTTCCCACTGTGAGGGTGTCATTCTTTTTCTGTTTTTAACATTCACATAGAACATCATATCATCTGCTCTAAAAAAGGGTGGGCAGTCTGATGCCCTTTCTTAAATGCCCCTTCCTTGGTGGAGCTGTTTTGGAAATTTGTAAACTGGTCTAACTGACTCATAGTTGAGTGGTTAGACAGAGGGATTGATGGACAGGATAAACTATCAAGTTCGCAATAGAGTCCTCTGTGTACCAAACTTTAAATTAGACCCTTAGACTTCTATGGGGAACTGATGTTCGGTACTATATTCATAACACTTTAGGAATCATAGCATCAGCTTTATAGTCAAATAGATGTTTGACACTATAAATGTGGCTACAATAGCAAATGTCGAGCTCAGTCTGAGTTAATATGATGATTAGTCTTATATTTAATAGGAACATTCCCTTGGCACTTTATCGTTTATTTATCTCGACGTGTGCATGAACGATCCTATGACTTGCCAAAATAAAAAATAAGTATATCAGATAAAAAATAAACTTGTAAGGAATTGAATACTTAAAGATGATCCTTTAAACTGGCATATTATTACAAATGTAACTCACACTTGTGAGTAAATTTTACATGTATAATTTACTCTTGCACTGTTGAGTAACTTTACTATTACTGGCTATTCACAATATCCGAATGTAAAGTTACTTAAATATCATAACTTAGATGTCTCCACCCCCTGATAAAATGGTGGGAGGGTCCTAACATAATAGAGCACATGCCTAGAGAGACATTGAGGAAAAGGGTGCACAGTACACCTACAGGCCAAAATGGGCTTTTACAGTGGTGATGTGGCATGTGGGTTGGTGCAAGGCTTCACTGCACTTAAAGTTTTACAAACTTTACAAGTGGTTGCAAGCACAATGACAACACCTTCAAAAGGGAGGAGGCTTCAAGTCAAAGCAGCATATCAGTGTAGGATGTATACTGTGAGAAATTGGGTTACTGGTTGAGGGGAGGTAAAACCCTACTCAATTAACAACCACAATCTTTGTCATTGTGAGGCACAAGCAAACCCCAAATTAGCATGTGCTCAACCCTCTGATAGCTTGGCTTAGAGCAGTGTGTACAGTATTGATGCAGCACTTCAAACAGCAATACAGTGAAAACACAACACAAGAAAAAACCCATACCAATTTTGAAAAAAAGAGCAAAATGTAATAAAGCCCAAAATGCCACTCGCAGCTATCTGGTTGTAAGACCGGGAGAAAGTCACAAGTTCAGGCTGATCACGATGGAGCATGGGTCGAATATATGAATCAGGTTAGTCTTGCTGAAAAGTTACCATCCCAGTTAAGCGCAAAGAGTCCCATTTGCAGTAGAGGGAGCATCATGGACAGTCAATGTAGCATGAAGAGCAGGTCTGTAGTCACCGACTGTCGCCTCCGTAGTATGAAGATATTGTTGTAGTTGCAGGTTTCTGGGCCGTGCTTCACAATGGCACTCCCACAAGCAATCGATGCTGCAACACAAAGGGTGGGATTGACAGAACTTTGTGTTGGCAGGTAGTGTGAGCATCAAGCTTTTGGTGCCCACAGGTCTGTTCAGCTCTACTGCGGCCACACCAAGTGGCCAGGACCTGAGGGGCACCATTTGGGGGTCAGGGATTAACTCCAATTGGATCTGGATGCTGGTTCAGGTGGTTTGGAGCCAGTTATGTCACTGTCGTGCTGAACAGTAGGCCATCATTCCAGCCCTTAGAGTCACTCTGGGAATGTAAACGTTTACCACGAAGCTTTTTCCCCGCAGGGAATCACAACGCGGTCGTTACAATGACCGCGTTGTGATTCCACATACCATTACTCCGCAAGTCAGAACAACGACTTGCGGAAGGGGGGAAGGTGTTGGATTTAAAATCCAACACCTTCCCTAGTGTCCGCACAGACTGGAGTTGGAATAGTAAATTATACTATTCCAACATCCAGCGCCCCCCCCCCCTGCGCAAGTCATTGTTCCGACTTGCGGAGTAATGGTATGCAGAATCACAATGCTGTTGTTGTAACGATCGCGTTGTGATTCAATGCAGGGAAAAAGACTGCGGGATGACGAGATGCATTCCTCTGGGAGTCCTAAGTTCAGGTGCAGGTCCAGTCACACTGAATCAGGCAGGAGGGCAGCAGGGCAGCAATCCAGCAAGGCAGCAGTCCTGCAAGGCAGCATCCAGCAGAATGGCAGTCCTATCAGCAGCACAGCAGTCCTCTTCATCGCAGAGTCTCCACAGATCCATATGTGTACTGTAGAGTTGGGGACTGAGGTCCAATATTTATACCAGGGGCATCCTTTGAGGTGGTAGAAGCTTCTATAGATTTCCCTTTGAAGTGCTCAGGTTTCCTGTCTTCCATGCCCTGGCTCCAGACTAACTAATGGGGTATGCAGCCCTTTGTTTGGAGGCAGGACACAGCATATTCAAATATAAGTAGGGCAGTGCCCAGCTCTGCCCTCCTATCTTGCCAGTGATGGCCCATCAAGGCGCACCTACGTTCACTATTGTGTGTGGCTGTCTAGGAGGAATATACGAAGCCCAACTGTTTGCTACATCAAGTCATGTGATCCAGAGACAGGCTGAAGGCACTAAATGGCTAAGGCAGGAAAAAGTCAACTTTCTAAACTGGGCATTTTCAAAATTGTAATATAAAGTCTGACTTTCCCATAAGAGAGGATTTTTTATTTCAATTCCAAAGAGACCAAACGGATATTGGTTACCTGTTCCAATTTTGAAGGTACAGCTTATTGACTGTAACAAGGTAACTCCAATGTTATTCTATTGCAGAGGTACGCCTTGCAGTATTGAAAAAACAAATGTAAGCGTTTTTCACTACTAGGACATGTAAAACATAAAACTACTTGTTGATTTAAAAGGCAACTTAAGTGGGTGGCAGAATTGCTGCTCCCGTAGCATTTAATTTACAGGCCCTGGGTACAGATAGTGCCATTTTACTAGGGACCTATAAGTAAATTCAATATTACAATTGGGTATCAGCCATTTCTACCATGTTTTAAGGAGTGAGCATTAGCACGTTAGCAATGGTTAACAGTCTGAAAAGACAAGAAAACGGGTTCATATACCAAGAGGGTGAAAGCAAAATGTTTAGGGGATAACCCTGCAGAAAGGATCCAACACATGCCATGTGTGTGAAAAAAGGAGCAGAAGGAGTGACACTGAAACTGCTCACCCCTCATCTGGCGTGAGATCTGTAAGCACTAAAGGACACAAAAAGGATTAAAGAGTATCAACAGTCTATTTCTCTAATATATTTTTTATTGTGATAATTAACCATAATGTTTGAACAAATTCTTGCGTTGTCTGAGTACATGCCTGGTTTGGTATTAAAATGTTGTTCATTTGGAACTTCTGTGCATTAACAGAATTATTATATTGTCTTTATTATAAAAAATATTATATATGTCATGCACTCTACTTTACTACAATATATCATAGTATATTGTCATATATTATCATTCTTTTAAAATATTTATGTAATAATCATACCAAATTGATACTTATGTGAGATGTTGCAAAAAGATGAGCCTAACTAGATTAGAAATTGACGTTACAAAATGTAGATATTCTTGAATATTATTATAAAAATCTATTAGCATTGCTGCTTTCAAAAGTAAATAAAATACATAACCATTCTTTAATTTGTAATTCAAAACGTACACTACACATTTTAATAAAACTAGAATTGATGTAAATATATTTTAATTGCATTTAAAATAATTGCTTTGCAATTTTAATTCCATAAACACATATTTCTCATTGAAATTATACACTATGGTAGGTTTGTAGCATTAACTTTTCACACTCAATTACCAATGGTTTTAAATCCATAGTCCTTTTGCGACTTTTGCCTATCAGCCATTCTTTCATAGATAATAATATTGATTCACTAATAGGGAATCCCTTTTAGGAAATGTCACAAAAATAGCAACTCTGTAAGTATTTGGGGCCATATGTACAAATAATAGAAATTGTGACTTCCTAATCATGATTTTTACCGATTTGCAATTAGGAAATCGCAATTTCTATTATAGGAAAACTTACAAACTTCATATAGTGATTCCTAATGAGCTTGCAAATAGACCTATCTCATAAATATTGATGAGATAGAGTGCAATTTGTGACCCTATATGAATTCTAGCCATTACAGGGATGGGGGCCTGCTGGGGTCAGCAGAACACCATGATTGGAATTGCTTTTTATTAAAGGAATCTTTTTTTTTTTAATGCTTCGTGTTTTCCTTAAAGGAAAACTGGATGTGTTTCCAAAAATAAAAAGAAACATTTAAGTTTCTTTTTTTAAGACTTTGCAGTGGTCCTTGGTCCACAGCCTGCTTTTAAAAAATATTTGTTTCATCAACATTCACAAAGCGGAAGAGGTCCGGTAGGGACCCCTTCCCATTTGCAAATGATTACCACAACCCTTGAGATATTGGTAAAAAATGAACATTTTGCAACCATAATTCGGTCACATAACATTCATACATAGCATTGCAATTCGATATTTAGATAGGAGGCCTTAAATGCACCGCTTTCAAATACCGAATAGCTAACCCTAAATTGCAATTTGATAACATGTTACCGAAATGCAATTTACGTTTGGTACATACGGAAAAACATTTTTGTTGTCAGAAACGGTCTGATGGTGTGAATCAGGCTATCCGACTGCAAAAATGCTTTTGTACACAAGTCTCTTGGGGGCATATCAACAAGGGCTTTATCTCTGCTTTTTTGGCTTTAAAAGCCAAAAAAGCAGAGATAAAACTAGCACCCTATCAACAACAGGGTGCTAACATGCAAATATGCATGTTAGCACCCTTTTACTCTACGCTTCCCCTTGCATCTCTAATGAGATGCAAAGGGGGTGTTCCAGAGTAAAATAATAGGAGAAATGTCGCTAAGCGACATTTCTCCTATTATCAAGAATATCGCTAACCCTGTTAGAGACAAAAAAAGCAGCGCTAACCGCGGTTAACGCTGCTTTTTTACGTCTGGTATTTTTCTGACTTAGCCATGATATCCTATGGAAGGAGGATATCATGGCTAAATTTATCTGTCCCTATCAACAAGCTAACGTGAGATTATCGCTGGGTTTCCAGCGATAATCTCACGTTAGCCACTTAGCGTGAGGATTTTTATCGCTATTGAGATAAGCGTTGCTAATAGCACGCTATTTCAGCGATAAAAATCAACGCTAGCCGGCGATAATTATCCTAGCGCTAAGTGCGCTTAGCGATAATTATCGCCGGTTGTTGTTGATATGCCCCTTGGTCTCTTACACTATTTTGCAAATAATCCTGAAATATACCATAATACATAACAGGTACACAGTTTTTAAAGTTGCATAGAAGTTTCCAACTGGATTGTGAGTCGAAAAGTGTTCGTACATCTGGTATTTATTGACTAATCAGATTATTTAGAATTTTAGTACTTTAAGTTCCTAACCCTTATTTCATATTCATTCATAAAAATCTTGGGCAGAGGTTTTAGTTAAGTTACAAAAGATTTCACTGGGTAAATATAAACGTATTCCCAGCCGAGTTCCACAGAACGCATTCAGTTTGGCTAGGGGGAGGTATTCTCCCTCTCACCCAATGGTGAGAAGAAACACTGGGCTGCAGTCTGATGAAATGGATGGTGACATGGTGAAGGAAAGCGGTCAGAGGGAAATGGTGCACAGATATATGGATCACTATACAGCTGAATTTATCAATAATTACTGCAACTGTGAACTCTCTGAATTATAAAAGACATCAACTAGAGGGAGGTGAACTGGGCAGAGTGAGGCAGCAGATTGCATGTCTTCAAGAGATAAAAACTGCCTACAGAGGCCATGATTGGATCTGAATAAATCATTTTTACCACTCAAGGCCCATCCATAATCCATAAAGGGGGAGATAATTGCTACAATAGATTTGAGACTGTCTGTCTTAAACTGCAAGCTGCAAACAGAACAAGATGATGGATGGAGTGCTAAAACCTCTCAACCACTCAACGCCAGTCAAGAGAGCTGGGTTTAAACAGCAAGTTGGACATAAAGGAGAGACAGGAATCATCACAGTGACAGCTCAGCCTTGGGTTTGCACCATCTCTTAGTTTTTTGGCCACAATGATTATGTAATCGAGATGCTGATGATGAAGCCGAGAGGTTTTAAGAGTCTCTTGATTTTAAGAGAAATCATTCTTATTATTCGATTAATATTGACTCCAATATGATTAGAACAGTAGAAAATCCAAAAGACCCTCTTGGTCTATACGACAAAGGAAAAATCTGAATTTGGAGACTCCACTGGAGTGAAGGGGAGATGGAGTAGTCCAGGAACTGGAAGAAGAAATTGCACAAATGCTGGAGAATATGAATGCTATTTTGATTTAATAGCAATAGTTAGATAAATGGAAAGGAGACAATGGTACAGAAGATTGGTAAAAGGGGAATTTTCTGTGAAGGGACACTAACTGTATGGAACATGATATACAAGACTTAAAAGGCAATTGGGGCAAGAATGTAGAATACTAGCAGTTGCTTTCAGGTGCAATAAGCACCTGATCCACCATAGTGTATTGCTATATATATATTTTTTTTACAGAGTTTTATATAGCGCAAAATTGACCCGAATCGGGTATCAGAGCGCTTTACATAGCACCAGTTGCATTACATGAGGACACATTGATTTTTGTTAGGCACGGCAAAGTTAAGTGATTTGCCCAGAATCACAGGATATTCAGCGTCATTGCCAAGACTCGAACCCAGTTTCCCAGATTCAAGGTCGGACGCCCTAGCCCTTAGGCCAAATCCTCCCCCATATATCATAAGTCTACATTGATGTTGGTTTACTCTTGGCATTTGATATGCATATTTTTGGTTGGATGGGAAAGTTAACCACAGTTTCCTTAATGACACAAGATATATGTGTGTGATAATAATAGCAAACTTCTGGCCAGACATGATTAAAAGTGCTTATAAGTAATGCAGTGAATGAAATAATGTGACTTGGAGATTTTAACTTGATTGAAAACCTGCAAATCATTAGGCACCTCACTTATACATACCTTAGTAGAGGAATGTCAAAAATGCTCATGCCTCTGTAACATATTATTGAATAATGTAAAGAATAACACCTTCTTATCCATATGCATGAATTACATTACAGATGAGACCTGGCATAGTTTAATGAAGCCCTAATCAGTAGCTTAGGTGAGTATAGACAGCAGCCTTAAGCATTCCTCTCATCATTTTTCAGTTGAACAGGGTTTACATTTACACCTGCAGAACTGGGAGACTAGATCCAGTACTCATTGAAGATAAATGGGGGAGGTCAAGCACAAGATGGCATGACATGGCAACCCTTTAAAGTTGTACTCAGAGGAAAGTGCATAGGTTTGAGGAAAGTTAGAACCCACACTAACTTGCTGCAGAGAATTCCAATAGAAGACCATGTTCACATTAGAACATGGGCTTCTATGGAAATTCTCTACGGCATATTATCAAGCCCATTATCGCCGCTTTAGCGGCAGTTTTGTGCCGATAAAGTGGCGATAATTTTAACGCCGGACCTTGATAATAAGAAAAAAGAAACAGGAGTAAACCCGTTTACCCAGCTGAGACCGGGTAGGTGTAGTAACAGAAAAACAATGTCTTAAGGGGAAATCATGTAAAGGGACCACTTAATATAGGAAATAATCATAAAGCACAGGAAGGGAAAAGGGAGACCAAAGGAGAATGAAAGGTTGTTATTTGCAGTTAGAAGCACAACAAGTACAACTAATTTACAGTAACCATAACAATCATATGTGCACTGACAAAGAAGTGGTAAGTGAATGGCGCAGTGACATAAGTGTTTAAACAACAACGTGGAACGGCGAAGGACAAATAAAACATAAGGATCAGACAAAGGTATTTACAAGAGAATTTACAATTACAAACAAAATTATTCAATTTATGAATGACCATTTTTCAAAGCAGCAATTGGCGTTGTGGAGTCGACGACGTTTCAACCTCTTTACTTTGAGGTCATCATCAGGACTATGGTTACGATGATTGAAAAGTACTTCTGTGCAGGTAGAAGAAAAGGAAAGAGAGGAAAGGTTATGGGACCGAAAGAAACCAATTCAAAGCCATAGAAAGTTAGGTAAAAGAGGTAAGCGAAAGAAAAGAATACCTGAACTGGAGGGACGAGGGGAACAAAACCCAACGTGGCGAGATCGTGTCAGGATACTGAAGGACATAGACAGCGGTAAGAATCTGGCCGGGAAAGGAAGGGGACAAGGAACCACTAAGAACCCACTCAAGCGAAAAGAACAAAAAAGGGAATCGTCCTTACCAAAGGTGAAGACTAACTGAATAGTTGAATGTGTGTCAAGGGCACTTTAGGGGAGTCATCACTTGGTATCTGGCGCAATCTGAAATTAAAAGGAGCAGAGTAAAACTGAGCGGGGTGGGGGCGAGGAAAGAATCGCTATTAACTTAAAAGTGCTGGTCGTAACACTGAGAACAGATACGGCACTTACCCTCGAAATGCCTATAAGTAGGAATGAGTCAATCTAATTCAGAAACCGGATGAGTCCAGGATGAACAAGTTACCAGGACGAATGAAGCGTCTAAGCAGGGATGCACGGCAAACCCGGAAGTAATGCTGAAAGAGTCACATGACTCAGTGAGGGAAGAGCTGACCAGAGAAAAGGAAGAAAGACTTGAACAAGGAAAAAAGGCAAATACACCCGGGATAGAAACGGAAGGATTAGAGTGATAAGGCAGTTAAGAAATGTAAGAGCATGATATTAATAATCATGAAACAAAATATGAATAGTCTCAACAACGTTTAGATTAAATTCATCAATCTGTAAGAGTACATAAATTCATAATTGAATGGAGGACAGAAAGGAATAGAAAAGGTGATGCAGCATTGCAAAAACATTGTCGGACAACTATTGGAATTCAATGACCGGTAAGGGGTACGAAAACAAGTGCACCACTAAATGAACATCGCAAATTAATAACAAAGCAAATGGCATTGAGAAATTCACAAAGCAAGTCTAAAAAGATTGCAAATACACGTTCATTAAAGGAAAGACATAAATTGTGCGCAGACAACCACAGAATAAGAATTAAAACTACAAAAGCGCAGTATCAATGCTAATAGAAGAAGAACAATGCAGGATAGATGGTCATGTAATAAAGGCAACAATTGTAAAGCCAAATGGTAAAAACATACAATAGTGTGACAGGATAAGATACAGAGGTAATCATATGTATGGTGATACAAAAGAGTAAAACACGGTTAATCAAATAAAGGGACGAATACTAGAACTGTGGGTATGAGGCAACCATGGACAGAAAATTAGGCGCTAGTAATAACTGTATTCCACTCGTCAAAAGAATTTAGGCTATGTGTCACAGAATTGAAGCGTGTTATCCATCGACACTCGCATTTATTCAATAAAAGTTGAAGGTTGCCCCCACGAATAGGTAGTTGTGGACGATCTATGACCTGCCATGTCATGTCTGTTTCGGAATGGTTGTGTTCTTTGTAGTGTATTACCAAAGGTGCGGTAGTAACGTTGCATCTAATGCGGCTTTTGTGTTGTGAGATGCGTTGTTTAACCATCTGTGTGGTTTGGCCTATGTAAAGTAGATTGCACGGGCACCGGATCGCATAAATAACATTAGTAGTGCGACAATTGGAAAATTGTTTCAGTTGATACGTGTGTGAAGTCGTTGCAAAAACTTTGGTGTTGAAAGTGAGTTCACAAACATTGCAATTTTGGCATATGAAATGGCCTATTAAGGGTGGAAGACCCCAGAGAGTAGTAACAGAGTGTCAGGTGCTTCCAGAACTTGCGCAGGAACAGAGATGCCTTTTCCCAATGCCCCTCCAAGGAGATCTCCAGGTACTAATGTATCAATACCAAGCAGAATCTCCCAAGGGGGGAAGGGGGAGTGGATAAAATAAAAAAAGAAGACAAAGAGACTGCCTGCGGTTATCTGCTTCCAGCCTTCTGTTTCTTCACCTAGTTATGTTACTATCTCGGCCATTGATTCTGAAACCCAAAACAACAATCTTAACACAAGTGTTATATAACCTTAGTTTTCCCTTCTAAATCCAACCCACGTACCAGGATAACCTTAGACCTTGCTTCTATTCTATGTGTCTTCGTGTCTTTCTGCTATTGTTGATAGCCGCTCTTTCTTGTATGAAGAACTTCTGTTATAAACCAAGAAATATACACTGAGTTATCTTGTGTGTTCTACCTATTCTGCTTGTCTATATTTCTTGTTAATTATGTGTACTAACCTATGTTCTATTTTTGATCTCCTTCTATCTCTGTTGTTTCCTCAGGTAACCAATACAGCGAGAGGAATGAGTTTGGTAAGTATAAGACTCCTATCAAGTCTTTTCTTTTGAATATCTGTAGTTGTATTATTAATATTCAAATAACATTTTTTGGTACTTAGCTCTGGTTAGTCTCCCTTCTATAGGCTTCTTATTGTTTCCGTTGCACTGTCGAGGAACTCGAACACTGCCTCATAAATTACTGCATTCGTTCCTGTCGAGCTGTGTAGATACGGAAACCTTGTGTGTATTCCGCCACCTCAGACACTTTTCTCTTGGTTAAGTAGTGTCTTCCCTCAATTGTGCAGGACACTGGAATTAGCGTTCTCCTCAGCAGTGCCCTGCGCATGGGTTCAGAAGAAAGGCACTCGGACGAAATGGAAATGGCTGCACTGAACTCGAAGTTTGGAATTGTCCATAATAACTTGAAGAACTCACAACCGAAAGCCCGACGGACTCGGCGTTTGACCTGACTAACTAACTAACTAATTATCACGAGAAACTCGGTATGCGTGCGCTTCCGTTAAGAACTCAGGTGAAGTGCATCAACGTTCTATTGCGAGCGCCCCAAGTAGAACTCAGCATGCAGAGAAAGACTAGAACTGCACCCTTCGTGCATTGTCGGCCATCTTGGAGTTGTTCAATCTCCAAGCTTCCTTCCAGGTAATAACCTTTACCTTCGGTATGCGTGGTATTGTCTGTTGTTGGCACGTTGAACAGACAGAGAAGTGTTGATCCTTAGAAGTCCTGACACAGAGTGATCTTGTTTCTCTTTAGAAGGCCATGTAATTGCATGGACTAGTTTTTCAGATAAATTGTTACCCCTTTTGTATGATAGCAAAGGGGGATCCAAGAAATGTGGAAAAGTACGTAGCAGTTTCCAGTTTTTTTTTTAGTATTTTGCTGACCTTGTTACTGGAGGGACTGTAGGTCGAAACAAAAGGGATACGTGTATTGACGCGTCTGATAGATGGCGCCAAAATAACCTCCCTATGACTGTACCACACACGTTTGAGAGCTCTTTTCACCAAATGTTTAGGGTATCCTCTGGTGGTCAACTTGACCGAAAGGATTGCTGCCTCACGAAAATAGTCCTTGCGCCACTTGCAATTACGCCGAATACGGAGGAACTGCCCATATGGCAGTCCATCACGTAGGCCACGGGGATGGTAGCTAGAATATAAAAGAAGAGTATTACGTTCAGTGGGCTTACGGTATAAGGATGTTCCTATCACACCTTCTTCTGTGTGTAAGGTGAGGTCCAAAAATGGAAGATCATTTTGGCGGATGTCTGAAGTGAATGTAAGGTGAGGTAGAGCAGTGTTCAGCCAGTTAATAAAGGAAGTCAAATTCTCATGAGTACCCTGCCACAGGAGAAGGATATCATCTATGTATCTGCGCCACAGGGTGATGTTATTCAGAAAGGGATTGTGGATTGTCAAAATAAGTGAGGATTCCAGATGATGGACACACAGGACAGCAAAATTTGGCGCACAACAAGCGCCCATGGAAACTCCTTTGATTTGTAGGTAATAGGTGTCCTTGTACAAGAAATAATTATTAGTCAAGGCAATATGTAGTAGTTGGATTACAAAATCAGTGGGAATGCGTGTAGGTCTTGGTCGTGTGTTCAATAGATGTTCCATAACCTTAAGTCCGTCTGTCTGGGGAATGTTTGTATACAAAGATTCAATATCCAGACCTGCCATAAGGTTTATTTCTGGGTTGAAAGGGAGATCCTCCACAATATTGATCAGATGGGTACTATCCTTAACAAAGGTATCGGTGAGTGGAACAAACACCTTAAGGATGGAATCAATATATTTACCTAAGGGTTCCAAAACGGAACCAGACCCAGATACTATGGGGTGGCCCGGTGGAGTAGATGGATTTTTGTAGACTTTAGGTAAAGTATAGATTACCGGTGTTCTGGGATGTGAGTTATTAAGAAAGGCATATTCTTTCTTACTGATGATACCATCTAGGAGTGCCTGAGATGTAACATCAGAAATTTTATTTTGAATGGTAATAAGGGGATCCGAACTAAGTTTGCGATAGTGCATGGTGTTGTTGAGTTGTCGAAGGATCTCTAAATCATAGTTGTCATGATCCATCACCACTATACCACTGCCCTTATCAGCCGGTTTAATGACTAAGTTTTGATTGCTGCTGAGACTGTCAATGGCTAACTTTTCTGTTAGTGGTAAATTATAGGGTACAAATTCAGGTTGTCGTTGTAATTCTTTTACTTCCAGTAAGACAAGTTTTTCGAAAGTTAAGATCTCATGTGGTATCATCGAGGACGGTGGTAAAACGGTTGATGTAGGTTTGAATTGTGGCTCATATGGTATGTTAGTTTCAGGTTTATCAGAAAAAAATAGTTTCAAGCGAATGCGTCTGAAGAACAAGAGCAAGTCTTCCTGGAGTTTGAAAAAATCACTACGTGCAGTGGGAACAAATGACAAGCCATTGCTCAATAAGGAAATCTCGTCTGTAGATAAGGAGTGGTTGGAAAGATTAAAAATGGGTATAATCGTATCCGTAACAGGTGACTGTTGAAGAGGTGAGGGAGGAATTGGCAAGGTAACATTGTGACTAGTAGCTGTAGCACGTGAATTGGAAGTGATGGGTATAATTGTATCCATAACAGGTGACTGTTGAAAAGGTGAGGGAGGAATTGGCAAGGTAACATTGTGACTGGTAGCTGTAGCACGTGAATCGGAAGTGATGAGGGAGGAACTATATGTAGTGCTGCTAGCTAGGACAATAGGGATCTCTGTTTGAGTGTCGTGGAATAGATTTGTTATTGGGGAGGCCCCCATTGGTAGAACTTGTGGCGAGTCTGTCTCTCGCCTGTGTATTGGTATTGGTAATTTTGTCGCCTGCGGCCACGTCCACAACCGCGATCCGATCTGGGCCAGAACTTGTACCCTCTCCACTATCAGAGTCCTCGATGGACGTGTTAGATGAATCTGAAAAAGTAATGACCTGGGTATTACGATATCGACCCCAGTTCTTGGTCTTAGGAGGCTGGTAGGTGGTATTGTAGAATGTGTCAAGTAAGTACGGGTATGTATGGTTTCTGTTATAATTCTTAATGTCTCTCTGAATTTTGTTTATTTTCTTATTCTGTTCAAAGGTATGGAAAGTAGCAATGGTATTGTTAACTGTATCCAGGAGACTTTTGGCTTCAGAGATGGTGGTATTGGCTAAGATGAGCTTCTCAAGTTCAGCTATCTCATCTAATTCTTTTTTACTGTGTTCTATGGCCGTTTCAATACCAAGGACCATCCAGTGCCTAGAGCAGGTAGTGGCTAGGTGGCTAAAGCCAGTAAGAGATTTAGGGTCCTGGGTGAAAATAGCAGGAATGTTGCGGATTTGTAATCCCAGAGGTATGGTATCAGATTTAAGGTACTCAGTGAGCATGCAAGCATGCAAATCGGTACGAATTTGTTTGTTTTTTAGATTTTCTAGTTTCTCAAGCAAATTATTGGGTGCTGCAGAGAGAGGGGTAGAGGTATAGGATAGAAGGGAAGGTCCACTAAGAATATTCTGGATATAGTCATCCGAATAAGAGGGGGACCTTGATAATATGCCCCTATGTGACTGATACTGGAGAAGTAATATAGTAATAATGTACTATAAGAGATGCAAGTTCAGATGTTGTATGCCTTGATTCAAATCTTCCTTTGACATAGAATCTCCCTTTGATTCAAGATTTGGGTGGATGTTGTCCATTGATGTTTGAGGGCAAGAGAAAGGATGTCGAATAGAAAACACATCTAGTTATAATTTTCAGATTGCAACATTTTCAAACGTCACCAATTCCACATTTCAGGGCTGAACATTAGACGAGATGAAAAGTAAAATGTACATATTGTTTCACTTTCTAGAAACAGTATCTACATATGGTGTAAAATTACAAAGCTACACTTGTTTTTGTTTGCTTTACTCTTCCTCTGCCTAAAAGATTCTCTCTGGTGTTCAGTTCTGGTCTCAGCAATATGATGTAACACTTTGGAAGAAATATACAAGAAAGTAATCCAGCACTAGATGCAATAATGCTAAAGACCTCCACAGCTACCATATTTTTTCCTTGTGTGCTCAGATAGCCTGGGATGAAAGAAAACCACACACTGAGGAACACAATCATACTGAATGTAATCCATTTGGCTTCATTGAAGCTGTCAGGCAAATTCCGTGAAACAAACGCCACCAAAAAGCTAGCACAAGCCAACAGCCCCATATATCCTAACATGAACCAGAGGGCAATATCAGAACACTGGTTGCACTGAAGTACAATGGTTCCAGTCTTTATTTTCATGTTCCTCTCTGGGAAAGGTGGACAGAGCAGCAGCCAGATGGCGCATGTAAGCACTTGAAAAAGTGTGCAAACAGACACAGTAGCCACAGGAACTTGTGGCCCTAGCCACTTTCTCATGTTACTGTCAGGCTTTGTGGCATTAAAGGCGATGACCACCATGATAGTTTTGGCCAATACACAAGACACACAGAGGACAAATATAATCCCAAAGGCAAGATGTTGGAGTCGACAGGTTGTTGGATTAGGTTCTCCAATGAAGAGTAAAGAACTGAGAAAACTTATTGCAATAGATCCTAGGAGAAGGTAGCTCAGTTCACGGTTGTTGGCTTTGACTATCGCAGTTTCTCGGTACTTGATGAAGACACACAAAACAGCAGCTGTGGTTAAGGAGGACAAAGAGGCGGTTGTGGTCAAAGTGCTCCCCAGAGGTTCATTATAGGATAGATATTCAATTCTCTTTGGGACACATTCACTTCTTCTGTCATTGGGCCACTTGTCACCTGGACACTGCCAGCAGGTGCTAGAGTCTGCAATAGAAAAAGCAAAATAGATTCAAAAAGATGTAGCATTCCATATAAGTTGTGAAAAATATTGAGTAAAGTTTTTATATTCATGGTGTTAATCAAAGTGACATTCTTCAGATACACTAGTCTAGCATTCACCACAATGATCAAACTACACCCATAATGAGAACCCTGCTGCTCAGGTACCCTTCTAACCCAAAATGTTTGGGAGCCGTCATTCTTCCCCTGAGCAAATCTTTAACATTCCTCTCAAGGAGGACATAACAAGCCTCCTAAGTCACATAAAGTAGAGATCTGCCTAAACTGGCTATCCTCTTCTATTATTTCATCTGATTAGACTTAGGTTCTGATTACGATCTTTGCGGACAAGGTTATTCCGTGACAAACGTGATGGATATCCCATCTGCCAAACTACAATCCCATAATATGTTATGGAACTTGTAATTCAGGGGACAGGATATCCGTCACATTTGTGACGGAGTATCACATCTGCCAAGATCGTAATCAGGCTGTTAGTATCTCTCCCTTTTGATGACTCTCTGTGGGATCAGCTATTTCTTCGCCTCCTTATCTTATGAGAGCTGCTGATATCTTTTGGTGCTATTGTTGGATGAAAACTAAACCCTGAATTTTATGTTGGGTGGACCGCTACCGACAGGCCGTCTGTGGCAGTCCACCCAACATCCAGGGCATTGGTCTGACTGCCACATTACAATACCGGCGGTTGGAGCATTGATGTCTGGGGGAAAGACCACCACCTCCGAGGGGATCAAGGAGCACATATGGACAGCGATCAGACTGCTAGCCCTACCATGAGGGCAGTGACTGCACAGGCACCACCGTAAGGATTAATATGTCCCTTTCAGATTGCCTTTTCATGGTTGTCCCACTGCCATGGAGAGGCAGCCAGAAAGGGACTTTGGGGTCCCAAGTATGCCCCCTGTGGACCACTGCTAAGTGGCTAATTGGGCATGTGCCCCCCCCCAAAAATCCATGCACCTTGTGCCAGGTACCACATGGTTCCTGCAACACGGTGCATGGATGTTTAAAAAATGCCTTTTTTTACTAAGGCTTGTCGTGCTGCCTTTTTCTGAGTCGCAGCACAAGCCGCAGTAGAAAAATGCAGTTTCCAACTGCCTACACGGCGGTCTCATCGAAATATGGTGGGTGGAACCGCCGACTCCTTGTTGGGTGGTCTAATTCCTGCTGCGATTGTGGTCTTCTAACCGCCATCGTAATGAGGCCCTATGTCTTCCTTACCTTCATGTCATATAGGATCTTTGCTAAATCTTCCATTCCTTAAATTCTTGTAGGAGAAGACAACTCCTCCTTTTGTGTGATTTTTTTATAGTAGTATCTAACTCGTCCTATGGTAGGAGATTACATTTCTTTTCTTTGTCTCTTATAAGCATAGCAAACTCCCCCTAACCTTGGTATCTTATGAGAGGTTCAATCTGTTTATTTCCTTGATGTCTTAGGGTCCAAATAAGACTTTGTCTACTTCTGATCTTATAAGAGTAGCCAATTCTTACCTATATGGGGCTTCCCAACTTTCCCTTTTTGTGATATTGTATAGGGGCTGAGGTGTTCCCAATTTATCAGGACCAGGACAGGGACAATTGATCAGGTCTTTCGGCTGCAGACCATCTATTGGAGAGAGGTTGTGATTGGCAAAGGCAGTCTTTATTTTGCATTTATTGATCTAAAGACTGCCTTTGACCTAGTTCCAAGGTCACAACTATGGTCAGTGCTCAAAGACCTGGGGATTCCCTTGAACATCCTTGACCTTATCATTAGGTTGTATGAAGACGCTTATGCACAGTTAAGGTGGGGACGCAGGGCCAAATGACAGATCATATCCGTGTAAACAGGGGAATACGACAAGGTTGCGTACTGGCCCCTACCCTATTCTCACTTTATGTGAATGGAGCAGTACATTTTTTGCAAGCAGAACCTGCAGATGCAGCAAGCCTGTGGAGGGTTAAGGTACCGACACTCTTGTTCACAGACGATACCCTGCTGGTGTCTAAGACCCCAATGGGGTTACAACGCCTTTTGAATAGGTTCCAACCTTTCTGCGAAGCAAGAGGGCTGGTGAATAATACAACCAAAATGAAATGTACGGCCTTTAACCCCAAAAAGTCCTTTCGAGGCAGTCTTCTGCTTGACAGGAAACCTCTTGAAAGAGTTTGTTTCTTCGATTATCTTGGTATCCGCCTTGCAGATAACATGTCTTGGAAAAACCATCTTGCGAAAATGCTAATGAACCACAAAAGGGTAGCGGGATCACTTGGGAAGGAACACCGCCTTTCGCACAGTAGACCGGTTGTGCCAGCCCTCCAGGTCTACGAAGCTAAGGCTATGAGTGCAGCATTGTACGGGGCTGAGCTGTGGGGATTTGAGAAGACCAAAGACCTCTGCACATCAGAACACACATTCCTCAGGGATTTAGTGATGCTGCCAAAGTACGTTCCCCACACTCCCTTTATGTTTGCCATGGGGAGGCGTTCTATTGGAGACATAGCAAGGTTGCTACCCTTGCTTTTTTGGACCCGCATCAGGAGGACTGTAGAACATTTGCCTTATGCAGAAGCTCTATCAGAGGACATTAGGCTGGACACGTGCAGTAAAGTGGGTTGGATTGTCAATGCCCAAAAATTGATGACAGCCATAGGGCTTAGAGCACATTGGGATAACCAGGACCCACCGGGAAAAGAGGTGCTCAAGGGCTCATATTGGAATTGGGTGGACCAGCAAGAGTTCAATAACCCTAATTCAGGGAGATTGACCACCGAATTCTTTCTTCTTAAGCAGGAAAGATATCTGGAGCCCTTTTTAGATATAATCCAGGTCCCTCAGAATAGGCTCTTATATATTCATTTTGGGCTTGGCATACTCCCCGTTAACGAAACCACAGCTAAATAGCACTCAAGTAATTTATCCCCCAGGGAATGTCCATGCTGAAAGGCCCCAAAAGAAAGTGTTGCCTATGTCATGTTTGCTTGCCAAGCGTATTTTACACCTAGGGCTAAGTGGATAAAACCGGTTTGTCGGAAATTGGGTTCCCAGGAACATCATGTTGCCTTGTGTATTCTTAGATCGGAGCCAAGATCACTTTCTGTCTGTAGCGTGGCCAAGTTTTTAAGCCAGGCATGGGCTATTAGATGGAAGGCCTTAAAACAGCAGTGTACAGCTACTATGTGTAGTTGTCTCTGGGCTCCCAAAATAACAATACATACAATAACATACAATGGTGTTTTATTTATTTATACATGTACTATTTTGTTCCCATTTTACTGACAGTGCCTTCCAGCTGGGCGCTCGTATGATAAGTCTAGTGGAAATTGGATCACAAAATGGATGTTATGTTGTTATGTTCTATTTTCATTTTAAAGATGTCAATCATGTATATATCATCTTTTATCTGCACAAATGATAGTCTGGCCATGTTGTGCCGGCAGCATGCTAGGTGTAGGTTTAAGTTTGGTTTTAGTGTGGCCCAGTTGCATGCACTTGTTGTAGTACGTATAGGATGATGGATCCATTTTATACTATTTCGTCCACCACTAATGGTGGTTTTCTTCCTTATTAGCTTTTACGACAAGAGCGGTCGCATTAGTATTAATGTTTATACACGTGCAAGATCTCCAGGTGGGATACTAAACGCATCAAAAAGGGGATCTTAAGTCGGCCATGCTGTCATTATTCATTTTAGCCGCTACTTTGATTGTTTGATTGTCTTTTTATCTGGAAATCTATTTTGATTAATGTCATCACAAATGTTTTTAGAGGGTTTTTCCCTTTTTTATCTCATATTTGAACTTGAAGTTTTGTCTTCTATACACTTGCACATTTTGGGGTTTGATTGTGGAATATTTAATGCTTTTTGATACAATTTCAATCTCACAATGTGGGTCTGTATGCATTGCACTTTTATGGTTGCAACTGACCGAAATAAAGTTCGAACCATATTGGGTATTGTATAGGAGCATCTATCTATTCCTTTCCTTTATCTCAGCTAGGAGTAACTAGCTCTTCCTTCTACTGATATTGTATTGGAGGACCTATCTCTTACTTTACTTCATAGTGTATAGGCGTACCTAATTCTGCCTTTATGTGGTACTGTTTGGGAGCTCTTAACTCTCTCTTTCCTTTGTACTGTATAGAAGTAGCTTATGATTCCATTTTATAATTTTGTATGAGGTGTCGAGCTCTCCTTTTCTTTATTTATTATGGAAGTAGCTAACTCTTCTTATGCCAACATTGTACGCAAGTTCATGACCCTTTGCTTCATACAGTATGTATGAAATTCAATGTTAAATTATCACAAAGGCATGTTAGTTTTCTCACAAAATTGGATCAGTAGATATCTCTGCAAATTCGTTGATAAGAAAGATATGGACCTGGGGAGAAAAACTGTAATGAGGATCTTGCAAAATTATTTTTTTCTGATCCGAGGAGCTCTGTCATTCATGACACAGGGGTAACACAGAAAAGGCTTCAACGGATTTACCCATATGCACCATGTAGACTTTATACATAATTTACCTGGAAGACTTTGCTGAGGAGATAGAGTGGCAAACAAGAAAAAGTGTTAGATATTCATAATATCTTCTTAGGTGACCTGTAAAACTCCTCATTAAAATAGGCATGAAATGAAATAGAATAAAGAGAATAAAGCACAAGGGTAAAAAAAATTCAAAGTATAAAGTCAGAAAATGTCTGAATAAACAGAGCAGTGACTCTTCCAAGTGGGTTAAAAAGGAGAGAAATATCTATAGAAACATTTTAAATGACAGTGTTCAAAAACTATGTTATAGATGAATTTGAGGAGAAAAAACCTTTGGATGGGACTGGCACATATCCTGCTTGACATGCCTCTCTTTCATTCACACCGGTGACTTGGGTGGCGCAATTCGCAGCTCACATTCTCCTTCATTTGATTGGGTAGATTGAGTGATATCGGCTGACGCGAAGGCTTTTTCCTGGCTCCCGAATGGTTACATTTCAATTTTACAGAGATGCCACGCAACCAGTACTCAACTGAGCCGGATTCATAATATTAAGGCCATATTAATAAATTCCATGTGTTTTTGATTTGGCCCTCTTTGCAGGGTCATGCCCAAACTGTTTGCAATCACCTTTCCTGGTTTCTGAACCCATTTCTGTTGTGTTTTAGGAATCTGTGCACTTTACCTCTGCTAACCAGTTTTAAAGTGTTTGTACTTTCTCCTTTAAAGATGGTAACACCCAAATGGCACATTTAATTTACTTGTTAGCCTCTAGCAAAGTGATGCTACATGTGGGACTTCAGCAGTGATTGTACCACCCACTTAAGTAGTCTTTTAAACATATCCCAGTCCTGCAATTGCAGCCTGTGTGTGTGCAGTTTTAAACTGCCATTTCGACCTGACAAATTAAACACTTTTCAAGACCAGAACCTTCCCTTTTAATATATATAAGCCACCCTTATGGATGGCCCTAAACAGCCCATGTGGCTGGGTGTAGTGCATTTGAAAAGTTGAACATGTACGTTTGGCTTTTACAAGTCCTGGTAGTGAAAAACTCCTACATTATTGTGTCACTACTGCAAGGCCTGCCTCTCTCATGCAACAACATTGGGATACCTTATTACATTTAATAAATGATAACATTCATTTCGGAGCAGGAAGGAATGTTGAGTTTGGTCTCTAAAGAATTGCAATTTAAAACCCTCTGTAATGAAAAAGTTGGATTTTAAAGTTCTATTCTGAAAGTGCCACTTTTAGAAAGTGGGCATTTTCTTGTCCACACCATTTGGTGCCAGCAGCCTGTATGCTGGGTCACCTGACTAGATATAGTTGGCAGTTGGTGTTTGTGTATTGCCCCCAGACAGTGAGACAAAGGTGCTAAAGACGTAGGCATGATGGGTCATCTCTGGCTTGATTGGGGTATGACGCTGTCACCTACTATACTTCCACATCACAAAGACCTTGCCCCAGCTCACTCACAAAGAGTTCACACTAGTATTTTGTGCCCCCAGACAAGCTGGGGCCAGGGCAGGGAGGCAGGAAATTCCAGACACCTCTATAGGGGGAGGTATCTATAAGCTTTTCCTTCTTCAAAGTGGGCACCAGGTACAAATATTGGACCCTCAGAGCCAACTCCTCAGTACACATCTGGACCTATGGAAGAATAGGATAAGGATTGTTTTGCTCTTCTGCTGCAAGAAAAACGGCTACTCTGCTGCAAGGCTATTCAGCTGCCCTGCTGCATGAGTAAGAAGGACTGGACCTGCATCTTGAACCAAGGACAACCACAGTGATTCCAAGGGCTAATTGGCTGGACTCCTAATCAGAGCCTCAGGGACACTAAAGGCTCCAGCCACCTTGAACCCAGCACCTGGCCTCTGCCTGCTGTGAGTTCTTCCCCCCAAGTGGTGCTGCCTCACTCCTGGACCCTTGGAAGTGGTCTTTTTGAAGGTGCTCTGCCAGCCCAGGTATGGTCCAAACAGAACAAATGCAATGCAAGTCATCACCTCGCAGCTTTGCATCAGAACCACCACAACGCAACGCTTCCTCGACTTCGGAACAGCCGCTGAGCAGCACATGCTCAACACAGGACCTCACATTGCATCCCCGCAGCTCCTTGGAACTGTCACGGATCACTGACAAAATATCGAGAAGGAGAATATCGACCTACCAAAATATAGAGGAAAAAATATAGAATGCCAAAATATTGAATGCCTATCTCCAAACAGATAAGTACAAAAATATAGAATCCAAAATATCGTTGTAAAAAATAGAGTTAGTCAAAATATCGAATTTTTTAAATGTCTTAAAAGTAATGTAAAATTAATGAAATAATACATATAATTAACTGAAACATACTTAAAAATACTTAACCTCTTCGATGCGTGTGACAGAGCGGTTCTGTCATGCGCGTCGGTCGCGCTGTGCGGATGACGGAACCGCTCCGTCACGGCCCCGCCCGCGCACGAACCCTTCAGCACAGCGCGGTAATCCGCGCCACGCTGAAGGGGTTAAATAACTTTAACATTAATAAATAATTAATGTAAGTAAAAAAAAATATATCTATACATATATATTAACGTAATATTAATTAAAAATATTCAATATTTTTTGCGTAGGATAGCGGGTGGATACAATTTACTATTACCACTCCAGTAAGTGCAATAGTAGGGAAAGCGTTGGATAGCGGGAGGGTAAAAATTACTATTCCCACTCCAGAGAGTGCAATAATAGGGAAAGCATTGGATAGCATAGGGGTAAAAATTACTATTCCCACGACAGAGAGTGCAACAGTAGGCAAAGCGTTGGATAGCGGGAGGGTAAAATGTACTATTCCCACTCCAGTGAGTCCACCAGTAGGGAAAGCGTTGGATAGCGTAGGGGTAAAAATTACTATTCCCACTCCAAAGAGTGCAACAGGAGGGAAAGCATTGGATAGAGTAGGGGTAACAATTACTATTCCCACTCCAGAGAGTGCAACAGTAGGGAAAGCGTTGGATAGCGTAGGGGTAAAAATTACTATTCCCACTCCAGAGAGTGCAATAGTAGGGAAAGCGTTGGATAGCGGGAGGGCAAAATTTACTATTCCCACTCCAGTGAGTGCAACAGTAGGGAAAACGTCAGATGGCGTAGGGGGTAAAAATTACTATTCCCACTCCAAAGAGTGCAACAGTAGGGAAAGCGTTGGATAGCGTAAGGGTAAAGATTACTATTCCCACTCCAGAGAGTGCAACAGTAGGGAAAGTGTTGGATAGCGGGAGGGTAAAATTTATTATTCCCACTCCAGTGAGTGCGATAGTAGGGAAAGCGTTGGATAGCGTAGGGGTAAAAATTACTATTCCCACTCCAGTGAGTGCAATAGTAGGGGAAAAAATTATTTAATATTTTATTAAAAATAAATTAATTATTAATACCAAAAAAGTATTAAAATTAATTACCAATCACACAATATTTAATAATTAATTAATTATAAATACCAATAATTTATTTTTTAATTACCTATTAATAATTAATTAACAACCAATTAATTTTTTATAACAAAAAATAATAAATACAATTAATACCAATTAATACTTAATTAAAAATACATTAATTATCAATATTCAAAAATTATTTCAATAATTAATTATTTACAATTAAATTACTTCCCACCACATTCCCCTATAAACCCACAACCCGCTGCAAATAATAAATTAATACAATTAACATAATTATCAATTAAACAATTAATGCAAATTAATTACCAATTAATAAAAAGTATTTACCAATTAATAATTAATCAACAACCAATTAATTTTCAATACCAATTAATAATTACCTAATAACAATTACTTTACTTCCCACCCTATTCCCCTATAAACCCACAACCCGCTACAGAAGTAAAACACAAAATTAAATTAAAAATAATTAATAATTCCTAAAAATTCTTATTTAATGTACTATAATTAAATTACTTCCCACCCTAATCCCCTATAAACCCACAACCTGCTACGAAATTAAATTACACAAAAATTAAATAACCTAAAATTCATTACTTTAAAAATATTCAAACATACATTCCAAAATTAATACATAGTTTTAACACATATACTAACACTTAAAACACTATAAAAAAAATCGATATTTTTAACAACTATATTATGACTGTCGATATTACTTACTTCTATATTATTTAAATTGATATTTCTTACCTGATTTTCGATATTCTTCACCACTATATTTTGGCAATTCGATATTCTGTCTATTCTATATTAATAACTCGATATTCTGTCCTGTCGATATTTTTTATTCGATATTATGTCTGTTTACCACTGTCACAGTGCAAGACATTGGACCTCATCATGCTCTGCAACAAGGTTTTAAGGCAGTTTGTTCGCAGGACCTACCTTGGAACCCTGTATCCGCCCGGGCTCCTGCGCATTCGTCCTGAACTTGTGTCTTTGGGCCTGATTTATATGTTGGCAGGAAGGGAACTCCATTGCAGCAGTGATGGAGTTTCCTCCCCACCAACATAGTGGTCTGCCCTCATGATCTATATACGGGCAGACCTTAGTTTGTCCACAATGGAGACTGCTCTGTCTCCGCTGTGGCAAAACGTCTCCAACAGCCCTAGGGAATAAGTACCATCGGAGAAATAGCAACATGTATGCGCACCCAATTTAGATGGATGAAGAAGTAGTAATTTTTTTATTGTTTCTTACCACCAGCTACAATCCAGGTGGTAAGGAACTGTAAAACCAATGTAATGCTCCCATCACCATGGGAGAAGACTCCAATGGCATGGGACATTATAGGTTTCTTTTACAAACGGAAAATAATGTTTCTGGACGATCTTTTTTTTTTTAAACAAATACATACAATTTCTGCAGAGCAGCATCCATCTGCTGCAGCCCTGGAGCACAGAGTAATTTGCATTGGCAGAAACAGATGGGACGGCTGTGACGACTCTTACAGCGGTTCCTGGCAATGTTTCTATAAATAACTGCCTGCAAGGCGGTCATTTATAAATTGCACGGGCAGCCTCTTCACCATGTAGATGGAGTCAATTACTCCATTCCGATGGCCAATCGGCAGACCCTTTGCCCAGAAATAAATCAGGCCTAGTCCAGCATGACCTTTAAGCACTATTTTCACCTAAATCTTTAACATGGTATGTCTCCAGTTCTATTGACTTGACTTATGTCATTTTGGTGTCAAATAATTTAATATAGTTTACTCTATTTTTCTAAAGTGGTGTGGGATTTTGCTTGTGCTCTGTTTTTACTTTGTTATTGTATGTGTGCAGCATAAATACTTCACACATTGCCTCTAACTTAAGCGTGACTGCTATTGTACCAAGCTACCAGAGAGTTAAGCCCAGATTAACCTGGGATTTCCTTGCATTTTACCCTGACAAGAATAGTGGGTGCTGCTTGAGTAGGGTTTCGCCCCCTCAACCAGTAACCTACATTCATACAATGGTCATGTACTACGTCCTCCTTTAGACCAGCTATTGTGCTAATCGTAACAACGCCGAGTGCCTATATATCCCTTCGACTCCTGATGATGATCCCACATCTTTAATGGGTTTGAAACATCATCCACCAAATCTTGGACGCTGATCATTATGAACTTATACTTTACAGGCCATGTCATTTTTTAAATTATAAAATGCAACTGATCACTTTAATCACGTGTATCACATATAAGAGAGCAACAAGCATGTAGGTCACTGATACCCATGGGAAAAGGGTCAGATACGGTCCATCAACTCTTGTAGGTCTCTTTTAGTAAAGATCCAGTGATAAGCATAAAGGATAAGCAAAGTGAGACAGATGTAAAGTGCTTCAATGACAACCTTGCTTGACCATGAGAAAAGGGTCTCATACGGTCTATCAACTTTTGTCGGTCTCCAAAACTAGTTGGGTTCTCAGGAACTATACTGAAGGTCCAACCAACACTATGGGAATCCCTTTTAGAACAATGCACCCATACGTGAAATACAATCATTCCCAACTCCTGGAGAGGGAGTATTCCAATTATTATCTATAAGCAAGGTGATTGCTCCCTCCAAGAAAGCTTCTGGGTGATCACCTAGATTTACAGCATGGCAGCATCTTTGCAAGACATTTAAATGCCTCGAAGAATGAGGGTAGAGAGCGGGCATATTGCTTATCTTGACTTATGCTTTATGAGGAACTTCATCACTGAAGAGTTTTTATTTTTACTAAAAGTACTTGGTAGAAAAGAAGGTCCTTTTGTATGTGGCATCAATTTATTTAACAGCAGCATTTGATTCAATGGAGAGAAAAGTTCTTAGATGCAAGGTGGTGGCATGGGCCACTCATATCACTGTAATGCCCCATGAACCTGAATACAGGTGGAGGAAAATGGGCATTGTTTCAAAGTCTTGGGGGGAAGGGATGCTAGTATATTTCATAAGTCAAAGTCTTAAAGGAAACGTTTGGGTTAAACATAACAAGCTTGTTACTCTGTGAATGTGAAGTCCTAACCCAGAAGAAGCTGTATAAAACTCAGACAGAAGTGCCTTGTTGGAAGCTCTGGCTGAGAATGTTACAAGATGCCCCAGGTTTTGCATTAAGCCTGGAATTACGCATTGCCAGGCAATATTTTCACATATTATGCAAGAGCCGTAGCATACTTGCAATGTATTCGTACAATATGATGGCATCATTTGATATAGTGTAAAAATCATTTAGAAAGGAAAGCACACTGTTCTTCTTTGCAAATTTACGTTTTTAAAGTTGGAAGAGAGCAAAAAATATGCCAGTAACTCATTTTGGCACAAAATACTTTGAAGCCTATCAACGTATGAAAGTTTTGAACTACACCTGAAGGCTGGTAAAGAAACTTGAAATATGAATTTATAGCAACCACTGAACAGCTGGGGTTTCCCTGACAACATTTGGTGGATATTCAATCTTATTTAACCAGAAGGTGGATATAGAAGCTAAGGAAAAGGTCAACTACAGATCAAGGAAGCAAAGGATGTCTGGAGGACAAAGCCAAAACTAGAGCAAAAATGCCCCTTAGCTTACTACCTCTCACAATCCTGATCCATATTCTGTTATTTTGTGAAGCCCTGATTGACTTCAGAAGACTTTTATCACTACCTACCTAAATCAATCAATCAATCATAGTACTTATAAAATGCGCTATATACCTGTGAGGGTCTCAAGGCGCTGGGGGTGGGGGGGGTGCTGCTACTGCTCGAAGAGCCAGGTCTTGAGGAGTCTTCTGAAGGTGAGCAGGTCTTGAGTCTGTCGTAGTTGGGTAGGGAGGGTGTTCCAAGTTTTGGCAGCGAGGAAGGAGAAGGATCTGCCGCCGGAGGTCGTTCGTTGGATGCAGGGGACGGTGGCGAGGGAGAGGCGGGTGGAGCGGAGCTGGCGGGTGAAGGTGTAGAAGCTGAGTCTGCTGTTGAGGTAGGCTGGTCCGGTGTTGTGGAGTGCTTTGTGAGCGTGGGTGAGCATCTTGAAGGTAATCCTCTTGTCGACGCGGAGCCAGTGAAGTTCTCTCAGCTGGGGGGTGATGTGGTTGCGGCGGGGGATGTTGAGGATCAGTCGGGCGGAGGCGTTTTGAATACGTTGCAGTCGTCTCAGGTGTTTGGCCGGGATTCCTGCGTAGAGTGCGTTGCCGTAGTCCAACCTGTTGCTATCGAGGGCCTGTGTCACTGTTCTTCTTGTCTCGGTGGGGATCCACTTGTAGATCCTGCAGAGCATGCGGAGGGTGTTGTAGCAGGAGGAGGAGACGCGTTGACCTGTTTCGACATGGAGAGGGAAGAGTCGAGGATGATTCCTAGGTTGCGTGCGTGGTCGGTGGGTGTCGGTGCTGTTCCCAGCATGGTCGGCCACCAGGAGTCATCCCAGGCTGAGGGGGTGGATCCGAGGATGAGGACCTCCGTCTTGTCCGAGTTCAGCTTCAGTCGGCTGCCTCTCATCCATTCGGCGACGGCCTTCATTCCCTGGTGGAGGTTGGTTTGGGTGGTTTGCGGGTCCCTGGTGAGGGAGAGGATGAGCTGGGTGTCGTCGGCGTAGGAGATGATGTTGAGGTCGTGCTGGCAGGTGACGTGAGTGAGGGGGGCCATGTAGACGTTGAACAGCGTCGGGCTGAGGGATGAGCCCTGGGGTACGCCGCAGATGATGCCGGTGGCTTTGGAGCGGAAGGGGGTGAGGCGGACGTTCTGTTTCTGTCGGAGAGGAAGGATGTGGTCCAGTTCAGAGCCTTCTCATGGATTCCGGCTTCTTGGAGGCGTGTCTTTAGTGTGCAGTGGCAGACCGTATCGAAGGCGGCTGACAGGTCCAGGAGGATGAGGGCTGATGTTTCGCCATTGTCCAGTTGGATCCTGATGTTGTCTGTGGCGGCGATGAGGGCTGTCTCCGTGCTGTGATTTTTTCGGAACCCGGACTGGGATGGGTCTAGAATGTCGTTGTCCTCGAGGTAGCGGGTCAGTTGCGTGTTGACGATTTTTTCGATGACCTTCGCCGGGAACTGGAGCAGGGAGATGGCCTGGATGTTTTTGAGGTCCTTGAGGTCCGTTTTAGGCTTCTTGAGAAGGGCGTTGATTTCGGCGTGCTTCCAGCTTTCTGGGTAAGTGGCTGTCTCAAAGGAGATGTTGATTACTTTCCTTAGTTGGGGTGCGATGGCTGCGTCTGCTTTGTTGAATATGTGGTGCGGGCAGGGGTCTGACGATGATCCTGAGTGGATGGAGTTCATTGTCTTGCGTGTTTCTTCGTTGTTGATGTTGGTCCAGGAGGTCAGGCGGGTGGTGTTCATAGGGGGGGTGGGGTCTGACGATGTCGGGGTGGTCGTGGTGGTGTTGAAACTGTTGTGGATGTCGGCGATCTTGCAGTGGAAGAAGGTGGCCAGCGAGCCGCACAGTTCTTGTGAGGGTGGGATGTCGTTGGCGTTGGCGCTGGGGTTGGAGAGTTCCTTCACGATGCCGAAGAGCTCTTTGCTGTCGTGCGTGTTGTTGTCCAGGCGGGCTTTTAAGGAGGATCTCTTGGCTAATCTGATGAGCTGGTGATGTCTGAGGGTGGCGTCCTTGTGGGCTGTGTGGCTGTCCGGTGTTCGTTCGTGGAGCCATTTCTTCTCCATTTTCCGGCAGGCTCGTTTAAAAGTCTGGAGTTCTTCGGTGAACCAGGTGGCTTTCTTGCTGGAGTGGCTGTTGGAGGGTTTCTTGAGCGGGGCGAGGGTGTTGGTGCAGTCGTTGATCCACTGTCTGAGGTTGCGGGTAGCGGCGTCTGGGTTGGTGGGTTAGGTGGGTGGGTTCTGGGCGAGGGTGGTGGTTAGCTGGTCTTCTGTGATTTTGTTCCAGCATCGTCGGAGCAGCTGTTGGGTGTGGTGGTGCGTGGTGGGCTTCTTGTAGGTGAAATGGATGCAGCGGTGATCCATCCAGTGGAGTTCGGTGGTGCGGTCGACGAAGACGTGGGTGCTTGTGGAGAAGATGGGGTCAAGTGTGTGGCCGGCGGCATGGGTGGGAGTAGTGACGAGTTGTCTGAGGCCGAGGTTGGCGAGGTTGGCGATCAGGGTGGTGGAGTTGGCATCGTTGTTGTTCTCGAGGTGGAAGTTCAGGTCCCCGAGGAGGATGTAGTCCATGGAGGCGAGTGCGTGGGTGCTGACGAGGTCGGCGATGGAGTCGCTGAATCGTGGTCGGGGTCCTGGGGTCTGTAGACTAGTGTTCCTCTGAGGGCGGTTTTGGGGTCAGTGTGGATCCGGAAGTGCAGGTGTTCGGCGGTGCTGAGGGTGTCGTCTGAGTCGGTGGAGACCTTGAGGCTGGACTTGTGGACGATGGCTATTCCTCCTCCGGTTCCGTTGGTGCGGTCTCTGCGGGCGATCTTGTAGCCGTCCGGGATGGCTATAGCGATCTCAGGGGCCGAGGAGTCGTTCCACCAGGTCTCGGTCAGGAAGGCTATGTCTGGGGTGGAGGTGTCAAGCAGGTCCCAGAGCTCGACAGCGTATTTGCGTGCAGAGCGCGTGTTAAGGAGTATGCAGCGGAGGTGGTTGGGTCCGGTCCTTGGTGGTTTGGCGGCTCTTTTGCAGATGAAGCTGCAGGTGCGGCAGGAGAAGGGTCCGTGGGTGTGTTTCAGGGCGGCCTGGAAGCAGCTGCCGTCTCTGCCGGCGTTGAGTGCTTGGAGGGTGCTGGCGTCATCTCGGAGTCTGGCGTCGTGGCGTTTGCGGGGGCCAGGGGTTCTGCCGCTGGGCACGGTCCAGGTGCCGACGGGTGCAGACGAGCGAGGGAACAGGAGGCAAGGGGGCGGGGCCGCAGGGGGGGCAGCGGCGGGAGAAGGGATGGCAAAAAAGCGGGTCAGAGGAGAAGGGCAGTAAAAGTACAAAAAACAATACAGTGGCAAGGCAGACAATAATACAGGAACAGTTATACCACACAGTCAGAGTGGGTACCAGAGATGAAGATAGCAGCCCAGGGGGGCCTCGAACACACGTGCAATCAGCAGCAGCAGGCACAGGGGGCCGGCGCAGTCAGGTGGAGCTGCGCGGAGAGGGGAGCGACCTACCAGACCAGGTTCAAGGGTCCCAATAAATGACAATATCTCAAGATCTTTTATCATATAATCAAATTTATGGATGTTTAGATATGTTCTAAGCTTGGAAACTTTTTACTGGATTTCAAGGAACGATGAAAAAGGGCATTCTTTAGGAATTGCATTTTATTGTTCATTAATGATGTTTTCATGCGTTTGTCTTGCCAATATTAGCTGAACCCAAACACACTTAAAAGTTTAAACCTATCCAATCCATACTGAAGAAATTTTTAGAATTTGTTTTGAATTTCTGATTTAAAATATTTCAGCAACATTCTAAAATATGAGGAAACAAATAAGGACTAATCAGCAGATGAACAAGTTAAACGTTTCCTTCACTGGGAGACTCTGACTTGCAGTGTCTCCAATTTAAGTTGTTTATGTTTATGCATTACTTCTATGAACTTTAGGCTTTATGTAGAGTTGGAGGACTGGTTACTCAAACACAAAGGTGACAATACTTCCAAAGTAAACTTGGTCTTCTTCCTTTACCTGTTCCGTTGGCGATCTCTCCTTCGGCGCATGGGATACAGTCAAAGCAGCAGGCAGGTCGTCCTTCCTGGTGAGCCTTCCTATAGCCAGGGGCACAGCTCTCACTGCACACAGAGCGGGGTACCTGGAGGAAAGAGGGAAGGATGCCCATGTTTGGTCGAGAAGTTTTTGCAAGCCCTCAAGGGGATCTCAATGTAGCTATGCCATTAGACAATCAGGTCTAACTCTTTAATATGCTCATTATTTTCCACTCCAGCAAGTTCAGACAGGCACCAACATTTGAGACAGTCTTTACAAAGCAACAAATCTAATCCTAGGACAGTACTCACTGCCACCTCAGAAGTATCCATTATTTTATTTTTTCTTCTTTAGAATAAAGTTGACTATGGTTTATAGGAGTTGAGGTCAGTGTATGCCTTCTCCATTCCAAAGTGAGAGCCTAGTTTGCCATTTTGTAAAGGGAAAAGGCCCTTTACAGATGGGAGACTTTGGACCCCCCTCTAAACTTTGTTTGGAGGCCTACTGTATTTTCGGGACAGTTTGAGGACTGTTCACTAATTCTCTAGTATTAGAGATTCTGGCAGTCACAAAAAAGCTGAAATCACTCCATTTTGCGCATTCCATTTTATTCAAACTTCTTTTCTGAGGCAACCGTTGCCCTACAACCTTAAGCTCTAAGGGGCATATCAACAAGCAGGCGATAAAAAATTATCGCCGCTTTTGTGGCCGTTTTCGGCCGAAAAGCGGCGATAATTTTATCGCCTAATCAGCAAGGTCACGCTAACGCGTGAAACCTTGCTTTAGCGTCAGGATTCCTAACGCCCAGCTTTGCATCTCTAATGAGATGTAAAGTGGGCATTCCTGACCTGGCATGACAGGAGAAATGTCGCTAAGCAAGCCTAATGCTATGAAGCATAGCGTCAGGAAAAGTAGCGATAACCCCTGTTATCGCTACTTTCCTTACACCTGCTTCAGGACTGACTTAGCCATGATATCCTTCGTAAGGTGGATTTCATGGCTAAGTTTGTGAGTCCCTATCAGCAAGCTAACGCCACATTTCGTGAGATTATCGCTGGGTTTCCAGCGATAATCTCACGTTAGCCAGTTGGCGCTAGGATTTTTATCGCTGATGAGATAAGCGTTGCTAATAGCACGCTATCTCAGCGATAATAATCGGCACTAGCCGGCGATAATTATCCGTGCGCTCAGCGATAATTATCGCCGGTTGTTGCTGATATGCCCCTTAGTTTGGTGAGCAAGAGGACAGCGCTGAAAACATAGCAAATGCAGATTGAAATTGGGCAAACAAAGATCTGTTCTATTGAACCACAGGCAATGGCCATGTTCGTAATTGGCGGACCTTCTTGGTAGGCTTGAACATAGATCCACAATCACAAAGGCATCTTAAACAGCAAGATGGCTCCCTCAGTCAATACGAATGAAGCAAAGGTAGTTCTGAAATATCATTATTGGTTTTAAATCTGTCAGAAGCAACTGAGGGCTTGATTTTGATGGAAGGCGTAGAAAGACTTTGCAGAGTTAAATTTATTCCTTTTGTAAATATATAAATATGCAGACTGCAATGTCTGTAAATATTTAGCTCCTAATGCGTCTTCCATTCGTGCCTTAACCAAGAAATACCAGGCGTTGACCATAGTGCTTGGATTAGGATGCCTTGGTTTGATTTCAGCGCTTTGTGACTAAACAGCCTATACCCGTTGACCCATCTCTGCGGTGCCAATACTTTCTCACAGTGCATGGTTGGAACAGTGAAAGAGTTGTCAAAGGGCTGTTCACCGAATGGCATGTATTAATATTCGTTTTCTTGTTTCTTACATATTGTATGTTTAACTATAGAAGTGTTTCAAAACATTGCATTGCAGAAAAGATTTGTTGGTAACCCGCAGTGGCGGCTCCCCCATTAGGGCGTGGGGGCGTCGCCCCACTGCTTTCTCGCGGTGCGAGAAGACAGAAACATAAACGATAAAAACGACTATTTATGTTTCTGCCTTCTCGCATTGCGAGAAAGCAGAAGTGCCTCTGTGCTTGGTTGGGGGCGCGAGGGTGGGCGGTCCTTCTCGCGGGCATGGGGGGAGTGGCTTACCCACTGTTGTGGGTACTGACTGTTTGGCCGTCGGCCCTGAGCCGAACAAACAGTCAATACCCACAATAGTGGGTAAGCCACTCCCCCCCTGCCCTCGAGCAGGACCACCCACCTTCCCTTTTTCTCTATGCAGAGAAAAGGTTCCGGCCGGGGCGCTCGCCTGCTGCGCCTATCGGCATTTAGATTGGTGTGCGTAGTGCGTCCGTTGCGTAGCGGAGGGAAGCAGGAAGCTGCCTGCTTCCTGCAGCAGGAACACGAGGACTCACCAGTGACCGTGACCGGCCTGGAGCGGGGGCGGTGTGGTACCCCGGCACCCACTCAGGTAGGTAGGTTTAATCTTTGATTTTATAATTTTATTGTTACCTTATTCCCCCCCCCCCCGCGACCCCCCCTCCCCTTCCCTCGAGCATGCCGGCTGCCGCTGTGTTTTACCGAGGATGAGGGAACTGTTGAGTGAGGAGCTTTAAAGTATATTTACATCCACATTATGTGATTTACTTCAGTAATTATATATTGTGCATGTAATGCACGACCATTTATTATATTTCTGTATTTTTTATTGATTTTTCTTTATAGCTAGAGTTTTCCAAGTTGTATGAGTAAAGCCATAATCAAGTACAGTTGTCTTGGCCTCAATGCAAAGCATGGGGAAAATTCCACCGAAAGGGCGCAATAGAAATAATATTCTACCAATACACAATAGCGAGGGATACATTCCACAGGCAATAAACATAGAAGAGACATCCAACTGAACTGATAGAAGGGGCATGTCTGTGGAACGGGTCAAAGACTGAACCATTCCCTATACGAAGGTAGAAAGGAGACATTTTCTGGAACATTGTAAATGATTTCATGATCTGCACCGAGCAGCAAGGAAAGTAGTGCATGGATCGTCGTGCGTGTTGGAATTAATTGTACCAATCCCTTGATTGCCAGCGAGAAAATTAGGCCATATAGAAATTAATTGCGTATTATTCAAAGACAAAAATGTGAAGTCAGAACCGTGATTTGAAGATGCTTACGTCGGCATGTTAACAATGTCCTTAATATGCATTATTAGAATTAAATATTAAACGTGGTTCACGGGATATTACTGCTGCGTTATGCCCTAGGAAAGTTATGTACATTCCGTATTTTCTTTTAGTTAATCATACTTTTTCAATGTTATTTAAATGCATTCATTTTCGTCTGGTTACTACATCACCAATATGTGTTATAAGAATAAATAATGATTTGTTTTGCTATAACACTTGCTCCCACTCTGTAGGAAGTTTCGTCGCAGGATTAATGGCATTATGCAAATTAATTGAACTTAATTTATTGACCTTGGGATAATAAAAGGCTGAGTCAAGCGAGAAAATGTAACCTTCAGTTTAAACACATATATCAGTCGGGAAGTTCAGCTTCATATCTGTATATCTGTAGGGTGCTGAGTTGTGTTGTCGGAGAAGGCCACACAGGAAAGGATAGAGAGGGAGCGATTTAGTGGTAAAATGTTTTTCGGGTTTATGTCATTTATCACTCAACTGTTTTAATTATTCAAGATGTGGTGGTCAATTGGCGTGCAGTAGGGTCCGAACCTCTGTGTCACTGCACCTCCTGCACTGGAGGACAGCTACAGCCATGGAAAGATAAAGCCACTGATGATTCCTAGGAATTATATTAGAGATTGTGACCGCTTCTTGTCAGGGAAGAAAATTTTTTCCCTTGTTCACGATGGGGAACATGAACTGATGCCCTACAGACTCACAAGTTGGGTGCAGATGAGGGAGGGTGTGGAATACATGAACGTTTCTGCCATAAGAGGGCTTAAGTGTATTACCGTTTCTTGGAGTAACTGCAGTGTTGGATATGTGCATCTGAGAGACAAAGGTTGCGTGTAAAGACTAGGGGTACTGTGTGTATAGCTTAATCTTGTATGTTTGTGAGAGGGCTGTTGGTGTGTTTGCTATGACACAAGGCAGGTATATTTGTGATAGTGCTGGCTTAAGTGACTGGGGACACTTCACCCATAGTGTGATTGTGAAGGACAGCATGTCCCTGTGCTTGTTTTCCATGTGTAGCTGTTTTTAGGTCTGGCTTTGTTTAATATGTTCATAGTGAGATTTTATGTTTAACAGATCTATGGTTAGTGTGCTTTTGTGAGTTTGTATGCGGTTGTGTTGATTTTTTTAATGTGTCCCTGAGCCCCTTCCCCTGCCGCCCTACCACTTTGAAACATCACCAGCCGCCACTGGTAACCCGGTGGGACAGTAACATTTGCTCTGCCATGTCTAGGCCCTGGCGTTATTTTAATTTAGCAAATGAAAATCTCACATAAAGTACAATTTTCGTATGACATGTATGACGCATTTTTTTCCTGTTGACACCGTTATCATAGCTGTACATTTTCAGACTGCTTATGCGTGACATTTCTATGGTTGCTGTTGGCATATGAGTGACATTCTGCTGTCAAATGTGTGACATTTTCCTGGCAGTGAATCAATGCCATGGCCATTATTGGAGTGTCTCTCTGTGAGAGTTCCGTTCCAGCAGCCAGACGTCACACAACAATGAACATACGCAGGGTCGGACTGGGACAAAAAATAGGCCCCGGCACCAAAATAAAATTGGCCCCCATTAGTGAACCAAATAGCTAAGAAAGTGGCCCACATTTGCAAACTTGTTTTAAACTTGTAAAGAATCGCTTTGTAAGTGTTTTGTAAGGCATGCGAGACTGCATGGATTTAAGCTGGCTGCAGGCAATGTTTGTGGTGATATCCGGGAAACCAATAGTAAGAAGTGGCCCAACAGACCATAAACCAGACCCAAAAACGGATTAAAAAATGTCCCACACACTGATCTCTCATCCCAGCCTATCAGGCACCGCCTGATTGCCCCAAAGGACCGTTCGATGGGGAACCATTGAACCTGAACCAAGCCAGACCTATTAGTTTTGAAATTGCTTGTTTGCAGTCACAATAGCAACGAAGTTGTGAATAAATAGATCTGAAAATGTTTCAGTTCTGACAATATTTAACTGTCTATTGCGTGAAGGTTAGTGGCCTCCCTCACTCCTGCGTTTCTGTTATTTTTAAATGTCTCCCGCAAAGGGTACTGGGAATGTTAAAATCGTTGTACAGATTACATGTATTTTTCCTATTTTCCGCTTTAGTTTTACTAAATTGTATGCTTTTTTCCCCTTTGGGTAGTCTGCAAGCAGTGCTTAGTCTAGCATCAAAGTCTCTTTGGGGCTCATTAACAAGGAACAGGGAAAATTAACGCTAAGGGCGCTTAGAGTTCATTTTTTTAACGCCCGCTATCGCTGGATAATATCGCCTGGTTATCGCATTATTAACAACGCTAACCACCTAGGCGATAAAAAATCTAGCGATAGCGGCATTTTGGGAGGTTATCGCTGGTAATGCAGCGATAAAATGACAAGAATAGGGATATTCTTGTTGCTAGCCCATGGTGGACTTAGCCATGTAATCCACCTCCCATTGGATTAAATGGCTAAGTCTGAAAAATAGCAGACGTAAAAAAGCAGCGTTAACCGTGGTTAGCGCTGCTTTTTTTTGTCTCTAACAGGGTTAGCGTGAAGCTTGATAATAGGAGAAATGTCGCTTAGCGACATTTCTCCTATTATTTTGCTCTGGAACGCCCACTTTGCATCTCATTAGAGATGCAAAGGGAAGAGTAGTGAAAAAGGGTGCTAACATGCGATTTTGCATTTTAGCACCCTGTTGTTGATAGGGCGATATTTTTATCTCCGCTTCTTTGGCTTTTAAAGCCAAAAAAGCAGAGATAAAGCCCTTGTTAATATGCCCCTTTATTATTTGTATAAACTGTGCAAGACTCTGGCCCAAGCCATGCTGGTCCCTCCCTAAATTGAGCATCAATACCCTCTGTCTGGTAGAAGAGAAAGGAGATGGCACTCATTGCCAGATGTCAAAGAAGGACAATTTCATGAAGTCCACGTCAGGGGGGACCATGAATAAAAATCCAAGGGGCATATCAGCAACAACCGGCGATAATTATCCCCAAGCGCACTTAGCACTAGGATAATTATCGCTGGCCAACGTGGATTTTTATCGCTGAGATAGTGTGCTATTAGCAACACTTATCTCAAAAGCGATAAAAATCCTAGCGCTAACTGCCTAACATGAGATTATCGCTGGAAACCCAGCGATAATCTCACGAAATGTGGCGTTAGCTTGCTGATAGGGCCTCACAAACTTAGCCATGATATCCACCTTACGAAGGATATCATGGCTAAGTCAGTCCTGAAGCAGGCGTAAGGAAAGTAGCGATAACAGGGGTTATCGCTACTTTTCCTGCCGCTATGCTTCATAGCGTGGGGCTTGATGATAGGAGAAATGTCGCTTAGCGACATTTCTCCTGTCATGTCAGGTCAAGAACGCCCACTTTGCATCTCATTAGAGATGCAAAGCTAGGCGTTAAGAATTCCTGCGCTAATGCAAGATTTCACGCGTTAGCGTGACCTTGCTAATTAGGCGATAAAATTATCGCCGCTTTTCAGCCGAAAACGGCCGCAAAAGCGGCGATAATTTTCTATCGCCGCCTTGTAGATATGCCCCTAATACTGTATCATCAAAACCATAAGCTACCCCTTTATACTGTGGGGAAGTGACCAATTTTCTGCTTTTGACATCTTCTTTTCCATGGTGTAAGGAGTAGTATTAGTGGTCTTACTGGATTTTTGGTGATCAATTTTCAGAAATGGAAGGTAATGGTAGCTGGGCCTATTTTTCATCTGCCTCTGTGCCGCCCCTGCATATGCAAGAGCAAAGATCTGCTGCTGAAGCACTGGATGAGAGCATTGGGCACCCTGTCCATCGTAACACAGACATGCAGAGTGGAGGTTAAGAAAGAGACAGTATTTGTGTCACCATCAACAGTATTGACAAGAGGGCTTCTGCTATCAGTACTGCCTTTCAAGGTGCTCATTGGCATTCAATGATTGCAGTGTTCCCACAGAAAGAAGCACACACAATCACCACCACTCTGGGAACATCCAATTCCATAGTCTAGGAATGGCTTGAAACCAAGGGCCACAAAATCAGATTTCTTACTACTGACCACAGCATTAACATTGTCAAAGCCATGGTAGATGATGGATAACTCTTGGTGCTTTATTTTACCTGTTGTATCAACCTGCTTTTGCAGGACTTTCTCAAATAGTTCAAGTAGACCATGACATAGGGGCCATCTGCAGCTGGATTTGCACACCTTTTAGCCATATGTTTTAAGATTGGCAAGAGGCAAGGGTCTTTCAGCAAGCTAAGAAAGCTGCTGTTAAAGCCCTCACGCATGAGACTTTGACACTTTGCAAAACAATTTTGCAGATGCTGTAAGATGTTTTTGAGGAGCCTCTAAATTCATCTGCTACTCCCAAATTGCAAAATGGCACTCTTGTGCACATAAATTAACGTGACTTTGATCACCAACGAATTCCATAAGTAAGAATAAATCTCACACCTGACAGGCCAGAGCCAGCCACGTGTGAAAGGTATGAGAGGTACAGGTGAACAGAGAGTAACATTTGGATCTTAGAATGAAAAGTATTGCAGATTCTGATTTTTGAGAGGTGGCACATTTGACTTAATATAAATAAAACAATTGAGTCTCATGAGAATTTTTACTATACCCCTTTCAAAGAATTAAGTCAATATACCCCGGCCAATGACATTCATTGAAATTGATGGAGACCAATGTGCTTATGAATAAATGGAAAAGGGGTGCAATTGACACCCTATGATATCCCAGAGGAGCAATTGCCAAGGTTCTTATGCAGTGTCCCCCTGTAGGTGATTCAGCAAAGAGGCTTTTATGCTTTGATTGCATGTCTATGTTAATCTTGGGTGAATTTGTGGCCCAATAGCTAGGTGGCTCACTTTAGATCATGAAGTAATCATTCTAATATGGGCTTCCACACCTGACCACATTATATGAAAGTTAGATGAACTTTCAGTGCCCCAGAGGAACACTGCTTGCAACCCTCCTTTGCTTAACCAAATGAAAGCCAACAATTCAGCACAGCATACTCCTTGATCCCTCTTCAGATTATATTCAATAACTGGCCTGGGGTGATTAATAATGCATAATTTCTGAATATATATTGCTGAGACTGGTACCTCTGTTCTCTGCATATTCCACTGGACAGCACTATTGTTGATGTAAAGTTGCTTCCCTACACTTGACCGCACGTCAAAGTGTCCCACTTTCACATGTTGGAGAGTATTGTCTGCTTTCATTTGCCAATTGACAATATCATACAGGGCAGGGGGCTCGCCACTGCTGTCAAAGTACATTTCCTGCCCAGATTTGATCTTGAATCTCAGCTTCTTCATGTAGTGGAGGAGCTGTCAGTGAGAACAGAAAACTTAATTACTTTTGGTGTAGTTTACTGTTGCTAAATTTGAACATTCCTTAAACAATATGAATGGAACAGAAACAGGTAAGAACAATGGATCATTGTGGGGGAGTTACAATTGTACATGTGGAACAAAAAATGAAACAGGAGGCTCTAGTATAGCTGAAGGGCTACTATAAGCTTAGAACTATTGTGCAGTGGAGGCCTGAGGCCTCTGTGGTCATGTAAATTATGTTCACAATTTATTTGGATCAGTAAATAAATACACTGCAATTCCAAAAACTGTAAATCTGCGTGAGCCGATTACTATCAATCCTTTAACTTGGTGTGCTTGTTTGCCAAGTTGTATGCAAGGAGAATCAATTTCCAGGCTTCTGCTAATATTCCTAGAATCAAGAATGAGTTCTAGGGCAATTCAGTGCTTCTATCAACAATAAAATTTGCTCTCCAGCTCAGGAGCACTTAAACAAACATTTCCCTAGCACTCGTTTTTTAAAATTCATTTGTGATATGCCTGAAGGTCAGGCCTCCGACCACTGAAAGAGGTTGTACATAGTGATGGCGTATATAGTCAGCTTGCTTAGTCAGCTTTCTTGGTAATGATGTGGTCTAATATGGGTGGTGTATGGTGGTCAAGACGGTATTTTCTAGTGGAAGAGCTGCACTCTATCTAAGCTGATGAAGTTTAGCAGAAGATGTGTTATCTTCGGTTAGAGGTGAGGTCTAATAGATGGCGGTGTGGCCTCCTGAGATTGTTATCGGTGAGTGTTATAAGTCTTGTGTACAACAGAATGTGGTTTTGTGTGAAAGGTGTGGTCAGGTGCACTAGGTGTAATACAGTGTGGGAGGTTCATTCTAATTACAGAGTTTTGGTTATGCATAGTTGAGGGGATATTCCATACTGGAAAGGATGTGTATTGTGTAAGTGTATACATTAGTAGAGCATGTATGATCTACTTTTTTTCTTATTTGTATTTGTATTTCCAGAATGCTGAAATTACCGAAAGAGCATCTTAGCTATAGGAATCACTGACAGAAACCTATCTCCCCTACACAAACATTTATTGGCAAATAGGCTGGTCTATTTGCATAGATACCAGTTCCCTGACTTCCCTAAACTTCTCTGGTAGCCTATTTCAAATTTAAACTCCCACTACAAAAGAGGTACTGCCTTCCATTTTGACTGGTCCCCACCTTGAGACAGCCAATTGCCATGAACTAGAGAACCTGAGCAATCAACCTAGGCTGTGATGTTGGAAATTCTCTTGCAGAAAGTTGAGCTAGTTTGATGCTAGACCCAAAAAAACAGGCACAAAGTCTTGATCATGATCCTCTTTGCGACAAATCACTAATGAAGTATAATCAGAGCTTGAGCAGATGGTGCATGTGAAGGTAGTTTAATAGTAACCTTGCAGCGAATTGTGTATTCTTTGTAGGAGGACCATGACACATGCAAGAGCTCCTAAGTAGACAGCATTGCAATATTCTCATCTACTCATGATAGTTGTCTGCACCACAGGAGACCACCTGTTTGATGATATCACAACCTGAGCAGCAGACAACAACTTGATTATAGCTCATTTACTTGACTGTGAAGATTGGTTTCAATCCATAATCCCTGGTTACATCTTCTGGGAAGTGGTTTAAAGGTAGATCCTAATCCTGCTGGCCATCATGCATCTGAAAATGGAGCCAGTAACTTGGCTCGAGTTACCATCAAAACCTCTGCTTTGTTTGCATTCAGTTTTAATGAGTTCAGAGCCAGCTATTGTGAGACTGCCACAATGCAGTTCTGAAACCATAGAATCATGATCGATTAACAATATATGTTGGGTGTCATCAGCATAGGTCTGCCAATTTACACAAATCGTGTATCACTGCTATTAATGTTGCTGCAGTGCAATTAGTTGCATGAACGCCAAATTGAGCTGGATCTAGCTTATCACAAGCCTTAAGGTAAACTGTGAGCTGAAAATGTATTGCTCTTTCGAAATTTAGCTGGATATAGAACTTGTAAAATTGGGCAATACTTCCTTAAGATAAGTGCATCACCAATGCTTGACTTCAGGCCTTAGGAGCCATGGCTAACTGAATTGATTGGTTGTACATATCCTGCATATTGTTATGAAGCAATGCAAGGTCTTTTTGCCAGATGTTAGATGGGGTTGGGTCTAGAAATGATCCAGAAGGAGTTTTACCCATAAAGCCGACTGTAAGAAATTGAGTTATTCGTTGAGAAGGTGGGAGCCCCACTAAAATAATAAAAACAATCCTTGTCAGGGTGTACCACAAAAGTCATTGGATAAACCTGTGTTTCACCTTCTGATAGCTTGGCGGAATAGCAGTCAGATTTAACTCTGAGGCAATGTGTAAAATATTTATGCAGCATTCAAAGAGTATTAAGTGAAAACTCAACACAAGAAAACACCAAAACAATATAGAAAAGTAGAGTAAAATGTCATAAATTAATTGGCACCAAAATGGCAAAACTCCAGACATGAGTTTTTAAAGTTTTTGATGAAAATAGCACCAGGCACATGGTTGCATTGGACCTGGGGAAAGCCACAAGTTCAGGCATGTAGGTTGAATAAAGGGACCAGATTAGTGCCGCTGAAGAATTACTTTGTGAAGTCCATGCAAACAGTTCCATTCACATTGGTGAGGGCCGTGAGGAGGAGACTGTTGGCCCCAAGAGCAGGTCACACTGGATCTTCTCATTGGGGGTCTTCACGTACGGTCTCTATTGGTGTAAAAAGCAGATCCCGCTGGAGATTTGTGTTGGCATGCTTCGTAGGTGGGCAATTCTCAGTTCAAAAAGATAAATTGCAGTTGTGAGTAGTTTTAAACATCTGTATGTTCACCTTTTATCAGGAGGACTTCACACTGTTGCCAGCCAAGGGTCCAGGACCTGTGGGGCATCTCTGAGGGATCATGACTCACTCCAACAGAGGCCAGCAGCAAGGCTCATGCATGTTCAGGCATGGCATTTTGGGTCCTGTTAGCTGGGTAATTGCAGGGAGGCCTCTGAGAGCTTGTTGCATACCTGTAGCTCAAACAGGAGGTTCAGCCAACTGACCTATGATGTCACTATGGGTAGCCTGTTGTTTGACACAGGCATGCATGACTGAACCATGCGTGCCTTTACAGCACGGTATCAACCACAAATGCGTTTTAACCAAGCTTTCTTATCCCACAAATGCCTTTGCCATGCATGCCTTTACCACTAAATTTCGTTCTAAAGGCATGATTAATTAAGGGATATGCATTGTTAAAGTCACCACTACCCCGACCCCCTCCCTGGAAAGGGCAGGCCTGGTGAAATGCTCCTTTATGTGTGCTGCAAGAAAGGTCGTTTGGAGTGTAATCAGGGCAGGGAACTGCTGATCCCAACCATCCTGTCAGGAAGCCCCTCTCCCCTCACAACTAGGCTTCCTTTGTTTCACTGTCTGGAAGCAACACACGATCCTCCACAGCAGAACCATTAACAGTCATGTGACCTAGGACACTGGCAGGAAGACACAGTTGGTTTTGGGCAGAAAAATGCCAACTTTCTAAAACTGGCAGTTTCGGAATAGTAGCTTAAAATCCGACTTTGCCATTAAAAGGATTTTAAATTACAATTCATTTGAGTGTAAACAGCATTTCTCTACCTGCTCCCAAACTGAAGTTAACACTTATTAAGTGCAATAAGACAACCCACTGTTAGTCTATAGGAGAGATTGCCTTATAGCAGGGAAAACTGACTTTAGGCGTTTTTCACTGCTATGATAGGTAAAACTTAAACCCACATGTCACGCTTTTTAAAGACAATGCACCCTGCCAAAGGAGTGGTTAGGGTCCACCTTTGGGGTGACATATAAGCATGAAAAAGGAAGGTTTAGGCCTGCAAAATGTTTATTGCCAGGCTGAAATGGCAGTTTAAAACTGCACAACATGCTGCAGTGGAAGGACTAAGATATGTTTTGCGATGCTGCTCTAGTGGATAGCACAATGAGTGCTCCTGCCCATTACTAGCATTTAATTTACAGGCCCTGGGTATAGATAGTACTATGTTCGAGGGGCTTACAAGTAAATTAAAGATGCCAATTCGTTTTGGGCCAATTTGACCATGCTTTAAGGAGCGAGTGCAAGCACAATAGCACCGTTTAGCAGGGTAAAATGCCAACAATGCCAGCAAAAAGCAATCTCAGTAAAGTAAGGGGGTGAGTGCAAAATGTTTGGGGGAATAGGATGTCAAGTCTAACACCTGCCAACTCTTCTGCAGAGAAAATTTAAGAGAAATGTGAACTGATCAAGGAGATATTCTACAGAGTTTGCATTGTGTCTAGTCGTGTGGTAGTCTATTTTAAGTGGTGTTTTCTAGTGCCAGAGCTACACAATATTTGTCTAGGTCAATCAAGGATGAATATTCTAGCAGAGAAGGAATGTTACATTGAGTAGAGTCTATTTCAATGGAGGTGCTAAACCCTTATGATGATATTGTGAAATAGCAGGGGACGTATGCCCTAGTGGCAGCTGATGCAGTGGTTCATTGGAGGTGCCATTATTTAGTTTATATGGTATGGTTAACTATCCAAGATATACTTAAGTTAACACATCTCTGTATGTGAACTGCAGAGTTAAGAGCTAAGCTGAACATACTTAGCAGCAATCCTGCAAGCAGACAGACGCTCAGTCAGTAGAGCGGCACTTTCAATGGCATCAATTTTGCAACACGGCTAAAGCTGGCCATCCTTCATTCTGTGGCAAGCACCGTCACATACCAAATCACAACTTTATAGTTTATAGCATGCATGTGTGCGTGTGACTGAGTGCTTCTCATGTATTGTAATTGAGAAGCATACAGTATTTGCAGGATTTACGAGATCCTCGTATTCACTGCACTGACAAAGCCAGTGTGATCTGACCCTCCCGAGGTGAGTGCAGCCACACACTAAATGGCAGCAATATAGTGTACGTGTCACTGAACATGCTTAGCAGACGATCTGTCAGAGAAGCTGCACGATCAATGGCATCAATTTTGCAAGATAGAGCTGACCATCTTTATTCCTGAGCAGCCTGCATATAGATCTTTTATATTTTCTAAGCAGTTACCGGAGTTACGGGATCTTCATATTTGCCACTCCGTCATACTTAAACCGGCACTCCCTCCACCTTTAAAACAATGGTCCATATTAGCAAGGGCAGTATCGCCGCTTTAGCGGCACTTTTTGCCGATAAAGCGCCGATATTTTTAGCGCCCTATTAGCAAGCTACTAGCAACTGTTAGCAACAGCTTAATGGCGATAGCGGCCGTTTTTTTACCGCTTTGCATGTCAGCGATATTTATCGCTAATGACATGCAAAGTGGGCATTCCTCACTAAAAGTAATAGGAAGAAGTCGCTAACACAACTTCTCCCTATTAGCAATGCCAGCGAAGCGATAAAAAATCTCACGCTAACCGCGATTATCGCTGGATTTTAGCACCTGCTAAAATCCTGACTTAGCCATTGCTTTCTATGGGAGGTGGATTCTACGGCTGAATCCTCACCTGCCTATTAGCGACCTTTTCCTTAGCGATGGGAATTCATCGGTGGTATTCCCGCGTTATTGATGGAGAATCGCCACTATTGCTGGTTTATTATCGCCTTGGAGATAAACGTTGATAAATACGCGTTATCTCCGCGATCTAAACCAGTGATAGCCGGCGATAAAAAATACAGCGCTAAGCGCGCCTTGCTAACATGGCCCATTGTTTCACTGGGACTCAATGCCAGGATCTTCACATTTGCCAATCACTTCACCCCTAAACGAGCGCTCCTTCCATTTTGAAAACAATGGGGATTTTTTACAAGCCCCTTGCGCCGCAGGTGCGTCACTTTTAAGATGGAAAAGGTGACAAACCGGAGGTGCCGAGGCTTTTAAATAAACCCCAATATTTCTTTCTACCTACAACTGCCCTTGCTTCAGGATCTTTGTGTTCCCTGCTAATTGCTCATAAAGTGAGGCTTGTTCAAATACAATTCCTCGCACTTCAGGATGTTTTCAAAAGAAATACAGTTGCAAGATTTTTATATCAAAGACTGTAAGCGGCAGCCGACACAACAGATCTCTTTATGTCCTGGTTAAATTGGCTTGACCTCCTTTCTAGAAACAGCGGGCCATATTATCAATGACGGCGTTAAAATGAATTTTAAAACCAGCGATGTTCCCTGCAAAACGGCAATTTCCCCCGCTATCTCTGGAATTTTTATCGCCCTGGAGCAACGCGTTGTTGATAACGCGCTACCAGGGCGATAAATTCCAGAGATAGACGGCGATGAATAACAAAGCGCTAAGCGCGCTTTGCGTTATTCATCGCCGTTCTTTGCTGATATGCCCCTTTGTTCTGGGAGGCGCTGTACGTATCAATCTTCAGCACAAGGTACTCACAGACCACTAAATGTTGCTTCAATGATTGTGTGCAAGCCAGGACTCTCCGCCATCTAAACATTTTATTGGCAGCTACACTGGGCCTAATAAACATACATGGGCCACTCATCCTCACACTGACAGGTGACAACACATTCACAGCGCCCGATCACGATGCTGCTCCTAAGTGGGCAATAAAGTTGCAGAGTAGTGGAAGATGATGGAGTTAGGCATGGAGCTACACAGGCCCCAACCTACTCCATTAGCCCTAAGCCACACCCCCCGCCCAGCCTCCATAACCCAAGACTACAGAGAGGAAGATTGGTAGGGCGGCTACATTTTTATTAAATGCCTTCTTGTTGCTGTGGGCCAAAGCATATCGCTCACACCAGAAAGTGGACACACTTCCAAAGCTGAGGAAATAAGGAGCTCGAGTAACACTCTTTTCTCAAAAAGAAAATGGGCCGAGGCACTCATTGTTCGCTCCCCCTACCCGATTTGCCACTCAGAGTGCTCAAACAGGGGGGGCCATTGCGCAATCAAACATCTCCGGAGCAGGCTTGAAAATCCAGGGGCCGTATGATGGGGGTGCTCTGGAGGCACAACGGGCATTAGCACCCTCTTTGGGTGCCCCAGAGGCACTTTGGAATTACAAAAAGTGCCGCAGACGCTTTCTGTAATAAAGATAGTGCTTGTACACATACAGCATCAGCGCTATAGCCAGAGGGTGTTCCCTCATGTGCATGGGAGAGTGGCCCCATGCAAATAAGGGGGTCCCTTTGTCTCCTTATAGACATGAGCGCAGAGACAAAGATGCTGTCAGAAGGTGCACTGACGGAGCGCCATCTAAAAGGTGGCATACTGTCAGTGCGCCCCCTGATGGCAGCCCTCTGGAGGGGAGAAAGGTGGTCCTATGGACCCCAAAGGACATCCCCTTGCAGGTGGGTGCAATCACTCACTGCATCCACCTGCAGCGGAATCTCTAATCCCTCTTAGAGTGCAGGCGGGTTGCTGCTTCAAAGCACTCCGTATTTCACTTGAATGTGCTGCCCCCAGGGCATTGCATTCAATGTAATAGGGCACACTTTCCCTGTGTCCATCTGGCTCACCTATTTTGAGGTGCTCCATGGTGCACACAGGGAAGAGTGCCCTATACATAATACAGCCCCAGGTGGAAAAACATCTGGAAAATATTCAGCAAATATAAAAAATTAACTAAGCACCCCGGGTCAAACATAATTATAACCAGAGGCGTAAATTTGCCAGTAAGATTGGAGGGGTGAGCTTCAGATTTTCAAACAATCATTTGTGCGTATATTGTGAACAATCCTTTATATGACAAGCAGGGCACTAGAGGGGCTAAAGGGCAGTGGAAAGGGAGACAAATGAGGGTTGATAGGGGTACTAAGTGACAGAAAACACAATATTTTGTACAATAACCAACATTTTTTAAGTCTTTCAATGCAGAAGGAGAGAGTATGTGTGCTTTTTTGTCTGTGTCTATGTAACATGAACATAATCACTATCTCCTACCTTAATGGAAAATGAATGTAACTTCACTCAATATGTAGGAAATGGCAATGGCAATAATGGAAATTGCCCTATCCTTCCTGAAAGCCTCAAAACGATTGAGCACAAAAATCAAATAGAAAATGAGTTAGAACAGGAAGTTTTTTTTAAGGGAGTATTTATCCCATTGGTGTAGAAAGTGAAAAACATTTTTGGAATGGGTGAATAATAGGTAGTAATGCTGGCACATAATACTCCTTACATTAGTTTTTGCATTCTTGTGCTAAATAGCTGTTGAGTGAGATGCAGCAAAGTTGTAATGTTACCAAATCACTTCCTGTGTGAGACAGCTAGCTGGCTATGAACAACTGCTCATGCCTTTTATGCCAATGTTTTTACCAATCAGCCTTTGGCCGGGGGCTCCATATTATTGATGCCAATTCCTTTGTTGGTCCAATATATATCTGTACATTCATGTTACACATACCAAGATGGATTAGTTGGCACATCCATGTTATCTGGCAATAACAAGGGTCTAAATCAAACATCCTTGCTAGTCACATAGTCACAATCTTTAAACAAATGACATAAATGCATTTAGTAGAACATCTCACCTGCCATGGCTGAAAGGTCTTTAGCTTTGCACATGTCCTGTTTAGAAAGGGCCCATTGCCCGGCATGCAGGAGACCATCTCTCGCAGGGCATGTGCCACAGTATAGGCTGCCAGATAAACACTAAAATTGATTCTTAGATCTGGGTCATGAAGATATGGGTTATTGATCTCTTCCAGGTGCTCTTCACCGGAACACGTAAGACCTGTACCTTGATCTGCAGTCTCATTTTTGGCTGAGCTGGGCCATTGGCATCTGAAAGCCATCTCCCAGAGAGGCTTAGCAAACATGTTAGTAGGGGTACGAGATGGGTGAATCTGAAGGAGGAACTCTCTGAAACCGGCCATCTCACCCTTGTGCAAGGCCAACCCCAAAGTGCCACTCAACAGGGAAGAAAAGGGTTCAGTGACTAAAAAAGATGAAAATGACCAACTGGCCATGGCAATCCACACTTTACCATATTTGCATTCTTCTGCAAGCCCCCGCAATATTGGGATTATGTAAGGCTCAGAGCCATAGACGATGACAACTGTAGCTGTAGACATCTTCACCAACTCAACAATTTCTTTGGTCCTTGTCAATGAGGAAACAACTGGGATGACTTCATGGAAAGCAATGCAGATTCCATATTTTAGCAGCTCCTTCTTCGTAAGATGAGAACCAATTTCCCCAAAATCATTATCTGTGGAAAGCAGACCCACCCAAGTCCAAGCAAAGTTCATTACAAGCTGAGCAATCACCACCGCCTCAGCTTCACCAGAAGAGATAGTACGGAGAAAGGATGGAAATTCATACTTGTTCTTAAGAAGAGGACTGGAAGCAAAGTAGCTGACCTGAAATGATGTAATGTATTTGTATGTATTTCTATTAGTTGTGAAAAGCAAATGATTACAAAAAGGGAGACAACTTCTCGAACAACCTGATTAACATCATTGTTAATTTGTAGAGAAGAAACTAGACCACTGCAGAATTTAGAAAAAAATATACATTGCATGCATGGAAAATAAAACCTTTTTGTTCATTACTTGACAATTTAACTAATGAGATAGATGCTCAACTCATTTGCAGTGAAAGGTGAGTATTTTTACCTACCAATATTTCCACAGTAGAGTAAAATAAGGCATGTAGTTAAACACCAATTTCAACTTTTAATGTGGCCCAATGGAGACATCTTTTTTTATTGTGCATACAGTTGAAGCTCAGCCTACAGAAGTGTCCAGATATTGGACATTAATTTCTTAACAAGTCATGGTTCCTTACGAAAGACTGTGAGTTGAGTGTGTAGGCTAATTTAGTAAACCTCTCCCAGAGCCTAAGTTGAAACAACACTTTCTACAGATTAATCACAAACATGATATAGTTGGCAAAGAATCAAATGAGATATGATTCTCTGTTCTACTCACATGCTCCCTAAAGAGAGATGCCCTTAGTTGAATAATTGAGAAAATAGATTTCAAGGATGTAAAGGGCATAGTTCCTCCTTTCCTCTTCCACTGAGTGGCTAACCACGTAAGGAATGTGCAACTTTAGAGTAACTTTCATAAGGGAGAGCTTGACAGCATATAAGGATTAAATAAGGAAGAGATGATTAACAACCTGATTTAGATCTTGATGGTCTTCCCGCCGTCTCGCCAAGGTGGCGGTCACAAGTACTCTGAAAAGTCAATGGTCTTTTGCCCGCCATATTTAGATGCATGCAGGCTGACTCGCCATCTGTGTTGACAGTGATTCCCGCTGCGGTCGCTGCTCACCACTGCCTATGAAACAGACTACAATGCTGGTGAATAGTACTGCATCACAGTCAGGGCAGCTTGTTCCCGCAGCACAGATTTAGATTTCTCAGTTGTGCTAACGGTCTCCTAGTGGTGGGTCCCTGACAGAGGGAGTCTGTTGCGGTACATGCTCAACAATGCACCATCCCAGTGGCCAGTGGATGGATGCTAGTAGAACACACCTGGTGTCAATTGGCCAAATCAAAACACCTGCATATCACACTATAAAACACCCTCCATTTCAGACCATGATCCTTTGCCATTCCACTGTACCATAAAAAAACACACAAGATGATGGACGGAATGTTGCACATTAGCAAAACATTCACCCCCAGTCACAGATCTGGGTTTAATCCATCGTTATTTTGCTCACCACGCCACCCCAGTTTAGACATGGCCATATGCAATTCAGTGTTGACCCTGTGCCTCATGGGAACAGTCCAACCCAAACTGCCAAGCCATGTCTTCCCTGGACCGGAATCAAGCATCCTAGGATCGGTTTCGGGGTTTCACCCCTCTTCAACCAGGATAGCTTGACTCCAGTGGCGTAGTGAGCACAGGACCCACATCTGGGCATACCCTTCCTACATAGGGCGAACAGCAAAACACACAAGATGATGGACAGAATGTTGCACATTGGCAAAAAATTCACCCCCAGTCACAGATCTGGATTTAATCCATCGTTATTTTGCTCACCACGCCACCCCAGTTCAGACATGGCCATATGCAAATCAGTGTTAACCCTGTGCCTCATGGGAACAGTCCAACCCGAACTGCCAAGCCATGTCTTCCCTGGACCGGAATCAAGCATCCTAGGACCAGTTTTGGGGTTACACCCCTCTTCAGCCAGGATAGCATGTCTCCAGTGGCGCAGTGAGCACCGGACCCACGTCTGGGCATTCCCTTCCCACATAGGGCGAACAGCAAAACACACAAGATGATGGACGGAATGTTGCACATTGGCAACACATTCACCCCCAGTCACAAATCTGGGTTTAATCCATCGTTATTTTGCTCACCACGCCACCCCAGTTCAGACATGGCCATATGCAAATCAGTGTTGACCCTGTGCCTCATGGGAACAGTCCAACCCGAACTGCCAAGCCTTGTCTTCCCTGGACCGGAATCAAGCATCCTAGGACCAGTTTTGGGGTTACACCCCTCTTCAGCCAGGATAGCATGTCTCCAGTGGCGCAGTGAGCACCGGACCCACGTCTGGGCATACCCTTCCCACACAGGGCGAACAGCAAAACACACAAGATGATCGACGGAACGTTGCACATTGGCAAAACATTCACCCCCAGTCACAGATCTGGGTTTAATCCATCGTTATTTTGCTCACCACGCCACCCCAGTTCAGACATGGCCATATGCAAATCAGTGTTGACCCTGTGCCTCATGGGAACAGTCCAACCCAAACTGCCAAGCCATGTTTACCCTGGACCAGAATCAAGCATCCTAGGACCGGTTTCGGGGTTTCACCCCTCTTCAGCCAGGATAGCTTGACTCCAGTGGCGCAGTGAGCACGGGACCCACGTCTGGGCACACCCTTCCCACATAGGGCGAACAGCAAAACACACAAGATGATGGACGGAATGTTGCACATTGGCAAAACATTCACCCCCAGTCACAGATCTGGGTTTAATCCATCGTTATTTTGCTCACCACGCCACCCCAGTTCAGACATAGCCATATGCAAATCAGTGTTGACCCTGTGCGTCATGGGAACAGTCCAACCCGAACTGCCAAGCCATGTCTTCCCTGGACCGGAATCAAGCATCCTAGGACAGGTTTCGGGGTTTCACCCCTCTTCAGCCAGGATAGCTTGACTCCAGTGGCGTAGTGAGCACGGGACCCATGTCTGGGTATACCCCTCCCACATTGGGCAAACAGCAAAACACACAAGATGATGGATGGAATGTTGCACATTGGCAAAACATTCACCCCCAGTCACAGATCTGGGTTTAATCCATCATTATTTTGCCCACCACGCCACTCCAGTTCAGACATGGCCATATGCAAATCAGTGTTGACCCAGTGCCTCATGGGAACAGTCCAACCCGAACTGCCAAGCCATGTCTTCCCTGAACCAGAATCAAGCATCCTAGGACCGGTTTCGGGGTTTCACTCCTCTTCAAAAAAATGATGGATTTAGGCCCAGATCTCTGTACTGGGGTGAATGTATGACATTGTTCTGCATTCTGTCCATCAACTGCTGTTTTTGCATTTGTCACCCCGAGTGGGACAGGTATGCTCAGACGTGAGTCCTGTGCTCTCCATGCCACTGGAATCAGGCTATCCTGGCTGAAGAGGGGTGAAACCCCGAAACCGGTCCTAGGATGCTTGGTTCCAGTCCAGGGAGGACCTGGCTTGGCAGTTCGGGCTGGACTGTTCCCATGAGGCACAGGGTCAAGACTGATTTGCATATGGCTGGGTTCAAACTGGACTGGCATGGTGAGCAAAAAAACGATGGATTTAGGCCCAGATCTCTTTACAGGGTGAATGTATGACATTGTTCTGCATTCTGTCCATCAACTGTTGTTTTTGCATTTGTCACCCCGAGTGGGACGGGTATGCTCAGATGTGAGTCCCGTGCTCTCCATGTCACTGGAATCAGGCTATCCTGGCTGAAGGGCGGTGAAACTCCGAAACCGGTCCTAGGATGCTTGGTTCCAGTCCAGGGAGGACCTGGATTGGCAGTTCGGGCTGGACTGTTCCCATGAGGCACAGGGTCAAGACTGATTTGCAAATGGCTGGGTTCAAACTGGAATGGCATGGTGAGCAAAAAAACAATGGATTTACGCCCAGATCTCTGTACTGGGTTGAATGTATGACATTGTTCTGTATTCTGTCCATCAACTGTTGTTTTTGCATTCCACTGTACCATGGCATTTGCTACCAAAGTCTTTGCCAGTTAAGTGAGGGTATTTTGTACCATTTCCCTGTTTCTTGTTCCTTTATCTTCTTTCATTTGTTACCTTGTGGTATTTTTATTTAGTTAATCATATGTCTTTGCACAATGCCAAACCCCAGAAATCCATGTGTTACTGACAGTGAATTGTCATTCATGGTGGATTTTATGATAAGAGTGGAGCCACAATTGTTTGGACCCCACGTACCAATACACCCCTATCTCAGGAAAGGCAAAAGTGGGCCAGAATAGTCGACAGAGTGAATGCTTTAGCTAACAACCTGCACACACAGGAGGAAATTAGGAGGAGGTGGAACTACCTGCGGGGGAGGATGCATATCCTGGCCTCCAAGCATCACATGGAGGCCAAGACAACTGGTGGCAGTCCTCCCAGGCCTCCCGTACAACTCATGCCCTGGGAGGAGAAGGTCTTGCAGATCCTACATCCTGGAGGGTTGACAGGAATACCTTATGGAGTGGAGTCTGGTAAGTCACACTTTACCAAGTCTCGCTAGACTTGTTTTGTTTGGTCTCAACTCAGCTGTTGCCAATGTTATCTGCATATATTTTCATAACAGCAAAACCAGTATCAGATATTATGGATTGTTTGTATAAATGTATTGTGTTGCATCTAAGATGACAGGTGTCAATCTCCATCACATGACACATGATGGTATGGTGCCTGTAAGTGTTAGAACATCAAATAAACCATTTCCATATGTGTGCCATGTTGTAAGTGTTTGTCCTATTTCAACTGCATATTTTATGTTCCGCTAACCATTTTGCAAGTGTTGGGAAGTTGTCTTTGAAATGACTACAACTACTATCATGCCCTGTCTCTGTTTTGACAAAAGAATAATGGTATGCCACATTACAGATTCTCTCTTCTCTAACATATTTCTACTTATGGTAAACTGTCATGTAGTGATCAATACCTATGCAATGCTTTCTTCTGAAAATGGTTTGCGTTGTCTTCTGAATGTTATTCTGCTTTTCTCAGTTAATTGAATTGATGTCATTTGTTTCACAAATCAAACAGTGCAGAATATAAGTAGTATTTACAAAAACTACCTCTGCGCTGTTCACATGATGGGTATTGCCAAACATCCATTCCCAAGATGCATAAATGTCTGTGTTGAAGTCATCTAGGCCTTGGAATTGTCAATGACACAGTTTACCTCTCCACTGTGTTGGGTTAAATGGTTCAGAGATGTGAGCTATTCTTTCTAATAACCTCATAAACATTGCAGGGCATCTTATTACCTGCATATTTGAAATTGGATTGTTTGCAATTGCCAAAAATTAGGGTAACATGTACACTACCACTGAAAGCCATAATACTATTAACCTCTACCTCTTTTTGTCTTCTAGGTATCCACATTGTTTGTCTAAAAAAATTTGGATATAAAATACACACTTTTGCTAATAAAACAGTTCGCAACTTCTCAATAGATCCAACTGCCAGAGCATGTGGCCAGGAATCAGCCACTGAAGAGACCTCGACTCCAGTCCATGATCAAGCCTTCAGTGAGAACAACACTGCTGGTAATCTGGATGACAATGAGATCCTTGGAGACTTACTGGGCCCATACCCAGACCTCGCACCCCAGCTGTAACAGATCAGCTGACTGAAGCCTTTCTTTTTCTGTGTTCCTACCACTGTAACACCAATTGTGTGCCCCTCAGTCCTGGGTTATGTTAAGACCATACCACCACCAGCTACAGCTCACGCTGGATCCAGTCAGATTCAGCACCGCGGGCCAAAGAAACAGGGTAGCGGGGTTAGGGGCAGTGGGAGGAATTCTGTGGGCCAACATAGTGAAGTCACTGGGGTCATTCCCACCCAGACCACAATTTACCAAGTCTTGGACAGCCTATCATCAGTCCCAAGACATGATGGGCCACGTACACACCGAGCTCTGGGAGATGAAGCATTTGCAGAGGGAGTTCAATGATCAGATCGAAGTCACAGCTCCAATATGGACACCTTGATTGGGGTGCTACAGGACATTTACACCCATATGTGCAGGTCTTTCCCAGCACCATCTACCCCTTCCTGTGGTCCTACAACATCTGACCAATCTTCATCTGTCACAGCCACAAGAAGAGCCGCCCTGCCACCGGAAGAACCACCTGCAGCAACAACAGGTACTGAAACTGTGGATCCCCCCTCACCAGCAGGGACATCCATCAAAATTATCAGGACGTGAGGATGGCAAGACCTCTGCCACCACCAAGAAACCCTGAACCTAATTTCCTCCAGTGTGCGACTACCATTTACTCTATGCACTATTTCTGGACACATTTAACTTTCTGATACCAGTCATATTTTAGACATTGGACTTCAAACAATGTTGGATCTTCAGTTATGGTTTCATTCACAATGACTGACTTCTTTACTTTTTGGTTTGCTTTTTAATTTTCTTTCAATTAAGTTCAATAAATGCACAAGTATAAAACTCATAGATTGGTGTTGTATATCTCAACTCTATCAATGCATTTGTTTTCTTCCATCATAACTTTACAGTGACAAAAATCAAAGTATTGTGTAAACATAGATAATTTGCAAGTAGTTAATGTTATTTTCATGTTCCCAACCATGACTCTTGTTAGACCTGGCATATTTTGGCATGGGTTCCCCAGTCTTTTCGCTTCTGACCTCCTGTTTTGACTGTGTGCTGAACTTCATTTGACCTGGCTTTAGGACTCAGGCACTTTACCACTCCTGACCAGTGCTAAAGTGCATGTGCTCTGTCTCTAAAATGTAACGGCATTTGGATACTCCAAGATTGGCATATTTGATTTACTAATATGCCCATAGTACAGAGCGCTGTGTGTGCCCAGGACCTGTACTTCAAATGCTACTAGTGGGCCTGCAGTACTGATTGTGCCACCCACATGAGTAGCCCTTCACAACTGTCTCAGGCTGACACTGCAGATCCTGTGTGTGAAGTTTAAAACCGCAATTTCGACCTGGCAAGTTCACTTACTTGCCAGGCACAAACTGTCCCTTTTATTACTTGTAAGGCACCCTTAAGGTAGGCCCTAGGTAGCCCCATGGGCAGGGTGCAGTGTATTTAAAAGGTAGTACATGTTCTTTTAAGTTTTACATGTCCTGGTAATGAAAAACTGCTAAATTAGTATTTCACTACCGCAAGGCCTATCTCTCCCATAAGTTAGCATTGGAGCTGCCTTATAACATCCCCTAAGTATATGTTCGAATTGGGATCACATAGAAAATTGGAGTTTGGTGTCTCTGGATTCACAATTTAAAAATACATTGTTTAGTAAAGTTGTTTTTTAAATTGCAGGTCTGAAAATGCCACTTTTAGAATGTTAAGAGGTCAAAGTGCCAACAAGGGATTTCGTTTCAAACAAACTATCAAGTTGTATAATTCTAGAGAAATTAATTAGCAAGTGTATTTCAAAGTTAACACCAATCAAAGAAATCAATTAACTGACTCAATCGTTGAATATTAAGAGCACACACACGGGAAATCTTTTTGTGAAATAAACACAAATATTTTTATATATAAATCAAGTTAAAAGGAGTCAGGTAAACCATTGGTTGAGCAATAAATCATGAAAAAAGGGTCAAATCATATCCACATTTCATGAGAAAACATCTATTCCAATATATTTAGACAGAGATATATCTCGGTCTTGAGAAAATGATCAACTGTGTATAGCAAATATTGTGGAAATAGATGATGGAGTCGACGTTTCGGTCTTGGGTGGCATCAATCCGTCAGACCATCTTCAGGGCAGTTATTATTGCATACAAAGGACCCTTCATAGATTATAGATGTCACACGATACTTTTTTATCGTGGTATGAACGTTTCTTGCCGCTGCAGGTATTCTTTAAATTTTCGGACAGCAAAATCATATAGAGGGGAGAATCCTTCCTCGTTTATTTTCAAAAGTGTCTTATCTCGAAATGGAAGGGCAAAGGTCTGTCCAGGTAGAATAAGCTGGCCCCCACTCGTGGAGTGCTTGACGCAACGACCGCGACTTACAATGCAGCCCAACTTTGCTGCTGCCGTGCCTCTGAAAAACCGCCTCTGCCTGAGTCTTGAGCACTGTCTCACCGAAGTCCATGACACAACGCTCCGACTCCAATGCTGCCCCGGCCCTGGGAAACTTTAGCTCAATGCAGCACATCCAGACCAGCGGATCTATGCCAAAGAATCAATGGAGTGCACATTTGACATCAATGCATCATCGACACAGCGTCACCTTCAGGCACCAAGGTCCTGCACAAGCAACCGATGCATCTCATCCTCTGCACAATGCATCGTCCTGGTGTGGTGCTTTCACTGTGTTACTGTGTGTGTGTGTACACATACATTACACATTGCCTCTAGGGATAAGCCTGACTGCTCTGTGGCAAGTTACTAAGGGGATAAGCACAGGCTATCTTTGGTGTGAAACTTACTTTCCCTGATTAGGATTGTGGGTCCCTACTTGGACAGGGTGCATACCTCTGCCAACCAGAGACCCCATTTCTAACAACTCTCCCAAAAATATATTGTTCAATCATCCATACATAACGCTAATACTCAGTGCCAGTTTTCACATTTCCAGTTCCAGACCTTGCCAATATGTATGAAGGGGATATAGCCAAAACAATCAGATTGAATAGGCAAATTATCAGTGGTTTATGTCATAAACTGGAGTCAGATCTTCTAACTCACATAAAGAATCCTACATCAACAGCATCAATAGACAAAACATGGCAACAATACAGCCACAGGATTATTCGAATTCACAGTTCCACTATCTGGTGGAATGTCCCAAACAGGTTTCAGTGGTGTGCCACAAGAAATATGTCCTACAATGATGACACATCAACAGCAACATACAAGTTACACACAATGCAGATTTTGCCAATGTGAAGGGAGATTAGCATGATTTGGCTCCACAACCACATGTAGGGACACATATTGCCTTAGTGCCAACACACGACAGAGAACAAGTCCAATGTAATCTTCAAATCTTCCATTCAATCACAGAGCAAGTTGTACACCCAAAGTCTGTCTCTGTCTTTCCCAGGATAAACCCATGTTCCCTTTGTACTTCGAAACAGCATCATATACCTGCAATTGTCACAACTCTGAAATGTCCAAATGAAGATGACATGGTGATGGAACCTAAAACAGATCAAAACAAAAATATTACCAATGAAACATAACATAATAGACACATTACAAAGCTAAATTTTTGAGGACACATTTTCACAAAAACAATGTGAGAAATAATGTCTTGAACACAGTTGTCAATGTGTTAAAACGTTGATCAACAAACACTGTTGGCCTGAAAGTCCCTGAACCTGCCCTTCCTAACAAATTACCACCACATACTCATCATCACATCAATAGTTGGTTTAATGGTTTAATGGTGAAAGTGATAGTATGTAAAGATGTACTTACACTCATGAGAAGAAGTTGTCAATGACATCCTGACATAAGGTAACTCATTTATCTTCACCACTATCATCTTCATTTGGCATTTCAGGATCCTCAACTGTTGGCTCTTTATGGTCTCCATCCTTGTAAGGGATGTTCCCTTGCAGGGTGATGTTTTGTAGCATGCTGCAGGCCACAGTGATTTTTCACACCTTATCGGGTGAGGAGAGGAGGGCTCCACCAGTTTTGTCCGGACAATGAAATCTTGCCTTTAGGAGCCTAAAAGCCTACTCCACTGGCAGCTGCATTCTTCCATGGGCCTCACTGAAGCAGACATCCCCTGGCATTGTTGGATTCCTCATTAGTGCCAACAACCATGGTCGGTTGGGATAATCTGAGTTTCCTAGATGTAAGACAAAAAAAGTGCAAAAAAAAGTAAAACAATTTTATATTATCCAATTAGAAATTCCCCAACTAATATTATGAAAGATTGTGCTGACCAAAAAGCCAGGCCCTCTCCGTTCTAATTTGTGACATTTGCAGGGGTATGAAGCAGTTCCACAGTACAAAGGAATCATGCTCAGAGATGGGTAAATGTTCAAATGCTTGTAAGTAGGCAACTTGCAGATTTAAGTGAATGGAAGTGTTTCGGATTCTGGTAGACCTGTTCTCTGGTGTGTTATGGCACTGTGGCAATATGTGTGCCATCAATTGCTCCAATCACATGTGGTAGATGACCCAAATTGAAAAAGTCTCTCATCATATTGACTAAACCCTGCTGCAGTGGAAACTGGATGAAGCTGGTGACGTGCCTCATCATTGAAGAAAGTTCTTCCTGGAGCACACTACTGAAAGTTGGTTGTGCCATTCCATCAGATACTGCCAAAGTGTATTGGAAGGATCCTTTGGACACAAAACAAAGTACTGCCATGAGTTTGACAACTGGTGGAAAAGATTTTGGAGTTCTGCTGTGAGGCAGAAGATCTGGCTCCAGCTGATGACATAAATCCAGTATAGTTTGCCTTTTTAATCTGAACTTCTTTATTATATGCCTTTCTTCCTGCGGCTGTCATCTCCTCATTCTCTCAGGGAGTTCAAATGTCTGCATTGGAAAAAAACGTGCACATTTTTTACATTTTCCAAAGCAACATATTTGTTACTTAAGACTAAAGTCATGTAGTTCTACAAAATATAAATGGTTTTACTACATAATTTAATCAAACATTTTCTTGTTGTCCTTTATTCTTACAAATGACATTTGTAGCCTAAAATACAGCAAAATATAATTAAAATATGTAAAAAATAAATGTCAAATATATTATTTACACATTTTCTTTTTTTAAAGTTTTCCTCCAAAAATACCATCGATGGAGGTGTAAACAACACTGAGCAAATATCGCATTTCAGCGCTGTAACGCACAACATGTAAATGTTTCTTTTTTTTTTTTTAAACGAGTGTCCATTGAAGTTTGAATATGCAAACAAACTAACCCTCATTTTGAGTGGTGGTAATGCACTTAGAAGTCATTGTAGGAAAGTAGCATCTGCTTTTATGGTTGCCCCCACTTTTTGCCTGGTGCTAAGCTGTTTCTGACTAGTGTAACGGGGATCTTGCTAATCAGGACCCCAGTCTCTCTGCTTCTCCCCTAAATTGTTATGGTAAGTACTTAGGTACAGCCCAGATTGGATACTGGGGTACCCTTATAAGTCCCTAGTATATGGTAGTGAGGTACCCAGGGTATTGGTACCCCAGGGGCCCTATGGGCTGAAGTATGTATTATGCCACCCATGAGGGACCATTCTAACTGCAAATACAGGCCTGCCATTTCAGCTTGAGTAAGCTGGTGCTTGCACCACTTACGGAAGATATAGGTTTCCCTATATCTTAGATCGCTGGACTTAATACCTCTAAGTCACCCCTAAAGCAGGCCTTTCAATCCTGAAGGAAGGGTGCTTGGTTCTAAGAGTGAGGATGCCCCTGCATGAGCAGTATCTCAAAAAAATGGGAAACCCAATAAACCCTTGACGGCTTGGACAGTTTAGTATAAGCAGGTAAGTGCGCCTACATGGGATTTGTTCAAATATGTATTTGCAATAGTTGATCAATTAAATTTATGTATGCTCTATTGAAGTAACTCATAATTGTATTACTCAAGAAACAATTCAATTAATTTACCAATAAATAGATCATTCAAATAAAGTTAAAGGAGACACGGGTGTGTATCTTCGAAAAATGATTTTGTATTAATTGAAAATTATTCGTTTATAAAGGGTACATAAAAAACAACACAATGTAGTCAGAAGTAACAGTTACCCACTAAATCTCCTCACTCTTCATTCCGCTCCTTGGTAACGTAGCTATTTAAGTTTAGGTAACAGCGCCAGGACACCCCAGGGTAACTGTTGCGCTTTATAAATTAAATAACATAACATAACATAACATAAAATTAAATATCCTTCATAGTTACAATTGTGGACACCTTTTCACAAAATGTTTTTAAGGCAATCTGAACAGTTTACACAAAGCTAACATTGCCTACAGTATAATAAAATAAGGAATAGGTGTAGTAGTCGACGTTTCGGTCTAGTAATGTCTGTGCCCATTAGACCATCCTCAGGACCTTGAATACGTTGATAAAAAAGACCCTTCCCACTAAGTAAGGTTACTATTTGATATATCGAAACCCCAATTTTTGGAATACCAAAGGTTTGTTTATTCCAGCACACAATGGCTGCACATGCATGAAGTGAGGACCCAGGTATATACGGGCTCTTGTTACAATGAACAGACAAGGAATCTGCATACGAAAGGAGAGAGGTTCAAAGTGTTCACGCTCGCTTAGCAGTCGGTGACACCCCTACAGCCTTCAGAACCCATTAGCCTGGACTGTTAGTGCATCATCCATATCATATATAGAGAGGCACTGCATCTTTACGCGATGACCAACTCAAAACTGGCGGGAACGAACCCTATTATGTTTGGTATCAAACATGTTGGAATCATACCTCCCATACCGTAAACTATGTGGGAGGTATGATTCCATGCACTGTAAAGGCCCTCTGTTAGCCTTCTAGACCCGGACAGCACAACATGGCTGCTGCCAACCAGAGACCCGATTCTGCCCTCTTGCTGCTGAGCCGAGCTCGAGCAGGGGGAGGCAGAACAATCGGTGACCTTTCACAGGGAGGTGTGACTACCTCCCAGATAGGGTTTAGTGTATTTGGGCAGGGTGGAAGTGCTTGCCAGCGCCACTCAGTTTGCTGGAAGGGCACATTTGGTGTCCTCCTTGCATAACCCTTTCCTTAGGGTACTTAAGGGAAAACCTGAGGGTGGGTCCTTAGATTCGTCATGGGACACTGCTTCAACTTTGACAGTCTGGGCACTCTGGACTTCACTGGAATTCACTCTGGGCATCAAGGTTGCATCCACAGAGACTCCTGCTGTTCCTAATCTCTTCACCCTGCTCATCTGCTGCAATGTGCTTGCCTGTGCGCCATACAGGAAATCTCCCAAGGCCTGTGGGCATCCAAGACATCTGAAGGAATCTCCCTTGAAGTGAAGGAGTCCCTTCCGTGCATCTGCAGGCACCGCAACTAAGCTGACCAGTCTGCTGATCCTGAGCTCCCATGGACTCCGAAAGGCTCAGCCTTAAATGTGCTAGTTCTTCGCAACACATGAGGCCATCCCTGTCCGCTCACCAAGTCTGAGGCTGGTATCCCTCATCGGAGCCACAGGGACCAAACCCCTGTGCACCACGTCGACTTGCCCTTGAAAGCCTTGTTGGATTCCTTCCATCAAGATCTTTGGGCTCCAAGTAGTCCCAACCTCAAGCATCTCCAGTGACCAGAATCTTTAACCACACTGCATTGCTTGCACCGTGGCCTGCATCTTTTGGTGAGCTGCTCGAGGTCCTTATGCGACTCCAGTGTCTCCGGCCTGTGAGTCCTTTTGAGGGTCACCTTTGAATTCCTTGGGCTCCCCTGATTGCTCAGGGCTAGCCCTGACTCCCCTGCTTGTGGTAAGTCCCCTGGTACTTGCTGGTCCCGACATTGCACCTTCTCCGCATTCGCCGTTGTTTGCAGTTGCCAAGACTTGTTGGTGCTCCTGACGGACACCGACCCCTGAACTCTCCACATCCGACTTGGGACAGCTCATGAATGGTTCCTCGTTTAGACAACATACACTGTAGGATTGGTATTAGACAGATTCTAGACACCCCCACCGTGTATGTTGGCCTTTGTACCAGCTAGCTCACAGTACTACTAGGAACTCCTCTTACCAAGGAGAGAATAGTTCTTGGCAACTATCGAACATGACAACCCTGATCCCTAAGGACCGTGGAAACAGTTTACTACTTTTCGTTCCTTCACTCGTGCTCACTTAGTCTCAGAGAGTTACACAGAATAAACGGTAGGGACGTTTTTCAATAAGTATTTATTGAACAATCATCATTCTAGTGTAAAATAGGTGTGCTGAAACAATCAATAGACAGTAACAGAAACACTAAGAAAGAAAAAGGATGGTTGATCTCAACCATTTTGCTATAACCATCAATACAGGAATGGATGTAAAATACATGACAATAAAAATGCGTACTCCTACGATGCTACCCTGACTAGATGTACCTAAGTGTACCTAGCATATATGTAGGTGTTAAGCCAAGAATCCCTCTAGGATAAGGTCAACCCCATTACCTGAAGTGAGAGACTGTGGGTCCTCATCTTGGTCTCAAATTGAACACCTCGCAAGGGATGTTAGACCACTGCGAGCTGGAGTATCAGCATGCAGTTACCCCAGCTTTTCGCGTCAGTGTGTGTCGGCAGGGAAATCCTGATCTCCTCTGCTTGTCTCAGCACGATCTGATGTTTATATACCCAAAGGTCTTCCCGGGGGTTCTATCTTGCTATGCCGCTTGTCGGACTTAGGATGACGTCGGGATTGAAATTTATACATAGATATTATACAGGAGATGGTAGTCCTGCTGAGTTTCCAAGAATACTCATGCATAAGGTATGAGGCTTTTACCAGGGAAAATCCGACGTTCGGTGTGCAGTGTCGTATCTAGGTAAAATGTCAGCACCCAAGAACGGTTATGTATGTAATGTAGGGAAGAATATATGTGAAGGGTTACGATGTCACCTGAGCCTATATTGGGGTACCTATCTGGAATATAATACTACACCCAGCTCCTCCACAGATACCACATTCACCACCACCCCCACATGTACCACACCCAGCACCTCGACAGACACGGCATCCACCACACACACTTGCACCACCCCACCACCAGCACCTCCACAGCACGCCCATCCACACACACACACACATTAGAATCCACAACCAAAAGGCTCATACACCCACACTCAAGCAAACAACAGACACATAGAAAGCAAGACACACCCAAACATGCATGACAAACACCAGACCCACAAGCACCTGTACCTTCAACAGACACATGCACATCAGACACTGCCACTCCCCCTACCCTCCCAAACCCAAATCCCTCCCGAATACCCTAACTGTTTTCCCATTGAATATCCTTTTTATCCTTGGCCTAACCCCTTCCAGACCTCAATCCACCCCTAGCAAAGGCCAATCTAGCCCTTCCAGACCCCAACCCACCCTTTCCACATCCCAACCCACCCCTGCCAAATGCAAAATCACCCATCCCAAAACCACTCCCCCTCAAACCCAAGGACACCCCTCCCAAACCCAGGGTAACCCTCCCAAACCCAACCTCCCCTTACCTGTAGGATGTTGGAGGTGCCTGTTCTGCCCACTAGATGCCACTTACTGAGGATGTCCCCATTGACAGTGTATTAGGGGGCAAGCTTTGTGCCACTGCACAACAGTGCAGATATTTGGCTTACTGATTATTTTGAGAGCCTTATCTAATTTTGTGTAATAAAACCATTTTATTTGTTTCACCAAGTTAGTCCTGCTATTATTTTCCTTAGCAATTGTTCGATTCCTAGCAATGTCTCCGAATAAAATGTGAAGTACTTAATTTCCTTTACCATGCTGGCAGGTAAATAAAACTAATGTTTTTAATGTCTACTTTGTTAGGTTCATACAGTGGTTAACATAGAATGCGATTGACATATGAATGTAGATGCAGCATTCATCATAGCAATTGCCACTTGCACCAAATATTGTATTTGCATGTGTTACTAGAGGTGTGCTTGTTTCACCTTGATTTCTGATCAGTATGAAAACATTATTAACAACTGAAATAGGATTCAGTTCAGTACTTGCACTAGACATGGGGTAATTTTGCATGGATATATATGTTAAATACTTCTAACTTGTGACTGACATTGATTTAACTGTTAATTTCTAAGGTAATGGTTACAGCTTGTCTAGTGCAATTTCGGTGTCATGCTTAATTGCACTTATTACCATGAAGTGTGTTGCGCATGTTTTTAATGTGTGCAAAATGTCTTCAAACACATCTGTATGGTGACTTTTAGATTTTTATTTGCGTATCCTTTTTTGGGCACATGGCAATTTTTTTAAGGCAGCTTACACCAAATTTATACATACAATGTGATGATACAGGTGTGTTTCTTTACATTTCTTTAACGTCAACATTACAGACATATGCATTGCACATTTATATGCTATTGCTTGTAAGAGAGATGTATACATGCACGTCTTGTGCAAATGTTAACAGACAAGTCAACAGGTAACACTTAAAAGTGGAGCTTACTGTTGATTGCATCTACAACGGTGTTGGTTTTCTTCGTCTTGAAACAGCAGCAGCAGAATTTGTACGAGCAGATCAATTGCAAAACAGGAAGTGTGAAAGTAAGAAAAGGTGAATTTCTGCCTTATTTCCCTTCCATTCTGCCAGCTCAGGTGTGGAGGGTTTACCACCACAGTCACGTTGGTTGAAAGGCACATCGTATTGGCCCAGTGGGGAAACAGGTGGCCCTTCCTCTGACTTCTGCTTTAACCTATCCCACCATCTACGCAGTTGCGATTTCCTGATGGAGACGATGGGACTGCGGTGGTTTTTTAGTCTATGGGCCCACTATCATCTAAATCAGGCAGGCAGACCACTAAGTATGTGTCTGGGAAGACTGCCAAAAAAGCAACAGCGGGACTGGGTCAGCTAAGATCTAAATCAGGCCCTAAAGTTGAATGGACACAATTTAACATATGCTCTATATTTACACTGTTGATTTTTTGCATAAGCATTTTTCACACAAAAAAATGTAAACAACACTCAGTGTCTTCATTGCAGCACAGGCAATAACTCAAAGAAAATGTTACCTTCAGTAACAACATGTCTTTTGGATGAATAATCTTCCTGCAGATTCCTCCCTTTATGAATACTCCTTTCAGGCTAGCGACTGAACAAACTTAGTCCAGTGACCTAAGTATAGTCATTTGGTAGCAGTGTTACTGGCCACCAAGAAAGAAAGTCATACCTCAGGATGACAAAAAGACTCTTACTGGCACTGCTCAGTCTCTACATTTGCAAAAAGAACAATTGATGGACAGAATGCCGAACAATGTCATACATTCACCCTGTACAGACATCTGGTCCTAAATCCATCGTTTTTTTGCTCACCATGCCATTCCAGTTTGGACCCAGCCATATGCAAATCAGTCTTGACCCTGCGCCCAATGGGAACATTCCAGCCCGGAATGCTAGGCCAGGTCCTCCCTGGACTAGAAACAAGCATCCTAGGTCCGGTTTCGGGCTTTCAGCCCTCCTCAGCCAAGATAGCTTGACTCCAGTGGCATGGAGAGCACGGGACACACGTCTGGGCACACCCGTCCCACTCGGGGTGACAAATGCAAAAAGAACAATTGATGGACAGAATGCAGAACAATGTCATACATTCACCCCAGTACAGATATCTGGGCCTAAATTCATCGTTTATTTGCTCACCATGCCATTTCAGTTTGGACCCAGCCATTTGTAAATCAGTCTTGATCCTGCACCCAATGGGAACAGTCCAGCCCAAACTGCCAGGCCAGGTCCTCCCCGGACTAGAAACAAGCATCCTAGGACCGGTTTCGGGCCATCTACATTTGCCAGCAGAGCATTTGGGGATTATTGTAGTGGACGTGATCATCCTATTATAAGAGCTGGTCCACCATCTAAGGGAGAAGAAAAAGCAGCCAAAGGCTGAGTGCAAATATTTTGGCATAGCAGATCCTCCTCACCAAGATTGGAGTGCCCAGAATCCCCTATGCTTTATGCTCCCATACATCCACAGGACAGAACCAGATTCGGAAGAAATGGGCACTGCAGGCCCTAAGACCAATTGAACTTAAAGGTATCCTCTAGGTAACAGTTCAGACAGAAGTGCATGGCACAAAATCGAGAACAATTCATGTTATGAGCCATGGCGAAGAGATTTGGAATTAAAATTTCAATTTTAGAGCATTTCCTCCATTATTTTGGGATGTACCTCCAACTCTTGGTCCTCCACTGAGAGGTCACTGACAGCATCTGCCCTCATGTTATTGGACCCTGGTAAGTGACCTGCTATTGGGAAGATTTCCTGTCACTGTAACCACTTCCTCTGGTTATTCGTATTCCCGCACAGAGCACATGAACCTACACCACCCTTTCTATTGGCATAACAAATGGTGGTGGTGTTGTCTGACATTTTCTTGATGGTGCTTCCTTAGATGGAAGGGAAAAAAGATTTCAGGGTCCACATGCAACTCAAACACATACATGTGGAGGCGCTTCCCTGACATGAGACAAAAGTCCCACAGCATCATATTGACCAGATGAGTCCCGAACCCAGTGAGGAAGCATCCATGACCAAAGTAGTGTGAGCCAGCTGTGGGCAGAATTTGTGACCCTTCAAAAGTTCACATTGGTACGGTCACCAGTGCAGAGCCTTTTACCCTTGCTGGAAAATCTACAGCATAGCTAATATACGTAATTGGTGTTCCAGCCATTTTCAGCTCCTAGACCACTCAGCCACCAGCTAAAGTGAGACAGCAAATGGATTCACTAGGTCTAGAGGCCTAACAGGTGCACTTTAGACAGCTATGCACATGCCTTATGAGAACTGGTGAACCTTAAAATTCTTAACCTGCCAGAACACATGAAGAAGCCTTCTGACCTTGGGAGGGATGGCTTTGATGTGACAAAATAGATGCCGAAATGTGTCTTTGATTTGGTGGACATCTGTCATGTTGTGGTGAAATACGTGCATGCATCTCACTGGCTTTTCATGGGATGTCCAGGATATGCATATAGACATGCCCTGGGACAGAGAACAGCTATTCTGTTAAAAGGCCAGGAACACTTTGGAATCCTTCAAGGATAGGGCTACAGCTCACACTTTTGGTGTGGCCTCCCTATGAAATCAGTTTCACCAACATTATTTAGGAGTTTCAAGGTTATTCTATGGCTGTGCAACCCAGAGAAAATTAGCCGCCTCATCACGTCCAGATGCCATAGCAAATGTATTATTCCTTTCGTGGCTGGGGTATATCTAGGCGGAATCATCAGTGGTAGCAGATTCAGTCCTAGTTTCTCTGCCTCAAAACTCTTCCGACTCCCCCTCATCACACCATTTTCCAGTGGGGGGAGGGTCTCCTATATTGTCACTCAATGGAAGTTGATCATCGTAGACCACTGTGTGATCCACCAGGGCTACGCCATTTCTTTCCAATCCTCCACACCAGACCACCCCTTTCCTGCAGCTTGTGCTTCCATCTAGAAGGCGAAGTTCCTTACTTTGCTGGTAAAAGGGTCAAAAGAAATGGTGCTTGTAGAAGAGAGAGGTGCTGGTTTAATCAAATCTCCATATGCTTTTGTTGCTGGTGACTGACAGAGTTCCCAGGGCTATACTGGAGGGAAGGCAAAACTCTGCCACTGGGCCGTTGCTGTGATGAGCTACACATCCCTTTGCTTGTGTTATAAAGTACAACTAATTCTGGGAAGTATTCATTTGCTATTGTCTTAGCAGAATTGAGGTACTTCACCAACATGTTGGTACATCAATAACTTCAAACCGAGTCAAAGGGGATCCTAAATTCAGAAAACTCTGGTAAGGGCTGATTGTGAAAAAAATTACTTCACGTTAATATTCCACAAAGAATACAGTGGCTTGCTTGTGAAGGTGCTTGCTCCCAAATTCACCAGTGATATCTGTCCAGGTGTTAGGGGTTCATTTAAAGTAGGGTGGGAAGCCTGCCCTGCTAGGTTAACGAAGGCTTCTACTCCCCGGGTGGATGACCATGTGCCTTTGTGTTTCGATTCCAGGGTAGGAGTTTAGGGTTGGTTACAGGGCAAATCAAATGCAGTCCACCTCGAAACCTGCGCTGAAGGTTGAAACTTTTATTACTCTATTGACACTGGACTTGTTGTTATTACGCTGATACCTAAGGGCCATGGAGACACAGGGATTGAGTTGCTGGTTCCTATGTATACAATGAGCTGTTGAGAATAATATTGCGTGTAACCATGCCTTAATTCTGATGCCACTGTATAACAAATGTATTTTGTTTTCTGCCACTGTTTGGAAGTATACAATAAAACATTTATAAAAAGCAGTCCACCTCTCTGAACTTAGCAAAAAAAAAGTTGTGCTTTATTATACTAATTCCTATAACTCACAGAGATAGGTAGATAAAAAGGATTATATTAGACTTGGAGAAATATGATAAAGCAAGAAAAAACCCTTTACAAATAAGAACAAGGACATCCAATATCTATTGCTAATAGAGCATGTATGAAATTACAGATACTATCATGTGTTTAGATGAAAAAAAAAAACAAAGGGAGAGGATCCAGTTTTCATTTAAAAAGGTTAAACTAAGAGCATGCAAATACATAGCAAAACATATTGAAGTTTTGGAACTTAATCAATTCAATCATTGAATTGAAGAAAAGTTTCAAATGTTATCCTAACTTTACTTACCAGCAAAGTACAAATCTCAAAATACATTAGTGATATCTCAAGAGTTACAAAAAGTGAAGTCTGCAAAGATTGCCTACCGGTAACACTAGTATGTTTCCATGTATGACCTGTATAAATTGTGTGACATCTTGAAAGCCAACATAGTACTACAGCCACACTCTGGAGAAGGGAAAAATTGAGAAATGTTGTTAGATGTGCCTCTACTTTTAATGAATGGTAGAGTCTTCCATGGCTTACTATATGTTGAGATAAATTAAAAGAAAATCAAAGTACGTATTGGAGAACATTAAAAACAAGATACATACAAACAATATTGAATCACACGTGACCAATCATTTTAATTTAGGGAAACAAAATTTAGATCCATTTTGATTTCAAGTTTTAAAAAAAATCCTGACACTTAAATTGGGTGAGAATGGTTGGTAAGGTACAACTCCCAAGACAGTTGGTAAAAAAAAATGTGATGTGTGGATGGGGACTTATTTAAAAACAGTTTGAGATGACATTCAGAGGAATTAAAAATAATCAGAACAATGTGCTGACTGTAGATATAAAAAAAATCCCATTGGGGGCAGCTGTACTTTGCTTAAAAGAAACCAGTTTTTAGAAATGTTCCTGTCCTTCAAAAGTAGTTACTCACTTCTCTAGGAAATTTCCTTGTTTAAAATACACAGCTCAAAAAAGTATCAGGTAATTAGGGCTTGTTAGTGGATGTACTGAACAAGCTATTTGACTCCACAATCAGCAGGCTGTTGAAACTCATACATGGCATTCACCAACATGAGAGGTGTGAAGACCAGGACTTCACCACTTTTAAAACTTTTTTTTTATTTCATCAATTACTATAAAATTGTTAAGTTTTAAGAATAATGTGGATGAGAAGTCTTACCAAATCATCAACAAACAAACAGAAATGTATCCCGCAAATGAAACTGTGTGAAGATGAGAAGCTTGAGAATTTTGCATTTTTGCAATCTTTCCTAATCAACATTTGAAATTATTTCAGATGATTGTTTCTTTTATTTTTAGATATCATTAAACTCACCTGTGGGTATCTGTAGACGCTCAAGAGCCTAGCAATGAGAATTGTGGGGTCTGACGCCGCATCCCCCACAAAGGCGGCCAGTGGAGCTGAGCTTTGGCATTGATAGTTCAGGATGGACATTGGCGCCCCAGTCAGTATCCACACGGTACCCTGCAAAGCCCTGGGCATAGACAAGCATGTGTCAAAGATCACAAATCCAAGGGTGATGTTTGGTAGGATCAGCTGCTCACGGTTTATTTCCTCGATGGTGAAAGCCAAGGCTTCAGCCCAAACTAAACTTGCCACGTAAAACCTGCAGAAAACAATGAAAGATTTGGAACCATGTATGTAATTAGTTTAATATAGCCCAAAAACATGTTACCATCAGCCACTTCACTGCACCATAGGAATGTGGTAAAGGATTGCCAGACGCCCATCATGTATTGAATAGTTTAAAAGTCACAGTTGGAAGGTGTGCTGGGAAATCCTAAATACAATGAAAATCTCAGCATTTCAAGGAATCAGTGAAGAGAGACGACAAAACATAGCTCATGTAGTAGCAGTGCAATCCTCCTTCACGTACTCGTATGCAGGTAGGTGTGCACAAGCGCACCCAACACAGACGCATCGACACATGTTTTATATACATGAATAAACACAGGCCACATAATCTCAAGCTTGCTGTTATGATCTTATTCCATTAGTCTACTTGCATATTGTGTTCTTCTAGAATTGTTGCATAACATGCAGAATGTTTAGAAAAAGTTGTAAGGATTGTTTTTGATGGCAATTATTTTCTACCTGCTGCCCTGAGGAATGCTTTGCTGATGTTGTGCTTCATTTCATTAAATTTCCTCTTGTACAACCACTACACATGGATTGACTTTACACATATAGCAATGAGCACAGGCATCTGCACAGGGGACTTAAAACACACCATTGCCACCACTTTGGGGTAGTCAACCCGTACTGAGGTGAGCAGTAGAGATAATTCTATCTATTTGCTAACTCTCACATATTCCTATTTAATAACTCTCACAGCAATATCTCAGCAACAAAATTCTTTTCTGTGAACAGATCACTCTCTAAAAATCATTGTTCATTCACTTGTAATTGTGCAACACAACAGCAAAGTGGTGATCTTCAATGTGATGAATGCAATGACCGTTCATCAGGTCAGAGGTAAAGTGTTCTCTTGTATTGCATTTAACCTGGTGACACCATGCAATACGTGATCCACAACAGGTGAGAGGGTAAAGTGCAAAGTATTGAAGATGAGTCTTGTATTGAAGAAGTGTCCATAAAATGGAAGAAAACACACTGCTTGTATGAAAACTGAGTGGGGATCCTGGCAAGGATGATGTGGTGATACTAGAATGTATATTGATGTTAGGTGGTATAGCTGTGGTTGTTGTAGCAGACATCATATAACATTAGACTGTGGTGGGGATATGTTTGTGAGGTTGTTTGTTGATAGGGTGTCTACAGTTGATAAATCGAAGATCTCACCCACCAGCAGCATATTTATAACGCAGATGAAGGTAGAGTTTAAAGGAAGGATGTGGTGGGGAAGATATATGTTGTGAAGATGGGTGATATTTTGTTGGTGTAAAGACAGCAGTGGGATTCAAGGAACACCCTTGATATTAATGCACCCGGACCAAGCTATATTGTTATCTAAAATGCTGAAAGGTGGGTGAATTTGGGACAATTTCCTGAAGTGTTCCAAGACAGATTGGGTTCACTTAAAGGTTTAGAACAAAAGGTGCAGTTCATGCGCATAAAGTGTAGTATTCACCAAATTTGATGAAGAAAGTGTCGAACAATAGATTTATTGAGGAAATTGAATCTTCTAAAGGGTCAGCCCCATTTGCTCTAGCATCCAAGGCTGGTCACACAGGTAGTAGGATTTTCGTTTATTTAAAAGATTTTATTCATAACTAGGTTTGGGTGAAATTTCTTTTATGTTGTTGTAATCTTTCATCATTTTGGTAATTTTACTCTGCGTAGGAGAGCTGGGCTGATCGTAGGATCCTTTGGGGTGCGTGGAATTTGAGTTGGCTGTTCAGGTATGCTGGTCCGGTATCGTGGAGGGCCTTGTGAGCGTGGGTTAGCATCTTAAAGGTGACTCTAGCTTTGATGGGGAGCCAGTGGAGTGTTTGCAGGTGCTGGGAGATGTGGCAGTGTCTTGGCAGGTTGAGGACCAGTCTTGTGGCGGCGTTGTGGATGTTCTGTAGCTTGTGGGTGAGGTTTTTGTTTATTCCGTCACAGAGTGCATTGCCGTAGTCAAGCCAGCTGGTGACCAGGGCGTGAGTGACGGTCTTTCTGTGTTCAAGGGGGATCCATTTGAAGGTCTTACGTAGGAGGCGGAGGGTGTGGAAGCAGGAGGACGAGACGGAGTTGATCTTGCGGTCCAGGACACCTCCGGGTAACAGTGCGCTCTATAAATGTGAAAAATAAATAAATAAAATACATTTTGAGCTCTGAGTCAATGATGAATCCCAGTTTGCGTGCATGGTCCGTGGGGGTAGGCGGGCTTCCGAGGGCGGGGGGCCACCAGGTGTCATTCCAGGCGTCTGGGTTTGGGCCCACGATGAGTACTTCCGTTTTGTTGGTGTTTAGTTGTTGGCAGCTGTTTTTCATCCATTTGGCGATGGCTTCCATGCCTTCTCGAAAGTTGTGTCTGGCGGTGTTGGGTTCGTTGGATAGGGAGAGGATGAGTTGGGTGTCGTCTGCGTATAACACAATGTTGAGTCCGTAGGTTCTGACGATGGGGGCGAGTGGAGACATGTAGATGTTGAAGAGCGTAGGGCTGAGGGAGGACCCCTGGGGGACTCCGCAGGTGGTAGGTGTAAGGTCATATTATGTGGTTTTCAGGGTGATAATCTGGTGCATGGTGGATGTGTTGAAGAGCAGGAATGGGTTTAAGAAAGGTATTGGAGAGGTTGCTGTTCAAAGGTCTTACAGAGAAGTGTAAGTATAGGATATCTTGTGCATGTAAGGAAAAATGCACAACATTCGTTTTTACGATGGATTTGGTGAAAGCAGTGAGAAATGCTCCTGTACTGGTAAGTAATGATCAATTTAGGTGGTTGAACAGTATGGTAAGATTATCAAACATTTTGCCAGGACTGTGCATCCAGTGAGAACTCTGATGGAGGAGAGCAAGGAATGTATCTAGTCTAATGCATGAAATATGACTTCTGAGACGATCGGGAGAGAGATTATAAAAAGAACCTTGATGGGGCATTTTAATACTTGAAAATAAAACTGTGACCACTGCTGATGTCAATGAGTATGGATTCTGAGCAGTACTCTCTCAACTTGAAAGGGTTATAGAATTTGCTTCGCATCCACTGAAAGGTGCAGAGTGGAACTATTCTGTTATTGAGAGGGAGGCACTACGCTGCTTGGCAATACACAGTTTCACTTTCTCCTTGTGGGGCTTCCCTGTCATTGGAAAAACTGATCACAAATCCTTGATTCAAGTTTTTTGTCATCCATATTGTCCAAGCAGTCAATGCTAAAGATTTCAGGTGGCTAGCAGGACTAAGTGAATGTAACTTGCTATTGGAATATATCCCAAGAATTAAAAACAAAGCTTTTGATTGTATTGTTTGCCTTTGGAGAGTGCTGAAGATGTTGATGTGTGTGGCTACTCTTAGGTGGGTATGTGGGGGGAATGGGAAAAGATTTTAAATTCAGATAGTCATTGTGCTGCTGGTATATGGCTGACTGAGGAAGAGAGGAGAGAGGGCCGGATGCACAACCCGCCACTTAGCGAGTCGCAAATTGTGTTGCATTAGCGACTTGCTAATTGGGATGCACAACAGTGTCAGAGACACTGTTTGTGATTACCAATGGGGTCGCAAATTGCATGCCTTATGCATATTAATGAGGCTGTCACAATTTGCAAGCCCATTGGGAATGACTGGCACTCCCAGGGATGTTGGCCTGCTGGGGTCAGCTGACCTTCATGTCTGGGACTGCTTTTAAGAAAAGCTGTGTTTTTTTAAAAAAAATGCAGCTCGTTTCCTTAAAGGAAAACAGGATGCATTTAAAAATAAAAAAATGCAACTTTTTGGTTGCATTTTTTAAGGTCAGGTAGTGATCCCTGGGACCACTGCCTGCTCTGAAAAAATGTTTGCGCACCCATTCACAAAGGGATGCCCTTGGAACGCCCCTTCCTAATAGCGAGTCGCTAACCCTATTTTGCGAGTCGCTATTTAATCAGCAACTCGCCAAATAGGGTTAGTACATGAGCCACAGGTTTTATGCGTGCGCAAACTGGTCTAAAACCCATTTGCGCACGCAATTTTTTTTCCTACATCCGGCCCAGCATGCCTTTGGTGAAAATTACTGACAGGTCAGGCACTGAATATCACAGTGCGATGTAGAATAATTCCACCAATTAAGTCGAGGGAGAAAATCATCAGCTTAGGCATAACTATCTTTTTGGAAGAAGCCTCACTAAAGGTAAAGCAAATAATAACATCAGCATATGAAAGGATTGTCCTCTATAGCTCATAAAAATGTGCAATTTTTTAAATGATAAATAATTTAATCGTATTGCTTTATTAAACTTCCAAATTTGCTTGAAAATGCATCATTTGTCAACTCTTTTTTTAAACTTTTCTAGGGGGGACAACCCCCCCCGAACGCACCGTAGGCTGTTCGGGCTCACTAGCTCGATCGCCGCAGTGCAGTATGACTATAATTTTACGCCTCACCACTTTCAAATGTCAACAACCGTCACTGCAAAACGGATGCACAAAAGAAAACAGCAGTGGAAGGTTAAGTCCTGGACAAACAGGTAGAGCACATGCAACAGCCTCTCTCTCACAAGGAGCTGGTACAATACAGACACAAGAAGGGCCAGCACCACACACACACACACACATACACATGCACACACACACAAACGTACATACACAGAATACCGGCTGAGCATAGTCAGCAGCAGAGCAAGCTGCACATACTCTACAGGCAGACCCTGAACAACAGTATTGCAAGCTTCCCTTACATACAAAACAGGTGCTGCTAAGGTGGTATCACTGCAGGTTCTCTCAAACACAGTAGCATGTGCTTGTGATGTGTGTCTGAGGCATGGCTCCTCGCTAATGTCCATCAATGCACTCTGCTGTTAGAAGATCTTTCTACTCTCCTTTAGGCCATAATGCATCTGTTTAAGACGTGCAGTTGACCTTAATGCATCTGTTTAAGGTGCTCAGGTGATCTTACTGGTTGCATGTTGTGAAGGCCGGTGACTCAGTGAATGAGGGTATTTCATTGATCAGATTGTAAGACGCTGGGAAGATGCCGCCAATCATAACATCCCCATCCAGCCTGTATCCCGTCAGCTGATGGCTCCTCAGGGTGCATCCAGTGGCTTCAGCAAAGTGTCCAGCCGCAGGTATGAACAGAAGCAGCAGCAGAGATGAGAACTTCATGGCTGGGAAATATCTGTGGAGGAGACCTTGTCTCCAGGAAGAGGGGCTTGTCAGTCTCTGCTGGCTGGCTCTCTGCCTGCCTCAGGACCAGCTCTGGAACCCATGCTGCAAGATGTACCTGTAGGGGAAAGATGGACACTGAAGCATAGAATCATAGGTAGTGGTCCTGGTTTGCTAAAACACTAGTAAATTACCATTGGTGTTGTTTAATCCTATAAACGAGCATAGGTACAAATGGCAGGAGCTTCATAAACCATCCCAAATTAAACTTTCCAGGAAAATGCAGATTTATTCTTGTTCCTAACCCAAATACCATGGCAGGAAGTATGTGTTCCTAGTGCTACGGGATGTGTGGAATGTCTTTCTGTACACAGAGTTTTTGATTTGCAGTGCAATATATCTTCTGTAAATGTCTACACTGTTTGAACCCACATTCTGCTTTGCTTGTAACTTGAGTAGAATTAAATTGATCACTAGTAACACCTGTTAATTGCAGTGCTGGGAGACAACAGAAGCACATAATGAAATGCTGCATAAAACAGTTATGATTATTAGCATTAATGATGGAGATAAATAATAATAATAATAATTGTGATAACAGAGGTGGTAGTAGTGATGCAGGTCATGTGCATGCATAAGGCAAGTTACTTTGCAGCCTTAAACCATCAGCTTGTTGGAGTACCCAGTAAACTGAAGACAGGCCTGATAATGGCCCTTCTCCAGAGTTTGTGACCCCCACCAGCTTCACAAATGTTATTTTTACTCGAACCGTTCTTGTGACTTTCAGGGCCTCATTTACGAGGCACTGACGTTCCGTGGCGCAGGAGCCTGCTCCATTTTTACGAGGCAGCACTAAGCCACTTCTTTTGGCTTAATCAGCCACGGCCCGTATAGGGCGTGCCACCGGGCGGTGACGTGGGGCAGGGGAGGGGCAGGGTGGGGGGTTGTAAAATGCGGCATACGGACGATTTCAGGTAAGTAACGGAAAGAAAAAAAAAAGAATTTCATTGCGCGCGCTGCATCGCCAACTGCGATGCAGCGCGTGCAACAAAATTCTGGTTTTTTTTCCGTTACTTACCTGAAATCGTCCGTATGCCGCATTTTAGAACCCCCCACCCTGCTCCTCCCCTGCCCCACGTCACCGCCCAGTGGCACGCCCTATACGGCCATGGCTGGGCTTAATGCTGCCTCGTAAATATTGTCCCGTTTAATGCAGTTTTCTGCATTAAAGGGATGTGCAATGACTGTTGCTGGGGGCGCTCCCAGCATCATCCATAGCATTTTGACACTGCCCCAGATTTACGAGAAATCGTAAATCTGGAGCAGCGCCAAAAAGGGAGTCACAACGAGGAGAAATATCTTTATTTCTCATCGTTTTTAGGCCGAGCCTAGTCAAGCGCATGCGCTGTCTGCAAGACTGTTGTTTCGCTCCTCTGTGGGGCTTTGCAAAGCCCATCATTGCCATTTGTTGTGTGTTGTGCCATTCAGGAATACTGCCATTTTATTGGGTCATTCGCTGCAATTGTCCCTCCTTTGGGCGCTTCCTCGCAGACGATGTCACTAAGTGAATCTTTTTGTTGCCCATCACACTGTGTTAGTGCGTGATTCCCCTACTCCCATCTGGGCATCAGCAGCTTCAGTCAAACCACAGTGTTCAGAAAGGCACTGACGGTTTCGTTTGTTTTGTGCCTCTGCTCGGGTATACCTTTCACTCCACGGATCGTTTTTCACCACTGCTGTTATTTGTTACAGTTTTCCAACAAAAAAATCCACCACTGCTCCTATTCTTAGTTACGGACGTGCTTATCTTGCAGGTTATGTTACTAAGAAAACAAAATGTATTTCTTCTGTTGACGTTTTACGGGTCCGGCACATTACATTAGAAAGGGAAATTCACGCTTTTATATTAGCAAATAAGAAAAGCAATTGACCGTCTTTATTTTTTTGGGTCGTGGTGTGGGACTATAAAGTTTTTTAAAACTTTTTTTATATAGCGCAAACTTGACCCCAAGGTAGCTAAGGATTCACACCTGTTGAACTCATTCATTTTTTTAGGCACTGAGAAATTAAGTGGTTTGCCCCGAATCACAGGATGTTCAGCATTCCTGCTGAGACTCGACCTGCCTCTCCAGCTCCGAGGTCAACGGTTCCAGCCGTTTAGGCCAAATCCTAGGTATTGACAACACCAGGGCACTTATCTTGTGAGGTTTACGGGTTTACATTGGGGCAGATTTACAAGCCCCTTGCGCCACCCGTACGTCACTTTTTCCATGTTAAAAATGACGCAAAAGTGGCGCAAGGGGCTTGTAAATAAGCCCCACAGTATTTACAAAGGATAAGAATGTCTCCTTGCTTTTGTACTCATCCTCTGGTACACTTAATTTTTGTTTCACAAGCCACCTTTCACCTCAGGCATCGGTTTCCCCACTGCCGGTATTTGCTATGGCTTTATGTAAACAACACGCGTATTTCTGTGATTAGAAACTAGGCCGCCATCCCTCTCTCTGTTCAATATGCCACTCAGGTAACACTCCATGTGCTTTTTAAAAACACAAAGGAATAATCTGGTTTACTGGCTTAAACCTGCTCGTTTCAGTCCCTATTGTAACAACGCATATTTTTCTATAAAAGACACACACTGAATACTTCTAGCCGTTAGAGGGTCTGGACAGGTTCTTTCTCTTCCTTCTTGCCCCACTCTCTCTCAGGGGCATATCTACAAGGCGGCGATATAAAATTATCGCCGTTTTTGGCCGAAAAGCGGCGATTATTTTATTGCTATATCGGCAAGGTCACGCTATCGCGTGAAACCTTGCCTTAGCGCCTGAATTCCTAACGCCCATCTTTGCATCTCTAATGAGATGCAAAGTGGGCGTTCCTCCCCAGGATAACGGGAGAACTGTCGCTAAGCGACATTTCTACTATTATCAAGCCTCACGCAAAGCAGCATAGCGACTAGAAAAGTAGCGATAACCTCTGTTATCGCTACTTTCTTTACGCCTGCTTTGAAACTGACTTAGCCATGATATCCTATGGAAGGTGGATATCATGGCTAAGTATGTGAGGCCCTATCAGCAAGCTAACGCCAAACTTCGTTGGATTTTCGCTGGGTTTCCAGCGATAATCTCTCGTTTGGCAGTTAGCGCTAGGATTTTTATCGCTTTTGAGATAAGCGTTGCTAATAGCACACTATCTCAGCAATAAAATTCCACGCTAGCCGGCAATAATTATCCGAGCGCTATGTGCGCTTAGCGATAATTATCGTCGGTTGTTTCTGATATGCCCCTCGATCTCTATCTCTCTCTTTTTCTCTCAGTGACTTTGCTCTCTATCTTCACTCTGCCTTTCCCGTATCACTGCAAGTATTTCTCCCTACCTCTCTATCTCATCACTTTGGGGCATATTATCAAGGGCAGGGTTAAAATTATTGCCGCTTTAGCGGCAGGAAACTGCCGCTAAAGTGGTGATAATGGGCTTGATAATATGCCCTGGAGAATTCCAATAGAAGCCCAGGTTGACACCAGAACGCGGGCTTCTATGGGAATTCACAAGGGCATATTATCAAACCCATTATCGCCGCTTTAGCTGCAGTTTCCTGCCGCTAAAGCGGCGATAATTTTAACGCTGCCCTTGATAATATGCCCCTCAATCTCTTTCCTGCACATTATTTCACTCTTGCTCTCAATGCCTCACTGTTTCCCTCCTTTTTCTCTCTCGATTCTCTATGCCTCTCAGTTCTCTCTCCAAATATCTGTCTTGCGTACTCTGCTTTCTCTTTCCTTATCTTTATACTTTCTTTCCTTCTCTCCACTTTACCTTTCCAATAGCAATTATATTTCCAATTGTTATTTTGCACTCTTTATCCCATCTCGCTCTATATTTCTTTTATCTATACTCCACATCCCTCTGTTCACTTTATATTTCTGTTCACTTGTCTCTGTTGGTCTTTAGCCTGTTTCTCAGTGACCTCTATGCATTTTTTTCTGGATCCATTATCTTAAACCATACTTCTCTATGCCTGCTGCCCCTCAGCCCCAGCGCAATGCCCCTTTCTCGCTATAACCCTATATCTCCATGTCCCTATGCATCAAGGCTGTGTCTGTCTACATTCTAGGTTTGTGTTATTTGCTTCATGCATACTGACTTTTAAACTGTGGGCCAATCGTCATTAAAATTTGAAACGCAATCAATTTAATTGGTGGTGCTCCTTCAGGAAGGCTGGCGTGCAACATGCACAGAGATGCTATCGAGTTGGGGTTGTGGAAAACATTTACCCAAGCAAAAAAAAAAGCTACCACACCGGAAGCCCTTAGTTCATTATCTACGTTCCTATCTTTTGCAAAACTGAACTAAGCAACCCCCAAACAAAAGGTATAGTAGATTTAAACACATGTTCATACATTTTACATTCGTTAGGAAAAAATCTGCGCATACATCTGCATTATTATACAAAGTTGTTGGAAAAGACTTCTGTTTCTTGTAAAAAAACAGCGCAGATGCAATGGCTTTATCTTTAAAAAAAATTGACATAGGTTGCATTTGAATACTCCACATATAATCTTTAAACTCTGGATTAAATATTTTTCTTGTGCAAAACAAAAAGCTTATCTTATGCTTTTTGCACATCATGAACACACTGTATGATTTTGCGCAGCGTGGTTGGGTTACTCTATACTGTATTTAGTTTGCACTTTTGGGTTTCGTGCTGGCATTTAAACTTTTGAAAACTAATGTTTATTTACTTTCAATGCCCCAAAGTATGTGGGACAGGTTGCTGTTTTTGAGGTTTTCCAATCAGATCCTCTTTAAGGAGAAAAACATTTATTGATGAAATGAAAATATAACATGCTTATATTGTACCATTTGCACATTTTAAACATTCAGAAAAATATATTAGGAAAGCGTTATTTGCATTATGTACTCTGGATTTAGTTTAGGCTTTTGCGCATCGATGGAACATTTGTCAATGTTTTTGGCCACATAATTAGACTCTACTCCATATCACATAAATGCACTCCATATAAATCCACTCCATGCCATGAAGCACAACAAACATCCACCTCCTGCCACAAAATTCAATACTACTCCACATAATTCCACTCCATGCCAGTCATGACAGTTCAGGGTGGTAAGACGACAGAAAAAAACATTTGTTCACCTCCCATAAAGTCTATTCCCTCAACACTGCTGTACATAGACAACAAGCATTCAACTCCACATAATTCAACACAATGCCACACAATTCCGCAGCACCCAACATAATTAATTACACTCAAAATAACACTACTCAGCACCATATAATTCAACTCCACCAAATTACACGCTACTCAATACCACATAAATACACCCACCCCACATAAATCCAATCTAAGCCTCAGAATAGTCGAAATAAATACACTCCACACCATGCCACATAATTCCATTCAACATAATTTCACTCAACGTTCCATGCCACACTGTTCAATTCCACACAAATCCATTCCACACCACATAATTCAACACCAGACCACATAATTCCACTCCACAACACAATTCCACTGCACACTACATATATCCAATTCACAACTCATAATCCAACTTCATAACACAACATCCAACAGCACACCACATAATAAAACCCCACTACATTACACTCCACAAAACAAAATACTACTCCAAATGATGACACTTCATGACACACAATACTCATATACGCTCAATAACACATAGGTAAAATACATTGTCAATTACAAAGCCAATAGCTATAAGTAACAAACGCGAGACCTATTGCATTTCTAATGCTTGTTCTCTTTTCTGTGTGCTGCATTCTGCAGCACACATAGGATAAAGCTGATTGTTTTTGTGCAGGAATGTTTCCCTTCCTGCACAAAAACAATCATCCTCTCAACGCAGGCACCCTTGCACCTTGGTACAAAGGTGCTTGCGTTGGCGCACGGCCTCCCATTGTGCGCCGGCGCAGGTGAAAAGGACAGTAAAGGGCCGTATCATATAGATATGGCGCATTCCTGCCCTTTTCTGTTGCCATGGGGCTGCGTAGCAGGCTACGTGCTGTGCTGGAAGGCCTTCTGCGCTGCCCTACAGCAAAAACACATAAATGAGGCCCTCAGGGCCTCATTTATGAGGTTTTGCCGTAGGGCAGCACAGCAGGCCTTCCTGCTGCGCTTCCCTACGGCAAAAGAAAAGGGCAGGTGTGTGCCGTATCTATAAGATACGGTGTATACCTGTCCTTTTCCCCTGCGCTGGGGCACAATGGGCTGCCGTGTGCCAGCGCAGGCACTGTTGCACCATAGTACAAGGGTGCCAGCGTTGCGGGGATGGTTATTTTTGTACAGGAATGGAAACCTTTCTGTACAAAAATAATTACAAGAGGCTTTTTCCTCTTTCTGTGTGTGGAAAAACGAGGATAAATAAAGATATTTCTCCTTGTTGTGCCCCCCTTACGCCTCCCTGAGAAGCGTAAGCTTTTGGCGCTGCCTCAGATTCACGATTTCTCGTAAATCTGGGGCAGTGTCAAGAGACCATGGATGTTGCTGGGAACGCCCCCAGCAACACCCATTGCACGCCCCTTTAGCGCAGAAGACTACGTTAAAGGGACCGATATTTCTCAGGCAGCATTAAGCCAAAAAAAGTGTCTTACCGCTGCCCGATAAATATCACGCAGGCTTCTGCGCCACGGAAAGTCACAAAAAGTGACGTTCCGGAGGTGCAAGGAGTCTCATAAATGAGGCCCAGAGGGGCAGATTTACAAGCCCCTTGTGTCACTTTTGCGTCACTTTTCCCATGTTAAAAGTAATGCAAAAGTGGCGCAACGGGCTTGTAAATCTGCCCCTGAGTGTTTACTGCAGCTCGCTCGTCGGAACCTTCCGGGCATAAATGAGATGTGAACATGAGTGCGAGAAATGCATTGGAAAGTGTTTGTGGCTACTCAGGAAGTTACGAGTGTTTGGTTGCTGACCACTCTTGCAAAAGTTTCCCCTGACCCCTGCTCTGCCACTCCCGTGGACTCGCCCTCTGGTTAAACTAGGTGCATCTCTACATTTGGTAGAGTGGCCGCAACAGGGCAGTCCTCACGTGTAACTCACATGTAGTGACATCTGTTTCACATACACAAGTTGTGAACCTCTGTAAGCTGACGCCACATGTACACCTGGAAACCTCCTGAAATGTCACCTCAGGACACAGAGCAGACGAAGACTTCTAGACCGACGTCAGCGCTTACTCTTGACAAAGGATTTGGTCGCAAATCAGAAAGAAAATCAGGAATTAATTTATTTATGAGGGCGCGCACCTAGATTTCAGGGGAATTTCCAACTTTCTTGGATTTTCAAAGAATTCCAGGAGTCATCTTTGCAATCTGTGACAGTGGTAACTTCCGAGGAGGACTCACGTGATTCAAACATGCATAGGTGTGCATGTTGCAAACGAACATTTCTAAGTGTACATACAGATGTAAGACATGTTTGCATTTGCAATGAATAACTTTTTTTCTCCACAAGATAAAAACATGTTTTGACACGAAAAAAAGATATTCCCTTACAACCCCATCAATTTTGAGGATGAATAGTGTGTCAAAATATGAGAACCGCAGATGTAGTCTGAAATGACAAGTATTGTGCCCTAAATGTTGTTTCTATAAATATTGCCTTTGGTTGTAAATGTTCTAATATTAACTCCAATAGGGCGATATTTGTGCAAATATATTTTTGGCAGCCCATATGAAGGCAATGATGTTCAGGTGGCATCCCACGAGGATATCCCCTCTTCTTGCTCACACTGAGAACATATGTGTGCGGCTTTTAACAGGAGTGAAAATCTGTCAGCTTCCAGGTGCAAAACTACCTGCAAACTTTTGATTAGTTTCTGTGCAAACTCCAGCGGGGGGCACGTGCACAAATAACAATGGAAGGGGCAGGTGGTACTTGTATATTTACGACTTCTCCTTACATTCACAACCTATTCACTAGTCAGAAATCTGTTGTTCAAGGCGCATGTCATGGGAATGTTGAATAGCCGGAGAGCTTTCTGTGTAATCTTGGGAATCACAACGCTTTACCAGGTGGATTTTTCACCATTGAAAATACCATGTTTTTTAATTATTGTAAAAGTATATTTTGCACTTTATTCTTTTACTGTTTTTACCTCCACAGGGAAAATCACTTCATTGTCAAGCCAATGAATTATGTGTGCTGTAATTATGGCTCCCGCCTCACACAAAATAAGCAGGACTAAGCGCCTAGTTTAGAGTTTTTCAGGCTTTGAGTTACTCTGTCACCACTGGTCCGGATATCCTGTGTGTCTTCTTACAAGTGCTTGAAGATTTGATGCTCTTATTACAAGTGCCGGAGGATATGATGCTCTTATTACAAGTGCCGGAGGATATGATACTCTTATTACAAGTGCAGGAGGATATGGTGCTCTTATTACAAGTGCCGGAGGATATGATGCTCTTATTACAAGTGCCGGAGGATATGATGCTCTTATTACAACTGTCGGAGGATATGCTGCTCTTATTACAAATGCCGGAGGATATGATGCTCTTATTACAAGTGCCGGAGGATATGCTGCTCTTATTACAACTGTCGGAGGATATGCTGCTCTTATTACAAGTGCCGGAGGATATGATGCTCTTATTACAAGTGCCGGAGGATATGATGCACTTGTAATATGGTGGGTGGGATAACTGTGACCAAGTAACCCATCTGCCATTGGCCGTGTGCATGTTGTGTAAAAAGGGTTTTGTGAAGTAACACAAATTAGTCGTAGCCAAAAAATGTCCATGGCCACCCAATGCCACCAATGTGCACCTATTTTACTTCACTCTTCTTTCCCTCACCCACACTTACTCAAACAGACATACCAGCCCACAAGGCTGAGTTTTTTACCTGAGTAATTTGAAGTGAAAATCATTTTGTGCTCTTAGGTACCCTTCAAGCATCATGTCCAATGAGATCCAATGTAACTATCTACTTGGAACCTGTCTTTATTCACACTAGGGGTCCGGTTCATCAAGGGCTTGTGTTGCCCTTGCATCATGCAAGGTGAACCAAGGGCAGAACAATCCTTAAATCAGATGTAGCAAGCCAATCAAGGTCTTTGCCCTGGGCAGGCATTCCATGGCTGGAGCGCGGGTGCTTCCATGCATCCACTCATGGATTTTGGTGCATTTCCAGATTTACCAAGACAAGTAAACCTGGGAATGTGTCATAATGCTACGCCTTTCCAGGGGAGGCGCAACAAGGAAAAATATCTTAATACACCTTGTTGTTTCCTCTCTCTAAGTGTGCTGCTTTGTGCAGAACATGTTGAAAGAGGACAAAGCCGCTACTGATTGTTTTTGTGCAGGAAGGAGCCCTTTCCTGCACAAAACGAATCCTGCCTGCAGTACAGACACCCTTGCACCATGGCGCAAGGGTTACTGCATTGGCAGTAGGCAGCAGTTTGTGCGCCAGCGTGGGCAGAGATCAGGAATGTGCCATGTATTGCTAATTATGGCCCATTCCTGCCCTCTCCCTTTCAAGCAGTGCTGCGCCGCAAGTTGTGTTGCTGTGTTGCGTTGCATGAAATTTTCATAAATTGAGCCCTCATTACCTTGATCTCACATTCTGGGGCTCTCGTTACAAGTTTCACAGAAATACTTCCATCCAGTTTTCCGCGCTGTGAGAAATTACTGCACATCCAGGTAGTTTCCCAGTGCACATCTCACCAGCAAATACATAGCACAATTTGCATGTGTAAAAGAAGAACCGAAAGTAAGGAACACATGCTTTAATCAGGTGCTAAAACTGACGATGCAGCTACCTCACATTTCCACCTGTGAAACCCGGAAACTGGGCAACAACTTTGCCGTGAGGACTCCTTCCTGCAAATAAACAGTCATTAATGGCGTTGTGCACTTTCTCTGTGTGCTGCATGCATAAAAGTATTTCTTCTTGTTGTGCTATTCGAACGCCTGCTATTGCACGGCGTTAGTTTGTGGCGCTGCCTCAGATTTACAGATCCTTGTAAGCATCAAAGAGCACTGGGTGTTGCAGTGGAATGCCCACAGCAACACTCATTGCACGCTCCTTTACCACAAAGGGATGCATGTAATGGGGATGTATTTACAAGGCAGCGATAACCCACTCAAAGTGGCTAAACACTGCTTCCTAAATATGGAGAAGGACAGAGCGCCACCAGGACGTCGCCAAAAGTGATGTTCTAGTGGCGCTATCCCCTTGTAAATATACCCCAGAGTTTACAACACTGGTAGCAGCAGTGACACTGTCCTTCCCATACAAAGCTGATGCCGTGTGGGTAGTAGAAGTGCACACAACTTCACAATTACAGACAAGGTACAACACGGCAGCAGAACGTCAAACATCCATCTCATGCAGAACAGGTCTAGGAGCAACAGCAAAGCGCCTGATTCTCTCATAGTGACGAAAGGGCCACAGCAGTCATACAACAGAGTTAGTTTAGTTCACAGCGAACTGATGCAGCACATAAAGCAGCACTGAAAGCTTCACTAGCACACACAGAACATGCTATCTTCTAGCAGTAGGGCTCCTCAAATGCCAAACGTGAACAGCAGCAAAGCAAGCTTTTCTCATGCACATCTCAGACACATCTCAAGAAGCAGCAGTCTGTGATCCAATCACACACAGGTACCACGTGTTTTTAGGTTCGCCTGACCCAGAGCATGCGCTGGTCTGGCGAGACTTATTGAGAGGGCTCCAAAAAGTGCTACCAGGCCAGCCTGGAGCTACAGTGCATGTGCGCGGGCGCGCGCACCACGCTTTACCGCGATTACTTTCACTTTCGCGGCCGCTTTGCATAGCCAATTTGTCTCGCTTTTGGGACCTTATAAGTATTTAGTTATGAAACTGTTGCATGGCTAAACACTTATAAGGTCCCAAAGGCGAGACCTATTGGCTATGCCAATGCTTGTTTTGGATGTGTACAGAACCGTCAGCTTAAGTTTTGATCTCAGTGGCTGGAGCAGGCTGTGATTTTCTCCCTTGCTAGATGCTGCTCATGGACCGCGTTTCATGAGAATAAAGAATGCGCAACAGCCAAGAGGCAGGATATAGAACATAGTGGATATCCCAGTAATGCACAGACCCCAACATCCACGCATATCTGTGCGCCTTTCAGGACAATACGACACAGGAAAGTTTGACCTCTCACCTTTAGTCACGAATATATTACTCTGGTGGTTCCTGCGGAGACTTTCTTAGATCGCCCTGGTGTGGAAGGATATCTCTCACATAGATGCCTCAGTGTTTTACTCTCTCTTTGAGATGCCTTTAGTGGAGAGGTGGTGTCTCTTGGAGATGCATTGACTACCTAGGGTCTCTTTTTGAGACGTCAATGTGTTGGCAAGGTCTCACTCTGACATAATGTCAGTGTCCAGGGTGGTGTGGAGGGAGGTCTCTCACATAGATGCCTTCAGTATTTTACTCTCTCTTTGAGATGCCTTTAGTGGAGAGGTGGTGTCTCTTGGAGATGCATTGACTACCTAGGGTCTCTTTTTGAGACGTCAATGTGTTGGCAAGGTCTCACTCTGACATAATGTCAGTGTCCAGGGCCCTTTCATTGAGACATCTTCAGCGTCCAAGTGTGGTCTCACTGAATGATGGGTCAGCATCCAGGTCTGACTGAGACTTGTGCTATCTGTATGTGATGTCACCTCGAGAGATGTGTCAGTGCTTTAAAGGTGCCTTCCTCGTGTTGTAGTGCTCTCTCTCAGAGATGTCGTCATGGCAGCTGAAGCACCACAGACTGTGCCACAGTGGCATCTATCGCTCAGCAGCCAGTAGCCTTTTATACACATCTGAGAGATATTTCAGTCTCCTCCTGGACCAATCATGATAATTATGGCACAATTGCAGTTCACGTCTTAATCAAATCTACTTGAAGAACAGTAACTAGCAAGGGCTTTCACCACCTCCAAAGGCCCCCTTTCAGTTACCTGCATTTAATTTGTTCACCACTGTTGTGTGACATGGGCAATGCACTTGTGAGCTCGTTCTTAATCCTTCTCTGGCATTTCTCCATGGAGCTGAGAATGTACACCATCTCAAAGAAACATTTGCAGCTTATAGAATAGTGCTTGAAGGCCATAAGCACATCCATGTCAATCTTGTTAAAATCACAGTCAATTGTATGGTCAACTTAAAGACATCAAGTTGAACAATATAACAAGAGGTCTTGATGGCATCACTGCAGACTCACCCTATAGTCTTGCTACTTTTTTTTTTAATTTAAAATATTTTTATTGAAATTTTAGGTACATCAACAAAAATGTACACATCTGCATAATTATGTTTTTTTTATTAGTCGTGCATTACAAGTCATATAGGAACATAAATCTAGACAAGGTAGTATTCCATCAGTAGTCTATTCAGGCTATGCTTGCCCTTTCCCCTCTTAAATCCTCTCCTTGGCCTCTCCCCTTGCCCTCTCCACAGCACCTCCCATAATTGGATGATATGTTGGTTGGTACATATGCCCTCCTGACTGCTAGCGGCCTCCCACTTCCCCTCTCCGCATTTAAGATGTCTTGCTCCTTCCCACTCAGATGATTTCAGATCCCCCACATCAGGGGCCTATCGTGGATAAGTAAGCATATATATTCGTAAGGGGTCCCATATATCCCTCTGCCTAGAAGCAAGCGGGAGGAGTCTTGCATATATCATGAATTGTTCTTGCCATAATATGAGGTCCTGCAGCCAGTCCTTATATTTAGGAGCCCTGCCTCTGCTCCATCTGCAGGTCACCCTTCTTTTAGCCAATAAATGCCCCAACACTGTGAATTTCCTATGAGAAGCATCAATATCCTCAGGGTACCCCAGTAGTTCTATGATAGGCAAGGCTGGTAGCGAGCCCTTATCATCCCAGCAACTGCTTCCAAAACCAGTCGCCAGTTTATCGCAATGGGCTCCCATTCCCGGGCTAAATCTGCCCTCTCTTAGCTGCATCCGTCTCATTTATCATCTTGCTGAATTTGAAATCTGTGCATCTTAGCCTGTGTGTAGTACAAGCGGTGAAGGAATTTTTAATGTATTATCCGCAAGTGGCTATTGACAGAGATATTCCCAATCTGTTTGCAGCAATACTCCCACTGCTTGTCTGATGGGGCTGTGCCCACATCTTCTTCCCAGCATTCTTGGGAGCCAGAAGGGGCATCTATCAGGGATGCTGCCTATGGTGGTATAGAAGGGAAACAGCATGTGTCGGCGAGGTGCACTGCAGTATAGCATGCAGAGGACCCAAAGTGGTGGGTTCTTGAATACATTTGGGTGTAATTGCTTTGCCGCTTTGCCGGGGTCTCACCTAAAGAAAGAGCTCCATAGGCGTAGGTCTGCCCCAGAGAAAGAATTGGTCCCTGTTATTAAAAATCCTGTTAGTGTACAGGTTTCCTCTGATGTTCATATGAACTTCATGGAGGATTCTTCGACAGCTCAGCTCTTGTGCCACCTCGAGATCTGGGTAGCGTGGTAGCTGTAACAGAGGTGAGTATGGCATTGGTACGGCCAGCCTGCTGGCAAAACTCCACCATGCCACAGTGCAGTCCACTGTGGTGGGGCCTGTGTCTCTGCACTTTGTTTATTTTGCAAAGAATCCGGATAATCAAATGGGATCCATAAATCCTTGTTCAATGGCCAAATGCGGCATCAAAAGGGGAGGATGAAATCAATACGCCGCAAACTGTGTCTGAGCACACACAATAAAAAGATTCATGTAAGGGGCTTCAAAACCTCCTTGCAAAAAAGGTTGCGTTAATGTGTCCCATTAGGGTCTGGGTTGCCTCCCGCCCACGCCAGTCTGATCATCTGCGATTGCAGTGTTTTAAAAAAATGTTGGCCTGTATTATATGGTATGTTAAGGAAGAGATACAACAGTTTTGGCAGGAACACCATTTTGATCTGTGAGACTCGCCCTATCATTGATAAAGGTAGGGCAATCCAGTGCATTATCATATCTGTCAGGGATGTCAAAGTACTTCCATAATTAGCCCGCATAAAGTCTGCTCTGTCTCTTTTGATTGTTATACCCAAATATTTCACCTCTGACTGGCACCAAACTATTGGGTATTCTAAAGCAGAGGGTGGAGTGACTCTGTGAGAGGGAAGATCTGAGTCTTCTCCCAGTTGATGTTAATTCCCAAGACCCCCCCAAAAGCTGTGAACTTGTGTAATAAGGCTAATTTGCAGATTTCAAACATGAAATGTGTTCTGTCACCCACATAGAGGGATACCAATATCCACCTGGTGTGATAGCGGATCGCATAATCTCGATGTTGCTGGTGCAGTTTAGCAGTGAGCGGCTCCATGGCCAGTGCAAACAGCAGGGGGGAGAGCAGGCAGCCCTGCCTCATGCCCCACGAAATTGGAAAGGGGCCAGAGCTCACTCTGTTAATCAGTGCTTTTGCCTGCGGCTGATGATACAGCAGTGTTATCCAGGAGAGGAAGCCAGTGAGTACACCCATTCGACCCAGCACACCTGCTAGGTAGTCACATTCCACAGAATCACGCTTTGTTAGAGTCTAAAAAGACTGCCACAACTTCTATCTCTGGTACCACATCCTGCAGTAGCGAGAAGAGATTACGTTAATTGTGCAAACCCGCCTGGTCGTCCAACAAAAGGGAATTCAACCAGTTGGCCAATACTTTAGCCAAGATTTTAACATTGGAGTTTCTCAGGGATAGTGGTCTATACGACTCACATTTATCACCTGGCTTTCCCGACTTTAACAATGAAACAATTGTTGCCTCTCTCATGGACGTGGGAAGGATGCCCTCCTTCCTGGCTTCGTCATATACCTGTTTTAGTATGGGAGTCATGTAGTCGATGTATGTTTTATAAAAGTCGTCTGGGAGGCTGTCCGAGCCAGGACCCTTGCCAGAATGCAATCTACATCACTGCCACCCTGATCCTATCTTCCTCGATCTCAGCAGACAGGAGCTCCCTTTGCGCCTCTCCCAGCCATCCTAATGCCACCTTCTCCAAATACGTCGATAGTGAGATTGGCTGAATCCCTCTTGTGATGTAAAGGGCAGAGTAAAATGCAGTGAAGGTAAGTACAATATTGGCCATGTCCTTGTGTGTGTACTGTCTTTTGTATCCTGTATCTCAATTCCAAAGTTAGAGAACCTAGGGTGAAGGATTTGATCAGCTAATGCTTTCCCCGACCGTCACCCTTCTCCATATTTACTGACCCGGAAGTGTTTGCACTGAAACAGGCATTTCCTCTCTGCAGTTTCACTGTACTCAGTCAGTTTGTCCCTGGGGACGATCTGTGTCTCTCCGGTGGGGGAGACCGAAATCTCCCTTTCCAGGCTCCTGAAGTCCGTCTGTAGGTGATTGATGATGTTGCTTATGTCCCGCAGCAAGCCTCCTCCTTTTGCAATACATATACCTCGTATGGTGACCTTGAATGCTTCCCATACTGTTGTTAGGTGGGGGACCAAACCGATATTACGTTAAAAAAGTCCTGTATCTCTTTCGCCACCTCTGCTCTAAACGTGGCATCCAGTAATGTTGTTGGTTTAAGCTGCCAAACAGCGCATGGCGTACAATTAGTTAAGGGGAACAAGCATTAGCCTAACCGGAGAGTGATCTGAATAAATGCGAGCCAGATGCAGAGCTTGTGCCACCCATGTTCCCATCCCTTTGGAGATGATCCAGTAGTCAAGTCTGGACCATGTAGAGAGCACCGAGGATTAGTGGGCACTCTCCTCTAGCTGGGGTTGAAGATGCCTCCACGGATCTAGGAGATAATGGTCTGTAAATATGTGTTGCATCTGTCTCTGCATGGCTGTGTAATGATGGGGCTGGGGGTGCGATCTGACCCGGTGAGGCTCCAGTGTCGCATTGATGTCCCCCCCATGTGACATAAGTGGACCCTGTTAAATGGTAGCGGCAGTTTCAGTCGATATCTTTTCAAGTATTTGCCCGGCGGTAATCGCCTCTCATACCACTCGATAATTTACCAATAAAAGAGGCAGGCGCCGGAGACTGGAAGGCAGGAAACAAAGTTTTATTCCGTCGGAGCAGAACACATCAGATCAGACAGCAAGGTATCGTTACGAGGTGCTCTAACTGCATCTCTGAGACCTGGTCTCTTATACACTGGTTTATTGCTTTATTACACATAGTACATTCTTGAGATTCCCTTGATGTATGGGGGAATATCCCCTGAGGCCCCGGTTCAGATCCGATCCCACACATAGATACAGTAGAAGTTCCCACCCCACCCACAGTAGGAGATGGCTATTGCGCAGCAGGGTATTCCGCCAATTCCTGGGGGGTGTGTGTGACCGGTCGGGTCTCAGGGAGTAGGGGCTTTGATCTACTGTAATCCCTTTGATGTGGGGTGTTTCCCTTACAGTAGGGGCAATAAACTGCATCCGCAGGGCTAGGTGATGGCCTGGGACCAGTTCAGACAATGGGGCGCAGAGGAAGGGGGTTATCAAAGGAGAGGCATGACCATGTATGGGATGTCGGTCGGAAGTGGTTCCGTAGCAGGGTCGCGCAGAAGGAGAGGGTTTATGGCCTGTATGAGAGAGCGGGGGTGGCCAGCGCGCGGGGGATGCTCGCAGCGCCAAGGGGAACGCGCTGGCGATTGACAATGAGCGGGGAGAGAGTGGGGTGCCTAAAATGGCGGCCGTGCATTCGCTGTGCGTGGCGCTGGGGAGAGGCAAGATGGCGCAGATAATGTTCAGTTTGCAAGCTAAATTTCCACAGTCCTCCCTTTTAACATATCTCGCCAGCTTGTCTAGTTCGGATTTATCTCCATAATACTACGGACTTCCACCTCATAAAGGGCTTTCATCCGTTCTGTTTCAAAGTTCAAAGTCTTAGGGCAGATGCAGTTCATAAAAAGCGAACATAAAGGTGGCAGACACTGAATCCCCAAACAACATCCACATAGTACCACAATCGGTATTAGGATAAATGAAAACAGCCTCCATCCCCAACTTTTAATAGCGTCCCAAAACCAACTCCCCAGCGACCATTCTTCTTGCTCTTGATGGACCTCTGTGGACAGTCTGTGGAGGTGTTCAATTGCTTTGTAGACTGAGGGTGAGTTATCTGGTACGTAGGTACAACAGCTGGACCCAATGATGCGGCATGCTCCTCCACGATCTGCCAGAACCACGTCTAGAACGAGGCGGTTCTGAAGGGCCACTAAGCGGACGGCCTGGAGCTCGGCGGTGTTGTTGGCGAGGGCGCCAGCCGTAATGTTCATTGCCGTTTCGACTGCCTGGGTTAAGTGGCGGATGGCACGGCTGTTTGCCATTGGACCCCAGAGTGGAACAAGGCCTTTTACTGCGTCCATGAACTGCGCTCCGGTGGAGTCGGCTTGTACAATGTCTTTGGCACGTTTCTGTCGGTGATGGTTTGCTGGAGCCACATATGTCGGGGGAAGGACAAAGGCGATGTAGCAGGTGCCTCCCCAACCTTTCGGGAGCCAGGTGTAGGCCTTAGTACCACAGACGAAGTACATATTCGGGGAGGCAACAAAGGAGGGTGGGTCAACTGAGTCCAATGTTCGGGTGATGAGGCAGGAGCTGTGGCCCACCAGCTGTGCCCCCAGGCCTTCGAGGCATACAGATCCAGTGATGTTGATGACGGACAGGGCCACTGTTAGGGTGGCGGCCGTCCGTTTTCGGAGGTAAGAGAAGGTGGGTCTGGCTGGATTGTTGAACACTTGCATTTCAACTCGTTCTTTGGCAGGGATGTCCATGTGAAAGGAAGTGTTCGATCTCAGAGGGCAGAAGAGGGCGGAAGTTCTACCAGTTTTGTTCAGCCAGAACCCATGGTAGAAGTGTGACATGGTTCTGCCGGAAGTGGCATTGTCCTTGTAGCTCTCCTGCAGGAGGATCAGCCAGGCGAGGCAGGAACCATGGACAGAAAAAGGTGAAGGGATGAAAGGGATTGAGTGCCCAGTTGCATGTGGTAGCAATCCACAGATCCAGCAGTTAGTGGCGTTGGTGGCAAGATTGTGTTGGTGGAGCAACTGCACAAAAGAGTTATTCCAGAACTCCTTACGCCTTTCTCGGAGTTGGGGTGAATGTGAGATCAGATGGTGTTCTTTCGTGGTGGTAGGTTGAACGGTGGTCAGCAATGTCTTATGAGCGGGTGTGTTCTCCTCCATGATCCAGAAGGTGACCATGAGGAGAAGGCAAAAGAGAAGGGTAATGAAAAGTGTAATAGTCTTTAAGCTGTGCATTCGGTCAGTCTTTGGGTTTCTGTAGTGGATCTTCGGACGTCCGGTTGCTTCCATCATCTTCATGTTGGGCGCTTCCATCACCTTCAAGAGACTCGGTAGCGGGCAGAACCACAGACTTTGTTTAGTTTCTCTCCTGGTGGCCTTTGAGGTGACTAGGCTACCGCTCTGAGATTTCCACTTAGCCTGTGGTCTGCTTAGCCGAAGTTCTCTCCTTTCGTCGCAAGTTATACCCTTCTTTGGATGGCACAGTGGGATCGGGATGTTCAATCAATTCAAGTGTCTCTGTATCCGGGCAGCGGCTCAGGGATGGTCGGTCTTTGTCCAGAAGTTCCTCTTGGGCGGTGACGTTGTCCGTGGTTGTCAGGGTCGGTGATACCTTCTTGCAGTGGTGTGCATGCAGCCAATTGCGTTTCCCCTCCACTCGAAGAGCTGTTCGGGTGGTGATCAGGACTTGCAGGGGGCCCGTCCACCGGGGCTCCAGACTCTTGGTGCGCTGGAAGTTACGCACTAAGACGAAGTCACCAGGTTGGATGTCGTGCCCGGGGCCCCTGGAAACATCGGGAATGGCGTGCAGCACCTGCTGATGGATGATAGACAACGTTTTAGTTAGATTGTACAGATAATCAGACATGAGGACGTCCGGGACGTCGTGGATGGATGTCGGTTTTGGTGCAGTCCAAAGGTTCATGGGCCGCCCGAAGACGACCTCGTAGGGGGTTAAGTGGTGTTTGGTGGGGGTGGAACGCATTGATAGCAATGCTAGTGGGAGAGCGTCTGGCCATCTTAGCCCTGTGGTGGCGACTATTTTTGCTATCTTAAGCTTCAATGTGGCATTGTGTCGCTCAACCAGGCCTGCAGATTGGGGATGGAAGACCGCATGGAATTTCTGTTTTACACCCAACCCTTTTAAGATGAGTTGGATAACTTCGGCTACGAAGTGGGGGCCGTTGTCGCTCCACAAAATTCGTCAAAGGCCGTATCGGAGGAAGAATTCCTTCAGTAGTACTTTTGCGGTAGTCATAGCGGTGTTGTCATGGGTTGGGTAGGCTTCCACCCACTTGCTGAAGGCACACACAACGACAAGTACATACTTTAAACCTTGGCACCTTTCTAGCTGGACATAGTCCATTTGTAGGACTTCAAAGGGGTGATTGGGGACCCCAAACCCTCCCCGGGGTACAGCAGTTCCTTTCCCAGGGTTGTGTTGGAGGCATACTAGGCATTGTTGGACCAGACGTTTGGCTGAGTCTGGTATTCTGTCGTTGTGCCAGACTTTGGAGATGAGTTCGATCATGGGGGCAGACCCTATGTGTGCGGGGGAGTGTGCCATGGTCAGCATGGGGATCAAGTATGAGTCGGGTAGCAACCATTTGTTCGAGTCTTTAGTTCGCCAACAACCGTCATCGTCCTTCAATCCCACCCGGGCCCATTCAGTTAATTCATGTGGTGTGCTGGCTAGTTGGATATCCCTAATTGTTTCCCTAGCATCCTTCCATTTCTCAGTTTGTGACCTGGTCACGTACATACGGGTCGTGGACCTATTCTCGGCTGTGGTTCGGGCAGTAATGTCAGCTAGTGCATTTCCCTGTCCTATAATGTCTGTCACCTTCTAGTGTGCCTGGCATTTGATCACAGCTAACCGTGTGGGGAGGAGGACTGCTTCGGTCAGGGCAGAGACTAGATCTCCATGCAGGATGGGTGTGCCATGAGAAGTCAAGAATCCCCTCTCTTTCCATAAGAGCCCAAAGTGGTGAACTACCCCAAAGGCGTACTGACTGTCTGTGTAAATGTTTGCGGTTGTCCCTGCTGCCAGGATGCAGGCTCGTGTGAGGGCAATTAGTTCCGCCGCTTGCGCGGATCGCTGTGTGATGCGGGCTGTCTCAACAACTGTTCGAGCTGTGGTGACTGCATAGGCAGCTGAGGTGGTACCATCGGGGAGCTTGATGCATGAGCCATCCACCCACAGTTCTCCGTCAGGGTCCGGGAAGGCAGTATCCCGGAGGTCAACCCTACTCTTGGTTTGTTCGTCGGTGAGGGTCACGCAATCATGTATAGGGGATGCATTGGGGTCAGCGTCAGGGAGAGGCAGTAGTGTAGCTGGATTCAGAGTGGTGCATCATTTTAATGTGACAGGGTCTGGACAGATCTGGGTTATCGTGTAGGATGACTCGAACTCCGTCTGGGGAGCATCTGATGGTAGCTCGAAAATGTTTTAGCAAATCAAGTCCCATAATAGCATCGGGGGTGTTGGAGGAGAGCAGAAAGGTCGTGTCGGTGGTGTTATCTTCTAAGTCAAAGGGGATTGGTGCTGATAAGGGGTTAGTGGAGGGCGTTCCGTCAAAGCCTATTGAGGTTACGTGTGAGCCAGACAAGGGTGCCCTAGGAATCAGTCGTTTAGATAACGCACTACGTGTCACCCCAGTATCTACCAGGAATGGAGATTTTGTGCCCAAGACCTTAGCGGTGATGTAAGGACCTTGCTGGTCAACACGGAGTTCGACTGGATCCCTCCCTTGCCCCTGGCGGTCCTATGCGAAGTCATGAGTGCTTTCATAGTCGGACTGCTGACACTGGTTTTGTCGGGGGCGATCAAAGGTGTTTGGTCTGCCTGGCCTGTCGTTGATGGCATCGTTCGTGTGCCCTCGTCCCTGTCCTCTATTTCTGGGGTCATATGCTGTGTCTCTGGGGTTCCTATTTTTGTTCATTTCCAGAAGGACCGGGCACTGGGATTTCCAGTGTCCGAACCCTCTACAGAACGCACATTGATTCCCATCTAAGTCTCTCCGTCCGTTGTAGGGTGTAGGTGTATGGTCTCTAGGGGGTAGCTTTCTAGGGGCGGTTGGTTGGTAATTCTCTTTTGGGGGTTCCCTTCCTATGGTCACCCCTTGCAACTGTGCTATCATCACCCTCTCCTTTAATTCCTTTTTCTTCTTCTCTGACGCCCTATCGTTCTCGTTCTTCTGGTTTTCGTAGTATTGGGCCATCTGGAGAATTGCTGCGGGTTTGGAGGCTGCCCAACTACTCTCGCTGGTCTGTAGCTTCTGGGAAACTTCTTGTGACAGACCCTTTACATAATTCTGGACAAAGAGGTGGTGTCCGGTTGCGGTGGTCATGTCTTGGCCACTGTAATCGGAAAACACAGTCTCGAATCGGGAGAAGTATTCAGACACATCTTCCTGGGGTTTCTGGCGGCAAGCCGTCACTATCGACCAGTCTACCTTTCTTTCTGGGATTAGAGTCTTCAGCTTTTGTACAATCTTGTCTGGGAGCTCTAAGATGGCTTTCGGGGGTTTCTGTCCTGGCTCTCGCTGTTTATCTATGGTATCGAGTTGTACCCAGGTATATCCGAACGGCTCAGCGTGGTCAACTTTCCGGATTTGTTTCCACACATCAGCCGGCAGGCATAGCCCAAAGAACAAGTCGATATCTGCTAACGTCATTATCGTTGAGCCTAAGGCTGTACCCAATTCCGTGTAGAAGGCAGTCGGGTTCTTTCTTAAGTCGGGTAGAGTCTTTCTAAAAGTCAAAATATCTTGCCGGTCCCACGGCTGATAGACCCAGTTATATACAACCCTTCCCTTCGCATCTTGGTGGTTGATGTCGTCGTGTGTTCCCTGACCCCGTGGGGGACCCAGTAGGGGGCAGCTTCTTTGATGGGCATCATGGCATCAGCCCTTCCTCCCTGGGGTTTAGTTGCTATGGGGGTTTCTGTTTTGGTGGTCTGTCCATGTTCTTTAAGGTGTCGGTAGACCTCGAGTGTACGAGTGAAGAGGTTCGTTACATCGCCCTCTCTTTCTTCCCCAATGTCTACCTTCCTATATAGGGCCGCTAAGCCTTCGGGACCTTTATCGTGGTACCTATCCTCATATGCATTCAGGGCGTGATAACAGAGCCGTACGACGAAGTGTCGTCTGCGGCTGTCGGCATACGAGTTATACACGTCTGTTATATACTCCTCACTTTCTTTTCGCTCCACCAGCGTCCCTACTATCTTATCAATTCCTGCTCGTTCATCCTTAGTTAATCGATTCATTCTGGTGGACTCTTTCTTTCCTATCTCATGGTCATCTAGCGTTGTAGTCGACATTGGGTTCGGCACAAGAGGCTCAGCCGGCGCGGAGGCCGTGAGGGCCGAGGCCCCTGTACTGCTTTCGCTCGTGTTCGGGGGTTGTGGGTGTTGCACTACTGATTGGGAGGGTGCATACGGAGGGGGCATGTAAATGATCGGGGGACCTAACAGTAATTCGTCATTCGTTCGCTGCTTGGAGGACAACTCAGGGTAGAGCAAAGAAGGGGTCCTAACAGCGTACTGGCCTGAGGTTTCGGGCTCCTGTCTTAGTTTAGTTTCCCTTCTCTCCTTTATGTCTTCTTCTAACTTTCTAGCGGCAAGGTGAGCTGCCTTTCGTAATTCCTTTTCTGCTTTTACTTCTTCCTTCTTTTTCCGTTGCGTTGCTTCTTTGCGCCACATGCCGATACTGTCAAGCATAGTAGGCGTCGTCTTATTGCTACGCAGAGCTATTTCTAGCGCTTCTATCTTATGGTCGTCGAAGGATCCCATCAGTGGCCACTGACTCTCGGGGTCCCTCCTTGTATATTTATGCCACAGCTTGCTATAAGCTACGGCGACTAGTCCATATTTAGTGAACATGTCCTTATTAGGGGTGCCTTCCAGTGGAGCCGGATGGTTCACCTCTAATAAGCGGTCCGGGCAGAACCAACTACCAATCAGTGGGGAGAAGATAGGCATGACGGGTTTCAACGGGGACAAAAGTCAGCACTACCTATCTTTTCACTGCTTGCAAAGACTAGACAGAATATCTCTATTCTTCGTTATTTGTAAGCAGAGAATACCTCCAAAGAACCAATATCGAACAACTAGTGTTCGGACAATCAATCAATCAATCAATCAATGGGAGATAAAGATAGGCATGACGGGTTTCAACGGGGACAAAAGTCAGCATTACCTACCCTTCACTATTTGCAAAGACTAGACAGAATATTCCTATTCTACGTTATTTGCAAACAGAGAATATCTCAAAAAGCACTATTCTCCAAAACAATCAATGTTCGGACAATCAATCAATGGGGAGATAAAGATAGGCACGACGGGTTTCAACGGGGACAAAAGTCTGCGTTACCTACCCTTCACTATCTGCAAAGGGAGAGAGAGAGAGTATTTCTACTCCTCCCCGTTTGTAGACAGCGAATATCTCAAAAAGAACAATCAATGAGCAATACTAGTATTTCCAAAGCTTTAAACAATCAATCAATTATTTCGCATTTTGTCGTGTATCACGACCTTACCCGGACCGCGTGGACAGTTTCTCGTCTTCCGCCTCCAGCGCCCGATCGTCCTCTACTCTCCGTATTTGCCGCGGCACTCCTGATGGTTCCCAGTCAGGACCGTAGATCACTCGAGAGAGGTCTGCTCGGAACCAGTGAAGTTCGGATGATCGGCTGACAGACGAGGGTCTATTGGGCAGGAGCTCTCCCGATCGTTGCAGTCGTTCACTCTGTCGTCGGGACCTCTCCCACTGGATCCACGTGTCGCTGATGGGCCCCACGTTTGGGACGCCAATTGTTAAATGGTAGCGGCAGTTTCAGTCGATATCTTTTCAAGTATTTGCCCGGCGGTAATCGCCTCTCATACCACTCGATAATTTACCAATAAAAGAGGCAGGCGCCGGAGACTGGAAGGCAGGAAACAAAGTTTTATTCCGTCGGAGCAGAACACATCAGATCAGACAGCAAGGTATCGTCACGAGGTGCTCTAACTGCATCTCTGAGACCTGGTCTCTTATACACTGGTTTATTGCTTTATTACACATAGTACATTCTTGAGATTCCCTTGATGTATGGGGGAATATCCCCTGAGGCCCCGGTTCAGATCCGATCCCACACATAGATACAGTAGAAGTTCCCACCCCACCCACAGTAGGAGATGGCTATTGCGCAGCAGGGTATTCCGCCAATTCCTGGGGGGTGTGTGTGACCGGTCGGGTCTCAGGGAGTAGGGGCTTTGATCTACTGTAATCCCTTTGATGTGGGGTGTTTCCCTTACAGTAGGGGCAATAAACTGCATCCGCAGGGCTAGGTGATGGCCTGGGACCAGTTCAGACAATGGGGCGCAGAGGAAGGGGGTTATCAAAGGAGAGGCATGACCATGTATGGGATGTCGGTCGGATGTGGTTCCGTAGCAGGGTCGCGCAGAAGGAGAGGGTTTATGGCCTGTATGAGAGAGCGGGGGTGGCCAGCGCGCGGGGGATGCTCGCAGCGCCAAGGGGAACGCGCTGGCGATTGACAATGAGCGGGGAGAGAGTGGGGTGCCTAAAATGGCGGCCGTGCATTCGCTGTGCGTGGCGCTGGGGAGAGGCAAGATGGCGCAGATAATGTTCAGTTTGCAAGCTAAATTTCCACAGACCCTATGTTGAACACCTTACCTCAAAGGACATTAAAAAAGGACGGATCATCTATGTTCAGGCTGTAGCAGCACACCAGAGTGATAGAATACATTGCTAATCTTCCCCACATAATACTGAAACGCCACTGTGTGTCTTGCAGAGACTCCTTTTCCACATTTGGCGTATGTCCACCCATCGAGTAGAGAATGTGGACTCTGCACGGGACTCAAAATGCATTTCTTGTAACATGGCGATTTGGATATTGTGCCGATCCAAGTAGCCCAGGACTTGCCTGTGCTTATATGGGTCCCCCAGCCCTCGGACATTCCAGGTCAGGAAATTTTGGCCTGTACTCTCCTGCTTTTTCTGCCATGGAACAAAGAAAGGGCATATTTTGCTATTTAGAGATAGATAACCATCTCCTAGAGTCATTACAGTCCTGAAATGTAGTATCCTCCATCCTAGTTTGTGCACAACACAATTGAGCAGATGTATCTTCCGCCAACCCACCTCCCACAGCAACAACCCCAACTTGTCAAAGACAAAATTCCCCACCCTCCCCAAATACATTTGCCTCTAAGCATCTCATGTACATTCTCTGGGGAAATTCCAATCTCCATAGCAATGGATCCATCATATCAAAGCACTGCGATAAAGACGTTTCAATCCGCAATTCCTCAGGTGCCCACTCCCACAAGAAGCTCTTCATCATATACAATGCAACAGTGTATAGAGGCAAAGAGATAACAGTTGTGAACTCAGAAACAGGATTAACTCTAGTGAGTTAGAAATTAAGGGGGAAAAAGAAGAAAAGGAAAAACAGAGAGAGAGAGCCCACAGAAAGTCTAGTAGGGATCTTCTTGCTGGGTTTCTTCTAGGGGGCACAGCAGCCAACCCCCAGCCACTACACAGGGGTGGTGCCCGGGTATAGTCTCATTAGTGTCGCAATCCAACCCTACAATAGTGACAGTGTATTATGGTAAAGTCTGGTCTTGTTTGTTCTACTACAGACAGTTTACAACCTTACGACAGTTATGGAAATCCAAAATAGTTCAGCAGCCGAGATCTCCACTGGGGGCTTAGGATCTTCTTCAATGAACTCCCCCAGGGAACATCCCTATCCTTGCTCCAACAGTCGTGACTGCGAGTGCTCCGGCAAGCCTACGGTGCTCCTGTCAGCCGAAGCAAGACCAGCACGTTTCAAATAATCATCCACCTGTTGTGGGTTGGTATAGAAATTTTTCTTTCGAGTGAAATCGATGTGTAGATCATTGTATAATCTATTTGGGCCTGCCGCAACGTCTTCTTTACTGACAGGAACTCCTTTCTGGGTTCCTGCACCGCCATCATGAAATGAGGATATAGTGCAATGCCATTCTCCTCAAATGCAAGTTGCTTCTTCTCTCTCGACAGCCGTAGGGCAGTATCATGGTCACGGGAGTTAAGGATCCTAGTGATGATGGGCTGAGTAGGTGCCCCAGGAGGAGGCCAAGGCCTTAGCGAGTGGTGCACCCTCTCAACCACAAGTTGTGTGGAAAAGATCTTGCCACCAAATAGGGTCTTGAGCATTCCTTCCATTTAGTTCTCCAGTTGCCCTGTATTCACGCTCTCAGGCACTCCCATAATGTGTACATTGTTTCACCAGGAGCGCGTCTTCAAGTCCTCATTCGTGGTTGTGATTACCTTTAAGAGGTGCTCCATCTGCATTAGTTGCTCCCTCCTCCCATTTGACGTTTCTTCCAGGTTGGAGATTTTGTGCTCAGCCTCTTGCAGTCGGCAATCATGTTTCTCCAACTTCTGTGTGAGGAAAACAACACATGTATACACCAAGTCCATCTTAGCCTCTCTTGACGTTAGGCTCTACTTCATGGTCATCAGGAGGGACTTAATATCATCCCCTGCGGCGTTCTAGGCAGTAGGGAGTCACTCCGCCATCTCGCTTCCTGTATCTATAGATTGGGACCACGGCACTCTACAGGGCTCGAAGGGTAGCTTTGACTGCTTATCCTCCGTTCTGCCCATAATAGGCCTTTCTGCTCAGTGGTGTTGGCACCTGGGCCACAGTCCACTTGCACCCTTTGCCTGAGTAGGTGGCTCTCCTCCGCCCAAGAGCCAGCAAGGTCGTCGGTGTAGCCCCAACCCGGAGCACGAGCCGGGCTGCCTCCACCCGCCTCCTCAGGGCTCTGTCCCCGATATGAGTGTGGTGCTATCCGTTCCGCTGATCTCCTCCGCAGCACTCAAGTCGGGCTGCCAATCAGCCTCCATGTTTAACTTTTATATCTCTGTATCTTTAGGCCTTCTCCCGTCTAGGCCCAGTCACTGCTGTCACATGTTGCGGTCTCAACAGAGTGTGTTCTCTTCCCTGTGGGGGCCCTTGCAGATCTATTGTGGCAGCCAGGTGTCACTGCCTTCATGTTCACAATGCTGGCTCACCAAGCAGGGGAAAGCAGGCCCTCCACCCCCGGCACTCCAGTCGCTTCAGCCCAGGCTGTGCACTTCTATCCCGCATGTGGGCGCTGCTCACTGCTGGGTGCCTCTCACCAGCTTCCTGGACCAACCTTCGCACTGCTCACCTCACAGGCCACAGCAGCAGCCCACAGCAGTCTCAAAGCAGTTGTATGGGGAATTGCATTGTTTGGTATTTTTGTAATTCACAGACTATACATTTTTTGGGTATGTAGCCTTTGTGGTGTGTTCTCAGGGGCCTAGGACATTTCACCGATTCCCATGCACCATATAACCAAAACAGTGCATCACATTTAGGTGATTAAATGCCACTGCGAGTGCAAAAAGGAGCAAGGGTACGAGGGCACGCAGTGGCACAGCATATAACATTTTTTTTATAGGCAGACTGAGGAAGCCTGCATTCGCATCCAGGTCATTGTCTACCTCTGTGCTTCCCAAACGTTTTAGAACTACGATCCACTTTTAGAATGACACATTTTGGATTTGATGATTGTGAGGCGGGAGATCTCTTGATGCAGTGCACTGCCATTTACAGACAACACATTTTACTTTGAAATGGCCACTAATTCTGCTCAGTGATGTCATTTTAATGATAACACTATATTGCACACAAATGACAATGTGTGGAAACAGGGTTTTAGTGAATATCTATCATTTGTGCATCACCAAGTAAAGTGTATTGATTTTTTTGATCCTACTAAAAACTGCGTTTCCCTCACACTTCAGAATTACAAAATAAAATTGCTTCATTTTTGCTTTTCCTAAATGCTGCATGTGTACTGCTCATTTACAGGAATTTACATTTTGTTGTGTGTTACAAAATTGACATTCTCCAAACTTCCATGTGCCCAAGCAAGATTGTTATATTATTGATTTTACTTTTCTTTTCCTGACTGTAAAGTGAGAGGAGTTTGCAAACAACAATCCCCCTTTTAAAAACATAAGTAGCAATTTGTCAAAAGACATAGCCTGACAATTGAAAAAATGATATGAAAAATACAGAATTTAAAGTCATTTGCATTTCGTGCTTGGACTTTCATGACCCAAAATAAATTAGCTGGCAACACACCAGTGGGTCATGACCCACAGTTTGGGAAGCACTAGTCTATATAAAAACAAGAGCCACCTGCCACCTGTGCACAACAACACAGAATAATGTTGATAAATCTGGCATCCTTGGCATGGTTTCCTCCCTAATTTCTTTGCCTTCAATCCTACTGTTTTGCTGACTTTATTTTTGCTGGCTTTAGGACTCCAGTGCTAACGTGCTTGTGCTCTCTTCTTAAAACATGGTAGAACTGTCTAATACCCAATTGGCATAATAAATGTAAAATGGAATTGTAAGAGCCTAGTAAAGGGGCACTACCTGCGCCCAGGGCCCTAAATTAAATGCGACTAGTGGGCCTGCAGCACTGATTGTGCCATTCACTTTAAACTGCCCCTGGAAAAATAAACCTTTTTCCAGACCCAAACCTTCCTTTTTATGCATGTAAACCCTGGACAGCCCAGAGGGCAGGGTGCATTGTATTTAAAAAGTGGGACATGAACTTTCTAGTTTTACATGTCCTGGTAGTGAAAAACTCCTAAATTCATTTTCACTATTGCAAGGCCTACCACTCCCATAGACTAACACCAGACGTACCTTATTACATTTAATCAGTGATAATTTCCAAGTGGGAGCAGGTAGCCAGTTCATGCCTGGTGTCTTTGAAATGTTAATAAAATTCCTCTCTCATGGTGCTGTTGGATTTTAAATTACAATTTTGAAAATGCTACTTTTAGAAACTTGGCATTTTCCTGCCTTAGCCATTTAGTACCTGCAGCCTGTCTTTGGGTCACGTGACTGGATGGAGCTGACAGTTGGGCTTTCATGTATTCCTCCAAGATAACCACACACAATAGGGAGCTTAGATTTGCCTGGATGGGACATCACTGGCAGAATGGACGGTTGAAGCTGGACACAGGCCTACTTACACTTGAAAAGGCTGTGTCCTGCCTCCACAAAAAGAGCTACATACCCCCTGTAGTTAACCTGGAGCCTGGACAGCAGTCTGTGGACTTCAAAGGGAAACCTCTGAAAGCTTCTCCCCACTTCACAGGAAGGTCCAGGTATAAATATTGGACCCCAGACACCAACTCTTCTGGACCTGTGGATACTCTCCCAGAAAGAAGGACTGCTGTGCTGCTGAATAGACTGCCACTTTGCTGAAATGCTGCTCTGAATGACTGCTGCCTTGCTGTGCTGACCTGCTTCTTACTGCCCTCTTGCCTGGGTGGGAAGGACTGGGCCTACATCTGTTGAACCCAGGACCCCAAAGTGACTCCAAGGGCCTAGTTTGCTAGCCTCCTGACTAGAACCTCAGGGACTGAAGGCTCGAACAACCTTGAACCCAGCACCTGGACTCTGCCGTCTATGACTCCTATTCTGCAAAGTGGTGCCACCCCAGTCCTGGGCCCTTGTAAGTGGGCCTGAAGGTGCTCTACCATCACATCTGTGGATCCAGCAGAACCAACACATCTCATCTGCTGTGCAGCCCAATCCTGAGCAGAACCAGTGATTTTCTTCTGCTCTGCAGTGCAACCGTGAACAAAACAGACGCATCGCCTCTGCTGCTAGGGTTCTCCCAGAACAAGGACTCTGTATCGGATCAGCAGCTGTGCAAAGCTTCACCAATAAAGGTGCTTGCATCACACATCCCTTATCGATGATGACACAAGTTCTCATGTCCCAGCTTCACAGCTCTTTGGAATCGACACATCAGCTGACTGCGTGACACATCATCAAGGTAGGTCTTTGCATCGCAAGCCCTCGACGGCAGGATACTCGATGACAAGACATGACCTTGTGTTACACCTCTGCAGCCGTTTGGAACCGATGCATTGCCTCGGCTGGGCAAAGCACCCTCAGCGTGGGACCTCCAACACTCCACAACCAGGAGGTAAGGTATTGTTGTTCAGCAGGCCGAACTGGGTTCCTGTGGCCGGCCCACACTCCATCAAGGTCAACATGAACTTCTGACTTTGCCCCAGTCCGGTGAGACATTTGTTGCTTTGTGCTTTTTGGCACTATTTTCACTAAAATCATTAAACCTGCATATCTCTGGTTCCACTGATTTGCCATTTTGGTCTTGTTTTATTTATCACAAAGGACTCTATTTTCTAAAGCTGGTGTGGGATCCTTCTGTGGTGTGTTTTACTGTGTTACTGTTTGAAGTGTTATGCAAATACTCTACACATTACCTCTAAGTTATTGATTGATCTGTACCAGGCTACAATAGGGTTGAGCACAGGTTGATCTGGCGATTTGCTTGGCTAGGATTGTGGTTGCTGCTGGAGTAGGGTTTCAACCCCCTCAACCAGTAACCCAATGTCTTAGAAGTGTGAAAACAAACAAATGGGGTCAAGGAAGAAAGGGTGAAACAAAAAAGGTTAAGATACCATTACTAGGCAAAAGTTATGTTATGTTATTTGGTTTTATAGAAGCGCTAAAATACCCGAGGGCCTGCCTTGAAGAAGATATGAGCTGGGAGATCCAAATAAGGACTTTTATTGGTTAAAAAGCAGTGTTTTAAGGGCTTTCCTGAAATTGTAACTTTTTGGTTGATTATTTAAGGTTGAGGGGGAGAGAGTACCAACATTTTGCAGTGTAGGCCACAAAGTTTCTGCCTCCCAACAAGACTTTCTGAATGTAGGTACCACCACCTTGTTCGCAGTTGTAGATCATAAAGATCTGATGGGCTTGTGCCAGGAGAATTTCTGAATTAGGCATTCCAGTCCAGAGTTGTGCAAAGCCTTGAAGGCAATGCACAAAACTTTGAATGCTACTCTCTGATTTATGGGTAGCCAATGTACTTTTCCAGTGCAGTGGAGGCTGAGTGATATTTTGTAATCCAAATATTAGATGTGCTGCTGCATTTTGCAGTGTTTGGAGTTTAGATAGTAGCATTAATTCCATAGTTATATATAATTCATTGCAATAATCCAGTTTAGATATTATTAGAGCAGTGACAACTATTTTTTGTATTTTTTCGGGAATGTAGGGTCATATTTTTCTGATGATTTTTAGCAAGCAGAAAAAGTCAGAAAATCATCAAAAATGACATCCAAGTTTCTTGCTTTTTCTACTGGGGTAGGTAAATAACCCATATCCTTTGGCCACCAACTGGGAGACCAAAAAGAGGTGTTATTCCTAAAAACGAAAATCTCGGTTTTCCCTGAATTGAATCTTAAAGAGTTTTTGTTCATCCACTCACATATACTTACCATGCAGTTGTGAAATTTAGTTGCTAAATGGCCAGTTTTCCTGAGACCGAGACCCCAATTTGGGTGTCATCTGCATATGATATTACAGAGAACCCAAAGACTTTTATAAGTTTGATCAGTGACATGATATAGAGATTAAATAAGGTAGGGCTTATTGAAGCCCCCTGTGGAACGCCGCAAGAAAGGGTGGACGGTTCTAATGCCATGGATTGCTCTCTTTAGATGAAAAGGGTGACAGAAGGGCAAGGACAGTATCTCTAGTACCTAGACAGTGAAGACGGTCAATTAAGATGATATGGTTGACTGTGTCAAATGCTGCCGAGAGATCTAATAGAACCAGGGTAGCACTTTCACCTCTGTCAACATGGGCTCTTATGCTTTCTGAAGCAGCAATTAATGCAGTTTCTGTACCATATAGGCTTCTGAACGCAAATTTGGTGGCATCCAGAAAAACATTTGCATTAATAAAAGCTGTCAGTAATTCATTTATAGCTTTAGCTATGATTTTAGCAGGAAAAGGCAGCAGAGAAATTGGTCAATAGTTGCCTGGGTAAGAGGTAGGAAGAATAGCTTTTTTATTAATGGTTAGATTGAAGCTCTCGCAAGCTTTTGGAAAAATCTCTGTGCTAATCATTTTGTTAAAAATGATTGTTAGTTGATTGGAGATTACTTCGGGGATTTGATGGAGAATCTTAGGTGGACATGGGTCCTCGGGAGTGCCAGATTTAATGGATTTTATTAATTTAGAGACCTGTCCATTTTGAGTGGGGAAAAGGAAAAAGCATTCTAGGTTATTTATAGAGGATGTAGAGTCAAAACCAATTCGCAACGTTTTAGAATTGAAGGTGAAAGCCCCAAAAATATCCTTCACCTTAGTTTGGAAGGTGAGGGCAAGTGTGTTACAAAAAGTCTGACTGGAGTTGATATTTGGGTTTTTGGAAATATTTCATAGTGATTTTACTGTTTTAAAAAGTTCCTTAACTGAGTCTTTTGCAGATTCTATATAATATGTGAACAACATTGATTTTGTTTCTCCAAAAATCATGGTCTTCTTCTTAGTCTCATTTAGAGATCTTTTCTATAGGTCTTTATCTGCTGTGTAGCCTGTCAGAATACCATGGTTCTGTAGGAATGTGTCAATGTTTAGTTGATTTTGTTTCTGGGGCCAGTTTATTGGCTGCATTTTTTAGCCAGATGTGATAATTGGCTGTGCTTTTGTCTAGGTCATCAGACTGAGTAGGGAAGGTTTAATTGAGGATGGATCCTAATCTTGCAGAGTCGATTTTGTCCAATGGGCAAGAGAAGTAGAGGGGGCACTTTTTTGTGGTCAGTATAGCAAACATCAGAGCTGAATGATCTGACCATAGAAGTGGAAGGGCTTTTAAACTGTATGGAGGGATTATCTGTAAAAATCCCATCTAGAGTATGCCCAGCTCCATGAGTCAGAATATTTATTATCTGGTTTGAGCCTAGGTTACTCTTTGACCTTTGGAGCGACCAGACGCTCCATTCAACAACCGCACAGCAATTCCCGAAATGCATTGGGAAACAGTGAACATAGCTTCTAGAATGAATTTCGTATCCCACGGGCTGCAGTAAAAGGCCCAGATAGGCAAAACTGCAGCATTTGAAAGAACTGGGCATGTTGCAGCCTTTACGTGAAAGATTTAAGTAAAGAGAAAATTGGCATAAAAGAAGGATTCAATGGAATAAAATGGATGATTCACTTACAAAAGGGGTCTGTGACAATTTTTGAATTGCTGTGCGATTGTTGAATGGAGCGTCTGGCCGCTCCAAAGGTCAAAGAGTTACTCATTTGTGCTTTTGGGGCCGGGCACATCGCCAGTCTGCACGCGATCGTTGAATATAAATATAAGGGATTGACAAACCCGGGGAAAAAAAGGGTGTGCATCCTGACACCTCATATGGATTCAATTAAGCCTAGGTTAGCCATAGTTTTGATTAGAGCATTAGAATCTTTGTCTAGCGAGTTTGCCAGGTGAAAATTAAAATCACCTAGTACTGTATAATAGGTAGTGTCAAATCTAGACTCGAGACTAGAGCCAAGAAGTTGGATAAATAAGGACCTGGAACTTGGTGGTCGGTAAATTAGAAGCCCACCGAAGGTGTTCTTTGCAGCTAATTGAATTTTTAAAGCTAGGGCTTCAAAGTCTGCATTTTGGGGAAGAGGTGAAAAAGTGGCATTGAAACTACTTTTATAAATAATTGCGATACCTTCACCTATCTGATTAAGATGGTCATGTCTGTGAACAGAGTATCCAGTGGGTAGGGCGACTACAAGAGGAGGGCCTGCAGTTGGATCGGTCCATATTTCTGTTATGAAGTTTACATTGCTTTTATTGAGTTCCATGAATTCTTTAAATTCTTTTTTATATTTTTACCAAGGATCTTATGTTTATTAGTGTACAAGCTGTAGAATAAGTTGGTGCTGTCTTTGTGGATATAGTTTCAAATAAGTAAATGTCCTTGATTTTTAAGTTGCTAAGCACGAGGTTACACGAGGGATAGATAGTACCGTTTGAGTCCACCAGTGGGTAGAGAGTGACACAAGATGGTTTCTTACCAAAAATTTGAAGTGAGAGAAGTTTGTCTTTAGAGTATTGATGTTTGTTGCTGGATGTTGGGCTACAACGAACAGGGGGTCTGGCGCTGGGCGTGATCCGGTCGCGGATGGGTGCAGACGGGCTTGCCTGAATGCTTCGGCTGCACGGATGTGCTGAGCCCTTGAATGTGTAGTCCGGCATCGAGGATAGGCAAGTCTGGGGATTGGTGACACGGTATGTATGTATGTATGTATAAAATATTTATAGAGCGCACTGCAACCCTACGGGCATCCTGGCGCTGGCGACACAGTGAAGGGAAGGAGGGCGAGGGATTAAGCTCTAGGAAAGAGCCAGGTCTTGAGCTGCCTACGGAAAGATGTCAATTCCTGGACCTGTCTAAGCTCCTTAGGGAGACTGTTCCAGAGACGAGCTGCCGCAGCACTAAAGTCACGTCCCCCCAAGGTAGATCTCTTTGTCTTAGGAATTTTGGCCAGCCTGGCTGCCAAAGAGCGCAGGCTGCGCATGGGAGTGTACCAACTAAAGAGATTTTGCAGCGGCCCGGGGCCAAGGCCATGAAGGGCTGTAAAAACTATGCACAGAGATTTAAACAGAATTCTCTGTTGCACCGGGAGCCAGTGGAGATCAGATAGTGCCCTAGTGCTAGAAGAAATGCGAGGTCTCAAAAGGGCAAGTTTTGCAGCAGCTGACTGAATACGTTGGAGTCGCTGGATCAGATATCCTGGGGACTCGAGCATCAAGGCGTTACAATAATCCAGACGGCTGAGAATTGTGCAGCGAACCACTGTTCCTCTGACATGGGGAGGGAGCAGTGGTAGGAGTCTGCATAGGCCTCTCATAATCATGTGGCAGTTCGAGGCCACCTTGTTGACGTGTGACTCCAAACTCAGCTTCTCATTGAAGCATACCCCCAAATTACGCACGATTTTCACAGGGACCAAGGGTGTGTCCAAGGGGGGGGGGGGCAGAAATTAGAAGGTAGGACTTGTGGCACCTTACCTACCGAGCAGTGTAAAATCTCGGTCTTGGCACTATTGAACTGCAGGGCACTAGTTCTCAACCACGAGGTCATTTCCCGCATACAGTTGTAGAAGGAAGTTAAAGAGTCCACCTGGTCACCATCCAGGGAAACAATCAGCTGCGTGTCATCCGCATAGTTGACAGCCATGATGTTACTAGAATTGAAAAGTTTAACTAGTGGTTGCATATAAACGTTAAACAAAATCGGGCTGATTGAAGAGCCCTGAGGGACACCATGTTTATTGGGCAGGAAATCTGATTGATGCGGAGGCAGAGTTACTGCCTGCCGTCTGTCTGAGAGATAGAAACGGAGCCACTTCAGAGCCAGATCAGTAACCCCCACCTCTGCGAGTCTGTGTAGGAGGATGTTATGATTAACCGTGTCGAATGCGGCGGATAAGTCTAGCAAAATCAGGGTTGCAGAGGACCCCTTATCCGCACGCACTCGAAGGTCATCCAAGATGGTAATCAGTGCAGTTTCGGTTCCGTGCCCAGGACGGAAACCAAATTGATTCTCCTCCAGCTTACAATTGCTCTCCAAGAAGCGCGAGAGCTCCTGGCTAACCAGGCGCTCAGCTATCTTAACCGGGATGGGCAGCAGAGAGATAGGGCGATAGTTCCCGTAACAGGCGGGGTCCAGCGAGGGTTTTTTCAGAAGAGGGGAGACCAAAGCATCCTTCCAACAAGCCAGAACCACACCGCAAGTTAGTGACTGATTAATAATCTGATAGAGGTGCGGAAAGGTATCCGATCCTACTTCCTTCCAGAGTTTCTGCGGCAGGGGGTCCAACGGAGAACCCGAACAAACTTTCTTGGCTATGTTGGAAAACTCCTCCATGGAAGGGCAGGTCCAACGATCCAAACAAGGTCCTGCCAGAGACTCTGACTCTATCATGGGGACTGCGCCGCCGGGCGGATCGGTTCGCGACAAATCCACTCCAACCTTAGTACTAATCACAGGGACGGATTGCAGACCCTCAATGATACCCTTTATTTTGTTATGGAAGAAGGCTGCCAGTCCATTACAAAGATCCTGGGAAGGAATGATCTTGTTACCCAAACACTGTGGATTAGTAAGGCCTTTCAAGATGTTAAAGACACATTTAGCACTGTTCGGGGCTTTCAAAATAAGGTCCGCAAAATACGACGCCTTAGTAGTTACAATGGCTTGTTTATACCTGACTAGCAGTTCTCACCAGGCAATCTTGTCACTGATACTGCCTGCGCCACCGCCTCTCAGCGTGTTTGCACTGAATCTTAAGGGCTCGGAGTTCCTCCAAGAACCATGGTGCAGAGGGAGATCCTCGTTTCCTACATAGCTCCCCATAGTTAACATCAACCGACTTCCCTGGGTCCGGGAGGGGGGCCGCATCAAAAAGAGGTGCAGATTGCGCTATCCGCATAAGGGCTTTCCAGTCCCTAGTCTGGACAAAGTTATCCTTGATAGGGGGGAGCCTAGTTCTAGGCATTGAAAGCAGTCGAAAGATGATCAGATGGTGGTCAGACCAATCCATCGGTAGGATATTGTCTATAGTCACTACTTTTTCTCCAGCAAATATTAGATCTAGTGCATGTCCTGCCGTATGGGTGGGCACCAACACATGTTGTGGAAGATTTAAATTAACACAGGACTGTAGAATATTATTAAAAGCTGTTTTCAGCATAGCACTAGGCCAGAGATTAAAGTCTCCCAGAATCATCATTCTCTGATGAGTGAGTGCCAGATTGCTAATCACGTCCAAAAATTGCTGTTGTGATTGTTCACTTATAGTCCCCGGGGGTCTGTAACAAAGTATCCCAGTCACAGCATGGCCGGACCTGTCTTTTAAACAGAAGCCCAGTGTTTCAAACTGCACAATCTCATCAGTATCAAATTGCGAGAGATCCCAAATGTCTTTGTAAATGATCCCAATACCGCCCCCTCTACCACTAGATCTGGGCTTATGAAAAGCTTTAAAGCCAACGGGACAAGCAACGCCCAGTTCTAAGTCCAGCCCAGGCACTAACCAAGTTTCTGTCATGAACAGAATGTCTAAATTAAGGTCATCGATTAGCATTTGAATTTCTGTAGAGTGCCGGGGAAGAGACCTAACATTAAGGAGTCCACAGTGCAATCCTACCCCGTGTGATGAGGAGACATTCCTTAGTGCAAGCTCTATTTCCGGTGATTTTAACTGCGAGCTGCCCTTGTCAAGTTCAAACAGCTCAGCTTGTGCTGAAAGCACAAGGCTAAAACAGTGAGGGTAAACTCAAAAATTAACTGGGATCCAGCAACCTCTAGTGGGCTACCACAGGCTCCCCTGCTGGTAGCCACTTACTGGTAACACAAATATTATATAAGGTATTAAGTGAGGCAAAAGATAAAGGGCCAAATGTAGGTGGTCAAATACCGAGCGGTAACGCAGAAATTCGCAGAATTTCTGCGTTACCACTGGTATTTGGCTGAGTGCAATGTAGGTGAGTTGAAATCTACTTGCAAAATAAGGAATCACAAAATAGCGATTCCTTATTTTGCTCTTGCATTTAAGGAATCGGAAATACCAATTCCTTAAATGCAATGCACGTAGCACTAAAATAGTGCACTTCAGCCTTAAGGAATCGCTAATTACCACCAACTTCAAGTTGGTCGGAAGTAGCGATTTCCTTTGAAAAAGCACTTTTTTGCTTTTTTAAATGTGCCATGTGGCACACATCCATGCCCTTAGGGCATGTATGTGCGCCACATGTGCACACATGCACATTTCACGGGTGCAACAGGGTGTCCTTTGGACACCCTGGCACCCTTGAAATAGCTCCCGCTATTAGCGATTCGGTAATACCGAATCGCTAATAGTGAATATCTTCCCATTCATTCCTAAGGGCCTCCTAGCCCATAGGAATGAATGGGTAGGTATTCCTTATTAGCTAATCTCAATTTGCGATTCTTTATTAAGGAATGTTAAGGAATCGCTAATATTTTAGCGATTCCTATTTACATTCCATTTAGCGAGTCCTTAATAGCGATTCGGTAAAAATCGCTATTAAGGACTCACTAAATTGAAGTTACCTACATCTGGCCCAAAATCATTAAAACCAGAGGAAGTTCAGCAACACTACCTTTCATCCAACGCTCCCAACATCCGCACTCAGAATGCTCCAGGGTATGTTCCCTTCTCAAATATCTGCAAATCTAATTTTTACAATAAACACTTTCAGACTCAACTGAAATCGTGTGATAGAGGTTTCTACAACACCTTCCTCCCACTCAGAATATTTACAATAAGATGAGCTTCCATCAAGCACACAGGGTTTACAAAAGGTGGAGGCAGACACACTTTATCTGTTTAAGCCAATACAGCAGCAGTGTAAGCTTTATTCACAGTAAGTTGATACTAGTAATAGAGTTAGTTCCCGCTTCTTATAGTTCCAGTAATGCTGCATCATGGACAGTAAGATGCAAGCACCCATCACACACAACCTGGCACAGTAATATTGCAAACCTCTGTCTGCACTGAACAGACATAGCGTATAGAACATCAGTGCAACATGAATTGACACCCATAGCAGGTATAGGACTGACATCTGCAGTGTAAACTTCAATTGAATACACACAGCAGCTGTGAAAGTATCTGAAGGAGCCAGAAACTATGCAACACTGGCATCAAATAGGCAACTTTGATCACATGCAGTTATAGCAGCAAAGCAGACTTTTGTGAATGCGACACAGGCGCAGCTCAATCAGCAGCACTGCAAGTTCCAGTCACAGGCAGGACAAGAACAGCAGCAACAGAGCAAACATCTGTAAATTATAAGATAGTTGCAGCACATGCAGGTCTCCCTCATGCACAGAACAGGTACAGAGAAATGTAGGCATTGTGCAGTCTTAAAGCAGGCACAATCCAAAGAAAGTATTCCAACACAATATCACCCAGACATAACATAGTGAACAGAATATCAAGGGCAGCAATATCATGAAGGGAAATACATATCCATAAATGTATTTCCAGGGTGCGTAGATGAGGAGTAAACTAAAGTAAGTCGATAGTGACTGGGAATGGACTGACTGCCTGTGTTTGGATAGAATATGGGAAACAGAAATATTGTGTCAAGAATATCGAGGACAAAAATATCGTGAAAGGCAGTTTCTATAGGTAAGCAAAGTTGCAAAATATATTACTCTAAATTCATGTTGTGGAGTTAAGAATAGTATATCTATACTTACCTATTTGCACTCACCTTCTCGATATGTTGGTCCTCAATATTTTTGACATGATATTCTGTCCACATAATGTTTTTGTTTCCGATATTCTGTCTGATCCGACTGATTGCATCCCTTCTCAGCGCCTTCTAACCTTAGCTGAGTGGCCTTGATGGAACCTGATGAAGATAGATAGTAGTTCACAACAGTATATCCACGACAGCTGGCCTTTGAACATTACCAAATGCTATGTTCAGGTCAATGATAGCTACGAACTAAGGAATCGCAATGTGGCAAAACTGTGATAATATGAAAAAGGTACCTAAAATGTGGCCAGTCTTTCTGTGCTAAAATGTTATGGCCCAATTAGCCAACTGCATTTTGAAGTACAGTAAGTAGTGCTTAAGTAGTACAACTTACTTGCTACAGAATGTAATTCACAAACCTACAGCTGTAGATCTCAGTCTTTTCTGTATAATGAACTCTGCCACAGTGGGGGTGATGTCTGCAAACATAGTTATATATTTTTATAGTTAATGTTGGAAGGACCTGGGAAAAGTGGCAACATGGATGGGACTAAGGGAAATGGAGGGATTAGAGAGGGATCTGCTAATACACAACACAACCCTTAAACAGTAAGGCAATTCCAATCTACAAAATGCATTTCTACAAGCTATTAGTCTCAAAATAGGTTTAACTGTACTCCAACACAGCCTTGGAGTAAGCCAAGCATTACAGATTGCAAACTACCACCATAGAAATATAGAAAATATTTGGGCAAAGAGAAACTAACACACATATATATACATATATGTCATCAATAATGTCATTTGAGATGTCATTGATTTCATCAAGCAAGGATGTCATTTACTATGTCATGAGTGATATAATATGTGAGGTCATGAGCAGTGTATAGTTGGATGAAAGTTATAGTTAGCTTAGTGAACTATAATTGTTAAATTCCAGTGTTTTTTGTTTTTTAAACAATAATTTTTGTGTTATTTCAACACCTAACTATAATGTCATTTTAACCTTTGTTTTTTTCAGTGCATTTCTGAGATGTTATCTTTATGTAAGGTAATATTTTATAGTAATATGTAACTATAATGCCACTTTAACCTTTGTTTTCGTCGTGAATTTTTGAAGTTTTCTTATTGTACTCACTAAACTCCCCTGTTGAGCAGTTTCTGGCTATGTGCAGGCCTCTGTGGGCGGCAAAACCCCTCATCATGCACAGCTAGAGATTTGCTACAGGGCTTAGCCTGTGACCAGGCCCTGCACTCAAACCCAAGAGACACTCAACCACCGCCCTCCATGGCAGAAGCGTTCGGTTGGACGCAGGGATTGACCTCCAGCCAGGCCTTGCGGCCAACCTATGTTGGTGTCTGTTAGAAATTGGACCTCTAGTTGGAAGAGGTATGCACCCTCTCCAAGAAGGGACAACAATCCTAGTCAGATTAGGTCATTCAGACACCATAGATTATCCTGTGCTCACCCTCTGACAACTTGACATTGAGCCAACAGGCATAATTTAGGAGGAAATGCGCCAACTGTTTGTGTAACACAGCACACAGTAACACAATGAAAACCACACAAAAAGACTAAACGGGAGTCTGATCTCCCACTTTGGCACTGTTCAGAAGACGACTGTGCAAACCACAGTCAATCCAATTCCAAAGAAGAAAAAATAAGTGAACACCCCGGATGAGCCAGTACATTTTTCTCTTTTGCATGTTACTTTGTAAATAAAGCCTTTCGCTTTTTTAATGTCTCCCATGTTGGTTTCTGAATGGGATTGCTATAGTGGAAAAAGATGAACTTCATAAAAATCATTGATCCTTTGGTATGAAGGTCTTCTAGACTGAAATCCCCTTGAGCATGTTCATAATCAGCTCCACACAGCAAATGTCTCTTTTCCATCTTCCCCCAGGTACCCTCTCTGTGTGCAGCGAGGTTTCTAATGGAAGGACCACCTGCCTGTTGCTTTGAGGGCATCTCATGCACCGAAGGAGACATCACCAATGATACAAGAAAGATTATCAAGATCTCCTTGAAAGCACTTAAACACAACCTAACATTCATTAGAGCTCAGTTGCATCTATTCTATGACTTTTGATGCCATTATCTGTCTCCAAGCCTTCTTATTCTTTTTTAAAAGGGTATTCCCTACTAATGCTAACCTTAACAGATGCAACTCCTGTTCTCCTACTGGGAATACATAGCCTTATCACAGAATACCCTAACTAGGGAGTGATGCTCGCACCTGTAAGTCATACACACAAGCGCAGAACCTAATTTGGAGACAATGATCAAGAAGAAGCTTGTTCCATAGAGGGTTCCACTTCAATTTCTTCTACCTCACGGTACTTTCTATTTGTTTATTGTTCCCTGTATTATTCTAGTAAGCTAATTATAGAAATGTCATCTGAAAAGTGAAAAATAAATCATACTGTGTACACCTAAAAAATAATACATTTTGATTAATTCTTAGTCGTTCAATAGGCACCCAGGGAATTAAAACATGTCAAATGACGAGCTAAGCCTCATTACAATCTCAATCCACATATCACCGCACCTTGTTCCCACATCAGCTGCCTGTAAATATGAAATAATTCTTATAAAAAACAAGAGCGTTAACCTACCTCACAGAATGTGCCAGCACTGGAAGACATACTGCTGTATAAGACATGCTTAGAATCCTTAAATTGATTACAGGTGGAATACATACATGAAAATCGTTGGTGCTACAAGTTGTAGAAAAAAGCCCACCCCCAAAATATGTTTCATCTTTTCAATGTTTTCTCTAACATATTTAAATGATTTCCTCTATGTGATATTTACTTTAAAACTATTATTCCTGAGTGATTGCACAATACTTTAACAAAGTTGCTTTTTTGTTCAGACAAGAGAAATTGATTTCAATACAGTGATCACTCAGGATCCTCATGACATCCTCATGACATCCTCCTCCTCATAGGCCATCGGTGAGCAAGATACTGATGATGTGAGCGCACTGTAGCGAGCTCATACGCCACTTATCAAGATTGTTGAAAACTACCGATTACCTTGAGCCATCACTCCAAGAAACTCCTCTTGCTGTGAAGACAAGAGAAAGAGAAGTCCAAACAGATATCCACTTTGTATTGGCTTATCCATTAAGCTCTGTTCAGGTTCAAGTCTGGGCACAGAGCTCTTGTGTCTGGTGGCACAGGTTGACTTACATGGACACAGCATGGGTTGGTGGGCGATGACTCTAACTGAAGACAGTCTGGCCCTAACAGAGGCCTATTTTAAGGTGGCCTGGCCTAGATGAGACCAGGAGAGAGAAATTAGCTGTGTCTGAGCAGAAGTAGTAGATGAGTTCTGCAACACTACCCCTGGTGACAGAACAGAAGGGACTTGGGGGAAGGCCTGGCCCTCTTCCTGGTTCCTCAGACAAGACCTGAATGGAGAATGCAGCAGTACTCCAGCAGTACTTCGGTTTGTCACCAAAGAGATCTGTGCCATAGCTTCAATCAGTCTCCCACAATTTACTCAACTGTCATTTTGTGAAACCTTGATACGAGTCATTTTTGCACTAGAGCTTCAGCTAACAACATCGTGGGTGCTTTGCTATTGGTGTTTTATCTTAAAAACGTTTTTATGCTTGCTACATTGTTGCTGCTATTTTTGTCATTTTAAATTGAATTGTACTCTGACTCCCCGGTCCACCGGAGCGTTAGGCTGATTGATGTGGAGGGAGTACAGAGCGCGTTCACTTCCTGGTGGTGCCATTATAGTGCGGCCATCTTAGGGGGTTGACGCTCCAGTCTCCTCTGAGCCTTGATTATTTAAGTTCCCAGCACCTGTGCGCTCGAGAAACCTTGATACGAGTCATTTTTGCACTAGAGCTTCAGCTAACAACATCGTGGGTGCTTTGCTATTGGTGTTTTATCTAAAAAACGTTTTTATGCTTGCTACATTGTTGCTGCTATTTTTGTCATTTTAAATTGAATTGTACTCTGACTCCCCGGTCCACCGCAGCGTTAGGCTGATTGATGTGGAGGGAGTACAGAGCGCGTTCACTTCCTGGTGGTGCCATTATAGGGCGGCCATCTTAGGGGGTTGACGCTCCAGTCTCCTCTGAGCCTAATCTATTTAATCCACTGTTGCACCGCGCAGCGGCACGCGCAGCGGGAGCGCCATAGACGCGCCGAAGAGGCGCCAAAGAGAAGCCAGTCTGCGCCAGTCCGCGACCGGTCGCTCCAGCTCCAGTCCCCATCCCCAGTTCCGCAGACATGGTAGGCAACCGTGTTATTTACAGTGCTCCTTTGCTGCATGCACTTCGTTCTACTACTAAAGCTGCCTGCCTACATTCGGTCTTGCCTATAAACCGTAAGGCCCGCTGCAAAACCTGTGACTGGAGTGTTTCACCTCCAGACTCAGGGAATCATTCCTTTACGCGCAAATGGAAGATGTGTCTCCTCAATTGCCGATCCCTGCCAAAACATCATATTGAACTAGCTATGTTGATAGAAGATCTTAAACCTGATGCCCTTTTTTTAACGGAGACTTAGCTTCAGCTAGATATCGATCCTACAATTGTATGGGCCACCCCCCAAGGCTATACCTGTAAACGTTTGGATCGTAAGACAGGTAGAGGGGGAGGACTGGCCATTATTTACAGGGACAATTTTAGATGTCGCGTCACCCCATCCTCTACGCCAGCCTGTGAGACTTTACACTTTACTCTTGAATTCTCCCCCTTAAACACTTTTTCTGGTATGTTAGTCTATCGACCACCTGGCGCCCTCAGCAATTTTATCACCAATATAACGGACACAGTTGCCGACTTAGTGTTGTCTTCAGCAAATTTTACTCTGCTAGGAGACCTGAACCTGCATTTGGATGTCCCACTTGACGCAGATGCCAATAGCCTTCGATCTAATCTGCAGGCTATGGACCTGCTACAGAAAGGCTTTCAACCGACGCATATCAGGGGCCATCTTCTAGATCACATTTACAGTAATCTAGAGAGCCTAACCGTGGAGACACCTATACCACTACCCTGGACCGATCACTTTTTGGTACCTTTTTCTTGGTCTAACGGCAGCTTTTCTATGTCACACTCCCACAATAAGCGCTGGGGAAGAAAATGGGCTTCACTTCCACTTGCTAAATGGAAACTAGCTCTCATTGATCAGCCAGCCCCGGAGGTGACTAACCCCGACACAGCCACTGTCAATTTTGACAATTGGATCTCCAGCACCCTCGATCTAGTCCTTCCAAAGGAATCTTTGCATCTAATAAATAGACCCAAAGTTGCTCCCTGGTACTCGCCTGCTCTCAGGTCTAGGAAACAACTCTGTCGCAAACTAGAGAGAGCCTGGAGACAAGAATATTCTCAATCTAAAAAAGTGGAGTACCGAGCTGCTATAAAGCTCTACAAAAGTGAAATTAAATCTGCCCAAGCTCAGTTTTATGAATCAAAAATTTGTTTAGCTGCCAATTCTCCTAAGGAAATTTTTAAAATTGCTAAATCCTTAATCACTCCCCCTCCCCCTGAGCGTCAGTCACTTGACGGCGCAAAAACCCGTTGCAATAACTTAGCAATTTTCTTCTCCCAGAAGATTTCAACTATCTATTCCTCTTTCTCCATAGCTGGTGGGAACTTGGAGCCTACCACCACAATGGACCCCGACACGATGACTTCTTGCCTGTTGGACAAATTCCCCCTTCTAGACTCCTCCTTATTGGATGGAATAATCCCTAAAGTCACCTCGGGTTCCCCTAACGACCCAGCACCTCCTCAGACTCTTATCAAAGTAATCGACGTCATCCGTCCTGCCATCCTGGATGTCCTCAATGCTTCCATTGCTTCGAATTCTGTCCCAGTCCAATGGAAGTGTGCGATGGTTAGGGCACTTCTGAAAAAACCCACCTTAGATCAGAACAATTTGGCCAACTTTCGCCCTATCTCCCTACTTCCTTGGATGAGCAAACTTCTTGAGAGACACATTAATAACATCTTAGTGGACTATTTAGAATCTAATAGCCTACTATGTGTCTCTCAGACGGGTTTCCGCCCTCAGCATGGAACTGAAACTGCCCTTATAGCAGTAACAGAAGAGACTAGAGCGGTGCTGGACCAGGGAGGAAAAGCAGCCATCATACTACTCGACCTCAGTGCCGCGTTCGACACTGTCAACCATGCCATCCTATTACATCGTTTGAAAGGCATGGGTGTGTCGGGCGCGCCCCTGGAATGGCTGACTTCCTTCCTGGATGAGCGTTTTTTTCAGGTGTTCGAGGGTGAGACGATCTCGGCCAAGCAACCACTCAGTTGTGGGGTTCCGCAGGGTTCGTCCCTGAGCCCCACTCTTTTTAATGTTTATATGCAACCTCTAGCAAATATAGTTCAGCCCTTTGGTGTGCGTATCGTCACCTACGCAGACGACACCCAACTGGTGGTCTCTTTGGACCACTCGGAGGGGTCATCTAACACCCTGGGTCTGTGTCTAGAGGCTGTTGCTGAGTGGATGCATGCGTCTTGTCTTAAACTTAACGGGGAGAAGACGGAGATCATGTTATTAGGTAATTCCTTACCGAACACTTTGGCCTCTATTTGGCCTACATGCCTTGGCACTCCTCCCCTCCCTAAGCCCCAGATAAAGAGCCTTGGAATCTGGCTTGACAGGGCGCTTGATTTCTCGGTCCAAGCCACCAAGACTGCCTCAACTTGTGCTGGGTTAATGAAAATGCTCCGCAAGGTCCTTCCTCTGCTCCCTTTCCAGGCGAGGAGAGTCATGGTTCAGGCCCTGATTCTCTCTCGCCTGGATTACGGGAACGCCTTATATTTGGGCGCCCCTGTAGCGGTGACCAAAAGGCTCCAAGTCACCCAAAACTGTGCCGCCCGGCTATTGTTTAATATGCCTCGTTGGCAATCAGCTAAGAAAGCCCTTAAGGAGCTTCATTGGCTCCCAATGACTGCCAGAGCTCAGTTTAAGGCGATGTGCATAGTGCACAAATCTTTTCATCGAACAGGCCCTGCCATCTTGTTCCCCTTTGTAGTGCCTTACGTCCCTTCCAGAGCCCTTCGTTCCGGCTCACTGCACTTAGCAACTCCAACAAAGGTTATCAAAGCCCGTTGGGGCGGTCGCTCTTTCTCACACTCTGCCGCCAAACTATGGAATTCCCTTCCTGTGAGTATTAGACAGATCAACAATAGGATGGCATTCAGGAAAGTCCTAAAAACCCATTTGTTTGCGAAAGCGTGCTAATGTACCTTGGAGCTCGTCATAGTAATTGCTGAAGCGCGACGAGGCCTCCGGGTAGTTACGCGCTATATAAATATAATTTTTCATTTCATTTCATTCATTTCCTCCCCCAAATAATAGCCCTGTGAGAGTTCAACCAGCAGGACACACTACTCGAGCAGTCAAGCTTCTGTCATTACTTTGCTGGCAAGTGTCATGCCTATTTTACTTACACTCCTCTGTATGCCAGATGGCCACACTCTCTCACGTGGCCAGATGCACCTGCTGTAGGCTTAGGCGCCAACCTGGAGCAGCCCCATGATTCCAAAGATCTCCCAGGGCTTTTGTTGCAGCTGTATCCCATGGGTGATTGCTACTTCAGCCCATCTCCTACCCTCCTCCAGCCTGTGAGAACTGGAGGCCATCTTTCATTTTGAGACGAAGCCCAATCAAACTGAGTAACTAAAACTGAAGAGGGACTGATGTCTCCATGCCAATTATAGGTCATGATGCTTTCCATCTTGCCCCGCAAATTGAACCTCGGACGATGAAAATGTAAATAGACCTTGCTTGTCTATGCTGACTCTAGAGTAGAATAGAGTGGACTAAAAAACAATTAGTTCTATTTTACAGCCTGTCACTCTGAGATATTACTGTAGTAATGTCCTAAGTGAAGAATAAATAACAAAATAATGTTTTCAGTGGAGTGCAATTTGACTTTAGTATAGTAATTTTGTTCCTTTCTCACTGCCTGTCATTCTGAGCTTCTGTGGTAATTAAGTCCTCCTGAGTCTAGGAAAACAATCACTAAAAAGAGCCTGTTACAATTGCAGCGTCTTCCCAGACTGGGAACCTGCCATTGACTACACCACACAAGAAGCTTAGTATTACACATCTTTATTCTTCTTCATGTTACTGCAAACTCAACATTCTAAATCATCCTTCATTGCATTTAGCTCTAACACTTACATCACAGCTCTACGGAGTCCATCAGGACTCAAAACGGTTCCGTCATTGCTATCTCGCAAGACACTGCCATAATACAACAATTTCAAGATTATGTTCTGACAGCCCATTTTCCCCCCCCTAGTAGTCCAGTAAATTATACATTTTCTACGCTTTCTTCTCTTTTTTATTGATGTGCTCCTCAAGTCTTTAAAAAAAAACTCAAAAAGATATTGATATAATTATAACATTAAACCTATGGGGCCCATTTTGAGTTTAGCAATCTGAGTTTACTGCATCGGGATGGTGGAGGATGTTACTCTCCTATCCTGAGGGAGCTCCATCAACCAAATTTAGAGACTTCTATCAGACCTATGGACATCTCCCTACATTGACAGGTACTGGTGTCATTCCCTCACAGGGATCTAGTCCCCATATTTACCAATTGGCAAGCATTTCTCTTATTTTTGTGAGGGTATTTGTACCACAGGCTTCCAAATATTTTAACTATTCTGGCTAAAACGTACGAGGAAGATCCTCCCCACATCAAGCATAAATCACCTTGCAGAGGCACTTCTAGCTTTTACAGAACCACATTTTGGTCTGAAGCTCGGACACCCCTTCCAGGGAAAAGAGTGTGATCTTATTGAACGTCTGTCCAAAAGGATCAAACATGGATCCTTGCAGTGGGTGCATCACTCCAGTGAGACCTTGGACTCAGCCAAGCAAATTCATAATCAAATGAGACATATCCTAAATCATTTAAACATCCAAACTTTGGGAAAACCTTTATTTACACTCACATAAAATCTCTCCTGCCACTCACGCTATTAAAAAAGACAATGGCAGTTTTTTCCCCATAGAATGGACAAATAGCTCCAGCACCCTTTTATATATAGACAGCGCTACAGAAGAAATGCCAGGTGAAACTAATAGTTTGCAATGTGCTTTATATTAATTTTCACACCACCACCATAGCAAGTCTACCATGACACCAAACAACCCTTTACATCTTCTTACCATCACACACAGGCACACACACATACCACATCACTTTAACACACTCAGATATCCCATCCCAAACACACCAACACTCACAAATACAGGTTCATACATCAAACATGCTACATAAGCCACATGGTCCCTCAATGAATCTGAACAATAACACACACCACCACAAATCCACACCATCCATAGTCTTGCTGTCACGCACCCCACTGTTACAACATCACATAACTCCTATCACTCGCATGCATACATGCAATCACATACACACACACACACACACACAAACACTAAGGGAATCTTATACTAATACTCTCAGCTAAAACAGCTCTTTGAACTCAACACAAGTTTGCACTGTGCATATTCTGTGGGTGTATGGAAGTGTGCACTATTGCTACTTGTGATGTATCTGCTCTGTGTGAGGAACCCTTGTAATGCTCCTGCTGCTGCACCTACTCTGTGTTCGTTCCCTGTGCTATAGGTGCATGCTCTGCTAATGCTACGCAGTACTTGTGCTCTATTTTAGTGAAACATAGAAAGAAAAATCACTTTTGAAAAGCTAAAATGATGAGATGTATCAATGATTGCTTTAATTACACATCTGACTCAAATATTATAGAAGAAAATCAATAACATATTTTCTTAAAGAATGGCTAACAAATGTCAGTGCACACTCTACTGTTGTCCCCATATTTCTCCAGACCTTTAAAATGTTTTGACTGTTTGAATGGATGAGCGCATAAATGGACGAGTTTAGAGCAAATGCATACATTGATGGCTGTATGGATGGATGAATGGAAGAATTAGTTTAAGAGTGATTTATCAATCCATCAACTACCCAACCACACAAACACTGAACCTCTCAATGAGGAATATTGCACAGGTTTCATCACCTTCAGTACGTCCAGATTTTTAGCATTTCTGATCACCCACTTTTTGACTTTTTAATCTACCAGTGTCTCACCCACGGTAATCACATGGCAAATGGACTGCACAAGTTTACCTCCAATGTCTGCTTTTTAAGTTAAGGCCACTGCGATGCCGCAAGAGTAAAGGGGCTCTTGGCCGGTTACATGTGAACATGTTTGCACACGCGTGTGCACATGTGTGTGGACTGTGCATGGGAGACAACTGTTGTGCACAGCCTGGTAACAGTGCACAGGTAGCCTGGTGCAATGGGGGCCTGCAAGATTACATAATTGGTTTTCTTGCACGGTTACACTGCAATTAAATATGTCAATGGCCTCTGTAGGACAAGGGAAGTATAACTATGGTCTAAGGCAGTTCCCTCCATAGGTGTATAATGGGGTTTACGTAGAGGCAAAAGAGTACAGCACACTGATAGCTCTACATCTTATGGGTCATTCAGAGTTTCTATATTTTCCTGGCTCTACTCAGATCAGAGCCCAGGCCTTGTGCCACACTGTTGTGTCTAGTTAATTACAATTTATCCAGCAACAGGAACAAAGGCCACCACACAAGGAGCCATTAGCAGTACATCGTCCAGCTCCTTAGTTGGAGAGGGGTGGGGAAGAATGATCTTCATAAATCTGTAAGCATTTACTCTGTACCGGAGTTGGCCCTGTCCAAACCCACTGAAAAAAAGAAAGTGCCAAACAACTGGAGCCAACCCAGAGGGGAACTTTCTTTGAAATTCCAATGGGCAAATTCTTGGCAGTGATGACGGTGAGGGATGGAGCTGAAACCCCAGGAGTGGATGTGACCAGTGACTTTTGAATTATGCCATCTTGGACTGTCCCAGCATTCTGTGCTGGAGGGTTGGGATGGGGTGGAGAGGTGATGTGGCTCCACCCTTTAAAAACTTTTGCACAAGGGGAAGACTCTCTCTTGCTTTCAGATTTTCTACCTACTTTGCTGCTGGATCCTGGGAATGCCATGGAGGACTAAAAGGAGAAACCCACTGACACCTACTCAGGACCAGTGGGTCTCCCCAAGACCCAGTGAGGCTGGCCCCTTAAAACTCCTGAGGACCAGTTGGGGAGAAGCCCTGGACTTTTCTGCTCCCACCAAGAAAGACACAAACGAGAACTGGTGCAGGGAGCCAAGACAACCAGCTTTGGACATGAGAAGGGTTGTAGCAACAGCCCATGGGGGATAGAGCTCGCCACTAGGGGTAAAATGAACGCAGGATTGTCCAAATCCCCCCAACTGGCCGAGTGATAAAATTCTAAAGTTTGGCGACCTTTAACCTACTTCAACTCCCTCTGAGTGTGCGAGGCTCCTTTGTCGTTTGGATCAAATTTTCCGGGGTTAGACCAGGGCCCGAATGACAGAGCAAGGAAGCTGTCACATCATAAGTATGGGAGAGGGCTTGTGTGGGGCCCCCTTCCCATTTTTCCACTTCACCCAGGGACTCCATCCCCAGGGTGGATTTATGTTACAGAGGCTGGGACCCCATCTTTGCCCCTTGAGTACTGGCAGATACGGAAAGTGCTGTCATGCTTCCCCAAGACTTAAAGGATGGGGTATGCAGTCATGCTCCAACCGCAGGAGGCAGAAAGAGCCCTGGACCCCATCCCTGGGCCCCAAAGAACAATTTAAGGATGGGGGAGTGCTCCCCCATATGGTCCACTCTCCCTACTCCCCATGCTCATGTCTGGGGTGAATGGGAGACAGCCACACAAGCTTGCATACAGACACAAGCATCTTCACCCATATCTGAGCTTGTGGCGGTTCTAGGACAAATGGGACCACCACCAAATTGATCAGTACAACGAGGCCTTGCTTTTCATGCTGTCTTCTAGGTCCTTGTAGTGCTAGAGACACTCTTGTGGTTTGTCACCACGTGATGACCTTTGACAACCATCATTTTAATTGTCTTTTGGTGTTTTACTTTCTCCTAGCCTGAATGTACAACATCTTCATATGCCTTTCTTTCCTTGAAAATGTAATCTTGCAGTCTTAAAATGGGAGCTGTCACAGAGTAGAATAGCCTTGCCAAGAACCGAATGTGTGGGATGCGCATTTGAAAGCATGAGAGAGAGAGAGAGAGGGGAATGTACTTTTTGCTCTCGAAGTGCAGTCTTATAAGCAGTGGTGCTCAAATGTACATTATGTTGTACACTGAGAGATGAAGTGTGTGATGCTATAGGCAGTGGTGCACAAATGTGCATTGTGTTATACATTGGGAAGCATTATGAAGTTCTTACTATTGGCTTTGACATGGCCTCATGTCATCCTGAATTCTGACTTTGCCTTGCTTGAGCTTTTCTGGCTCACAGACAGGCCCCTGGGTGTTTGCAAGTTGTTTGGGTTATTCACGTTCAAGGTTGCTTTGTTTTGAAGAGATTGTTGAATGTACCCTGGAAGGTTTTCGTAAGCTTCGTTAAGATAAAGGCTGGAACATGTGAGAATGTAGAGGGAACTTGGGAACTCCTTTTGCCCTGAAATTCTTGCATGGAAGGTGGCCAATTCCAGTAAGTTTCCTTTGCGCAGAGGGAAAGACTCTGGAACCTTCTAGTGTGGTTGTTGATGTAGAAACTGGGATTTTGGAATCCGAATGGGGACGGGCGCGTCTACTTCAGTAAAGCGGAACCCTGGTTGCTGGGGCTCTTAAACCCGGCTGTATATCCCCCGGTCTGGAGTGGGTTAAGATGCAGTGTTTGCACCAGGTGAAGTGGTTGAGTTTTGATTATTGCCATTGTGATGTGTGGCCAGTGGCTATGATAATTTCAGGTGTTTTCTTTGTGATGTGTGAGTGAGTCAGAGTGCACATCCAAAGTAATCATTTGATGTATTTAGTGTATATATGTTTCTGATTTCTTGCAGGACGTCCAGTATTATTTGCTGCTTGTTTATTCATTATTCATATGCATGCATTTAAGTGTTACATATGCCAAGTGTGTTATTATGGCTTGCATATAAATATATATATCTCTATATACATTTTTATATTGTTCATTTGACATCTGGTAAAGCCTTTCTGTTAGAGAGCATTGCATAAATAAAAACCCAAGCCTTATTCTAAAAAGAGAAGGCCATATTATCAAGGACGGAGTTAAAAGTATCGCCAATTTAGCGGCAGGAAACTGCCGCCAAAGCGGCGATAATGGGCTTGATAATATGCCCTTGTGAATTCCCATAGAAGCCAATGTTCAGACCGGAACATGGGCTTCTATGGGAATTCACAAGGTCATATTATCAAGCCCATTATCGCCGCTTTAGCGGCAGATTCCTGCCGCTCAGGCGACGATAATTTTAACTGCGTCCTTGATAATATGGCCCAGAGTCTTTAATGTCTTTCATTTTATTAAGTGAAACTCCTTTCTAGGTGTTCTTGTGTATTATGTCTCCTGCTTTGTCGTGTTTGTGCCATCGTGTGGGAGTGGTATTTTTGAGTGCGAAGCAAGACAGTCCTCACCGTAAGTGGGGGACCCTAAAATCATCATCTTTCTTGCTTTTCAATGCAACTTCAAGCTCTCTCATGGCTGGAACGTTTGTTCTATAGCTGGGAGTGTTTCACTCTCTAAAGGCCTTGTGTATAGTGACAATTCTGGCCTGGAAAGCCAAAAAAATTATATTGCACTGTTAATGTGCTTACGCTGTCTAGGGGCCGTTATATGGCTGCAAGACTATGTTTTTTTACAATGCTGTTTGACTCTGATGTCCTCTAGGGATTGTTTTGACCTTTACAGTTTAATGCCAAGTATTTGAAAGAATGCACAAGCACAAAGTTTATTCTTGATAATTGTTTTTATTGGGTTTTCATAATGATTACACATGTTTTATTGATTCATCAATATCAGACTAACAACCATGACTCATAGCAATGAAATGGTTACACAATGACATTTGAAACTCACTTGTGGGGTCACCGGTGATTACACAATGTCATCAATGATACGTTCCATTTATCAATTTATATTTGGAAAATACTGCATAATATGTGTGTGTAATAAAGGTTCTCCTTTTACTAAAGAAAAAGTACTGACTGGACAATCATTATTGAGTGTTATTATTGCGTGCCAGCAATTGGTCATTACTAGCCCATACCACCTCCCTTGAATAAACCTTGGAATGCTCCGCTTCATTACCCTGTGAGACTCAAGTGCTACAATGGGGTGTTTGGTTCCCACTGAGGACAATTGTGGATCCATTACTTGTGATGGCCACACAACTAATAGCCCAATTTCCATCAAAGAAGCACACATACTTAAAAGAAAGGACGGACCAATTGGCTTAGCCAATGCGTGTTGAATGTTGTGCATATTTTGTGATAAACAATAACATGCAAAAAGTAATTTTGAATTAAACCTCTCATTAGAGATTTTTATTTTGCAAAAGGACAGTCTTATTGTTGGGTTTAAATAGGACTCTGAAGAGGAAAAATAAGAAAACAAGAAGAAAACGAGTGTGTCAATCATTTAGGTGTACAAATATAAAGAGTTCATTACCATTTCAAACTTGTAAGTTACCATTTCTGTGTAATTATATTCTTCTTAAAGCGACCATGTAGGAACTTTATGAAGTTCTACTAAATACTAGTTGGTCACAAGGAATTACCTCAAGAGTTTCCATAAGTGAGATTTTCTATTTATGTGATACAAGGGGATGCTTCAGAATAAATTATCTATTCAACAAAATGAGATACCATCCAAGTCATCAGGTTTTTTAAGTCTGGGAAAGAATAATATTGACACCCGCTTATTAAGAGCTGTCTTCTCTGCCCCTTGCTCTCCCTTTGCTGTTGAAGAGCAGATCAAAAGGAAATTAGTGATAAGGAGTATTGTTGCAGAGCAAAATCTACATTGTTCCATATCACTTTTATGCTTTCTCTAAAGCTATCTGTTTCTTATCTTGGTTCCTTTCCCCAACAGTTGTTCTCTGGTGTTTTTCTCTGGTTTCAGCAATATGATGTAACACTTTGGGAGAAAAATGCAAGCGAGTACTCCAGCGCTGGACGAGACAATGGCAAAAACCTCCACAGCCACTGTGTATTTCCCCTGTGTGCTTAGGTGTCCAGGAACAAAGGATCCCCACACACTGATGAACACAAGCATGCTAAATGTGATCCATTTTGCTTCATTAAAGCTATCAGGCAGTCTCCGTGAAAAGAATGCTACTACGAAACTTATCCCAGCCAAAAGTCCCATATATCCCAGCATGCACCAGAAGGCAGCCACTGAGCATTCATTGCACTGGAAGATGATGGTGCCAGTCTTCATTTCCATATTCTTCTCTGGAAAAGGAGGGCACAGAACCAGCCATGTGGCACAGATCAGGAGTTGACCAAGTGTGCAACCAGAGATTGTAAACACTGGAACCTTTGGACCCAGCCACTTCCTCATGTTACTACCTGGCTTTGTGGCATTGAATGCGATGACCACCATGATGGTCTTGGCCAACACGCAAGACACACAGAGGATAAACATAATGCCAAAAGCAGCCTGGCGCAGAAGACAGGTTACTGGATGTGGGAGTCCAATGAAAAGCAAAGAACACAGGAAGCAGATTAGGAGGGCTCCGAGGAGAAGGTAGGTGAGGTTCCTGTTGTTGGCTTTGACAACTGGTGTATGCCGGTACTTTACAAAGATGCACAGAATTATAATACTTGAGAAGGAACCTAGATTGGCTGCCCCAGTCAAGGTGGCTCCCAGTGGCTCCTCATAAGAAAGATATTCTATTTCCTTTGGAACACATTCATTTCTCTTCTCGTTGGGCCACTGGTCACTTGGACACTTCCAACAGGCATTGGAATCTGAAAAATAAAACTGTGATTTATAACAATTTCACAAATTCAATGTGCGTTATGAACAGGCATTAACAATTCAAGGTTGTAGAGACATTCAGCGATGCGTAGAAATATGAAAAGAATGGCTACTTCGATAAACACTTTCTGATCTACTCGGAGAACCTTCTGTGGTGTGATTGAACAGTTTCAGTTAGCAATCCTTACTGCTTCTTGACTGGGCTGAGGACTGCATTAATCCATTCAATAAGGCCATAAGCACCAACCAGAGCAAGACATCAATGGTAATGGGGTTGTTTTGCTCTGCTGTGAAGCAGAGGTGGTGTGAGGCATAATATGGTCAGAGGGCTGCAGAATGTGTCTCCTTCCACAGATGAATTCCTCATGCTTACCAGAATTCGTGCTGCTTTTGCAAACAGTATGCATTCAAGAATAATACATTTGTTTCTATATTTTACAGCATCTCTGCAAGTTTTTCAATCATAAATGACAAGCCAACAAAATGTCATGGGAGCAGAACTGAGATCATATCCCATTTGACCGTAATGTTCTCACAGGGTTGTCCCCTTGTTACACCTTTGTTCCCTCATCACCCACCTATTTGCTGCCCTAGTTTGTATTCTTAGCTAGTCTTCATGACCACAAGGGCAGTGCCAGGAGGACCATAGAGCAAAGCACTCACCACCAAACCCTTACTGACGTCCAGGTTCAAACACCTTCAAATACAAAAGTACTTTCTAACAGGTGTTTGAACCTGGACGTCAGTATGGGTTTGGTAGCGAGTGCTTTGCTCTACCCTTACTGATGTACAAATGCACCCGCTACCAAACCCTTACTGACGTCCAGGTTCAACTACCTCCAAATACAAAAGCACCCGCTACCAAACCCTTACTGACGTCCAGGTTCAACTACCTCCAAATACAAAAGCACCCGCTACCAAACCCTTACTGACGTCCAGGTTCAACTACCTTCAAATACACAAGCACTCACTACCAAACCCTTACTGACGTCCAGGTTCAACTACCTCCAAATACAAAAAAACCCGCTACCAAACCCTTACTGACGTCCAGGGTCAACTACCTTCAAATGCACAAGCACTCACTACCAAACCCTTACTGACGTTCAGGTTCAACTATCTCCAAATACAAAAGCACCCGCTACCAAACTCTTACTGACGTCCAGGTTCAACTACCTTCAAATACACAAGCACTCACTACCAAACCCTTACTGACGTCCAGGTTCAACTACCTCCAAATACAAAAGCACCCGCTACCAAACCCTTACTGACGTCCAGGTTCAACTACCTTCAAATACACAAGCACTCACTACCAAACCCTTACTGACGTCCAGGTTCAACTACCTCCAAATACAAAAGCACCCGCTACCAAACCCTTACTGACGTCCAGGTTCAAACACCTTCAAATACAAAAGTACTTTCTAACAGGTGTTTGAACCTGGACGTCAGTATGGGTTTGGTAGCGAGTGCTTTGCTCTACCCTTACTGATGTACAAATGCACCCGCTACCAAACCCTTAATGACGTCCAGGTTCAACTACCTCCAAATACAAAAGCACCCGCTAGCAAACCCTTACTGACGTCCAGGTTCAACTACCTTCAAATACACAAGCACTCACTACCAAACTCTTACTGACGTCCAGGTTCAACTACCTCCAAATACAAAAGCACCCGCTACCAAACCGTTACTGACGTCCAGGTTCAACTACCTTCAAATACACAAGCACTCACTACCAAACCCTTACTGACGTCCAGGTTCAACTACCTCCAAATACAAAAAAACCCGCTACCAAACCCTTACTGACGTCCAGGGTCAACTACCTTCAAATGCACAAGCACTCACTACCAAACCCTTACTGACGTTCAGGTTCAACTATCTCCAAATACAAAAGCACCCGCTACCAAACTCTTACTGACGTCCAGGTTCAACTACCTTCAAATACACAAGCACTCACTACCAAACCCTTACTGACGTCCAGGTTCAACTACCTCCAAATACAAAAGCACCCGCTACCAAACCCGTACTGACGTCCAGGTTCAACTACCTTCAAATACACAAGCACTCACTACCAAACCCTTACTGACGTCCAGGTTCAACTACCTCCAAATACAAAAGCACCCGCTACCAAACCCTTACTGACGTCCAGGTTCAAACACCTTCAAATACAAAAGTACTTTCTAACAGGTGTTTGAACCTGGACGTCAGTATGGGTTTGGTAGCGAGTGCTTTGCTCTACCCTTACTGATGTACAAATGCACCCGCTACCAAACCCTTAATGACGTCCAGGTTCAACTACCTCCAAATACAAAAGCACCCGCTAGCAAACCCTTACTGACGTCCAGGTTCAACTACCTTCAAATACACAAGCACTCACTACCAAACTCTTACTGACGTCCAGGTTCAACTACCTCCAAATACAAAAGCACCCGCTACCAAACCGTTACTGACGTCCAGGTTCAACTACCTTCAAATACACAAGCACTCACTACCAAACCCTTACTGACGTCCAGGTTCAACTACCTCCAAATACAAAAGCACCCGCTACCAAACCCTTACTGACGTCCAGGTTCAACTACCTCCAAATACAAAAGCACCCGCTACCAAACCCTTACTGACGTCCAGGTTCAACTACGTTCAGATATAAAAGCACCAGCTATGAAACCCTTACTGATGTCCAGGTTCAATTATCTTCAAATTCAAAAGCACTCACTACCAAACTCTTACTGACGTCCAGGTTCAACTGGGTATCAGGTTTCCAGGGGATATCGCTGGACTGAAATGAAAGCCTGGTCCCACTGTAGCAGAATTATGTACTTTTTTATTTTTAAATATCATCAGTGTTAATGTCCTCCTTTCTTTTTATAAATAAGTACAACCTAGAATCAATCTGGTCTCTAAGTCTGAGGATTCGTTCCAGTTTGTTTGAAGATATTTGCAAATAAAACAGCAGTGCTGGAGGTTTTAAGAGTTGGGAGACAAACAGCTAAGCAGCAGAGGGAAGAATGAGAAAAAGCAGAGAAATTAGAGAAAGTTTTCAAGCCCTTAATTTTCCCTTGAATTCTTCATATAACGCGTCATTTGTGATCAGCAAAAGAAAATTAAACAAGAGCCATAGTCAAACAGCATCAAAATAATGTCATGTATCTTCATAGCAGGGTCAGGGAGTTACATATATGCAGAACGGGATGAGTCAGAGCGCTAACACCAACAGTTCTGAAGAATGAAAGTGCAAAAAGCATCAAAAGCCTCCTATAGATCAGTATCATCTTTGAGGAACACATTTCAGCTTGGCCCAGCATAAAATAGAAATGTCAGAATTACTAAATCTACAGGCACCTGTGAAGATTTAGTACCCAAGACTCATATAATACATAGTACTCCATCTGTTCACATCCTCAACCTAGCCCCCGTCCACATTCCCCTTTTGCATTTCCATTAATGAGCCTTTATGAGTCCCAGCAGTCAACAATTTTGAAGTCCATTGGCCAGGTGATTCTATGCCATATAATTTAGTGCCATTTTGTGTTTGATATAATAGGTGAGCCCACTGACATTAAAGAACGTAACCACAAGAGCCTTGAGGATGACATTGTTTTTCATGATCTCCCAACCCTTGTCCCAGAGAGATGGCGCTAGTGTAAAATATTCCCAAGTCATGAGAGCAAGAAATTTAATATATTTGGTTGAACATCTAAAAATTGAGCAATAGTCTATATGGCCGATTAGACTATTGGGGAGAGGCTATGTTGCACAATATTTTGAACATGGTTTAAATCTCCCCCTTTACTGCCAAACAGCTCACAAACAACTCTATAAATAGACAGGCAATAGCCTCCTACCTCATCCGCCCGCAAAAGAACAAAAAATAAACCGGATCATGGGCTTCATAGCTAAGTGTCTAAAATAGTACAAGGAATATTTTCTTTAGCTCAGAAACAGAGAAGAAAGGGGGTGAGAGGAGGGTACATGTTAGGACCCACAGAATTAGACCCTCAACATCATCAAGACAAGATGTCACTCAAATTATGAGTACCCAGTCCAGAAGCACAAGATATGAAGACACACATCATAAGCATTCAATTTAAGAGAACAGATGACTGTCAAACTCATTCATGCAACAACCCACACAAGCAACACTGACAAGCAGATTGAGGTTTTAATGGAGATCTAGACTTATCTCTGTCTTTATCCTTCCTCTTGTCACCAAATCTCTCCATATCTGCCCTCCACATAACTAATTCCAGCCTGTCTCTTTCATCAGGCAGAGTTCCACCATTAGTCTTAATAATGGTTATTGCCCACTCCAGGATTCGCTTCTCTCCTTAGCTGGTAATCCTGCTGCAATGTGTCCATTGAGGATTCCTTCAGGGTAGCAAAGAGCTTCTCCAGATCTTCAGAGTCACTTAGGGGCATATTTACATGCAGGCGATAAAAAATTATCGCCGCTTTAGTCCGCCCGCCATCCTCATGGTGCTGGGACCGGCCACCAGATATGTTGCGGTCCTGCACCCCAAACTAGGATGCGACCGCCACCCTGGCGGTCGCATTCTGCATTTCCAACATTGCGGCGGGTGCTGCTGTAAGCAGCACCCGCCGCAATGGTGAAAAGGCATGTTGTGCATTGCCATGGCCAATGTTGCAGGCACCGCGCAGTGCCTGCCACCATGTGCATGGCAATGTAGGGGGGTACAAAAGGTACCCCCCAAGTGTAGCCCCCCACACCCCTAGCCCCCCAGGGGCCCGCAACGGTCCCCCAAATGAATCCCCACCAGCCTTGCCATGGCGGCATCGGAACCATTGCCGACCCGCGGAATAGCGGCAGACTCCCTTTGCGTCCGCCGCAATACCCCCGCCATAATAATATGGCGGGGGTAAGATCAGTGGTGATCCGCCCGCCATCATAATCACCCCCCAAGTCTGAAGTGGAGAAGGGCCCACCAACTCCTAATGATGTGTTGGTGCAGTAGGCCCAGTGCAGCCCAGAAACTATGGCTCACCCATGTAATCTTGGTACATATCAGGCCATGATTCTACGAATTCTCTGGTTCATTCAAGAGTTAGTCCCGCGGCTCTTTCTCTGCCACCAGCAGCCCACATTGCCTTCTCATCTGCCACCCACTGATCCTGGTATTTATCACAGCCGCATATTCCTAACTAGATGGTCAGAACTAACTCTGGAGTAGCCATTGTGGGCAAAATCAAGCACCATATCCAAGCCACTTAATTTTCTACTGATTTCCTCAATTCATCTAGTTTAACCCACTTTAATTTAATAATTAGACATTGATATGAGTATGACTCCATCGGTTTTCATGTCAAGAAACCACAACACAATACTCCAACAAAAAAATGCATTTGAGTCATCTAAGAGATGTTGAGTGCATTCCAAAATTATTAGAATTCTTTGGAAGTGTTGATAAAACATTGCTTTGATTAAAGAATTGTTAGTGGGAGATGGGAGTTATTAAGACCTAAAACAGATGAAAGAGGAGTGAAGAATCAACACAGAGTGGGACAGAGAGGGATAGATGCTGAGAGTGAGAAAAGATACATGAATAGTTCAATAAATCAAAGTATTTATAAAGTTCAGCAAATCACCTGCGAGGGTCTCAAAATGCCGGAGTTGCTACCTCTAGGTGCTGATCTACTCATTCGAACAACCAGGTCTTGAGTCTTTTCTTGAATTGGTGGAGCGATGAGACAGTTTTGTGGATTCCAGCTCTGGTGAGTCCTTTGGATTTGGCTGGCTTGGTGGGCGGAATTGTGTCAGCGCATCCTGTGTTCCACTAGGAGAAGTTCTTGCCAGGTTGGATGTTGTGTCTGGAAGGTGGGAGTTGAGAGTGTTGTTCCACTGGTCTCCTGATATCTTTTTCCAGTTTCTGCATGTGGAGCTAGAGGAACATGGTGCCTGTGTTGGTAGGTCCTAAGATGGTGAAGTGGACACTGTAGTGGTCTGTCCAGGGGAGCTGTGAGACATTGCTGTGCTTAACTCTGTCATTGGTCATGAAAATGTGGTTGAGTGTGTTTCTTGCAATGTGGGTAGGGTTGGTGAGAAGTTGCTTGAAGCTGATGTTGCTCATGCTTTTTGGGAGGTCGGTTGTGTTTGTATTTCTGGGGTCATCAAGGTGGAAGTTAAGATCTCCTTGGAAGATGTAGTGCTCGTATTTAATGGCGAGAAGTGCAAGTAGGTCAGAGATGGCAGTACAGAATCTGGGGCGTAGTCCTGGTGGTCTGTAGGCGAGGGTACCTCTGATGGTATTTTTTCCATGTATGTGGATTTGGAAGTAGAGATGCTCCATTATCTGGGTTGAGTCCTTTGAGGAGGTCACACAGAGGATGGTGTCCTAGTAGATGATGGCAATTCCACCTACATGTTTGTTGGTTTGGTCCCTTCGGGGGTGGCAATGGCCATATCTGGTGCAGATGTGGGGCTCAGCCAGGTCTCTGTGCGGAAGATGATATCCGGGGTGAGGGAAGAGATCATGTCCCAGATATCCATGGCATGAAGGCAGAAGCAGGAAAGCCAGAGCACAAAAGAAGGCAGAGTAGATGAAAGGTAGATGCAGAAGGAAAAACAGAGTCAGAAGGACAAATAATTGAGAAGAAAAAATCAGGCAAGAAGACTGCAATGCTGGCTGAACAGACTGGAAGGAGTGATGTGCAAAGGGTGATCTTGCTCGAGGACCTCCTCAATGGGGTCTGCCTGCAGCCTCATTGAGTAGGTCCTGGGAGGAGGGAGGGGTGCTGGGAGGGAGGGAAATGGGAAAGAAGGAAAATCGCAGGAAAAATTGTAATAGAGGGGGACTGAGGGTCAAAAAAGGAGGCAGAAACAGGAAAGGTAGAGTGCAAATGAAGGCAGAGCAAAGGAAAGGTAGAGGCAGAAGGAAAAATAGAATCGAAAGGACAAATAAGGCAGAAGAAAAAATAAGCCAAGAAGACTGCAGTGCTGGCAGAATGGAGCGGCAAGAGCGATGTGACGAAGGGGAATCTGGCTTGAGGACCTGCTAGTATTAGGATAGGGATAAATGGTGACGATTGAACCAATATGGAAGAAAAGAAATGGTGCAGAGAGAAGAGAGAAGAGTAAAAGGTAGGCAACAGACTTCGAAGTGAAAGGGGAAAGGAGTGTTAATCATATATTGACATAAGTTAATGTCAACTAAAATAACTATTTCTCAACTCATTCACATACAGTGTTGTTTTCTCAGCAAATGTCACACAAGAACATGTCAGTTTGCAAAAGAAAAGTACCTGTCTCATTTGAAATCTCTCCTTCAGCACACAGGACACAGTCAAAGCAGCAGGGAGGCTGTCCTTCTTGGGCGGCTTTTCGATATCCGGGAACACAGCTCTCACTGCAGACTGAACGGGGAACCTTCGGTCAAATTGAGAAACAATGAGACACTGTAGGCTAGCATGTATTTTCATGCAGGTACAGATGGGCACAGTATGTGTCCAGAGCAGGCAAAAGATCTTACAAGGAAGATGTAAAGGTGCATGAAGGCACCATCCCGAATCTGCCAATGTCTCAGTGTAATCACTAACTACTTGCAACGACCAGGCAGTAAAATCAACTGAAATCATATGCCTCTTGGAATCTTCAATCCTATATTATTATGTGAAATGTACCTTATTACAATACCCCACCAGTATTCTTAGTCTTACTGCCAACTTCCATAAACACCTTAGTACTGAACCAAAATGACCGTTATTTTATAGTGATTACCACTTTGCCTCTTCGTCACAGTCTTTTTCACTAAAGGGAGACAGGACCCTGCAGACCAAAAATCTTGGTATTTCAATATAAATTTAAATACATGTTTTAAAAAAAGTGCATTTTCATTAAACTCATTCCACTGTGGGGGAGAGAATAAGTACTTCCAGAAGCACTTGGTGTGTTTCCTTTCCCTTTCTCCCTTTGTGGCTAGTAGTTTTCAGATTTAACTACCTCAAATTATGAAGAGCAGATACATGTCTATATTAATATAGCTTGAGTGGCTGACAAGCCTGAGCATTCCATTTCTATATCTTCATCCCATTCCCTGTGGAGACTGAAGTTCAATACAGAATCTAGCTATGAAACATTTTTGTGTGTGCAATACTCTGATTCAGAGATTGAACTGCAAAAATGTTTGTGCCTATGTACCAAACACATTTTAGGAGTCTGTTAAGTTTTACCAAGTTTAGAAATTGATTTAGAAGGGGCATGTCGGAGACTTTTGTTGTCACCTTGAATAAGTGGGTTAATTTTCTGATGTTGATGTCTCACTGACTGTCAGAGGGCTTCAATGACATACTATTGTCATCAAACATTTCACAATACAAAAATATTGTGCCCAAATAAGTGGTTCTAAATATTGCATTTACATTCTTACAATGTACAAAGTACAAAAATTATTGCTGCAAGATATAGTGGTCCTAAACGTTGACATTGAATAGGTGAGTAGATATATTGAAAAGTACGTGAAATTATAACTTACAAAAATTTATTAACTTCCATAAAATATCACATACAAGCGCTATACAATAAAAAGTGAAACAATAAATGTTGTACCATTAGTGAAGGTATTGAACTTTGGAGGGTTCAGATTTACCCTTCACAAGCGAAACTAAACAACAGTAGGGGATCGGCAGATTTAATATTCCCACCCCAACCTAAGCAACAGAGGGGGAAAGCTTTGGACTTTGAGGGGGAAAGATTTGTCAAATTGAATATTTCCACTCCAACCTAAGGAACAGTGGAGAAACTGTTGGTAAAATACATAATCATATCTAATATTTGGGATCAAATAATTTTTAACATCAAAATATAAAAATTAATTTCATAAAAAAGAAATAAAAAGAATACATAGGAAAAACACATAAAGGGGTCGATTCCGATCCTGTAAAAAGGCCCTACGAATAGTCGTACAGAGCGTTTTCTCCGTACGACTCGTACCAGGTAAACTCATTTCACAACCTAGGAAGTACGATTCGTACAGAAAGCCTTTTTCTGTACGAATCGTACAAAAGACCGTACAGCAAATAAATACCCACGATTCCGATCCGGAAATACTTTTTACGCGACGTCCATACGTATTTCACCAGCGTTTTCCGGCCCAGCAAGTACGATTCGTACCGACGTCACTCTGTACGGCTCTTTGTTTACGGGAGCCAAACACAGCCGGAAAAGCAGAGTCCGATGCGAACGGCAACGCCACGGAGCCCCGGTACGCAACGTACAGCCATGAACCCCATCGTACGTGTCCTCCCAGTCCTCTTGGCCTACGACCTGGTGCACCGCACCCGACGCACATGCCGCAGAAGGTGAGAACAAAATGCGTGGGTACGGTGCGTACCACACATACCCCTACGGCGCCATGACAACAGTGGTACGGACCGTACCCACGCATGACTTCGTGGGTACGGTGCGTAACCCTATGGCCCCATGAGTCCACAGGTATGGACCGTACCCACGCATGAATGCATGGGTATGGTACGTACCCCTACAGCCCCACGAGTACTCAGGTACGGACCGTACCCACGCATGAATGCGTGGGTACGGTGAGTACCTCTACGGCCCCATAATTAATCAGGTACAGACCGTACCCACACATGAATACGTGGGTACGGTGTGTACCCCTACGGCCTCATGAGTCCTCAGGTACGGACATACCCACGCATGAATGTGTGGGTATGGTGCGTACCCCTACAGCCCCTTGAGTACTCAGGTACAGAACGTTGCCACGCATGAATGCGTGGGTACGGTGCATACCCCTATGGCCCCATGATTAACCAGGTACGGACCGTACCCACACATACATGCATGGGTACGGTCCATACCACACGTACCCCGTTACGACAGCAGGAAAATTTGGATACGAAGCGTACACATGCCAGGAATGTGATCATAGAGGACTGGCCCAGCATGTTCCCTACAAATTGATGTGTGAGTAGTTCCTGGCCAGCAGTGTATAGCTCCAAGGGGGTGCGTGGGTGGGTGCAGAGGCCTCCCAGCAGTGCCCAGACATATGAGGGGTGGGTGCAGAGGACTCCCAGCAGTGCCCAGACATATGAGGGGTGGGTGCAGAGTCCTCCCAGCAGTGCCCAGACATATGAGGGGTGGGTGTAGAGGACTACCAGCAGTGCCCAGACATATGAGGGGTGGTTGCAGAGCCCTCCCAGCAGTGCCCAGACATATGAGCGGTGGGTGCACAGGACTACCAGCAGTGCCCAGACATATGACGGGTGGGTGCATATCACTCCCAGCAGTGCCCAGACATATGAGGGATGGGTGCAGAGCCCTCCCAGCCGTGCCCAGACATATGAGGGGTGGGTGCAGAGGACTACCAGCAGTGCCCAGACACATGAGGGGTGGGCGCATATCACTCCCAGCAGGGCCCAGACATATGAGGGGTGGGTGCATATGACTCCCAGCAGTGCCCAGACATATGAGGGGTGGGTGCAGAGGCCTCCCAGCAGTGCCCAGACATATGAGGGGTGGGTGTAGAGGACTACCAGCAGTGCCCAGACATATGAGGGGAGGTTGCAGAGCCCTCCCAGCAGTGCCGAGACATATGAGGGGTGGGTGCAGAGGACTACCAGCAGTGCCCAGACATATGAGGGGTGAGTGCATATCACTCCCAGCAGTGCCCAGACATATGAGAGGTGGGTGCATATCACTCCCAGCAGTGCCCAGACATATGAGGGATGGGTGCAGAGCCCTCCCAGCCGTGCCCAGACATATGAGGGGTGGGTGCAGAGGACTACCAGCAGTGCCCAGACACATGAGGGGTGGGCGCATATCACTCCCAGCAGGGCCCAGACATATGAGGGGTGGGTGCATATGACTCCCAGCAGTGCCCAGACATATGAGGGGTGGGTGCAGAGGCCTCCCAGCAGTGCCCAGACATATGAGGGGTGGGTGTAGAGGACTACCAGCAGTGCCCAGACATATGAGGGGAGGTTGCAGAGCCCTCCCAGCAGTGCCGAGACATATGAGGGGTGGGTGCAGAGGACTACCAGCAGTGCCCAGACATATGAGGGGTGAGTGCATATCACTCCCAGCAGTGCCCAGACATATGAGAGGTGGGTGCATATCACTCCCAGCAGTGCCCAGACATATGAAGGGTGGGTGCAGAGGACTCCCAGACTGCCCAGACATATGAGGGGTGGGTGCATATCACTCCCAGCAGTGCCCAGCCATATGAGGAGTGGGTGTAGAAGACTACCAGTAGTGCCCAGACATATGAGGGGTGGTTGCAGAGCCCTCCCAGCAGTGCCCAGACATATGAGGGGTGGGTGCAGAGGACTACCAGCAGTGTCCAGACATATGCGGGGTGGGTGCATATCACTCCCAGCAGTGCCCAGACATATGAGGGGTGAGTGCATATCACTCCCAGCAGTGCCCAGACATATGAGGGGTGGGTGCATATCACTCCCAGCAGTGCCCAGACATATGAGGGGTGTGTGCAGAGGCATCTCAGCAGTGCCCAGACATATGAGGGGTGGTTGCAGAGCCCTCCCAGCAGTGCCCAGACATATGAGTGGTGGTTGCAGAGCCCTCCCAGCAGTGCTTAGACATATGAGGGGTGGGTGCATATCACTCCCAGCAGTGCCCAGACATATGAAGGGTGGGTGTAGAGGACTCCCAGCAGTGCCCAGACATATAAGAGGTGGGTGCATATCACTCCCAGCAGTGCCCAGACATATGAAGGGTGGGTGCAGAGGACTCCCAGCCTGCCCAGACATATGAGGGGTGGGTGCATATCACTCCCAGCAGTGCCCAGACATATGAGGGGTGGGTGTAGAGGACTACCAGTAGTGCCCAGACATATGAGGGGTGGTTGCAGAGCCCTCCCAGCAGTGCCCAGACATTTGAGGGGTGGGTGCATATCAATCCCAGCAGTGCCCAGACATATGAGGGGTGGGTGCATATCACTCCCAGCAGTGCCCAGACATATGAGGGGTGGGTGCATATCACTCCCAGCAGTGCCCAGACATATGAGGGGTGGGTGCAGAGGCATCCCAGCAGTGCCCAGACATATGAGGGGTGGTTGCAGAGCCCTCCCAGCAGTGCCCAGACATATGAGTGGTGGTTGCAGAGCCCTCCCAGCAGTGCTTAGACATATGAGGGGTGGGTGTAGAGGACTCCCAGCAGTGGCCAGACATATGAGGGGTGTGTGCATATCACTCCCAGCAGTGCCCCACTCCCAGGAGGATGGATGTCATTCACACACTGCATGACACACCACATGTGGGTGTGAGGACATACAACACATGTATACCCACCCATGGCGGATGCCCCACAATACACACCCAGATTTAATGCCAACAGACTGTATAGTCATGGAAATGCATACTAGAATAAGTTAGCCAAGGGGACCACACACTGTCACGCACACACTGTCACGCACATGATAGGAATGTCCAGGTGCTGGTCCAGCCACCCAGATGATGTCTCTCATATAAGGAAAAGGGTTCACTGCCACTAGATACAATGCCCACAATTCTGAGTCAGGTGCCCAAATACCCTGCATTACACGTGCCATTTGTGTGTTAGGCCGTGATTACACACATGCATAGTGCTGAAAAGGCCCAATTGCTCCCTGATGCCATTACTACATACACAAAACACAAGTACAGTGACTGGCAAGGATGGCACAGACGAGTTAGCAGGAGACATTGGTGAGCATGCATGGCCATTGGTGAAGGGATCCGTCACCAACAAGGGATATGTTGACATAGGTCAGCACAGCAATTGTACAACTGTTTGCAGGGAACATGTCAGGTGCCACAGAGGAAGGAACACTTCCTGGGAAAATGTCTCACAATCCAAAGGAACACACACTACAAATTAATATTTTCACAGACATTGAGATGGCACACAGACACCATGGTCCACCTCATGACCATTATACTAAAACATTTCTCAGAACCCTAACACATTACCAGAACACCAACCTCATGGGCCTCATCACCAACATCAAGTACCTGAAATGCAATAGTGTGGAAACTAAAAGAAAAGGCTTTATTCAGCACACAAACAAAAGAACTTGTAATAAAACACTATTTACAAAGGCCAATAGCCAGTCCATAGTTTGAGTCCAAGGGTGGACGGATGCGAGTGTGTCCACCCCTACCTTGCCTGCACAAAGTCACCTCAAGGGTTGTCGACAGGGGGGGGGGCATCATCAGTGGGAGTACCAGGCACCGCAGGGACAGGAGTAGGTTGGGTAGGTGTGGTGGGTGCAGGGCTGGACGTATCCACCACAGGGGGTGGTGCAGCGCCAAAGGTGGTGGTGAGAAGCTCGCTGCACACTGCAGCCAGGGCGTCCAGAGGAACCCCTGCACCGGAACGAACACCAGGGCCAACGGAGGGGGGGTGTCCGAGGGATGGGGTGCAGCGCTCTCGGGGGAGGTGGTGGACATGGTGGGGGACTCAACTCCCCTGGCCGGAGACTTCCTCAACCACTTGCGGGGTGGTGTCACAGTCGGGCTGAGGGACAGACTAGCCATGTAGGTCTCTTTGGGTGACATTTTGCCAGGGGAGCTAAGGGGAGTGGATTTGGAGGAAGTGGGTCGTGAGGACTGCGGACTCTGACTGTGGCTGCGTGTCTGCCATTTGCCCCCAGATCCTGTGGGTGTGACTACATCCCCCTGAGTGTGCGTGCCAGGAGGTGTGCGCTGTGCCTTCGTTGGGGGTGTGCTGGATGTGTCTGTTGTGGTGTGTGCCTGTGACTGTCTGTGTGTGCTTTGGACAGGCATGGGAGAGGGCAGTGTGGATGGGTCCGGGGTAGGGGGGGACGGAGCACCACAGGAGAGACACTGCTTCCTTCAGTGAAGAGTCAATGGACCGCAGAAACCTGCGTTGCTCAGTCATCGTTGATGACATGCCCTCCACGAACGACACCAACTGTGTGAGCAGTCTAGTGTGTTCATGGAGGCATTTCTTCTTGTTACACACACTTTCTTTTGTTTATAATTATTTTATCACGTTATCACACGCCACAATGAGTATAGGAAGGGATCCTTAAGGTCCTGAAGAAGACGCCTGGGGAGCTTCGAAACATGTCGGCAGACATAGGAGGCACAGCTCATTGAGGCATATACACCTCCTCCCCCCACTTTTTACTAATACCAGCTCAATGGTATATTAAATTCTCAAGACCAACGAGCCAGGTATTTTTATCTCACTTTTCCATTCACCCCAGACCCTTCCTCTCACACCCCTACACAACACATAGTTGTCTCATAACAATAGTGCTCCCACGCAAACATAGGTCGTAGCACGCCCCGTCCCGTAGAGGGACGGGAAGACCCCTATGATGAAGCATGACACCAAGGGCCCTTTTGGTGTGTGAGGGGTATTTTAACAACTAGTGTGTATTCTCCACCATTGTGGGGACATATACTTCTTTCTGGGAGATTCTGACATACACATATACTTGTGGGTGGATCACTATGTTTATTGATGTAGTCCAACTGTGTCATGCATAGCAGCAGTGGGTGGCACAGTCATCAACACCCGCACCTGTCTCCTAATGCCAGGGACAGGGACACTTATGAACTGACCTGTCACGATCAGCGTGCCCCTTTGGGACTATGTCGGCTGTGTGTCATGTGTTCCCATGAGCTTCATGTCAGTGTCCCGTCAACGGCATCTGCTGTTGGTGCATCCAACAGGGGTCTGTGTGGAGATGGGCATGTAACACATCTACGCACACCATGCCACATGTGGATTCCCAAGGCTGTAGGGTCAGTTCAGTTCAAAATGCTTTATTCGGTTTGTTTACACAACCATATAGCAGACATAAAATATAAAACATACAGCAATCATACAATAAAACTATAAAAGGGACAAATATATAGGCCAATTACATTGGATGTGTACGAGACATACTAACTGGGATACAATCTCCTCAATAATACCAATACGTAATAGAATAGTCGGTATAAATACAAGAAGGCTCTAATGGACTCAATAAATTTACATGTGCTGGTTGCTAAAGTGCTGAGTAATGTGCAAAATATGCAATATAAAGGGCAGTTCCCGTATCGAGACATGTAGAAATATTGCAAGAAAAGGCTCTGCAGTACTCAACAAAATGACAAGTGCAACTTGCTAAAATTCTAAATGATTAAATAACAATAGATTTTCTGGCGGTTATACATTTTAGAATATAAGTAGCTACATGAAATCATATATCTGCGCTTTCCAGAGTAAACATTAGCTGCATCGCATTCCTGGTAGACCGAACATTATATTTTAAAAAGATAGGTTTTAAAAAGTGTCTTCTTAAAAAAGTATAAAATTTACAAAACAGCATAAAATGACAACAACTCTGTTTAGATAAGTCGTCACAGGGGCATAGAGTGTTACTGTGCTGCCTAATGATGGGGAAAGACACAAGGTGGTGTACTATGCCAAGCCTTAGACGAGTAAGAACAAAACGGTGAGATCTTCTTGAGACTTCCGTTAAGTATAGCTGGAAACCTTCACTCGTATTGTTTTCACAATAAAAAACAGAGGTACATTGTGTGGCACAGACAGGTTCTCTAGATTTTCTTGAGTTGCATAGAAAAGTCACCTTAAGCTCTGATTTAGATATACTGGCAGCTTCCTCCGGCATTAAAAAAGGATCCAAATTAAAAAGAAGCTTGTACCAGTAATGGATGTGTCTGAGCCAAGGAATATGCAAACAGTGGTCCAACCTTAGGCAGTCTCTGATTACTTTTTGGGTGAATATGGTTTCAGTTTTAGACCAAATGGATCGCCATAAGGCCAATGGGCGTAGAGCTACAAGATCTTTGATATAATCTAGACCCACTTCTCTGTGGATTAGCTCTGTAGAGGCTGATGCGGGGGCACTCAGAAGGAGTCTCAAAAATGAGTTTTCGTCAAGTTGGATGCGGTTACCACAAAGGGTATGGTGGCCCCACACACCAGCCCCATACAAAGCAGATGATAGACATCTGGCTTTGTAAATCGAAATCATATCCTTAATTCTACTGTTCCCAAGCTTGAAGGCAAATCTAAATACGCCGTTATTATTCTTTACCATTTTAAGGCGCACATTCTCACATTCATTGTCCCATCTCCCATCACCAGAGAATGTAACACCAAGATAACAAAAATAGTTAACGGTTTGAATTTTTGCCTTATCCAGGTAGAAGGTCCTTTTAACCCCTTTCTTCCTCCCGCAAGACATTACAAATGTTTTTTCTTTATTAATTAGCAGTTTCCTGCTGTCGATAAACCTCAGGAAGCTGCCAATTAAGCGTTGGAGGCCGATTTGGGTACGTGACAAGAGGACGGCATCATCCGCATACAACAGTATTGGGATTGGATCGCCATCTACTCGAGGGGCATCAGCTGGAACCTGTCTAAGGGTTGTATCAATTTGATTAATAAATAAGGAGAATAACAAGGGGGCTAAAACACACCCTTGCCTGATGCCTCTGGTCACTCTAAAAAAAGGTGTAGATTCCCCATTAGACCCGAAACGCACTTTACTGGAAAGCCTTTCATATAATCTAGCCAGGAAGTGTACAATATCTTTTGGTGCACCCATCTCCAAAAGTATGGGCCATAAAATTGAATGTTCGACCAAATCAAAAGCGCTGCTAAGATCAGCAAAACATAGAAATAGGTTCTCTTTTTTGACCGTAATGTATTTGTATTTGCTCCATTGTGCCTAATCCCCTCCTGAACCCATACTGAACTGGCGATAAAATAGTATTTTCCTCTGCCCATGTTTCTAGTCTACATAGGAGGATTCTGCTCAGAATTTTTATTGATGAGTCCAGGAGGGAGATCGGACGATAGTTTCGTGCCTCGGACCTGGACCCTTTCTCAAATAAGGGGACAATTATAGATTGTCCCCAGGTCAAAGGAAGGTTGCCTTCTATAGCAGCATTAAAGATGCGAGTTAAAATTGGTGCTCATAAGTTCATCTCCTGTTTGTACAAGTCCACGGGAACACCATCAGGACCCGGAGCTTTACCCCCGCTACTCTTTGACAGCCCCAATTAAACCTCATCCAGTCTAATGGATAAAGGTGACGATAGCCATACAGAATTGTGATTTGTTACAAAATCTAAAACCAACCTATCTGGGTTAAAAATGTTAGTAAAATGGTCTATCCAGGCGTTGCAGTTTACATGTGATGTTAGTTCGGGAATGGTGTCATTCTTTAAAAAAGGGCAGTTAATTGTCTCCCAAAATAATCTATTGTTATTTGTGTCTGCGGCTAAATTGAGTTTGTGCTATAACTCCTCTTGTATTTCTTTTTTCCGAACTTCCAAGGAAAGCTTGTAATTATGGCGTTCGGCTTTAATACAAGTGGTATCCCTGGGTTTGGTGGCCAGAGCGGCTTTTAATTTCGACAGGGCCTGTGTACAATTCTTGTCAAACCAGCCGACTGACCTAATTTTCGATGGCCTACTCCTACCTGTCAGTAAGCCCTCAATAACAGTGTTAATTTTATAAAATTTAGAGAGCAATGTGGCAGGTACTATCTCATTACTTAGGCAGTAGTCAATTTCTGTTATACATTTAGTTATGATCTCGTCCAGAAGTATAACAGGATTAACATTGGCCCACTTAATTCTTACCCCATTGGGTCTCTCTGCAACTATATCTATAACAAAACTGCTGGGGTCTAGATGTATGTGTCCCCAGGTCAGTAATGTTACAGAGATACTATTATGGTCACTTACTGCTTGCTCTGTTATCCATAAATCGGTATACGCAGTGTTGCAGATTGACGAGAATGTGGTCAATGTTAGAGTGGGCATCCCTACCTTTGAAAGTTGGGCATTTAATGTTGCCCTTTTTCAAGGAGCAGCCAAGTAACTCTAGGTCCAGTTTGGCTATCAAATTATTAAGTACAGTTCCGTAATCGTTATGTGGGAAATGGATATATGGAATACTAGCATTATCGTCTGGTTCCCCCAAGAAGCCGCATGTCCTTTCTTTTGCATATGGGCAAGCCTGTATATTGAAATCTCCTGCCCATAAGAGGACTGGTTGGCTCCTGGATAGGGCCAGCATCTTGTCGATCTCTCTCCCAATTTCATACACAATAGGACCCCTGCGTGCATCAAAGGTATTGTTATAGTAATTAATTATAATTAAATCCTTGCCCGTGACATGCTCCAGACGTAGTAACTGAGCGTAGGGGGCCACCTCATAATGAGTATTAGGTTTAAACTTGATTAGCTTAGTTGATGTTAAAATTAGAAGGCCGCCTTTCGCCCTTCCTACTGCCGAATTCACTGCCAGTACCCAATGTGATGTATAGCCTTCCACGTGAATTGGTTCTTTGTACCAGGTCTCTTGGAGACATATAATGTCAAACCCTTGCGTGATAAAGTCATTCCAAAAAGGGGTATTCAGCTTTGCACTGAGGCCAGCTATATTCCAGGTCATGATGTTAAGTCCTGCCTCTGGTAATATAGCGTTCTGGAGTGTTATTTGGCTAGTTGTCGGTTTGACGACACCTGCCTCAGGAATATTTTGTTCTACTGCTGATATCCACAGGGGTACTTCATTGGGCTCCACCACGTGTGGTTTTCTAAATATGGCGCTCGGTCTAACCCCTAATAATACTTCCCTGTTAGTAGTGTGACTATTGTGGTCATCTACTTCCCTCGAGGAAATAGATATATTATCAGATATACAGCAACCTAGGGAGAGCAGGGAACTACTTGGTGCCACTCCTCTACCCCTCAGTCAATCGACGGCCTCTAGACTACTAAACCGGTTTTGCATAAAGATAGAGTCTAGGGGAAGAGGGGGTCTAGGCCAACGCCCTTGTGGCAATCCCCTCCCGTTCCTATGGACAATTGTCCACCCATCCGGTTTTATAGCAAAGTGGCCAGGGGGATAAAAGTAAGTCAAAGGAAGGGCACTAATAGATACACCTGAATTAGAATCATTCCAGTTGCAAATGTAATCAACTATTTTTGGGTCATCAAAGTTGATTAGAATACAATCCCCCCTTATATTTTTCGCCAAGTGGCCTACCCATGGCGCCCTCCTGACCATGAGTATCTTACAGGCTTTGTGCAATGGGAGTGGTCTATTTTTATTGAGCCAGTGCACAACCCTGTTTCTCAAGGTTATGGGGGATTCAACTTCGTGTTTACCCAATTCGGGGACCCCTGTTAGGATTACAACAAATGGGAAAACTTCAGGAGGCAGATTTGGAATATTTTCTCCCCATGGCGTCTGGGATATAGAAATCCTAGCATCGTGTTTGGGCTGGGTTGCATTATGTTGGGCAGGTTGCATATGATCGGGCACAACTATGGGCTTATTAGTTACAGTTAAATCCTGGTGATTTGAGGGCAGTGTTGGCTGGTTATGGGGAGCAGCCGGGGCATTTTCTGCTCTGTTACTGTCCAACAATTTGGGAGCCCCAGGTTGGTCAGTGTTGCTTACAGAATCAGTGTAACCCCGAAGCCCTTGTTCGATCCTAAATAAGTGATGTTCAATCTTATATATTCTGTCCTCTATGGGACGAAGGAGAGACCTGATTGCGTCATAAATGTTAGATAGATCAGGGGACATTCCCTCGTCCCTATCTATAACATTTGTCCCCCCACTGGCGTCCTGGCGCGCCGTTCTACAAGGTAATGGGAGAACTGGGGGTGCATCTTTGTTTGCTAATGCAATCAGAGGGGGCTGCTCCCGAGGAGCGTGGGGCATTCTAGGATTTCTCTGGTGGCTCACAGATTTTTGTTTTTTGTTGCCTTTCTTGACCTTCCCACCATTTATGGGGATACACCCTTGCTTGTTTTTAGGGACGGCCCCAAGATGCCTCTCACGCAGTTGTCTAGTGCATGGCTCCGGCATTATGCTATGAGCGAATGGCAGTGGGCAAGGGGAGATCAGCAGTGAGTCAGAGGCCGTGGACTGTTCACCCATGGGAACAGCAACTGTTCCACTCGGTAGCAAATCCAGGGTCGAAGATTCAATGTCGGAGCATGGGGTAACAAGACCTTTGGAAGCTTGTTGTACAGGGGTGCACACATTGGCAATATGGCCCATAGAGGACCTCCTAGCCACCGCGAGGTCCTGCGATACATGGCGTTCCAGCAACGTGATTTCCTGGTCGATGACACAGTTAACCTTGGTGATGAATTGGTCCATAGTTCCAGTGAATTGGACGTTGGGCGCTTTACCTTTAGTATCTTTTGCTGGCATAATGGAAGCAAAGGGTCACAATGACAGGTTGGGGCACAGTGGGCTTCACAGGTCGGGCAAGAAATAAACAAGACGAATGAAGCCAAGAATCTATTTAACTCCCGCAATATGTCCTTAACAGTGACTCTCCAACAGATGAAACAAGAAAAGTTATTATAGTACCTTAAGGCATATGCTGGAGATACGACGTTGGGGGGGTTGCCCAGTCCAGTCTGCTCCTGTCAGTGTCGGGCAAGGACGGGCCCGCCCTTGGCCCGGGCTTCGCCCGGGCGCTGCCCACGCACTTCCCGCGCTGCGGGAAGCAGCGCCGCAATTTCAAGCTCCTCCTGGGCGCTCTGGGCCGCTTCGCTACAGGTGACCGGCTGGGGCGTCTGGGGATTGTAGTCGGCTCCCTCGCTGCAGCGGAAAGGCTGCACACCGTCGCTCCCCTTGCCTCTGGTAATCCTGCTACTGGCAAGCATTGGCTGTAGGGTCTGTATGCATGGGACATCATATATTTTCAGTCATACATGTGTTTGTCGTCTCAATGGCTGTGTCTTTGTGTTGTCACGTGTACCCCTTCATCGCACTGTGTTTGACATGTACATTTGACATTCCATGTGACCTGTGCGTGCAGTCAGCTGTCTGGATGAGATGACATCCTTCAAATGCAGCTATGTGGTTGTGTGTCACTCCGGTCATATCTGTGGCTCTTCACTCAGACTGGCCCCCAAATCTTTTCAGGGCATGTCATGTTGACTTGACAATCAACAGGTGTATCATGCATTTTGTAGGATTGCCAGCAAGCTGCCATCTGTGTCCTGGATGTATTGCACACACCAGACTCCATAGTTACCTGATGTGTATTAGCAGTGTAGAAGGTGCTATGTTCATTGACATTGATGTTTGCCGACTCTCAATCTTCATTCCTCTAAACTATGTTTTGCAGGGCACCACCTGTCCCAAGACTAATGCCAGACTTGGGTGCCATGATGGAACGTTCCTGCATCCGCCGTTACAGATTCACTCAACAGTTGATTGAGGACCTGACAAACAGGCTGGCACCACACCTCCAACCGCAACACAGGTATCCTACTGCGCTGACCCCCAAGATGAAGGTGATGGCAGCCTTAAATTTTTTTGCAACAGGTATTTTTCAATTCACCATAGCTGATGTGGGTGGGATGTCCCAGACTATGTTCAGCCGTGTCCTGTGTGATGTTTTAGCAGCCATGTTGGAGCACCTTGATGAATTCATCAAATTTCCAAGTCCAGAGAGGTTGAGGGATGTCAAGGGGGATTTCTATGCCCTGGGTGGGATGCCCCATGTAATTGGGTCCATTGATGGTACACATGTGGCTTTTGTACCACCACAGGCACAGGAACAAGCCTATAGCAACCGCAAACATTACCACTCGATAAATGCCCTTGTGGTGTGTCTTGCTAACATGCTGATTTCCCATGTCTGTGCACGTTTTGCAGGATCAGCACACCATGCCTACATCAGGAGGCGTAGCAGGGTGCCACAAATGATGCTGTGGCTGCACAACGAATGAGCATGTCTTGTTGGTGGGTATAGTCTTTTTGTCCTATGTGTTGCGGTATCTTTGTCTCTTACGGCATCTCGTGACCCACTTATTTGCATGATGTTTCCATATAGGGGACTCTGGCTATCCCACCATGCCATGGCTGCTGACACCTCTCTGCAACCCAAGAACAGCTGCAGATCACCGGTACAACGATGCACACGGCCAGACCAGGCGAGTGATTGAGAGGACGTTTGGACTCCTGAAGAGCCGATTCCGGTGCCTGGACAAGACAGGCGGGTCCCTCCCTTATGCCCCGGAGAAGGTCTGCAAAATCTTCATTGTGTGCTGCATGCTGCACAACATGGCAGTTGAGAAGGCAGTGCCACTCATCCTGGATCCAGATGAGCAGGAGCATCCACCCGTGGAGGATCAAGGGCTTGGTCACGAGGCTAGTGATGATGAGGAGGAGGGGGATGATATCCGGAGTCAGCTCATACGCAACTTCTTCTCATAATGGTGAGTCACTGGCTATGAGTGTGCAAGCTTGTAGCGTTGAGTGGCATGTGTTGCAATGTGTGTGTCCAGCTGACTTGGATGTGTGTTCTGATGTGTCACTCGAGTGATGATGTCATGCAACACAGTTTTGCAGAGAGACTTGATTGGCAATTTACATGTGTCCAACATTGTTGCTGTTTTGTACACTTCCATGTGTGCGTTGAAAATATTTTTTTGGTGACTTCTCGTGTGTCTGTCATTCCCAGGTATTTGGCACCTGTTGTCTGGTTGTGTCATTGTTGTCCTCCTGCTATTCCTCGTGTGGATTGCAATGTGTGCTGAATCAGCGTTCCATGCACGGACATGTGGAAATGTCAGTTTGGATGAGTATTGCAGCAAGGCTTTTTTGTGGTGATACAGGTTGTGAATGTGTGGTGACTGCTTCTATGCATGTTGTGGTACCATGCATACATGTCTTTTCACCATGGAGCATATGACATGTAGCATCACTCCCATGACATGATAGTCAGCCTTCTTGACAGTCATCTGTAGTGGAATATGGCGTCTGATGAAGGCTTCAATGTGTGTGTACCGTGGCTCTGAAACATTGCAGAGGCTACGGGTGGACATAGTGGGGGACATCACAACAACATGCTCTATGGGGAATTGCAGCCTCTCAGTGTTCAGCAGGATGTGTTCTGCTCATCCCCTTACCTTGTGTGCCAGTTCATTGGGATTGACATCATCCATGTTGAGAAGGGGGTGTCCAGCGTATGTCCCACATGTTCTGTCAACTGACCTGTGAGTCTGTTAATATGGAGGCATATCCCTTTGTGTGTGTATGTGGAATAAAGGTGTTCAGCACAATCCAAAGTGCCTCATCTCGGTCACTGCAGATCTCTTACCAGTTTGCATGCGTCATCTATGGCAGACTTGACAAAGATTGGGCATATGAGAGTATGTGTACTTTGGCAACATGCATGCAGTGCTTCATGGCTAATGATCTCTATTGTGCATGACGTGCCTGGTTGTGTATGTATTTGTGCAGGTTGCTGCCCACAACGGGACGTGAATGCCTGCTGATGGTGTGTCTCCTTTGCGCATCTCCGCATTGTGTTGCCTGACACAGTGGCTGTCATTTATGGTGAATGATCATACACTTTCTGGGAGTGACCCATGAGTGAGCTGACACTCCTTCCTTGACATACACCTGTTGCACTGTACCTTGCAGACCTCCTTGTCTTTGTGTGTTGATTTTTGCATGATTTCTAACCCCTTCCGCCTGCTGCTGCCTCACCTGCGGCCCGCCACTCCGAGTGCCCTGATTCTGCAACCCCCACGCCTCTGAAATGCTCAGCCCTTCCCCCTCCACCCATTTGTAATGCAGCCAGCAGCTTTTCTGTGCCACTGTAGCCCCAGCGCCGTGCAAAAGGACGGACCATCTGCGCCTGCAACATGCACAGTGCACGACCCTCTAGTCTTTGCATTACCCACATCACACAACAGGCTCATGCTGCAGCCACTCTCCAAGCAATGTCCTCATGACAATCATCCTCCTGCCATCAGGCAACCCCTAAGCACACACACGACACCTTCGCATGCTGAGTGTGCTACTCCAACTACCTACACAGTGCTGCCCAGCCTCCCAGACCCTGTCATTCCAACCAAGTTAGGTGCCTCCTACTCCACACCCGCTCCATCCACCAGCACGCCATTGGACTTTGTTACCTCCTCAACACTGCAGCCCCACACATCACCTTCATGACAGTAACCTAGACAAAAGCATCCTCAGCACATGACGTCCTCATTGCCATCTCAGACGGATCCAAGATCACCCGCAGGGACGCCAACACCACTCCCGGGGGCTGAATATGTAATTATTGACAAGTACACCCTCAGAGTCACAAGTCCGGGTTTGCAGCAACTCCCTAGCAACCCTCGGAGTAACACTCATCTACAGATCTGCAGGCCTACATCCACAATTCCGCTAAGCCATCAACACGTACATCTGCACGCAGGCCCTCACCTCCACAGGCTACATGTGGCTGGGGGCCAGTAACTTCTTGCGGGAGGGGACACACACCACCATCCATCATTGGTCCATCAACATTTGAATCCACGTCTCCAACAAGCAACACAGTGCCACTCACCCCGCTACCGATCCCTCACAGATGCCAGATGTAAGTCGCCACAGACAAGCTGTGTGGGACACTCAAAACAACACCACCGCCACCCCCTGCAAACTCACACACTGGATCAGCAACTGATCCATCAATCTTGCCACATTGACGGACTTTCCTGTGAAGCACAACAACAGTTAAGGCACCTGGGACAAGGCAGACCTACTGGACTCCTACAGACCTAGCCGGATTCTTGTGTGAACCTTGCAACACAAAGAGCCATCATTTGCCTTACAGCCCTGGAAAACACCACACACAGCCATCACCATATCTTCAGCAAGGACAAGTGGAGATCCTTCAGATAGTGCAGAGACACCCAAACACACGATATCAAGGAGCTCTTCAGCATTGTGAGTGAACTGACAGCAGATCTCCATCCAAGACACCCCACCCTTGCAAGGCAGATCCCATCCCTTGCTACTTTGTACCACTGCAAGCTCATGGCCATGGACAACAGCGTTGGCACACAGAGGCACACAGAGGCAGACAGCACTATTTTCCGCTGGACAAACCCCCCTCAGGTCATGGACTCCCATCAGCAGCAAGTACACAACCGGGATAATGTGCACCATCCACTCTGGCTCTCCAGCAGGCCCCTTCCCACACAATTTCTCAACAACATCATTCGCCATCCTTGAAGCCCACGTCCTGCGCGTCATGAATGTCTCCTTTGAGTTAGCCACATTCCATGGCTGCAGGAGGCATGCAGAGCCCCAGGCACTTCTTAAACAACGACGGCAGGACCACAGGATCTCCTGGTACATCAGCCTACTTCCCTACCCAGCAAATGCCACCAGGAAGACACTCAACTAGCAACTGTCCAATATACTACATGCAACCAGCTCCAGCCAACTGGCACCCGACCGTTTTACACAGTAATCACACCACTGCAACCGTCATCATTGCCAACACCAACGACTACTTTGCCCTTCTCACCAATGGTGAGCCCACCATCCTTGTCCTCTCAACGCCATTCTACACCATGTGCTACCACACTGTCAGCTCACACATCTCCAACAGTGGTATCCAGAGGAGGGCCCAGGATTCACTCAGGAAGAAGCTCACCAGCAAGGGCCAGGGAGTCTGCAACATGTAGTACACTGGGGGCATCTGGCCCATGCCACAGGGCTCTACTCTCAGCGTGACTATCTTCAATGTCTCCATGACCCCCCTCTCCACCATCACATGCACACAGAACCTCATCATCATCTGGTATGCCATTGACATCCAGCTGCTCCACAAACTCACCAAAGAGACAGCCATTGACAGATCCAAACTTCACGAAGGCATGAGATCCGTTGATGAATGGCTGAACATCAGCCATCTGAGGCTGGACTTGGACGTGACAGAGGTCATCATCTGAGGATTGTCCCCTTATGGCTGGGTCAACTCCTTGCGTCCCACTGGTCTGTGCACCGCACCAGCACCCAGTGGCCACGCAGGCAAGCTGGTGCTCATCATGGACCCATCGCTCACAATTAACATGCAACTCACCAACATCTGTACCTCATGCTGCAACACCCTCCACATGCTGCTGATGGCCCCCAGATAGATCCACTCCAAGGCAAGACAGACCGTCCCCCTGGTCCAGGACGCCAGCTGGCTCAAATACAGCACCGGCCTCTACAGAGGACAACAGCAAACATGCAGAGAACTTATCCACATCCAGGGTGCATCCGCACACCTCATCTGCAACATCCCCCACCCCAGCCACATCGCCGTCCACCTGAGATAGGTACAATGGCTCACTGTGTGCTGCAGGATCACCTTCAGACTCCTCAACCACACTCAGGAGGCAGTCCACAACCCCTGACCCAAACCGACCTTGGATGTGTGTCATCCAACACCCCGTTGGCCCTACTCCATGCAGCCCACCTTGCCCTGGCCACCATTCATCACATCCACATGACCTCTGCATGCAGGCGATAGTTCTCCCACCTCGCAAAACAGACCTGGTACTCCCTCCCCGGGCACATCAACATGACCCATGACCTCTGCACCTTCATGTAACTCTACCAAATTTGTCTGTCAGAGCAATATAGCAAGCCCCCCCTCAGCAGCTTGAGGCCATCACGGGTGAGTGTACGGCTCCATGTCTGCATTTGGTGATACATTGTGAGCCATGTGTGTCCTCGACCGGACCCAGATCCAAGTGTATGGATGGCTGGAGTTAGTTCCACACACAGGCATACTTTAACATATCCCCACACATAGGTTGTGGACTCATGCTAAATGACTGCAACATGAAATTTCAATAATTACATTTTTAATTTTGAACTCTGGGGGGTGATTTGTGCACAGAAAAAGGGGAAATGCAGGGACCATAGAATCCAAAGTTCACAGGGGGAGATGGGATCCTTGGCATTTGAAGTCATCAGAGTCCAGCCCACAGTGTTTGGCATCATTGGTCAGACTGTGACCAGCAAGTCCATGTGGCAGATTATGTCAGTCAATGGGGTGATGCGGTCGCACATGAAGGCCAGGTGACCTGGGAGATGTGGATGGCCCGCTGCCTCTCACGGTCTTTTCCGTGGACGACCAACCTTCCTCCGGGGACCCTCAGATGCAGGCCTTGATGATGTTTGGGACGCTCGTCGGACGAATCCTCCTCCTCCTCCCTCCCTGTGGCTGGTGCTGGTCTGCGCCTGGTGTCACAGGGAGGGTTGCCCATGTTGTCGGCGATCCGACGGAGTGAATGGCTTATGTCCCTTTGCACCACCAGGAGCTCAGCCAGTCTTGCCCCCATCCGTCCTTGGTGTTGTTGTTGACCGGCGTATTGCTCGGCCTGCTGGTTTTTGATCTCTGTGAGGGTCACCACTACCTGGCTGATCTCCCTGGTGTCACGCTGGTATGCCTCCATGATGTTGTGGATGTGTGACATACCGGTCCCTTCAGCTGGCTGGTCAGGTTCTCACCTCCGCCTGCCTCCACTCCCGCCACCCCTGCCCACACGAGCCGGGCCTGCCGTTGTGGGCACATCGGGTCTACGGGACCCCTGAGGGATGGCAGTGGCGGTGTTGTCTGCCTCCTCCTGGGTGCCTGCCGCACCTTGTCCTTCCTGGTCAAACTGGCTCTGTTCACTGCGGGCAGGGCTCCTGGGTGTCTCCTGTGATGTGGCAGGAATGGGGGGGGTGGTTGGCACAGATGTTCCTGAAGCAGGTGCTGCAGGGGCTTGGACACCAGAGGGTCCAGGTCGGTCGGGGTCATCCGCGGAGTGTTGAGAGGCATCGCTGCTGGTGGGATCCGGTTCCTCCTGAGCCTGTGACTGTGATTCTTCCCCCCCATTGTTGGGGGGATGTTCATCACGTTGCCCTGTGTGTGAGAGAGAGACAATGTTAAAGCTGTTTAATGCAACATACATGTTTCATACACATTCAAGTTGGCACAGTTCCTCCAGGTAGTTGTATGTGCCTAGCATTCTCCTCAATGTTCACTTGTGTATGGGTATGTTGCGGGGACAGATTGATATGTTCGCTTGAGTCTTTGACATGTCCATTTGTGGCTTGGATGCTTCTTCGGCTAGGTATTGGTGTTGTTGTGTTACATGTCCATTGTGGCAGTGGGTAAATCCATTGCCTGTCCTGGAGGTGTGTGCTTGTGTAAGGGGTGTGTGTGACAGGGTCTGCTGGTGGGTATAGTGTGATTTGGCCCTGGGGCTCCGAGGTGATGTAGCTGTCCCCCCTTGGAGCATGCTGCCATGACAGTGAGTGTGAGTTCCTATCCTAGATATCTGACCTTGTTGTGTTGGTGTTTGTGTTTGCACTGGTCACAGGAGGGCCTTGTGCTTCCTACACCAGGGCCAAGTGTGAGCTATCTTGTCAGTACTTTCCCAATCCCTGTGCATTGCGCATGGTGCATGGGTATGTAGCTGGGCCATATGGGATGAGGGCAATTGCGGCTGATTTGGAATTACAAAATGCGTTTTGGTGCACCCACCCTCCCAGCATACGGGACATCCATTCTTGAGTTGGTGCTTCGTGTAGCATGGGACATGGCATGGACTTGCTTTCTCAATGGGGCATACACATGTTATTGGCATTCGCGTTGTTTGTGACTGTGGTTCTGGCGGGTGAGGGCTTGGGGGTAGTTGCGTGCATTAGGTGTAGTTGGGGTGTGGATGCCATTACCCCCATGTTACGTAAGTGGTTTGTGTACTCACCAGGCTCTGGAAGTCCTTGGAGTCCATGTACTCCCACCGGCGGAAGCATGGCCCTCACCTTCTCCTCCCAGGGATAGTAATGTACTGGTCTGCGGGGCGCTCCACCTCCAGTGATGTTGGTCTGGGCGTGCTCTTCATTCATTTTTCTCTTGACCGCCCTCCGCAGATCGTACAACCTGGCTTGGCATTCATTCCTGGTCCTTCTGATGGGTGCGACAGCATTCACCCTCTCGACGATCCTCTGCCACAGGCGTGATTTTTCAGTTATGCTGGTCTGTGTGACCAATGTTCCAAACAGCTGTGGCTCGACTCTGATGACTTGTTATGTTATGTTATGTTATTTATTCTTTTGTATAGCGCAACTCAAAAAGAGTGTCCCGGCGCTTTTAGGTAAGGGGAACAGATTTCAGAATAACACAACACAGCTAAAAGAGGTTAAAAGATAAACAAAAAGAAAGCAAAACTACTGGCGGACCTATTGGGAAAACAGCCAGGTTTTGAGACCTCTTCTAAAATCAAGGAGAGTAGACGCCCCCCGCAAAGGGAGCGGTAGTGCATTCCACATCTGTGGGGCCAACAGACTGAAAGAGCGGCCCCCAAGGCGAGCCCTCTTCACACGCGGAACAGCCGCCAAAAGTAGAGATTCTGACCTCAACGAGCGAGTCGGATGGTAAAAGGTCAGTCTCTTTTGGAGATGTTTAGCTCCCACAGCATGGAGCGCTTTGTAGGCCAAGGTCAGAGCCTTAAAGGCAATCCGTTTGCGGATGGGTAGCCAGTGTAACGTCACCAACAACCCAGAGGCGCTGGCCCGTCTACTTAGGCCAAAGATGGCCCTGGCCGCCGCGTTCTGTGCAACTTGAAGCCTTTGTAGCAGATACTCTGGCAGGCCCAGGTAAAGAATGTTGGCATAATCCAACCTGGAGCCTATCAGAGCCTGCACCGTCAGCCTCCTGTGCTCCTCGGACAAGAGAGGCAAGAACCTCCGCAGCATTTTTAACAGGCCGAAGCAAGTGCCGGTTACCCCCAAGATCTGGGCTTTCATCGTCAGCCCCTTGTCCATCTTAACCCCCAAGTTTTTAGCCATGGGAGAAGAGCCGGACTTCATTGACAAGGATGTCCAGCTCCTCCCTTGTGAACTGTGGATTCTTGTCGGTGGGCATGGTGTGGGGTGAGGGTGTGGATGGTTGTGGGTGTGTGGGTCTGAATGTGACGGTGTGTGTGTGAATGTGTAGAGGGGGTATGTGTGAAGGGGTGTGTGTGTAGGTGTATATGTTTAGGTGGAAGGGTGCAGTGGTTTGTGTGTGCTCTTTAGCAGTGGTGAGTCTGTTGCAATGGCTCATGGTTTGTGAGTGTGGTCCCTTTTTATTGGTCCATTTGTGGGTGGGGCTCAGTTTGAATTTTTGGTGGGTGTGTTATACGGGGTGGTTGTGAGGTTGCCCCTCTGTTTGCCTGTTTGGATGTGTCCAGGTCAGTCCTTTTCATTTTTTGTGCAGTGTAGACGTGTTTTGTGGTGTTGTGCGAGTCGAATAGGCCCTCCTTGTGCTGCTTTACAGTGTCCGTGGTTCAGTACGGTACTGGGGTACGAGTCGTACAGCCACACACCCCCATGCGTTGTGTATGTACGGCGCGTACACAGACATTGCTATGTACGGTGCATACACCCCATTGCTTCTGTATGGTGCGGGTGAGTAGACCGCCAGCGCGTATTTATGGTGCGTACACCCAGCGCGTATGTATGCACCGTACTCCCAGTGCAAATGTACGGTGCATACCCCCAGCGCGTAGGCACGCACCGTACCCCCAGTGCGAATGTACGGTGCATACCCCCAGCGCGTAGGTACGCACCGTACCCCCAGCGCACAACACCACAAAACACATCTACACTGCACAAAAAATGAAAAGGACTGACCTGGACACATCCAAACAGGCAAACAGAGGGGCAACCTCACAACCACCCCGTATAACACACCCACCAAAAATTCAAACTGAGCCCTCCCACAAATGGACCAATAAAAAGGGACCACACTCACAAACCTTGAGCCATTGCAACAGACTCACCACTGCTAAAGAGTATACATTCACGCTGGAGGTACGGTGCGTACAAACTTCGCTTCATAGCGGGCAAATTCATTCCCCGTGTACGGGACGTTTTCCGTACGAATCGTAAATTGTAACGCCGGTCCGGATCGTACTAGTATGGTCGGACTTCATTTTTACGATTTGTACGGAGATGTGTCCGGGTCCGTCTCATACTAATTTTCCCGCTACGATTCGTGCGGATCGGGCCGATCCGTATGTACTTTTTCCTGTACGGATCGTACTTCACGGGTCGGACGTGACTTGTACGATTCGTACGGAAAAAAATACGGATACTAATCGTACGCGAGAAAAATATACAGGATCGGAATCGGCCCCAAAATGTACTAATTTTTATAAACAACCTGAAACTAATAACACAGTCCCAACAACCTGTAAAAATAATACTAAAAAAGTAATAAATGAGGACCAATAAAAATAATTACAAAAAATACTGAATGCTTAAAAAAATACATATCAATTAAATCGAATAATTAAAAACATACACAGTTTACATAATCAATAATCTAATTATCCAGTTAAAATAAAAAGTTAACTATTTACAATTATTGACATAATTAATGATATAATTAACCAAATTAAAATATAAAATTAACAATTTATAAAAATATTAGGTAATATATTAATTGAATAATGTACATGGTATATAATGTAGTTAACCAATTAATGTTTAAAAATTGACAATAGTATACAAAATGTAAAGGATGTATTGAAAAATATTTCCCAACCTGTTTGTCTACAAACCCAACAACTTGCCAATACTTGAAAGGGTTTACAAAAGCTCTTTACATATATAACCTAAACAATAAAACACTAATAAAAAGATTACAAACAAATAATTATAACTAGGCTTTCCTCTTTTCAGTTTCTATTTTTGGTCAATTCTGGTTGTTTTTTTTAGTGTTTTCAATACCTTAAAAAAACAGTAGTTATCAGTGGTTGCACATTTCCACCCCATTAACCCCTTCCATGCTGCGCAGATTCCGCCGCTGTGCTGACGGAATCTTGCGCGGGCGTGGTCATGACGGAACGGTTCCGTCATGAGCACAGCTCAACCGTGGCTCATGACGGAACCGTTCCGTCATGAGCACCGAAGGGGTTAAAAACAACAGAAACAGTGCTTTTCCGTTGTTTATGGAATGTTTTGCTTTTATTATTACTTGCTTTCTGCACTGATTGTGCTTGTGTATCGACAGTGTGCGTGCAGGATATATGAGGTCCAAATATCTTTTTACAAATTAAACTTACTGTAGTACACCATAGAATACTTCTTTACTGAGCCTTTGGTCATGCGCGCGTGCTCTTTCCTTCTCATGTAAACGTTTATCTGTGAAAAGGCCCTCTCAACATTGGCACTTGAGACCGGCAATTGCAAAACAGCCAGTACACAATTTTCTAACTCTGGCCACTGACATAGCTTTCCATGCCAATACTGGTGCACCTGAAGATTGCAATTCTCTGGGACAGGTTCTGCAACATATGCATTGAACTGGACACATGTTCCCTCAATAATTGAAGCAGTCAAAAATGAAGAAGTACTTTTCAAAGTGCAGAGAAAATTCCCTTTTACGGAAGGGATCTAGAACTTGTGCAGAGTACCTCAGTGAGGCTTCATTTAGTTCAAATGCCATGATTGGTGAAGGAACATTTCTATGCATCATTCCTAGCCATTTCTTATGCACTGTAAAATAAAAATTCCTGAATTGTTCCTCAACATTTATTTGCTTACCAAGTGGCAAAAATTCTAACATGGAACATGTTGTAGTGCCAAAGTCAATAAAAGTGTCGTCCAGCCTAATCTCAAGGAGATGTTTCACATCTACACCAATTACGCCTAACACTTGAGGGCCGATTCCGATCTGGGTTGGAAAGCTCTCCGACCGAGTCGGATCCGGAGTGTTTTCCTACTGAGCCAGACTCCTGCAGTCTGACTGAGCGAGTACGATGCGGCCGCATGCTGCCGGACTTGATTCGGTTGGACTCCCATAGAAGTCAGAGGGAGCCGGTCGTACGGCGTGTACATGGGATCCCATTGACTGAATGGGTACGTCTCGCACAAGGGCACCCCCTACAGTGGGTATGCATCGGTGCCATCCGTACCGTACATGCCTGTGTTCGGGAGACCCTTGGGTCTCCCCCTGTGTCCGAGTCGTTAGGCTGCGGGTGACGGGGGGTGTCTGACGCGGACCCCCTAAGGCAGTTTTTGCAACTGGGGTGGCGTAGTGGGCAAAAGAACGATGGACTTAACCCAGATCTCTTGACTGGGGGAGAATGTCTGCATTGTCAGCATTCCGTCCATCATTTGTTTGTTGTAACGCTTTTCGCCCTAAGTGGGATGGGTATTCCCAGACGTGGGACCCGTGCTCACTACACCACTGGAGTCAAGCTATCCTGGCTGATGACGGCTGATAGCCAGAAACCGGTCCTAGGATGCTTGATTCCGGTCCAGGGAAGACATGGCTTGGCAGTTCGGGCTGGACTGTTCCCATGAGGCACAGGGTCAAGACTGATTTGCATATGGCCATGTCTGAACTGGGGTGGCGTAGTGGGCAAAAGAACGATGGATTTAACCCAGATCTCTTGACTGGGGGAGAATGTCTGCATTGTCAGCATTCCGTCCATCATTTGTTTGTTGTAACGCTTTTCGCCCTAAGTGGGATGGGTATTCCCAGACATGGGACCCGTGCTCACTACGCCACTGGAGTCAAGCTATCCTGGCTGATGACGGCTGATAGCCAGAAACCGGTCCTAGGATGCTTGATTCCGGTCCAGGGAAGACATGGCTTGGCAGTTCGGGCTGGACTGTTCCCATGAGGCACAGGGTCAAGACTGATTTGCATATGGCCATGTCTAAACTGGGGTGGTGTAGTGGGCAAAAGAACAATGGATTTAACCCAGATCTCTTGACTGGGGGAGAATGTCTGCATTGTCAGCATTCCGTCCATCATTTGTTTGTGGTAACGCTTTTCGCTCTAAGTGGGATGGGTATTCCCAGACGTGGGACCCCTGCTCACTACGCCACTGGAGTCAAGCTATCCTGGCTGATGACGGCTGATAGCCAGAAACCGGTCCTAGGATGCTTGATTCCGGTCCAGGGAAGACATGGCTTGGCAGTTCGGGCTGGACTGTTCCCAAGAGGCACAGGGTCAAGACTGATTTGCATATGGCCATGTCTAAACTGGGGTGGTGTAGTGGGCAAAAGAACGATGGATTTAACCCAGATCTCTTGACTGGGGGAGAATGTCTGCATTGTCAGCATTCCGTCCATCATTTGTTTGTTGTAACGCTTTTCACCCTAAGTGGGATGGGTATTCCCAGACGTGGGACCCGTGCTCACTACGCCACTGGAGTCAAGCTATCCTGGCTGATGACGGCTGATAGCCAGAAACCGGTCCTAGGATGCTTGATTCCGGTCCAGGGAAGACATGGCTTGGCAGTTCGGGCTGGACTGTTCCCATGAGGCACAGGGTCAAGACTGATTTGCATATGGCCATGTTTAAACTGGGGTGGTGTAGTGGGCAAAAGAACGATTGATTTAACCCAGATCTCTTGACTGGGGGAGAATGTCTGCATTGTCAGCATTCCGTCCATCATTTGTTTGTTGTAACGCTTTTTGCCCTAAGTGGGATGGGTATTCCCAGACGTGGGACCCGTGCTCACTACGCCACTGGAGTCAAGCTATCCTGGCTGATGACGGCTGATAGCCAGAAACCGGTCCTAGGATGCTTGATTCCGGTCCAGGGAAGACATGGCTTGGCAGTTCGGGCTGGACTGTTCCCATGAGGCACAGGGTCAAGACTGATTTGCATATGGCCATGTCTAAACTGGGGTGGTGTAGTGGGCAAAAGAACAATGGATTTAACCCAGATCTCTTGACTGGGGGAGAATGTCTGCATTGTCAGCATTCCGTCCATCATTTGTTTGTTGTAACGCTTTTCGCCCTAAGTGGGATGGGTATTCCCAGACGTGGGACCCGTGCTCACTACGCCACTGGAGTCAAGCTATCCTGGCTGATGACGGCTGATAGCCAGAAACCGGTCCTAGGATGCTTGATTCCGGTCCAGGGAAGACATGGCTTGGCAGTTCGGGCTGGACTGTTCCCATGAGGCACAGGGTCAAGACTGATTTGCATATGGCCATGTCTAAACTGGGGTGGTGTAGTGGGCAAAAGAACAATGGATTTAACCCAGATCTCTTGACTGGGGGAGAATGTCTGCATTGTCAGCATTCCGTCCATCATTTGTTTGTTGTAACGCTTTTCGCCCTAAGTGGGATGGGTATTCCCAGACGTGGGACCCGTGCTCACTACGCCACTGGAGTCAAGCTATCCTGGCTGATGACGGCTGATAGCCAGAAACCGGTCCTAGGATGCTTGATTCCGGTCCAGGGAAGACATGGCTTGGCAGTTCGGGCTGGACTGTTCCCATGAGGCACAGGGTCAAGACTGATTTGCATATGGCCATGTCTAAACTGAGGTGGTGTAGTGGGCAAAAGAACGATGGATTTAACCCAGATCTCTTGACTGGGGGAAAATGTCTGCATTGTCAGCATTCTGTCCATCATTTGTTTGTCGTAACGCTTTTCGCCCTAAGTGGGATGGGTATTCCCAGACGTGGGACCCGTGCTCACTACGCCACTGGAGTCAAGCTATCCTGGCTGATGACGGCTGATAGCCAGAAACCGGTCCTAGGATGCTTGATTCCGGTCCAGGGAAGACATGGCTTGGCAGTTCGGGCTGGACTGTTCCCATGAGGCACAGGGTCAAGACTGATTTGCATATGGCCATGTCTAAACTGGGGTGGTGTAGTGGGCAAAAGAACGATGGATTTAACCCAGATCTCTTGACTGGGGGAGAATGTCTGCATTGTCAGCATTCCGTCCATCATTTGTTTGTTGTAACGCTTTTCGCCCTAAGTGGGATGGGTATTCCCAGACGTGGGACCCGTGCTCACTACGCCACTGGAGTCAAGCTATCCTGGCTGATGACGGCTGATAGCCAGAAACCGGTCCTAGGATGCTTGATTCCGGTCCAGGGAAGACATGGCTTGGCAGTTCGGGCTGGACTGTTCCCATGAGGCACAGGGTCAAGACTGATTTGCATATGGCCATGTCTAAACTGGGGTGGTGTAGTGGGCAAAAGAACGATGGATTTAACCCAGATCTCTTGACTGGGGGAGAATGTCTGCATTGTCAGCATTCCGTCCATCATTTGTTTGTTGTAACGCTTTTCGCCCTAAGTGGGATGGGTATTCCCAGACGTGGGACCCGTGCTCACTACGCCACTGGAGTCAAGCTATCCTGGCTGATGACGGCTGATAGCCAGAAACCGGTCCTAGGATGCTTGATTCAACTCCAGGGAAGACATGGCTTGGCAGTTCGGGCTGGACTGTTCCCATGAGGCACAGGGTCAAGACTGATTTGCATATGGCCATGTCTAAACTGGGGTGGTGTAGTGGGCAAAAGAACGATGGATTTAACCCAGATCTCTTGACTGGGGGAGAATGTCTGCATTGTCAGCATTCCGTCCATCATTTGTTTGTTGTAACGCTTTTCGCCCTAAGTGGGATGGGTATTCCCAGACGTGGGACCCGTGCTCACTACGCCACTGGAGTCAAGCTATCCTGGCTGATGACGGCTGATAGCCAGAAACCGGTCCTAGGATGCTTGATTCAACTCCAGGGAAGACATGGCTTGGCAGTTCGGGCTGGACTGTTCCCATGAGGCACAGGGTCAAGACTGATTTGCATATGGCCATGTTGTTCTGCTCGATTTTCCCGGTCTTCTTGTATTAACAGGTGATTGAATGTGACTTCAGTCTCTTACCATTCAAGCCTAAGGGTTAGAGTAGTGGATGGAGCCTATTTACTAGGCACTTCGACGTGATTCTGTGCTCTTCCCCATAGATCAGGGCTTGCACATATAGCCTAGGGGATAGATTCGTTAGTATTAGGGATAACCTGTCCTGTAGTGAGGGTATTTCATGGAGCCGTGCTGAATGCAGGCCTGGTAGGCCTCAAACGGGAGAGACTCCATCTTTCTTTCTGTTCCGGCAGCTTGGGATGCTTCTAGGTCAAATGTGGTGTTTTAGTTATGAGGTGTTTTTCGCTTGGAGAGAACCGGTTCAGGCCGGCCCTTATCGAAGGATTGTATTTTTCTTCATGCCGAAGACACTACATCAGGCCGGCCGGCTGGGAACGTGTCCTTGGTACGGGGAGGTAGAAGAATTTGGTGGGCGGCAGGTTACGGGCCGGAATTTTCCATGAGGAAATGCACCTCTATATTAGTGAAAGTCTGAGGCAGTTACAGGTTCAGTCCGTAGGCGGCATCTAGCCGTTAGCAGTAAAGCTACTACTTATTCCAGGGAAGACAGACGCCATCTTGAAGGCGGAGAAGAACTGAGAGACAGATGCTTTCCTAACAGAATAACCAGAGAGGAGAGAGTAGCCGATAAGGAAGAGGTCCCAGTGACTCGGAGAAGGGTGATTCCAGGCGAGCCGAGGCACAGATGAGAAGGGAGCCTAGATGACCACTGAGTGCAGGCTACATACTACTAAGGTGATGTCGACCCTTTCTTATTAGAGTGTACAACTTAATCTTTTACTTTTCTTTGCAGGTTATGTGTTATATCGTAATGTTATGTGATTGTATGTGCAATGAGTAATAAAGTATCCAGTTTGTAGTGAACCAACATGTGCTGTGTGTTCTTGTATAAGAGGGTAGCCTATTCTTCTAGTCAGCTGCGGCTACATGAACAGATGTTAACCCTGATCAGGTAAGTGGTAACTGAATAGGGGAAAGAGGAGCTCCTCAAACCTGAGAACAGGCTATGCCCGAACTGGCAATCCTTGTGTGATCTGATGAATAGTGAGACTGATTCCCTTTTTGTATGTTATGGTGATCATAGGATGAACTGTCGTATGAGACTGCCGTCTAGGTAGAGAGGTCTGGATTCGTAGGGGATCGCGAGGCCGCCAATTGTGCTGATACTGTCGTATGGGTAGAGAGGTCTGGGTTCGTATGGGACCGCGAGGCCGCCACTTGTGATACTGTCGTATGGGCAGAGAGGTCTGGGTTCGTATGGGACCGCGAGGCCGACACTTATGAGATCTTGGTATGCATAGTAGGAATCCCCTGTCCTTAGGTGATAGATATATGTGGTTGTAGGATTGTAAATAGGTTCTAGGGAGGGGGTAACGTTCTGGCTGGGTTAGTGAGGCTCTGATGAGCGGGTTCTATCTGATCCGAAAACCCAAGCAGAACACATGTCTAAACTGGGGTGGTGTAGTGGGCAAAAGAACGATGGATTTAACCCAGATCTCTTGACTGGGGGAGAATGTCTGCATTGTCAGCATTCCGTCCATCATTTGTTTGTTGTAACGCTTTTCGCCCTAAGTGGGATGGGTATTCCCAGACGTGGGACCCGTGCTCACTACGCCACTGGAGTCAAGCTATCCTGGCTGATGACGGCTGATAGCCAGAAACCGGTCCTAGGATGCTTGATTCCGGTCCAGGGAAGACATGGCTTGGCAGTTCGGGCTGGACTGTTCCCATGAGGCACAGGGTCAAGACTGATTTGCATATGGCCATGTCTAAACTGGGGTGGTGTAGTGGGCAAAAGAACGAGGGATTTAACCCAGATCTCTTGACTGGGGGAGAATGTCTGCATTGTCAGCATTCCGTCCATCATTTGTTTGTTGTAACGCTTTTCGCCCTAAGTGGGATGGGTATTCCCAGACGTGGGACCCGTGCTCACTACGCCACTGGAGTCAAGCTATCCTGGCTGATGACGGCTGATAGCCAGAAACCGGTCCTAGGATGCTTGATTCCGGTCCAGGGAAGACAGGGCTTGGCAGTTCGGGCTGGACTGTTCCCATGAGGCACAGGGTCAAGACTGATTTGCATATGGCCATGTCTAAACTGGGGTGGTGTAGTGGGCAAAAGAACGATGGATTTAACACAGATCTCTTGACTGGGGGAGAATGTCTGCATTGTCAGCATTCCGTCCATCATTTGTTTGTTGTAACGCTTTTCGCCCTAAGTGGGATGGGTATTCCCAGACGTGGGACCCGTGCTCACTACGCCACTGGAGTCAAGCTATCCTGGCTGATGACGGCTGATAGCCAGAAACCGGTCCTAGGATGCTTGATTCCGGTCCAGGGAAGACATGGCTTGGCAGTTCGGGCTGGACTGTTCCCATGAGGCACAGGGTCAAGACTGATTTGCATATGGCCATGTCTAAACTGGGGTGGTGTAGTGGGCAAAAGAACGATGGATTTAACCCAGATCTCTTGACTGGGGGAGAATGTCTGCATTGTCAGCATTCCGTCCATCATTTGTTTGTTGTAACGCTTTTCGCCCTAAGTGGGATGGGTATTCCCAGACGTGGGACCCGTGCTCACTACGCCACTGGAGTCAAGCTATCCTGGCTGATGACGGCTGATAGCCAGAAACCGGTCCTAGGATGCTTGATTCCGGTCCAGGGAAGACATGGCTTGGCAGTTCGGGCTGGACTGTTCCCATGAGGCACAGGGTCAAGACTGATTTGCATATGGCCATGTCTAAACTGGGGTGGTGTAGTGGGCAAAAGAACGATGGATTTAACCCAGATCTCTTGACTGGGGGAGAATGTCTGCATTGTCAGCATTCCGTCCATCATTTGTTTGTTGTAACGCTTTTCGCCCTAAGTGGGATGGGTATTCCCAGACGTGGGACCCGTGCTCACTACGCCACTGGAGTCAAGCTATCCTGGCTGATGACGGCTGATAGCCAGAAACCGGTCCTAGGATGCTTGATTCCGGTCCAGGGAAGACATGGCTTGGCAGTTCGGGCTGGACTGTTCCCATGAGGCACAGGGTCAAGACTGATTTGCATATGGCCATGTCTAAACTGGGGTGGTGTAGTGGGCAAAAGAACGATGGATTTAACCCAGATCTCTTGGCCTGGGGGAGAATGTCTGCATTGTCAGCATTCCGTCCATCATTTGTTTGTTGTAACGTTTTTCGCCCTAAGTGGGATGGGTATTCCCAGACGTGGGACCCGTGCTCACTACGCCACTGGAGTCAAGCTATCCTGGCTGATGACGGCTGATAGCCAGAAACTGGTCCTAGGATGCTTGATTCCGGTCCAGGGAAGACATGGCTTGGCAGTTCGGGCTGGACTGTTCCCATGAGGCACAGGGTCAAGACTGATTTGCATATGGCCATGTCTAAACTGGGGTGGTGTAGTGGGCAAAAGAACGATGGATTTAACCCAGATCTCTTGACTGGGGGAGAATGTCTGCATTGTCAGCATTCCGTCCATCATTTGTTTGTTGTAACGCTTTTCGCCCTAAGTGGGATGGGTATTCCCAGACGTGGGACCCGTGCTCACTACGCCACTGGAGTCAAGCTATCCTGGCTGATGACGGCTGATAGCCAGAAACCGGTCCTAGGATGCTTGATTCCGGTCCAGGGAAGACATGGCTTGGCAGTTCGGGCTGGACTGTTCCCATGAGGCACAGGGTCAAGACTGATTTGCATATGGCCATGTCTAAACTGGGGTGGTGTAGTGGGCAAAAGAACGATGGATTTAACCCAGATCTCTTGACTGGGGGAGAATGTCTGCATTGTCAGCATTCCGTCCATCATTTGTTTGTTGTAACGCTTTTCGCCCTAAGTGGGATGGGTATTCCCAGACGTGGGACCCGTGCTCACTACGCCACTGGAGTCAAGCTATCCTGGCTGATGACGGCTGATAGCCAGAAACCGGTCCTAGGATGCTTGATTCCGGTCCAGGGAAGACATGGCTTGGCAGTTCGGGCTGGACTGTTCCCATGAGGCACAGGGTCACGACTGATTTGCATATGGCCATGTCTAAACTGGGGTGGTGTAGTAGGCAAAAGAACGATGGATTTAACCCAGATCTCTTGACTGGGGGAGAATGTCTGCATTGTCAGCATTCCGTCCATCATTTGTTTGTTGTAACCAGTTTCTGAAACGCCATACCAGAACTCATAGCCCTGCTTGCAATTGACTCTGAGCACTACATCTTCCTGGGGGACCTCAAATCCACCTCGACGACCCCAGCGACGCTAACTCCACTGGCCTCTTGGAAAGCATGAGCAACATCGGCCTCAAGCAGCTCATCATTGACCCTACCCACATCGCAGGACACATGGTTGACCCCATCTTCACCCACAACGACATTCATGTACATCCACACCACACCACTTACCTGGTCCGACCACCACAGCATACACTTCACCATCACAGGGCCCACCTACCCCGGCACCATGCCCCCCAGCTCAACATGAAGAGGCTGGAAAAAGGTATCAGACCAGTGGAACGACACTCTCCGTTCACAACTCCCAGACTCTACACATGACCCTGAACAAACAGCTAAAAGCCTCTTCCAGTGGATCACAGAATGTGCAGAAGCCATCACCCCCGCCAATACAACTGGGATCAAAGAACAAAGCAAAAGAACAAGCTGGTTCACCAAGGAACTGCACTCCACCAAATGCAACTGCTGACAACTTGAAAGGAAGTGGCTCACCAGCAAAAAAACAGAAGACCACACCACCTTCAGGTCTGCTCTCAACCAGTACCACCGCCACCGCCACCTGAAAGAAACCAAGAAGAATGCCCTAGTAGACCGCATCAAAGCCAGCACAAAACACAGAAAAGGAGTAAAGGAGTTCACCAATCCTGCAGCCACCCAGAACGACATCACTCCCCCCCAGGAACCTCGCAGACTTCTTCCATGGCCATCTATGAAACTTCGAAAGCCAACCCTCCATTGCAGACAGCATCAACCAACACACACACACAAACAAAAACCCATAACACCTTCCCACCTACTGGAAACTCCTCACCACGGAGGACACTATCTCCATCAAGAACTCTGTGCACTCTGCAGCACCAACAGACCCATGCCCCCACTAAATCTTCAACCTCGGAAGCCAGACAATCGGTGATGAGCTCAGGAAGGTCTTTGATACCTCCAACACTGTAGCCTCCTTCCCTGACGACTGGAAACATGCTGAAGTGAGGCCCCTCCTGAAAAAAACATTCACCAACCCAGTTCAAAATGGAAAACTACTGGCCATCTCCCTGCTCCCCTATCCAACAAAATTCCTCAAGAAAGAGATCAACCAGCAACTCACACAACACCTAGAAGACAACAACCTCCTGGACCCCTTCCAATCAAGATTCTGAGCTAATCACAGCACCGAGACAGCCCTGATCGCAGCCAGGTGTGACATTAGCATCCTCCTGGACCATAGGGAAATAGCAGCCCTCATCCTCCTGGACCTGTCAGCCACGTTTGACACTATCTCCCACTACATCCTGATCAACAGACTCCATCACTTCAGGATTCAAAGAAACAACCTTAAATGGATCGCCTCATACCTCACTGGCAGGACCTAAAGGATCCGCCTCCCACCATTCACATCGGACCACAAGAAGATCATCTGTGGAGTCCGCCAAAGTTCGTCCCTCAGCCCAACCCTCTTCAACACTTGCATGACCCCCGTGGCCACCACTGTCAGATCACACAAACTCACTATCATCTCCTACACCGATGACACATAGCTTATCCTCTCACTCTCCGAAGATCCCTCCACCACTAAAGCTAACTTCCACAGATGCATTATGAACATCGTGGACTGGATGAAGGACAACTATCTCAAACTCAACATTGAAAAAAATGCATCATCTTTGGGAACAACACCTCGCGATGGACCAACACATGGTGATCCGTGGAGCTCGGCACCCCCCCCCCATTCCAACAGACCATGCCAGCAACCTCAGATTCATCCTGGATAGCAAGATATCCATGGAAAAGCAAGTCAATGTGGTCTTATCTGCCTGCTTCCCCACCCTACACATGCTACACAAGGTCTTCTGGTGACTCCAAGCAAACATCAGAAGGACCGTCACACAGGCCCTCATCACCAGCAGACTGAAATATGGACAAACACTCTATGTAGAAATCATTGCACGCCTCTTGACTCCAGACATTACAGAACTCAGCAACAAGACTCATACTCCCCAGAAGGACCCACATCACACCAAATCTCAAGAAACTATACTGGCACCCGATTCAGAAAAGATGCTAGTTCAAGATGCTGACCCACGCTTACAAGGCCCTGGAAAACGAAGGACCAGCATACATCAACAAACTCCTGACCCTCCACCAACTGACCAGATACCTTCAATTAGAATGATTCGTGGCCTCTACGGGGTCTTTTGCGATTAACTAAAAAATTATATGTACATTTATCCAAATTGTATATTTTTTTGACCCCCAACAATTGTCTGTTTTTCACTGTTCTTCGCCGTTCCACGCTGTTTATATCACTTGTGTCACTGCACCGTTCACTCTCACAAGCATGTTCAGTGCACATTTGGTTGTTATGGTTACTCCAATCCAATTGTAATGTAGTGCTCTACAACTACCTGCAAATAACAACCCTTATTTTTCAGTTCTTTGGTCTCCCTCTCCTTTTTTTCCCCTCCTCGAGTGACTTATGCACTTTTTGTTAACGGTCTTTGTTAAGGATTACTGGTTGAGACATTGTTGCTTTGATACATAACTTACCCGGTCTCAACTGGGTGAACGGGTTTACTCCTATATTCTGTTCTTTCCGGGATTCAAACATGCGCACATGTGATATCCGCTGAGGGCCTGCATGCATTTAGGGAGCAGACAGAGGAATATGGGCAGGGGTAGGAACAGTTCCTGCTATACTCTGCCCTCAGGGATTTGATGAGGAGGACTTGGGAGTCTGACAGGGAATGCCACCCATCGGTGGCCCCTTTAAACGTGGCGTTGACTGTGGGGATTGCTCTGGAGCTATTTCTCATCTCTAAGCTGCACTGTGGTATCATTCCCATGGGAGAAAATTTCACCCAGAGATTGGTGGAAGTATGCCCTGTATGTAAATTTACTGAGCGTGGTGGGTTCACTGACACAATATCTAAGACATAAATATTGTGCTACAGAAATATCATTCCAAATATATTGATCACAAAAATATTGTTTTCCTATACATATGATGGTAAGTACAAAAATATCAAAAAAAATATCTTTTCACACTAATATCAAAACATATTAACATGTATCAGTAATATAATGTCAATTAAATATATTTAAATAATATATAAAATATACATATTTATCTCAACGAGTACACAGACATATATATTTATGTGTGTATGTTTATGCACAAAAATATAATGTAAAACTATTATTTGAAATAATCATTTTAATTGATATTATCATTTCGGATTTTTTTTATTTAATAATGTAACAAGTATATATATATATATATATATATATATATATATATATTATCTACTGGCGGTCGCCAGTAGATATAGATAGTTATAGTTAGGACCGTGTTTCCATAGGAAATCCGCAACATTCTATTTGGAATAACTTTGGTGCCGGTTGACGAATCCTCGCGAAATTTTCAAAATAGGTGGGGCGCTCCGCTCCGCTCCTACCCTGAAAGTCTCGGGGGGATTCCTCAAGCGGGGGCTGAGACAAAAGGGGGGTCCCAAAACGCGTTTTCCCCATGCAATTTTCCATAGGGACCTTTAGTCCAAAGTACAGCCCGAACGGCTGAACAGAATTACTTGAAATTTGGCAGAGAGGTAGTCCTCAGCTCAGGGAAGTGCCTTTTGCAGGTCTGGTGTCAATCTGTTCAGTGGTTCCTGAGAAAATCAAAAGTAAAATCATATATATATGTGGGCGGAGCCTAACCACACATCTCATCCTGAGATCTGATTGGCTGTCAGCACTTCATCCAAGAAGTGTTGGCAGCCATCTTGGGACCAATATACATGATAGCACCTCATTAAAAAGCATTGCAGTTAATAGAAGGTTTTAAGACTTTAGTTACATTATAAATCATTTGTTGATGGTACCATACTCATTTTAGGAATTGTGGTATGTTCTAAGGTGATTTCACCATGTGAAAAAGCCTTCTGCTGGGATATCATGATTGAGAGAAAAATATTTTCTCATGCTTTTCCCACAGAGGTTTGGAAGGTGATCTATAAGCTAAACTGAGAGCTTATTTTCTGTAAATTCACATTATCTTTCTCAGTCATGTGAGAATGAAGTCTGACATTCTCAGTAAAACATGTACATCCAACAAGGGCAGAGACTGTCAGTTGATTCCTTTGTGTTCTACTGCAGCTTCCCAGAGTGTTCCAAAGAACAACTAGAGCGCTAACAGTCCTACTTATGATAAACGTATGGCACACCTGAAGCCATCTTGCTTGGATTAAAGTGGTAACTCTTAAAACATTTAATTTAAAAAGAAACAAAATGAGGGGGTTAATTTTTCCATAACAAGTATGATTAGTGCTGCAGAAAGAAAAACTAGGGCACATTTTGACTTCTGAAATCCTCTTTTATTTCATTAAAAAATTCTGACATGCAGACTGAAACATGCACTTTCAATACCAGCAGCAGTTTTCCCTGGTGAGCAGTAGCTTTACTACAGTGATCTAATGAGCAAAAAGAGTGCTAACATTCTGAATGTATGGCAAATGTGTGACACATCTGAATGCCTTCTTGATGGAATCAAAGTAAAAAACTGAGAGTATTTCCTACTGAGGAGACTGCAGTAAATGAGGAAATTAGGAAACTTCATAACAAATAAGTCTCCCAAGATGGCCACCAGAGACAAAAGAGCCCAAATGTAGCCCAAATATCACCCAGATGTAGCCCAAGTATAGCCCAATGACAGAATGTCCCAGAGTGTTCTTAAAAACAACTAGAGTGCTTACTGTGTTCATTATGACAAAAGTATGGCACACCTGAAGCCATCTTGATTGGAATAAACTGGTAACACTTAAAACATTTAATTTTAAAAGGAACACAATGAGGGGGTTCATTTTGCCATAGAAATTATGATTAATGCTGAAGAAAGAAAATGAGGGCACATTTTGAGTGACTTCTCAAATCCTCTTCTATTTCATTAAAAAATTCTGACATGCAGACTGAAACATGCACTTTTAATACCAGGAGCAGACTTCCATGGTGAACAGTAGTTTTACTACAGTGATCTAATGAGCAACTAGAGTGCTAACTTTCAGAATTTATGGCAAATGTGTGACATATCTGAATACCTTCATGATGGAATCAAAGTAAAAAACTGAAAGCATTTCCTACTGAGGAGACTGCAGTACATGAGGAAATTAGGAAACTTCATAACAAATAAATCTCCCAAGATGGCCACCGGAGACAAAAGAGCCCAAATGTAGCCCAAAATCACCCAGATGTAGCCCAAATATAGCCCAATGACAGAAGTGTGCAAAACACTTATTATTTTGTGTTTTTGCAGTGTTATATAGTGCAGACTTGTCAGGTATTGGAGTGCTTTACATGAGCATTGGTTACATCACACAAGAACAAATTCATTTTGGTTGTAGACATGGGGAGACTAAGTGATTTGACCAGAATCACAGAATGTCGAGCTGAAGCAGAAACTCCAACCTGGTTCCCCAGTTGCAAAGTCTGCAGTTCTGGAAGTAACACCACATCCTCTCCCCTAAGTGCAACATTTAATCAAGTGGTCAACTGGATAAAAAAACATAAAGATAACAAATAATTTAAAAGTGCTTTGTCGCTATTTGAAAACTCAGAAAATATGTCCTTATTTTAGTCTTTTAGAGCACTAACCATAATTTTGATGCCAATAAGACCCTCTCATATATGTAATTTCTAAAGGAAATGCTCTAGGTATTACAGTTTTGATTACATCAAGATGACGTCAGGCGTTCCACACTTTTGTAATAAATATAGAATGTTAGCAATCTAGTTGTTCATTAGGATACTGTTGAGAGGCAGAGGCCAGGGGCACGGACTCTGAAAATTAAAGGCAGGTAGGAGGGTGCAAAGGCAACAATTTAACCACACTGAGCAGGCAGGAAGGGCCGTGGCAGCACAACAGACTATGGAGGGCAGTGGAAAGGGGGGCAGGGGCAACAAACCAACAATACAGGGCTTGCAAGAGAGGCTGTGGCAATGTACTAGACCATTGTGGGCAGAAGGAAGAGGCAATGGTAGAGCAACCATACATGCCAACAGATCCGATTCAGCCAGGAAACGTCCAATGTTTTTAAGCTCAAATGGGCTTTATTTGATCTGTCTCCTGTCTACAATCTCCTGTTTTGCAATGTAACTCAAAGGGGAAAATCAATACCCCAGTTTTTTTTCAAAACCTCCCTCTTACCAAGTTCAAAATGTTCGCAAGTATGGTACATTGGATCATGGAAGGAAATGGGGTAGGGACATGGACTTGGATAACAGAGGACAGGAGGGACATGGAGAGGTGCACCAAACTGACCCTGCAGGGCAGGCATCAGGGTTTGCAGCAGCACAATACACCACACAGGGCATGCGGGACGGGAGTGCAGCACAACAATCCATAGAAAGCAAGAGGGAGGGGACAGGACCATGCACATGGACAACAGAGAACAGAGGGGCAAGAGGCAATGGTAGCTAGCTGACCATAATGGACAGACAGGAGAGAAAGCTGCAGCATAACAGACCATAAAGGGCAGGAGGGAAGGATCAGGGGCATTACAATGGAACAGACAAGCCAGGAGGGAGGGAATAGGGGTCTGCACATGTAAACAGAGGGCTGGGGGCAAGGGGGCAGGGCAGGAGCAGCAAGATAGCCATGGAGGTCAGGCAGGATGGGCACTAGAAGCAAGACACACCATGAAGAGCAACAGTGAGACTGTGATGGCATACACACAGACCATGGAGGGAAGGTGGGAGGGGGTCAGGGGCAGCTAACTGACCACACAGGGAAGGTGGGATGGGCCATGGCAGCACAGAAGACCATGCATGGCAAGTGGGAGGGTTAGTGGCAGCACAATGGCTATGATGGGCAAGAAGGAGGGTGCAGGGGCATGCACAAAGGACGATGGAGGATATAAGGGAGGGTCAGGACCTGTGCACAGACAAGAAAGTTCAGGGGAAGGGGCCTCACAACAGACCGCACGGGGCAGGCAGGAGGAGCAGTTGCAGCACAACAGACCAGGGAGGGCAGAAGGGTGTGGCAGTACAATGGACCATGTCGGACAGGAGGAAGAGGATAGGGGCATGGCATGTGGACAGGCAGGGTGGAGGTGGCAGGGACAGGTTACAGTCATCTGACAATGCTAGGCAGGTGGGAGGGGAGTGGCAGCTCAACAGAACACTCAGAGTAGATAGGAGTGGAAGGTCCATGGATCATGGTGGGCAAAAAGGATGGAGCAGGGGCATGCACAAAGACATCGGAGGGCAGGGGGAAGGAGAATAGGGGCAGCAAGCTAAGCACAGAGTTTAAGCAGGTGGTCAATGATGGGGCATAGAATTGGGCAATGGAGGGCAGGAGGAGGGGACTGGTACATCATACTAAATTGAGGGCAGTGGCAGCACATCAGACCATGCATGGCAGGAGGGAGGAGGCTAGTCCAGGGATTCACACAACAGAGGATAGGGAGGAGGGGGATGGGGCAGCAAGCTAACTGTTCAGAGAAGGCGGGTATTAGGAACTTTATTGTTTTTAAAACGTGTGTCTGTGCGAACTACTTAAAATATGAACAAGTATGCAGCATGATCTCACTTTTATTCAGGAAGAAGAGGACGTTTGTGACTTTGACTCCGGGCTCACTTGGCAGAAACACCCCCTGACCCTCCACCCCCTATCGCAAAATGTAATGCCCGTGAAAAGGGTAGGTGAACACAGTGCTATATAGAACATAGTCCTGAGAGCACGATTGAAAATGAAAACTAGATATAGTGTATGGTATAAACTATGCACCAAAAAGTGTGATATAAGATGAACCGGGCGTGAAATATAATATGCAATACATTGTGCGCAATGACAGATTCATTGGAGAGCGCGAGATAGCACGGGCACTAGCACGTGCTATGCGATGTGCGCCTTGGAGTGTAATATGCACAGGGCAATGTTGTGTAACCTAACTAGTCTCTAAAGTTGTAATATAAAATATGTGCTGGGGAGTGTAACGTTGCATATGCACTGTGACAAAGATATGGATCCCAGATTGTAATATGTATGGCATAGCACTGTGCGTTATAACATAGGCATCGAGGAAGGCACGTTAGATGGGGCAATATAACCCGTGCGAAGACAAGTGTGGCATGACATATTCACAGGGTGGTGTTAAAGTGCACATGGGCTAGAGAGTGTCATAGCATATGCACTAGCTGGTGGAATACAACACAGAGGTGTGTGGCACTCGGCAGGCAATGGTGGGTGTAACACAGCATTGGGCTCTGCCAGGAGCGCGCTGTGACTCTCAAGTGATGTTCGTCCCCTTTCCAGAGAGTAAAATAAAAAGTATTACACATCCGGCAGTGGATGTGTGTTTTATTAACCGTGAGGGGGGTTTCTTACATAGTTTTGGTCGAATTTTTGTCGAATCCCCTTTGAATGGCTTGGTCTGCATGTGTATTAAACGTGCCCGTCAATAGCTACCCATGTTTGTATAAAGAAACGACAAGGGTGTCTACCCGGATTAGGCACGGTAGGGCATCAGACATGTCAGAGCTTCACTAGTGGTGTAAATACATTCCACGTGGATTCATTGTATGCATAGTCGCCTTTTAATGAATGTCACTCAAATCGTCATGGTGATAGGTACGTACGGTTTGTCCAGCATGTCCTAGGTGTGTCTATAAATATATATTTTTTAAAAATAATAAAAAACAGTGGCCGGCCCTGGGGATTGGGGTCAAAAATTATAATTAGGAGACAGGCCCTGGGGGATGGGGTCATCAGGGCCAATAAATTAGAATAAGAAGGGGAACCACACAGCCCCCCTTCTTAAAAAATTAAAATAAATAAAAGACTGGCATCGTGCCGGAGGCCACGCCCCCTCCTTGCAGCACTCTGCAAACGCGCCCCCTGGCGAGTTGTAAGTTGGGGAATTAATTCCTCCTCAATACTGAGGGTCCCTGAGGGCCAACTAGCCCAACAGGCATCTCCAGTATGCGCCAGGGAGCTGCGCTGCAGACAGGTGTTCTGAGGCCAAGCCCCTTTTTACACCTCTCTGAAACGCAGCTCTGTGGCGCTTACTGGAGGTACCTAGTAGTCTAGTTTGACCCTATGGACCCTTAGGATTCAAGGGGACTTAATCTCTCAACTTAGAACAGCCACAGGGTGCGTTTACACAGTGGTGAAGGGAGGGGACGGGGCCTGAGGTGACGTGTGCAAACACGCACTATGGCACGTTTTAAATTGGGGATATAATTTCCCTTCAATACTGAGGGCCCCTGGGGGCTAACTAGCCCACCAAGTGCTTCCAGTAAGCGCCACTGAGCTGCATTGCAGAGAGGTGGTCCAGGCTGTGCCACTTTTTACACCTCTCTGCAACGCAGCTCTGTGGCACATACTGGAGGTACCTAGTGGGCTAGTTGGACCCTAGGGACCCTCAGGATTCAAATGAACTTAATCTCCCAACTAAAAACAGACACAGGGCGTGTTTACACAGTGGTGAAGGGAGGGGACGGGGCCTGAGTTAACGTGTGCAAAAACGCCCTGTGGCCTGTTTTAAGAGGTAGTTTTAATCCCCCTGCCCTATTATATACTAGGGGCTTAGAGAGGAGGTCATGCTAATCACAGGGGGACCCCAACGCATAATGTTCCCTAGTGTATGTATATGTTTTCACTGTATTCTAAGTGTCTTTTAACATAGCACTGGCTCTAGGACTGGTTAGTCAGACACAGTTACCACCAGTATCCGTCTGAAAAAGTTGAGGGTACAGGATGATTTTGCAACAAGGATTCTTTCTGCTCTTCTTTTTGTTCTTTCTGCACGTTATCCTTTGTCCTGCACTTTTCTTCGTCTTTGAGGACTTCTGTTGCTTCTTTCTGCACTTCTTTTTTTTCTTTCTGTGCATTTTTTCTTCTTTCTTCACATGTTCTATCTCTGTAGGCATAGTTAGAAATTAGCATTTAAAAAACCTTTTGAAATTCACAGAAAAAACCATAGGTTTCAGGCACGTTATAGTTAGGAATTAGCATTTAAGAAACCTCAGAAATTCACTGAAAAAACCATAGGTTTCAGAGGTGTTATAGTTAGCTGGACTTTTCCCTTGTACAAAACCATTGAAATTCCCCCGTTATAGTTAGTTCAGCTAACTATACCTTGCGCGCCCGCAATGCACTGTTGATGACGTCACATAATACATCACTCATGACATGGTCAGTGACATCGCTCATGACATCACTGATGACATCTCAAATGACATCACTGATGACATCACTGATGACATCATCCTTGTGAGAGAGTGGCAGACCTCCTCTCACCCTAATATAACCTTTGATACACACATTCAAAAATAGAGACTAAAATTTTCAAAACAATGGACATGCCAATACCAGTTACAACAACCTCTTCAGTAATTCTAAGATCCACATACACATCCACTCATTCACCAACAGTCCTATATAGTCACTCATACATGTACTCACTCATCATATGTACTCATACACCTATACATCCTGTTACACAATGCCACTCATCCATAGAGTTACTCACACACATAGTCACTCATGCTAATAAAGAATCAAACATACATTTACTTGCATATACAGTTATACACACACCACCACACTTACTTCTACGGAAACTTACACATACTTAGTCTTTTAAACAATCACTTATAGAAACACATACTTATTCATACAGGAACTCTTTCAATCTCTCACTCTCACATATACTCACTTATACACACCAATAGTCACATATACTAGTTTAAAACATATGTAGTTACTCAAAAAGACACTATTGAGACAGTCATTCACTCACTAACACACCCATACACACACTCATCCACCCATACAGTCCTGCACACATGCTGTCTTCAACACATACAAACAGTGAGTCACTCATTCATGCACCTATGCACTACGTAATACCCCCCACCGAACCATGCAGACACTCAGACTGATACTCAAAAAACCAACTATTAACCTATATAGACACCCATGTAGCTACTCACCAACCCATGCAGCCACTTATACACAAAGTGAGAGACTGATACAGATATTTACATATTTAAACATTACTCACTAAGCCATGTATTCACTATGATACACTTAATCAGTCAGTTACATAATCAATTTTTCAAAAACAAATCATCCATTTAGACACTTATATACCCATTTATTCTTCTATCGACCTTGAGATATACATATATAAAACATATTTATTTTTCAGAAAAACACACATTCACTGGATGATGTCATCAGTGATGTCATCAGTGATGTCATTTGAGATGTCATCAGTGATGTCATGAGTGATGCCACTGACCATGTCATGATTGATGTAACATGTGACGTCATCAGCAGTGCATTGCGGGCGCACGAGTTATAGTTAGCTGAACTAACTATAACGGGGGAATTTCAATGGTTTTGTACAAGTGAAAAGTCCAGCTAACTATAACACCCCTGAAACCTATGGTTTTTTCAGTGAATTTCTGAGGTTTTTTAAATGCTAATTCCTAACTATAACGTGCCTGAAACCTATGGTTTTTTCTGTGAATATATATATGTACATATTACCTACTGGCGATAGCCAGTAGGTAGTTATAGTTAGGACCACGTTTCCATAGGAAAACCTCAACATTCTATTTTGAATAACTTTGGCGCCGGTCGACGAATCCTCGCGAATTTCTCAAAATAGGTGGGGCGCTACGCTCCGCTCCTACCCTGAAAGTCTCGGGGGGATTCGTCAAGCGGGGGCTGAGATAAAAGGGGGGTCCCAAAACGCGTTTTTCCCATGCATTTTTCCATAGGACCTTTAGAACGAGCTACAGCCCGAATGGCTGAACAGAATTACTCAAAATTTGGCAGAGAGGTAGTCCCTAGGTCAAGGAAGTGCCTTTTGTAGGTTTGGTGTAAATCTGTTCAGTAGATTCTGAGAAAATAGCCTTTAAATCAATATATATATCTGAGCCAGCTTACGGTACGCTTACCGTACGCTTACGGTAAGCGTACGGTGGCGTGCGCGAGCGCGATTCTGATTGGCTCTTAGATCTTAGTAAACATTCGAATCGGCCGAAACCAGGAAGCGGCGGCCGCCATTTTGTCTCTCGCACTGAGAGAGATTTTTAAAATCGGAAGCCCAAAAACATGTAAAGGGGCTGTTTTGACAACTCCCTCCCACATAGTCATGTTGAGGGAGTCCCCAAACATCCCCCAAGTGCAAAAACGGTTTTATTTTTTTTTCGGCAATTTCGCGGGGTACGCTTACCGTACGCTTACGGTAAGCGTACGGTAAAAAAATAAAAATAAAAAAAACACTATCCACACTTACCCCACCCCCTGTGCTTTTGGTGGCCGAAGGCCACCAAATGTGCTGGGCTTATTACAATGGAAAAAAACACTATCCACACTTACCCCACCCCCTGTGCTTTTGGTGGCCGTAGGCCACCAAATGTACAGGGCTTATTATAAGGGAAAAAAACTTAGCATTTAAAAAACCGTACTAATTCACTGAAAAAACCATAGGTTTCACACACGTTATAGTTAGGAATTAGCATTTAAAAAACCTTGCAAATTCACTGAAAAAACCATAGGTTTCACACATGTTATAGTTAGTGGAAATTTTACTGATAAAAAACCAATGAAATTGCCCCGTTATAGTTAGCGCAGGCAACTATAACTCACGCGACCGCAATCCTCTGCTGATGACATATGTGTCTTTATGAAAAAAAAATATTTGTAATATATGTATAGCTAAAAATGTATGGAAGAAGGCATGGGCAAATAAGTGTCTAAATACAGTATTAGCATCAGCAGAGGATTGCGGTCGCGTGAGTTATAGTTGCCTGCGCTAACTATAACGGGGCAATTTCATTGGTTTTTTATCAGTAAAATTTCCACTAACTATAACATGTGTGAAACCTATGGTTTTTTCAGTGAATATATATATATATTCAGTGAAAAAACCATAGGTTTCACACATGTTATAGTTATATATGTCATTTGAGATGTCATCAGTGATGTCATGAGTGATGTCAGTGACCATGTCATGAGTGATGTAATATGTGACGTCATCAGTAGTGCATTGCGGGCGCGCGAGTTATAGTTAGCTGAACTTACTATAACGGGGGAATTTCATTGGTTTTTTACGAGTGAAATGTCCAGCTAACTATAACATGTGTGAAACCTATGGGTTTTTCACTGAATTTGCAAGGTTTTTTAAATGCTAATTCCTAACTATAACGTGTGTGAAACCTTTGGTTTTTTCATTGAATTTCTAAGGTTTTTTAAATGCTAATTCCTAACTATAACGTGTGTGAAACCCATGGTTTTTTCAGTGAATTTGCAAGGTTTTTTAAATGCTAATTCTTTTATTTACCTTTTTTTTTCTATCCTTTTTTAAAGACTATGGTTAAATTTTAAAAATTCTACAATATATTTTTTATTTTTACCATTTTTTTAAACTAAACAGGTAAGATTTATTAGTATAACATAGTGGGTTTTTTTCCCCTTTTTTTTTTTTTTTCTATTTTTTTAACGTGCGCGTACGGTAAGCGCACGTCTTGCTTTTATAACGTTAGATTTCTACGCTCTTTGCGTTCAGTTACGCAATTTGCGTAGACGTACGTCACACGCGCATGTTACGCGGAAGTGAAGTGCCTGTTTTGCGCATGCGCGCGTGCGCGTGTCTTTTTTACGCGCATGCGTACTTTTGCCGTAAGCGCTCCGTAAGCGCACCGTACGCGCACGGTAGGTCATGTGATCATGAAACAAAACTTTTGATTGGTTTAAAGTACTTTCAGTTCTAGAACTCTCCTACACCACACCCATTCCCCTCATTTCTGCTTGTGATCCCTTAGGAGAAGGAGCTGAGTTGTCTTTGTGATACGATGGCAGAACAGCAGACCTCTTCTGAGAGTGAGGCTAGCAGCACTACCTTGAGGCAGAGAAGGAGGAAACAAAAGAGCTCTTTCATATGGGAGTATTTTTCTTTTCCAGAGGGCCAGCAAAAGGTAAATGCACCCTTAGTGACTTGTAAGCTTTGTGGCCGTGTACTTTCAAGAGGGAATCCCAACAAGAAGTATTCCTTCGGGAATCACACCATGTTGAGACACCTTCATGATGTACACGGTAGGACATATGCTCGACATACTGAAGGTAACCCTTCAGTAAGTCAACCAAGCACATCCACAGCAGCTCAGCCTGGTCCATCATCTGCAGGGCCGAGTCCATCTTCGGCAGGTCAGCTGAGCCCTTCATCTGTGGGGGGAGCATCTCCTTTTTCTCGTCCTCTGGAAATCAACCATCGGTTTTCGAGGGTTTTAGTTCGGTGCGCCACTTGTCATGATCTAATTTGTCATAGGGAGACCAGTGTTGCCCTAGTGAACAATTTAATAGATCAGCACATTTGTCGTAGAAACTAATATTCCCTCTCTTTCTTTCCTCTGTCCCTGCATGAACACAACGGCTCTTTTAAGAGACAACCTTACCTTTCAACTTTTTTTAATATATTTTTTTAAACTTTTTTTTTTTTTTTTTTACCGTACGCGTACGGTACGCGTAATTTTTTTTTTTTTTTTAAAAACACTAAAAATCAATTTTTCACATTACAAGGTCCTTGAGAGACTACAATGAAAAACTGAAAATGTGATTGTGGAGAAGTGGAAAAAAGGACCATGAAATTTTTGACTTACCATACCCACTCAAAAAATTATTTATTAATTTAAATTTAATTTTAATTGCTTTAAAAATGGTTCAAGTTTTCGAAAATTTTCTATCTCAATCTGAAAAAAAAGAAAAAAGTATTAATATTTAATAAAACATTTTATAATACAGTACACATATTTACATATTTTCCCCAAAAATGTTTTGCCTTTTTTTTGCTGTTTTCAGAATATATTGCATTTCACTATAAATTGTGAAAGCAATTGCATTCATCATTTAACAGCGGGCAAAAAAAAAATTACAATCTCAAAGATTGTTTTAAAAAAGCCCAGAATCTCTTTTTGCATAAACATAACTTTATAGAAATGCATAATATTTTTGACCGTCTGACAATTTTGTTTCAGAAGTATAATCCCAAAAAATATTATATCTCAAATAACTCCACAATACATGTGGTTCCATTTCCTTTAGGCCAAATAGTAATTTTAAAATTCTTTTTTGATTAAATTTCAAATGTTAATCCAATAAAATTCCAAAATTTAAATTGTACAGATCTCACCGATTGTCTGTAACATTTTGGTTTCCGAAAGATTAATTAATAATTAAATTAGTCCACAATACAATTGTTTACCTTTCCTCATGGCCAAATAGTAATTTTAAAAATCTTTTTTGAATAAATTTCCAATGGCAATCCAATAACATTCCAAAATTTAAATTGTGCAGATGTTACCGATTTTGTCTAAATTTTTGGTTTTCCAAAGTTTCATTAAAAATTTTAAAAGTCCACATTACAATTGGTTACCTTTCCTTTATGGCCTAATGATAATTTGTAAAATCATTTTTTTTGAAATTTCCAATGGTAATCCAATTAAATGGTAAAATTGTTTTGTACAGATGTTGCCAAGTCTCCCTAAAATTTTGGTTTCAGGAAGATTAGATAGGAATTTGCTAAATCAAAAGGCAAACGTTGCTTGAAAATCAATTTTGAATCATTACACAGTGTCCAGCCTTTTTCACATTTAAGATAAACTGTGTAATGTCCAGAAGTAACAGTAGGTCCTTCATGGAAAATTATTGCAACTGTTACAAAAGTTTTTCCTGAAATTGATAATTGCTGTCCTGTAAACTTCTTTATTAAAGTATCTAATTTTGACCCATCAGCTTTACATCGTTGCATCATTAAAATTACATATTTTCTGTATTCCTTTAAAATTAACGTTGAAAACATTTCAGATTTACACTCACTGCATTCCATGCTATGATTAGCATCTTTAACTAATTTAGCAAAAGTGACTGTTTTACTTTCTGGCAATGTTAAATAAATAAACCTTTCAGAATCAACATTAGAGCCACATATATTGTAACAGTTTTCACAACTATGTTCCCATTTATAAGAGAGACCAAACATATTTTCAATGGGAACCCCTTCTTCTTCCAGTACCTGAAGAAAAAACATCAAGAATTCCTGTGCGTCTTGCTGTACATTTTGAGAAAACTGTGTTCGTCCTGAACATACATCTAAAAGTTTTCTAATTTCAGTAGCACTTTCTATTTGAGTTTTATCATTACTCAGCTTTTGAAAAAGGACACTCAACTCAGAACAGAATCTTTTTCCCTGATTTACTATTATCTGCTCTTGCACACTTTCCAGATAAAATGCAACATTCAGCACTACATTAGCGTAGCAGTTGACACCAGAGCTATTTTCAAAATGACATCCTACAACCTCTTCTTCATTTTCCTTTTTCTTTTTGCTTGCAATTACATCACTCCTCTTTTTTTTCCTCCTCTCTACATCTTCATTACAGATATTCTCATTTCTCCTTTTACGAGAAACTACACGTTTCTCCAACACAGGATACTGACCTAAATGAGGAGCATAGGTTCTTCTTAATCTATTATACTCCTTTACACAATTTGTATCAGCACTAACTTTTGAGTCATCAAAGTCTATCATGAATAAACCAGATAATGTTTTTACTCGTGACAAAGCTACATAAGCCATACCTTCTTTGAACACAGTTGAACCAATGTTCACAAAAGCACAATCTACAGTCAAACCTTGAGACTTGTGAATAGTTACAGCATATGCTAGAGAAAACGGAAACTGCTTCCTACGTACATATAAGTCTTTCACAAGCATGAAACGAACTGAACAACGACAAATATCTTTAACTTCTTCTATCTGATCAAATTTTATTTTTAAACATTCAATTCCATCTTTTTTCTGATAATTAATAAAACCCACAACTCTTCCCATAGCTCCATTAACTAAACCTTTTTCAACATCCAAATTTCTCCTTAAAAATACTCTACAGTTCATGCAAACATATAGATTTTTTTCTAATCCAGCTGTTTTGGAAATGTTCTTCTCTAGTGAATCCAATTTATTTTTCAGTGTGCCTGTTAATGTGATAGTAATTCTTCCATCCTCAATTTTGGCCAATGCTTCCAATTTCCTGATATCTTCCTTTTCCAATTTTAAAAGCTCCTCATTGAATATTGAGCATTCACGTAGAGTTGGCATTAAGCAGATGACACTTTTCTTTTCTGCAATGTTCTTGTATATCTTCTCTGCAACTATTTCTTCCTTTGGAAATAAATTATGTAGCAGCCGACTCTGTAATGCTTTTTTGCCAACTTCTGTGAGTAGTCCAATTCTGATATCTTTCAGAATACTTCCATATTCTTCATCGTTTGCTTGCCTCATATTAGTAGTAAGTTCCTTGTACTCAAAGAAGGACCAAATATTTGCATTACCAATGCTTCCCAATGACTTCTTTGTGTCTTCATGTGTCACAGTATTAAACACTGGTTGTCCTTTAACTGGAGTAAGCTGTAGAAGATCCCCCAAAACTATGACATGTTTTCCACCAAATAACACGTCATAGTCTGTCCTTAGAATTTGCTGCATTCTTAAATGCACAAAGGCAAGCATTAAGTTTGATACCATGCTCACCTCATCAATAATGAGAACTTGCATCTTCTTCAATACTCTTGAAACTTCCAAGCATGCTTCTCCAGTTAGCTTGTTGTATTGTATTTTGTTCTCATGCTCCACTGGTAACATTAGCAAACGATGTAAGGTGATTCCTTTTATGTTATATGCTGCTAACCCAGTTGGAGCAGTAACCACACAAGACAAAGTAGAATCCGTTTTTTTGCTGTAGGTAGCTTCTGATGACTTTTATTAGGAAACTTTTTCCAGTTCCAGCTTGTCTGCTTACATACATCCTGATTGGATGAAATGATGTGCATGAGCACTCTTTTTTTTCATGTAGAAATCCGTGATCAATTTTGTTTCTGATCTCTTCATAAATTTGTTGCTGCTCTTCATTCAGTTGTCTTTCCAAATTTTGTAAGTCTATAAATTCTTCTTGAGCTTGATTCATAGCCGTTTCCACTTCATTCATGGCTATTGATGCTTCATTTTCAACGATTGGTTGTCCTAGGGGATCTTGACTGAGTGTTCCTGAACTTTGGCTGTCTTGAGAACTGTCTCTAGCTACTTCAGCTGCAATTGTAGTTTCCTGTTCAATTTCTTCATTTAACATTTGCAGATAAGTTGAGAATGTACTGCATTGTATGCTGTCTTTGCAAGCATTAAAAGAATCTTCATAGCTTTGAAATTCTCCCAGTAGTTCATCCTCTGTACGCCATGGTTTAAACAGCTGTAAAAGAGCCAAGTAGTAAAATTCCTTTTTGTCAGTAGTGTCGCAACTCAGCTTCCTGTGATTTATCAAACTTCCTTTTGTTTGCTTCACCAAACATCCTTCCTCACCAATGACTTTATATTTTCCATTTTTTATGTCTTCTGCGGCTTTCCGTGAATAAATGTAGTTCTGCAGCACTTCATAGAGACACATGTTCTCCAGATGTTGACTTCTCTTGGGATAATATGTGTCCAACATGTTTGATTTCAAAATATCTGTACTTTCTGGGTCATTCTCGGCCAAATATTCAATTTCTCCAACAGATTTCAGTACCCGATTTCTCATTGCTGCAAGGCCTAAACTTGCCCAAATTATTCTTCTTGATTTCGAGTAGAGACTTGCAGAAGATAACCTATCTGAACATTCGTAGGATCCAATTTCTCGATGCGATAACATCTTTAAACTGAAACTGTACAGCTTCTTACTGACAGTCTTCTCGTGAGAAATCTCTTCCCACATTTCTTTCAATTCAGTTTTTTCAGATTTAGTAATGTAAGACGTTACATATCGAGCAACAGCAATGGAATTGTCAGCTACATACTGTATATCCATGTTAGCATTCCACATGGATAAAATGACTGGGTTGTAGTCATTTATATTTTTTGATTCTTCTTTTCTTTTTAGGTTGTAGGTATTCTTAGGTGATTTTCTTGTGATAGTATGTCTCACAGATGACATAAAACTGTTTACTCTTCCATTTGAAAGAACAGGTCTAGGAAATCCAAATCGACATTTAGTGTAGTATTTATCTTTGCTCTTGTATTTCCGTCGACAGTATTTTCCACACCGATGACTTTGGAAACGTAAAACTTGCTCCTTTAACTTTTTCTCTTCTGTGCTTTTTGGTATAGCACATGTTGCATATTCTTCAATGTAAGATAACACTGCTTCATCAGTATCTGTTCCAAACTTTGGGGCATCCTTGATCCACAACAGCATATGAATATGAGGAGCACCTCTTGCCTGGTACTCTTTTCTCCAAAAGAAATCCACTACTTCTCCTAGAGGTGGATTTTTTTTATTGCAGATGAAGGACATCATAGCCTCAAATCTATGATTGAAATATCTGCAAACATTAACCGGATCCAATGAGCACAGTTCTCCTGCTGTCTTGTATTCGATGTTTTTTGATTTCAAAAGAATTTATTATTTTAAGGGAGTAGAAACAAGCATAGAATACAATCAAGAATGATACAAATGATATCAGCTAAAAGACATTCAACCTGGTAAAATGAGAGTTAAAACTAAAAAAAAAAACACCTTACAAAGTTCATTAATCTGGAAGTATCAGAGGAATGCATTGAATAAGGAAGAATCAATGGATAATCAGGAGCCGTGTTTATCAAAAGTATCATCATCATATAATAACTTAGGGATGAAGGGAAAGAAAGGAAAGAAAGCAAAGACAGAAAAAGAAAGAAGAAAAGAAAAAAGACAAGACAAGATGAGAAAAGAGAAGAGGATTTCCAAAGGATTCACCCAACAACAACACCATCATTAACCAGGTACATCAAAAGGGTATTGAGCCACCAAACCCTCTGAGGCTCTTTGCATGTACGTATCTAGAGTCAGCCACACCTCATTAGATATAGACGGAGAAAGGTGAGCATGATCAACAGACGTATGAGCACTACGCAGAAAAGAAACCCATGCCCACCAAGTATGATAAGAGACTGAAGAAAAAGATTTCCACTCCATGAGAATTACCTTGACTGCAATAGATAGTAAAAGATCCAATAATTGTAATTCCATGGCATCTAAGGGCAACGGGACCGAGGCAGCCAGCGGACCTAGAAGAATTAGTGGAAAAGAGAGTTGAAACTGAATATCAAAGATAAGCATGAGGTGTTTGTGAACTAGACTCCAAAAGAGTTGGAGAAGAGAGCAATCAAAGAACATATGTTGGAAATCACCAGGTGCTAGCCCACAACTCCAACATTGATCATCGTCCTTGAGATTTAGCGCGTGTAAACGACTGGGAGTCCAGTGAAGAAGATTAATAGAGAAAAACTTAGATTGCATTAGTGAGGGGGCGATTTTATTACGAAGAGAAAGCCTACCAATATCTTGCCAAGTGTCTGAAGAAATATGATCGGTGATCTCATGCCCGAAATGACGTAGCCATTTTTGCTGTGCAACAGTTTGGGTAGGAAGTGTCGAGGACGACAAAAATTTATAAATCCTAGATGCAACATGACCAGACTTAATCCATAAGTGAAAAAGCATAATCATAGGGGAAGAAGGCTGAAGCTGTAATCTAGCAAGTGCTACCTTTATCTTAAGAAAAGTATAAAAATCTATATTAGATAAAGAAAATTGCTGGGCCAGGGTAGAGAAAGGAAGAGGGTCATTTTTGGAATCATACAAATGTTTAACAAGCGAGATACCTTTCCCCGACCAATAAGACATCAAGTCCGGATCAATATTAATCTTAATTTTGGAATTGCGCCAAATGGATGACCATCTAGTTTTATGCAACGGAATCGCCACTCTCATATCAATTTTACGAATCGCAGCAACAGTATCCAAAATATTAGATCTAGAAAATGGAATGAAAAGAGTATTTATGGTTAAGAAAGAGGCCGTTGGAAGAGGAGAGGCCAATTCCTGTTCTATTAGCAACCAAGCTGGAACATGCATAAGGGGAGGGGAAAACCAGAGCGCACCTTGAGAGGCTAGAAAAGCAGATTGATACTTCCCCCAATCAGGAAGATTACATCCCCCCAACTCATAGGGTTTCCTCAAAAATGTATAGGCAATTCTAGCCCTTTTATTATTCCATAAGAATTTGGAAGTAATTAAATCAAGATCATGAAAGAAAGCATCAGAGAGCTTTACTGGAAGCATAGAAGAGACAAAATTAACTGTATTCGATGTTTTTAATGTTTGAATTTGCCTCTCGTAGAAAATCCAGTAAATCATCCCAAGCGTACTCAGCACAGCTTAGGGTAAGGAACCATGTTGGTGTTCCTAAATTTCGTAACATGCATTTTAATTCACCATGGCGTCGGTACCAATATTCATTTGTCCCACGCTGACAAGCCATCAGATTGATCAGTTGTGTTTCCAAATGATCATCTCGGTGCTGCACTTTCTCCATAAAATCCTTAGCAAACACATTTTGTAAATGTACTCCACTTTTTAAAATGTGATTTACTGCATAAGATAGTGCAGACAAGTCGCTTTCAAATAAAAGATGGAACAAATAAGGAATACTTTGTCGAAATCTGGGATCTTCAGCATATAGTCTTGTAGTCCGATACTCAGAAGCTGGAATCTGTTCTGGACGTTCATCGTATCGTCCTCCTTTTCCTTTAGGAAACAGCTGGGGAAAACATCGAGCTTCCAAGCTTTCCTCTCATACACTCACGGGAGTTCCTTTTGCTTTCTTCATCTGAAACAGATCAATATTGTCTCCCATAACTTCTTTTGAATGAAGAGGATGTATGCTAAAATGTTCATAAATTTCTTCTTCCTTTGACTTGTCCACTTTTTCAATTTGTCCAGTTGGTGTTTCTGTGTCTTCTTGTAAATCTTCTTCTTCTTCTTCTATATAAATTGATTCATACCATTTGTTATTCCTTTTCAAATACAAATTTGCTCTTTGTACTTTCCGTACATCTACCAGCTCCTGCCAAATCTTCTTATTCTTTGTAGGTACACCATTAACCAGAATAACTAATGGTTCAGTTTCCAAAGTATCCGCATCAATAGTTTCCATATTTTTTTTCAAATCCAAGGGCAAATACACCACTCTACCTTTTAAACCTCTCAGTAAATCTGAAGGAGGTAATTTACCAGTTTTGGGCTCCATACGTACTATGGTCTGGAACGGATGAACACATTGAATAAGTATAGACTCATATGTATTTAATTCAGAAAGTTCAGCAGGAATAGCATCCAATTCTAAATTATTATGTACAGCTCTGGTCGGCATTCTATTTTCCTCTAACTTGTTGTAACAGTAGTTACAAATACGCTGATCTTCACCCAATTCAAAACAATTTTCTAGAAATATATATGTGGCAAAATCCTTCCACTTATAATTATCTTCATTTTCACTCTTTCTGTAGAGATCAACATTCCTAGTTTGTTTTCTATAATGAGTTCTGCGGCAACAAATACAAGTAATATTTGGTCTTTCATTAGAGATTAATGCAAATTTTGTTATGTGATCATTAAATGTCTTACTTACAGAGGGTTCTACATTCTCTTCCACTTCTTCCTCATTTACTGTGTCCTTTTCTGCACTGTTTTGTTCAGGACCAAAGTAACAAAACTGAATTTCATCAACAACCTTCTCTACATCTGATACCGATCGACGGAACAGAGCCCTATTCAATTCATCTAACTTTATTGCTGGACTTTTAGCAAAATACAACCGTCTCACAAACTTTCTCATTTCAGTATGATGAACAGCCAGCATCCTAAAATGATGGAAAACACTATTACACACTTTTCTAGATAGACAAGCCAGAGAATGACCCTGCAAACCAGTATTCTCTCTCACTCTGCATGGATCTAGACTTTGAAGCACCTTAATCTTCTGTTTTACACTTTTTTTACTATATTCTCTTAGAAACTCACGAAATTTATCAATAGATTCCTGACGCACAGTGCAAATACTACTACAATTCCAAGTGTACACTGGGGCTTTAGGACGTCTCCCCATAGCCTCATCCGCCATCACTTGTACCTCATCTCTTGGAACCATTATCTCCTTCTCCATTATGCAACCATTTTTCACTTCATAAGCACGACCTCTGGTGTCAACTGCATGCAGCAAACTATTACTTTGAAAATAACTCTCTTCATTAAAAAAAGGTTCACTACTTGAACTATGCATCCATTTTCCTAAAAACACTTTACAAAAGTTTGTTCTGTTCACTACTCTTTTCCTTTTGCTTTGTGATTTCAGTACATTAACCATTTTATCTAATGTACGCATCCTATTCAAAATTAAAATGAATAGTTTCCTTTTTAATTCTAATGCTTTTGCTGCAATGGCTTCAATTTCTTTTTTTCTCTTGTAATATTTTGCCTTTTTCTTATATTTCTTCACATCCTTTATCAAATTGGACATAACTCTTCTCTGAAACATTTTTCTACGAATCTCTTTAAACGCTGTTTTTCAGTTTAAGTTAATCTTTATTGTTGCAGAAGGTATATTTGCATTAACTAAATTCTCAATTTTTTCCAGATTTTTTCTATTGAAAACATTCTTTCCAGTACAGACATTTTGTACATTTTTCCTTTTTTTGAAGATGTTCTTTAAAAAATCTTTTGTCTGCTTACCAGAAGATTTTTTCTTTTTCCCAACATGAGCATCTCCAACTAACTTAGGTCCTCCAGTTGTCTTCAAATATAGGTTTTTTTGTGGTCTTTCTTTAGTCTGGATTTTGTAGGCATCTTAAATTTTGTTCACTGCTCTTCAGCAATACCTGAAAAAAACTAAAAAAAAATTCCTTTATTTTATTTAAATATATTACTACATTTTTTATGATCTTTTGAAATCTTAAAACACTATAAACCCCTTTCCTATAAATGAAAATCACAATAACACCTTCACAAATTAAATATCTAAAAACAATTCCTGTATGCACACAGAGTCATGCTTTGAAATTAGGCAGAAAACGAAATTTCTTTGCCAATTGCAAAGCATACTTTCTACTACTTTTTTGGCAAGTGATAAGTACTTTTACAGTCGGACACATTTTGAATCCACTTTTCAGATTCTGAAAACAGCACATGTCCAAACAGCTTTTTCAGACCAGCAACATGTGTAACCTGGGTGACTGACTACACTCCAGCAAGGGCAACCAGCCTTACTGATGCTGAATGTATTTGCATTACTGACTGAAACCTCAAACCCCACTCGGTTGTCATTACTATGCATGATTCCACAGGATAAGCAGCTGGCTGTGTGCTAAGAGTCTGCTTCTGCACACAAAAAAATGGCTCCCCATGTCCAAACTGCTTTTTCAGACCAGCAACATGTGTAACCTGGGTGACTGACTACACTCCAGCAAGGGCAACCAGCCTTAGTGATGCTGAATGTATTTTCATTACTGACTGAAACCTCAAACCCCACTCGGTTGTGAATACTGTGCATGATTCCACAGGATAAGCAGCTGGGTGTGTGCTAAGAGTCTGCTTCTGCACAAAAAAATGGCTCCCCCTTTCCATCTAATACAAATGTAAAATCACCAGAGCAATACGCAATAAATCTCTGCCTGTAATTCCTATTTACACACAGAGTCATGTTTTCACATTAGTCACAAAACGAAATTTCTTTGCCAATTTGAAAGCACACTTACTACTCTTTTTTTTGGCAAGTGATAAACACTTTTACAGACTGACACATTATGAATCCACTTTTCAGATTCTGATAAAAGCACATGTCCAAACTGCTTTTTCAGACCAGCACCATGTGTAACCTGGGTGACTGACTACACTCCAGCAAGGGCAACCAGCCTTAGTGATGCTGAATGTATTTGCATTACTGACTGAAACCTCAAACCCCACTCGGTTGTGAATACTATGCATGATTCCACAGGATATGCAGCTGGCTGTGTGCTAAGAGTCTGCTTCTGCATAAAAAAATACCTCCCCCTTTCCATCTAATACAAATGTAAAATCACCAGAGCAATACGCAATAAATCTCTGCCTGTAATTCCTATTTACACACAGCGTCATGTTTGCACATTAGTCACAAAACGAAATTTCTTTGCCAATTTGAAAGCACACTTACTACTCTTTTTTTTGGCAAGTGATAAGTACTTTTACAGACTGACACATTATGAATCCACTTTTCAGATTCTTAAAAAAGCACATGTCCAAACTGCTTTTTCAGACCAGCACCATGTGTAACCTGGGTGACTGACTACACTCCAGCAAGGGCAACCAGCCTTAGTGATGCTGAATGTATTTGCATTACTGACTGAAACCTCACACCCCACTCGGTTGTGAATACTATGCATGATTCCACAGGATAAGCAGCTGGCTGTGTGCTAAGTGTCTGCTTCTGCATACAAAAAAATGGCTCCCCCTTTCCAACTAATGCAAATGTAAAATCACCAGATCAATACCAAACAGCTTTCTGAGACCAGCAACATGTGTAACCTGGGTGACTCACTACACTCCAGCAAGGGCAACCAGCCTTACTGATGCTGAATGTATTTGCATTACTGAGTGCAACCTCAAACCCTTAAAGTATTCCTTATTTTTACCAGTACACCTTAATTTATCGTGAAAACATAGTCCATATTATTTTACATGTTCCTCACATTTAAATTTCTCCCAAAACAGAAAATAATAAACACAACTTCAACAAAAGGAATTCCAATTCTATTATTCATTTCTTAATTTACCATATACATCCCCTCTCAAACTCTAAACTCACCTTTAAAATTAGTTAATTGTAAAAGAAATGTGGCACTCAAACAGCAGATTATCAGAGCCAGGATCTCTGTTCTGTACACCTCTCTCCTTTCAGCAGAACCAGATAATGGCAAACTTTCCCTCTCTTTTTCCACACATATACATGTTAATTTCAAATCTCAGTGCTTCCCCCTTTTTTCAAATGTAATCACACATTTCTATTGGTTGAAAACCAACCCTTTTCCAAAAGTACCCTTCCCCCAACTTGACTTCTGCCTAGTACCCTTCCCCCAACTTGACTTCTGCCTGCTACCATAGCAACAGCTCATGGAACACTGCTGTGTGGAGTTAGGTCAGAAGTTCGCCACACAATGTTTCATTTCCAAAGAGCAGGAGTGCTTGACTTTTCAAACCTAACAGCAAATCCATAGTACTGTTCTTTGGTAACACATTTTTCTGTACCAATACAAAACATGCTTCTATAAATGTACACATACAGCCTAGTTTTTATTCTAGAATGGTATGAAACAGCCAATCAGTTCTTTTTTTTATAAAAAAAATATGTATGCCTCCATTTCCAAACTGTCTTTCATTTCTTTTTACCATTCTACTGAATTACACCTCCTGAGTGCATCCAGTTCTCCTTTGAAGATGTTCACAGTGTGGATTGTAGGGCACAGCTATGTCTTCTGGAGTGAAAAGTATGCAGAGAAAACAGATATGGTGAGAGACCTTGCTTTGCCAAATGTAGACATTAAATGGATTGGTCAGAGAGGGTTAAAGTGGCACCAATTGATGCCATTGGTGAAATCCTTCATGCAAATCCAACACCCTGACCTCATAATAGTGCACTGTGGTGGCAATGACCTAGGCACTTTGACTGGGGTAGGTCTGGAAATGCTTATGAAGGACACCTTTGCACAACTGTTTTCACTTTTCCCTAAAACTGCCTTTGTGTTTTCTAACATATGCCAAAGGCAAAAATGGAACTGGTCCAATCATTTTTGTCCACAGATTGACAAAGCAAGAAAGCATGTCAACAAATCTGTTTCTGCTTTCCTCCGTGACTATGGTATGGGTTCCATTTACCACAACAACTTGCGTTACGACATGCAAGACATTTATAGAGGAGATGGTGTACACTTCACTGATGAAGGGAACAGAGTCTTTCTCTTGAACCTTAGACTCTGCATCGGTACTTACTTGTAGGTACCACTAAAAAAACACTTAATAAACACAACGGCTCTTTTTAGAGCCCCCTAATATCTAAACACTTAAATCTGCATTTCATTTCTTTTTTTATTTTTTTTTTCTACCGTACGCGTACGGTAAGCTTACCGTATGCGTACCCCGCGATTTTTTTAAAAATTAATAAATGTTTTTTTTGTACTTTTCTGTCCTTCTTTGACCCCCTTTCAAATGTTAGGGGGTCTGTAACTCTCTTCCTTGCCCCCTTTTCAAGTTATCTCCCTTTTTTTTTCTGACTGAAACACACGAAATGGCGGCCGCCGCTTCCTGGTTTCGACCGATTCGAATGTTTACTAAGATCTAAGAGCCAATCAGAATCGCGCTCGCGCACGTCACCGTACGCGTACGGTAAGCGCACCGTAAGCGCACCGTAAGCTGGCTCAGATATATATATTGATTTAAAGGCTATTTTCTCAGAATCTACTGAACAGATTTACACCAAACCTACAAAAGGCACTTCCTTGACCTGAGGACTACCTCTCTGCCAAATTTCAAGTAATTCTGTTCAGCCGTTCGGGCTGTAGCTGTGTCTAAAGGTCCTATGGAAAAATGCATGGGAAAAACGCGTTTTGGGACCCCCCTTTTATCTCAGCCCCCGCTTGACGAATCCCCCCGAGACTTTCAGGGTAGGAGCGGAGCGTAGCGCCCCACCTATTTTGAAAAAATCGCGAGGATTTGTCGACCGGCGCCAAAGTTATTCAAAATAGAATGTTGCGGATTTCCTATGGTAAGAGGGTCCTAACTATAACTACCTACTGGCGACCGCCAGTAGGTAATATATATATATATATATATATATATATATATATATATATATATATATATATATCAAGCACAAAGTTGCCCCACTGAAGCTATCCCACACATAGGGGTTACCACACATATGCCTCAGGTAGCAGCAGGCACAACGTTCCTCCCCCGCTTCAAGTTTGAAGGGCAAACGCGTTTCAGGTATCCCAGTACCCTTGTTCACTGGCGAAATACTTGCAGAAATGTGCGCGGACAAGCAAAACTGATTTGGGACGTTAATTTATTGAATACACAAGCCCCGCCCCGATGGACGTCACAGTGGCATCATGGTAATAGTAGTCCACATCATTTCCGCCATGCTTGTCAGTCCCGTTAAAACCCCAGTGCGTGTTTTGTAAAGTCCGTATATCTTCCAAGCACATTTAAGCTAAAAATCCATGGTAGGTGAGCGTTGAGCAAGTTCGCTGTGGTACTAACCAATATGTACCTGGGGCTCCGGCCCCCTTTGTTCCAAAACAAGCTCGCAGTTGCGAACATTAAGGATCCGCAACTCCGGCGGCGGGACGGCTTCGCGGCTGGACAGGCCGCATAACATCAATCACAAAGTTGCCCCACTGAAGCCATCGCACACAAAGGGGTTAACACACATATGCCTCAGGTGGCAGCAGGCACAACGTTCCTCCCCCGCTTCAAGTTTGAAGGCCAAACGCGTTTCAGGTATCCCAGTACCCTGGTTCACTGGCGAAATACTTGCAGAAATGTGCGCGGACAAGCAAAACTGATTTGGGACGTTAATTTATTGAATACACAAGCCCCGCCCCGATGGACGTCACAGTGGCATCATGGTAATAGTAGTCCACATCATTTCCGCCATGCTTGTCAGTCCCGTTAAAACCCCAGTGGGTGTTTGGTAAAGTCCGTATATCTTCCAAGCACATTTAAACTAAAAATCCATGGTAGGTGAGCGTTGAGCAAGTTCGCTGTGGCACTAACCAATATATATCTGGGGCTCCGGCCCTCTTTGTTCCAAAACAAGCTCGCAGTTGCGAGCATTGAGAATCCGCAACTCCGGTGGCGGGTCGGCTTCGCGGCTGGACAGGCCGCATAACATCAATCACAAAGTTGCCCCACTGAAGCCATCGCACACAAAGGGGTTAACACACATATGCCTCAGGTGGCAGCAGGCACAACGTTCCTCCCCCGCTTCAAGTTTGAAGGCCAAACACGTTTCAGGCATCCCAGTACCCTTGATCACTGGCGAAATACTTGCAGAAATGTGCGCGGACAAGCAAAACTGATTTGGGACGTTAATTTATTGAATACACAAGCCCCGCCCCGATGGACGTCACAGTGGCATCATGGTAATAGTAGTCCACATCATTTCCGCCATGCTTGTCAGTCCCGTTAAAACCCCAGTGGGTGTTTTGTAAAGTCCGTATATCTTCCAAGCACATTTAAACTAAAAATCCATGGTAGGTGAGCGTTGAGCAAGTTCGCTGTGGTACTAACCAATATGTACCTGGGGCTCCGGCCCCCTTTGTTCCAAAACAAGCTCACAGTTGCGAGCATTGAGGATCCGCAACTCCGGCGGCGGGACGGCTTCGCGGCTAGACAGGCCGCATAACATCAATCACAAAGTTGCCCCACTGAAGCCATCGCACACAAAGGGGTTATCACACATATGCCTCAGGTGGCAGCAGGCACAACGTTCCTCCCCTGCTTCAAGTTTGAAGGCCAAACGCGTTTCAGGTATCCCAGTACCCTGGTTCACTGGCGAAATACTTGCAGAAATGTGCGCGGACAAGCAAAACTGATTTGGGACGTTAATTTATTGAATACACAAGCCCCGCCCCGATGGACGTCACAGTGGCATCATGGTAATAGTAGTCCACATCATTTCCGCCATGCTTGTCAGTCCCGTTAAAACCCCAGTGGGTGTTTGGTAAAGTCCGTATATCTTCCAAGCACATTTAAACTAAAAATCCATGGTAGGTGAGCGTTGAGCAAGTTCGCTGTGGCACTAACCAATATATATCTGGGGCTCCGGCCCTCTTTGTTCCAAAACAAGCTCGCAGTTGCGAGCATTGAGAATCCGCAACTCCGGTGGCGGGACGGCTTCGCGGCTGGACAGGCCGCATAACATCAATCACAAAGTTGCCCCACTGAAGCCATCGCACACAAAGGGGTTAACACACATATGCCTCAGGTGGGAGCAGGCACAACGTTCCTCCCCCGCTTCAAGTTTGAAGGCCAAACACGTTTCAGGCATCCCAGTACCCTTGATCACTGGCGAAATACTTGCAGAAATGTGCGCGGACAAGCAAAACTGATTTGGGACGTTAATTTATTGAATACACAAGCCCCGCCCCGATGGACGTCACAGTGGCATCATGGTAATAGTAGTCCACATCATTTCCGCCATGCTTGTCAGTCCCGTTAAAACCCCAGTGGGTGTTTTGTAAAGTCCGTATATCTTCCAAGCACATTTAAACTAAAAATCCATGGTAGGTGAGCGTTGAGCAAGTTCGCTGTGGTACTAACCAATATGTACCTGGGGCTCCGGCCCCCTTTGTTCCAAAACAAGCTCACAGTTGCGAGCATTGAGGATCCGCAACTCCGGCGGCGGGACGGCTTTGCGGCTGGACAGGCCGCATAACATCAATCACAAAGTTGCCCCACTGAAGCCTTCGCACACAAAGGGGTTAACACACATATGCCTCAGGTGGCAGCAGGCACAACGTTCCTCCCCCGCTTCAAGTTTGAAGGCCAAACGCGTTTCAGGTATCCCAGTACCCTTGTTCACTGGCGAAATACTTGCAGAAATGTGCGCGGACAAGCAAAACTGATTTGGGACGTTAATTTATTGAATACACAAGCCGCGCCCCGATGGACGTCACAGTGGCATCATGGTAATAGTAGTCCACATCATTTCCGCCATGCTTGTCAGTCCCGTTAAAACCCCAGTGGGTGTTTTGTAAAGTCCGTATATCTTCCAAGCACATTTAAACTAAAAATCCTTGGTAGGTGAGCGTTGAGCAAGTTCGCTGTGGTACTAACCAATATGTACCTGGGGCTCCGGCCCCCTTTGTTCCAAAACAAGCTCGCAGTTGCGAGCATTGAGGATCAGCAACTCCGGCGGCAGGACGGCTTCGCGACTGGACAGGCCGCATAACATCAATCACAAAGTTGCCCCACTGAAGCCATCGCACACAAAGGGGTTATCACACATATGCCTCAGGTGGCAGCAGGCACAACGTTCCTCCCCCGCTTCAAGTTTGAAGGCCAAACACGTTTCAGGCATCCCAGTACCCTTGATCACTGGCGAAATACTTGCAGAAATGTGCGCGGACAAGCAAAACTGATTTGGGACGTTAATTTATTGAATACACAAGCCCCGCCCCGATGGACGTCACAGTGGCATCATGGTAATAGTAGTCCACATCATTTCCGCAATGCTTGTCAGTCCCGTTAAAACCCCAGTGGGTGTTTTGTAAAGTTTGTATATCTTCCAAGCACATTTAAACAAAAAATCCATGGTAGGTGAGCGTTGAGCAAGTTCGCTGTGGTACTAACCAATATGTACCTGGGGCTCCGGCCCCCTTTGTTCCAAAACAAGCTCGCAGTTGCGAGCATTGAGGATCCGCAACTCCGGCGGCGGGACGGCTTCGCGGCTGGACAGGCCGCATAACATCAATCACAAAGTTGCCCCACTGAAGCCATCGCACACAAAGGGGTTAACACACATATGCCTCAGGTGGCAGCAGGCACAACGTTCCTCCCCCGCTTCAAGTTTGAAGGCCAAACGCGTTTCAGGTATCCCAGTACCCTGGTTCACTGGCGAAATACTTGCAGAAATGTGCGCGGACAAGCAAAACTGATTTGGGACGTTAATTTATTGAATACACAAGCCCCGCCCCGATGGACGTCACAGTGGCATCATGGTAATAGTAGTCCACATCATTTCCGCCATGCTTGTCAGTCCCGTTAAAACCCCAGTGGGTGTTTGGTAAAGTCCGTATATCTTCCAAGCACATTTAAACTAAAAATCCATGGTAGGTGAGCGTTGAGCAAGTTCGCTGTGGCACTAACCAATATATATCTGGGGCTCCGGCCCTCTTTGTTCCAAAACAAGCTCGCAGTTGCGAGCATTGAGAATCCGCAACTCCGGTGGCGGGTCGGCTTCGCGGCTGGACAGGCCGCATAACATCAATCACAAAGTTGCCCCACTGAAGCCATCGCACACAAAGGGGTTAACACACATATGCCTCAGGTGGCAGCAGGCACAACGTTCCTCCCCCGCTTCAAGTTTGAAGGCCAAACACGTTTCAGGCATCCCAGTACCCTTGATCACTGGCGAAATACTTGCAGAAATGTGCGCGGACAAGCAAAACTGATTTGGGACGTTAATTTATTGAATACACAAGCCCCGCCCCGATGGACGTCACAGTGGCATCATGGTAATAGTAGTCCACATCATTTCCGCCATGCTTGTCAGTCCCGTTAAAACCCCAGTGGGTGTTTTGTAAAGTCCGTATATCTTCCAAGCACATTTAAACTAAAAATCCATGGTAGGTGAGCGTTGAGCAAGTTCGCTGTGGTACTAACCAATATGTACCTGGGGCTCCGGCCCCCTTTGTTCCAAAACAAGCTCACAGTTGCGAGCATTGAGGATCCGCAACTCCGGCGGCGGGACGGCTTCGCGGCTAGACAGGCCGCATAACATCAATCACAAAGTTGCCCCACTGAAGCCATCGCACACAAAGGGGTTATCACACATATGCCTCAGGTGGCAGCAGGCACAACGTTCCTCCCCTGCTTCAAGTTTGAAGGCCAAACGCGTTTCAGGTATCCCAGTACCCTGGTTCACTGGCGAAATACTTGCAGAAATGTGCGCGGACAAGCAAAACTGATTTGGGACGTTAATTTATTGAATACACAAGCCCCGCCCCGATGGACGTCACAGTGGCATCATGGTAATAGTAGTCCACATCATTTCCGCCATGCTTGTCAGTCCCGTTAAAACCCCAGTGGGTGTTTGGTAAAGTCCGTATATCTTCCAAGCACATTTAAACTAAAAATCCATGGTAGGTGAGCGTTGAGCAAGTTCGCTGTGGCACTAACCAATATATATCTGGGGCTCCGGCCCTCTTTGTTCCAAAACAAGCTCGCAGTTGCGAGCATTGAGAATCCGCAACTCCGGTGGCGGGACGGCTTCGCGGCTGGACAGGCCGCATAACATCAATCACAAAGTTGCCCCACTGAAGCCATCGCACACAAAGGGGTTAACACACATATGCCTCAGGTGGGAGCAGGCACAACGTTCCTCCCCCGCTTCAAGTTTGAAGGCCAAACACGTTTCAGGCATCCCAGTACCCTTGATCACTGGCGAAATACTTGCAGAAATGTGCGCGGACAAGCAAAACTGATTTGGGACGTTAATTTATTGAATACACAAGCCCCGCCCCGATGGACGTCACAGTGGCATCATGGTAATAGTAGTCCACATCATTTCCGCCATGCTTGTCAGTCCCGTTAAAACCCCAGTGGGTGTTTTGTAAAGTCCGTATATCTTCCAAGCACATTTAAACTAAAAATCCATGGTAGGTGAGCGTTGAGCAAGTTCGCTGTGGTACTAACCAATATGTACCTGGGGCTCCGGCCCCCTTTGTTCCAAAACAAGCTCACAGTTGCGAGCATTGAGGATCCGCAACTCCGGCGGCGGGACGGCTTTGCGGCTGGACAGGCCGCATAACATCAATCACAAAGTTGCCCCACTGAAGCCTTCGCACACAAAGGGGTTAACACACATATGCCTCAGGTGGCAGCAGGCACAACGTTCCTCCCCCGCTTCAAGTTTGAAGGCCAAACGCGTTTCAGGTATCCCAGTACCCTTGTTCACTGGCGAAATACTTGCAGAAATGTGCGCGGACAAGCAAAACTGATTTGGGACGTTAATTTATTGAATACACAAGCCGCGCCCCGATGGACGTCACAGTGGCATCATGGTAATAGTAGTCCACATCATTTCCGCCATGCTTGTCAGTCCCGTTAAAACCCCAGTGGGTGTTTTGTAAAGTCCGTATATCTTCCAAGCACATTTAAACTAAAAATCCTTGGTAGGTGAGCGTTGAGCAAGTTCGCTGTGGTACTAACCAATATGTACCTGGGGCTCCGGCCCCCTTTGTTCCAAAACAAGCTCGCAGTTGCGAGCATTGAGGATCAGCAACTCCGGCGGCAGGACGGCTTCGCGACTGGACAGGCCGCATAACATCAATCACAAAGTTGCCCCACTGAAGCCATCGCACACAAAGGGGTTATCACACATATGCCTCAGGTGGCAGCAGGCACAACGTTCCTCCCCCGCTTCAAGTTTGAAGGCCAAACACGTTTCAGGCATCCCAGTACCCTTGATCACTGGCGAAATACTTGCAGAAATGTGCGCGGACAAGCAAAACTGATTTGGGACGTTAATTTATTGAATACACAAGCCCCGCCCCGATGGACGTCACAGTGGCATCATGGTAATAGTAGTCCACATCATTTCCGCAATGCTTGTCAGTCCCGTTAAAACCCCAGTGGGTGTTTTGTAAAGTTTGTATATCTTCCAAGCACATTTAAACAAAAAATCCATGGTAGGTGAGCGTTGAGCAAGTTCGCTGTGGTACTAACCAATATGTACCTGGGGCTCCGGCCCCCTTTGTTCCAAAACAAGCTCGCAGTTGCGAGCATTGAGGATCCGCAACTCCGGCGGCGGGACGGCTTCGCGGCTGGACAGGCCGCATAACATCAATCACAAAGTTGCCCCACTGAAGCCATCGCACACAAAGGGGTTAACACACATATGCCTCAGGTGGCAGCAGGCACAACGTTCCTCCCCCGCTTCAAGTTTGAAGGCCAAACGCGTTTCAGGTATCCCAGTACCCTGGTTCACTGGCGAAATACTTGCAGAAATGTGCGCGGACAAGCAAAACTGATTTGGGACGTTAATTTATTGAATACACAAGCCCCGCCCCGATGGACGTCACAGTGGCATCATGGTAATAGTAGTCCACATCATTTCCGCCATGCTTGTCAGTCCCGTTAAAACCCCAGTGGGTGTTTGGTAAAGTCCGTATATCTTCCAAGCACATTTAAACTAAAAATCCATGGTAGGTGAGCGTTGAGCAAGTTCGCTGTGGCACTAACCAATATATATCTGGGGCTCCGGCCCTCTTTGTTCCAAAACAAGCTCGCAGTTGCGAGCATTGAGAATCCGCAACTCCGGTGGCGGGTCGGCTTCGCGGCTGGACAGGCCGCATAACATCAATCACAAAGTTGCCCCACTGAAGCCATCGCACACAAAGGGGTTAACACACATATGCCTCAGGTGGCAGCAGGCACAACGTTCCTCCCCCGCTTCAAGTTTGAAGGCCAAACACGTTTCAGGCATCCCAGTACCCTTGATCACTGGCGAAATACTTGCAGAAATGTGCGCGGACAAGCAAAACTGATTTGGGACGTTAATTTATTGAATACACAAGCCCCGCCCCGATGGACGTCACAGTGGCATCATGGTAATAGTAGTCCACATCATTTCCGCCATGCTTGTCAGTCCCGTTAAAACCCCAGTGGGTGTTTTGTAAAGTCCGTATATCTTCCAAGCACATTTAAACTAAAAATCCATGGTAGGTGAGCGTTGAGCAAGTTCGCTGTGGTACTAACCAATATGTACCTGGGGCTCCGGCCCCCTTTGTTCCAAAACAAGCTCACAGTTGCGAGCATTGAGGATCCGCAACTCCGGCGGCGGGACGGCTTCGCGGCTAGACAGGCCGCATAACATCAATCACAAAGTTGCCCCACTGAAGCCATCGCACACAAAGGGGTTATCACACATATGCCTCAGGTGGCAGCAGGCACAACGTTCCTCCCCTGCTTCAAGTTTGAAGGCCAAACGCGTTTCAGGTATCCCAGTACCCTGGTTCACTGGCGAAATACTTGCAGAAATGTGCGCGGACAAGCAAAACTGATTTGGGACGTTAATTTATTGAATACACAAGCCCCGCCCCGATGGACGTCACAGTGGCATCATGGTAATAGTAGTCCACATCATTTCCGCCATGCTTGTCAGTCCCGTTAAAACCCCAGTGGGTGTTTGGTAAAGTCCGTATATCTTCCAAGCACATTTAAACTAAAAATCCATGGTAGGTGAGCGTTGAGCAAGTTCGCTGTGGCACTAACCAATATATATCTGGGGCTCCGGCCCTCTTTGTTCCAAAACAAGCTCGCAGTTGCGAGCATTGAGAATCCGCAACTCCGGTGGCGGGACGGCTTCGCGGCTGGACAGGCCGCATAACATCAATCACAAAGTTGCCCCACTGAAGCCATCGCACACAAAGGGGTTAACACACATATGCCTCAGGTGGGAGCAGGCACAACGTTCCTCCCCCGCTTCAAGTTTGAAGGCCAAACACGTTTCAGGCATCCCAGTACCCTTGATCACTGGCGAAATACTTGCAGAAATGTGCGCGGACAAGCAAAACTGATTTGGGACGTTAATTTATTGAATACACAAGCCCCGCCCCGATGGACGTCACAGTGGCATCATGGTAATAGTAGTCCACATCATTTCCGCCATGCTTGTCAGTCCCGTTAAAACCCCAGTGGGTGTTTTGTAAAGTCCGTATATCTTCCAAGCACATTTAAACTAAAAATCCATGGTAGGTGAGCGTTGAGCAAGTTCGCTGTGGTACTAACCAATATGTACCTGGGGCTCCGGCCCCCTTTGTTCCAAAACAAGCTCACAGTTGCGAGCATTGAGGATCCGCAACTCCGGCGGCGGGACGGCTTTGCGGCTGGACAGGCCGCATAACATCAATCACAAAGTTGCCCCACTGAAGCCTTCGCACACAAAGGGGTTAACACACATATGCCTCAGGTGGCAGCAGGCACAACGTTCCTCCCCCGCTTCAAGTTTGAAGGCCAAACGCGTTTCAGGTATCCCAGTACCCTTGTTCACTGGCGAAATACTTGCAGAAATGTGCGCGGACAAGCAAAACTGATTTGGGACGTTAATTTATTGAATACACAAGCCGCGCCCCGATGGACGTCACAGTGGCATCATGGTAATAGTAGTCCACATCATTTCCGCCATGCTTGTCAGTCCCGTTAAAACCCCAGTGGGTGTTTTGTAAAGTCCGTATATCTTCCAAGCACATTTAAACTAAAAATCCTTGGTAGGTGAGCGTTGAGCAAGTTCGCTGTGGTACTAACCAATATGTACCTGGGGCTCCGGCCCCCTTTGTTCCAAAACAAGCTCGCAGTTGCGAGCATTGAGGATCAGCAACTCCGGCGGCAGGACGGCTTCGCGACTGGACAGGCCGCATAACATCAATCACAAAGTTGCCCCACTGAAGCCATCGCACACAAAGGGGTTATCACACATATGCCTCAGGTGGCAGCAGGCACAACGTTCCTCCCCCGCTTCAAGTTTGAAGGCCAAACGCGTTTCAGGTATCCCAGTACCCTTGTTCACTGGCGAAATACTTGCAGAAATGTGCGCGGACAAGCAAAACTGATTTGGGACGTTAATTTATTGAATACACAAGCCCCGCCCCGATGGACGTCACAGTGGCATCATGGTAATAGTAGTCCACATCATTTCCGCAATGCTTGTCAGTCCCGTTAAAACCCCAGTGGGTGTTTTGTAAAGTCTGTATATCTTCCAAGCACATTTAAACAAAAAATCCATGGTAGGTGAGCGTTGAGCAAGTTCGCTGTGGTACTAACCAATATGTACCTGGGGCTCCGGCCCCCTTTGTTCCAAAACAAGCTCGCAGTTGCGAGCATTGAGGATCCGCAACTCCGGCGGCGGGACGGCTTCGCGGCTGGACAGGCCGCATAACATCAATCACAAAGTTGCCCCACTGAAGCCATCGCACACATAAATATATATATATATATATATTTTTATATATATATATATATTACCTACTGGCGGTCGCCAGTAGGTAGTTATAGTTAGGACCACGTTTCCATAGGAAATCCGCAACATTCTATTTGGAATAACTTTGGCGCCGGTCGACGAATCCTCGCGAAATTTTCAAAATAGGTGGGGCGCTACGCTCCGCTCCTACCCTGAAAGTGTCGGGGGGATTCGTCAAGCGGGGGCTTAGATAAAAGGGGGGTCCCAAAACGCGTTTTTCCCATGCATTTTTCCATAGGACCTTTAGACACAGCTACAGCCCGAACGGCTGAACAGAGTTACTTGAAATTTGGCAGAGAGGTAGTCCTCAGGTCAAGGAAGTGCCTTGTGTAGGACTGGTGTAAATCTGTTCAGTAGTTTCAGAGAAAATAGCCTTTAAATCAATATATATATCTGAGCCAGCTTACGGTGCGCTTACGGTGCGCTTACCGTACACGTACGGTGACGCGCGCGAGCGCGCTTCTGATTGGCTTTAAGATCTTAGTAAACATTCGAATCGGTCGAAACCAGGAAGCGGCGGCCGCCATTTTGTGTGTTTCACTCAGAAAAAAAAGGGAGATAACTTGAAAAGGGGGCAAGGAAGAGAGTTACAGACCCACCTAACATTTGAAAGGGGGTCAAAGAAGGACAGAAAAGTACAAAAAAAACATTTGTTAATTTAAAAAAAAAATCGCGGGGTACACGTACGGTAAGCTTACCGTACGCGTACGGTAGAAAAAAAATAAAAAACGAAATAAAATTCAGATTTAAGTGTTTAGATATTAGGGGGCTCTAAAAAGAGCCGTCGAGTTTATGAAGTGTTTTTCGGTACCTACAAGTAAGTACCGATGCAGAGTCTAAGGTTCAAGAGGAAGACTCTGTTCCCTTCATCAGTGAAGTGTACACCATCTCCTCTATAAATGTCTTGCCTGTCGTAACGCAAGTTGTTGTGGTAAATGGAACCCATACCATAGTCATGGAGGAAAGCGGAAATAGATTTGTTGACGTGCTTTGTTGCTTTGTCAATCTGTGGACAAAAATGATTGGACCAGTTCCATTTTTGCCTTTGGCATATGTTAGAAAACACAAAGGCAGTTTTAGGGAAAAGTGAAAACAGTTGTGCAAAGGTCTCCTTCATAAGCATTTCCAGACCTACCCCAGTCAAAGTGCCTAGGTCATTGCCACCACAGTGCACTATTATGAGGTCAGGGTGTTGGATTTGCATGAAGGATTTCACCAATGGCATTAATTGGTGCCACTTTAACCCTCTCTGACCAATCCATTTAATGTCTACATTTGGCAAAGCAAGGTTTCTCACCATACCTGTTTTCTCTGCAAACTTTTCACTCCAGAAAACATAGCTGTGCCCTACAATCCACACTGTGAACATCTTCAAAGGAGATCTGGATGCACTCAGGAGGTGTATTTCAGTAGAATGGGAAAATGAAATGAAAGACAGTTTGGAAATGGAGGCATACATATTTTTTTAAAATAAAATGAACTCATTGGATGTTTCATACCATTCTACACTAAAAACTAGGCTGTGTGTGTCAATTTATAGAAGCATGTTTTGTATTGGTACAGAAAAATGTGTTACCAAAGAACATTAGTATGGATTTGCTGTTAGGTTAGAAAAGTCAAGCACTCTTGCTCATTGAAAATGAAACATTGTGTGGTGAACTTCTGACCTGACTGTAGACAGCAGTGTTCTATGAGCTGTTGCTATGGTAGCAGGCAGAAGTCAAGTTGGGGGAAGGGTACTAGGCTGAAGTCAAGTTGGGGGAAGGGTACAGTTGGAAAAGTGTTGGTTTCATCCAATAGAAATGTGTGATTACATTTGAAAAAAAGGGGGAAGCACTGAGATTTGAACCTAACATGTATATGTGTGGAAAAAGAGAGGGAAACTTTGCCATTATCTGGTTCTGCTGAGAGGAGAGAGGTGTACAGAACAGAGATCCTGGCTCTGATAATCTGCTGTTTGAGTGCAACATTTCTTTCACAACTAACTAATTTTAAAGGTGAGTTAAGAGTTTGAGAGGGGATGTATATGGTAAATTAAGAAATGAATAATAGCATTGGAATTCCTTTTGTTGAAGTTGTGTTTATCATTTTGTGTTTTGGGAGAAATTTAAATGTGACGAACATGTCAAATAATATGGACTATGTTTTCACCATAAATTAAGGTGTACTGGTATAAATAAGGAATACTTTTAGGGTTTGAGGTTCCAGTCAGTAATGCAAATACATTCAGCATCACTAAGGCTGGTTGCCCTTGCTGGAGTGTAGTCAGTCACCCAGGTTACACATGTTGCTGGTCTCAGAAAGCTGTTTGGTATTGCTCTGGTAATTTTACATTTGCATTAGATGGAAAGGGGGAGCTCTTTTTTTATGCAGAAGCAGACTCTTAGCACACAGCCAGCTGCTTATCCTGTGGAATCATGCACAGTATTCACAACCGAGTGGGGTTTGAAGTTGCAGTCAGTAATGCAAATACATTCAGCATCACTAAGGCTGGTTGCCCTTGCTGGAGTGTAGTCAGTCACCCAGGTTACAGATGTTGCTGGTCTCAAAATGCTGTTTGGACATGTGCTTTTTTAAGAATCTGAAAAGTGGATTCAAAATGTGTCAGACTGTAAAAGTACTTATCAATTGGCAAAAAAAAGAGTAGTAAGTGTGCTTTCAAATTGGCAAAGAAATTTCGTTTTCTGACTAATATGAAAACATGACTCTGTGTGCAAAGAGGAATTACAGGCAGAGATTTATTGTGTATTGCTTTGGTAATTTTACAGTTGCATTAGTAGGAAAGGGGGAGCTATTTTTTTGTGCAGAAGCAGAGTCTTAGCACACAGCCAGCTGCTTATCCTGTGGAATCATGCACAGTATTCACAACCGAGTGGGGTTTGAGGTTGCAGTCAGTAATGCAAATACATTCAGCATCACTAAGGCTGGTTGCCCTTGCTGGAGTGTAGTCAGTCACCCAGGTTACAGATGTTGCTGGTCTCAGAAAGCTGTTTGGTATTGCTCTGGTGATTTTACATTTGCATTAGATGGAAAGGGGGAGCTATTTTTTTATGCAGAAGCAGACTCTTAGCACACAGCCAGCTGCTTATCCTGTGGAATCATGCACAGTATTCACAACAGAGTGGGGTTTGAGGTTGCAGACAGTAATGCAAATACATTCAGCATCACTAAGGCTGGTTGGCCTTGCTGGAGTGTAGTCAGTCACCCAGGTTACAGATGTTGCTGGTCTCAAAAAGCTGTTTGGACATGTGCTTTTTTAAGAATCTGAAAAGTGGATTCAAAATGTGTCAGACTGTAAAAGTACTTATCAATTGGCAAAAAAAAGAGTAGTAAGTGTGCTTTCAAATTGGCAAAGAAATTTCGTTTTCTGACTAATATGAAAACATGACTCTGTTTGCAAAGAGGAATTACAGGCAGAGATTTATTGTGTATTGCTTTGGTAATTTTACAGTTGCATTAGTAGGAAAGGGGGAGCTATTTTTTTGTGCAGAAGCAGAGTCTTAGCACACAGCCAGCTGCTTATCCTGTGGAATCATGCACAGTATTCACAACCGAGTGGGGTTTGAGGTTGCAGTCAGTAATGCAAATACATTCAGCATCACTAAGGCTGGTTGCCCTTGCTGGAGTGTAGTCAGTCACCCAGGTTACACATGTTGCTGGTCTCAAAAAGCTGTTTGGACATGTGCTTTTTTAAGAATCTGAAAAGTGGATTCAAAATGTGTCAGACTTTAAAAGTACTTATCACTTGCCAAAAAAAAGAGTAGTAAGTGTGCTTTCAAATTGGCAAAGAAATTTCGTTTTCTGCCTAATATGAAAACATGACTCTGTGTGCAAAGAGGAATTACAGGCAGAGATTTATTGCGTATTGCTCTGGTAATTTTACAGTTGCATTAGTAGGAAAGGGGGAGCTATTTTTTTTGTGCAGAAGCAGACTCCTAGCACACAGCCAGCTGCTTACCCTGTGGAATCATGCACAGTATTCACAACCGAGTGGGGTTTGAGGTTGCAGTCAGTAATGCAAATACATTCAGCATCACTAAGGCTGGTTGCCCTTGCTGGAGTGTAGTCAGTCACCCAGGTTACACATGTTGGTGGTCTCAAAAAGCTGTTTGGACATGTGCTTTTTTAAGAATCTGAAAAGTAGATTCAAAATGTGTCAGACTTTAAAAGTACTTATCACTTGCCAAAAAAAAGAGTAGTAAGTGTGCTTTCAAATTGGCAAAGAAATTTCGTTTTCTGACTAATATGAAAACATGACTCTGTGTGCAAAGAGGAATTACAGGCAGAGATTTATTGCGTATTGCTCTGGTAATTTTACAGTTGCATTAGTAGGAAAGGGGGACAATTTTTTTTGTGCAGAAGCAGACTCTTAGCACACAGTCAGCTGCTTACCCTGTGGAATCATGCACAGTATTCACAACCGAGTGGGGTTTGAGGTTGCAGTCAGTAATGCAAATACATTCAGCATCACTAAGGCTGGTTGCCCTTGCTGGAGTGTAGTCAGTCACCCAGGTTACAGATGTTGGTGGTCTCAAAAAGCTGTTTGGACATGTGCTTTTTTAAGAATCTGAAAAGTGGATTCAAAATGTGTCAGATTGTAAAAGTACTTATCACTTGCCAAAAAAAAGAGTAGTAAGTGTGCTTTCAAATTGGCAAAGAAATTTCGTTTTCTGACTAATATGAAAACATGACTCTGTGTGCAAAGAGGAATTAAAGACAGAGATTTATTGCGTATTGCTCTGGTAATTTTACAAATGCATTAGTAGGAAAGGGGGAACTATTTTTTTTATGCAGAAGCAGACTCTTAGCACACAGCCAGCTGCTTATCCTGTGGAATCATGCACAGTATTCACAACTGAGTGGGGTTTGAGGTTGCAGTTAGTAATGCAAATACATTCAGCATCACTAAGGCTGGTTGCCCTTGCTGGAGTGTAGTCAGTCACCCAGGTTATAGATGTTTCTGGTCTGAAAAAGCTGTTTGGACATGTGCTTTTTTGAGAATCTGAAAAGTGGATTCGAAATGTGTCAGATTGTAAAAGTACTTATCACTTGCCAAAAAAGCAGTAGGAAGTGTGGTTTCCAATTGGCAAAGAAATTTCGTTTTCTGTCTAATTTCAAAGCATGACTCTGTGTGCACACAGGAATTGTTTTTAGATATTTAATTTGTGAAGGTGTTATTGTGATTTTCACTTGTAGGAAAGGGGTACTTAGTATTTTAAGATTTGAAAAGATCATAAAAAATGTAGTAATATATTTAAATAAAATAAATAATTTTTTTTTTAGTTTTTTTCAGGTATTGCTGAAGAGCAGTGAACAAAATTTAAGATGCCTACAAAATCCAGACTAAGGAAAAACCACAAAAAAAATCTATATTTGAAGACAACTGGAGGACCTAAGTTAGTTGGAGATGCTCATGTTGGGAAAAAGAGAAAGTCTTCTGGTAAGCAGACAAAAGATTTTTTAAAGAACATCTTCAAAAAAAGGAAAAATGTACAAAATGTCTGTACTGGAAAGAATGTTTTAAATAGAAAAGAACAGGAAAAAATTGAGCATTTAGTTAATGCAAATATACCTTCAGAAACAATAAAGATTAACTTAAACAGAAAAACAGGGTTTAAAGAGATACGTAGAAAAATGTTTCAGAGAAGAGTTATGTCCAATTTGATAAAGGATGTGAAGAAATATAAGCAAAAGGCTAAATTTTATAAGAGAAAAAAAGAAATTGAAGCCATTGCAGATAAGGCATTAGAATTAAAAAGGAAACTATTCATTTTAATTTTGAATAGGATGCGTACATTAGATAAAATGGTCAATGTACTGAAATCACAAAGCAAAAGGAAAAGAGTAGTGAAAAGAACAAACTTTTGTAAAGTGTTTTTAGGAGAATGGATGCATAGTTCAAGTAGTGAACCTTTTTTTAATGAAGAGAGTTATTTTCAAAGTAATAGTTTGCTGCATGCAGTTGACACCAGAGGTCGTGCTTACGAAGTGAAAAATGGTTGCATAATGGAGAAGGAGAAAATGGTTCCAAGAGATGAGGTACAAGTGATGGCAGATGAGGCTATGGGGAGACGTCCTAAAGCCCCAGTGTACACTTGGAATTGTAGTAGTATTTGCACTGTGCGTCATGAATCTATTGATAAATTTCGTGAGTTTCTAATAGAATATAGTAAAAAAAGTGTAAAACAGAAGATTAAGGTGCTTCAAAGTCTAGATCCATGCAGAGTGAGAGAGAATACTGGTTTGCAGGGACATTCTCTGGCTTGTCTATCTAGAAAAGTGTGTAAAAGTGTTTTTCATCATTTTAGGATGCTGGCTGTTCATCATACTGAAATGAGAAAGTTTGTGAGACGGTTGTATTTTGCTAAAAGTCCAGCAATAAAGTTAGATGAATTGAATAGGGCTCTGTTCCGTGGAACGGTATCAGATGTAGAGATGGTTATTGATGAAATTCAGTTTTGTTACTTTGGTCCTGAACAAGACAGTGCAGAAAAGGACACAGTAAATGAGGAAGAAGTGGAAGAGAATGTAGAACCCTCTGTAAGTAAGACATTTAATGATCACATAACAAAATTTGCAATAATCTCTAATGAAAGACCAAATATTACTTGTATTTGTTGCCGCAGAACTCATTATAGAAAACAAACTAGGAATGTTGATCTCTACAGAAAAAGTGAAAATGAAGATAATTATAAGTGGAAGGATTTTGCCACATATATATTTCTTGAAAATTGTTTTGAATTGGGTGAAGATCAGCGTATTTGTAAATACTGTTACAATAAGTTAGAGGAAAATAGAATGCCGACCAGAGCTGTACATAATAATTTAGAATTGGATGTTATTCCTGCCGAACTTTCTGAATTAAATACATATGAGTCTATACTTATTCAATGTGTTCATCCGTTCCAGACCATAGTACGTATGGAGCCCAAAACTGGTAAATTACCTCCTTCAGATTTACTGAGAGGTTTAAAAGGTAGAGTGGTGTATTTGCCCTTGGATTTGAAAAAAAATATGGAAACTATTGATGCAGATACTTTGGAAACTGAACCATTAGTTATTCTGGTTAATGGTGTACCTACAAAGAATAAGAAGATTTGGCAGGAGCTGGTAGATGTACGGAAAGTACAAAGAGCAAATTTGTATTTGAAAAGGAATAACAAATGGTATGAATCAATTTATATAGAAGAAGAAGAAGAAGATTTACAAGAAGACACAGAAACACCAACTGGACAAATTGAAAAAGTGGACAAGTCAAAGGAAGAAGAAATTTATGAACATTTTAGCATACATCCTCTTCATTCAAAAGAAGTTATGGGAGACAATATTGATCTGTTTCAGATGAGGAAAGCAAAAGGAACTCCCGTGAGTGTATGGGAGGAGAGCTTGGAAGCTCGATGTTTTCCCCAGCTGTTTCCTACAGGAAAAGGAGGACGATACGATGAACGTCCAGAACAGATTCCAGCTTCTGAGTATCGGACTACAAGACTATATGCAGAAGATCCAAGATTTCGACAAAGTATTCCTTATTTATTCCATCTTTTATTTGAAAGCGACTTGTCTGCATTATCATATGCAGTAAATCACATTTTAAAAAGTGGAGTACATTTACAAAATGTGTCTGCTAAGGATTTTATGGAGAAAGTGCAGCACCGAGATGATCATTTGGAAACACAACTCATCAATCTGATGGCTTGTCAGCGAGGGACCAATGAATATTGGTACCGACGCCATGGTGAATTAAAATGCATGTTACGAAATTTAGGAACACCAACATGGTTCCTTACCCTAAGCTGTGCTGAGTACGCTTGGGATGATTTACTGGATTTTCTACGAGAGGCAAATTCAAACATTAAAAACATCGAATACAAGACAGCAGGAGAACTATGCTCATTGGATCCAGTTAATGTTTGCAGATATTTCAATCATAGATTTGAGGCTATGATATCCTTCATCTGCAATAAAAAAAATCCACCTCTTGGAGAAGTAGAGGATTTCTTTTGGAGAAAAGAGTACCAGGCAAGAGGTGCTCCTCATATTCATATGCTGTTGTGGATCAAGGATGCCCCAAAGTTTGGAACAGATACTGATGAAGCAGTGTTATCTTTCATTGAAGAATATGCAACATGTGCTATACCAAAAAGCACAGAAGAGAAAAAGTTAAAGGAGCAAGTTTTACGTTTCCAAAGTCATCGGTGTGGAAAATACTGTCGACGGAAATACAAGAGCAAAGATAAATACTACACTAAATGTCGATTTGGATTTCCTAGACCTGTTCTTACAAATGGAAGAGTAAACAGTTTTATGTCATCTGTGAGACATACTATTACAAGAAAATCACCTAAGAATACCTACAACCTTAAAAGAAAAGAAGAATCAAAAAATATAAATGACTACAACCCAGTCATTTTATCCATGTGGAATGCTAACATGGATATACAGTATGTAGCTGACAATTCCATTGCTGTTGCTCGATATGTAACGTCTTACATTACTAAATCAGAAAAAACTGAATTGAAAGAAATGTGGGAAGAGATTTGTCACGAGAAGACTGTCAGTAAGAAGCTGTACAGTTTCAGTTTAAAGATGTTATCGCATCGAGAAATTGGATCCTACGAATGTTCAGATAGGTTATCTTCTGCAAGTCTCTACTCGAAATCAAGAAGAATAATTTGGGCAAGTTTAGGCCTTGCAGCAATGAGAAATCGGGTACTGAAATCTGTTGGAGAAATTGAATATTTGGCCGAGAATGACCCAGAAAGTACAGATATTTTGAAATCAAACATGTTGGACACATATTATCCCAAGAGAAGTCATCATCTGGAGAACATGTGTCTCTATGAAGTGCTTCAGAACTACATTTATTCTTGGAAAGCTGCAGAAGACATCAACAATGGAAAATATAAAGTCATTGGTGAGGAAGGATGTTTGGTGAAGCAAACAAAAGGAAGTTTGATAAATCACAGGAAGCTGAGTTGCGACACTACTGACAAAAAGGAATTTTACTACTTGGCTCTTTTACAGCTATTTAAACCATGGCGTACAGAGGAAGAACTACTGGGAGAATTTCAAAGCTATGAAGATTCATTTAATGCTTGCAAAGACAGCATACAATGCAGTACATTCACAACTTATGTGCAAATGTTAAATGAAGAAATTGAACAGGAAACTACAATTGCAGCTGAAGTAGCTAGAGACAGTTCTCAAGACAGCCAAAGTTCAGGAACACTCAGTCAAGATCCCCTAGGACAACCAATCATTGAAAATGAAGCTGCAATAGCCATGAATGAAGTGGAAACGGCTATGAATCAAGCTCAAGAAGAATATATAGACTTATCAAATTTGGAAAGACAACTGAATGAAGAGCAGCAACAAATTTATGAAGAAATCAGAAACAAAATTGATCACGGATTACTACATGAAAAAAAAGAGTGCTCATGCACATCATTTCAACCAATCAGGATGTATGTAAGCGGACAAGCTGGAACTGGAAAAAGTTTCCTAATAAAAGTCATCAGAAGCTACCTACAGCAAAAAACGGATTCAACTTTGTCTTGTGTGGTTACTGCTCCAACTGGGTTAGCAGAATATAACATAAAAGGAATCACCTTACATCGTTTGCTAATGTTACCAGTGGAGCATGAGAACAAAATACAATACCACAAGCTAACTGGAGAAGCATGCTTGGAAGTTTCAAGAGTATTGAAGAAGATGCAAGTTCTCATTATTGATGAGGTGAGCATGGTATCAAACTTAATGCTTGCCTTTGTGCATTTAAGAATGCAGCAAACTCTAAGGACAGACTATGACGTGTTATTTGGTGGAAAACATGTCATAGTTTTTGGGGATCTTCTACAGCTTACTCCAGTTAAAGGACAACCAGTGTTTAATACTGTGACACATGAAGACACAAAGAAGTCATTGGGAAGCATCGGTAATGCAAATATTTGGTCCTTCTTTGAGTACAAGGAGCTTACTACTAATATGAGACAAGCAAACGATGAAGAATATGGAAGTATTCTGAAAGATATCAGAATTGGACTACTCACTGAAGCTGGCACGAAAGCATTACAGAGTCGGTTGCTACATAATTTATTTCCAAAGGAAGAAATAGTTGCAGAGAAGATACACAAGAACATTGCAGAAAAGAAAAGTGTCATCTGCTTAATGCCAACTCTACGTGAATGCTCAATATTCAATGAGGAGCTTTTGAAATTGGAAAAGGAAGATATCAGGAAATTGGAAGCAGTGGACAAAATTCAGGATGGAAGAATTACTATCACATTAACAGGCAAACTGAAAAATAAATTGGATTCACTAGAGAAGAACATTTCCAAAACTGCTGGATTAGAAAAAAATCTATATGTTTGCATGAACTGTAGAGTATTTTTAAGGAGAAATTTGGATGTTGAAAAAGGTTTAGTTAATGGAGCTATGGGAAGAGTTGTGGGTTTAATTAATTATCAGAAAAAAGATGGAATTGAATGTTTAAAAATAAAATTTGATCAGATAGAAGAAGTTATAGATATTTGTCGTTGTACAGTTCGTTTTATGCTTGTGAAAGACTTATATGTACAAAGGAAACAGTTTCCGTTTTCTCTAGCATATGCTGTAACTATTCACAAGTCTCAAGGATTGACTGTAGATTGTGCATTTGTAAACATTGGTTCAACTGTGTTCAAAGAACGTATGGCTTATGTAGCTTTGTCACGAGTGAAAACATTATCTGGTTTATTCATGATAGACTTTGATGATTCAAAAGTTAGTGCTGATGCAAATTGTGTAAAGGAGTACAATAGATTAAGAAGAACCTATGCTCCTCATTTAGGTCAGTATCCTGTGTTAGAGAAACGTGTAGTTTCTCGTAAAAGGAGAAATGAGAATATCTGTAATGAGGATGTAGAGAGGAGGAAAAAAAAGAGGAGTGATGTAATTGCAAGCAAAAAGAAAAAGGAAAATGAAGAAGAGGTTGTAGGATGTCATTTTGAAAATAGCTCTGGTGTCAACTGCTACGCTAATGTAGTGCTGAATGTTGCATTTTATCTGGAAAGTTTGCAAGAGCAGATAATAGTAAATCAGAGAAAAAGATTCTGTTCTGAGTTGAGTCTCCTTTTTCAAAAGCTGAGTAATGATAAAACTCAAATAGAAAGTGCTACTGAAATTAGAAAACTTTTAGATGTATGTTCAGGATGTACACAGTTTTCTCAAAATGTACAGCAAGACGCACAGGAATTCTTGTTGTATTTTCTTCAGGTACTGGAAGAAGAAGGTGTACACATTGAAAATTTGTTTGGTCTGTCTTATAAATGGGAACATAGTTGTGAAAACTGTTTCAATACATGTGGCTCTAATGTTGATTCTGAAAGGTTTATTTATTTAACATTGCCAGAGAGTAAAACAGTCACTTTTGCTAAATTAGTTAAAGATGCTAATCATAGCATGCAATGCGGTGAGTGTAAATCTGACATGTTTTCAACGTTAATTTTAAAGGAATACGGACAGTATGTAATTTTAATGATGCAACGATGTAGAGCTGATGGTTCAAAATTGGATACTTTAATAAAGAAGTTTACAGTACAGCAATTATCAATTTCAGGAAAAACTTTTGTAACAGTTGCAATAATTTTCCATGAAGGACCTACTGTTACTTCTGGACATTACACAGTTTATCTTAAATGTGAAAAAGGCTGGACACTGTGTAATGATTCAAAATTGATTTTCAAGCAACGTTTGCCTTTTGATTTAGCAAATTCCTATCTTATCTTTCTGAAACCTAAATTTTAGAGAGACTTGGCAAGATCTGTACAAAACAATTTTACCATTTTTTTGGATTACCATTGGAATTTTCAGATTTAAAGATTTTTAAAATTATCATTTGGCCTAAAGGAAAGGTAACCAATTGTATTGTGGACTTATATAATTCTTAATTAATGTTTCAGAAAACAACATTTTACAGAGAATCGGTAACATCTGTACAATTTAAATTTTTGTATTTTATTGGATTACCGTTGGAAATTTAATCAAAAAAGATTTTTAAAATTACCATTTGGCCTAAAGGAAAGGTATCCAATTGTATTGTGGACTTAATTAAGTCCTAATTAATCTTTCGGAAACCAAAATTTTTGAGAGAATTGGTAACATCTGTACAATTTAAATTTTGAAATTTTATTGGATTATCGTTGGAAATTTAATCAAAAAATAATTTCAAAAATTAACATTTGGCCTAAAAGAAAAGAAACTAGATGTATTGTGGATTTATTTGAGATATATTATTTTTGAGATTATGCTTCTGTAAGAAAATTGTCAGACGGTATTTTTTAGAAATAGTTTTTGTTATTAGATGATATTTTTAATGAATAATATTTTGCATTTCGATAATGTTATGTTTAACTGAGAAGAGATTCTGGGCTTTTTTTAAACAATCTTTGAGATTGTCATTTTTTTTTTGCCCGCTGTTAAGTGATGAATGCAATTGCTTTCACGATTTATAGTGAAATGCAATATATTCTGAAAACAGCAAATAAAAGGCAAAAAATTGTTTTTGGAAAATATGTAAATATGTGTACTGTATTATAAAATGTTTTATTAAATATTAATACTTTTTTCGTTTTTTTCAGATTGAGAAAGAAAATTTTCGAAAACTTGAACCATTTTTATAGCAATTAAAATTAAATTTTAATTAATAAATAATTTTTTGAGTGGGTATGGTAAGTCAGAAATTTCATGGTCCCTTTTTTCCACTTCTCCACAATCACATTTTCAGTTTTTCATTGTAATCTCTCAAGGACCTTGTAATGTGATAATTGATTTTTAGTGTTTTTTTTAAAAAAAAAAAAAAAATTCCGCGTACCGTACGCGTACGGTAAAAAAAAAATCAAAAAAATGTTTTAAAAAATATATAAAAAAAAGTTGAAAGGTAAGGTTGGCTCTTAAAAGAGCCGTTGTGTTCGTACAGGGACAGAGGAAAGAAAGAATGGGAATATTAGTCGGTAGGACAAATGTGCTGGTCTATTTTATTGTTAACTAGGGCAACACTGGTCTCCCTATGAACAATTAGACCATAACAAGTGGCGCACCGCATAGTAACCCTCGCAAACCGATGGTTAGTTTCCTGAGGACCAGAAAAAGGAGATGCTCCCCCCACAGATGAAGGGCTCAGCTGACCTGCCGAAGATGGACTCGGCCCTGCAGATGATGGACCAGGCTGAGCTGCTGTGGATGTGCTTGGTTGACTTACTGAAGGGTTTCCTCCAGTATGTCGAGCATATGTCCTACCGTGTACATCATGAAGGTGTCTCAACATAGTGTGATTCCCGAAGGAATACTTCTTGTTAGGATTCCCTCTTGAAAGTACATGGTCACACAGCTTACAAGTCACTAAAGGTGCATTTACCTTTTTCTTGCCCTCTGGAAAAGAAAAATACTCCCATATGAAAGAGCTCTTTTGTTTCCTCCTTCTCTGCCTCAAGGTAGTGCTGCTAGCCTCACTCTCTGAAGAGGTCTGCTGTTCTGCCATCGTATCACAAAGACAACTCAGCTCCTTCTTCTAAGGGATCACAAGCAGAAATGAGGGGAATGGGTGTGGTGTAGGAGAGTTCTAGAACTGAAAGTTGTAAAAACCAATCAAAAGTGTTGTTTCTTGATCACATGACCCAACGGGCGCGTACGTTACGCTTACGGTGCGCTTACGGAGCGCTTACGGTAAAAGTACGCATGTGCGTAAAAAAGACACGCGCACGCGCGCATGCGCAAAACAGGCACGCCCCTTCACTTCCGCGTAACATGCGCGTGCAGCATACGCGTTACGCGCCGCGTGCGCGTGACGCACGTGTACGCAAATTGCGTAACTGTACGCAAACAGCGTAGAAATCTAACGTACTAAAAGCAAGACGTGCGCGTACGGTAAGCGCACGTTAAAAAAATACTAAAAAAAAAAAAGAAAAGGGAAAAAAAGATTCACTATGTTATACTACTAAATCTTACCTGTTTAGTTTAAAAAAAAGGTAAAAATAAAAAATATATTGTAGAATTTTTAAATTTTAACCATAGTCTTTAAAGAGGATATAAATTTAAAATAAAAATATGTAAAAAAACATTGCAAAAAAAAAAATTAAAAAAAAAAAAGGAAAATATAAGAATTAGCATTTAAAAAACCTTGCAAATTCACTGAAAAAACCATGGGTTTCACACACGTTATAGTTAGGAATTAGCATTTCACTCGTAAAAAACCAATGAAATTCCCCCGTTATAGTTAGTTCAGCTAACTATAACTCGCGCGCCCGCAATGCACTGCTGATGACGTCACATATTACATCACTCATGACATGGTCAGTGACATCACTCATGACATCACTGATGACATGTCAGGAAGATAAGAAAATTCTCTATTAACCCCTTCAGTGCCCGCCCCTTTCCCCGCCCAGTGCCGGCCGTTGCATTAGCGGGCGGGGTCTATGACGAGCTGGACTCATCATGGGCACAGCGCCACCGCGGCCCATGACGAGTCCAGCTCGTCATGGGCACTGAAGGGGTTAACAAGAAGTCATGTTTTCTTTACTTTGTCTAAATTTTTCAGCATAAACTAGATAGCCTTGATTGGTATGCCCACAGGGGCGTGATTTATTATTATCATTATCATTGATTTGATAGTTACATGTGATACATTTAAGGCAATAGTTCTTTCAAGATAACCTGCTAGCCCACTGGGGCAAGACGTATGTGCTGTAATACAATATGGTTTAAAATGTATTCCTTGACTGTCCTTGCGAGAGTACTTTATATTAAGTCTTCTGAGCATTATCATATGATTATACATTCATTTTTTAAATTACTGCACAGATTTACTTTTTTCAAAACGAGTCTGTTTTCCTAGCTCAAAAACCCATGCATATGGAGAATCTGTTTTCACTGTTTATCACTGTGGTGTCACATGATTAATTTAAATGAAGTTGGTTTACTTACGCTCTTACTCGTGAACAAGGAGGTGTTCTCGGAAACGCGTAGAGTGATATAGACGTTGGAATTAAAAGCACGCTGAGATGAAACTTTGTGGCAATGGCATCGTTTTTGTGAAAACTCCATAACGATTATTGGTGGATTGTTGGGAGTCGCGTTCCCGCCGTGGCCCGCCATTGCAAGTGGCTTTTCGTAGCGAAAAAGAGAGGTGGATATATATTTATATATATATATATATATATATATATATATATATATATATATATATATATATATATATATATATATATATATATATATATATATATATATATATATATATACATATACATATATACAATACATTAAAAAACGTAGCAAATAAACTGGATCTTTTTTTATTCCATTTTAATTGCACATAAAAAGTAAGCAATATAAAAACATGTTTTACTAGAAATATATTATGAATTACAAAAAAAACTATGTATAAGAAATATATATTAAATACACAATAGTAACAAAACTATTACATTCTAGGAATAATAAATATACTATTCCCTCTCCAGTCTGTGCAACACTAGGGAAAGCGTTGGACTCAGGAAGGGTAAAATTTACCATTCCCACTTCAGTCTGTGCAACAGCATGGAAAGCGTTGGACTTAGGAGGGGTAAAATGTACTATTCCCATTTCAGTCGGTACAACAGTAGGGAAAGCGTTGGACTCAGGAGGGGGAACATTACAAATCCTACTCCTGTGCAACAGTAAGGAAACTACTTCACTTGAAACACATACCATGTTTTAATACAAATATTAATTTAATAAAATTATAAAACTGTTCACATAAAATTAAATATATACATTAAAAAATATTAAACTATTTAAATAATTATAATTTTTTAAAATAATTAATATAAAAAAATTGTTATTGAATTATTATGTCATTAAATTTCCACACCATACTCTCACATACCAATCAGCCCACATTTACCATCTATCTAGAACTAAACATTACAACACAATGAACTTATTAAGTAAACATCATTACTAATAAATTAATAATAAATTGATAATTAGTTGTTACTTAAATAACTTCCCACCATACCCCCCAAAACCCCAACAATCCACTTCTAAAATATAACTTAAAAAATATATTAACTGGGGGATCGTTGCTTGGGACGTCAAGATGGTGGTCGCACTCTGAGAGTGCTCTGGACCCCTACGCCATCTGCTGCCATCTACCTCGATGTCCTGCCTTCTGTGAGCCAGAGAATATCCTGCGGTGGACCCCACACCTTGTCAGACCCAATTGGTGGCGCAGTCAGCTGCCCTTAATATGGCACGGGCCTGCGCGGCCAAATCCCTGGTGACAACCCAAAATGGCGGACTCATGCATTATCGGGCCTCCGACCCCTATTAATGGGAGCAGATCTGCTCTTCACCCCCGCTGTCCGTTTGCAATAGCCAACAATAGCGAAGCCATCTTGGGGTTGGTGGTGGACTGCTGCCACTTTTGACAAAGGCTCCGACTCACCCGCCCTAGCGGAGACCCACTATGGATTTAGAGAAGCAGTGTGGGCAGATGGAGCTCCTCTCCTGTTAGGCGCTAGGGGTGTGCGGGCAAGGGGCCCACTTTTGGCACAGGTGCCACAGTGTCTGTTCTCCACCTCCCACCTTACCTGGACGACTTGGGAGCCTCTGGGATCACATGGTTGGCATTGTCTCCTGTTCACCATCTGCCACTCCTTGCCGCGGTGGCCCACACCTCCATTGACTGTCCCTATATGTGAGGTTTCCACACCCGCTCTCCATCCTCCGACCTACCTGGGCGAATCTTGGGCCTTGGTGGCTGCCTTGCTGGTGTGACACCTGGCTCTTTGGTAGCTGCTTTGCACTGTGGTAACCCACCCTGCATTTACTTGTCTCATCCCGACTTGAGAGACACGCTGCCACCTCTCACTTCCGGGGATTGTGGAGTATCATCAGTGTCGCCTGGTGCGGGACCTGGCAGCTTACTGGGGTGGCCCCCGGGGCAAAGTAGCACGACCGCATCCATTTGGAGGTGGGGAGCACAGCCAATGACAAGCATGAAGAAAGATAAGTCAATGAAATCCCATCCTTCCCAGCCATGCATCAACCAGTTCACCACTCCGGCTGGAGCGACAGGGGGTGACACTTTGGGAAACCAGAGGCCTAGATAGAATTCTTCAGGCAATCCATGCCTCACAGACCACGGATGAGACAGAAATAGAGGAGGTGCACGTGGATGTGGCACTCCTCTGCCAGGACTAATGAAATGCTGCATAACTGAAGAAGAGGGGCGACTCTCTCCAGTTGAAGATGAGGTCTCTCACCTCAAGACCAAGGTTGCTCACCTTCTCACTCGTAAGAATGAACTCCACCACTAGGCGGAATTTGTAGAAAATCACTCAATCTGCTCTTTGTGGGTTCCTGCAGGATGCAGAGCATATTAAACCTTCCAAATTCTTGGAAGAATGTCTCAAATCCTGGATGCCAGCTGATAAACTGTCCCCCTGGTTTGCTGTGGAATGAGCACACAGAGCACTCACTCCTAATCCTCCTCCAGGCACTTTGCATCAGCCTATGATAGTACGTTTTCTTTATTTCAAGAACAGGGACTGTATTTTGCAAGAAGCTCGGGCTCATCCAGACCTTGGATAATGTAACTATTTTTTCCTGATTCATTCATGAGGTTCAGGCCAGATGCAGGTCCTGTGAATCTGTCAAACAGAAACTCCGGGCCCTTCAGCTGTCATATATGCTCTTGTTCCGGGCACGCCTCAAGGTGATACATGGGGATAAGAGCCACTTCTTTGAGACTCCTCAGTCAGCATGGGAATGGCTTACAGAAGAAAGACAGCTACATCGGCCGGCCCACTCTCCCCCGTGTCAACTAGCCAGTCATACAGGGTTAGAGCAGAAACAGACAGATGCCTGAAACATGTCCGCGCTTGATCTCGCCGTGGGAGGCATAGTACACTAGATGCATCGCCCTCACCAAGCTCTAGCTCCTGGGCACCACCCCACTGCAACGATTTGAGCAGTCTTCAAGGACTGGTGGCAACCCCACGCTCCACCTCAAGCTGAAGAACAGTTGAGTTGGATGCCCTCTCCTACTTAGTGATACCACGTGAAGCCATTCTGGGTCCCGGGCCCGAACTTGACACAGCAATCATCTAACTGAGCAGCTCAAGACCGTTTGTGCAGATGCAGGCACTGAACAGTATTGATCCTATATCCTGGAGGGGTCCACCACTCCACACCTGTCTCTGACAAATTGGTTCTAAGTTAGGAAACATGTTTTAGGACAACAGATGTTTCTTGGGGGGAAGCATGGGGTGGAGGGGAGTTGAGGGTAGGTGGTTATTTGCCATAACGTTACTATGGTTTTGCCCAACCAGCCACGGATTCAATGTACCCAGCCACACATGCATCATGCATATCACCTGGCCCCTCTCATGCAGTAGATGCATCCCTAGACTTCACGCGACTCATGTTCCTAGCTTTACCATGGCCCCTTTTGGTGTTATGTCACGGAATGTAAACAATCCCTTAGACCGGATTAACCACTCTGCGGTATTGCGTTATGTCAAACGCTTTCTCCTTTCCTTCTTAATCCTGCCAGAGACGCATCTGTTGGGCATGAGGTGTCCCTTCCTAGCACAACAGGGGTTTGATAAGGTCTATCCCACTGGGTATGTGATGGGTCCCCAAGATATGGCAATCCTGCTGAGTCGCACCTTCGCCTTGGTGGTAGCCGAGCCCTGGGCAGATCCTCAGGGTTGTTACCTCACCCTAACAGGTACAACAAAGGGCCTACCCTTGAACATTCTCCACCTCTATGCTCTCCCCACAGCACTAGACTCCTTCTTCACTACACTCTTTAGTATTATAGCCCAAATGCCCCCGGGTCTCACTGTCATAGGGGGCACCTTTAATGCAGTCCTAGACCCTGCGGCGGACTCCACTGGTCCTCCATCCAATGTTTGATGCCAATAGCTAATTCCCTACACAAATGGGTGACCAACCTACGTTTATGCAACATGTGAAGAATTTGGTATCCTAGGCAGAAGCAGTGCACACACACCTCTGCTGTTCATCAAATACACATACGCTTAGATATGCTTCTTATGCCAGCAACCAATGTTTTGTTAGTTTCACATGTGCAGATACTCTCACGTGGGATCTCTGACCATGCCCCATTGCTCCTCTGCATTGGTACACCGGACTCTACCCGACGTCCCATGTAGCAACTCCATGCTTGGCATCTTCAAGATGCAACATACACCCAAGACTTGAGGCACGAAATTGTGATGTATTCCCACACAAATGGAGGATTGGTCCAGTCCATGAGTACACTCTGGGAGACATGCACAGTTACTAATCAGGGGTACGCCAAAACTCTTCTAAGACAGAAAGAAAAAGTGCAATAAAATTAAGTTACCCAACTTGAAGCTCACGCCATTCACTTTGAGACACAGCTCTCCGATGCCACTCACAGGGTCATTACCAGGGAGTTAGCCGTGATTCCAGAGGAGATCGTGGCCCATTCACTAGAAACGGCAAGGCAAATTTGGCGTGCTTTTGCTGCATGAGAGTATAGGTGGGAGGACAAAAATAGTAAGTTACTATACTGGCTGGTTTCCTGACCATTGCCGGACGGATCATACCTGAGATAGCGAACCGCCGGGGACACATGTATTGCTCCTCCCTAGATATTGCCCAAGTGTTCACTGACTATTATGCAACACTATACGCGGCCATCCCACGGCCCGATGTTGAAAGAGCAGCCCCTCTTCTTGACGAGATACCCCAACCCAGCCTTTCTACTGTTGAACGGCGAGAGTGATTGGGGACGCACTCACAGCGATGACGTCCAGATAAACACCCGCCCCAGATGGCTACCCTATGGAATTCTATGCTAAATATAAAGACATCCTTGACCCTCATTTATTGAGCCTTTACAGGGAAGAGGCACGGGTGGACTTGTTCCCCCAAGACCTCGATCACACCACCATTGTGGTCATACCAAAGACATGCCCACCAGCCATCTCCTGCACCTTTTATTGGCCTAATTGTTTCTTATCAATGAGGAAGTTAAGATCTTCACAACCTGCTGGCCAACCATCTACAACAAGTTCTCTGGTCTTTAATCCATCAGGACTAATGAGGCTGCTAGGAGTACAAGGCACTATTTGCAACACATGCACATGGAGCTGTCCCACCATCACTTCCACTCAACCCCACTGACTTTACTCCTGATAGACTTTGAGAAACATTTTTACACTGTAGAGTGTGGCTACCTGATCCATGTACTGTAGAGGGCGGGGTGTGGGCCCTGCTTCTGTGACTTGAGCGAGTCCTATACTCCAATCCGACAGCCCATGTGCAAATACACAAGGTGGTTTCTGCTGAATTACCCATCCACTGAGGGACCCGACATGGCTGCCCGCTGTCCCACTCCTTTTTGCGTTGGCAATCGAGCCCCTTGCCTGACTTATACAGTGTGAAGCACATATTAGGAGATGGGAATGGGCCACGGGACATGAGGACCGCATCGTGCTCTATGCGGAAGATGTTTAACTGTATCTTTCTAACATAGCGGACAGTGGCCGTCAATATCAAATCTGACTCCGGCAACATTTTGCGAAGGCTTCAGGATTGACCGTCAATCCGTCTAAATCGATCCTTGTACTGTTAGCGTCCTCACGAGACTGCAGATTGGCAAATAACTAGCCCAATCTGTCACTTTAGTTTAGTTTACCTTGGCTTCCAAGTGGCACTCAACCCAGCTCTAAGTTGGTTTCTTATCATTACCCCTCTGGCCCACAAGGTCAAAGACAACCTTAAGAAATGGTAGACACTTCCATTGAATTTTACGGGATGAATAGCCTTATACAAAATGATGGTACTACGACAATTTTTGTATCCTTTCCAAAATGTTTACCATAATATTCCTCAACACTGGTTCAGAGAGATTGTCTCATTGGACTTCTCCTTTCTCAAGCGCAAAGCTAGGCCAGTGCCTTTCCTACCTGTCAAAGTGCTTTTTCGGATGGGGGGTCCGGGCATGGTCCACTTGTATTTATACTATCTAGCGTCCTACCTCTTGGTCATCAATGATTGGCTCCCTGGGAAGCAATCGGACCCAGCCTACAAACAGAAACTTACCACACTGGGATTCCCATGCATTATGGAGTTGCTCTATGGTTGTCCCAAGACAGTTCCAGAAGTGACTCAGCAGATGTTTTGTGGTTGTAGGACTGCTCTATGTCATACAGGGGATGGAAGAAAATAACTCAGCACACCCCCTTGTGGCATGGAACCTTGTTGAAGGAGCTGGCAGCATTGGAGAGGTTTGCTTGATGGAACACCATCAGTATCACACTCTTGAATGACATCTGGGCAGGTACGCATATCACCTCCTTCCAGGATCTCCAGCAGAGGTACAAATTATCCAAAATGCATTTTTGCATATTCCTGCAGCTGAGCCATGCATGCGAGTGCAAAGCCCAATAGATACGCCCACCCCAGAAGGTAATGATAGGGGCCCTGGGTAAGGGAGGTGATTTCCAGACTTAGCACTCCCTGATCATTAACGCCCCTGAGACATTACATACCCTTAGAACCTGCTGGGGGAATTTGCTTGGATCTTTGGAAGACAAGAATTGGCAAGATGCATTAATGACTCCCACAGTCCTCACAATTTCATCCAGGCTTCACTTGAAGCAAACATACTACTTATACTGCACATATCTCACCCCTACCAGATTGTTTCGAGTGGGCCTACTAGCCAGCCCCTCGTGCGGTCGCTGCTCTCATGCTCTGGCAGATTTCATTCATATGGTATGGTCTTGCCCTATAATAGCATGCTATTGGGAGGTGTTGGTGGTCGAGCTTTCAAATGTGTTAGACCTGAAGTTAGAACTCTCCCCTCTCTTGATACTGTTGGGGGTGGACGATGGAGTGGGGGCCCTCGAGCTGACAGGATGCTGCCTAGAACCGCCCTTGCAGTAGCTAAAGGAGACATTGCAACCCACTGGAATGCCCCCAAGCCTCCGGCACTGTCAAAGTGAAGACAAGGAGTAGACTGGTGTGCTAATCAGGAGCAGCCAGTGTACGATGCACGGGGATCTCCCACTAAATATGCAAAGATTTGAAGTTAATAGTTTGGGGCTATGGGTGTTGGTGTTGAGTTGTTTTAAATATACTGTACTTACAATGATCTTTATTCCCTTGTGTAATGCTTTAATTATTATGAAGGTTCTGCTTCTGATTTTAAGTGATGGTGACCGGGTCTTTTCGGGGACTGCCAATGTGCAGTGTTGTACTGCTAATAAAACAATAAAAAATTGCTTATAAAAAAAGTATATTAACTAAACAATTTACATTATTAATTATCAATTAAAAAAATATTTAATTAATTATTAATGAATTATTAATTAATGAACTTCCCACCCTATGCCCCTACAAACCCAACAACATACACTTAAAACATAACTGAAAAAATATATTAACTGCATAATTAATTAGCAATTAAATAACTGATAATAAATCAATAATGAATTATAAATACATTATTACTTAATTAACTTCCCACTCTATACCCCTACAAGCCCAACAACCTGCACCCACAATACAACTTAACAAATTATAATAATTACACAATTAAGAAAAGTAATTAACAATTAATTAATAATAAATCAATAATTAAGCGCTTATCATTTAATTAACTCCCCACCCAATACCCCTTTAAACCCAACAAACCGCACACAAAATCTAACTTAATAAAGTATTAATTACACAAGTTACATGATTAATTATCAAATAAATAATTAATATTAGTTAAAAAATAGTTTTTAATGAATTATACTTAATTGACTTCACACCCAGTACCCTACAAACCTCACAACCTGCTATGCCAATATAAATTATTATTTTACAATTAAATTAAAAATATGAATAACTTAAAATTACCATCTATATTTAAAAAAATTAACAGCAATTATACAAACAATATAAACATATACAAATAAAATATTATTTCAAATACATAAAGAAATGTAAAAAAACAATATTTCTTACCTTAAAAGCACTATTTTTGTCAACGATATTTGTACACACTATATTTCTGTATCACTATATTTAAACTCGATTTTTGTGTGATTGAATGTTTCTGACTTGATGTTTTGTCCAAATACCAGACAGTGCGGCCTCGCTGTCTGCAGTCGGTCAGGCAGGTATCACGTAGCGCCCAGTTTTGTCTAATACAGTTCTATTTCTTGCATCATGCATATCTGACGCCATGGAGGATTGCACAAATGTACCCTGGGGGCAACTAGTAGATGCCCTAGGTTTAGGGAGGAGGAAGCAAACTTTAATCAGATGGTGTGGTCGTGTGTGGTGCTATAGCCCTTCTGGCACCGGGTCACACTGACAGTGGTGGAAGTCACAGAGAGGTTGCTTCCCTTGCAATCTGTTGCTGTGTATTTTTGATGTGGGGAGTATTCCAAGAGACATGAGAGGCCTGATGTGGTTTCAGAACATAGCACTGATCTTAGCGGCGCAATGTATAGCAAAGGCGTGGAAGTCACTTGCAGCAACGCTGATACATAGATGAGCTTTCGAACTGAGGAAACGGACAACGGCTGAGTTGGCAGTCCATAGGAGACTGCGCACTAGAGGATGGTGGAAGATATGCAACTTATATGAGACACCTACATGGAGGAACTGGAGGTATACTCAGACAAATGTCCTCTGTGAAGAAGCTTGGACCTGGTACAGATTTCTTACAATGTTGTGACCACTGCTCACCACACCAGCACGTTAAATACCTGCAGATACATGGAGTGACAAACTTAGGATAGGGTTCAGTGCAACGTATGTCATATGCACACGTGGTTAGATTGTTGTCTTTTTAGATGGGTTATTTGTTATATAAAGTATATTGAGCTATGATACTGTGCTTGACTCCCCTCTCACATCGGAGTGGTGTTGTTGTATACAATCTGGGGATATGCTATATACTTGAAAAATGTATAAATGTATATTAAAAAATGACAGCCTGAAGTTCTTTTAAAATGTATATTTTGGGGTTTCACCAACACTTGAAGAGACAGAAGGCTTAACAGTTAATCACTCTATTTCCTTCTCAGCAGTGCCACCCTTGTGAGTAAAATGATAGGTCATATCTTGCGGAATTCGGTGATCTGAATCAGAGACCCCAAGCCTGTATCAGTGCCTTCTAGATAAGGTAAAAAAGCAAGCCTTGTGATGACCCAGGGCAACAATGATATTCCGACTGCCTCTCCCCTCCCTCTGTGGCCAACGCCGGAGCTATGCATTTGGCTGCAGAGTCACATGATGGGGCAGTTGGTGCTGCATGATGGCTCAGCTCTCCCTAGTGCAGAATTGAAATCAGAACAAATCATAAAAACTTTAACTTCACCAAACTCACCCCAGACCCACCATCATTCCACTGACACCAAGCACTTATACTTTGAGTTCCTCTATGGGATGAATGACTTAATTTGTTGTGTTGCCCATTGGTCCATGCTGCTATTTACAATGACTGCGTGAGAGAATGTGAAGGGTAGCAGATGAGTGGTAGCACGTGAGTGATGCGGTTGGGCTCTGTAGATTTAAGAATAGGACTCCAACTTTACCGGTACCATTTTCCTCTTTCTTTCTTGTCAACCCCACAATAGTATGCACCTTTCATTCCAACCTTACTGCTAGTAAACAAATGCTGTGCTGGTAATTTTCTAATTTCTCTGTAAACTGGACAGTCTATTGTTCTGCATTGCCAATGATGGATTCATGCAGTACCTCTTTGTACCTCGCATTCCACTGGCTGGTGCTGATGTTGATGTGCAACTCCAGCCCCTCAGATTCTCTGTCATCGAAATGTCCCACTTTCACATACTGCATGGTTCCATCAGGTGCCATCTTCCAGTGAATGATATCATACCGTGCAGGGGGGTCCCCCTGGCTGTCGAAGGATATCTCCTCACCAACCTTGTTCTTGAAATTGACCTTCTTCATGTAGTGGAGCAGCTGTGGTGGAAAAAGAAAATGGCGCCTCATGCATGAAGATGTGATAAGGGGTCAATGTGCGGTAAACATGATCACACTCTGCTAATTTTTGCCATTACCACTTTTCCAAAGTGTATACATAGTAATGTTGAAGCACATTTATTGCAGGCTATTTATCACATTAAAAACTTTTTAAAAGCAGCAATTTGCCCCGATACTCTATACCAAGGCATGAGCTGTTCCCGTGCGCACAGTTCTGTTCAAACATGTCCTTCCATGTGGTGCTTGTGAACCATGGAAAACTGATATTGTTTAACATTTATGTGTCAGAGGTAAATGCTCCTAATAATTGTGGGATACAACTATATGTCAATCAACAAGAGATGCTATCCATTGCCTGAGCAATGAAGAGCAACACAGTGCTGTTTGTATGAAGTCCGCTGACCTTTCCATGATTCTGCGTTAATGAAGAACATGCAAACCTCTGAAGTTTCTCCTCTGTGGTGAAGACCAATCATGATCTGGCGGTTCACCATACTAAAGAGAAAGCCTTTAGTTTAGCTTCACAATGTTTCATTGCAGGGACACAATGCACAAAGTGCATAACATCTAAAACAATTGTGTACAACTTGGGGGAGTCCTTTGGTGGTGCTTTCTAAACACAATACGGGTGGACGAGGGGTTTCCCTTTGTCCTCTTCCCCTGGTTTTTATGATGTATGCTGTTTTTCTAGCTGTCCATGCTAAATGATCCCCAGTTGAGACATTGTTATATTGTTATACTAATTACCCGGTCTCACCTGTGTTAACGGGTCCTACTCCTGTTATCATTGCCTTAAAGTATTTATGCAGCACTACAAACAATAAAAAAGTGAAAATGCCTCACAAGAAAAATCCCACACCAATTTAGAAAAATAGAGTAAAATGTAATAAATGATTTGGTAGACAAATGACAAAAATCTAATAAGTAGACCCTGAGCTATGCAATGTTTAAGATTTAGCTAAAAAGAGTGTCTTGTAGCACAAAGTGCTAACTGTGGTTATCCAGTCACACTGGACCGGGTGGGACAAAGTCGTAGTTTGAGGCTGACCGCTATGAAGCGTAGATCGGATACGGGGATGAAGTTAGGCCCACTGAGCAAAGTACCTTAAATCATCATTGCAGAGCATTGCTAGATCCAGCGTTCAGGATGTGTCACAGAGCTGTAGTTCTGAAGAAGATGGGGGCTGCAATGCCCTTCTTCGGAGATTCATTGTGCAGTGGCAGTCCTGATGGGGCCATCGACAAGGCTTGTAATGTATTGTCCTGCGTTATTGTCGAGGATGCTATTGACAGAGGCTCGCAATCCTCAGTCCTGCAATGGGGATAGGTCATGCAGTGGCAGTTTGGAGGAGCTGTGATGCCAGGTCCTGTATGAGGGATGTGTCACACAGCAGCGGTTACAATCCTGTGCTGGAAAAAGATGCATCGCACTGCCTCAGTTCTGCCCAAAAGGCGATAACTGGGCTGGCAAAACACCTTCACTCTCACTTCCAATAATTCAGGACTAGGGTGGCACGGCTCAGAGCAGACAGATTCCAGGGCTAGGTTTAAGGTGGTGGGAGCATTTTCTGCCCCTGAGAGTCTGATCAGGAGGCCACACAAATAGCCCATGGAGACACTCTGGTGGTGCTGGGCTCAAGATGCAGGTTCAGTCCTTTTCACTGAGGCAGCAGGACAGCAGGCAGCAGGGCAACAAAGTAGCAGGGCAGCAGAGTAGCAGTCCTTCTTGCAGCAGACCTGCAGAGCAGTCCTTTTTAGTCTTCTACAGATCCAGAGGTGTACTGAGAAGTTAGGTGTGATGGTATAATATCTATACTTGGTGGCAGCTTTGATGAAGGGGAAGGTTCTGGAGGTTTACACCCATAGAGGTGTTTGGAATGTTCTTTCCCCTTGTCCTAGCCCCAGTTTGTCTGTATCGATGTCTAAAATATCGTAATACATATAATTAAAAGAAACATAGGTATAATTATTTAAAATCGCTTAAAAATCATAACTAATACATATAGGGGCCGATTCCAATCCTGGAAAAAGGCTGTACAAATCGTTGTACGGAGCGTTTTTCCCGTACGACTCGTACCCGGTAAACTTTTCTTACAACCAAGGAAGTACGATTCGTACAGAAAGCCTTTTTCCGTACAAATCGTACAAAAGACCATACGACTAAAATAAACCAACAATTCTGATCCTGAACAGCTTGTATGAGGCGTCTGTACGTATTTAAGCAGCGGTTTCTGGGCCAGCAAGTACGATTCGTCCCTACGGCACTCCGTACGGTTCTTTTCTTACGGGAGCCAAAAACAGCCGTAAAAGCAGAGTCCCCAGGAGTACGAGTCGTACAGGCATACACCCCCGTGTGTTGTGTATGTACGGTGCGTACCCCCAGTGCGCATGTACTGTGCGTACCCCAACATCGCGTATGTACGGTGCGTACCCCAACATCGTGTATGTACGGTGCGTACCCCCTACATCCACCGTACATACGCGATGTTGGGGTACGCACCGTACATTTGCGATGTTGGGGTAGGCACCGTACATATGCGATGTTGAGGTACGCACCGTACATACGTGATGTTGGAGTATGCACCGTACATACACAACGCATGGGGGTGTATGCCTGTACAACTCGTACCCCTGTACGACTCGCACCCCGGGAACAACTTTTCCCGGGATACGAGTCATACAAAGCTCGCTTCGTAGCGGGTAATGGCATTCCCCATGTACGGGATGTTTTCCATACAAATCGTAAATCGGAAAGCCGGTCTGGATCGTACTAGTACGGTCGGACTGCATTTTTACGATTTGTACAGAAAAGTGTCCGGGTCCGTCTCGTACAACTTTTCCCGATCCGATTCGTACGGATTGGGCCGATCTGTATGTATTTTTCCCGTACGAATCGTACTTCACGGGTCGGACGGGACTTGTACGATTTGTACAGAAAAAGTTACGGATACGAGTCGTACGGGAAAATAAAATACAGGATCGGATTCGGCCCCATAATGTTAAAATAAATTAAATATATACATATAAAATATAATGTATATAATTACTTAATAATATTCGTAAATAATCATTTTAATAACTTATAAATTGTTAAAAACATTTTATAAATTATAAATACATATATACACATACAAAAATAATATAAATAAAAAAAATAAAAATACATATAACAAATTAAAAAACTAAAATATTTGTAATCTTTTTTAACTAAATTATACACAACATTAAATAAATGAATACAGAAAAATATTGGATAGCGGAGGGAATAAAATTACTATTCCAACTCCAGGGAGTGCAACAGAAGGGAAAGTGTTGGATAGTGTAGGGGTAAAAATAACTATTCCAACTCCAGAAAGTGCAACAGAAGGGAAAGTGTTGGATAGTGTAGGGGTAAAAATAACTATTCCAACTCCAGAGAGTGCAACAGTAGGGAAAGTGTTGGATAGCGTAGTGGTAAAAATTACTGTTCCAACTCCAGAGAGTGCAACAGTAGGGAAAGTGTTTGATAGCATAGGGGTAAAAATTACTATTCCCACTCCAGAGAGTGCAACAGTAGGGGAAGTGTTGGATAGCGTAGGGGTTAAAATTACTATTCCCACTCCAGTGACTGCAACAGTAGTGAAAGTGTTGGATAGCGTAAGGGTTAAAATTACTATTCCCACTCCAATGAGTGCAACAGTAGGGAAAGTGTTTGATAGCGTAGAGGTAAAAATTACTATTCCCACTCCAGTGAGTGCAACAGTAGGGAAAGTGTTGGATAGCGTAGGGTTTATAATTGCTATTCCAACTCCAGAGAGTGCAACAGTAAGGAAAGTGTTGGATAACTTAGGGGTAAAAATTACTATTCCCACTCCAGAGAGTGCAACAGTAGGGATAGTGTTGGATAGCGTAGGATAGCGTAGTGGTTTAAAATAACATACTTATCAATTAAATAATTTGTTTGATTAAATAATGAATTAATAATAAATCTAAAGACACTCAATTGATGGACAGAATGCAGAGCAAAACAAGCATCCTAGGACTGGTTTCGGGGTTTCACGCCTCTTCAGCCAGGATGGCTTGATTCCAATGGCACAGTGAGCCCAGGACCCACGTCTGGGCATACCTGGCCCACTTAAGGCGAGAAAGCAAAAGAAACACAATTGATGGATGGAATGCAGAACAAATCAAGACATTCACCCCCAGTCAAGAGATCTGGGGGCTGTTATTCATTTGGTCAAGAGTGAGCATACCTGCGTGGCCAGTCCTGTCGAACCTGGGCGTGTTTGAGGATTGTTTGCCCTGCTGCCGAACAGTGCTTATCGGCCGCAGTTGGGGCAGACTACACCTCCCAGGGAGCCTAGCGGCACCACGTCATCATCCTGCTGCAGCGCGCACGGAGGCGTTCAAAAAGGAGAGGCTCCCTCCGCGTCGCGGGACACGCGCGGGTGTCGCCGGGAGAAGCCCGGGACAAGGGCGGGGCCGTCTGTGGCCGTCAGGGGCTGAAGGTGGCTGGGCTGGGCCACCCCCCTAAGATCCATCAACTAAAGGTACTGTAACATTCGTATTAGGAATCGTTGTCGGGAGGATGGTGAAAAGGAAAACAAGAGCTGCTAATGGCAAAGGAGGGGGTGTAGCTACATTGGACTCCTATCTGGTGAAAGTATCCAGTATGCTGAATGATGAAATTGAAAGAACTGAGAGAAGACTGTCTCTGGATATAGGGTCAACTACTATTGCGTCGGTTCACGCAGTACCTGAGGGACTAGAGTCCCAGCTGGACCCCACAGTGCCTGATATCCCAAGAGATTTAATAGGAAATGTTATGTCTACTTACGATCAGTCGCCCAGACCCCCCACAATAGATGTGACAGATGACTCTACTCCCAGCATTACTCCCACTCCTGCCCAAAAGAAAAGACGCTGTACCAGGGCTGGAGGGTTGGGGTTAACAAGTAAGGCTGCCCCCCCTAAGGGGCTAGGGTTACAAAAGCCTAGGCATAAAAAAGCCAAACCGAACACCTCTTTGGAAGACCAAATGGATCTCCTCTGGGCTGTATTTAAAGAGAAATTAGACCATATCTTGGCCCCGATTATAGATAGGATATCCTCTCTTGAGGAAAAAACGTCCGGTATAGAAAAGAGCTGTGGAGTGAATGGCCCACCCAACCCCCCCCTTAGTTCATTGTGAATTACCGCCCCTGGTCCCATTCTCCCAGTTATCTACCTCAAGAACCGCTGTCATACACCACCCTCAACCCCTGAGTCAGATTGACACTTTAATCGGGGATGTTGATTCCACATTGAAGGAAAAAACACTAGGCTTTAAAGGTCCTTCGAATACCAGGGCTCCAGCAAAATCGAGTAAGGGGATTACACCTTCCAACCCTAATAGTAGTTCGGATGCTAGGTGTGTTCATCCTCTGCCCCCTTCAGATAGGGAAGCATTCCAACTTATTCCCGAGGCCACTCCCCTAGTACTTGTTTTAGCAAATGTTCCATGTTTAAGCCCAGGTAAAGAAGAATCTGCAAGTAATCTAATTGATAAAGTTCTTCATTGGTTATCCGATAATATGTGGATCTCGGACAGGGGAAAACAACAACTAGCCAAGGATATTATAATGGCCAGAAGGGTACCTTGGCTGGGTATGAGTAAGAAGAGATTTGGGGGGGGGGCTGTATAGTTGTACATTTTTCTAACCCCCAAACATTGCCGATAGTTTTAGCGAATCTATTCCCCCCTCAACTTAGGAGTTCGGCCATAATTCCACTGACTCTAGAATTTTTCAATGATCGATCATGGTGTAAAGGGCGTAGTTTAAGGCCCCGTCTATTGCTTACCCACCCTCGACCACTAATGAAAGGGGGTTTACCATCTCCCCTTGATGGAATTAACTTGAGGAATCGCTTTGGGGCACTAACAGACATGGAGGACTGTGACTGACTATTGAGCCCAGGTTATAATGTACTTAGCAGCCCACAAAGGGAGACTCATCCGAACAATCACCCCCCACCCAGTGAGGGTGACCACTCTGGCCTAACCTTACCCACACATAATCCGGAGGATCCAAAAAAGAACATAGGGTATTCCTATAATAATCACTTAATGACCACCAGGGGCGTGGATCCATGGAGCGCAGAAAGCTCCCCTGTAACCCATAGCGAAATCCAAATCCCTAACCCCTTATCTGAACTAGAGGTAGAGCATTGTATGGAGGGACAAGATGCGGTTTTGCAAGGCCAAAAAAATAATCCTATTAAATTGAACATCCCCCAACCTGGTAAGGATGGATTATCCCTCATCTCATGGAATCTTGCTGGAATTGGCAACAAGATCCCATCCCCAGAATGGTGCGCATTCATCGACCAATATGACATTATCCTTTTCCAGGAATCCTGGTCGACAGAGGCGGTTTTTCGAGTAGGCTACCTTAATTTCTATATCCCTGCAGAAAAAAGCCTAAAAGGACGACCTTCGGGAGGCCTGGTGATCTGGATTCGCCAGACTCTCAGTTGTAAAGCACAGAAGGTCAGAGCCCTGACAAATGACATTTTGGTTGTTAGACTCGAGTGGCCTGACGGCACCAAATTGGCCGTTTTTAATGTTTATGCCAGAGGCCAACAAGGAGGGCGTGCCTCAGAGGTGGTTACAGCTCTTGATATTCAATTAGAGGATCTCCCAGCACAGTTTGTCCCGATAGTGGGTGGAGACTTTAACACCACCTATGAAACACTCAGCCAAGAAGATCAGGACATCACTGCCGAACAGGACAATAGATGGGCGATCCCTAAGTTAGATCTCCCGCCCATCAAAAGATGGTCAGCTGCAGCAATTCAGTTAAAATCTATGTGCCTTGAAAGAGGACTTCGAGCAGCTAATGGGAGAACCCCCTCTGATCAACAGGGTGCATGTACCTTTGATAACGGGCGGAATAGCAGTCAGATTGACTACTTACTTGTGGACATTAGATTCTGGCATAGATTGGTTGATATGGTCATTAAACCACGGTTAGAAAGTGACCACTACGCTCTTTGCTCACTTTTTAATGTCCCAACTGGGGACAAAGTAGAGCCCAAAGTCGGAGTTACTACAACTTTGAATATTGTAGCTACTAATAACCTGCGCCACGTTAAATGGGATAAAATAGCAGTGAACCCTGTCGAGTTGGCCTCACTTAAGAATGAAGTCAATAAGGCACTAACGGAAATAAATGCCCAAACTGACAGACAGGATTTCCCTAGCTTCATGCTAAAGGTCCATGAAAATTGTTTCTCTAGACTAAAGACATTTTGTCAGAAGGCCTTTCCCAGGGGAAACAGAAATCTCAAACCAATAACAGCTAAATGGTACAATAAAGCCTGCAAGGATGCAAGGTCAATATTGTGTAAAGAAGTTAAGGCTAAGAACCCCACGAGAGTCCGTGAGGCAAGGGGTTTATATAGATCAGCCCAAAAGGCGGCAAAAAGGCAGTGGGATGAGGACAGATGGCAGGATCTGAAATCGGCATGTGCTTTTAAGGATTCCAAACAATTTTGGAACATCATAAAATGAGATAGGGATGGACAAGGGGACCCCCCACAAAATAATGTCCCCCAGCACTCATGGTTGGAATTCTTCAGACCACAATATGCCCGAAATCAGCAGTTACTAGTTAGCCATCCCCCACCTACTATCTTTTTTCAACATAATTTGTTTACAGCTGACGATGTAGACAGGGCATTAGACTGTGTCACCAGAGGCAGAGCCCCAGGAATGGATGGTATTCCATCCGACATCTTCCTGAGTGACAGGCCCTCATGGTGCCAGTATTTTGCACTGTTAGCAAATTCAGTGGCTAGGGGAGCCCCCATTCCACCCTCATGGAAGGGAGTCGAGATCATCCCTGTTTTCAAAAAGGGGGACAAATCATTACCAAATAATTATAGGCCTATTAGCCTCATAGACTGGTTGGTCGTTTGATTCAGAGTAAAATACAAATGTGGATTGATGATCAAGCTATTTTATCTCCTTTCCAGGCTGGATTTCGTCCATGCACCAGCTCAATCGACCAAGTTCTTTTCTTTATTTTGTTATATTGGAGAAAAGTGCTGATTTCTAAGGGGACACTTTACGCAGTGTTTGTCGATTTAAAAACGGCCTTTGATTTAGTCCCACGCTGCAAACTTTGGACTGTTCTTACCAACCAGGGGATGCCGTCTGATCTTCTGACTTTGCTTGTCCGCCTGCATGAGAACAACTATGCGAGAGTCAGATGGGGGGCTCAGGGCGAGGTCACAGAACCATTCCCGGTTGAGCGTGGTGTTCGCCAGGGGTGTGTTCTGGCCCCCACCCTGTTTTCCTTATACATAAATGGAATAGTGGAACATCTTGGTAGCTCCCCCACTGACACCCCTATATTGGCTGGAGTCCGCGTGCCTGTTCTCATGTTCGCGGACGACACCTTAATTGTTTCACGGACCCCGAGCGGCCTACAGAAGGCCGTTAATGCATTTGGGGAGTTCTGCCACCAGCGCAGTCTGGAGATTAACATCTCAAAGACAAAGTTCATGTCATTGAACCAGACTAACTCTTTTAAGGGTAAAACCTTGCTCAATGGTCTACCTCTTGAGCGGGTCTATTCCTTTGTTTATCTTGGCCTTTTATTACAAACGAATATGGGATGGAATCGACATTTGGATATGGCCTTACTAAAATTTCATCAACTTGCAGGAGCCCTATCCCTTAAACATAGGTCTTCCTTAACTAGGCCAATCACTCCCGCCCTTGAGGTGTATAATATGAAAGTTGTCAACACAGCTCTCTATGGATCGGAACTTTGGGGTTTTACCAATTTGAACAGCCTGGTAAGAGCAGAGAATTCTTTTCTGCGTAAATTGGTAGACGTGCCTCAAAGTACTCAAATAGTCCCGCTTTTGTTGGACTTGGGTAGAAAGAACATATCTGACCTGGCCAGACTGCGTCCATTACTGTATTGGAGACGCATTTGGATGACCCCAGAATTAACACACTATGCTCGGGGCCTTAAGGATGTGATCCTGGCTGACCAATTCCACAAAATCCAGTGGTTAAAAGAAATTAGGTCTCTATTGCTAAAGTTAGACCTCAGTATCCTATGGAACAAGCCGCACGTATCAAATTTCCCATCAAAAAAACATATAAAAGAAAAATATTGGGAAATGATCCAGACAAAGTCTCATAGAATTAACTTCTCAACGAATCTAACTGGTCGTTTTCTGGATCATAAATCACGCCCAAAATGTGAACTATATTGGGACATCATTGAGAGGCCGTTAGATCGGAAGCTATATTTTTAATTTAGAGCTGGCTCCCTTCCAGTTAAGGCATTTACAAGTAACTGGTCTCTAACTAAAGATGACAGATGCCATAACTGTTTAGATTTGTGTGAATCTGTAGCCCATGTCCTTTTTGTATGCCCTCTCTATGCCGCCCCTCGTCGTAGGTGGCTTAGACCCATTTGTCTTAGGCTGGCAACTCGAAATTGTAAAGAGGCACTAAGGATATTGAGCTCTGATTGTTCACCTTATATAGCGGTGGCAGTGGCAAAGTTCCTAAGCTGGTCCTGGATAATACGCACTCGAATGCTTACCCAATATGCTGTCAACTTGTATCTTTTATGAGATAAGATTCATTTTATGTTCAGTGAAATATTAGCTAATTGTATTGTTTTTATCACATTTTCGACAGAAATTAATTGGATTTAATGGATTTCTTAAAGTTTGTAAATAGTTTTATGAAATTTATTGTGTTGCATTTTATGTACCAATGTGCTTTTAAGACATACTGTCGAATAAAGCTTTTTTGAATTGAATTGATCTGGGTTAAATCCATCATTCTTTTGCTCACCATGCCACCCCAGTTTAAACCTGGCCATATGCAAATCAGTCTTGACCCTATGCCTCATGGGAACAGTCCAGCCCAAACTGCCAAGCCAGGTCCTCCCTGGACCGGAAACAAGCAGCCTAGGACAAGTTTCGGGGTTTCACCCCTCTTCAGCCCGGATAGCTAGATTCCAGTGGCACAGTAAGCCCAGGACCCACGTCTGGGCATACCTGGCGCACTTAAGGCAGAGAAAGCAAAAGACACACAATTGATGGATGGAATGCAGAACAAATCAAAACATTCACCCCCATTCAAGAGATCTAGGTTAAATCCATCATTCTTTTACTCACCATGCCACCCCAGTTTAAACCTGGATATATGCAAATCAGTCTTAACCCTGTGCCTCATGGGAACAGTCCAGCCCGAACTGCTAAGCCAGGTCCTCCCTGGACCGGAAACAAGCATCCTAGGACTGGTTTTGGGGTTTCACCCCTCATCAGCCAGGAGAGCTTGATTCCAGTGGTACAGTGAGCCCAGGAACCACGTCTGGGCATACCTGGCGCACTTAGGGCGAGAAAGCAAGACACACAATTGATGGACGGAATGCAGAACCAATCAAAACATTCATCCCCAGTCAAGAGATCTGGGTTAAGTCCATCATTCTTTTGCTCACCATGCCACCCCAGTTTAGACCTGCCCATATGCAAATCAGTCTTGACCCTGTGCTTCGTGGGAATAGTCCAGCCCGAAACCATTCCTAGGATGCTTGTTTCCAGTCCAGGGAGGACCTGGCCTGGCAGTTCGGGCTGGACTGGTCCCATTGGGCGCAGGGTCAAGACTGATTTGAATATGGCTGGGTCCAAACTGGAATGGCATGGTGAGCAAAACAACTATGGATTTAGGCCCAGATCTGTGTACTGGGGTGAATGTACGACATTGTTCTGCATTCTGTCCATCAATTGTTGTTTTTGCATTTGTCACCCGAGTGGGATGGGTATGCCTAGACGTGGGTCCCGTGCTCTCCATGCCACTGGAATCAAGCTATCCTGGCTGATGAGGGCTGAAAGCCCGAAACCGGTCCTAGGATGCTTGTTTCCAGTCCAGGGAGGACCTGGCCTGGCAGTTCGGGCTGGACTGTTCCCATTGGGCGCAGGGTCAAGAGTGATTTGCATATGGCTGGGTCCACACTGGAATGGAAGGGTGAGCAAAAAACAATGGATTTAGGCCCAGATCTCTGTACTGGGGTGAATGTATGACATTGTTCTTCATTCTGTCCATCAATTGTTGTTTTTCCATTAATAATAAATCAACAATAAATTTATTATAAATACCAATAAAATAAAATTAATAATTACTTTAATAACATTAAATTACTTCCCACCCTATTCCCCAATAGACCATCAACCTGCTCCGCATAAAAATTAACACAATTAATATAATTATCAATTAATAAAAATTAATTACCAATTCATATTTAATTAACAATAAATTAATTATCAATACCAATAAATAATAATTAATAAACATTAACGGCCAGTTAATACTTAATAAACAATAAATTAATTATCAATACCAACAAATATCAATTAATAATTACTTAAATATAATATATTTCTTCCCACCCTATTCCCCTATAAAAACACAATCCGGTCCTAAACTAAATTAACACGATTAATATAGTTATCAATTAATCAATTATTATACATTAATTACCAATTAACAATTAATAAACAATAAATTAATTATCAATACCAAAAATACAAAATATTAATTAATTTATTATAATTAATTTACTTCCCACCCTATTCCCCTATAAACCCACAACTCACTCCAATAAAAAATTAACCCAATTAATATAATTATCAATTAATCAATTAATAAAAATTACCAAATAATCATTAATTAACAATAAATTAATTATAAATCCCAATAAATAAAAAGTAATCATTATTTAATTACAATTAAATTTCTTCCCACCCTATTCCCCTATAAACCCATAACCCGCCATGGAACTAAAGTCTAAAAAATGTAATTAAATATAATTAATAATTTCTAAAATCTATGATTTAATTTACTATAATTAAATCACTTCCCTCCCTATTCCCCTATAAACCCACAACCCACTACGGTACTAAAACACAAAATTTTCTTTAAAAAAAGTTACTAACTTCTAAACATTTAATACATATATTTAAAAAAAATACAAAACATAACAAAACATGTGAAACACATACATATGAAATACATACTAAAATGCATAACACTAACATAAACATTGATATTATTAACATCGATATTTTTGCTATCGATATTACTAACTTCGATATTAACAAAAATGATACCTTCAGGTCAATATTCTGGTCACCGATAGTCTTGATGTCGATATTCTGTCCCTACGATATTTAAAAGTCGATATTTATTTAGACTGGAATAATAAAAGTCAATATTATGTCTGTGCACCAACTTTTTCAGGCGCCAACTCAACATTTGTACCTGCTTCCAACTGAAAGTTAGCACTTAGTAAATGGAATAAGGTAACCCAATGTCATACTATGGGAGAGGCAGGCATTGCGGAAGTAAAAAACAAATTTAAGAGTTTTTCACCATCAGGACATGTAAAAGTTTGAGTTACATGTCCAACTATTAAGTATACTGTCTCCTGTCCTATAGGATGTTTAGAGCCTACTATAAGGGTTACTTACATGAACTAAAAAGGAAGGTTTAGGCCTGGCAACATTTTAATTTTGAAGGTCAAATTGCCAGTTTCAAACTCTACCCACAGGCTGGCAGGTGGCAGGCCAGAGACATGTTTAAAGGGCTACTTAAGTGGATGGCACAATGAGTTCTGCAGGCCAACTAGTGCCATTTAATTTACAGGCAACTCATACATGTAGTGCAACTTTACTAGGGACTTACAAGTAAATTAAATATAGCAATTTGGTGTAAGCCAATTTTAACAGCTTTTAGAGAGTGAGCACACACACTTTTAGCACTGGTAAACAGTGGTAAAGTGCACAGAGTCCTAACGCCAACAACTATGCGGTCGGCAAAAATGAATAAGTAAGGCAATACGTTTGGGGAAAGACCTCACTAAGGCTATGGTTGACATGTCTAACAGTCACAATCATATTGGTAAATCAGACAGAAGGCCCATTCTTAAGACCTCAAATGGATTTTATTGAGATGGCACACTGTAATGGTTTGAAGCATGTCTTAGTAATTATCAGCTTGTGTTCTAAACGGGTGGAAGCATTTCCCATAAGAAGAGCAGATGGCCTTACAATTGCCAAGTTGGTTTTGAGAGTGTTAATACCATGATTTGACTTTCCAAATTCTATTGAAACTGATCACAGAGCACACTTTAACAATGAAGTTCTACAGAAAATCTGTAAAGCATTCAATATCAGTCAAAGATTCCATTGTAGTCATCGACCACAATCCTCAGGTTCTGTGGAATGGACAAATTGCACTTTTAAGACTAAACTGGCAAAAGTGTGTGCTACAACTGCTCTTCCTCTTGTTTTGTTTTGATGAGTATGAGAAGCACTCCCGACAGGTAAATTGGTTAATTGCCCCATGAAGTCACCATGAGTAGGGCAAAGAGGCTTGCATTTGTACCAATAGCTGCACTAGTTTCAATAACTGATGACATTGTGCTAGGTTATTGCAAAGAGCTGGCTGATATAGTGAAATCTGGCTCTCATAAGGTGAATGTGGCAATAGAAATTGCAAAGAGATCCCCTGCCGTGAATTAAGTCCTGCCCATTGGATCATAATCCATAAACATGTTCCCGAGGGGAGCCTGGATGAGTGGTTGAAAGTGCCAAACCAGGTGATCTTGATGAAGGACATATCTGTGAAGTGCGCAGGTGCCAAAGCGGATCCATGCTGCACACACAAATAGAGTGAGAGTAACTGAAGAAATGGACAAGTTGAGTTTTCAATGTACACAGTCTGAGCAAAGTCACTCACAAATTCAGGTTTTAGTTCGCAGAGTGAATCCGGGGGGTGGGGGAGTAAAGAATTCTATTTTGAAGTTGGTGAAGATACAGTTTTTGAAGCTGGTAAAGACAAACGACAGAGTGCAAAAGAAAACAGAAAGAGTGAAGTATCAGTTTAGTGAAAACTCTGATGAAGAACCTGAAACCCCTAAAGTCCAGCTTCAGAACAATGATCAGACTGAAGAGCTGTTACCGTGCAAAATACAAAAACATGAGTGGCAGCAGGAAGAAGTAGTCTCTGATCCAAACAGTAAAAAGTTGCAGGTGAAGATCAAAGTTATAAAGACCACAAGGGGAAAGAAGTTCGCTGTGAACAAAGCAGACAGAGACAGAGTTGACCAAAGTACAAATATAGGCTCAAGCTCAAGTTTGAGTTCAGGTCTGAGATCAAGTCAAATTTACTTAAAGAGTTAAGAGACAAATGACGTTGCCGAAAGAGACAAAGCTAAGGATGATATTCCAAGGAAGGGAGCTTGCAAAGGAAAGTACTGTGAGCCAGAAAGAAAACCTGAGAGACAATTAGACTCAGAAACTATTGGGAAGGAATTGCAACTTGCCAAGAGATCAATAAGAAAGAGTTCCAAATCGCAAATATGCATCAGCTGAATGGGTGTATCTAGCCACAGTATTTGGAGAAGAACAAGACGAATTTGACGATGACTATTAATTGATGAATCAATACCAGTACAATTTTGAAAGTGAGCCAGAGACTATGGGGGCCAGTATGATGGCAGACGGATCATCAGCGCCCGACTGGTGGTGACGATCCGCCCGCCCGCCTTTTACCCCCCTCCCCCCCCATATTACCATGGGTGAGGTACCGCGGCGGACGGAAAGTCCGTCCGCCGCATTTCAGCCGGTCGGCAATAGTCACGATTGCCGGCCGGGCGGAACTCGGGCATTATATGGTGGCAGTGTCGGGAAGACACCACCATCCATATTAAGATGCCTGGCGGTGAAGGCCTGTTCGTGGCAGCAAAGCCGCCATGGAAAGGCATGCGAGAATTGCCTTGGAGGCCCGGTACGGGCCTGCCAGTCGCAATGTTAAAGTCCAGAATGTGCCCGCCAGTGTGGCAGGCACATCCTAATTGGCCTTGTGAGACCGCCGCACCTCTGGCGGTTGGTCCCGTTTTCCGTTACGGTGGCAGGCAGACAAAGTCCGCCCCCATCGCAATGGGGCCCTTAGTTTGAAACAGAAGAAGAAGAACCACCTTAAATGTGAAATAGAGACTACTGAATAAAAGTGAATTCTAAAACTGATGACAGAGAGACTTTGCTAAAAGGAATTGACAACTTGAGGAGAATTGTTGAACAGAGACTTATGAATGCTTAGAGTGTTCCAACTATTTTTGAGCACATTGAAGAATCACTAATGTAAAGAAGGAATCCAATGCACTTTGAGAAAAACCTTTGAAACTAATACATGAACGTTTAGGAAGAGGAGAAAATGGAAATCGTTTTTTGTTTTGATTATTTTTTAATGAAACAAGAAGAAAAATATTATTGTTTAGAAGAATTTTTTTTGTTGACATTTGAATTTTCTCCCAGTAAGGATTTTTCTCTCAAGGCAAGATGGAGTAAAGAAGTTGCTGTAAACAATGTAGAACTAACTTTATTAATTACAATATTGTTTTTTTTTAATCTTTATCATTTTAATCAACAAGTAAATATAATGAAGCCAATTACCGAAATTTTTAAACAACACTCACATATGTGGTACAGCAGGTTACCAGGAGGAAAATGCATATAACAATAGACAAGAGACATAAATGAAGGGGGAAATTTGTAAACAAATCACATACCTCATAAGCAGAACTGCACATCAGGTGTCACAAAGCAGTACTGGGGAGTGACAGATATAACATATGGCAAAAGAACAAATGTTTAATCGTTGTTTCATCGTCCGTAGAAGGATCAGTAGACAACAAATATTTCTGCCGTAGTTGCCAAATATCTTTAGGCCTGGATGTAATTGGCTCCACGCAACCATACAGTTAGGAATTAGTATCACAGTAGGACAAATCTTTCAGCCAGGCTGCCAACGTGGGAGGTGGGGGTGTGAGCACCCTAGTGAAGCAAAATTTGTTGTTTAGCTAGAAGTAAAGCAATAGCAGTAAAGAGACGTAGTCGCAATGGTAATGGCTCAACATACCCCAATAAAGCCATTGAGGGTCAGCAGTAAATGGTTGTTCAACCATAAGAGAGAGGGTGGAGTAGATGTCTATCCAAAAGGATGCTATCACCCCACAGGTCAATGCCAAGTGGAGGAAATCTGCATGATCCGCCTGACATTTTGGGCACCGGTGGTATCTAGTAGGGTCAAATTTTGCCAGTGCATTAGGGGTATTGTAGGCTTTGTGTAGACATTTTTAATGCAATAATTTACACCGGTGGTTGCCTGGAACAAGTTTAGTCTGCATGCAGCAGTAATACCAAATCTTATCCAAAAGAGGGATACCCAGATCACGTTCCACTCCAGCAGGCTTTAATTGTAAGGAAGTGTGATATAATTTAGAAGCAAGATGGCTATTATTTGGGGAGGCTATCGTCAATGTGAGTGGTGAGAAATCCTTAGGTTCAGTAGGGTAAGCATGTAGCACAGCCCGTAATGAACTGTGTAAACAACGGAAAGCAAATCTGTCCATAGATGTCAATTGTTCTTCCTTAGCCATAGTGGAACTGGGGGGTGAGCACACCACGTATAAACAGGTCACAAGTCGTGTGTGCAAAGAGTACGCTCTAGCAGTTTCTCAAGAGTGAGTGGGAGCCGAGTGTTTTGGATTAGTGGGATATGCAGGAAATAAAGGTATCGCAGTCGTGTGGGAGACCTTGAGGCAATATGGTTGCAAGTGGGAGATGCAATAGTTGTGCCCTCTCAGGTTTAAGAAATGGCAACCGGGCATGTGGTTGATACCAGTAATAAGTATATTGAGCCTGAGCTACGTAGAAATAAAGGGGGAGGTCAGGGAATCCAAGTCCACTCCATAGGGGAGTGTGAGGACATCCCAACGGATGCCAGGCCTAGAACCGACCAATAAAAGCAGAATGAGTTACCTGTGCAGGGAGGTGAAAAAACCACTGGTGAGTGCAATGGGAATATTCAAGGAAAGATAGAGAAAGTGAGGCAAGTCAACCATTCTAATGATTGCTTTGCACCTGGCCATGCCCAACGGAAGCCTAATCCATCGCTTTACTTGTGTTTCAAGTTTTTCTGGGGCAGGTCCATAGTTTAGATGGATTACTTCTGAATGTTCTCCACTGTAGGGGGATTTCAAGGTCGCAAGGCACAGTGGCATCTGTAAGTGGGACTAATTCGGATTTACTCCAGTTGATATGCAGACCAGAGAAAACACCAAATCACTGCATCTAACAAACAAATAAAGGGAAAAAGACTGCGGGTCATGAACGAACAACATTATGTCATCCACATAAAGGGAAGCTAACAGTGTCCCAAGTGGGAATCTAAGGCCCCTATGGAGATGTGATTCCTGTAAATGACAGATTAGAGGGTCCATGGTAATTATTAACAAAACATTAGAATGTGGGCAGCCTAGTCGGGTCCATGCGTTAAGGGGAACGGCTCTATGAGTGTACCATTGAGGTGTAACCGAGCCAAATGATCTTGGTATATCAGGCGAATCAGATTGCTGAAGCTGTTAGGCATTCCTGGTTTTGCTAGAGTGGCGTGGAGAAAAGCATATTCATGTGAAAAAAATGCCTTTTCAGCACCTAATAGTGTAACTGCAGATGGGGCCATGGGGGAGATTTAATTGATCACTGCAAATAAAGTGTGAAGGTTAATTGAAGTGGAACGTTGTGGTACAAAAAGCAGGTTGCTAAAACCTTAGGCAGTAATTTAGTATTGTAATTATAAGGGACAGTGCTCGATAGGAAGTGTAGTGGATAGGATGTTTGTTGGGCATGAGTAGCACTGTGATGACAGCTTCCCACAGTGTGGAGGGAGGGAGAAACATTCAAGAGACACAGCATACAAATCTAACAAATGCTGGTCTAGGAGTGGTTTCTAAGCTTTACAAAAGTCGCCAGTGAACCCATCCAAGCCTAGGTCTCCAAGGAGCTGTAGAAAACAGTCAAGGCCAGTGAGAGATCCTTGCATGTTATGGGGAGGCAAGGAACTGCTATTGCCAGTTTTCAGTCAGATCATAGCGATTTCGCATAAGTATTAGGCCAATGCATCCTCCCCGATGCCCTGGCGAGACACGTAAAGTGTTTTGTAATAGTCTGTAAAGTCTGCCAAAATGGCAGTGTCGTCAGTGACATCCTTGCAGTCCAGCCGCCGCCAGTAAGTTACATACATGGCATGGTAGGGGGGACAGAGCAAACGAGCCAGTATTTGACCAGGACGTTCACCCTCACCATACCCGCGTGCACTAGCATACTTTCACAGGTAAGCAAACTCACGTTTGGCAAGGCCATGGAATTTGTGTAGCAATCTTGATCTATCATGGAGTTGTTGCACTTGTGATGTGCCCTCATCAGCAGAGTCTAATGCCTGGAATTTGTCCTCTACCTTAGTAAGATTAGTGTGAATACTGTGGAGCATTCCTGCATGTTTTCAGATACAGATTTTTCTCACATAGGTCTTATAGGCCTCCCATAGGGTAGAGGGGCTCTCGACAGAGCCAACGCTGGTGGAGAAAAATTCAATAATAGCCTCTGGACTTCAGAGAGAAAGACTGTGTCATATAGTGGGTTAGAGGGAAAACACCAGTAACAGACCATGGGATGTGTATGTGTATGTGTAATGTGATTAGTACAGGAGAATGATCTGACAGTGTGAGGGGTATATGTGCAATAGTGTGAAGCCGCAAAAGAGTGCCTTGGGACAGGTACCAGTGGCCAATGAGAGTCTACACATTAAGCGGGGCAGAGTTAAATGTATATTCATGCTGACGCTGGAATTTAAGACGCATGCATCTGATAAATGGAATGTATAGAGAATATCGTAAGGGTCTGTAGGGAATGAGGTTTAGTAATTACTGTGAAGCCAGTGCAATCAAGCTCTGGTTGTCGGCTAAGACTTAAGTCACCACCCAGTATAATACAGTCAGTTTGATATTGGCTGCTTTGTGAGGATGTCAGTAAAGAAATCAGGGGAGTCGGTGTTTGGTGCATTCACATTTACAAGCAACACTGTCTTACCTGGCAATTCTCCCAACACAAGCAAATATCAACCAACGGGGTCCGAGGCAGTTCGTATCAGCTGAAAGGTAGACACTGCTATGTATCAAGATGCACACCTCACATGAACAGGAAGGAACTGTAGTGAGAGAAATAGCAGTGACTACCCCATGAGGATGCATAATTGCAATCAGGTCTGAAGGAAGGCCACTCGAACCCCATGGCAGCGTAAATAAGCAAGGACCTGTTTGCCTTTTTGGGAATTATTCAACCCTCAGATATTCCATGTCATGCAGGAGAGTGAAAACACTGAGTCTCTACTAATGTGTGAAGGCATAATATCTAAGAACGATATAGCATACGAGTAATGATTGTAAGAGTAAACCTGTCCTGTACCATGACAATAGAAAGGCTTCATTACAGAATAGTACAAAGAAACAAACAACTATACCTCCGTCCCACTCCAGCCGAAACAAAGACTGGAGAACCCAAGTAGCCCCAAAAGAAAACAAAAGGACAAAAATAGTGGTATACACCTGGGTGGGTGACAAGGCCAGGAGGAGGAAAGCCAGAAGGAGCAATAAGTATATAATGGCACAAGTCATCAAACAAGTGAGCAATGAGAGAAAATATTGAAAAAACAATACAATGCAACATGGGCCAAAAGGCATGTACCAATGGAGGGAAAACAAATCTGAAAACTATGGAAGGCGAACATATTCATATGTCAGCAAAGTGAGTAGGACAAGTTACGTCGAGTGTGCACTAGGTGAAGCAGGCGCCAAGACAGAAGAGACAGTAGCATCAGGCCCTCCTCCAGGTGGGGATTTGCCAGAGGAGTGCTTCAGCCTCCGCAGGGTTGTGGAAAACGCGGTGACATCCATCAAGTTCCACCCAGAGACGTGCAAGACAGAGCATCCCATATTTTATCCCCATCTTTTGAAGAGTGCGTTTAACATAAGTAAATTTGAGGCTACTTGATCCATTGGTGTATAGACTGGAAAAAGCTAAATTGTGGATCCTTGATATTGCTGTGAACCTTTGTCTCGGGCCAATCGCAAGCCAGTACCGCAAATCTCTAAAATGTAGGAGCGTGGCAATAATCTGCCATGGCAGCACCCCAAGAATAGGCTGGGTACCAAGTGTTCGATGTGCCCTTTCGATCAAAAAGGTATCAGTAAAGGACTTCCTGTCAACAAATTCTGCTAAAAGGTACTCCACAAAGAAATCCATATGCCCTGTGTTGGTGGATTCTGATATAGCAGCTATACGAATATCATTACGGTGGGACCTCACCTTCAAGTCCTCATTTTAGCTGCACTGGTCTTGAGGATACGCTCCATGCGTTCAAGGTGCTTAACTGTTTCGGCATTGCCGTCCTCATTCTGTGAGATTCTGCGCTCCACATTATGATGATCAAATCGTCCAGACATAGCATCAAGACATTGTGTTAGGATATCGAATCTGGAGTCAATTGCCTTAATGCTGGCTTGGCCCATAATTGTGGCAGTGCCATCTGATGGAGGCTCAGCCATTGTATGCTCCAAGGTGCTACTGGAATCGGAGGTCAAACGTTGATGCCGCGGAGTCAGAGCTGGTTCGAAGGTGAGTTGTTTTTGTTTCGGATCTCCATGTTCCATTATTGTATACACACCGTGTCTGCCAAGGAGAGAGTGTTAGAACCAAACACAGCAACTGGCAGCACGGGTTGGAGCAGCCAAGGGAGAGGTTGCAGAAGGGAAACCCCAGGCAAAAAAGAGGAGGCTGAGGGAGGAGGAACAGCAGGCAGTGGCAATGGATGGATAGAGCTAATCCAAGCTAGAGATACATCATCCGACTCAGATGGGAAATATGGTGTAGACAATGTGAGGAGAAACACCCACAGTGCTGAGCAAAGTGTGGAAGTCCGCGGGGTGAGCCAGCATCATCAGGGGTCATAAGGTGACAGCAGATTGAGGAAGAGAAGAGAGCTCCCCAGGTCCAGAGTCTCACAGTTAGACACCCAAGCCCACACTAGTGGTGCAGGAAAAGGAGGAGCCCCTTAGCAGCCTGAGTAGGTATGAGAGCTATAGGGAGGCAAGTAAGCTCTCAAAAACATAACGCTAGTTGCTCTGGGGATTATGGGTGAGGATCACTTGACCAATCGAATTGTGACACAAAAAGGGGGGGGCAGGGCAATGAAGGATAGTGTGTCAGCTCAAAATACAGTGGTCTAAGCTGCCAGACACATGCAAGACCCGACTCCTCACCTCTGTGAAGTCCCACCATCCAGCAATCGACAGGCAAAGGTCCCGGCTACAGGGCCACGAAATGGTCTCGGCAGGAAGTTTTGCCTAATAAGCCCAGCAGGGAGCTCCAGGAGAATGCCGGGTCCACAGCAAGTCCATGCATGGGGCACGTGCCGGGATCTCGGCACACAGCAGGCCGGATGCATGTCAGCAGCCCCTGGTCTACCGCAAAGCAGGTTGGTCTCACTCAGGGCGCTCCCAGGAGACACAGAACCGTCTGGCAACTATTTGGCTGCCGACACTGGGCACGCAGAGACCCGCCCTCAGGCTCATCTGCGGGCCCTGTCCCCGTGGGGCCTCCGAAGGCTGTGTCAGGCTGAGGCAGGCATACAGTCAAGGAAAAAGTCAGGTGAGAGCCACATCGAGACCCAGCACAGCAATTATGCCCTCAATATTGGTGGAATAGGTCCGGCAGCAGTAATGAGTCTATAACAAAACCGTGAGGTGTTTTATGAAGTGGATGCTGTGGGCAATGCTCGTCAGCGCTTCTATGCCATGCTGCCATCTTGTTCATAAGCTTGCCCATGCCCCCCACTAATTACAATATTGATAATTTTAGTGGGACTGTTGTTTAGGTTACTGACTCCTGTGAGATTTGGTTTAGATTGTGTTATTGATAATGTTGAGGTTATTACTAAACAAAATTAATTAAAACATGATATACTAGTACACAGAGGGCATTTAGTTAGTGGTGTGTATACTAAAATGGGTACGTTGTGTATACTAAAATGGTTAGAGAAAATTTGAAAATTATGAAGGTTAATGGTTCCTATGTTTGCACCTAACTTCGTTCATCTGCTAGAGAGGGATCTACTTAAGTACAATTACCGATTTTATATTATTTATCTTGTAGTTTTCATGTCACAATCTCGGTCAGCATGGATTTCTTTCTACTTATCTCACTAACTTTAATGCGTCTTTACAGAATTTGCCTATTAGGGAATATAATAGTGAAATTAAATATGGTATATTTACACTGGGTATATGGTAATTGTCTTTTGAGTAGAAAGGAGTATGATTTCATTAGAGAATATAATGAGAGGGGAGAAAAAGTGGTGAGAAAGTGGTGAGAAACTGGTAAGAATAGAAAATTGAATTGGAGGAGATAAGGGAAGAAGTAGAATTTAGATTGTCCTATTTACATCCTAGTTTGAGAATGGAGCAAGAGAGGAATTCTGTGTGGTTAGGCTTATCTTCATAAAGAGAAGAGAGGTAGAATTTGTAAGGGAGAGTGTGTGTGTGAAAGAACCTATGAAGTTCGCAGAAATCATTTTCTTGCTGAATAACCTATTACGAAGGGATTTTAATACGTTTGTGGAAAATTGCATGTTTCAATTTGCAGAGAAATTGAGTTGGTTCATGTTATCTAGCGTTAGTGATTCACAGGGTTTAACATATGAATGAATTGATAGATGGACATAGTTTGAGGAAAGTGAGATGGAGTTTTGGGCAAGTAGTTTAGGGTATACTCGGTCCAGTAATTCCTTATATGGGAGTGGCAATGAATGATGTGAAAACTACGCATTTGTTTAAAGTGGCAGACAGACTTGCTGTAGATACAGATGCCTTTTAAGCTACTGAATGTAGAAATGTTAGCAGTAAGGGCTGTGTGTATGCAAAATCGTCTGCCTTTAGGTATTTATTTGGGCAAAAGAAGGTGATTAAGGCTAAGAGGTGTTGTACATATATACCAGATATTAGTGGAGTTATTGTTTATTATTAATATAACTAATTTAACTCATGAGATTGAGGGCTGAAATTATCATTTGTTGACGCAGCACAACACAGCAAGGCAACTTGATGCACTGTGCTGTGTCAAATGGAGAGGACAGGAATGTGCCATATTTACCAAGATATGGTGCATTCCTCCTCCCTCATTGAGATGGCTCACTATTTGTGCCTAGCCCAAAGGAGGGACCCTTGTGCCATGGTGCAAGGTTACCTGCGTTACAGACAGGATTGTTTTTGTGCTGGAAGGGACACCTTCCTGCACAAAAACTATCCTTAGAGGGGTTTTCCTCTTTCTGATTGTGCTGCAGAACGCAGCATACTTAGAAAGAGGAAACATCAAGGAGACAATTAATATTTTTCCATGTTGCACCTCAATGGGAAGGCATACTATTTTGACGCATTCCAAGGTTTACTACTCTTGTTAAATCTGAGAATGGGTCAAAAGTATGGGTGGATGCATGGGAACACTAACTCTCCACCCATGTATCACCTTCCTGGTGCAGAGTAATGCAAGGCAGATACTTACACTGCCTTGCATGTCTTCAAATTTACTAAGCCATGCAGGGTCATGCAAAGTGGCTTTGCATGGCTTGGTAAATCTGACTTCAGAATTGTGTTGCACTTGCATCATCATGTGTGACGCAAGGCCAACGCAATCCATGGATAAATCTTGCCCTAGGTATTAAGAGGAACCTGCTTCATGGGAAGCTGGGGGCTCTTGGTTTAGTGATTTGGGGAAATATTTTGGTAGGGTTGGTGATGAGTTAGTTAGTGTATGTGTTGGTTTTCTTCAGTCACTTCCAGTGCTGCAATAATCACAATGATTGTGCAGTTTCTTGTACTAAATTTGTTATAATGTATGATTGGAGGATATAGAAATATGTCTACAACCAGTTAAAGATGGTGGCGGAAAATGCTCGACAACCAAAGTGGTTGAAAAGGTCTCTAGATAAAGTCTGATAATTAAAGTTTGCTAATGGAATTTTAATGACTATTACAAATATTCAGAGGGGGAACATTATCAAGTTTGTAGGTGTAGGTGACAAACAAACAACATATTACTGATTTTTATGATGAATATAGTCATAACCGATAGATTACAATTTTGCAATTAAAACAATTTAAGTATAATGTTTAGAAGTGCTATTATTAACTTATTTTAGTGATGCCTTATTTTCCTAAGTAACACCATTGTTATGGATGCAGTATCTGGTGTTCTTCTCATCTTGTTCCTGCTCATTCCCCCTCCCAATCAATGTCTCCCTGTGAGTCTTCTCTCACAAGAGTTTCCGTGGAGGGCAGCATGGTAATTTTCTTTAAAGAACAAGTATTGTGAATTAAACTTTCAATTTTGTTCCTGATGTATCATTCTGAAGGGCACCTCATTTGGAAGGTCCATGTAGGCTTGTTATCACAGTAATGTATGAGACTTTGTTTGAGAATATTTCATATTGTATTTCTGTTGCTGTGGGAGCTAATGGACATATTTCTCTTCCTTAGAAATGGATAGGTGTTTTGAAACCTTAAATTATGATCTTGTTTCTGATTTATCTATAATTAGCAAATGATAGTCATGCCATTCTGAATCTGTAGTTTTGCTAACTGTTTATGCGTAAAATGTGTATTAAAACCCCCTGTTATCGGGGGTGTGGGGGAATACGTGTGTTTTCCTCCACAGACTGTGTCCAATATAGTTGAGACATTTAGATTTTTTTAGAGTCTTTGCTGCTTATTAGGACTTTAAAAAATTCTGATTTTGTACTCAGTATCTGAGCCTTTATGACATTAACTTTGTTTCTCTGTATTGCCTATTTTGAGATATTCATAATCAACCCTTTAATTTTTTATTGATCTTGAGCTCAGTTATTGAGTGGTGCCAGTCTTCTGATTTTGCTCTGCTAAATTGTTGGGCCTGATTTTGTGGTTGGTGGTGACACTTACTGTAAGATCAAGGGTGCTGGAACTGAAGCAAAAGAAGTACATTTTGAGGTGTTCAAATAGTGGGGTTCAGTGAATTATTGAGGTTCATTCGACCTCCCACATGGTCAGAGTGAGGGTTGCATTTCTGCCCTTAGAAATCACCATGCCAAAGTGGGCTCTGCAGGGATATTTCTGCCCAGATTTTACCTGTCTGTTAGTGTGCTGTTCAACCACTTTTGGGAGCACTGGGGACTTCGATGCATGGGCCTGAGGCATACTAAAGGAAGATTCCCCTTAACACTTACTGTGGGGGCACCTAACTAGAAATGAATGACTAGATACTATGCTGACTGTGTGACCTACCTCATACAAGACAGGGCATGACCTGGATATAGGTAGGAGGGATGACCCTCCTGCACTCTGATGCGTAGTATCACCATTGGTGGTACAAACATTCCACCCACTTAGAAACTTTCTTCTTGAATCTTCTACGATGGATCATAACTGAATCTGAAATTCTCCAGTATCTAAATATAGGATGTCCCTCCTGAAACTTGCACTAGCCCATCCAAAGCTTAGACCCCCACTAGCAGCAACCCCCTGGGGGCAAGGTAAAAGCACTTGCTGTGAGCAGGTGGTAAATGATAGCGGAGGGTATCAATATGTTTAATTAAGCAGGGGTTGGGGAGTTAGCAGTGTATTTGGGGGCAGGGCAGGCTCTCCTGTGGCAGACAGGGAGCTTTCCATGAAAGGGTCAAGTAAGGGTTGTGCGGTGCCCTCAACAATGCCCAGGATTCAAAGTGGGTTTACCCGGTTGGGTAAACCATCCGGGAAAGTCAGGTCCAGTGTGTCCATACCTATGAATATTTGAAGCAGAAACGACGAGTCACACCGACTCAGCTGTGTTGGCATCCCTACTGAGATAACCAATCCAGCTGACTTGAAATCAGTCCCTGAGTGAAGAATTTAGAGGTAGTTTGACAAGAAGGTGAGTGCCAAGAAACCTTGGGATAACATCCATGCATTTTGAGATTGCAAACCAGTTATATCTACATTCAAGGTAAGTCTAGATAAGTAAGTGCTGCTAGTAAGCAAACATGGAACCAGTTAGGGATTCTTTAAGAGGTGGAAGCCGCCGAGCAGGCTTGTGCAAGCCCACTTAATCCTATGGAATGTTGTTAGCCAATATCTGAAGAGATTTTGCCCCATTTGCCCACAGTAACCTGTGTTCTCCACAGCACTTCTATGAATTAACAGCTATCAATCAGCTGATTGACTGATATTCATAAATTGAAGAGGATAGGTTTGGTTCTCAGATATGCCCAGTCATTCCACCTATTCTTGCTTAGATACCAAAGTCCATGATGTTGCTCAGTACCTATGAATTCCTCATCAAATAGGATTTTGATTTCCATTGCAGCAGCCTGACTGTGACACATTGTCAATGGCGTGGGTGGCCAAAGTAGATGCAAGAGGACTGGAGTCACATCAATTCTTAAGTATATAAAAATGAGTTGAATTTACATGCAATTAATGTAAATGTGAATCTTTTACATAGTCAAAGGATAGCCAGAAAATCTGGTATGTCTTTGGCCCTCATAAATCGATGTTGGACACCCTGCTTCTTGACAATAACAAGGCTGAAACTTTATTAGACATAAATTAACTCTACATTGGGATTTGTAGCTTACTGCAGTCCTACAGGTGAACAGCCATGTCCGGAATGTGATTATAGTTGACAACATTTGCAAACAACCAGCCAAGCATCACAAGACATGAATTTGAGCATTTGGAGTACCAATATAGGTCAGCAAATGTGATGCTTTCTTGCTCACCTGCCATGGTCTGATACTTCTCATATCTGCGCATGCTTCCTTGTTGAATGGACCATGTCCTGGTATGCAGGAATGCATATCCTTCAAAGCATGGGCCACTGCATACACTGCATTATACATGTTATAGCTGACTCTCAATGCAGACTCAGACTTCTGTATGCTGTCGTTTTGTAGGGTTTCCTCTCCTGTGCATGGCACCTTTGACATAATCTGCCCTCCATTTGTGACAGTTTGGATCTCCTCCTGACTAAGCCATTGACATCCTAAAACTGATTCCCAAAATTCTCTGACAAAGACATCACCTGAAGATGTTGCTGGACGTATAGTGAGGAAGAACTCTTTGAAGCCTGGAATTGCTCCTTCAGGTGTGACAAGCCCAATAGTTCCTTCCATGACATTGGCAAACTCTTTGGTGAAAACCCTAGCAGAAGTGGACCAGGCCTCAGTGGCAATCAACACCTTATCAGTGATGTTTTGCCTGGATAATTCCTCCATCAGTGGAACAATGAATGGGTCAGAGGCGAAGACCAGTATTACCTTGGCGGAGGATTTCCGAACCAACCCAATGATGCGTTGAATCTTGACATTTGGGGAGACTGTGGGGAATGTCTCATGGAAGGCAATACAAATGCCAAGTTTCTGTAGGTCCTTCTTCAGTATTTGTGAACCCATCTCACCATAGTCATCGTCAGTAGAAAGGACCCCAACCCATGTCCATCCAAAGTGGAGCACCAGGTGGGTGAGGCCTCGAGTCTGGGCGATATCATTAGGGATGGTCCTGAAGAAAGAGGGAAACTGTAGCTTGTTGCTGAGAAGGGGACTGGTGGAAAAGTAACTGACCTGTAGAGGAAAATGGGCAGATCATTTTAGTCTGACAGATGTATAAATAGTCTACAAAGAAGTGAGAAGGTTTGAGCTTACTACAATTTCTCTTATGATTGTGGAACACAAAGGACAAGAGATTCCTAAGAACTAACCTGCAATATTTACCAACACTATGGTTTTCTCCTGACCACACAGAGGAATGAATGGAGGAATAACCCATTGGGAAATATGAGTGTGTACACTGCTGAGGTATCCTAAACATTTAATCATTTACAGACCTTAAGAAACCATTTGAGCAGGGATGGACGCGCTATTCCACCTGGTTTTTGGGATAGCTATATCATTTGCAAATTACTAATACCCAGGTTTATTATAAGTGAATTTAATGTTACCTTGAAATCCTGATTATTGGCCTCTTGAAGACTGATGATCCACAGTTCTGTGCTAGAACATTGCCTTTTTTTGACCCTGACAAATCCTGTCTGATTTATCAGATCTGTTGTTGCCGATAGTAGGTCTATCAATTATTGTGTCAATTTAACATGCAATTGAAATCAACTCAAGGGTAGCACACCACTAAAGGGTGGTACACAGAAAGAAAATGTATTGTTATGTGTCAGTGAATTTAGCCAATTATTGATTATATATGTTAATGTTGTAGAAAATATTACACTCTTTCAGATCTACATTAGATTACATTACTACATTACATTAGAGTTTATAATTCAACGATGTATACAAGAGATATGCTAGTTGATAGTTGATAGTTGATCACAGCTTGTTATGGAATGTATGCTATTGTCAGGGTGTGGATCCTCAATATTGACCACAGTACATTGTGGGACACTATTATCGTAGACAGAATATTGAGGGACAAAATATTGAAAGGTAAGTATGTATAGATTTTCTATACCTAACTCCATATCTATGTACCTTGACGATTTATATGTTTAAGGTATATCGATGTGGGGGTTACGGATATCTTCAAGATACATAAATGTGGAGTTTATAGTAGTTTTCCGATAACAAAATTTATAGGAATCTTTATCTAAGATGAAGGGAATATGCCTGATAACCTAACATCGAATATCATTTCCATATGGGCCACCTTTTTTTATTTTTAGTTCTATATGTTTATTTGAGAATACAATTGTACATGCAGCAACATACAACAATCTGGATAATCTGCTCAGTAAAAGGTGAGCATATAAAATAACCGTGTCACAACACTTCTATAGAATGAATAAGGACCAGGGTTAAGGAGACAATTAATAGAGATCATGTACAATGGAGAAGAGAAGAAAAAAAGAGAAAGAGGGAAAGGGAGGGGAAAGAAGATCAGAAGGGTAGCCTTCATATACTAGCACATATACATTCCAATAAGGCAATATGCAGATATGATCAAAGAACAGAAAAAGAACATGAACAATTTTTATAATACGCTGTTATTAGAAACTGGTTAAGGAAATCAGTGAGCATATGGGCCACTTATTAATTGTGTTATTGGAAAATGAATAAGTCTGAGGCATCAGCGTTTGTAGAAAATCAGTCGGTTGTGCCTGAAGAAGAGACATCTGTAGAACATGAGTTGTGAAACACGTATCGTCTATTTTTAATTAGAGACAAATAAAGAAGACCCATCCCAGTCCGGGTTCCGCAGCAACCACAGCATCAAAACTGCCCTCATCGCCCCCACCGATGACATCAGAGCCCTACTGGACAACGGGGAAACCGCGGCCCTCATCCTCCTGGACCTGTCAGCTGCCTTCGACACCTTCTGCCACCGCACCCTACGCACACGCCTCCACGACGCTGGGATCCGAGACAAGGTTCTGGACTGGACCACCACCTTCCTCTCTGGCAGAACCCAGAGCATCCGTCCGCCTCCCCCCTTTCCGCTCCGAAGCCACCGAGATCATCTGCGGCGTACCCCAGGGCTCATCCCTCAGCCCGACATTGTTCAACCTCTACATGGCACCGCTCGCCCATTTTGCCCGACTGCACGACCTCAACATCATCTCTTACACCGACGACACCCAGCTGATCCTCTCCCTCACCAAGGACCCCCTCACCGCCAAAACCAACCTCCACGAAGGGATGAAGAACAGCCAACTGAAGCTAAATTCAGACAAGAGGGAAGTCCTCATCCTCGGCTCCTACCCCTCGAACTGGGACGACTCCTGGTGGCCGGCCGCACTGGGAACTGCTCCAACACCCACCGACCACGCACGCAACCTGGGTTCATCCTCGACTCTACTCTCTCCATGACAAAGCAGGTCAACACCGTCTCGTCCTCCTGCTTCAACACCCCCCCATGCTCTGCAAGATCTATAGGTGGATCCCCACCGAAACAAGAAGAACGGTCACCCAGGCCCTCGTCAGCAGCAGGATGGACTATGGAAACGCCCTCTATGCAGGAACCTCGGCCAAACTCCTGAAACGACTTCAACGCATTCAAAACGCCTCCGCACGCCTGAACCTTGACATTCCTCGCCGCAGCCACATCATCCCCCACCTGAGAGACCTTCACTAGCTCCCCGTCAGCAAGAGGATCACCTTCAGGCTCCTCACCCACACACACAAGGCACTCCACAACACCGGAACCAGCATACCTCAACAGACGACTCAGCTTCTACACCCCCAACCGCTAGCTCCGCTCTGCCGACCTCGCCCTCGCCACCGTCCCCCGCATCTGAAGAGCGACCTCCGGCAGCAGTTCATTCTCCCACCTCACCGCCAAGACCTGGAATACCCTCCCCATCCTCCTACGGCAGACCCAGGACCTGCTAACCTTCAGAAGACTCCCCAACATGTGGCTATTCGAGCAGTAGCAGCTTCCCCCCTAGCGCCTTGAGACCCTCACGGGTAAGTAGTGCGCTTTACAAATGTTCTGATTGATTGATTGATTGATTGAAAAAGAATGGGAGTTTGAGAATGATTGTTTTCTTAAACCTACTTCCTTATTGGCCTTGAAACAGCCTGTCTCTGTAGTTCATGATGCTACCACCAGAAGATTTGCGTGCTCTATGTGTTTCAGCAGGCCTGATGGTTTCATGTATTCAGCTCCTTACTCTCCTTTATTTTTTAATTAATAAGGCATCTGAGAGAGAACCTCCCCATCCCTGCATCTGAGAGAGAACTGACCCATCTCTGTATCTGTGAGAGAGCCGCCCCATCCATGCATCTGAGAGAGAACTGACCCATCTCTGTATCTGTGAGAGAGCCGCCCCATCCCTGCATCTGAGAGAGAACTGACCCATCTCTGTATCTGAGAGAGAACTGCCCCATCCATGTATCTGAGAGAGAACGCCCCATCCCTGCATCTGAGAGAGAACCGCCCCATCTCTGACTCTGAGAGAGAACTGCCCCATCCCTGTATCTGAGAAAGAAACACCTCACCCCTTCATCTGAGAGAGAACTGCCCCTTCCCTGCATCTGAGAGAGAACCGCCCCCCCCTGTATCTGAGAGAGAACCGCCCCATCCCTGCACCCAAGAGAGAACTGCCCCATCCCTGCATCTGAGAGAGAACTACCGCATCCCTGCATCTGAGAGAGAACCACCCCATCCCTGCATCTGAGAGAGAACCCCCCCATCCCTGCACCCGAGAGAGAACCGCTCCATCCTTGCATCTGAAATTGCAAAATGCAGACCTGGAAGCTCCTGCCTCTCATAGAGACGAGGATCCAGTGTGAGGGAATGTGGCCGGATGCGGAAGCACATCAGGAGGAGGCAGGAGCATGCAGCTCTCCCCTGGACTGCTGCCCACTCCACACAGTGACCACATCTGTCCTTCACAAACCTTCCACTTTTGCAAACAGACACTGCCCTGAGGGAGATTTTGGCATCTCATCCATGGTTGGCAGCCTTAGCTACGATTGCCAACCATTGGCACCTGCAACTAGGATAGGATGGCGCCACTTTCATGCCCTCTTTTCCTGCTGACTCGCAATGCTGGCAATAGCAGCTGCAAACACATTTGGGGGTAGGTTTACAGTGACGCTAACCAGCACAAAATGTTTTCCCTATTTTTCTTTCCAATGCAAAACTTGGTTTTATCTGGTAAGTACCCTAAAAGTATCACAAAGCAGCGCAAAGCACTGCTTTGCATTACTTATCGCCAAGGGGGAGCTACATGGGTGGTACATGGACGTTCCCATGCAACCATCCATGCCTTTTGATGCAAAACCCTATCCACAAGCAATAGTAAAGAGTGTTTAGCCCCAAAAGTTAACACCATTTGAAAGGAGGAGTGAAAAGGAAAACATTTTTTATTTCTCCTTTCTTTTTCAACTTTGCATGTGTGCTGCACTGTACAGCGCACATTCAAAGAAGGAACAGATTTAAAGTGGGTCTAAGCTTAGTAAATCCTATGGTAGACTCAGGCACAACACACCCTAGCACTATGGTGCTATGGTGTGTGCCTGGCACACGGCAGCTAAAATATGTGCCGGTGCTAGGGAGAGGGGAGAAGAGAGCCATATCTCTGTAGACATGGCGCTCCCCGGCTCTCTCCCTGTCATGCAACGCAGCGCAGCATTTTAGGCTGCTGCACTGCATTCCATTACTGTTTTAAAGATCTGAACTTTGCACACTGCATGCTTTATGAGTACAAATACCATTAGTACATCAGGCCTAGGGGTTGTATTCCAGATTATCGAAGACAGAAATACTGTCCTATAAAAATATTGTGATCTAAATATGAAGAAACACAATATTGTGATGGTAATTACACATAGGTAAGTATGGGTTAACTATACTTTCAAAGAAATATTTATCGTCAAGGAACATATATGCTTAGTATAGTAAACCTATTCTTACTTGAACATACTTATCTTCATGAGAGATTGGCACTCTTTTTTTCCTTGTTATAATATACTGGTCCAAGGTGTAAGCAAGGAAAAACTTATAAAAATGCTGCTCAGGAAAGTGAATATTGTTTTTATATCACTAGTTTTCATAGATAGATAGATAGATAGATAGATAGATAGATAGATAGATAGATAGATAGATAGATAGATAGATAGATAGATAGATAGATAGATAGATAGATAGATAGATAGATAGATAGATTGATTTTTGTATCTCTCGGAAATGTATCCACTGTGTGCGTATATGATCATGGTATATGAAATGCGCAGTCCAACTGTGGTTTAGAGTGGCTTAAACTGTGTAAAGATAATTGTACAAACAAGTGATCTAAACTGTTTGCATGGCCTGTGGTGAGCCTGAAAAATTGGCTACTTCCCTCTAAGGCTGAACACGTTGACTATAAAAAAAGGTTCCAAGAAGAAGACCCAATACAGATGCAACCCAAAGTTATGAAAGACTACAAAGTTCAGTAAATCACAACAGTGACTACAACATTATCAACAGAACTGCCGACAGTTATAACAATCAGAAAATTCTACAGAGCTGCATGCTCCTTTTGCCACAGGACTCGAGCTATATCTCAATGGCAAGGACTAAGAAGGCCAAAATTCATCTGTGGTTGCTTGTTTTCCCATCTCTAGAGAACATGGCCTTGCAATGCCGGCCAAACGGGTTCTGTTGGAGCAGGGCCAAGGCTGATCTGCATGCCACTGGTCCCTGTCGACAGTGGTAAAGTTGTTACCAAGCTATACAGGCTATGTCCTAATAGCCTGAAAAGTGGCCCTGAACAATCACCGTTGGCGGAGATTACCTTACGCATTGCTTTTTGTTGTTGTAATAGATAATTTAAAAAAATTCGGTCAACTGCCTCTATTTAACTTTCTTGATAGGAAACGACCAGCAGAGGTCAGTAAAATACCAGAATCACTTTAGCATTCTCTAGATTCCAGTTCATAGAAATTGTCTTCCACAAGCACCTATAGACAATAATATTTTTTTCAAATCTTGTGCTTTCAGTGATATGACCCCCGAAGGCCCTGGTTTTATATTAAAAACAGAGCTTTAGGCTATATCATTTACTGCTGACAATATTTATCTCCATGTGTTCCCATACCTGGCATGTTACGCAGTTTCGTGCTTACTTTCCCTCCATGGTAAAGAACAGTAGATGTGTCAGCATCCAGGCTAATGAGCTGCATAGCTAAATACATATAAGGTCCCAAAGGCAAGACCGATTGCATTGCAAATGCTTGTTTCTCTTTGTGCTCTTGTTTCCTCTTGCCTCTTTTCTGCACCTCTATGCCTCTTTGGGCACCTCTTTTTACTTCACTCCTTCAAATTGCTCTCTCTAAGTTCAATCTAACAGTGACTCTTTTTGCACCTCATTGAATTCTTGCACTCTACCTCTTTTTGACGTTTTGTTTCCTTTTTGTCTATTTCTAACTCTTCTTACCGCTTTCCTCCTCTACCACTGTTTTGGCTTCCTCCCTTTGCTGCCTTTTCTTTTCTTCTCTTTGACACCTTTTGGCCTTTTTCCCTCCTTGCCGGCTTTTTGCATTTTTTCCTCCTTTGGCACCTTTTTGCCCCAAGTGCCGTGCACTCACTTACCCTTTACAGCCAGTTGCTTCCCACCTCCTGTGCTCTCCTGCTGCCCGCTCCTGCCAAACCCATCCTCACCCACTACCGCTAGGATGTCCCCCCTCCTCCCAAATATTCTTAGACTGCTTCAGCATTGCCACTCCGCTGGTGAGCCAAAGACGTTCCTTGGGCAAGCCCATTTGCGCAAGTCTGTGCCTCTGTGCCATTATTCCAGGACCCCTGGACCTCCTCTCACCCACCACAGCCCCTAGTGCTACTCAGCGACAAACCTCCATGCTCATGAATGATGGACACCCTTCTAGGCTAGGCACTTTGGGCCATATGTATCAACACATTTCCCCATAGACACAGAATGGGCAAAACCCTTTGATACATCTGGCCCTAAGTCTTAACCTTGCTTACTTGCACCAAACGAGCATTCTCCTGTGCCACCTACTGATTCCCCTGTGCGTCCCATGGACTGCTACCCCGAGGCCCACTACTTCACCCTGCACACATGACCAAACCCTTCACAACAGCCCGGCACAACATTCACCTTACTCTGATGTGCCTCTTCCTCAGCACCCGTTCTCTCATCAGGCACACCATGGTAGTCTGGGATCATCAGCACAATCTGTCTCACACCTTCTTTTCCTGACCAAAACCTGGCTCAACCCGATGTCAGCCCCCTGACATCACAGTGGCTATTCCCCCCGGTTTCGTGATCTTAAGACAGGATAGAACCTGGCGGAGGGCTTGCTATCATCTACAAAGAAACCTTCCACTGTTCGATTACTTCTGCAAACTCCAGCGACCTCCTAGAATACCTGGCTTTTAAGCTCAACATCTCCAGCAACACTACACTGAAATCCAACTTCAGAAACACCATTACAGACTTCATCACCCCACTGGTGCTCGACTCTAGCTCCTTCATCCTCCTTGGTGACTTCAATCTTCAGCTGCAGAGACCTCATTGATCCAAACATCAACAAGCACCTGGAAGACATGAGCACACTCAGTCTCACCCATTGTGTGAAGGGCCCCACCCATGGCGCTGGACAACTCATTGAACCTATCTTTATCAACTTTTCCAACATCATGGTGGACAAGTTTAACCCCCTCACCTTGACTGGCCACTACCTCATCCACTTTGACCTTTGCCTACACCACCAACATGGAACAACAACTACAAAATGGCTAGGTACACTGGAACAAGATACCCAAGGAGACCTGGACTACAAAGCTCCAAACTAGCCACCCACTACACCTAGATGACCTCTCCTGATCCATCACCAACTTCAACACCTGGGCCATCTCCTGCACAGCCACCCTGGTCATGCTCAAGACCATCACCACCTCAATGACTAAACTGCAAGCCAGCTGGTACACAGAAGTACTAGTCAGCAAGCAAAATGTAAACAACAGAAGCACCTACATATCAGCACTCTGACTCATACCTCCAGCGACTTAAATCCACTAAATGCTCAGCCCTGACCAAATGCATTTAGAACAACTCCAATAACACCAAATAATATTTTGCCATGGTTAACGACTACACCTTCTCTGCCACCAGCTTCATGACTGTCACCACATCACAGGATCTCTGCACCCGGCTAAAAAATTAGCACTGTAAACAAATGTGCTCCCCAACAGGACATTTCCACACTCACCACCCTCCAACCCGAAGAGACGGACACCCAGGGCTCACCATGACCTGCTGCTCCACCATCACCTCATAGGAACCCACGTCTGCCATGCGCTCCATCCACTCATGAGCCATATCAGACCCAAACCCACTTTTCATCTTCAACAAAGGACTTGACTCCATCAGTGCCACACCCACTCCGATACTGAACAACTCCCTGTCACCTTCCCGGATGCCTGGAAACAGGCCACCTTACTACCTCTTCTGAAGAAACCATCAGCAAACCCTAAGACTATGGATAAGTACAGCCAATCTCCTTGCTTCCATTACCAACTTATGCCTTGGGAAAACACATCAACAAATGGCTGTCTGGCTACCTAAATGGCAAACACCTACTGGGCACATTTCAATTGGGATTCAGGCCCTACGACAGCACTAAGAATGCCCTCACTGCCTCCACTGATTATGAATAAATGAGACACAGCAGCAATTAACCTGCTCAACCTGTTATCTCCATGCAAAATCTTCTCCCACCCAATTCTAATTCCAGTGTGAAATGGGCATAAGCTGACCTGCTCTTAAATGAATCAGCTCCTTCTTCACTGGGTGCAGCCAGTCACTCAGCATGGCCCTGTCCACCACTGCTGCAATCAAACTGATCTCCAGAGTCTCCCAGAGATCCTTGCTCATCCCGCACAGTTCAACGTGTACATGATACCACTCACCAACATCTTCGGAGCCCTTGTTACATACAAATTAGGTAAATTTTTATAAGTTGTATCACCCACTCAAAACAAGTAATTATCTATGACCCCCTACAGTTAGAAATTGGGTTATTAGTTGACTGGAGTGTGAGCCCTAGTCATGCAGCAACAACAATCCTAGTCTGGGTAAGGGAAAAACAAACCCCAAATTTACCTGTGCTCAACCCCCTGGTAGCTTGGCACAGAACAGTCAGGCTTAACCTAGAGGCAATGTGTAAAGTATTTGTGCAACACATCAAACAATAAACAGTGAAAACACTACACAAAAAGAATCCCACACAAGGTCAGAAAACAAGTGTGTTGTTTAATAAATGAAACAAGACTAAAACTACAAAAATCCAATCAGTAGAAGCGGAGATATTGAATTTATGGTTTTTATGGAAAATAGCACCGAAAGGTGTAAAGTGCCAACTGTGGCTATCTGGTCACACCGGACCGAGAAAAAGTCACAAGTTCAGGCCAACCGTGATGGAGCGTGGGCCGGCTACAGGGACCCAGTTAGGCTTGCTGAACAAAAATACCTTTGATCCTGGTTTGCAGAGAAATATGTGGATCCACATTGAAGATGCAGTACGCAGCCAAGGCGATGGATCGGTTACGTGGCGAGGCTGCTGTGCAAAGTCCTGTTGTGTCCACTTTGAGGATCCTGTCGACAGGGTAATTAATGTGAAGTCTGGGGTGAGAGATGTGACGCGCATTTGGGTAAATGCATCGATCAGTTCTGAGGAGTTGCGAGGTGATGCAAGTCTTGCGATGGGTCCAATCTACTCAGCAGCGGAGATACGTCGCTTCTGCTTGGGCTTGTGCCGCGTAGCAGAGGACATGCATCAATTCTGCTGGTACCACAGAGGCTGGAAGAGCGCATTATGCCCACTTCCAAGGGTCCAGGACTTGTGTTGCACCACTTGGCAGGATAGGCTCACAGATGGAGTTCAGGTGCAGAGGTAAGGTTGTTGGAAACCTGTTATGTCCATGAGGCTTCAGATTAGGAGGCCAGGCAATTAGCCCTTGGAGGCACTCAGGGTGCTGTGTTCAAGTGATGCAGGCAAAAGGGCACCAGGCAATAGGTCAGCACAGCAGAGCAGCAGTTCCTTCAGAGAAGCAGACCAGTAGAATGGCAGTCCTTGTGGCAGCACAGCAGTCTGTCTTCCTGGAAGAATATCCACAGGTCCAGAAGTGTACAGAAGTGGTAGTGTTTAAGGTCGTTCTTTTATACACAGTTGTGCCTTTGAAGTGGGGTGAAGCTTCTAGAGGCATTCCTTAAAGTACATAGATGACCTGCTTTCCCTGGCCTGGCTCCAGACTAACTAAAGGGAGTTTGCAGACCTTTGTGTGGAGACAGAACATACCCTATACAGGCGTAAGTGAGGCTGGGCCCAGCTCCTCCCTCCCATCCTGCCTGTGATGGCCCATCCAATCACACCTAATTTTCCACTGTGTGTGACTATCTGGGAGGAATAAAAAAAGAACAACTGCCAACTATACCCAGTAATGTGAACAGGGACAGGCTGCAGACACCAAATGGCAAAGGCAAGAAAATGCCAACTTCTAAAAGTGGCATTTTCAGAATAGTAATTTACAATCTGATTTCACCACAAGTTAGAATGTTAGATTTGGAGTCCAGAGACACCAAACATGAATCATTTATCTCTTCCCATTTGGAAATTACACTTCTAAAATGTAATAAGGCAACTTCCAATGTTATTTTATGGGAGAGATTGGGCTTGCAGTACTGAAAAACAAATTTAAGAGTGTTTCACTACTAGACCATGAAAAACGTAGAAGTACATTTTCAACCTTTTAAAATTCACTGCTCCCTCCCATGGGCTGTCTAGGGCCTACCTTTGGGGAGGCTTAAATGCATTTAAAAGAAGCTTGGGCCTGGCAATAGGTTAATTTTTAACATTTAAGTTTAAACTCCATACACAGGCTCTGCAATGGCAGGCCTGAGACATGTTTAAATGGCTATGTACGTTGGAGGCACAATCAGTGCTGCAGGGCCCATGGTAGCATTTACTCTACAGGCTCTGGGCATGTGTAGTGCACTTTACTAGGGACTTAAAAGTAAATTAAAAGTAAATTAAATATGTCAACTGGGATAAGCTAATGATACCATGTTTTGGGGAAAGAGCTCAAGCACTTTCGTACTGGTTAGCAGTGGTAAAGGGTGCAGAGTCCTAAGACCAGCAAAACTGATGTCAGCAAAAACAGGAGGTCTGAAGGCATAAAGTTAAGGGGAAACCACACCTAGAATGCCAGGTCTAACACCTACTCTTTATTTTTTAATAATTAAGGGGCGATTCACAAAGGGCCTCCAGACTTGTGGCGGAGGTCCCACAGATGTGGCGGAAGCCCTGCACTAATGGCCGGAACCACAAAAGGAACTTCAGGAAAAAGTTCCAGAAGTTTGGAGCAACTTTGGTAAAACGCTCCAGAAGTGGACCGACCCAGTGTGGAGAGTAAAACCACCGACGTTGAACCACAACCTGGCCTGAATTTCAAGGTTGTCCTGCTGAAAGCTCTAGAGCTCCAGCCATTGAGGAGACTTCCAGGAGTCGTCCGGGGGCCTGTGAAGAAACAAGTTGATGATGTCGATGCAGATCTGGCCTGAGCAAGTGCCTTGCTCATGTCGAGAGAAAAAGCTCAGAAATAGTGCAATGGTAAAGTTTTGCTTAGTGTATCTGACCAGGGCTCCATTATGGTCATCCTCAAATTTTGACTTTGTCCTGGTCAAGTGCAACCAGATGTCCCAAAGTGGTGCTTTGGGCTTTAAAGCACTAGAAAGTGTTTATTCTTTAAAAATTCATATCTCCGGTTCCCTACATTGGATTTTTGTCATTTTGGTGTCTATTTGTTCATATAAATATGACCTATGTTTATAAATTGGCATTGGATTTTTATTGTGTGTTGTATCTTACTTATTTACTGTATTGTTGTTTTTAAATGCTTTACACACCTGTCTCCTGAGTTAAGTTTGCCTGCTCGTTGCAGGAAACCAAGTGTTGAGCAAGGGATAATTTATTGAGACCTTGACTGGACCTTTTATTGTGATTGTGGCCTTATTACTAGTGGTATGTCCCTACTTATCACTACCAATAATCCACTTTCCAACATTTCCATAGAAATAAATGACCATTGGGCGGATGCTTGGGAGGGTTTGAAGAGGTCCTACAGGCTTTTGATACAAGACTTTTGACTGTGCACCTTACATATCTGAATGTAATTCTTGACTATTTTGACCAGAAGGCCATTAAAATTGACAAGTACCTAAATTCATAGTTTGCTTTTTCCCTGGATGTGTGACCACTTAAGAATCATAACACCATTGAATGGCTTTGAATTCTTTAGGCAAATGCAACACATTTTATATAAAATACCAGTTCTTCTTGTTCTTTCCTTATACTGGAATTAAGCAACATCCATTTTTGACTGCATGTAGATTGTATGTATCTTTTAACTTCTTCTAGAAATATGTTATCTTCCCGAGTTGCAGAAGTTAAAATTGCCAAACTAGGGAAAGCCTGTAATTTTATGTTGGGCCCATCTGCTTGTTGGGAAAGGCTGGCAATTTTCCTACCCCGCCCTCAAAGAAATATTGCAGAAATATTTATGCTCAATACAGTAGCAAATGCCATGCAAGGTCTATTGATGAAACCTAAATATATATTTTTTCAGTTATAGAGTCAGTGGGGTGGCAAGAAGCTGGTGCTTACCAACTCTGGAGATTGGAATTTACTTCCCTTTCACTGACTATAAAGGTTAAGGATTGGGTAAAGTGACCTATTAACAATCTCTCTGGGGCACTGAAACAAATATTTTAACAGGATCAAAAACAAACCAAGACCCCTACTTGGAGATGTACAAATGATAAATGTATGCTTACACCTGATTTCCACACATTATTGTTTGCGCGCTATAAAGTTTTATTAATAAAACTGCATGTCAGTGTCAAGTTTGTGGACTTTTCAATGAAATATGTGCTGTCTGTAAAAGACCAAAGCACACACCACTCTTTAGTGATATTGGAGTACCATAATTTTGGCATATATGTGCGTGCATTTTAATGTTCTTCCTTTTTCAGAGACATCTGTATAGCTAATATTCTTCTTCGGTAGGATTCACTTGTAAGGTGGTGCCTTTAAATGCATTTAATGCAGTGGATTTGCCAGGGATTTTTGAGAATAAATCATATATGTGTTCAATGCTTTCTTTATAAATTGCAACCAATAGTAGTTTTTGGTTAATAATACATGAATTAGTTTATTATGCTACCTATAAGAGTACAGTATAATTTATTGGATTATATGTAGGTTGCAGAATTAATAAGCATTTAAAGAAAACTGTTAAGTTAGCATGCTTGTAGGCCTTAGCTTACAGGCGAGACGTTTAGTATTAATGTGAAAGTTGTTTTTCTGCATGTCTTTCTCCTCTGCAGGTGCAGAACAAAAGCATTCATTAGTTAGTAAGAAAGCACATTGTATTTCAGACATAGTGAGGCGAGGAAGGACTGGCAAGAGGAACGACTGGCAAGGTTAAATATCTTTAATGATGAACAAAGGGAGTGTTACCAGTTGGTACCATCAGACGAAGGGAGGAATCCAAGGACACCTTGGAAGCGGAGTCTGGAATATAGGAGTAGCATTCAAGGCGCCAAGGTCTTTCTTGGGAATGTAAATGTACTGTGAAATGTATGAGTCCATATATCTTGAATGTTCTTTGTGCATTTTAAATAGTGAACCCATCTTGGCTTGGTCAGATTCTCTTCAGACTTGGAGAGGTTTCAGACCTCTTTTGTCATCTTTGATTGTGTTGCTTCATGCTATACATGACTCCTAGTCTTTCCCTTGTATGGGGAGAAGGATTGAAGCCATTTGTCTAGTCATCAAATCCTTTTGCTAATTTTTTGCATTGCTGCCACCAAAATTCTTTTATGCACATGCTGTTTAGGACTAATACTGTAAGTCGCTTTGGTCTTCCTTTGATAATCCTGTACTTTTAGAGTATGTTCTTGAGATTGATTTATATTAGTCTGCCTTTGAGCTTGTAATAAATCTTTTAACTTCAAGTTATTGACTCATACTTTTTTGTGCGGTCTTAATGATCACACTATATCCTAAGATTCAAATTTGTTGCTAACCCCTTTTCCTCTCAGGCTACTATCAAGGTCTTTTTACCAGCATTATACTGGAAGAAACGGCTCAGATCATTCTCAATATATTTGCAACAGTGTTCTCCAAAATGCACCACCGGATGCACACCGCACCCTCAATATTCTCCTGCTAAATGGGCGTGGCTCATTTGTTACACTTGTTCTTTGTGAAGAGTTTGGATTTTTTCACAATTCCTAGTGATGTAACAATGATAGCAGCACCCGCGCTCTGAAAATTGCTCCAGCACCACTGCTCAATATATGACTTTAATTTTGATAAACTGCAATGTGCTCTAAAGGTTTGTTTGTGTGCAAGATGATGAAGGAACTAGAGTGAATCTAACACCTTTTGGATGCTTGGTAAACAACCAAAATATCGATTCCAAAATATCGACTGCCCAGAATATCGAAGTTAAAATATAGAGTGGACAGAATATCGACTCTACAAAATATAGATAGGTCAGAATATCGAAATTGGGGTACAAAATATCGATTACCAAAATATAGACCTTAAAAATATAGATTACCAAAATATAGACCTTAAAAATATTGAATACCATAATATCGAATTTTAAAATATAGATTACCATAATATCGATTTTTTTTGTGTTCTGTATGGTAGTATATGTGTTAAAATGATGTATTATTGTTGTAATGTATGTTTAATTTATTTAAACAAATGAATGTTATGTAATTTAATTATTGCGTAATTTAATTTCGTAGCGGGTTGTGGGTTTATAGGGGAATAGGGTGGGAAGTAATTTAATTATGGTTAATTAAATATTAAATATATTTAGATGTTTTGATAATTAATTAATTGATAATTAATTATTAATTGGTAAATAATTTTTATTAATTGGTAATTAATTTATATTAATTGATTAATTGATAATTATGTTAATTGTATGTGTTATTAATAGGAGTGGGTTGTGGGTTTGTAGGGGAATTGGGTGGGAAGTAAATTAATTGTAATAAAGTAAATAATTAATTTTTTATTCATGTGTATTGATAATTGATAATTAATTTGTAATTGGTAATTAATTATTATTAATTGGTATTAAATTTTTATCAATTGATAATTAATATTTTTAAATGGTAATTAATAGTTATTAATTGGTAATTATTTTTAATTACCTTTTTATCAGTATTGATAATTAATGTCATCTTATATTTAATTTAAATCATTACTTTCCCTACTTTTGCACTCTCTGGAGTGGGAATAGTAATTTTTACCTATTCGCTATCCAACGCTTTCCCTACTGTTGCACTGTTTGGAGTTGGAATGGTAATTTTTACCCCTATGCTATCCAACGTTTTCCCTACTGTTGCACTCACTGGAGTGGGAATAGTAATTTTTACCTCTACGCTATCCAACGCTTTCCCTACTGTTGCACTCTCTGGAGTGGGAATAGTAATTTTTACCCCTACGCTATCCAACGTTTTCCCTACTGTTGCACTCACTGGAGTGGGAATAGTAATTTTTACCTCTACGCTATCCAACACTTTCCCTACTGTTGCACTCTCTGGAGTGGGAATTGTAATTTTTACCCCTACACTATCCAACGTTTTCCCTACTGTTGCACTCATTGGAGTGGGAATAGTAATTTTTACCCCTACGCTATCCAACGCTTTCCCTACTATTGCACTCTCTGGAGTGGGAATAGTAATTTTTACCCCTACGCTATCCAACGTTTTCCCTACTGTTGCACTCACTGGAGTGGGAATAGTAATTTTTACCCCTACGCTATCCAACGCTTTCCCTACTGTTGCACTCTCTGGAGTGGGAATAGTAATTTTTACCCCTACGCTATCCAACGTTTTCCCTACTGTTGCACTCACTGGAGTGGGAATAGTATTTTTTACCTCTACGCTATCCAACGCTTTCCCTACTGTTACACTCTCTGGAGTGGGAATAATAATTTTTACCCCTACGCTATCCAACGTTTTCCCTACTGTTGCACTCACTGGAGTGGGAATAGTAATTTTTACCCCTACGCTATCCAACGCTTTCCCTACTGTTGCACTCACTGGAGTGGGAATAGTAATGTTTACGCTCTCAGTATCCAAAAAAATCTCAACTTTTTTAAATTACTTATATTATGTTTACATTTTAAGCTATTTTATATTATATTATGTATGTCTTATTTAATTGTTTTTAATATTTAATTAATTTTATATTATTTTTAATACATTTAAAAAATCGATATTTTGGCTAACTATATTTTGACAGTCTATATTTTGGAATCGATATTTTAGTACTTACCTGTTTGTAGATAGTGAGTCGATATTCTGTCCCTCGATATTTTAGTGTCGATTTTTTGTATAGTCGATATTTTGTCCCTCGATATTTAGTCACTGAACCGGAGGCTTTTATCCTATAATTTTCAACCAAAAGTACATACATTTTTTTTTAAGAAAAGCTTTAAGTCTGCCACAGTGAACTCCCACTCTCACTTTAAAAAACAAATTATGTCTTATTTTCCCAATGTATTTTGTAAATTTTCAATCCCAGCCACAGCTTCACCTGTTGCATTCATAACCAATGCGAAGGCTGGAAGGGGGCTAAGGGTCCCATTGACGTCACAAAAGGTGGGGAAACGCATGGTTTTCTAGTAGAAGACCTTGGGCTGTGTTTGTACCAGGAAGCAGGGTCGGCTTTAGAGTTAGAGGTCCAGGGTGCAACAATCTTTTTTGCATCCCCCATGACCTCCTTCTTCACAGATTCCCTCACTACCACCTTCTAACAGTGCAGCTCATCTCTCTACAGCCCCTCTCTCACATGCATTTCTTTTGTTTTATAGCGCTACTCTTACCAATCCTAGGGTGTCAGAGCACTTTATATCACACACAGATTATACAGATGCAATGAATATTATGTGTGTAAATCAGAAATGTTACGCAAAACAAAGAGGATTACTGTTTGATGATCTGCACATACACTTTCTTTGCAGTAGGCATATTAATCCTCTGCACTACTTTATGATGAGTCAAAACTGTCACTAGACAACCTGCATTATCTTGACATTTTTATTGTTGCCTAAAAACTGCTGGACATACAAGGAAATAGTAGGTGCTTTTAAACCCAAAAGTTATTTCAAAGCAGTGACTGTCCCAAGGTCAACGACAGGAGAGGCTCCACCAGTTGCATTGCCCTAAAGACGGCCCTGCCAGGAAGTATTCCCTGAACACAAAATAGCCCAAAAACTATTTCTGGAAGATTTTCTTTTAAAGTGTGCACGAGATCAGGGCATGGGCTCCCCTTAATTATCAACAAAAGTTCCTTATCTTTGGTGTACAACCTTTACAGTGATGGCCGGCACAGGTGAGAGTGGTGGGCCAGTGGGGCTGGGCGGGCTGTGGGATGTCAACAAATAACAGGATAAGTAAAATTAAATGAAAAAATTAATCCAACCACTTACCTTACGCTCGCCGCATTGCCGAGTCGGCAATGAGGCGCATGCAAGGTAAGTGGTTCTTTTTATTTTTTCTTTAATTTTACTTATCCTGTCATCTGGAGACTTCCCCTGACCCCACCCCGCCACCACCTCACCCTCTTACCTCAGGCATAAATTACCACCTCTACGCCAATGACACCCAAATCTATTACAAGATTAAAACTCATGCTGACATCTTACACCTGAACAACACCCTTACCAAGAGCCAAACCTGGTTCCATTCAAATCATCTCAAACTCAACCCTAACAAAACCGAAATCATTCTCTTCTCCCCCAAAAATAACCCTCTACCCGTTCAATCATGGATCCCTGACCTCAATGCACTCAATTGCTCACTCACCCTGTCCAAATCCATCAAATCTCTTGGCATCACCATTGACAACACCCTAACCCTTAATGTTCACATCAAAAACTCTGCCAAAGGAGCCCTCTTCACTGTCCGTCACCGCAAGAAAATCAAACCATTCATACCCACCGATGATTTCAAACGCGTAGTTCAGTCGCTTGTTCTGTCACAAATTGATTATGGTAATGCCATCCTTAATGGAATCCCCAAAGTACACCTAGCTCCAATCAAAGCTGTGCTCAACCTTGCTGCCAGGCTCATCACGGACTGCAAACGCTTCGATCATTTATCCCCGGCTCTCAAATCTCTTAAATGACTCCCTATCGAAGGCAGATCTGCCTACAAAACCGCCTGCATTACTCATAAAGTCCTCCACCAAAACACTCCGCATTACCTCTCAAAGAAACTCCACACTGTGGGCTCCACTCGACCTCTGAGAAGCACCAACACCCTACTCCTAATCCCACCTCTACATAAAAAGAAAGCTACACAATCTCGCTCCTTCTCTGGCAATGTCCCTATTATCTGGAATGCCCTCCCAAAAAACCTGCGCTGTAATCCCTCCTATTCTAGTTTAAAAGAAAACCTCAAAACCCACCTCCTCAATTATTATTGGGGTTCCTAACCTCTGTCCTACTCCGGATTTCTTATCTATCACATGATATTTGTTCAGTAATTTTATATCCTGTTCTCCTGTTTCACCATTTACCTAATTACTTAAATGTATAGCTCCTGCCCCTGTTTATTTATCGGGTTTTGTTATAATGCTCATGTTGTCCATACTTTGTAAATTTTTGTTGCACTACCTTTCATATGCTTTTATACCCTATGTGTCTTATACTATCCTTATCTTGTAAAGCGCTCTGATACCTCTGGGTCAAGCCAGCGCTATATAAAACCTTCAAAATAAATAAATAAAAAATACCTGTGCCGGCCGCCACTGGACCTTTAATGATATACACAAGGAACCACTCCTCACCTGTGGTACACTGTTGAGACCCAGGACCCGAGCCATGGATATTGATGAGGTAGAGCGAGATTCTCCAATGACAGCCACCAGTGGGGCCTTGTGCTGACATCTGTAGTTGAGGATGGGCATGGGCCGGCCACCCAACATCCACACCGTACCCTGGAGGGCTCTCCTGGAAGAAAGGCACGTGTCGTAGATCAGGAATCCCAGGGTGGTGTTTGGGAGAAAGCTCTGGTTTGAATTGATCTCATTGACAGCAAAGGTCATGGCTTGAGCCAGGCGATAGGTGCTGGTGCTGAACCTAAAAAAAAAACCAACATGGCGGCTATAGAATTAGAGCAAGAAAAAGAGAGTGAGGAAAAGCAAGAAGAAGTAATATAAGTTAAATGGGGAGCTGAAATAGAGAGGAACAGAAAAAAATGTTAGAAAGAGAGAGCGAGAGATTGACATAGAAAGACAGCAAGCTAAAGAGAGTGAGAAAACACTGTGGAAGGAAGACTGTAAAATAGCACTGATTTAGGGATGAAAATAGTAAATAAAGAGTGTTGCTCAGAAATACTTGTACGTTTGCAAGCAGTTACACACCGGTCCCAATTGTGTGTCATGGACAGGATATGAAGCGGTGTCATTGGCAGAATAAAGCTGACAAACAAATAGTTTTTAACATATTTAAGAATTGCAAAAGGTTTATAAAACACCTTTTCTCCACAGAGTTCATTGACATTTGTGCATTTAGCATTTCAGTTGCAAATATGTATACTCGTCGAAAGATCCCAGCTATTTTCAATTTAAAGATGTATTTTGCGTGATTGTCTAGTTTAAGGTTTTTTGATTCGCATTTTGGGGAAAATGTAATTCAACATTCTGATTTCCAATTTTCCTTACTGGCCTACTGCCCTCCCAAGTGAGAAAGCTATAAATTCAAATATCTAGTTTTTTTCTACAGGAAACCTAATACTGGCGGCAAGTCTATATCTATGGGCTCCTAATAGCTGCCTTTAAAGGACTGAAATTACTGATGTCTACATTAATTTCACTTGTAGACAAATGGGGCCATTTATAATACTTTCATGTTATGTGAAAATTTTAAACGTTTTACCAGTTCTTCTCTCAAAGTAGAGATATTTAGAGCCAACATTTAAGAATTGGAATGTATGAAAAGTAATACAAGTATAAGTAATTATAAATAAGTATAAATAACTCTAGACCTCCAAAATAATTTTTCTTACTCTTGCATATTTACACATTTGGATGTGTTTGTATTGAGCCAAAATAATTACGTAAGAAGAAACATTTGAGTTGCAGGAGCAAGACACGCAAAAAAGATTTTGTCACGTCATTAGTCTAACCAATTATTCAATATGTCTTCCAGAGACACTTGAATACTAAATTACTTCATGTGCTCTAGTGATCTTTGATAGAAAGCGTTGAATTTCCACACACAGGAAGGGGGTCAAGAGGCACAGTACAAACACTATTCCAGCCTCCCCAATCGCAACTGTAACGCCCACAAAGGGGAGTGGTGTGAATGAATCTCTTCAAGAGAGGTGGCACGTGCTTCATGAAAAAATACTGCCCTCAATCACAAAGTTGTGACATGCTTCAGAGGGTTTAGTTCCTGAACATTTTATTACATGGTGTGTTCACTCGTGTTATGCTATGCTGGGCCATGACAGGCACTCGCTAACCCTCAACTGAGTGTGAGTGAGGACAATTTGGTCTAATCCACCCAGTGTTTTATCGCTTCCAGATGTGCATAGTGTCTCAGAATCTAAAATGTCTTACATTCGAAAATCAATTAGCATCAGAGACATTCCTACTGATGCATCCAACCGTCCCATGGTACCAATGATCAATAAATGCTATAAGCAGTGTTTGGTTTCTCTTGCTGATGCGCTGCTCCATAACATCCAACAAGGCTGTCTCTCTGGCCTTAGAGACCTCATGCGAGACGGACAGTCTTCCTTTACATCAAGTAAACCTACACATCTCCTAACTGGTCACCATCCTTCAGAGTAGTTTAGTGATGCAATGAGGTCTCTATACTGTGTGATGGAACTGGCTCTATATGGTCTTTTAGCACTTCTTGCAGTATTTGAAATGATCCCTTAGTGGAGTGTTCAGCTTCTCTGATGCAATCTGTGAATTGTTATTTTTATTTATTCATGGCGACTATTAGGTGTCCTCAGCACTGGACTTCTGTCTTGGGTGGACTTAGACTTCTCCCATTTATGTAAGACCATTCCACTAAATATCTTATAAAACCCAAAATTCTGTGAACTGCGATTCAACATGTTCAGGCTCCAACATAATGCCTAAAGGCCAGATCCATCAAGCAGTTTTCTCCTTGCAAAAAATGCTTTTGCAATGCATCAAACCCAATTTTGCGATTTGGTAATTTTTTACCGAATCACAAAATGGGTTTGCGATTCGCTATTTGGAAGGGGCGTGTTTAGGGTGTCGCTTCCAAATAGCGAATCCTAACAGTATGCATGAATGTTTTGGGACTGTGAATGCGGTCGCAAAAGATTTGCATATTACCACCTTCTTCAAGTAGGTGGTAAGACATTTGCAAATGGGAAGAGGTTCCCAAGGACCCACTGCCTGCTCTTAAAAAATGAAAAGAAAACTTTTCATTTTTCTTTTTGTAAAGCTTCTCGTTTTCTTTTAAGGAAAAAGGGCTGCTTTGCGAAAAAAAAAGATTGCTTTATTTAGAAGCAATCACAGACATGGTGGTCTGCTGATCTCAGAAGGCCAACATCCCTGTGATTTTTGTTATTCCTAGGGGGTTGCAAATTGCGACCTACCGCATTAATATTCATGAGGTAGGTAATTTGCGACCCCTTAGGAATCGCAGTAAGTGTACTGCACACTTTCATGCATGCCGTTTTGTGATTCCCTAATTGCAAATCGCAAAGATTCGCAATTAGGGAATCACAAAACATTTATTCTATGAATCTGGCCCAAAACGTTTTAATAATTGCGACTTTTTAAAACTCCTCCATGACGCTGTTACCTAACTTTCTCAACAACTTTATTAAGCTACCCACTTGTTTAAACTGCTAGGTAGCTTTTTGAAAATGTTTGCAAAGAACCCCAGAATGTTTTTTTTTTAAACGTACATAGTGTCCATTTTTAACCCCTTCCCCGCTCATGACGGAGCCGCTCCGTCATGAGCCATGGTGGCCGTGTGCTCATGACGGAACGGTTCCATCATGTCACGGCCGTTGGCGGCCGCTCCGCCTACGCGGCGCTGTTTCGCCGCCTGTGCGGGGGGACAACGCAAATGGGCGGAGTCATGACGGAACCGTTCCGTCATAAGCACAGCTCAACCGTGGCTCATGACGGAGCGGCTCCGTCATGAGCACAGCGCCACCGCGCTGCCCCCCCGCACCTCCCAGCGCTGCGGCGGAATTCCCGCCGCAGCGAAAGGGCTAGACAACAAACACAACTTGGTTAAACTTCTTATTCAGTTTACTTTTTTTAATTACAAGCAGTCCATCTTTTTTAAAAGCATCACAAAATGATCGATGATCGAATCATTATGAGACCCCATAATATTTTGTGAGGGATTGGATAAACCAGAAGCACTCAAGTTTAGCTTTAAAACTTTTAACCCTTTGTTAGGTTAGAACATTTAGACAATACTGATCATTTGCATCTGGAAAATCCTTTGATATGAAAGAACGACGTGATTCTTATTTTAAAAATGTAGGAGACTTTTTTACCCTTGACAAAGGATGGCCTTAGGCACATCAACAAATGAGGTATCTGGAAACTGCCCGCTCAGATGCACAGCGACTGCTCCTCCAAGGAGGACATCTGCCTCCCTGGTGTAGCCGACCTCCTCTTGTTGTCGCAGCGCGCACGGTCGAGTGTTGCAGGAGCAAAAGAGAAACGCAGTCGCTACGAGGAAGACCACCAGCATTATCTGAGCACGGGAAGAGAAAGAGCAATCAGAGCATCAGAGAGCTGGTGGCCAAGTAGTGGGGGGTCATCACATGTACATGAAGGTTAATCAAAAACAGATGAACAGGTAGACTTTTATATTAAAATTTACGTACTTCGGTGCTATTAATGGATTCACTGAGGACCAGATGCTCAGTAGTTAAAACAGAATCAGGGAAAGCTCAGTAAGTCAGATATAAGTGAGGACGGTGATGCTGATGGCAAAGCTGACTGAAACTGAACAAGCACACAGATTTGCCCATCTCTAGATGAGGGGTGGGTGAGAATGGTAGTTGACCGGAGATGGCATCAGCTAATCTTCCATGGATACATCTTTACCAACGAACTATGCATAGGACCATATGTCCCTGATTCTGAAAGAGCGTCCTCACTCTGGGCTGATGCTTTGCAGTCATAGCAGGATCTCTGCACCACCACAACTACGGAGCCTCCGCCACGAGTGCGGTGATCCCACCAGAAATGGGGAACCTCGACCACGAGTACAGTGATCCCACCACCACTGGGGGCTTCTGCCACAAGTCTGATGATCCCACCACCACTGCGGAGCCTTCGCAACGAGTGTGGTGATCCCACCTCAAATGGGGAACATCCACCACAAGTGCGGTGATCCCACCACAACTGCAGAGCCTCTGCCACAAGTGCGGTGATACCACTGCAGAGCCTCTGCCACAAGTGTGGTGATCCCACCACAAATGAGGAACCTCTGCCACGAGTGTGGTGATCCGACCACAACTGGGGAACCTCCACCCCAAGTGAGGTGATCCCACCACAACTGCGGAACCTCTGCCATGATTGTGGTGATCCCACCACAATAGTGGAGCCTCTGCTATGAGTGTCGTGATCCCACCACCACTGCAGAGCCTCTGCCGCAAGTTCGGTGATCTCACCACAACTGTGGAGCCTCCACCACAAGTGCGGTAATACCACCACAACTGGGGAACCTCCGCCCCAAGTGCAGTGATCTCACCACAACTGCGGAACTTCTGCCCCCAGTGCTGAGGTCCTTTGTGAATCAGGGCCTAAGTGTTAACGCTGGAGAAATGGCTAGGATTTTCAAGCCATGCTTTTGACCAGTGTTTATCTGGGCGGAGAAAGACAGCTCTGAATTATAGAAAATGGCAATCTCTCCTGATCTTTGTAACAGGTTTGGAGCTGAAAATGATGGAGGAGTTGTTAGTGCTTCCTATCACCAAGGCTTCGGCCCTTGAACCTTCCTGACATAGATCAATGTCCTTCATCCAGTATGAAGTGAAATTGAGGTACTCAAATGTTGCATCTAACCATCTATTTAAAAGTTAATTTGTCAAATGCAAACACCGTGAGAGGACCCTAAGGTAGTTTACAAACAGCACGGGTGAATGTGACATTGCTATTGTTTCTTGTCAAACAACCATGTTTTGATCATTTATAGGTGATTCACACTCAACTTTATTCCACATTTTAGCCCCATCTATGTCAATTGATTATCCATTCTGATTGATCAGTTTGACTTTAGGAACTGTGAACAACTGATTGGAGTCAGAACTCCCATAATGTAGGGGACCACGATGAGACATTTTCTGACCTAGGACTGTAATAAATTGTTTGAGTGATAAAGAGTAATGTCAACACAGTGCTCTTTGTAACTGGGAGCCAATGTAGTTGACAGGGGTTGGCTGAGTTTAGCTTAAACTTATTAAGACCAAAAAGGCTATACCCAGCCTCACTTTGATTATGTTAAAGCCTACAAAAGGACTTTTATGTGCACTAGACCTATTGAATTACTAAACTCTAAGGGCCAGATTTACTAACATTATGCATCATTATTGCACCACTTTTGTGGTGCAGCCATGATGCACAAAATGCTAGTAGATATTTACAAAGCCACTCAAGGAGTGATTTATGCTGCCTTGATGGTTTTGGGGGAAAAATGTAATGCAACACAGCTGCTTGCACTGTATTGCATTACATTTTATTCTGAGGGGCGTTCCCATGCATCTACCCATCAATTTCACACAATCCCAGAATTACAAAAGTTTGTAAACCTGGGATTGTGTGAAATCGCTATGCCTCCCAGAGGATGACATAACACGTTTTCTCTTTCTTTGTGTGCTCCAATCTGCAGCACACACAGAAAGAGGGACATGCCTCAAGAGATTGTTTTTGTGCAGGAAGGTATACCTTTTTGCACAAAAACAATTCTCCTTGTAATGCTGGCACCCTTGGACCGTGGAACAAAGGTGCCTGTGTCGGTGCTATGCTGCCTGAAGTGCATCAGTGCTATTAGAGACCAGAAGTGCCCCATATCTTAGGAGATAGGGCACCTTTCTGCTCTCTTCCTTTCACACAAGTTGTCTTTCTACACTGCTTTAATATTCTGGTGATAAAACAGGTTAGGAAGAGCCTCTTCAACAATCTCTGGCAAAGGAAAGAGTTTCAAGTGATCAATGAAATCTGGTTACCCAAAGTTACCGTAAACTCTGTTTGGACAACTAAATTTCTCACAATGGCAGGAAGAGTCCTGCAGGTACCCTCAGAGCTGGACCATAATCTACTGTCCCAAGTGTCTATACCCACGTTTGCCTGCACCAGGAAGAACTCCTACTGCTCCACAGGTATTGCTCGAAATCTCTCTACTCATTTGGACCTTATCCTAGTAGAGCCCCTGCAACATGTTTCACACTCCTACAGTACATGAGAAGGACTGGGGAAACTCTGTACGCAATGTAAAGTAACTTTAACGTAACATAACATAGCATAAAATAACATACATGTTTGTTGAGCATACCTTCACAATCGACAGCAGCTACAAAAACAGTACATCATGAAAGTGCAAGTCGAGAGCCATGCGCAGTGACTGCACAAGCGCCCCCTTGTGAAAAGGAGAGATACAGCAAGGAGCAGAGGGGAGCCAGGGGGTCAATCGAAAGGGACAGCCCTGACTCTGTTGTAGAGAAAGAGCCTTCCTTATTAACAACCATATGGCACCCAGGTACTTGGCAAGCGCACAGACGTATCAAGGCTGGCAGTCAGTGCTGAGAATTCAAAAAGCAGTGCAGTGCCTGCGTGTACCCAGCTGCCAACAAATGGGTGATAGTCAGAAGCGGAGAGGGCACAGGTAAGCAGGGTATGCATAGAAAAAATTGGGAAACAGGTTCCTTAGATTAGTTGCACACAGGACAGTCAGAAGATTCCAAAGCCGACCACTTAGAAGTAAAAGACCTCAGTGGTGGGGCACCCACTCCGAATTGGAAGTATAATTCCTTTCCAGTGGCACAGTGAAGTGGTCCCAAAACAACCCAAGGCCACAAGAGGGCTTGAAGTCTATTAAATCCCTTGACAAGGTGGCACTGGTAGTTTTCGAATATTGTTGGCTGTTATGCTAAGCCAGTACTGTTGTTTCAGGGACTCTTTAGAAGGAAAGTGACCACCAATTGGAGCCTCCCATAAAACAGACATTTCAAGAGAAAACAACCACCATTTAATGTGTAGGAGCCAAGAGATTGTATTCAAGCGGTCTGCCTTGAGAGCATCCTGCAAAGCAGCAGCCTAGCGGGCATGTTTGGGAGTGGTCCAGATTCGCCTCCAATACAGAAGGGCACAACCTACCTTTCCTCTCTATCTCTTTCACACCCAGATCCAGAGACAAATGATAGGAGGGGGTACTGGGAGGTAAAAGGGCGAGGGTTTGCAAGAATGTGTTCTCTTAACCAAGTCATTGATATTAGAGAAGTCCCATAGCTCTGCTCCATAAAGAGCTGAGCCCAGAGCCTTGGCTTCACATATCTGGAGTACAGGTGCTATAGGTTTTGTAAGGAGGCACAATGCTCTTTTAGAATCGCACTCACCATCTGCCTATGCTTTATAACAGCTTTGCTAGTGTGGGACTTCCATGTCATGCCAGAAGAAAATGTTATGCCCAGATCAGCTAATGAATCCATCTTCTCTAGTGGGACGCACCCTAATGCTAAGCCCCCTTTGTATGATTTAGGTTGATTGAAGGACATTAGTTTAGTTTTTGCTGTATTGATCACCAAGCCTCGACCATGGCAAAACTCGTCAAAATGAGCCAATGTTTCTGGAGCCCACTCGGGTCTTGGAGATCAGTAAGGTATCATCAGCAAATAAAAGGTAGGAAGTTTTGACATTTGCAAGTGTAGGGGCATCAGTGTGCACCTGAGATAGGAAGTGCTCAATTTCATTTAGGTATAGGGAGAACAGCATTGGGGCCACGACGCAACCCTGGTGGACACATTTGGAGACCAGAACCCTCTCCGTTGCGCTGGCCCTGAGCTCCCCAACGGAGTCTGGCAAAGTTGTCTTTATGCAAGTGTGTGACAAGAGACAGGATGTAGGAGGAATGCCCATGTCTTTAAAGGCTTGCTACAGCCTCACACTGCTCCAGAGGCACTGCTAACGCAGCATCGGCCTGGCACAGCCCCCAGCCTCACACTGCTCTAGAGCTCCGGTAGCACTGCTAAAGCTTTGTTTAAAGGGCCTCTGTCATGCACTGCTCCCCCAGCTCCTGCCTCACACTACTCTAGAGCTTATGGGCACAGCTAAGGCCCTGTTTGAAGGGCCTTGGTCATGCACTAGCTCCATAGCCTCACACTGCTCTAGAGCTCCTGGGCACAGCTAATGCCCTGTATGAAGGGCCTTGGTCATGCACTGCCCCTACAGCCTCACACTGCTCTAGAGCTCCGGTAGCACTGCTAAAGCTGTGTTTAAAGGGCCTCTGTCATGCACTGCTCCCCCAGCTCCTGCCTCACACTGCTCTAGAGCTCCTGGGCACAGCTAATGCCCTGTATGAAAGGCCTTGGTCATGCACTGCCCCTACAGGGTCACACTGCTCTAGAGCTCCGGTAGCACTGCTAAAGCTGTGTTTAAAGGGACTCTGTCATGCACTGCTCCCCCAGCTCCTGCCTCACACTGCTCTAGAGCTCCTGGGCACAGCTAATGCCCTGTATGAAGGGCCTTGGTCATGCACTAGCTCCATAGCCTCACACTGCTCTAGAGCTCCTGGGCACAACTAATGCCCTGTATGAAGGGCCTTGGTCATGCACTGCCCCTACAGCCTCACACTGCTCTAGAGCTCCGGTAGCACTGCTAAAGCTGTGTTTAAAGGGCCTCTGTCATGCACTGCTCCCCCAGCTCCTGCCTCACACTGCTCTAGAGCTCCTGGGCACAGCTAAGGCCCTGTACGAAGGGCCTTGGTCATGCACTAGCTCCATAGCCTCACACTGCTCCAGAGCTCCAGGGGCACTGCTGAAGCTCTCTATACATGTGAGTCTCTGCCAGGTAGAGCATCCAGAGCCTCACACTGCTCCAGAGGTGCTGCTAAAGCTCTGTATAGATGTGAGCCTCTCCCAAGCACACTGCTGCAGTCTCATCCCGCTCCAGAGATCCAGGTCACAGCTATACCATTCTGCACGTGGATCCCACAGTAGGACCCATGTCATTCCTCTTTATTCACGGTGCTCAGCGCATAAGGATGCTGCTAACGCCCTCTACCCTTGTGACTATCAGCCTGTCAAACCTCATTCAAAATCCCACTGTTCAGCCCAGTGCAGGTAATGGAGCGCACCTACGTTTCTCACCTCCACAAGTGCACACACAGTGCCAACCGAGCATCGATCATCCTCAACAGGTGCACACATAGTTCCTAGCGGAGCATCAAACCTCCACAGGTGCATACATAGTTCCTAGCAGAGCATCAAACCTCCACAGGTGCATACATAGTTCCTAGCGGAGCATCAAACCTCCACAGGTGCATACATAGTTCCTAGCGGAGCATCAAACCTCCACAGGTGCATACATTGGCCCCAGCAGACCATCACACCTCAACTGATGCCTACATAGACTACAACCAAGCATCCTTCAACCTCACCAGATGCATGCATAGGAGCAGATTTACAAGCCCCAGGCGCCACCAGTACGTCACTTTTTGTGATGTACTGGTGGCGTATTTCACCAGTCCATTTTTACAAGGACAGGAAAAGCCACCCTGCGTGGCTTTTCCTGTCCTTGTAAATATGGCCCCTATACACGCAGACTTTGCCTGAAAGGGGCGTTCCATGTGTGTTGCTGTGGGTGTTCCCACGCAACACCCATGGAACCAGACACATTTCCAGATTTACGAGGAATCGTAAATCTGGAAATGAGTCAGTATGCTACGCCACCCTAGGGGTGACGTAGCGAGGCGCAACGAGGAGAAATGTTTTCATTTCTCCTTGTTTTTTCCTCTTTCAATGCGTTCTGCATTCTATAGCAGGCATTGAAAAAGGAAAAGGCCTGTAGTGATTGTTTTCATGCAGGAAGGTGCTCCTTCCTGCACAAAACAATCTCTCCATGACGCAGGCATTCCTACACCATAGTGCAAGGGTGCCTGCGCCGGCACATGGCAGCTGTTTGTGCGCCAGCGCGGGGGAGAGCACACGAATGCGACATATCATTGTAAATATGTTGCATTCCTGTGCTTTGAAAGTGCCACAGTGTGGCGCAGCCAAAGGTCTTACGGTGCCACGCTGCACCACTTTCTCGTAAATCTGCCCCATAGTCCCTAAATAGACATCACACACCAACAGATGCTAAAGTTACCCAACTGAGTATCACACATCCTCGACAGGTGGTTACATAACCCCCAAATGAGTATCACACAGCCCCTAAACAGACCATCAAATAGACCTCAGCAGAAACAGACAAGGGCACCAAAAATCATAGCAACACTGCTAAGCAGCACACAGCTTCCACGGGTGAATACATACTCCCCAAACTCAGCACCAAATACCACAACAGAGCAGCACAGAACACAAAGAAAAGTTGTATTTTAATGCTGCGTCTGATCTTGGCACTGAACATAAACAGGGGCTTCACATTGCACTCACAGTGCCCGCTCTCTAACGGAACACCAGATTGCCTGCAAAACAATTTCACAAGCCACGGCAGACCTTGACACAAGTTCCACGGATCCATAAATATCCCCTACAAAATAACTTTACAGCCCCCCCAAATCCAACAGACCCTCACACAGACTTGAGTTAGCGTGCATGTGCCCTCATCTGATCGTTAAGGGACCCTCCCAGGGGACTAGAAAAGGGGGGGGGGCGAGGGGGGTACGTAAGAGGACAAAGTAATACGGGGGCCGTTTAAATTGTGCCTAAGACACATACAAAGGCAGAATCAAGTTTTAGGGAGACTTCGGAACTGTCGTAAAAACATCCCACGAGAACCTTTCCCTTCATGCAACGGAGATGCAGATGACATTGCCCCTCAGCCCTTAAAAACTGTTAGTACTTTTACAAGCGCCGTATCACTCAATTCACACACCTCGGATGGATGAATGGCTGAGTCAGACCAGCTAGGATTCGAACCGGAGAGCTGCAGACCGCACACAAACAACCTTAGAGCCCACCGAGACGTCACGCCAGCTGTCCTCGCTGTCACGCCTTTAGCGGGTGCACAGGTCGGACATTTCCTCCTCTGGCAGCCCAGGACCCCCTGTCCTGCAGTGGAGGCTGTCACCGGCTCTGCGGGGCTTTTATACAGAGCCTAGAGGTCTGGCTGATGAACACAAGGCGCCCCTTTGGGAGGCATTTGACAGATAATTACACCTTTGCTCTTCCCTGTGACACGAAGGATGCAGAGTGCATTGCCTTAATTATATGTCATCTCTCTAAGTGGTTAATTTGCTTATTGTCATAAGAGAATGTGAAAGGTATAGTTATGCACGTGCACTACCTTTTTATTACAAAGATGATGCCCCTGAACTCTGTCCTGCAACACTCCTAGCTTTTCATTACTGGCAGCCGCGCACATCCGGTGAAACACAACTCAATCCTGCTCTACAATGCCTACTGCTGTTTCATTACTGGACCACACACCAACATAGACATGTACAGACATACATACACAAGCACGCCCAAACACACGCACCCACGCACCTCTACACGTGCACCAACTCCTAACATTCCATTAGTGGCTCGCGCCAACAGGCAGTTGTGCACTCACGTAAGAGCTCTCAATCCCACACATACATCTCTACCCAGGCACATCCACCCTGTTCTCTAATGCCTCTTGCTACCCCGTTAATGGTACACACACAATCATAGGCATGTACAGACACGCTGACACGCACCTCTGCCAAGGCACCTCAAACTTGCCCTGCAGGTACTCCTGACATTCCATTCCTGGTTCACCCAAACACACTGACACACTTGCGTACAGATGTACACACAGGTAAGAGTGCATACACACATGCACACACAAATGCACCTCAACACTGCCCTGGAATGACCTGTACTTTTCTAATACTGAAACTCTTGCACCTGAACTCTGCCCTGTCATAGGTCCTGCCACTCCATTGCTGGTCCATGCACCCACACATACAGAGACGAGGATCCTGCCCTGCAGCACATCCATGCACCCACACACACACACACACACACGCACGCATACACACGCATCCCCCCACACACACACACACTGCTGTGCCAGTGCATCTTAACTCTGTCCTGCACCACCTCCTGCTACCGCTTTAGTGTTTCACACAAACATACATTCCTACATGTACACATCACTATCATTGCCCAGCTACACTGACTTCTGAAATCCCCTTTTGTTCCCTTAGTGATAATCCTAAATATAGCTAGCTAGTCTTCTTAAACCTAGAGGTGGGCATAACAATAACCCTGGGCGTAGTTTGCGAAGTAGCGCTACGCGTAGCTACGAAAAAGTGCACTTTGCACTACGCGAGCTACGCATAGCTTCGCAAACTGCGTAGTGCACTGTGCAAGATGCTGTTCGCACTGATTGCACAGTGCCGGATGCTTGTCCGCACTGTGCAATCAGTGCAAACTGTATCTTGCACAGTGCAAGCGGTCGTTTTCTGCCGCTCGAGTAGATTTCTACTCGAGCGGCAGCTTTCTCAACGCAGACTGGTAGTTTCTCATCGCGAGTGGTTGCGAGCATACGCGACCACTCGCACTGAGAAACCTGACCTCCCCGCGCTGAGAAGCTCGCCGGGAGCTTTATTTTCCACTCTCGCGATCGGCAACTTGATGTTGCTGATCGCGAACGAGTAAAAAGTCTCGCCGGGATGTCATTTTGCTTGCTCGCGGTCGCCAACTTGACGTTGAGGACCGCGAGCAAGCAAAAAATGACCACTACACTACGCTACGCATGTTTGCACTGTGCTACGTGCAATTCGCGTAGTGCGAAGTAGCGCAAACTTCGCAAACTACGCGAGCCTAGCGTAGTGCTTTGCCCAGGCTTACATAACATGCATAATTCCAAAGAATCTGAAGAATAATATGACCTGATAGACTGCCCCTGGAGAAAGTTTGGGGCTTTGGAAAGGGGTCCTTTTGGATCAGGGATTATGTCTCCTCTGTAAAGTCGAGGCTCAGGGTTTAGAGCATGTTTTATTCAGATGTCATGCCCTTTCGTATTCAGGGAAGAGGCTTGTAGCTCCCCTGTGTAGGAATTGAAACATTGATAACCAGAAGAAGGAAGTTTTTGCTTTTTATCATCTCACCCCGAAATGAAAATGCTTGTTACAATTTGTTTTACGTTTTTTAAAAGTTTTAAAAAATGTATTAATGTACGAGTATGTTATTGTGATTATCTCTTTAGATGGTATGGTGTTGACCACCACTGAGACCTATATCACCGCAATTGACTTGGTTTGACTTCCTTCCCATCCACATAAAGCCCAACATTGACTTCTTCAACTGACCCCTTTCTTAGCCTCCCTGAGCCCCTCTAATGCTTTTTGGTACCTGAGCTCCCTCTGTTACCTACGATTCTGATGTTTTATGCTCTAGTGTTTAATGTAAAATATCCTGCTGTACCAGTGGTTAGGAATACATCAAAGAAGTATTGTTGGACTTAGCCCTTTTTGCAGGGTCATCCCTGAACGTTTTGCCTTCCTCCTGTACTTTGTCTGACCTGTTTTTGTTGGTTTTATGACTCTGGGCACTTTACCACTGCTGATCAGTGCTAAAGTGCATATGCTCTCTTGCGTAAATTGATTTATTAATTAGTGACTCCATGATTGGGTTATTTGATGTACTTGCCAGACCCTAGTACAGTGCACCATGTGTGCCCAGGGCTTGTTAATCAAATGCTGCTGGTGGGTTTGCAGCACTGGTTGTGCCATCCACAAAGGCAGCTTGTAACGTGTGTCTCAGGCCTGCCACAGCAGAGCCTGTGTGCAGTCTCTGACTGCCATGTTGACTGACCAAGTGCACCCACTTGCCCCTAAACCTTCCCTTATCTTCATATCAGACACCCCTAAGGTAGGCCCAAGGGCAGGGTGCGGTGTAAGTATAAGGTAGGACATGCCCTGGTGTGTGTAGCATGTCCTAATAGTGAATTACAGCCATTTTTGTTTTTCACTATTGCAAGGCTATCAGTTCCCCATAGGCCAGAATGGGTAGTTTGATTATTACATCTTATAATCCTAACTGACTCAGGGAACTAGGTAGAAATTCGAGTTTAGTATGATAAAATACATCTTTTAGTAAAGGTGGTTTTAACATTCTGTGTTTGAAAATACCACTTTTAGAAAGTAGGTATTTTCTTGCTTAACTGTCCAAGCCTGCCTCTGCTAGGTTGTGTATTGTGCGTCTGGTTCTGTGAGTGACAGGTGCTGGGGGATTCCAGGAGAGAAGGTGAGATAGCACAGGGCTGAATAGAAAGATCTGCATGTAGATGGGTGGGAGGAGTTGCACCTGGGACCTGAATTGGGCTGTGCCTTCCCTCCACAATGCTGGCTCCACCTCCTGTGGTGCGTCTGATGTCTCTGCCCTGCCCTCTGAAAGGAAAGAAGGAGTCTTGTCAACAAAGTGCTCCAGGACTGACCAGAACTGGTTTGGACCAGGCAAAGGCCTCTCTGCCTTCAGAGAAGAAAGAGAAAAGTAGTATAAATATGGAGACCCAGACCCCAAGACTTTAGATCACTTCTGGAACAACAAGACAAACCTCTACCAAGGAGAAGAACCAAAGGAAGCTGTAGGAGTTGTACTGCCCCCCCCTGCCAGTGTGCTGTGTTGCTGGGTTGGCCTACAGTGGTGTCTTCAGTGCCAAGGAGAGAAGGAACTTTTGTGTGTACTTCATCATCTTGCAGAATATTTCTCCAAGGGCTTGAACTTGTGCTTGCCTCCTGCTGAAGTCTCAGGGACAAAAGACTTCACCGCCAGCTCCCCTCTGAATTTCCTTGCTGGGAATTCTATCTGCAGAAGCCTGCGTGTCACTGGGAGCTGGAAGCGCGACGTAACAAGAAGAAGCGTGTCGCTGCCGCAGCTGTAGTCGTCGCATCCCCGGAAAAGCGTGCCGCATCTCCCAGAAACATGTCTTCGTCGCAGCTGTCTGCTGTTGCATCATCGGAGAAGCGTGTCGCGGCTCCAAAGTACAGAGTCGCCGCAAGGCTGCCAGGGCATGGACGCATCGTCTTCACATCGTCGCATCAAGGGTGCCATCTTATCGCATCACACCGGATTGTCGCATCGCATCAAGGCGTCATCTTGCCGCATCGCAACCGGGCTGCAGCAAAGAGAATCCACACATCACCTCCTCTCTGATAAGGATCAAGACGCATACCCTACTCTGCGCAAGCATTGAGGCACGACGCATCGTCTCCCCCGAAGCAAGGAACCGACGCATCTTCAACGCTGCTAGCCTTTTGTTTATTTTGCGTCATGCATCCAGGTACTTTTGTGGGAACTGTGTCGGATTTACCATCAACCTGATTTAAGTCAATTTTGAGTACAGTATTGTGGATTTTTGTCGTTTGTAGTCTTGTGTTAAGTTTATATAAAGAATACTTCTTTTTATAAAACCTATGTGGTGTCCATCTGTAGTGTTTTCACTGTATTACTGTATGTGTTCACAAATGCTTAACACACTGCCTCTGAGATAAGCCTGTCTGCTCGTGCCAAGCTACCAAGGGGGTGAGCAGGGGTTATCCAGTAGTGTAATCCCCTTTCCCTGACTTAGAAGCAAGGGTCCCTATTTGGTCAAAGGTACCTACCTCTGCCAACTAGAGACCCACAGTTCTAACAAGTATCATAAATAATGAAACAGCTGTCAATGCACTTCAACACCTACCCTGGAACATGACTTGTAATTCTGTAACAGGCACAAACATACAGACCTGCTGTGCAGATCAGACATAGAATGCATGATCCCCTGATGTGGTAGTATTTGGACCCACACATGCAGAGCTACTGATGTGCTTTAATCCTGGACTTGCATCCCTCACCTGCAAATGAATATTGCCATCTCGCTCCATCGCCACAGGACACTGAGTTTCCAGCACAGTCTTCCATTGACCAAATCAATAAATTCGGAAGTAGTAGTCTGCATTCATTTCCATTGGCTCAACAAACAAACACACTTGCCTAACACGAAGTTCCTTACAAGACGGCTATGGGAATCCTGTACAAAAGCCACAGTTCTAGGCAAGCAAATAACAGGTGTTTCCCCTAAATTTCAAGGAAACAAGGCTCAGGTTACTTCAGAATGAAAAGGACACATGAGCTATGTCAACACTTTGACCTATTAACCAGAAAGGTTTAGTGGACGTTTGCAGCCACAGATGTAATAAAGGGTTGCAATAGTTTTATCCCAACACCAAGTCCAAAAGAAGTAGACATTCTCACATTTGCCGCAGGAGCCTATCACCAGCATCCGAGAACCAAAAGCTCAAAACATCTATTTATTAAACCACAACCGAAAAGGCCAGAAAGCAACCACTAGATTGTGGCAATGTCCTGCTACACTGGAGCATCGTAAATGCTGCAGAACACCTCAACAAGGATCTGAAGACCACACCACCCCACCCTGATGGTATTTCATTGACTCCCTGCACCATCTTTAAAACCAAGTCCATGATCATTTACAAAGCCATCTTGGCCACCACCCTGCCTATCTGCATGCAAGCTCGCCCTCTCCACTGGCTCTTGATACATCCGCAGCAGCATCATCAGACGGAAGACAAACAAGAGCAAAAATGAAAACAAAAACAAAGCAAAAGCCCTTCTTCAGCTATGTTTCCTGGAATGAAATGCCATCCCTGATTTCATGAAGAAGTCCCCAGCCCCACTCCTATTTAAGAAAGAGCTGAAGGGCACCTCTTTAAAGTGCATAACATCACAATGCATAAACTGCCCACCCTCGGTCATAGAGACCATCTACTCCTGAAGTCACCATTGACAGTCTTTTCCTTTGTCCCTGTGCAGTGTTTCAGTGCCTTTTGACTAGCTTCACTGGAGGACGGGGCCCTCTAGGGCCACGCGAGTTACTTACAACCACCTGCTATGCCTTCCCAGAAATGAAGAGTCAGTCAGACAGTAGAGAATACAAACTTACATTTATTCAGCATATACTCTGCAGAGGAGTCCAATCAGAACTTTACCCTAAGATGTCTGCCGAGGGGACTGGCACCCCTACGTTTGCTAATACATGATAAACCTGTCTAGGAGACTTCGGCCACGCCTCTAGTGGAAAATTACCGGCCTGAGCCAGGCATGGACAAAGGAGGCACAGAGAGATGAGCTAACACCTGCCAGATGGGTACACACTATCAGTAGTCCAAGGCCACGGTGCCAAGTCTCAGCGTCTCCTAACATGGGAGCAGAGTTACACATTGAGAATGGTATGCAAAAGGAGAATAATTGTTTGTTAGCAAGTCAGGTTGCAGCCTTGAACAGGATAGAAAATAATAACAAAGTACAGTGTTCTGCTGAGGCAAGCAATTCTGAATACTAAGGCCTAGTACAAGCACAGCCCAAGCAGTCTAATAAGGATTACGAAATACAATATGGAGTCACACGGGCTAATGAAAATTTACATGTTGCAGGGATAACTCAGTGGGTTGCATAACGTGAACACAAATGGCATCTATTTAGCCACATATTGCTAATTTAATATAGCATAAACAAGTGCATTTTGTGGAAAGGGGAATTTCAAACCTGACAGACCCTCTTTTTAGCATATGTGGCTAAAAGCTATATTGCTATCTGGCAGGGTTTTTACAGTTCTAAGTGGGAAGAGAGGAATTGCATAGTCATTTATATTTCAAAACAAAACAGAGCAAAATGCGAGCATCAAAGAGAATTCATCTAATATTCAAATATACCCTCGTCTATGAGCATAATGGACTGAATTTCTTGCATCATCATAGGGGAGATCTTATTATCCTGTTTGGGCAAGGTAATGTTAGGGGTGAGTTTACTCACACAATAGGTGCAACACTCTGGGAGGCAATTGATGCTTAAACAACAGGTGAATATGACTCCTGCAATGGCTATCAGAACAAGAAATATCTTCCAACCCCAGGAAGCCAACAGACCCCAGAGCCACCCTGTGAGGGACCATGAACCGCTGTCCTGATGAATATCTGAAGCAAGTCAGTGTAATTTCTGTTTTGCAGAATATACAGTTGGGGCACTATCTGGTATGTAAATAGAACAGCTGCTGCCGATGACACAGCAAGCTCCACCCCTATCCGCTAGAATGACGTCTAAAACCATCCAATTTTGAAGCAAAACAAGCCTTGTAGCTTGGAGTTTGACTGTAATATTAGTCAGTATACCAGCAGTAGTATTGATGACTCCCTCAACTACTCTTGCAAGGCGACGAATGTTGCAGCTATTCAACATGGGGCCCCAGAACGGTACAATACCCTTCATTATATCTGGGAATTGCAGTAAAGAGGTATCTGTTTGATCAATATCATCTGGATTAACAACACGCTTAACTCGATGCACCTGAAGATCCCTACGATGCAACTTATGATCTTTGTGATAGTTGGATAGTGCAAAGTAAACGGGAGGCAGGAGGAAGGAGATATAACCCCGGCCAGACCACCCCCTGGGAAGCCAAGTGTAAGCTTGTTCCCCACAGATGAAATATACGTTCGGGGGTGTCATCAAGGGTGGACCACTGGTCGTATTCAATCAATATTTGTAGTTACAAAAACTCTGTCAGGAGCAGAGCAAAGTGCAACCGTTAATTGTTCAAAAGCTTGCAGGCATGCAGGTGTCCAAGGCAAAGGTTCATGCACGTCCTTGGTGGTCAGGTAAAGAAGGGGTTTTGTTAGTAGGGAGTAGTTTGGGATCCAATGCCGACAATACGAAGTTGTCCCGATTAATGCACGTACCTAGCGTTGGGTTTTAGGAACAGGCATATTAGTAATAGCAGCTATGTGTTCAGGTGTTAGTCTGCGACCCTCCTTCGACAGTAGGTGACCTAAATAGGTAACCTCCTGTCGACAATATTGAAATTTTGAAAGTGACACCTTGTGTCCATGGTGTGCTAAATGTAGCAGCAATTTAACTGTGGCTTCTTTACAGCCTTTTTTAGTGTCCGAGGCCACAAGGAGATCATCAACATATTGCAGCAACACATTACCGGGGGAAGTTCCAAAGAGTCCAATTGTTTTTTTCAAAGCCTGACTATAAATACTGGGGCTTTCTGTATAGCCTTGTGGAGCACGGCAGAATCTAAAGCTCTGACAGGCTATTGCACATCCAAACAGATATCTGCAATGTGGATGGATTGGAATGCTAAAGAAATAAGGGCAGCACTTTAGAGTCTGAGCATAAGGCACCACACAGGGGGTTCAAAAACACGCGCCACAAATGTATACACCACCGTAAACTATACTGTCACTGTCCGTTACCAAGCAAGCACCATCTCTTGGTGTGTGGACTTGGTGGTGGAGTACAGTGACTAAGCAGCTTTAGAGGCACCGTCACAGAAATCTGCTTTTAGGTGTAAGTATGTTGGTGCAGCTGTCTGCAAGACTTACTGTCACTAATTGTGTACAATATACAGAGTGCACTTTGACTCCGCCCAGAGGAGATTTTTTCCCTCTCACCTCATTCTATTGGCTGTGTGATGCATCATTGTGCACCCTCTGGAGTGAGTGACCTTAGGGACACTTTTAGATCCCAAAAGTACAATGAATTCTGACATATGTTACCTCATAAATGCATTGCAAATAGGAAACAATTGCTTTTGTTTAATTTTTTCCACCGACTCAGGCAGGATTTATAATATATATTTTAGTCGGCACTCAAAATGCAAACCAGACCTAATGGCTTTGACAATGCTTGTTTTCCTAGATGTGAGAGTCTAGCTGTACTATTTTATGGTTTACAAATATAAACAAACCATATTTAGAAACTTTGTAGAATGTGCTGCCCAGCTGCATAAAATCTCTGCTCTGGGGTACAGAATACTAAGGGTGGGCGGAATTTGCGAAAGGGCCTTTCGCAAAATATCGCGAAACGGCAAAAACTCAGCGATCATGCAAAAGTTTGCGTGATCGCGGATATTTTTGTGTGTGTTACTGAATTTGACCGTCAACTCGGGCACCTGCTTATTCATATCTGTAAGACTTACAGATATAAATAAAGCAGGTGCCCGAGTTGAAGGTCAAATACAAGTGCTTCCTGTTGGGGTTTCATTTTTGTGACAGGAGCATCGTGCCAGAATGAATCCTGCCCTGCATATTTACCCAAGAAGATGCCACCGTTTTGTGCAATACCTCCACTCAACTGGAGTACTTTCTACTGGCTAATCAGTAAGTGCTACCTCGTTGGGTAAATGTATAGTGCTTTTCCTACACTACAGCTGCGTAAAGGGCCAGAAGAGTTGTCTACAGCGACCATGTGTGTCTGTAATGTTGCCACAGCACCGACGGGCTCGGGGTCCCTCGAGTGAGCTGTCCATCATAGTGGGGGAGAGGGCGGGTAGACGATGCACACCGCTGGGGTGGGGGGGGTTGGGCCAAACTGGAGAGCTGCCATGCAGTTCACATGCCTCTTGTTTATAAAGGCCAGAGATGGATCAGAGCAGCAGATGAGGAGACAGAACCTCCTGGTGTCAGAAACTACACGGGGATTGCGCTCGAGAAACTCATGGATGCACAGAGCTCCATCAAGGATGACAGCCAATTGTTAACGGTAGATATGGGGAGACAGCACACCTGCCTAGCCTCAACCGTGCTCACAAATGTTTTGTGCTGATTAGTACAGTGCGTTACTGAATTTGAGCTTCAACTCAGGCACCTGCTTTATTTAGATCTGGAAGTGCTTCCTGTTGGGGTTTCATTTTTGTGACAGGAGCATCGTGCCAGAATGAATCCTGCCCTGCATATTTACCCAAGAAGATGCCACCGTTTTGTGCAATACCTCCACTCAACTGGAGTACTTTCTACTGGCTAATCAGTAAGTGCTACCTCGTTGGGTAAATGTATAGTGCTTTTCCTACACTACAGCTGCGTAAAGGGCCAGAAGAGTTGTCTACAGCGACCATGTGTGTCTGTAATGTTGCCACAGCACCGACGGGCTCGGGGTCCCTCGAGTGAGCTGTCCATCATAGTGGGGGAGAGGGCGGGTAGACGATGCACACCGCTGGGGTGGGGGGGGTTGGGCCAAACTGGAGAGCTGCCATGCAGTTCACATGCCTCTTGTTTATAAAGGCCAGAGATGGATCAGAGCAGCAGATGAGGAGACAGAACCTCCTGGTGTCAGAAACTACACGGGGATTGCGCTCGAGAAACTCATGGATGCACAGAGCTCCATCAAGGATGACAGCCAATTGTTAACGGTAGATATGGGGAGACAGCACACCTGCCTAGCCTCAACCGTGCTCACAAATGTTTTGTGCTGATTAGTACAGTGCGTTACTGAATTTGAGCTTCAACTCAGGCACCTGCTTTATTTAGATCTGGAAGTGCTTCCTGTTGAGGTTTTATTTTTGTGACAGGAACATCGTGCTAGAATGAATCCTGCCCTGCATATTTACCCAAGAAGATGCCACCGTTTTGTGCAATACCTTTACTCAACTGGAGTACTTTCTACTGGCTAATCAGTAAGTGCTACCTCGTTGGGTAAATGTATAGTGCTTTGTTTTCCTACACTACAGCTGCGTAAAGGGCCAGAAGAGTTGTCTACAGCGACCATGTGTGTCTGTAACGTTGCCACAGCGCCGACGGGCGCCGGGGTACCTCGAGTGAGCTGTCCATCATAGTGGGGAAAAGGGAGGGAAGACGATGCACACCGCTGGGGTGGGGTGTGTGGGGCCAAATGGGAGGGGCTTCCATGCAGTTCACATGCCTCTTGTTTATAAAGGGCCAGAGACGGAACAGAGCAGCAGATGAGGAGACAGAACCTTCTGGTGTCAGGAACTACACGGGAATTGCGCTCGAGAAATTCATGGATGCACAGAGCTCCATCAAGGATGACAGCAAATTGTTGACAGTAGTGGATATGGGGAGAATGCACACCTGCCTAGGTGACAATTTCCGTTCCCTCGAGGATCGCGGATGTTTCGACATTTTCACGTTCCGCGCAGAACGCAATAATGTAGAATTTTTGCAATTTCCGCGAGCGGAACGGAAATTGTCGCCCACCCTTACAGAATACCACCGTTCCTGAGGCAGAGTGATTACTTTAGGTAACCTCACAACATCAGTAAAACTGAGCAACAAACATTGTTTTACCACCACAGTAATGTTACTTGCAAGCAGACAGGGGCTGGTATTGCCCAGCTTTGAGGGCCAGCTCTAAGAGGGTGCCAGTGCACAACTGCCTTCCCAGTCTAACCATGTAGCATGTCTGAACTGGCTAACATGTACCTTATACCTGGTTGTGAAGCCCTCACCGCACACTGGTGCAATCTGGCAAAAGACTGCAGATCTCCTGTGCAGATGGAGTTTACTATCTTAGGGCAAGTACCCTGCATTAGAAGTGAGGCTGCCACAGCAGTACACAGCAACGCTAGGAGAGTAGCACATGTTGGTGCACCATCCTCACCGCCACTCACCTCTGTAGAGAACAGTGAACCGCAAGGATTGAGTCTTTCTACTTGCAGCCTTCCTTCACAACCATAAACACAATGGACTCTGCCATATACTCATTCCCACTACAAAACAATGAATGCATGTTTCTGACAAGTAAAGAGAATGACACACACACACAAACACACACAAATAAATTGTCTGCTCTCTTTTATGGTCAGAACTTATATATGTTCTTTATTACATCTCTACAACCAACACCCTTCCATCCACACACTTCCGAAAAGGAGACCGAAGGTACTGATAAAAATCACAGTGCTTGATAGTCTTGTCAGAGATATGAAGCACTACACACATGCTTCCATGCGACACAGTTAGTACAATATAGCACAGTCAGTGAATGATAAACCAAACCTGTAGAGAGAGCCAAAGGAAATGCTGCGTTGTGATTGGCTGCTGAAGTGTTCACCGACAACCAGTAAAAACGACAGATAATCTAAATGAATTTAGAAGAGAACCTGCTGCGGCCATGTTGAAACAGGCAGGATAAATAGTGTTCTTTGACTACATTCAGCTTGTCCGTGGTCGTGATATGACGGGACAACAGTATACAGAAAACAAATTACTAGAACAGACTGCACACCGGTATATGACACCCCATTCGTAATTATGCCAAACTATGGCTGTAACCCAAAATGATGGGGCCCCTGTAGAATGTGCAGAGAGGTCTCTTAGTTCCCCATGTCTCACAAATGCACGTTGGTCTGGGGCTGAATGGGGCCCCCTGAAGGGTCGGGGGCCCTCTGCACCTCAGATGTTTGCATTACGCCTCTGTGTTAAATCACAGCATGGGAGGAAATGGATACCAAGGTGACTGACTGCATCGTCTGTACTATATGGTCACTGTTTTAGATGCCCTGCCCCTTGCCCTTTTATCCACTAGAACCACGGCACATTCCCGAACCGGACTATCTCCTTATGAAATAGTGTTTGGTCGACCAGCTAATGTTTGGGGAGTGCCCCGCCCAAAGAAATATTCTGATATCGAATACCCATTGTTGATTGATTACTTACATGAATTGACCACTAACCTGCGTCTTATTCATCGTCAGGTACAGGTCATCCAGTCACCCAAACCCGAGGGCCCTGGCCACACCATCCAGCCAGGTGATTGGGTCTGCATCTGCAACTTCCAGAGGACCAAGAACCTGGAGCTGAGGTGGAAAGCGCCCCAGCTAGTGTTGTTGGCTACCAGGTCTGCTGTGAAAGTGGCAGGAAGAAAGAACTGGGTCCACGCGACACACTGCAAACGAGTGCCTCTGCCACTGCCACACAACCAGTGGGTCAAGGAGGGCCTGGGAGACGACGAATGCGAACAAGTCCCACGCTTTGTGCCCTTCAGTGACGCCAACATTGCCTAGGCTTCATCTGAGCGAGAGGATGACGACATCCTGCAAGCTGCTGTTCCTCCATGCTTGAGGCTGCAGGACACTCAACAGCAGGAGCCTTTGTTTCCTGATCAAACAACGCCCGGGTCCACCAGGTACAACCTTCGACCCAGAAAAAAGAACTCAAGAGACAAAGGTCTCTGCCCTCTACCTCACCTGGCCTGACGTTCGCTGCAGGGTTGTGATATTTGCCGGCGGATATATCCGACCGGTGCAGCAGACCAGAGTGTGTCAATAGGACTGCTGGAATCACTGTCCGGTGAAGCAACCAACAATCACAGGCAGCAACTAGGGGAGACCGGGTGAGGCATGACGGTGACAAAAATGAACGCTGAAAGCTTAAAGGACAGGAAAATGAAGAAGAGAAAGTACATAAAGATAATACATAGCCGGTACACGATCTGTCAACTTGTACTCATAATTATTTTACTTGTACTGGCCTGCCTCGGTGGATAACACACGCTGCCCTTGCAGCACCTGAGTCTCCTACCTCTACAGAATCGCCTCATCAGCATGTGTCATTGCCCTCCCCCCAACGTGCAACACCAGAATGCCATGATGATGCTTGAGAAGGAGGTCCAGAATATGATGGACATTGACCTAGGTGATGACTGAAAGTTGCCTCTTCATGGCAAAAGGACGGACTGTTGAACTATGTTTAAAATAGCTACTGAGACTCCATTTCGTGTTGCCATGCTCTCGGCAACCTGGTGAAGGATTGCTTACTATGTCCCTGTTAGAACTTGCTTAACCCTCCTTGCGGTTGAGCCGATTCCAGAAGCTGCTTGTGTACCTCACCCCCCTGTTGTGCCAGAGACTTAGCCACATCCTGTCCACTGTTGGTAACTCAGCCTCTTACACCATCAGCTGTGCTCCGTGACCACGCCATCTGGGCGCTGAAGCAAGAGGCTGTGTACATTGTGCAATCAGAGACCGCACTCTCTGGCCACGATTACGCCACCTGAGACTGATGATGAACTTGTTGGATGTGTAAAGGGTGTGGCTAGTGCTATAATTATGTGTCCGCTGCGGAGTGAAGCAGCAGTCTCCGTAGAATTGTCTTTGTACCATTCTGGGACCCTGTCCTTAGCTCGAGCTAATAAATTAAGTTTACTTTCCTCCACAGCTAAGTTGTCCTGGTCTCTTTGGTAATGCATGAGTAATCAAGGTGAACCCGTAGATTCTAGGTGTCCCCTGCACCGCTGGCTTTGACTCTCCAGTCGGGAGGGGTCTCTAAAAGCCGGTTCTACATGGATGACTCAGTTCTTGAGAGCCTTTGGAAAGGCTGGGACATTTTAACTCAGGGTTCCCTACAGAGCTGGGATAGAAACTTGTGACAGTCTGAGAAAAGGCAAGCTAGCACCAGGCCTATTGTAAACCGCTGAAGAATGGGCCCCTATGTTTCCGATGGATTGAAGCGACCTGGGTCTGGGTGGCACTAAAATGTGATAGATGCCATGATTGTAAAGCAAAGCGGGAAACATGTGAGCGTCACAATGTAAGGTCACTAACGATGTGGATGGACCGAAAAAGTGTGAAGCTCCCTGTCTTTGCCCGTTGTGGAAGCTGATCCCTAGCAGCGGCTGTGTTAGCGCCTACATAGTTCAGTATGGAGAACCCAGGCACTAGGGGTGGGCGGAATTTCCGTAGTCGCGCTCCGCAATGCTCCGCGAAATGGTAAAAAATCTCCACGAGCACGCAAAAGTTCAGCGAACACGCGGAATTGCTTGTTCCACCCGTTCGCAATGCTTTTTTCCTGTTCGCAACCACCGTTTGCGTGCTTGGGGAGAAAAGTCTCACAAACACGCATTTTGAAAGCGCAAACAAGCAAAAAATTCCGCGAAGCCGCAGAATTTTTGGCAATTCAGCGTTCTCCGCGGAATGCGAAATTACCCAAATTCCACAAATTCGGCGAGCGGAACGCTATTTACCGCACATGCCTACCAGGCACCGTATTCTTTTGAGGTGTATCACCCCAGTTAGGGAACTTCATGGGCCAACATTCCCTTTTTCCAAGATGCTGATCACGACCTCAGCTTCTTGATCAATGACTTTCTTCATTCTGTGGCACATAGAGGGCTCTAAAGCATTAGGAGTAAAACCCACTGTCCAAAAGTGCCTAGTGAGAGGCCAATATTGCCTTGGAGTAACTGCTCCTTCTGTTAGTGATCTAAGTGAGTGATGTAGTTTTGTTTTGGAGTGTCTGGATGGATTTAATCCCCCAAAGAGTTTCCTCAACTTTTCCCCTTTGCATGCACAAACAGTACCTGTATGCGAACCCCCCTCAATAAAGAAGCTTGGAGCTCGGTCAGATGGAGTTAGTGCTTGTTTGAGGGGCGAGACGAGAGTTCATGGACTTCACAAATCCAGATGGACACACTAAATGTTTTATGCAATGTTGTGTTATTGCACACAGGAAACACAACATTGATGACAGACACCACGCTATCATCCCCAGGCACTGGAGATCCTCTCTCAGTACAAGTTACACAACTCTGTTTCTGAACATGAGGACATGTAGCAATGCCTTTCCATGTGGCTCTAATTCCATTTGGGATGAGCTAGGTGGTATCAGGGCTACATCTTCATTTTCACGCCACCCTTTAGGCATTTCTATATTTTGACATGTATCTATCAATCATGCTGTGTAGATTCTTCAGGTACACACAGTTGTCATTTGAAAAAAAAGTTCCAAAAAAGAGAATTGTCTTTGGTGGAGGTTTAGTAACTTTAAATGTAAGCCAAAACTATCTACATAGAGGAAAAATAGAAAAATTATATATTTAATAATCTCACAAGCATATTTCTATGCAAATACTTTTTTTTATGTTACGGAGTTTTATATAGCGCGAACTTGACCCGAAGGTATCGGGGATCAGAGCGCTTAACATAGCACCAGTTGCGCTACATGAGGACACAATCCTTTTATTGTTAGGCACGGGGAGATTAAGTTATTTGCCCAGAATCACAGGATGTTCAGCGTCATTGCCGAGACTCGAACCCGGTTCCCCAGATTATTTGGTCGACCGCCCTAGCCATTACATATGGTAATAAAAGCGCAATGATTGGAAATGTTGACTTTGCAGTTTTAATAGGTGTAGTGAGTGTGATGTGGAGTGAATTTCTTCTATATTGTGTTGGTGCCCAGATAGAATATTAAACTGGTGGGAGCACGGGGAGGGGTGTCATTGGTGCTGAATGTAGCAGTGTGGGGGGTGCTACAGCACCCCCAAAATAATCATTTTGGAGTTCAGAAGGTGGATGAGCTATAAAGACGTCTTTAAAAATGTTCTATCTGGACACAATTGCTGTGCCTCCAAGACAGAGATAGATATCAGACAATTTCTTCTGGCAAATTGCAGCTAATTCTTTTAACACAAAGATTGGTGTTTCCATTTCTTTTTTTCTCTGGCCTCAAAATGAGAAGATTTTGTAACGTCGAGCTGATGAACAGGGAGTATGAAAGTGAAGGCTGTAGTATGTTTAATGTCTATTGTTTAAAAACATACAACACATTTTAAATATTTTTTTAATGAAATATACAAATATTTTAAAATATATCAGCAGCAAAGAAAGCACAAATCAGGTACTTTTTTGTACTCCTGAAGTGTTATAGAAACTTGCAGGCACATGCATCAACGGTTTTTGCAAGCGCAAACGGTGCGATTCGCAAAAAACGTCCGTTTGCGCCCTCAAAAAGACCTTTTGCGATGCATCAAAGTGTAAGGCACTCGCAATTTGAGAAATTGCAATTTATTGAGATTTCTTAAATTGCGATTGCATTTAACGAATCGCAATTTGCGATTCCTTAAATGCAATGCATGTGCCCCTTAGAAATAGCGAATTCGCTATTTGGGGCCGCAAAATACAGAGAAATCACTTTGGTCTGTATTTTGCAAAAACCTTGAAAAATGCACTCAAGTGCATTTTTCAAGGTATTAGGTTACACAAATGTGTGTGCGCAACATGGGTGCACATCACAATTTCAGGGGTGCAACAGGGTGTCATTTTGACACATTTGCACCCTTGAAATTGCATGCGTAATTTGCGAGTACCTATTGGTACTCGCAAATTGTACATGCAATTTCCCGTTCATTCCTATGGGCCTGTAGGCCCATAGGAATGAATGGGAAGCCATTCCTTACTTGTGACTCGCAATTAAGGAATATTTAGAAAGCGCTCTTCTTGTGTGAAGACCAAATGATTACTATTAGCTGAAACCTGATTTCCAAACTTTATCATGTGTAAGTCCTATGGGTTTAGCAGTAAAACTGCACGTCTGATGCAAATGTAGTTGTTTCAATGGAACATGTGCTTTTTCTGTAAATGACAGTACACTACCACATCATGCTCTTGTCATGTATTTGATACAGTCTGCTCCACAGTGCACCAATAGACATGTACTACACCCCTACCACTCTTCTGCTGGATGGGCACGGCTTATTTGCCGCACTTGCTCTATTTTCGCAGTGATGTAACATTGATTGGCACCCAAAGCTTTGCTCTCCTTGTCTATGGCTTGACTTGATTCCCCTCTGTTGAAAACTGCCCTGTTCTTGACCCATGCCCTTCTCCCATTCTATATACTTTGTGAACCTTGGCTTAGTCAGCAATAATTGGCATGCTCTTGCTGGCCTGGTGCTGCACACAAAAGAGTGACTGATGAAAAGTCTGAGGGATGACTGGCTGCACTGCCATCCAACAGGTCAAAGATGCACTCACCAGACCCTCGCTGTGACATCCTAGATGTAAAACTGAGCAAGCAGCATTGAACATTAGTGGGTATTACACAACACAATACACACTGCCAGCCACCTTAGTTGATTTGCATACTCACAAACCCTTATTTAGGGATTGTAAGGATATTCATGGTAACAGCACAACTCCAATAATTGTGTTATCACAATCTATATTTCAATTATGATATTGTCACAGCACCACACATAGTGGAAGCAAGCTATATGCTACAATGGGAAATATCAAGCAGTAAACAATGTTTTGCAAGGTTTTGGTACATCATGGGTGTGCAGTTTGCACCAGTTTTTTGTTGGTGCAAACGGGCATTACATGCCGCACAGGGAATTAGCGTTGCTGCATTTGCCGACGTTATAATGTGTTAAATGGACATAATTCATTTTATGCCACCCACTCATCTACAAATGAGGGCTAGTGTGTGCCACTACATTTTGCATGTGAAGCGGACTCGGGAGGGAAACAGGAGATAAAATGCAGCAGAGGAGAAGCAGATACTCCAGGGCAGGAGCAGGCAGGACAATGGAAGCGACAGACGTCTCTGCAATGAAGCAAGAAAGTACTGGGTGCTGGACATTCACAAAGGAAACAGTGTATACCAACGGTTACCGCCACTGACGAGGATTACTCAGCATAAAGATACATTCAGCTCACGGAGTGTCATGCAGTGGCGGCTCCCCCATTAGGGCGTGGGGGCGTCGCCCCACTGCTTTCTCGCGGTGCGAGAAGACAGAAACATAAACGATAAAAACGACTATTTATGTTTCTGCCTTCTCGCATTGCGAGAAAGCAGAAGTGCCTCTGTGCTTGGTTGGGGGCGCGAGGGTGGGCGGTCCTTCTCGCGGGCAGGGGGGGAGTGGCTTACCCACTGTTGTGGGTACTGACTGTTTGGCCGTCGGCCCTGAGCCGAACAAACAGTCAATACCCACAATAGTGGGTAAGCCACTCCCCCCCTGCCCTCGAGCAGGACCACCCACTCTCCCTTTTTCTCTATGCAGAGAAAAGGTTCCGGCCGGGGCGCTCGCCTGCTGCGCCTATCGGCATTTAGATTGGTGTGCGTAGTGCGTCCGTTGCGTAGCGGAGGGAAGCAGGAAGCTGCCTGCTTCCTGCAGCAGGAACACGAGGACTCACCAGTGACCGTGACCGGCCTGGAGCGGAGGCGGTGTGGTACCCCGGCACCCACTCAGGTAGGTAGGTTTAATCTTTGATTTTATAATTTTATTGTTACCTTATTCCCCCCCCCCCCCGCGACCCCCCCTCCCCTTCCCTCGAGCATGCCGGCTGCCGCTGTGTTTTACCGAGGATGAGGGAACTGTTGAGTGAGGAGCTTTAAAGTATATTTACATCCACATTATGTGATTTACTTCAGTAATTATATATTGTGCATGTAATGCACGACCATTTATTATATTTCTGTATTTTTTATTGATTTTTCTTTATAGCTAGAGTTTTCCAAGTTGTATGAGTAAAGCCATAATCAAGTACAGTTGTCTTGGCCTCAATGCAAAGCATGGGGAAAATTCCACCGAAAGGGCGCAATAGAAATAATATTCTACCAATACACGATAGCGAGGGATACATTCCACAGGCAATAAACATAGAAGAGACATCCAACTGAACTGATAGAAGGGGCATGTCTGTGGAACGGGTCAAAGACTGAACCATTCCCTATACGAAGGTAGAAAGGAGACATTTTCTGGAACATTGTAAATGATTTCATGATCTGCACCGAGCAGCAAGGAAAGTAGTGCATGGATCGTCGTGCGTGTTGGAATTAATTGTACCAATCCCTTGATTGCCAGCGAGAAAATTAGGCCATATAGAAATTAATTGCGTATTATTCAAAGACAAAAATGTGAAGTCAGAACCGTGATTTGAAGATGCTTACGTCGGCATGTTAACAATGTCCTTAATATGCATTATTAGAATTAAATATTAAACGTGGTTCACGGGATATTACTGCTGCGTTATGCCCTAGGAAAGTTATGTACATTCCGTATTTTCTTTTAGTTAATCATACTTTTTCAATGTTATTTAAATGCATTCATTTTCGTCTGGTTACTACATCACCAATATGTGTTATAAGAATAAATAATGATTTGTTTTGCTATAACACTTGCTCCCACTCTGTAGGAAGTTTCGTCGCAGGATTAATGGCATTATGCAAATTAATTGAACTTAATTTATTGACCTTGGGATAATAAAAGGCTGAGTCAAGCGAGAAAATGTAACCTTCAGTTTAAACACATATATCAGTCGGGAAGTTCAGCTTCATATCTGTATATCTGTAGGGTGCTGAGTTGTGTTGTCGGAGAAGGCCACACAGGAAAGGATAGAGAGGGAGCGATTTAGTGGTAAAATGTTTTTCGGGTTTATGTCATTTATCACTCAACTGTTTTAATTATTCAAGATGTGGTGGTCAATTGGCGTGCAGTAGGGTCCGAACCTCTGTGTCACTGCACCTCCTGCACTGGAGGACAGCTACAGCCATGGAAAGATAAAGCCACTGATGATTCCTAGGAATTATATTAGAGATTGTGACCGCTTCTTGTCAGGGAAGAATATTTTTCCCCTTGTTCACGATGGGGAACATGAACTGATGCCCTACAGACTCACAAGTTGGGTGCAGATGAGGGAGGGTGTGGAATACATGAACGTTTCTGCCATAAGAGGGCTTAAGTGTATTACCGTTTCTTGGAGTAACTGCAGTGTTGGATATGTGCATCTGAGAGACAAAGGTTGCGTGTAAAGACTAGGGGTACTGTGTGTATAGCTTAATCTTGTATGTTTGTGAGAGGGCTGTTGGTGTGTTTGCTATGACACAAGGCAGGTATATTTGTGATAGTGCTGGCTTAAGTGACTGGGGACACTTCACCCATAGTGTGATTGTGAAGGACAGCATGTCCCTGTGCTTGTTTTCCATGTGTAGCTGTTTTTAGGTCTGGCTTTGTTTAATATGTTCATAGTGAGATTTTATGTTTAACAGATCTATGGTTAGTGTGCTTTTGTGAGTTTGTATGCGGTTGTGTTGATTTTTTTAATGTGTCCCTGAGCCCCTTCCCCTGCCGCCCTACCACTTTGAAACATCACCAGCCGCCACTGGTGTCATGTGACCACAGACAGTGCATAAAGTCCCCCGCACGCAATTGAGTTGACGAGAGACCACATTGTGAACATTCCGGCAGCCATAGCCAGACCAAAATAGCTAAGACGTGCTACCATTTCAAGTCAGCCCCAGAACTAGGATAACCTAATATTCACTGTTAGATAGATCGGCTGATCTTTTCTTCATTCTACAGAGGTCCTGATGAGAGACCCAGAAACTAAGGGGTCTCGAAAAGCGTAGACCTTATGGTGTGACCACAAGAATTTTGAATTTTTCGAAAAAAGAATTAACATAGAGAGCATTCAGTTTAGTAATTTTCTCTGTGGTCTAAGAAAAGTATATTTAGTCGTTCATGTTGTTTGATAGGCAGAATGAGATGAATGAATGTTTTGTGGTATCAGTGTGTTTGGAGTGAATAATCGTTTGGTGTCAAGAGTGTTTGGAGAGCTAATGATTGGTGTGAAATGAATTGTTTAAAATATGTCCCATTGACGTGAGGTGGAACCTTTTTGATCTTTTGGAAAATGGAAGGCTTAGAAAATATTTTGAAATAAATAAATTTATAGATTAATTTGACGAAAATAAAGGTCTTAGACGCATTTTGTTGTTTCCCAAAATGTGCCCTCATAAGTGAATTTGAGGTTTAAGAATAGTTGCAGTACTAGCAATTCTGTTGTTAATTTTTATTACGGGCCTAGCTCTACTGCCTTTGGCCTACCTCCAGTTTTGGTTTGGACTTTCACAAACATCAAAACTAGTAAACATAAAATATGATACCAACTGTACTCAGCGTGTGTACAAGAAGTAATGCCAGTGTAAAGTAAAGTAAGCAGTAACACAAAAACAGGCCAGAATGGGCAAAGGGGAAACAAGGATGTATAGATGAAAGTCAGACAACTCTACCATCCTGTCCCTGTTTGATTTCCTGTGGCTGACCCTGTATTTTGCTTCCAGTGACCTGGCATCTTAGGCATGCTGGAGATGCCCTAAATGTCTGTGTTTGCTCCCAGACAGGCACTTATTCTGGAGACGCGGGTCCTGCTCACTTTGCTGCTGTAGCCAGGCTGCACCCGACTGAAGAGCCCCAACTAGGGTGAAACAACGCTTGGGTCGCTTGTGTTATGGTTTTGAAAGGTCCTATCTCTGGGCAGTTCAGACCTGGCTGTTCCTACTGGAGCAGGATGAAGCCTGATTTGGGTATGGATGGGTAGGATCTGAGGTGGCATTGTGGGTAAGAAAATAATGGAAAAGCACGCGGTCCAAGTAATAACCAGTGGCTGAGATTAAGAGGGGAAGGGAGTTGGCCTAACAGCTAGAGCAGTCCACCTTGAAGCTGGGGAACTGTGTTCGAGTCTCGGCAATGACGCTCAACATCCTGTGATTCTGGGCAAATCACTTAGTCTCCCCGTGCCTAACAAAAAAAAAGTAATGTGTCCTCATGTAAAGAAACTTGTGCTATGTAAAGCGCTCTGATACCTCTCGGGTCTAGTTAGCGCTATATTAAAACTCTAAAACAAAATAAAATGAATTCAAGCATCCTACCCATCGCTGTATTGTATACTTCAGTTCTATTTCCTTGTTTTTGGGAAGCAATACACAATAGGCCCAGACTCGTTTCTGAAACACATCACAGGCTGAAACCTCAGGGTTCACATGTGGTCTAGTGGTTATCTGACAGTCATTAGAATAAAGCACATTCCCGACTTGATCGTTCAACCAAATTGTGTGATTCTGATCACGTAACTTCATGTACATGTTACTGGGTACACGTATGCCAACAGGTAGGAGGACCGTAGGTGGTTCAGCTGGCAGATGTACACTACAGGAGAAAATTAATTCAGACTAAATCTGCTGCTCTACTTTTGGCAACCAGGAAGAGACGCATAGCTGTCCATCTTCTGCTTCGGCGTGAAATGTGCAAGAGAAGTTCCTACCTCTGTGATATAATAAGTCTTGCTGAGCACAGAGGCCAAGAACACATTTCCATTAACTGTAGTGCATTAGATGTAACACAAACTAATATCCACAGGTACATAGCTCAGCCCAAGAGACCACAGAAGAATTTACCATAACTTTCTTTGCAAAATGTTGAGCAGAACTGTTCAAACATGGAACATGAACATAAATGTGTTTAAGGTTAAGAGGTACTCTAGGGGTACCCTAGTTCCTACAAATATACAAACTTTTTTTTTTTTTTAATAATGCATATTTCGTAATAGCCTTTGAGTTTCAGTTTCTGTCTTGCACAGCAGCTGGTCATTTCTCGTTTTTACGAGTCGGTTTTCCTAGGAGATGTTCTCTTGTGTTCCTCTTCGGTTTTAGTAAAATGATGTAGCAGTTTGGAAAAAATAGACAAACCAGAAGAGCAGAACTGGAAGCCAAGATGGCGAATATCTCCGTGGCGACCATGTACTTGCCCCGGGTGCTGCGATAGGCCGGGAGGAACGCGGTCCAGACGCTTATGAAGATAACTGAACTATAAACCAAGTATACATCACACACTGTGCAATGTGGAAATTGATACGGTAATATGAACCACACACATGACAACATGTGAGTCAGCTATTATGGCAATCTGGCTTTGCAAACAGGGCAATACGGAAACTGTCACAGCAACACGTGCTACATAAATAGGGTGTGCAAATTCAAGGCAACAAATGCTTTACGTACCGGGCACATCTGGAAACTATGATATACATACAGCTGTATTCTGGAAGTGGTTATGGCTGTGTAAGCTTTACATAGAGAGGCAATGTAGAAACTGGAATCAAGAATTGCCTGCTGGCACGTTTACCAGATCTCGGAAATGTAAACAATACCCTTGTTGGTTTGGCACACTGAGCATCGTTTTCTGAGCAGTATAATAGTTAGCATCCTAGAATATTTTAGCGACATGAATAGATATTTCATTTTTTAGGGCATTTTTTTTCTGAAAAAGGAATGTTGATGGGCTATTAACTAGCACAGCGTCAATGATGTCATGGCAGACTTTAAAGCTGGTGTCTTTCCCCTCATTTTGGGAAATGAAAGCTCCTGTACATGGTTCTGGAGAATGTGCACCCCTGCTTCAAATTCAGCACAAGTTGAAGTTTTTTGACGCATCCCTGAGCAAACATGATGTTCACGCTCATGCATGTGCACGGGAAGTTTTTTTGTCACACAAATTGTGACACAAAGCAGGTGTCTGTGCTCAGGAGAGGCACACAATGTGCACCCTTTTGTCAGCGCATGCATGCTGTCAGCTCATCAAGCAGTAAAGGACTAACTGTGGTGGCTGTGATACAATTCATACCTAAGATGGAGGGTTAGAGAGGTCCCAGAAAGCAGACATGAATTGTAGGGCTCTCTCCAAAACATTTAAGGAATCCTCTCTTGTTGGTCAAACTGAGGAGTATGACAAAAGGAGACAGAGGGTACTTGTGAAATACAAAAAATTCCCCCTGTCCTTTCATAGTCCATCGTTCTCTAGAAGGGCTAACCCATAAATTAACAGATAGTTAAGTAGTTCAACCTGCCTTGATTTTTGCTCTTCTTTTGGGTTCCCTTGCCTGAAAACTCTCAGCGTCACCCTACAGGCCTGCTTACACCTTGTGTTAAAGACACTGGTTCTACCAGTATCAGTGGAATTAGCAAAAAGGGCAGAACTGCCCAAAACTGCTCTCAAAACTGACTTTTGGATTACAAAACTGCCGTAAGCAACTTTAATATAAAGATGGGCACAAACCTTCAGCAAGCGTGCCAACATTTTTCTACCAGATTTAAGGGTTTTCAAGCCACTAGTGATGAGAAACTTTCAGGGTTGAGAAATATATCACCATATCCCCTTGCCCGATTCAACAGCAGAAACGGAGGATCTTCTATTTAGACGACCAGGAAAGGCTCCCAGGACTCTCTTTTGAGTGACAGAGTGGACCGATTGCTCAGTGGATGTCTCCGGCACACTGGATGTATCCCCTGTTAATGGTCATTAGAGTTACTGATAAGCCAAGCAAACTGACTAATAAACATTGTGAAACCTTTGGGGACTCCTTCAACCAGTTACTGTGTGCTACCTACATGATCAATGCAAGATCATAGCAGGCCAGGGGTGTCTTCCACAGAAATCCTCACAAAGCTGTGCCAGGCAGTTTCTGTTTGTTTACTTCACTAAGTTTTATCCAACCATAGTCTTTGCTACACAGATGTGGCAGTGAGCGGTGAAGGGTTAGAAGAGCCCTCTTGGCAGGGCCGGACTGAGAACACAAATGAGTCCTGGTAATTTTATTGGACCGGCCTCTGGGTAGAGGGCGCACAGCGTTAGCCTTTAAAGGCTATGCGTCACCACGAGGAGGAGAGCATGGCGGGGAGGGCAAGAGTAGAAGAGTGATGCCGAGGCGAGTGAGATGGAGAAGAGAGGGAAGGGGCGTGGAGAGCGAGAGAGAGAGTGACCGGGAGAGAGAGGGAAGGGAAGGAACGCGGAGAGAGAGAACGAGAGAAAAAAGAGAAAGAGTGAGGTTGTGTAAGAGAGAGAGGGGTGTCTGGGGTCCTCTTTGACGGTTTGTGAATTCACCCAGATAACGGTTTTGCGCAGGTAAACGGACGACTTAACGGTTCAGTGATTATCCAGTGTCATGTTCATAGCTTAGACGGATACTCTTTTAAAACGATGTTTACATTCCAGAGAGAGTGCACAAACTGGAGCCCAGGCAGGCACCATGATCTCATCGGCTCTTCGGGGTGCCTCACACATGGTCACACCTCACCTCCTACTCGGGTGGGGAGTTGCTGGGGACCACGCTTAAATACAGTGTGCAGTAGAGCTAAAGGTGGCTCTGGCTGCTGCTGACTGTGGCTAATTTATGCTCCATCCTGGATAGAGACATCGGGGTGCCAAGGGGACAGGTGTGGACAGTTGCATCATGGCGATGGTCAGGTCACATGTGAGGGGTGTAGAGCAGAACAACGACGTAAAGGCGGAGGAAATGTGCAAGGAAGTTGGAAAGGCTCTATGGGAGAGCCAGTGCGGCACAGAGGACAGGCAGAGCTGGATAGGGTGTACTATGTCAGGAGAAGTGTCTCATTAATGACCTTAAAAATTGAGCACGATGCCCTTGACCTATTGAACCCTCTTGTATTCTGGTCCCATGCTCAGCTGGTGATGGGAACCTGAAAGTGTGAGGATGAGGCAATGTTGCTAGTTAGGGCTTAATGTGTAAAAAAAAGAAATGCAGGGGCCCAAAGTTTGTCTTTCGAGACCATTGGGAGAACTTCTGAATGCCAGTGTTGCAAACTACGGAGGCTGTCTGGTCTTGATTCCACCTCATCATGGCTCTTTCTTCACTCCGCACGATTTTCTCTCTTGTGTGTTCTTTTTCAAGCCGGCTTTCTCCCTGTGTCTCTGTTTCCCTACCCTTCTCTTCTGCCATTCAATCTTTTTCACCTCTCTCTCTCCTGCTCTGACTCAAAGTTAGTCTGCTGTTGAACAATAATTCCATGACTTCAAAAACGAGGGCTTGTTACCACCACCTGCAACAACTGGCACAAATTAAGCAGTGCAGTAAGAGCAGCACCCAGCACTTAATTTCAGCTGGTGTTTTCCGGTGCTCAGTGCCGGTACTTAATTCTCAACACCTGTATTCCGGTACCTATGAAAGTCTGGCACCTAGTGGCGCTGTCTGTCTAATTTTGAGTTAAGCACAGCAACAGATGTTTAATAATTTAATATACATTATATATGAATAATATCTACTGCTCACACCATTTTTATCGCTTAAGTGACTTGAAATAGTCTGAATTGTCACACTTCTAGGTGAGTGATGTGTACTAGTTGTGTTGGTATTGCTATTAGCAGTACTGCCAGGGAGGGAAAATGCGTGGTGCAAGCTGCAATGGCCTCCCAAAAAGGGTCCTGGCAGCTGGCGCTTATGTTTTTACAAATTAACACTGGTTTACTGTGGCTGGAAGTTAACAAGACACCCCGGCTGGATGCCTATGTGTTACATTTCAATGGTGTGTGGCCTGGATCATGGATGTTTATGTGTGACATTTCCACGGTTTTTGGCCTAGCCCTGTCCTGGATGCTTATGTGTGACGGATTATAGCATGCTTTCTGGCCTGGACACTTAGGGGTGACATTTCCATGCTTTCTGGCCTGAGGGTTTAAGTGTGACATTTCCACAGTTTATGGCGTGGGTGCTTGCTTATGTGTGACATTTTCATGGTTTATGGCATGGGTGCTTATGTGTAACATTTCCATGCGTTCTGGCGTGAGGACATATGTGACATTTTCACGGTTTATGGCTTGCGTGCCAGTTGAGGGTGTGGGTGGAGCCAATAGAGGAAGTGGGTGGAGCTAGTGAAGGAAGTGGGTGGAGCCGGGGGGAAGGGGTGTGGCCTCCGACAAACATTTGAGCACCTGCACTTCATATTTTACAAATTAAGCACTGGGCCCAGACACGTTTCTGAAACACATCACAGGCTGAAAACCTCAGGGAGCACATGTGGTCTAGTGGTTATCTGACAGTCATTAGAATAAAGCACATTCCCGACTTGATCGTTCAACCAAATTGTGTGATTCTGATCACGTAACTTTATGTACATGTTACTGGGTACACGTATGCCAACAGGTAGGAGGACCGTAGGTGGTTCAGCTGCAGATGTACACCACAGGAGAAAATTAATTCGAACTAAATCTGCTGCTCTACTTTTGGCAACCAGGACGAGAAGCATAACTGTCCATCTTCTGCTTCGGCGTGAAATGTGCAAGAGAAGTTCCTACCTCTGTGATATATAATAAGACTTGCTGAGCACAGAGGCCAAGAACACATTTCCATTAACTGTAGTACATTAGATTTGAACACAAAATAATATCCACAGGTAGCTCAGCCCAAGGGACCACAGAAGAATTTACCATAACTTTATTTGCAAAATGTTGAGCAGAACTGTTCAAACATGGAACATCATTAAATTTGTTTAAGGTTAAGAGGTACTCTAGGGGTACCCTAGTTTCTACAAATATACAAACTTTGTCTTTTTTTTATAAAGTATATTTCGTAATAGTCTTTGAGTTTCAGTTTCTGTCTTTCACAGCAGCTGGTCATTTCTCGTTTTTATGAGTCGGTTTTCCTAGGAGGTGTTCTCTTGTGTTCCTCTTCGGTTTTAGTAAAATGATGTAGCACTTTGGAAAAAATAGACAAACCAGAAGAGCAGAACTGGAAGCCAAGATGGCGAACACCTCCGTGGCGACCATGTACTTGCCCCGGGTGCTGCGATAGGCCGGGAGGAACGCGGTCCAGACGCTTATGAAGATCAGCATGCTGAAAGTGACGGAGCTCGCTTCGTTGAAGCTGGCTGGCAGTTTCCTGGCTATGAAAGCCAGCACGAAGCTCCCAACTGCTAGAAACCCCATGTATCCCAGCATGCACCAAAATGCTGTGCTAGAACCTTCATTGCACTCTATGGTGATTTTCCCAGGCTGGGAAGACATGTTTTTCTCTGGGAATGGAGGAGACCTGGAAAGCCACAGAAGGCAGACAAGAAACTGGGGCATTAGAGAAATAACGATAATTTTGTTGGGGAGGTTTTCCTTGGTCCATTTCTTTAGGTTGCTGCTGGGCTGGGTTGCTTTGAAGGCCACAACCACCACGATAGTTTTGGCCAATACACATGAGACACAGAAGGTGAAGACGAGTCCAAAGGTCACCTGACGTAGCAAGCAGCTGAAGCCCTCTGGTCGCCCAATGAAAAGCAAGGAACAGAGAAAGCTGAGGAGAAGGGCCAGCAGGAGGAGGTAGCTCAGGTAACGGTTGTTGGCTTTCACGATGGGCGTGTTGTGGTATTTAACAAACAGAATCGAGACAAGTACCAGCAGGATGGAAAAGCCACCGGTAAAGGCGGCAAGAGCTGCACCCAGGGGTTCGCTGAAGGACAGAAACTCTGTACGTTTTGGGATGCACGTGTCCCTTTTTTCATTAGACCAAAATGTTTCCGTGCAGACCGAACATTCAGAAGAATCTGGTAAAACAAAAGTAATACAGTTTAAAATTCCAAATCACGAAAATAAATTCAAATGTCAATACATTGAGAAACATCATGCTTGGTCCTTGCTTAAAAACAGATGTCAGTTATGTAGAACAGAGAACGAAAAACATTAAAACATGGCTGCCATACTTGGAAAGACTGAGATTCAGCTGTAGTCTTTTTTACAGTCCAGCCTGTAGGTTTGGTCAAGATGGGGAAAGATGTAAGAAGCACCTGATCACCAGGACACTCATCTGTCAAATTATTATTTCCAAATAGCACCTCAACCAATTACCATTTACTCCGAAATTAACATTACTTTGCTTTTTAACTCTTCAGAACAGAAGCTGGTCATGGAACTACCCATGATAAGCACATGACTGCTATCCCAAGAATAGAAAGAACAAATAAAACCGTTGCGTATGAGATGCTCCCCTGACAGGGAAAGGTGGACCACCGCCACTCTCCGCGCTTTCGAAGCCCAAGATACACGATAGCGACATACCAGAATCATGCATCCACTACATCACCTATGACTACATGACTACATCGTTGTGGTAAATTTATATTTGCTATTCGTAACTCCACATCTACTTACCTCGACTTACCGTGAGATGCAACGGATGCAATATATTTGTCACACAATCGTTTGCGTGCAGTATAGTGACCTGGTGCCACCAGTATGCATGCCTTCTGGAATGTACAGCTGAAGGCAGACTTAGGTCTCACAATGGGACAGCAGAAACTAATGTGACACAAATGTGTTGCATTTCCTCAGTGAAGTATAGTGGAAGTAGCTATTTACTTGCTGTATATTGACATGTTTTACAATATTTTCAAAAGCCTACTTCACAAAGCAGCTTCGATTCTCCACACAAATCGGTCTACAATAGGGTGATTAAGGCTGAGATTTTTTTGCATGCAGAAAACATGGCAGCAAATTATGCTAAATTATTGGTAGAGCTCAAATCAAACAAGATGATACATTAAGGTCCCCATGACATAGATCTTTAGGCGCGAAAATTCCCTTATTTTGTTCTCTCAAATTTCCCTCGTAGGTGTTCCCAAATGTTGGCAAATATGTGGCATGGGATACCACCTATTTTGCCCCATGCAGCAGAGCAGACTCAGGAATAACACAAAACACTCAAAAATATAATGAGTAGAATCGGAGATTTGCAATTTTAATAGTTGAAGAAAAGTAGCGCTTAGAAGAAAGAAGCGCCAATAGTGGCCAACCGCGATGAAGCACGGGCTGGATGCAGGACTGAGATCAGTCCACTGTTAAAATTACTTTGTGTATTGGATGTTGAGGTGCAAAGTCCTTGGATTGGCCTTTGTAGCGCGGGCATCGAGGTGCTGGTGAATCCGTTGGTGCTGTGAAGACTTGCATTGTGCTGAGTCAAGATGTATCAAGCTGGGCTCGTTGTCGCCGTCGAGATGCGCCTCACTGGGTTGATGCTTGCAAAGCCACAGAACAGAAGCTACGATGCGTGGTCCTGCATTGAGGTGTAGCCAGAGGGATCAAGCTGGGCCTTTTATCGGCAGCGAGATGAGTCATGCTAAGTCGGAGCTTGTGAAGCTGCCAAACAGAAGCTGTGATGAGCATTCCTGTGTTGAGAAGCGTTGAGTTGCATCAGCGCAGAGGAGTCTTCTTGTGTCCCTGTAGCTCTGAAAAGGAGGCCAGCCAACTAGCCCTGGAAATCACTCTGATGGTCGTTAGCCTTGGGAGTCACTCTGGTGGCCGTGTGTTCAAAGTGTAGGTTCAGTCCTTCTTCCCCTGGCAGTAGAGCAGTCAGCAGAGCAGCTGGTCAGTCATTCTTGCAGCAGGACAGTAGAGCAGCAGGGCAGTCCTTCCATTGAGTCTTTTACAGGTCCAGAAGCCATATGAAGAGTAGGTCTGAGGGTTCCCTTTTTAGACCTGGTGTCCACTTTGAAGCAGGTGAAGCTTATGGAGTTCCATCTACAGAGGTGTCAGGAAATTACTGCCTCTCCCCTGGTCCTGGTCCCAGTCTATCAGGGGTCACAATATACCTGTCTGAAATCCTTTGTAAGTGTCCTGAAGCAGTCCCTTTGAGGTGCAAGTGTGGTAGGTGACAGCTCCTCCCCCCATCATGCCAGAGATGGCTCATCCTGCCAACACCCAGAGGCTCTCTTGTGATGCTGTCCTGAAGTAATACACAAATGCTAACTTACAACTTCACTGACTCATATGACCAAGGAACAGACTACAGGCACTGTGACAAATGGGGTTTTTGGTTGACTGGGGTGTATGTCTTGATCAAGCAGCAACCACAGTTCTTGTCAGGGTAAGACACAAGCAAACCCCAAGTTAACCTTGGTGGCTATTCACAGAGCAGTCGGGCTTAACTTAAAGGCAATGTATAAAGTATTTGTACAACACTTCAAACAGTAAAACAGTAAAACAGTAAATGCACACCACAAAAGGAACCCACAACAGATTTAGAAAAGTAAAGTAAGTTTTAATAAATAAATAAAACAAGACCAAAATGACAAAAATCCAATTACTAGAACTGGAGATATTGAATTGAAAAGTTTGTAGTGGAAATAGCACAAAAAAGCACGAAACGCGAACAGGGGATATTGGGACTGGGACAAAGTCACAAGTTCAGGCTGACCACGATTGAGTGTGTGATGGCTACAGGGACCCAGGTAGGCCCGCTGAATGGAGCATCCTAAATCCTGGTTATGGAGCGTTGTGTGGAGCCGCGTTGAAGATATGCTGTGCAGCTGAAGAGAGGCGTTGGTTCTGAGTTGAGGCGAGGCTACGGTGCGAGTTCCTGTTGCATTGTCATCAACTATCCTGTTGACGGGGCTTGTAATGCAATGTATAGCATTGGGGATGCGGCGCACAGCAGCTGATGCCTCGGTTCCGAGGAGCTGTGAGTCTGCAATGTGGAGTCTGGTATCATCATGGAGGCTTCCATCGACAAGAGATGTAAGGACCTGGGCTGTGGAGGTGCTGCACCATCAGGGTGACACATCAGTTGTAAGGGCTGTGGATGCGATGTGAGTCTTTGCGACGGTTCCGATGCATGCAGCTGCAGCGATGCATCAATTATTCTCAGACATGTGCCGCTCAGCCAAGGTGATGCCTTGGTCCTGCTTAGGGATGCGTCAATGAGCAGAGGAGATGCACTAGTTCTGCTGGCAAACACCTTAGACCCACTTCTAAGGGTCCAGGACTGGGGTGGCATCACTTGGCAGGGTAGCTCACAGATGGCAGAGTCCAGGCGCAGGTGCAAGGTGGTTGGAAGCCTGTTATGTCCCTGGAACTTTAGATCAGGAGGCCAGCTAACTAGCCCTTGGAGTCAACTATGGTAGACAATACTGGATCACAATTCGGTCTGTGCCACACACGGCCGCACTAGATGACCCCTCAAGCCTCAAAGTAAGGCACCTTTTAGGCTCACTGCATCTTAGAAAACTCAATGTTCAGTGGATCAATATCATGAGTTTTTTGTTTTCTTATGCATAGAAATTAGCTGTGAGGATTGATGAGGGGCTCGTGGCTTCAATGCGTCTTTGAACACCATGACGTCCTGAGTGTTAAAGTGGAACATATTGACGAAGCATATTTATAAACTGTTATGAAGAATTACAGTCTTTTGTCTTTGAACATGGCAGTTTGCATCTTAGGAGTTCTTTTTGGAGAACCAGTGAACTGATGATATAGCCCTGAGGAAGCCTTTGTAAGGCAAAACGCGTTGGCTGCATTTTTTGTATTGTGAATGAAGAATCAATAGAAGAAAAACAACTACCACTGTGACAAGCACCTACGAGTCATGATTTGCACTGATTGCTAAAATATACTCAGATGTGTTTGTTGCCTCTCTTCTTTGTGAAAAAAAGCCCTTGGAGTCACTCTGGGTGCAAGAGATGTAGGTCCAGTCCTTCTCACCCAGACAAGAGGGCAGGAGGTCAGCACAGTAGGGCAACAGGTCCTTCAGAGCAGCAGTCTAGCAGAGTGGCAGTCCATTCAGCAGCGCAGCAGTCCTTTTTCCTGGCAGACTATCCACAGGTTCAGAAGTTGACAGAAGCGGTGGTGCCTGAGGTCCTTCTTTTACACTCAGTTGTGCCTTTGAAATGGTGAGAAGCTTCTAGAGGCAGGCCTTTGAAGTGCACAAATGCTCACCTCCCCAAATCCTCCCTCCCTTCCTGCCAGTGATTGCCCACCGAGTCATACCTAAGCTCCCATTGTGGTTGGCTGTCTAGGAGGAATACACAAAGCCTAACTGCCAAATACACCCAGTCATGCAAACAGAGACAGGCTACAGGCACCAAATGATTAAGGCACAAAAATGACAACTTTTTAAATGCACTACCACTTTAAATACTAGAGCAAGATGGAGACCAAACAGAGCCCGTGAAGCTAGTATGGTGGACGCATGGAAAGTGGACAAAAGTCTTAGAAAAGATACACCTGTATAACTATTTGAAGTGTTGATTCTAGTTTGATTTTAGTATAGTTCACGCTATGCGGTAGACTGCACACCACTAGCTTTGCGGCAGAGAAAGAGGTGGCTCACCGGTAATTAGGCAGGATTGTACAAGTCCAGTGAGTACCGGTAACACAGCCTGAACATAAAACGAAGGGGGGATTTAGTTTCCTCTTTAAACAAAACACAATCAAGCAACGGGTTCCTGCCATTCAATCGTAAAACTTTATTTGCAAACAATGGTGGAATTTGAGCCATAGCAGGCAAATATATATACAAACAAGAATTTGGCAGCGATAAATCAGTGCTCCAAATTAAAAGGTTTGGGGGAATAATGGACTCCTGTTGTTAATTCTGGAGGCACATTCAAAATTAAAAAGTATATTGCTAAAACAATTGGGACAAAATAGGTGATCAACAGCATCACAGAAAGGAGGATTCACTTGTCTGTTGTGAGGATATTATTTACCCAGATTCGGGACACGATGTAGCAAGGAAGAAATATAGCCAAGCAGAACCTTTGTTACCCAGATTTAGGTTACGAAGGAATAGCTAGGTTTAAATTGAAATAATGGGTGTGTTGTGTTAAAAATCATCTTAAAGGACTTGATTTCTACAATATGGTTATGTGTTTTAACAGATACAGGATAGAAAGTGGACAAAGTATGACAAATGTGGCAGATCGTTATTTATTGAAAACCTGCAGCAAAAGTAAGTCCTGTAGTTACATATTTATGATTGCTAGGTAAGGTTAGAATAAAACAATGATTCTGACTAACCCATTAATTGAATCCTCAGAATTCGGTATGAATTAGGCTGAATAGAGGAGAAAAAAGAGCCTATTCGGGTGAAGAGAGGTAAGAATGGAGTGTGATCCATGTGCAAGGATCTTGAGTGCTTGATGATAACAGCATAAACTGTGTTTAGGAGTATATTTTATTTTTTATTTTTTCCAGCTCTGCTTGAGTTCTGAGTCCTGAAGACAACCCCCAAATTAGGTGAGAAGGGTTTGAAACGCGTTGACTGCTACAATTTACCAAACTAGTGATCTACTATGTTTTTCCACTTTGGCTCACTAAAAAAGCAATTGTCAATTTGAAAATTAGACGAGCCCAGTAGGATCACTGTTTGATCACTGCCCTTGTAGAATAGAAGTATATAATAGAGAATTGATCTCAGGAAGGGTGATGTATTGCTTTATTTCAAACTCTTTAAAGTGTACAGAACCAGAAGTTGTGATCTGTTTTGATTTTTTAAGTTTATGATTGTGTTTTATGTAATGTACACAGTCTGGATATATTGTCTTATGTGTTGTGCTTCATATGTATTGTGTCTCTGTGTTATGTAAATTGTTGTAAATACTTTTTTTTCTTCAAAAAACAAGTATGAAAATGACAAATTTGAAAAAACTCATAATCAAAGAATGCATTCAAAATATTTATTTTTAGTTTTTTCTGGAAACAAAGAAAATGTAATGATCATAACAACTGAGAGGTGTGATCATCCAGTTTGAATGAGGATGTGAATGACTATCAGTATTGGCAAGTTGTTGTTTTGGTGAAATAATAGAGGCCTAGCCTTACATTGTTTAGAAACTTTCTAAAAGTGGCATTTTCAGAATTCTACTTTATAATTCGACTTCACCATAAATTAGGATTTTAAATTAGGATTATAGAGACACCTAACTTGAACCAGTTATATCTTTCCATTTGCAAACTACACTTATAAAATATGATAAGGTAATCCCAATGTTATCCCATGGGACATGTAGGCCTTGCAGTAATGACAAATGAATGTAAGTGTTTTTCGCTATCAGGGCATGTAAAACTTAAAAGTAAGTATCCTGCTTTTAAAATATATTGGATGCTGGCCTCTGGGCTGTACAGGGCCTTCCCTAGGTGTGGCTTCCATGGATTAAAAAAAAGGTTTGGTTCTGGCAAAAGGTTTATTTTGCCAAGTTGAAAGAGCAGTTCAAACTGCACATACAGGCTCTGCAGTGACAGGCCTGGAGCATGGTTAGAGGGTTACTAAAGTTGGTGGCACAATCAATGCTGCAGGCCACTAGCAGCATTTAATTTACACATCCTGGGCACCTGGATTACACTGTACTAGGGACTTATAAGTAAATTAAATATGCCAATTAGGTATGAGACAATATTACAGAGCGCACATGCACTTTGGCACTGGTTAGCGGTGGTAAAGTACTCAGAGTCCTAAGGCCAGCAAAAACTAGGTCAGAAAAATGAAGGAGGAATGCAAAAGGTTGGGGGAAGTCCACTCTGAGGCTGACAGGTGTAATAGGCACCAAATGGTTATAATGAGAAAATGCACCATGTCTAAAAGTGGCATTTTCAGAATTGTGACTTAAAATCAGACTTTGCCATTAAAGGGGGTTTTAAATAACAATTTCTTGGACACTAAACATGAATGTCCTACCTGCTCCCAAGTAAAAGTAATTACTTATTAAACCTAATAAAGTAACCCAATGCTATCCTATGGAAGAGGTAGGCCTTACAGTAGTAAAAACGAATTTGTGAGTTTTTCACTACCACAACATGTAAAACTTGAAAGTCCAGCTTTTTAACTAAACTTCACCCTGTCCTATGAAAGGTTTAGGGTCTTTCCTAGGGATGAATTATATGTATTAAAAAGGAAGGGTCAGGTCAGTCCTGGTAAAAAGTTTATTTTGCCACTTTGAAATGGTAGCTTAAAACTGCCCACACAGGCTGCATTGGCAGCCCTAAGACATCTTTAAAGGGCCAGTTAAGTGGGTGTCATCATCAGTGCTGCAGGGCCACTAGTAATTATTTACATGTAGTACCAAGTAAATGTAGAATCACATTATTAGGAACTTTCAAATACACTAAATGTGCCAACTATGTGTAAGCTAATTTCACCATGTTTAAAGTAGGGAGCACAAGCACTATAGCACTTGTTCGCAGTCTTAAAAGCCAACAAAATCTAATTTAGAAAAATAGGAGGGATGAAGGAAAACTATTTGGGGGGTGACCCTGCAAAGAGGGTCAAGTCAACAATAATATTGTATTTTAGAATGGTGGGCATAATATGTACATTATTTGCTTTTTATCTATTTATTATTTTTATGCTAAGTGTTTTAACAATAATGTTTCTAAATTTATTTTACATTTTATGTCTTTTACATTTACTTTTTTATTTTTTTCATGTTTTAGAATACATTTTTATGAATTAATATTTAAGTTTTGGTATTTGCTGTTTGTTTTACTTTCTGTTTATATATATTTGTTATAGTATATATTGTGTATTTTTTAATTATTATAAAAAAAATCTGATAGTAGGTTTTTGTTGGACTTGGCCCTTCTGGCAGGTTCACCCCTGAACTTTTTTTTGCTTTTATTGATGACATGGTGTAGTGATTTTGGGGTTTCTGCGCACTTTACCGCTGTGTCCCAGGGTAAAGTGCGTGCGTGTGTTGAGGTTGGCCTGCCCTCCCATAGGAATGCATGGGGGAATGTATGTGTCCTGGTAGTTCCTGATGCGTGGGGTGTGCAGGCCCGAGTTTGGTATGTGCGGACTCGTGGGATTGAATGCTGCGCGATGATGTGTGCGGCGTGCATGTACCTAGTGTGGAAGTGCCACTTCTAGAAGTGGGCACTTCTGTGTGCAGTATGAAATGTGTGCCTGTCGCGTGATTGGCTGAGTGAGGTCATGTGACGGGCTAGGGAATCCCCAGTCAGGAGGAGTCGCCCAGTGGTGAATGGAGAGATCAGCAGCTAGATGGGTGGGAGGAGTACACCTGGGTCCTGAATAGGGCTGGGTTTTCCCCACACAATGATGGCTCCGCCCCCTGTGGTGCGACTGATGACCCTGGCCTGTCCTCTGAATAGGGAGAGGGGCTGAGCAAAACAAAGTGCTCAGGAACCAGTTGGATCTGGTTCGCCCCTTCCCTGCACCCTTGAGACAAAGGGATTCGGTGTATAAAAGAGGGGCTGTGACCCCATGAAAATGTTCTTGTTCTGTTCTTGTTCTGGACTTGAATCTACCAGGGGCGTGCTGCTGCTGGGGCTCAGGGGAAGGCTTGCCTCCCTGGGCCCTGCCCTGCCCCTGGTTGCCTGGAGGACTTTTCTTGCTGGGAGCTTTTTCTGCTCCATTCCTTTATGCCCAGGACTTCTTGGGACCCTCCTGCCTTTGCTGGGGGCTGTTTTGCCCCCCTGATACCTCCAGGACTTTTAGGACCTTTTGCTTTTCTTGAGATCCCTTCTGACAAAGAAACCTGTACCAAGGACAAGAAGCCTGCTGATCTAAGGACTTGCCTCCCCTTTCTGCCAGAGTGCTGTTTTGCTGTGGAGGAACCTGAAAGCTGCTTCTTTATTTTTGCCTAGGGACCAGGAGAGAGGAACTGTGTGTGTACTCTCAATCTTGCTAAGAAAATCTCCAAGGGCTGGAAGAGTGCCAGCCTCCTGTTGAAGTCACAGGGCCAAAGGACTTCACCCTCTACTGAATTGCTGGTTGCTGGAAAGTGTTGTCTCCAGTACCCAAGGGAAAATCTGCAGTCTCGACGTCGCCGGACGCCGCCGAATCCAGCTCGACATCGTGGGTAACGGCCCCAGTGTTCTGAGCCCTCGACGCCGGCCGCCGGGCCCGATCGACGCCAGCAGCAACGCCAGTGAGCAGTGGGTATCGGCCCCGGCTCCAAGTGCCCCGTCTTGACGCCGGTATCGACGCCAGTGAGCAGTGGGTATCGGCCCCGGCTCCAAGCTACCTCGTCTCGACGCCGCTGCTGATCGCATCGACTCGACGCCTTTCTCGACGCCGTGAGCGCTGCTCCGGCCCGACATCTCTCGACGCCGCTGCAGATCGACCCGACTCCGAGGCACGATCGACGCCGACCTCGACGCCGACCTCTCGACGCCGTGGATCATCGTTTCTTCATTTCCAAAGGTACTGTGTTTATGGGGTCTGTTGTAACTCCAGGCTCGACGTAGCGCTCCTCGCGGTCGACGCCGAACCTTGGGAATATCGTAGACTCGACGTCATGTGACTCCCGTGGGGGTCACATTGTTGCCAACGAACTGTGTTCAGAAGAATATTTAATTTGGTTGCTAAGGAACTATCTCCTAAAGAAGGAACTTTTCCTGATCATTGTTACTTATGCGCTTTTGCGCCTGTGCATTGCTGTGATGCTTGATGCCTTCCTAATGTGATTTATACCATGCTTTGTGTACCCCTCTAGATGTATTTTTATCCCTAGGAGGTTGTGTTACCTAGCATAGTGGTACTGGTTCCCTGCGTGAGATTCTCCTAAAGTGGTTAGGGTTGCATAGGTGGCAACTACCTGTTACCAGTGGTTACTGGTTGTGCGCTATGACTTCTAATTGGTGATACAGTGATTATATGTGCTATGTTCTAAAAGTATTATTTCTACCAAGTATTAATTCCTGCAAAGTACTAGTTCTACAAAACGTGCTATGTCCAAAAAGTGCTTATTCCTGACAGTGGTCCGGGTGGCCCTGTCTTGTACATATCCCTTGTAAATTCTACCCGTACCAGTGGCACCCTGTAAAGAGTATATTTATTATCTAATGTGTTTTGCTATAATACAAAGGCTATTTATATAGAATACCTTGTGTGGAGTTTCTTTTGTGGTGGGCCTTGGGTGTTGTTGCTGGGTGCGCGCGCAAATGCTTTACACATTGCCTCTGGGATAGGCCTGTCTGCTCGTGCCAAGCTACCAAGGGGGTGAGCAGGGGTTATCTTTGGCGTGTAACTTCCTTGCCCTGACTAGAGTGGTGGTTTCTGCCTGGCTTTGGCGCAAGCCTCAGCCAACCAGAAATCCCATTTCTAACAGTTTTTATATGTTTATTTAAAATAATTAGGACGGAGGAATGCTATTTGTAGTCCTTCCAAAGTCCAGCATTTTCCCTACAGTTGTAGACTGTCTCATATATATATATATATATATATGAGAGAGAGAGAGAGAGAGAGAGAGAGAGAGAGAGAGAGAGAGCGCGAGGGAGAGAGAGAGAGAGACTCTGTAGAATGACTTCCCAGTCTGCTGGTGCTGAAAGGTGGTTGCTGATACACCCTTATGTATTGCCAGCAAGGTATATTCCCTAGAAATTGCATAAGGAATAGGCTGGCCTTCCAAATGATATCTCAGGCCTGGCTAGGCACAGTACCCAACCCCATGCCGTGCACAGTCAACGGCCAAAAGGCCAAAGGCCATGCAAGTCGGAGGTAGCAGGCTTAGTTAGTTATGGTAAACATATAATACTTTATGTTAAAAAAGCTCGAGAAATTCACTGAAAAAAACAAATAGGCAGCATGGTTATAATATCTTACTTTACATTATTTTAAACTGAGAAATTCACTGAAAAAAACCTTACAATAAGTTAGATTATAGTTAGGTGAAAATATTACTTAAAACAGTACATTTTAACCTAAAAAAACCTCTTTACCAGCTATAGTTAATTGAGTTAATTATAACTTGCACCCTCACCATGCACTGCATATTACCTCACATATTACATCATTCATGACATGTTCTATGATATCATTGATAACATGGTAGCATCAGTATGAACCAGTGAGCAGAAGCAGGTTTTATACTGTGTGTTGAATTGGTGACAGTGTTGAGGCACTGAGCCCTTACCAGGAATGGTGCAGTGGATGCAGTCCTGCATGACCCAAGACAAAAGTGGGTCTAGCCCTCCTCTGTCCATGTAGGGAGAGGTAGCCACATGGTTGAGTTAGGTGAGTGGTCTTAGCATAGAAATGCTAGTGGAAGGTCCCAGTGGTAGCAGGCAACAGGCAAATGGTGTGTCTGGTCAGAACCCATTGCAACTTGTTACCGCCGACTAAGTAAGAGTACCCATGAGCGATGGCTACTTCTCCCCTAGATTCAGCTGGTGGTGGCATGTGTTGCAAAATGGGTTCCGCCCATTTTAATACACCCTACATGTGTCTCACCCACAGTGAACACACTGTGAATGGACTGCACGTGTTTACCACCAGTGTCCACCTTTTAAGATAGGGATGCTCGAGACAACAGTCATGCACAGCCCGGTAACTGCGCACAGGTAGCCTGGTGCAGTGGGCGCTCTGCAGGGTTAGATAATGACCTCGGATTAGTCTTAAAATAATAGTGGGCACTCACAGGTAAAGTCAGTATGATTTACTGTTTTGTCCGTAGTGACGCTTATTAAAAATATAGGGAGGAAATATGCCTTAGAATGCAATTTCGCTTCACTTAGGCCTACAAAGTCCTGAGAAGTATGAAACTGGAATGGAAAGTGTGCATCCAGTTCACATATTCAAGTCCCAATATCATGCATGTACACTTTATGGGTCTTCCAGAATCTTTATATTTCCTTTGCTTAGTTCAAGCTCAGACCCCTGGCCTTTAGTCACACTGCGGGGCCAAGTTAATTATGTTTCTTCCAAGCAGAGGACACAAGTGCCTCCCCACACAAAAGGAATACGTTGCAGTCCTTTCCTGAGCTCCTGAAGAGAAACGGGTGGGGAAGGAACTTTGCATATCATTATCAGCTGTCACACTCTGTCAGGGAGTGGGACTGCCCAGACCCACTGAACAAAAGAGGGAGTCGGGACCTCTAGCTCCAACATATGAAGGGGCTCCTCTTTGAGGTTTTGGTGGGAAAGGCCCTGGCAATGATGTAGTGAGGGGCAGAGCTAAGGCCCCGAGAGAGGATGTGACCAGTGACTTCCAGACGGCGCCATCTTGGACTGTCCCAACATTCTGTGCAGGAGGGTTGGGGCACGGGTTGAGAGGTGATGAGGCACCCTAGGATTGGCCAGTGGTGCCTGGCTCCTAGAACTTTCTACTCCCTTTTAAAAACTCTTGCACAAGGAAGAGAGTGGGCTTTTTTGTGCTTCATCACTGTAACTGTGGCAGTGGCATCAACAATGGACAACTGGAAGGAGAAACCCTCTGATGCCCAAAAGTACCAAGGACTCTGTCCCAGTGTATACCAGGAACAGCAGGCCTCTCCAAGAGCCAGTGAGGCTTTTGCACTTACACCCTCTGAGGACCAGTTGGTGGAAAGATCTATTTCTGTACATCTGGGAGTGCAGTGCTCTTTGAGAGATGGTTGAATTGCTACATTTTATGTGGCCTGAAAGTGTATAAAAAAAGACATACACACGTAATGTTTAATTTCAATACTTTATAGACCTCAGTGATTTTAAGCTAAGTGAAAATGCTTATTGACATTTGACAATGCTTTATTGACATTAAGGATTTTATTAACATATGAATAGCAATTTTAGCGGAAGAATGGTGATGTGTTTACCTTGGTGTAACATTGATAAAGCCAATAGGCTTAACTAATATGTAGCGATGACCTTTGCTAAATCCAATATGCCTGTTTTATTAAAAGTGATACTCCCCATATGGTGATTTCCTATCTGGCATAGATGGGGAGGGGTAATGTGTTTTTAAGGGTCATGAACGTTTAGGGGTCAAATTTGATTTCAAAATGTCATCTAAGGTATTTTCAATCTGGCTCGTGTAAATATTTGTAAATTAAAGCATAGTATTTAGTAGTGTGTGTGCAATGAACGTACTTTTCCTTTTCTAAAGAAAAGGCACTGACTGGACAATCATTTATTGAGTGTTACTATTGCGTGTTAGTGAATATTGATTATCAGCCCACACCACCTCTCTTGACTAGCCTTGGACTGCTCTGCTTCACTAACCCTGAGAGAACCATGTGCTATACTAGGGTGCTTAGTTCCTGGGGAAAGGTAAAGGGAAATTGTGGACCCATTACTTTTGCAGGTCTCACATCTTGCACACGCAAAACCCAATTTCCAACACACCCTATATTTTTAAGAGACTATTGTCTCTAGTTAGAGGATGATGTCATGGAATAAAAACACCAAATGGCTTCATGTTTATTTTTATGGTTACATTTATTTTACTTACATTATGCAAACTGCCAAACTTAATTGCACTTAGGCACAGAGCCAATGGGATGGAATACATCGTAACTTGGCAAGTACATAATTAATTATTTTTGTGTTTGGCAGGAGAAAGAGGGTTTGTCTTACTTTGATTACGTACTTCAGGGCATGGGCATGTTACATAGATCTGGTCAAATGCACAGGCTACTTAGTTGGAGTTACATGCACACATTGACTAAGCAGTGGTTACATAGTTCAGGACTTGTGATGTCAGAGGGAGGTGGTGGTGGTTACAATGACCTTTTCCAGAGGCATTTATGAGATATTACACCAGAATATTGTGTAGAAAGTACTGTAGAGCCACAATATTGAGGCCTATCAATCGATATCAAAAGTATTGTGAAGGTTAGTAAATACAGGAAGGTACAGAATTACTCTTTTTAACTGCATATATATGTATCTTTCAAAATGTACCGTCAAGGTACACAGATGTGGAGTCAAGAATAGTAAATGTATACGTACCTATGAGCACCTACTAGCACAATAGTTTGCTTCACGATATTAAGTCCACATTTATTTGGCCCCACAATATTCTTTACTCGATATTCTGACATACAACCATTAATGAAGCTTAAAATACTTTAAGTATAAGAAGGAATTACAAGAAATTGATATATATATATAAGGCATATCTAGAAGACGATCACATACATGTATAACATACGAAAGAGGTTTACTGGTCATGAAAGAAGTGCCAGAGAAGTGAGCAGAGGGAGAATGCTTAGTTCATGGTGTTAAAGGAGGTGGGGAGATCTGGGGGAGTTTTTCCATAAAGTAAGACACATGTAATGATAACCCACTTAAGATAGTTTTTAAATGTAGGTATGTATTTTAATTAATATTCTATATGTTTCAGTTGTTTCCATTTTAGTGATATTTCTATCATGGTTACTTCCTGTAAAGTTCCTCCTTTAATGCCAAAGATGATGAATGCTAAAGGGACCTCTCTGCAATGGACCCAAAATACTAGGCCCAATTCTGGTAGTGGTCAGTGTCCGTAGGGTGCAGTGAGTGTGATTGACAGGTGTCCACAGACGTATTGCATTGTGGTGTCTGAGAGCATCTTGGAAGCGGGGAACTGAGGTCTGTGACAGACTCAAGGATGCAGAGTGGTGTGGGATGCAGTGACGTGTGGTTTTAGAGTTGCCCTAGGATGCAGTAGAGTGTGTCAGTGATGCTTGGAAACAACAGTTGTTTAGTGTCCTTATGTTGCAGTACATTGTCGTATATGTGTGTGCCAAGGATGCAGTGCAATTCAGTGGGTTAATCCGTGCTTTGTAGTGTGATGGGATGCAGCCAAGAACAGAGATTTAGTGATATTCAGATACATGCAATGTGACGGCTCGCGGCCCCCAATGTGCAGTGCAGTGTCCTCGTGCCATATGATAAATCAGAGTAGTATGCCTTGGATGCAGTGCAGTGTGGCAAGTCAGTGTCCCAGGGATTGTAGTGTCCTGGGAATGGACACTAGGACCCTGAACTGGGCAAAGGGCAGGGAGGTCACCGGACACCACATCCGGTCAGGGTGTGGGGAAGGGCAGAAGCAGGAAGCAGGGGAGCAGAGCAGACGTGGGCACACGAAGAGGAAAGATAATAAAGGTCATATGAACCATACCGTATCCTGTGTATTCCTTGCAGCGCTGCGATACGACATCTGGCGATCGAAGGAGGGATCTCGAAGAAGATCGTCCCAGCGACTGTCGGAGCCCACCCGGTGTCGCTAAGATCGGAGCCAGGAGCCCACCCTGGTCCGGAGGTCCGGAGCGCCAAGAAGAAGAGGAGAAAAAGGACGAACAAACGTCGGTGCGGGAGCCCACCCCGGTAGTGGTAACGAAGTAAGAGGGAAAGCGGGGAAGGAGCATCACGCGAGGCCGGCGAGCGGTGAACTGGGGAGATAAGGATCTCGCGCGCCTGAGTTTAACGAACTCTTGCGAGATCACGGCGGCCATCTTGAAGTCAGGCGAGAGGACCAATAAGGAGCCAGGAATACACGGCGGCCATTTTGAAAGGCCAGGCAAGTGCAAAACAAGCCCAAAACAACGCGAGAGTACGGCGGCCATTTTGAGGTCAGGCAAAAAGGACCAATAGGCAGCCAGGAATACACGGCGGCCATTTTGAAAGGTCAGGCAAAAAAAAAAAGGAAAAAGACAGAATTAAAGGGAAATAACAACAAAACAACGACAAATACTGGAAATAGAGAAGCAAAGGACAAATAAAAGAAGGAAAAAGGTGACATAAAGAAATAAACAAGGAAGCAAAAAAAAAAAAAAAAAAAAAGAAGATGAGTGACGACGACAAAAAGAGCACACAAGCTGTCTTCCGCAGGCCAATACCATTCAACACATCGGAACCTCAAGCGGGCATCAGATGGGAGAAATGGATAAGGAAATTTGAACGCTACATGCGGGCAACGGACGTCGTGGAGGGCAAGAAACTGGATCTGCTCGTGAATCTTGGGGGAGACGACATAGAGGATTTACTCCTGACGTTTCCCAGCGACAAAACAACAGATTACAAAGGCGCACTAGCATGCCTCACGGAGAAATTTGACCCCCAACGCAACATTGATTTCGAGAGATACACGTTCAACACGGCGTGCCAAAGGCCAGAAGAGAGTATGGATGATTTTGCGACACGGCTGCGGAAACTGGTCACACACTGCGAATTTGAAAAGTTTGACAACGACCAAGCGATACGTCTGCGTCTCATTGAAGGATGTCAGTCGGTGGAGTTCCGAGCACGCATTCTGAAAGAACCTACGACACTTGAAAATTTTTTGATGATGGCCCGCACAGAAGCACGGGCCACGGAGCACGCCAAGCAAATCCAAATGGGCCAAGACAAAGGAACGGCACTGGCACATCATGTCACCGGAAATGTCAGAAAAAAGGAACACCCAGAGCGACCACCTCCCAGGAAGACCAACAACACATGCTACAGGTGCGGTCTTGAGTTTCCCCATGTCGGCACCTGCCCAGCCATAGGCCAGAAGTGCAGAAAATGCAACAGAGACAATCACTTCGCAAGTACGTGCATGAGCAGACAGTTCAGAAGTGAAGGGGACGTACAGCCGGAACAAGGATGACCAGCACTAGATATGCCAGACACATAGAAACAGCGGAGAGAAGCTCGTCCGACGAGTCGGACGGCACTACAGCACCTGAGAGAGAAGCTCGGCTCTATCTAATGTCTGATGTGCCCAAAGAAGAAAGACAGCAAGAACACATCCAGCTGGTAGAGAAGCAGACAATCAAGAAGACTGCCGCTGTGGACATCGAGGTCGGGAACCACATAGCGAAGTTTGTGCTTGACAGTGGAGCGACATGCAACATCATGTGCATATCTGAGTACATGAAGATGAGAGTCAAGCCAACACTACGACCATCGACAGCAGATGTGTTCACCTGGGGTTCAATGAAGCCGGTGGAAAACATGGGAAAATTTACAGAGACTTTAACATACAAGGACAGGGCATACAAAGAAGACATACACGTACTGAAAGGTGACATCCCAGCACCTTGCCTGTTGAGCAATGTAACAGCACAGGTCATGGGGCTACTTGCCATGACTTATCACATGTCAGAAAAAGAGACAATATTGCAAGAATACCCGAAAATACTAGAAGGTTTGGGAAAACTGGAAGGGAAGCAGATAACGCTGCACATCAATGAAGCAGTCCGGCCGGTGGCCCAGCACCACAGGAGGGTCCCGATACATCTACAACCACAAGTAGAAGAAGAACTAAAAAACTTACTGGCACAAGACATCATTGAACCGGCGGAAGGACCAACACCATGGGTATCACCAATAGTGGCAGTTCCGAAGAAGAACACCTCCAAAATACGGATATGTGTGGACATGAGAATACCTAACACAGCCATCTCGAGAGAACGCCATCCCGGACCGCATTTGAATGACATGATCAGCCGTCTAACAGGGGCGTGCAGGTTCTCGAAGCTAGATTTGTGTAAAGGGTATCATCAACTAGAACTGGACCCACAATCAAGATATATAACAACTTTCTCCACGCACCTAGGCCTATTCAGGTACAAAAGATTAAGTTTTGGAATATCATCGGCTGCTGAGATATTCCAGGAGACGATACGGCAAGTAATACGACCAGTACAAAATAGTTTCAACTATAGCGATGACATTCTAGTATTTGGGAAGTCTGATGAGGAGCACAACAGCGCTCTACGTCAAGTATGCAAGCAGCTGGAACAAGCAGGGTTGACACTAAATGGAGAAAAATGTGAACTGGAAAGAAAAGAACTGGTATTTTTCGGACACATATTTTCAAAAAAAGGGATGAGGCCAGATCCCAGCAAAGTGGAGACGCTGAAGAACACGAAACCACCAAAAGATGCAGCGGAAATAAGGTCATTTTTAGGACTGGCCAGCTACTGCGCCAGATACATACAAGACTTTGCAACGGTAAGCACCCCGCTGAGAGAACTGACCAAACAGGGCCAAAAGTTCCTCTGGTCTCAGCAATGCAACGAGGCATTCGAGGAGATCAGGAAGGCAGTGATGACAGTGGAACATCTAGCATATTTCGACCCTCTGCTCTGCACTGAACTGACGGTGGATGCAAGCCCAGTAGGACTAGGGGCGATACTAGCGCAACACCAACCAGGGAGGGACTCACCTAGGAGAATTGTTGCCTACGCCAGCAAAAGCCTTACGGACATTGAAAGGGCCTATTCGCATCCAGAAAAAGAAAGCCTAGCGGTGGTATGGGCGTGTGAGCATTATCACATGTTCATATATGGAAAAAAATTCACGATCATCACGGATCACCAAGCACTGGTAACGATATATGGCAACCCGTCAGCAAAGATGCCGCCGCGAATAGAGCGTTGGGGAATCAGGTTAATGGACTATGATTTCACGATTGTCCACAAACCGGGGAAAGAGCACAACCCAGCAGACTACATGTCGAGACACCCATTACCGAATGGAGAAGAGAAAGCGTCAGTAGCAGAGGAATACCGCAACTTCGTGCTAAAACAAAGCGCGCCAGCACCCATAACACTAGCGGAGATAGGAAAGGAGACTGAGGAGGACGCCACGCTACAAATGGCCAAAGAGACAATGAGACAACAACGGTGGAGACACGTGAACAACAACTCCACTTGGAAAAGGGGAGTGAACAAAGAAGAGATACTTGCATTGCAGAAAATAAGTGAAGAACTGTCGGAAGCAAGCCAAGGCATAATAATGCGAGGCACCAGGATAGTGATACCGTATTCACTACGGCGCCAAGTAGTCAACATCGCACATGATTCGCACAGAGGCATCGTTGCAACAAAGAAACTGCTGAGAGAGAAAGTATGGTTCCCTGGGTTAGACCGTCTAGAGGAGGACACCATCGCGACCTGTCACCTCTGTCAAGTGACAGGACAGCCAGCAAGGCGAGAACCACTGCACATGTCAGAACTGCCAAGAGCGGTATGGACAACATTAGCAGCTGATTTCTTTGGACCGCTGGATACAGGAAATTATCTACTGGTGGTCATTGACGAGTACTCCAGATTCCCCATCGTGAGGCCAGTCTCGTCAACATCAGCAACCGCAACTTTACCGATCTTGGATGATATCTTTGCAGCATGGGGTTCCCCAGAAAGTTTAAAAACAGATAACGGTCCCCCATTCTCAGGGGATGAATTCAGAAGATTCATGACATACCTCGGAATTCAACATAAGAAAATAACGCCGCTGTGGCCCCAGGCAAATGGCATGGTCGAAAGGTTCATGGGGAACATTAAGAAGGCGGTTCAGAGAGCGAAACTGTCACAGATTTCGCTAGGCCAAGCACTCTGCCAAGTGCTACGCGACTACAGGAACACACCACATGGCTCCACAGGAAAATGCCCCGCGGAGTTAGTATTGGGGAGGACAAGCAGGACAAGACTCCCGCAAGTAGAGACAACAACAACATCAGGGCATGAGAGCATAGCAGACAGAGACAAGGAGGCAAAAGAAAGAATGAAAGAGTATGCGGACAGCAGACGAAATGCCACCACGTCACATCTACAAGAGGGAGACGCCGTGATAGTGCGACAGCGACAGCACCGGAAGTCTGACAGCACGTTTTCACATGATCCACTGACAATAACTAAAGTGAAGGGAACGATGATAACGGCAGAGTCAGGACGGCAAAGGATCACGCGAAACAGCTCACACTTCAAAGGACTGAAAGAGGAAGTGAAAGAGGAGCAAACACCAAGCACAGAAGAAACAGCAGAGCGGGAACGCCATGACACAGAAACAGAAGGTGACCGGGAGACAGCAAGGGGCCAGGACATAGGGCAATGGCCAAGAAGAACAACAAATAGACCGAAAAGACTAATAGAAGAAATGTGATGCACCCATTCGATGTTCTATCTATGTTATCAAAGTATCATTCACCAACTTGCGCATTTTGATTTTGTGACAAAGGGGGGAGATGTAGTGTCCTGGGAATGGACACTAGGACCCTGAACTGGGCAAAGGGCAGGGAGGTCACTGGACACCACATCCGGTCAGGGTGTGGGGAAGGGCAGAAACAGGAAGCAGGGGAGCAGAGCAGACGTGGGCACACGAAGAGGAAAGATAATAAAGGTCATATGAACCATACCGTATCCTGTGTATTCCTTGCGGCGTTGCAATACGACAGGGATGAAGAGATATGTGGTCTGCCCATGACCCTAGGATACAATACTCTTCAGTGGCTTGTGTCCCTATGGTTTGGTGCAGTATAGAACTTTCGCATGGTTTGTGATTCCCTGCGTGGCACAGGACAGCCCAGCTGCCATACAGAGCTGGTGCCAAATTTAACAATCCAGACATTTAACGAATCCAAGTTGGCACTCTGAGATGCCAACAACGACATTTATTGGAGCAGCTCGGACAGAGTATGGGCGTCAGAGGTCGACACATAACATTGTCCGCCCTGTTTAGAGAGGATGGCGTCATGTGGGTGTTTTTGCTGACTGGCTGTGAGGGACAAAAACATGGTGACTCCCACACCATGGGAGGAAACCTCCACATCATGGGAATCATTCGCTTTGAATTTTTCGAAAGCAAACTGCAGCACTGTGAGTTTGTTTTTGTAAAAGGCTGATGGATGGGCGTCCTGTTTGTTTACAACATTGGCAGGACCTGGCGCGATGACAGTTCCTGCCAATGTTAAGAGTTGTCTTCAAGGCCGGTGGACAACTCTACATTGAGGGGGACTGTCAGGGCGACGGGGAAAATTACTCGTCACCCTGCCGGACACTAATCCATCTGCCTAAATCTAAGAAGACCCCATGTTATAAGTTTCAGACGGATAACCAGCTCTCCCTGGCTGAAAAGCTATAGATCTCTTACAACACCAGTCCATCTCAGCTCATAGAAATCTCTACTCCTAACTCTTGCTACTACTAAATCCATCTTTGAAGTTCCATAACCTGGCTCCCCATTGGACCCATGTTCTCTCCATATTCTCTGTAATGCATTTCAGGACGTTTGTAATGCCTCTCTCGAGAGTGCCACGGTCCCTACAGGCTGGAATAGAGCTTTGATTGCGCCTCTTCTCATAAAGCCCACAGCATATTCTACTTTACTAAAATCACTACAATCTCCTTTCTCGTGCTGCCCTTCAAAGGTCTAGAAAAACACATTAAAGCCCACCTCTCTTCGGGGCATATTATCAAGCACGGCGTTAAAATTATCGCCGCTTTAGCGGCAGGAAACTACCGCTAAAGCGGCGATAATGGGCTTGATAATATGCCGCAGAGAATTCCAATAGAAGCCCATGTTGACACCAGAACATGGGCTTCTATGGGAATTCTCAAGGGTTTTAGGGCAGCCTCTGGGGAGGGTCTGCATTAGGCCTGGGCTAAAAATCCGTTCCGCTCGCGGAAATTGCGATAATTTGACATTTTCGCGTTCCGCGGAGAGCGCGAAAATGTCAACATTTCCGCAATCCACATTTTACCGTAAATTTTTTGCTTGCTCGCGCTGTAAAATAATACATTCTCGCGTGCGCGCGATCGCCTTACCTGAATCCCCGCGTTCGCCAACAAGTTTTCCCGATCCGGACGCGTTCTCCACGAGATGTTGGATTGTTGGTAGCCATTTGCGCTGTCTCGCGACAGTTCGCGCCCGCAGTAACGTCATTCGTCGCCCGATCACATCTTTCTTCTCGCGATCATGCACTGCGAGACAAGTGAAAACAAGATGGCCACGCCCGCGAGCAACCGCATGGGTAAGTTGGCGAGCCGCGACTATGCAGAAAATACCGTGAACGGGCGGGAAAAAAAATTCTGCATCTTCGCGATATTTCCGCGTGTTTGCGGAGCTTTTTAACATTTTCGCGATAATTTGCGAAAGTGAATTTCACAAAGTCCGCCCACCCCTAGTCTGCATCATTACGTGTCCAGCAGGACACTACAGTTATGTCCATCGGAATAGGGCGCCCTGACTCTGGCTCCCAAAATATAAGTGTTATCTGTTCAAGATCCTGAGCTTCTGCCACTGAACTTGCTATGACTCAGGTTCTTGATACTCTGCTCGCACACGTCTCCACTAGCGGCCTCCTAGAACATCCTGCTCTTCCAGTTCAGTGCTGCTTGGGTTCGAGCCTCCTGGAGAGCGTGTATTGATAGCTGTGTCTTCACTCATCTTGGCCCAGAATGCTGGGTTCTTCTTCCTTATAATCAGATTCTTATTATTCAGTAAACATCTTAAAAACCACCTTTGCTTTGTTATTCTGCATCCTCTGGTTCCTGCTGTGTTTTACCCAGAATCTCAGTGCCAGGACATCATTAATGGGTAAAATCATTGTCTGTTGAAGTCTCTTGTGTATAATTTATTGTTGTGGCTGGGTGGAAACAGCATGCAGTGCAGTTTGAAGGGTTAATCCTTCTGATGAAGGGCAGTATGGTATTTTAGTGTCCCTATAATGCACTACGCTTGGTTGGTCACAGTCTGTAGGACGTTATGCATTGTGGTAGGTGTGTGTTCTAGGATGTAGTAAAGTGTGATGGGTAAATGTGTCCGAGGTGCTGTGCTTTGTGGTGTCTTTCCCAGTTGTGGCCGCTGCCTACCTAAAGTGGTAGAAATAAAATCTAAGTATAAAAAAAACGACTTATCTGCTGCTCTGCTTCCTCTGCTACCGCTCAAGCCTGCCTCGCTGTTTCTCTCGTCGGCCGACATCTTTAAGGGGATGGGCCCTCAGGGCACAGGCTTCACATCCAATCCAGGCACTGCTTTCACAAGAGAGCAGCGGCAGGATTGGTCTGAGCGGCCTTGTTTGCGCTCAGACATTGCATTGGAGTCTGTGCTGTTTCCCCAGCCGGGCTGTGCACACTGCCAGGTTGGAGAAGCAGAAGTGCACAAACACACTTGCGCATTTATGAGTGAACTCTACTCCTCCCTGACATGCCCGCCCCGCCCTATACCTGCGAGGTTCAGACAGCTTAAATAAAATGATAATAACATTGTGTTATATTACTTTTATTTATCGTCTGCTGCGCGGTCTGTGGGGTGATGCTCCTCTGCCATTACGGAGGAGCTACGCCTGGTCTTTCCACTGCAATGTAGGGTACAGCGGTGCGTGACTGCCCCTAGAGTGCAGGGCGCTAAAGTGTGTTTGCGTTCTTAGAAAGCTGTGTGTATTGGGCTACATCAACTAGTATGTAGCACCAAATGATGAGTTAGCACCCCTAAATGCAGCATACTGATTTGAGTTGGGGTCCCTAGGATGTAATGTGCTAGTGTACCCTGGATTTAGTGCAGCGGTGTAGGGCCACAATGGCACAGCGTGTTGGCGTCCTGCGGTTGCACTTCGGTGTGCTGAATTGCTAGCTGTAGGATGCGGCACATTGCAGCTGATCTTCCTCCGTGCAGCCCAGTGTAGTGGGGTACCGCCTCCGGGGAGCACTAGGGTTATACACTAAGATGTAGTCTATCATGGATTGGGCTCTAGTGTGCCCAGAATGGCATGCCATGCAGTCATTTATTGCTACCGGTGGTGCATTGTTTGGGTCAGTGTTTCTGCAATGCAATTAATGACGTATCTAACTTGTAATGTGCTGAGCTGGAGTGTCATATGTGTTGCCTTATTTCCCCCTCTGGGCCCCCTTATAACATGTACTTGCATGTGTGTTCTTCGCCAATGAAAGCATCATATATATTTCATAATGCATAATGGTTGCTTGTCATTTCATTTATATGCATTTACAGTATATATATGTTTTGTTATGAATTGATCGTGTGTCACTAGTTCATACTTATATCCTCATGAAGTGAGAGAAGCATAGCAGTTTTAGATGAATGTGCTGAGGAATGCACACAATTCTATGCCTGTCCTGCATAACAGTTCGGAGAGTTAATCTCGCTACAAAGAATGTTGAAAAATATTCTATAAACCCTGTTCAAGAGCTCACTGAGAAGACAGAAGCTTCAGACATTCCAGAAGTAGCGTTCTTGGTCAATCAGTCTTCTGAGGTCGTGTTCCTTCCCTTCCTGCCTGAGCGACAAAGCAGAGACGAGGTGCGGCCTTGCCTGTGTGCAGGCAGCAGGCAGGAAAGACACAAACACGATGAGCAGGGCTGCGTGTGTGCCATTTCCGGAAGCTTCTATTTTTGTCAACGTTTGGGTGCTAATGTAGGCGCTAGCTAGGACTAGGAAATATGAGATTCCAACACTCAATTCTCATATTATTTACTGTTATCTTCATTTTGTTTATCTTAATTCAATTGTCTGCAATTATGCATTTTCATATATTTAGCCCAGAAAACAGATTTAATAATAACAATAACCCCTTTTAAAATAATGGTATGGGTTTGTTTGTGTGCATCCTTCAAGTGAAAAGTATTCCAGTAAACCGATAAAATAAAAGATAGTTCTGACTATCTCTGGCGGGTCTGGTTGTGGCCCAATGTGTGTTATATCCAGGTAAGTCATGGATGAGATGTGGGTCACAGGCTGTCTGTTTACCCTCTCATGCTGGGAAGGTTGTTCAATCCTGTGCTTTCCGGAGGGGCAAGGAGAATATACTAGCCCTGCTTCAAGACATATTAAGCCCTCCTTAGATTCGGTCCAGTGCTTTGGATTAGAGTCCTCAGAATGTAGTGTCTTATGTTGGGTTACTGTTCTCAGGAAGTCCATTGCCAAGCACAGGACTCCACAGTGTTACCAAAAACTGTCAAAATACTCACTGCGTTGCCAATGAAATTCTGAGCAGCTGTACTGTCATGGCGCAATATGGAATCCAATTATGACAACCATAGTATTTGCATGTCAGGAAAGAATGGGAGACAGCGTTTACAACGCTAGTAATACCACGCGGGTTGATAAAAACGCAGACATTACATCTTCAGTGTTGTTACCACGCATGGCATTACATCGCAAGTCGTTTCAACGACTTGCCCTAGGTGGCGTGCAACACCAGGGAATGTGTTGGATTTTAAATCCAACACCTTCCCTGCTGTTGCGCTAACTGGAGTAGGAATAGTAATTAATACTATTCCTAAGTCCAGCGCGCCATCAAGCGCAAGTCGTTGAAACGACTTGCAATGTGATGCCATGCGTGGTAACAACGTGGACGATGTAACAACTGCGTTGTTACCTACCGCGTGGTAACACCACACGTTGTAACATCACATATTCGTAAAGAACACCAAGCATAATTCAAGGCAACTCTCTGATGCACCTATTTGTATATTCATTTTAGTTGACCATGCATTACAATGAAGACATGATGAATCTCTTTTTGGCCAGACCTAAAAAGGCATTCCATCTTACTCCTGATTCCCCAGCTCTGGTAGTGCACGGAGATTCAGGGCTCATCAGTTCTCGCTTTACCACAGTATGGACTGAGAGCTTAGCGAACAGGTAACTCAGTCACATGTGTCGGAAATCCTGTCTACCCAATTATGTGTCGTTGACTGTATATGTGCTTGTAATAAAGTGAACAGGATAGTTCAATCAATCAATCAGCATATGTATAGTGCAGCACGGTCTCTGGGTGCTGAGGGTGCTGTGCCTCTATCGAAAAGGAGGTCTTGATTTTCTTTCTGAGGTCCGCCAGGGGAAGTGCTGTTCTGAATTGGAGGGGCAGGTCGTTCCATGTCTTGGCCACGATGAAGGAGAAGGAGCGACCACCGCTGCAGCTGCATTGGATGCAGGAGTGTGTGTGAGGGTGGCAGAGTGCAGGTGTCTTGCAGGCAGGTGGAAGTTCAGTCTGGGTTTGATGTAGGAAGGTCCGTGGTCATGGAAAGCTCTATATGCATGTGTGAGGATCTTGATCTGGCATCTCTTCTTCTGGACAGGGAGCCAGTGGAGGTTGCTGAGGTGAGGGGTGATGTGAGTATGTTTGGGGATTGCCAGAATGAGTCCGGCTGCGGGGTTTTGTATGGTCTGGAGTCTTTTGATGAGCTGGGTGGAGATTCTGACGTAAAGAGCATTGCCATAGTCGAGGCGACTGGTGACGAGGGCCTGCATGATGGTCTGTCTGGTGTTGATGGGGATCCACCTGAAGAGTCTGCAGAGCATACAGAGGGTGCATGTGAGCATGTGGAGTTGACTGTGTTTACTTGTTGTTTCATGGTAAGTTGGCTGTCGAGCATGATGCTGAGGTTGTGTGTGTGATCTGTTGATGTGGGTGTTGGTCCGAGGTCTAACATCCACCAGCTGTGGCCCCATACAAAGCAGTTCCTTCCAAAGATCAGTGTTTATGTTTTGTCGGAGTTGAGTTTGAGGCAGCTCTCTCTTGTCCATTTCACAACATTGGGTGTTGCAGAAGTTGGTTTTGGTGTTGGATGGGTCCTCGGTGAGTGATAGGATTAGCTGAGTATCATCAGCGTAGGAGATTATTTTGAGTGCATGGGATCTAATGATGTCTGAGAGGTGGGTCATGTAGATGTTGAACAGGGTAAGGCTGAACTTTGGGCTATGCTGCAAATTGTGTTCTTGGGTGCAGAGGAGAAGCGAGGCAGTCAAATGCTTTTTGTGCTTCCTGAAAGGAATGAGGTGATCCACTTGAGGGCATTCTGCTGAATGCTGATATTGTGGAGTCTGTCAATGAGGGTGTGGTGGAAGATGGTGTGAAGCGCAGCTGAAAGGTTGAGGAGGATCAGGGCTGGTGTCTCTCCATGGTTGAGGAAGATTCATATGTCATCTGTGGTGGCGATCAGCGTAGTCTCGGTGCTGTGGTATGCATGGAATCCTGATTGTGAGGTATTGAGTAGGTTGTTTCACTTCAGGTATTAGGTGAGCTGTTGGTTGATGGCTTTCCCGAGTACTTTGGCTGGGTAGGGGAGCAGGGAGATCATTCGGTAATTTTTGAGGTAGCAGGGGTTGGCAGAGAACGTCTTTAGGAGGGGTCTGACCACTGAGTGTTTCCAGACATCTTGGAAGGTAGCTGCGGAGATGGAGGCATTGAGGATGCTGGTGAGCTCTGAGCTGATTGGGTCGGCTCCAAGGTTGAAGAGGTGGTGGAGGCAGGGGTCGTTGGGTGCCCCGGAGTGGATGGACAGATGATGGCTGTGGTGGTATGGGTATTGAGCGGAAACCAGGTGGTCATCGGTTTGCTGATGATCGCTTGTTGGTCTAGGCTATCGGGGCTGAGATTGGAGGGTTGGGTGTTGACGTTGTTGTAGATGGTGGCAATCTTGCTGTGGAAGTCATCTGAGAGGGTGTCGCAGAGTTCTTGGGATGGGAGGATGATGCTCTCTGTGGCTGTCTGGTTGGAGATTTCCTTAAAGTTTTTGAAAAGTTCCTTTGTGTGGTTGGCTGCAGTGTTGATGCAAGTGGTAATGGCTGCTCTCTCAGCTTTCTTTGATGTACAGGTGGTATTTGTTGAGAGCTGCTTTGTGGCGTCTCTGTCTGAGGGGTCCTTGTTGCACTTGGTGGTTCTGGGCTCTGGGATGTACCAGATGGCATGTTTTGAGGTTTTGTTGGTTTTCCCTGGTTTCAGTAGGGCCATGTTTGTGACAGAGTAAGCCATCTGCCAAACTCCTAATCATACCCGATGTTTCTGCACAGTATGTTAAATGTGCTAAAGTCGAACAAGACACGCTGTAACGTAATGAATTTCAATTGAGAAACAGAGCGCCATACACATTCTACTCTGTTTTTTCATTTATTTGCAGTTTTATACAGCAGCCTCAGGGTATCAAAGCACTTTACATGGTAACTGTTGCCAACTGTATTCAAGCAGTGTACATAGGAACAGCTTCACATCATTATGCAAAGCAGCATATCTTTGGGGCATTAGATCTGAATTACCATTATAAATTGATAATAGAATATGTTTTGAGATGGAAAAACTTTAGCTTCAACATTTCTAGTAAAAAGTTCAATAAATCTCCCATTTCTAAAAGTCACAAATTCCTTACATAAAGGTAACAAGAAAATAATCTCACACCCAATGAAAAGGCCAAGGTAAAATGATGTTTCTTAGAGATCCAATTGCCACAACAAAGACTAGGGAGCAGTCAGAGTAATCCTTTGGCATACCAATTAAAGGCAGCCACTCCCATTGCAGTGCTGGTGGGTGATATATAGTTTCCGCAATTGGCAAAATTGCTGCACATTTCATCCATATAGTAGCAGGTTAAGATGCAGGGGCCCTGATGCCCAGACATGTAGTCTGTCCCAATTGCTGGGATGTTGTTCCCATTGCATGCCTTACTTACCACAAAGCCTCTGTTGCTGAGCACGAGACGATAAAAGCGGGACAAGAGGAGTCACATCCCTGTCCTCTGTAGTTTCATCTAGTATACAGAGCAACATGATGGCTGTAGGGATGTGCACATAAGCCAAGGAAGCTTTAGGATGTCTATGGGCGATTATGTCTTCCGTACCAATCACCTGGCTCAGTGGACATGGTCTTTGGGGACCTTCCATGGTGCATTGGAGGAATTCCCTATCCTTGCCAGTCTTCCATATCATCTCATCACCATACCGGCCAGCTTGGGACAGACTATAGGGAGTTGGGGACACAACAGTGATTAGCCATTACGGAACTCCAAAAAAGGGCTCCTCCCCATAACCATTTGTTCATAATCCTTGGAATTACTAAATATCTTGCATTGTGTTAACAATATAGAAAACTAACCTGTGTTGTTGGCGACCTCTCCAGCTGAGCATGCTAAACAGTCAAAGCAGCAGAGAGGCTGGCCTGGCCTAGCTGCTCTTCGGTGTCCACTAGGGCAGCTTTCACTGCAGACTGATACGGGGACCTAAGAAAAAGTAGAGATGATTTTGTTAGTGATCTGCTGGTGAGGTATACTGCCTGGTTTGTACTCTACCTCTTGGTCTCTTGCTCTTTGGTCCAACTGCAGAGCTGCCTCATGCAAAAAGAGCAAGATTCAGATCTGGACAATACATGTACTGTCAAACACTTTGTATTATCTGGTATGTGGCACCACCAAGTTCATAATTGTACATGCAAATATTATCTAATTAAGTGAACCTCAAGAACTAGAAGACTACCTCAATGATCATAAAAGATTTGACCTTATGGCCTAAACCTTAGCCACAGTTACAGCATATTGCCTGCCAGACAGGGATAAAAGAGAAATCCCAGCATGGCCAACATGACCATCAGTATGATGTATAACCGCCATTTTGTTTCCTAGCCTGACTTCAGATCTATTGATTTAAAAATGAGGAAACAGCTACAGGTGGACACAACAATGGTATACAATTGAAGCACTCTTTGCCGGTCAGTTTTGTGATCTGGTGATTTTGCAAGTCCCACTTCAGTTTCATAACACCCAAATCGACGTACAAAGCCTAAAGCACAGCTCGGGTCTGACAATATCCCCTTCAAGCACAACTCTACGTGTAACGCAGTGCACTAGTTTTAATTAAAAGGCTGGGTAATTCTTAAGAATTGTGGAACTTTGCTCAAGGAATATGGAATGCTAAGTTGTGAGGTTGAGTGATAAGTAACATCAGCTGCCTGTCATAGATCATTGTGACCCTGAACTCCACACTAAACCCATGGCAGTACAGCATGGAACAAGCAAATTCGATTCAGAGCTTCTATCTAACCATTGACTGCCCCATTGATGAATTGTTTGACAATATAGCAATAACTACAGCAGCAACTCAACTTTTTGATTTTGCACCAGACTGTGAACACTTGGCATCTCAGCGCTACTTTGCACCTGTTATTCCATGATGGTTATCTCTTTTTTAGAAGGAATTTTTTATCTAACTATTAACATATAATTGTTACATTCTCATTGATTGCGATAAATGCTGCACAATGCGTAACGCTCGCTCGATTAAGGCTTTTATGTACATATTGTAATGAGTTTTAATTAATCAAAGACTAAAAGTGAGATTGTTTTTCTGATATCAAAATAGGCAGTAATGGCACCTCTTCCATTTGTGGGTGAAGAGCTGAATCCTGCTTATGTGGTTTCTCGTCCAGCGGGGATATTCCCTATATAATTTCCTCCACCATTCTTTTCTGTGGTGGAGGTGACTGTGCTGATCTCTGGAGAAGAGCACTTGAAAGAGGATGTAGCACTTATCAGAATATTTTTATTACAGCCCAATTCATGATCAGTTCCTTGGTTTTTTCTAGGGTCTATGTTGGGAATGTTCTTCCCTCTGGGCTACTCCACCCACCCTTACCCTGCTCAAGTCTTAATTGCAGCACATTTAGTGGTGATCATACATAACTTAGGTCAGATTTACACAGTTCTTCCTTGCACATTAAAATCCAAAGTAAGAACTTGCATCATCTTCAAGACACGTTCTTGGCACAACCATAGTACTTGTAGGATAGCCTCAAGGTGGATCTGGTAGAACCAGGCTCACTCACAGTAAAGAGTCTGTAAATTTGTCTGAGCCACCTTGCAAGTTTTTCTAATCGGGAATTCTTAATTATTCTGCATTTGTGGACCTCTCTGCTTGCTGAACTCCACCTGCTGCACCCTGCTTAAAAATCCAATGAAAAGTAGTTTCTGGTATTTCACACCTCTTCCTTCTGTACTTTGCCTCCCCACAACTATTGGATATAGGCTCTCTTCTCTTTCAATTATTTTTTAATGGTATTTTTACTCTTATGTAGGTCATGTTTGCAACTTTGCATTTCAGTAAAAATGAGTTAGTCAGATATAATATAAACAGGTGCATAATTTAAAAATGGCGGAAAGGAAGAATAGTCTCTGCAGTTCTGATTTCCGTGGTCAGGCTGTTTCAAAATAAGTGGGCAGCTCCTGAGAAGGATTGAAGTAAGGCATGTTATGTTTGGGAAAATGTCCTTGGAGCCTCCCTAGATCCTAAGCATGCTGGTCAAGTATGGCAGGGCTATGGAATGGATTGCTTTGAAAGCTAGGCACCACAGTTTGAAACTGCTTCTGGCCTCAATGGGGAGCCAGTGCCGATCAATTAGAATTGGGGAAATGTGATCACGTTTTGAGACTGAGGACTGCACTCTGGCCGTGGAATTGTGAAAAAGAGAATTATTAGTTGGGATGGAGGCTCGTTCTCCACAAGTAATAATGCCACCGCTCTTGTGAAGCACAGCAAAGATTTTAGTAGCGTAAATCTGAGCTCAACCCTGGTAACCATGGCACAGAGGAGACAGGCTTAACTTAAGGAAATATGTAAAGCATTTAGAAGTATTAAAAGAAGTAACAAGTTGAAAACAAAACACAATAAAAATCACACTGCAATTTATATGGATAGAGAATAATGAAATAAACAAAACAACATAAACACGACACAAGTCCTATAGGGGGACCTGGAGATATGACCTTTTAAAGTTCTACATGAAAATAATGCCAAAAAGCAGTATGCGCCAACCGCAGTCATCTGGCAGGTACCAGTTTTTGTTTGATCAAGTAAAGGGTCAAGAGCTAAAGGGATCAAATACTGCAGATATCTGAAGACAACCGCAGATCATCGAGCCAGAAGAATACGTTAAGGCTTTAATTAGGAGTGCCGTGGAGGGGTTGTTGCTATTTATTGAACCTGATAAAATTGGAGTCCCCAGGGTTCAAAATTTATCAGCTGATAGATTTCACCTATTATTAGTTTTGGGGGAAAAAAATGGTACCTACGCATGATTTAAGGCTGACCGTGGGTTGGATACAGAGACCAGATTCGCTACCAGTCGAAAAGTTTACTTTCTGAGTTAGACTATAAAATGGAAACCAAAGATCCTCAGTGGGGCAATGCTGCTGGCAGATAACAAGAAGGGCTCCACAAGGCTTGATAGCTGTTTCATGAGGTCCTGGTGAGGCCGTTGTATTTTGGCGGAAAAGCTCAGAGTGGGAGAAATACAAAAGTCACAATCAAGGAAGGTACCTCACTGGTCAGATACGTTTGGCGCCTTCACCCTTTAAAGATTTCCATGTTCTGACTTATTTGGAGCTCTGATTCCTTCAGAAGGGCAAGCCTGCCAGCTATAGCTTAACAAGGCTCCATGAGGCTGGATACTGTCATTACCACGACCCGCTGAAATGGATTTGCTGTTACGAAAAAGCTCAGAGTGGGGGCACCCTGAGTTTTTGCCCCGGGATAAAGCACAATCATCAGATAGACCTGGCATGTCTGCCCCAGTCCTCTGGAGATCTTTGGAGCCAAAAACTGGATACGTTCCAGGTTTTCAGGAGGAGTACCCTTTGACAAAGCCGAGTCCCAGATCCTCATGAACAGCACTTTACCGTCAAGACCAATGTTCCCTCTAATTTTTTTCCTCTGTGCGCAGCAGCCACGGCTATATGTGCCAAGAACCCGACCGCACGTGTATACCAGGGTTTTATGTGGGATAAAAAACAAGGGAACCTCTCAAAAGAGCGTGATCAATGCAATTAAGGACATGGCTTAAAAGCAATTAAGCTAAAACTCTGTATTTAGCATAGTGTGCCACCCGACCAATATTTTGCTTCTTCTGTCATTGCATCCAGATGTATAATACAAGTAACATTACACCTACAAGAAGCGAGGACTATTGGCTTTGTCAATGTTTTTTTGTTGCATTAAGTTGTATATAATAATGAAAATCTTGTGGTAGAGGTTGTGGCTTATTGTTTGAGCTGCCGTCAGTTTAACATCCTTTGATTCTGGGCAAATCAATTAATCTCCCCATACATACAAAAAAAAACTATAATAAATCATGTAAAGCGCTCCAATACATTTGGGTTGATTTGCACTATATAAAACTTGCTGCATTTCTTTTCTAAATGTGGGACTGACGGTTTGTCTTTTGAAAGAATTTATTTTAAATGCAGACCATGACAGGCGCTGTGATTAATGTCAATTCTTTCAAAAGGCCCACAATCAGCCCTGCAGCCGTGCTGCATTAAGAAAATAAATGGAGCAAGTCCAACCCTGCCTAGTACCACGCATCAGGCATTAGACTAACGCATTTTAGTGTGGTGTTCCACATCACCGTACTGAAATGCAAAGTCACGCATGATAGCACCGCCTCAACTGTCAAGCCGAGCGCTGCTATAATGTACCACAGTGAGTGAAAGATGTGGCAGCGCGCTACTCCGGGCAGGCTAAGGGATGGTGGCTGAGCTGCTCTCTGCTTTAGCAGCTACTCTGCTACAATGTAACTATACACAGAAGAAGTGCATGGTAAAGCCATGCACTGCTTGCCGCAGTCCACAGTGGCGTGTTACGCTCTGAAATCCAGTATATTTTAGCCTGCACAGGGTGAGGGGGTATAATACGCACCGGTTTGTCGTGTAGCAGCACATACCTACTTTGACCCACTTTTAATACTTCCTGTGCCTCTTCCACCTCGGCCCGCTGCATCTTTGCCCTTCGTCATAACACTCACAGTTCGTGCGCAGCTCGACCTCTTTCAGTTACCAATGGTCAAGGGTGTCCCTCAGAAATTTGTGGTTCGGACACTGGCCTCGGGCCGCCTGATACTGCCCAGCAAAAGCTGCGCTCGGGCAGATTTCTGAGGGGACCATCTCCCACTCCCGGACACGCCCACCCCCTCTCTCCTTCTAGTCACAGCTAAAATGGAAACGCCGTCCTGGTACCGCTGGGTTCATCGCCGTGGCAACCGGCGGCCTAAACCGAAGAGCGGGCGCAGGCCTAGGCTAGGCGGTCAGACACAAGTCCTGTGGTTGAGTATTTTCGGAGTGCAGAGTTTGTTTTACTGGTGCCCCGGAAAGCTACTTTGTTAAACTATCTCTTTCAGCATATGAAACGTACCATTTAGAGTAACGGTAGCGCGAGGCCAGGGCAGATGAGGGAAGAAGTGGGAATTGGATTAACCCCGGACGGAAGTGCTGACTTATTAACGGATCGAAGAGAAGGGAAAAAGGGACAAGGAGATGTCTCAGTAAACAGGATGGAGCATATGCGAAACAGTGAGGCGAAAAGGGAGCAACCAAAATTAAATAATGCCACTTTTAATTATACCACGGATCGCTGATCAAGCAATCCAGAGCAAGAGTAGGAGCAAAATTAATGTTTTTTTTAAAAAGCCATACAGACTAGTGCTGGCAATGGCAGCGCAGATGCTCAGCGTTGCTAACATCGCGGTAAATGATCCTGTGACTGGATCCGACCCCACCGGCACTGGTGGCCGAGTAAATCTGTGGTGTGACCGTGGTGGCCGCAGGAGTGTTCCTAAGCAGCCCAGAACAAATGCAGCGACATTCATGTCACATGACTGCTACAGTGTGCATTTATTTGGAGTACAGGAGCTGTGATTAACATGAATACTTAAACTAAAGCACATCATCTGAATAGCTGGCAAGGTTTCAGATTGCTTACATGTGACATTTTCATAATTTCAGTGAAATTATGAGTGACATTCAACAACTATGAGTGACACTTTTTCCTCATGAGCAAAATCAAGCAATAAAGATCAGGAAAACATAAATATCAGAAATTACCCCTATTGGTGCTATATGACGCTGTTAGAAATGGGATTTCAGGTTGGCTAGGGCTTGCGCCTAAACCAGGCAGAAGCCACCACTCTATAGTTCAGGAAGTTAAAAAACACAGCGTTTACTTTCAATTTATTCTGAAAGCACATGCCCAGTTTTTAAACTTGCTGTACTCTTTTGTTAGTAAAGCGCGGTGCGGGGCAGATTAGGTGCTTTTGTTTAAGTATTCATGTTAATCACAGCTCGTGAAGGGGCTGTGATTAACATGAATACTTAAACAAAAGCACACAATCTGCCCAGCACCGCGCTTTACTAATAAAAGGGTACAGCAAGTGCCTACAGCCCTACAGACCCTAGCGCCAAGCCGAGACAGCCTTACCTGCACTCCAGACTCTTCCTCTGTCCACACCGCATCCAGGAAGTTCACGTTTTTCATGCCGCTCACTTTTTTAAAGCAGCGGCATGAACTCTCTTGCGGGATGTCTTGTGTGGGTGCGCGCAGCACACACAGCAGTGCACACTCATCGGAAGAGAGGTGTGCGCGCACCTTAAAGGGAACAAGACTCACTTCAACAGAAGACACCAGCAGGGTCTAGGGCCAGTGAGAACTGGTGGGCTGGGATCTTCAGAAAAGGGCTTCTGGTAGCTTTTTGTGCCCCTGTAGCTTAAGAGTAGGTCAGCCACCTGACCCTTTGAGTCGACTTCTTTATCCTGGGTACAAGTGGGAACAGGTCCAGCCTTTCAGGTGTCTCAACATCAAGTGCAGTCATTCTTTTGTCTTTCAGAGGTCCAACAGTTTTTTAAAGAGGGTGCACAGGAGTGCCACATGCATGCCTGGCAATAGCCAGTGGGTGGGAGTGACTCCGGGCCAGCCCATATCCAATAGGGAAAAAGTTCCCAGGGGTAAACCTACCCACTACGAATAATCTCACATTGCCTCTTTCAACCTAACTTCAACACAGCAGGCCCCTTCTTCCCTTGTGCAGAGATCCTTTGCCCACCCCATAGGTGTGGCCAGACAAATGAGTAACCTCTCCTCCATGGTCACTCAAAGCTGATTGTAGGGGCGGCTCCTCTTCCACTGGAAATGGTGCCTGACTGACTAAAGAGACAAAGGTCGGGGCAGACCCAGGTGTTAGATACATCTGCCTTTGACAGGCATGCCTCTTTGAAGTTAAATAAGTTCCTGGGCACTGCCCAAATGGTCATCCTGTGAGAGGAACAGAGCACATTCCTACATCCAAGGCCTTTGTCTTTGCTCTAAGAGCAATATTCAGCCCCTGGATGACAGCCAGAAGCTCATGAAAATGGGCTGAAAGAGGCTTTCGGAAGGTAAAAGATGACTTTGTAAAAGCACCTTTTGTAAAATATGTAGTACAAATCTGACTTTGGCGATGTATTGGGCTTGTAAACAACATTTTAAAATGTCCATGACTTAACTTTATAGCTGTTTCCTAAGCAGAGATTAATTTGATATTTGCTCCCAATACGTCCCAATGGAACAGCTAACCGTGCTACATTGAAAATTGTTTTAATGCCTTTTCACTGCAAGGACATATTTAACATTGAATCTTTACATACCCTATCTTTAAATGCCATGCACCCTAGTATATGGTCATTTAAGGAATACTTAGGAGTGACTTATTAGTATTTAAAAGGAGGGTTTAGGCCTAACAAAAGGAGTTTTTTTGACAGGTCAAATTTACAGATTAAATCATGCACAGACAGGCTGCAATGGTATGCCTTAAGTCAGATTGTGCACTGTCACTCTATTGGTGGCACAATGTGTGCTACAGTCCACCAGTGACATTTAACTTACATACTGAGTACGCTTTGTACCATATACTCCAGATTTATAGGCAAATTAAATATGCCAATTATGAGTATAGTCCATTTCAACATGTTTAGGGCCATGACATGCTCACTGGGTAGCAGTGTCCCAGTGTCTAGAGTGCAAAGACCAGCAGTAAAATCTAGTTAAAGTGGGTGACCATGAAAAAGGGTCATATTTAAAGAATAAAAGACAATTTTTGAAGGCATAACGTCAAGTTGGAATGCTCTTGCCAATACCACATTACTCAAGTCCAGTTGAAAAAGAATTAATGCATGCACTGTAGTTTACATGTGTTCTGGTTAGGGTTTTAGCTTTTTTACCATCTGAAAATGGAAGTTCATGCTTTTGGCAATTTTATTAATGTAAAGAACCATGGATAATGAAGGGTATAATGGTATTCCAAGGAAAGAGACTGCCAGCGATAAAATTGGGGTGAAATCCAATAATTATTTTTTAACATTTTGAATAAAATAGAATGAATTCTGGGGCATATTTACAAACCCCTACTGCCACCACAACGTCACTTTTCACAATGTTGTAGTGGCGATAGTGGCTTCGCCTTATATACAAGGCAGAGTTAAGCCACTTAACGTGGCTTAACACTGCCTTGTAAATAAGGAACCCTTTCACACTGTACTTAGTGTAAAAGGGGAGGACAATGGGTGTTGCAGTGGGCGTTCCACCAAAGCACCCATTGATTTTGACGCTGCCCCATACTTACAAGGGTTGTGTAAATATGGTGCAGCGCCAAAATTAAGACCAGGGAAAACCTGGTCTTACCCTGGCAAAATTAGGAGAAATGTTTGATTTCTCCTAGTTTTTGCTGTTTCCGTGTGTGCTGTGTTGTATTTTGTAAATTGTCATCTAAGCAGTTTCTAAAGCTGCACTTCTTTTCTTAGATCGAGTATGCATCTTTCCATGGTGTTGATCTTAGCCCTCCCTGAAGGGTCATCCCCAAACCTTTTACCATTCTCCTCCTATTTTTTGCTGAATTTGTTTTTGTTGGACTTAGGACTTTGCACTTTACCAATGCTAATCAGTGATAAAGTACTTGTGCTCTCTCCTTAAAATTTGTTAGATTGGCTTATACCCAACTGGCATTTTTAATTTACTTGTAAGTACTCAGTAAAGTGCTTCTACAATTGTGCCCAGGGCCTGTAAGATGAATGCTACTAGTAGGTCTGCAAAAAGAACAGATGATAGGTGGAATGCTGAACAAATCAAACTTTCACCCGTCACAGACATGGGTTTAATCCATCGTTTTTTTGCTCACCACACCATCCAAGTTTGGCCCAGCCATATGCAAATAAGTTTTTACCCTGCTCCCCATGGGAACAGTCCAGCCCTAACTGCCAGGCCACATCCTCCCTGGACCGGAAACAATCATCCTGGGACCGGTTTCAGGGTATCATCCCTCATCAGCCAGGCTAGTTTGAATCCAGAGGCACAGTGAGCATGGGATCCATGCATGGGGATACCCTTCCAAGAGTGACAAATGCAAAAAGAACAGATGATGGATGGAATGCTGAACAAATCAAACATTCAACACCAGTCACACATCTGGGTTGAATCCACAGTTTTATTGCTCGCCATGCCATTCCAGGTTGGACCCAGACATATGTAAATCAGTCTTGACCCTGCTCACTATGGGAACAGTTCAGCCCGAACTGCCATGCCATATCCTTGCTGGACTGGAAGCCAGCATCTTGGGACCGGTTTCGGGGTATCACCCTTCATGAGCCAGGCTGGTTTGAATCCAGTGGCACAGTGAGCACAGGGCCCACGTTTGGGCATACCCATCCCACTTAGGGCAACAAAAGCAAAAAGAACAGATGGTAGACAGAATGCTAATCTAATCAAACCTTCACCACCAGTCACTGATCTGAGTTTAATCTATTGTTGTTTTCAAGGAATCACCTCTCAAAAGTAGGCTACCTTGAGTCCAGTGACACAGTGCGCAGGGGACCCATTTCTGGGCATTTTCTTCCCACTTAGGGTGACAAAAGCAAAAAGAACATATGATGGACAGAATGCTGAACAAATCAAACAATCACCCTCAGTCACAAAACTGGGTTTAATCCATTGCTTTTTGCTCACCACGCCACCCCATTTTGGACCCAGCCATATGCAAATCGGTCTTGACCCTTCTCCCCATTGGAACAGTCCAGCCCGCACTGATAGGCTAGGTCTTCCCTGGACTGGAAACAAGTCTCCTAGGACAAGTTTCGGGGTATCTCCCCTCATCACCCAGGCTAGCTTGAATCCAGTGGCACAATGAGCAAGGGACTCACATCTGTGCATACACTGTGCATACACTTGGCCACTAAAGGCGAACATAGCAAACACAAGATGATGGATGGAGTGCTGAAACTTTTTAAACGCTCACCCCCAGTCAAGAGATCTGGGTTAATTCCATCATGATTTTGCTCACCATGCCACCCCAGTTTGGACCCAACCATATGCAAATCAGTATTGACCCTGCTTCCCATGGAAACAGTCCAGCCTGAGCTGCCCAGCCAGGTCCTCCTTGGACCTGAAACAAGCATCCCTGGACCGGTTTCAGGGTATCACCCCTCATCAGCCGGGTTAGCTTGAACTCAGTGACACAGGGAGCAAGGGACCCACGTCTGGGCATACCCTTGGCCACTTAAGGCTAACATAACAAACACACCAAGATGATTGACGGAGTGCTGAAACTTTTCAAACACTCATTCCCAGTCAAGAGATCTGGGTTAAATCCATTGTTAATTTACTCAACATGCCACCCAAGTTTGGACCCAGCCATATGCAAATCAGTCTTGACCCTGCTCCCCATGGGAACAGTCATGCCCAAACTGCTAGGCCAAATTCTCTCTAGACCCGAAACAAGCATCCTGGGACCGGTTTCTGGGTATCACCCCTCATCAGCCAGGCTAGCTTGAAACCAGTGACACAGTGAGCAAGGTACTCACATCTGGGCATACCCTTGGCCACTTAAGGCGGACGTAGAAAACACAAGAAGATGGTGGAAAGAGTGTTGAAACTTTTTAAACACTCTACCCCAGTCAAGAGGCCTGGATTAAATATCATTATTTTGCTCACCATGCCATCCTAGTTTGGACTAATCCATATGAAAATCAGTCTTGACCCTGCTCCCCAAGGGAACAAGTCCAGCCTGAACTGCCCCTCAGGTTCTGGACCCTTTGTGTGGCTCAGCGAGTTTAAATCAAGCTTTTTGACTCATCGTGACAGCAAACGGGCTTCTTCACACCAAGACCGCGCCAGTCGCACCGGATATCAGCACAAGCCCCACTTGCCCATTTCTTTGCAAAGCAGCATCGGCTGCTCACAGAGGACCACAATCCAAAGCTCCAGCCTGCCTGTCTGTGGCACCCGGCCCGCTCTTCACACCATGCTGACAGCCTCCCGAGACACTCATCTTGCCCCTTGAGGCCCTCTCCAATACGAACAGGACTCTTGGCACAAAACTTGGTAAACCTTCAGCTGAACTAATCTGGGACTGTACCAGACCTGTGCCCCATTGTAGTCAGCCTTAATGTTTGAACTTGACCCGGTCCAGTGCAACCAGATAGTTGGCTTTTCACACGTTTTACTTTTAGGCACTATGTTATACGTAATTCTTTAAAAATAACATAATTCCAATTCTACTGAATAGGGTTTTGTTGTTTTGGTCTGTTTTTTATTAATTCGATTTTGATCCATTTTTCTAACTTGGTTTAGGGATCTTTCTGTGTGTCTTTTCACTCTTTTACTGTTTGAAGTACTGCACAAATACTTTACACATTACCTCTAAGTTAAGCCTGAGTGCTATGGGCCAAGCTACCAGAGGGTTGAGCACCGGCTAATTTAGGGTTGGCTTGTGCCTCACGCTGATGAAAACTGTGGTTGCTGCTTGACCAGGGCTCATACCCTGTCAACCAACAACCCAATTTCTCACACATGAGTAATCTCTTACTCTGTTAGCATATCTTTTAAAGTTTCATAGGGTCTATGTGTGGATAGCTTGACTGAGTCTCTACAATCAAATACACCTGCTTAAGACTGGTTTCCAATTAAGATCATTAGTTATGTGCACATGACCATCTTGTTTTTATTCCTGGTACTTGGGCCACCAGGAATAACTGACCATCACTGTGGAGATGAAGGTCATTGCAGTAGGTCAGTAGTTGTGCCACCTACACCTTTTTAAAAAATACATTTCTAGCTGATCTTGTGTTTTTTTTGCTTAGTGGTCACAACATCATTGAGCCCAATGTGGAGGCTACCTGTTAATCTTCATTGCTCCATCAGCAGAGCACAAGTTGATTTTGGACTGGGGATGTCCACAACTGGTCCACGTTCCCTAAAATGCTCTACAGAGAACTATGAAGCACTGGCTGATACAGAAAGATGATCTGTTCTGCAGGGGAACAAACCTTTTTATCTGTGTCCCTGGCAGATTTGTCTGTTGGCCTTGGCGTTAAACTCACTTCCTTCACCCATACCAGGTATCTTTAGCTTGTTCAAGTGTTTGGTCAGGTTCCACGTGGCTTGGATGGAGACCATGTGCTGTATGTCACCTGCTCAGATGAAGCAAAGCCTGCAGCACACACTGTACCACTACTGCAGACTGTTTATCCAAACCACCTTTACAGAATACAGAATATAGAAGGGGTGCTGGGGCTGTCCAATCGGAATGCAATAGCACACCATTGAAAATGTTCCCATTTCCACTGCAATCCAATAGAAACGCAAAAACATACATTAACCTAGGGCACCAATGGGAAGATTCCGATTTTCACTGCAGTCCAACAGAAACACAATAACCCACACGTTCCTAGTATACCATTGGGAAGTATTCCAGTTCTATGCTGAACAAATGTGGAGAAGATGAGAGCATGGGAAATAAATTCCACAGCAACGTATTTGTTCAAACTGGTGAGCTCAAAAGATAATTTCAAAAAAGATAAAGTCTCTAAACCTCCATGACTTCCTGTTCTTTGTTAAACAAGATACTCCTTTTCTTTTAACTTTTCTTATGCTTGTAATGTATATCTCATATCCCTTTTCAATGCCTTATTTCATACCAGTTGCCAGTTTTTGCTTACAATTCTTCTCAATTTTTGATGTTTCATATTATAGCCTATGTTATTGCCATTACTTAAACCTGATATATGCTTTTATTTTGTAAAATTTGAGCATTTTCTTTTAATAAATTTTTTTCTGAACTTAAAAGATAATTTCAAGAGAAATTATAGTAGAGTCAGACTGGGGTAAAAAATAACCCCACACACCAAATTAAGAGCGGCCGCTGTTAGCAAATCAGATATCCCAAAAATGTGGCCCACATTAGCAAATTGGGGCAGCTTTTAAGCTGTGAAGACACTCTGTAGAGGTGTTTTTAGCCGCGGCATGTCCATAGGGACTGAGGGGCAACGCACCCTCACCTTTTGCCTATCAAGAAAAGTGTCTGTCAGGCTGAGCAAAAGTCAACCTGACAGACACTTTTTATTTTCAGGTCAGGAAGACGGGAGTGAGACAAGTGCTAAATGCACCTGCCTCTGGCTACCTGAGCAGAACTTTGCAAGACTGAAGATGTAACAGCTCGGGCGCGACCTCTTTAGCCTGACAAAGCACCTTGAAGCCCTCCCCCTTGTGATGAGGGGGAGAATCACTGATTGCCTTGGAGATGGGCGCTTTAGTTTTAAGCCCTGAAGTGCCCACAGGCGAGTGCCAATCACTGACACCTCGTCACAGAGTGAGGTGGGATCAGCAAGTCTCACTGACCCCATCCCACTCTGTGACGAGGGAGGTACTGCTGCCTTCCCTCATTGGCTGACCTAAGGGCAGGAGCCCCAAACCCACCTGGGACCTCTGAGGCAGAGCTGTAGGTAAGAGTGATTTTTTTTTTAATGTGTGGTGTGTGTATGTATGAATAGTTGGTAGAAAGTGTTGTGGATGGATATGTGGGTGTCTGCGTGTGTGAATGCATGGATCTGTGTGAGTTTGTATGTGTGTGTGTGTGAGTCTCGTCCGCCCTTTCTCTGCTAAAATTACCGGCTGCCACTTGGGGGCATCTTTACAAAGAATTGGTGTAGGGTAGCGACTCAAGTCATTTTTGCTGTGCTGCCCTGTGCCAATTTGAAAGGGCAGGAATGCACCGTATTTACAATATACGGTGCATTCCTGTCCTTTCTGCCCGTGCCGGCGCATAATTTGCAGCCGAGCGCCAATGTAGGTACCCTTGCACCATGGTGCAAAGGTGTCTGTGTGGTTGGCATGATTGTTTCGGTGCAGGAAGGGACATCTTCCAGTACAAAAACAGTCACGAGAGGCATTTTCCATGGTCCATGTGTGCAGTGGAATGCAACACACGTGGAAAGAGGGAAAACCAAGGAAAAGTAAACATTTCTCCTCGTTACGCCTGTTCTAGGGAAGTGCAGTGTTTTGGCGCTGCCCCAGACTTGCGGTATATTGTAACTCTGGGGCAGTGTCAAAGTCCATGTGTGTTGCGTGGGAACATCTACTGCAACACCCATGGAACCTCTCTTTGCCGCAGAGTAAGGCAGGGCAGAAACTTGCGCTGCTTTGCCGTACTCCATATCTACAAGGCCATGAAAAGCCACCCAGGGTGGCTTCACGCGGCCTTGTAGATTTGGCTACGCCCTGTGCGCCACCGGAATGTCACAGAAAGTGACGTTCCCGTGGAGCACAGGGCTTGTAAATAAACCCTTTAGGGGCAGATTTACAGGGAAGTGCCGCAGCGAGGCAACACAAGCCCTTTGGCTGCGCCACGCTGCGGCACTTCCAAAGCCCAGAAAAACGACATATTTACAATAATATGTCGCATTCCTGTGCTCTCCCCTGTGCTGGCGCACAAACTGCTGCCATGCGCCGGCGCAGGCACCCTTGCACCATGGTGCAAGGGTGCCTGCGTCATGGGGAGATTGTTTTTGTACAGTAAGGGGCACTTTCCTGCACAAAAACAACCATTACAGGCATTTTCTCTCTTCCAATGTGTGCTGTAGAATGCAGCACGTATTGAAAGAGGAAAAATCTACCCCGATGTGTTTTGCAAAGTATTGAAGACAGCATGGATTTGAATTTGCTGCAGGAAATGTTTGTGGTATTATCAGGGAACTCAACAGTAAAGACCGGCGACAAACCATAAAATAGACCGAGAAACACGACCCAATACATTCGGGCACTGCCTGATTGCCCTATAGGCCAGCCCGACTCTGATGAACAGACCAGCGGCATATCTACTACAAACTGAAGCATGTGGAATGTTGCAGGTCCCAGTTATCCGACTGCACATGCGCAGGATTGTTACAGTGAGTCCCTCCCTGTCTGTCACACAGCGGAGCAGTCATTCCACTGAAGCGCTCTGCGCCGGGTGGAATGCTCGTTTACCAGGCGCTGGAATCGCTTTAACTTCACTGTATAAGGCAGCCGCACTCTCTGTGAATAACCCCCCATCTGCGGGATTGGCCTACTGCATTGGCATGCCATTCTGGGTTAAATTAAATGGAAAACTGGAACACGGAGTTACTTTGTACTTTCTTTACTGTTACTTTCACTGTTTTGTAGACAGCAGGAACACAATGTTCAATAAACCAAGCTTGTAAATAACATGTTTCTTAAAACCACATCCAAAACTGCACCTGTACGTTCAGCTAGTAGCTTTAAGTAAAAAAAAGCCTTCGGAAGGTCTTTAATCCAGTGTCCAGGCGCCCTCTGCTGGCTCATTCTGCACGTTAGCAGGAGTCTTAGTGAAACGGGTGTGTTACACTTCGGTTTTTAAAGGACGTACTAAGTTGTAGATGTAAATAGGACACGATTTTCGGAGGCAGCCAGGGGCAGTACTTTATGAACGGTTTTTGCAGAAATGCAAAGACACAGTTAAATACAAAATAATACTTGCTGGATATACGAGATAGTCACCTCCCTTATAATATATGCAAGGTGATATTAAAGTCCGTAGGCACATACAGTCAAGAGTGGGTACAATACAGCACCTTCCCAACTACACAAAGCTATCAATATCAAACAGCACAGTGACAGACCACTGACTCACTCTTTCAGAGCTGGCATTGGCGCTAGGAGTGCCCTGTGCAACAATCAGTGCTTAATTTGAGCCGGAGCTTTCCGGTGCTGAGCACCGGCACTTAATTGGTTTCCGGTGCTCGGCACCGGCACCTAATTGTCAACACCACACTTAGGGCAGTCTGCCACAAGGTGGCGTTGCTCATGTAATTTAGAGATGAGCAGTATAACAGTTGTTTAGGAAAACAATGTACATAAAAAAATTACTAATACCTGTCTTCCCAGCCATTTCTTTTGCTTTGGGGACCTGGAATAATCTGAGCTGTCACATTTACATGCGCAAGAGATAGTTAGAAGTTGTTTTGGCAGCGGTGACAGGGGCAATGGGTGGTGCAAGCTGCAGTGGCCTCCCGGTCAGAGCCCTGGCACTTAATATTTTACAAATTAAGCACTGGCAACAATCATTTTGTGCCGTGTGCCTTTAGACACTTGGCGCCGCTCTCAGTATGAATGGCACTGCCCCTGGCGACCACCCACGAGCAGGGGGGTCAGCACCTGTCAAGGAGGTTATTAATTGTGCCAGTGGAAGAAGCAATTCCTGGGGGACCGGGCTAGCAGCGGCAGGAATTTGAAATGAAAACATCCTGCTGCTGCAACGCCTGCACTGACCAGAGCCTTTTAGTGACATTCAGTGACAGGCACTGAGGGACATATTATCAAGCCAGGCGATACAATTATCGCCACGTTAGCGGCAGAAAATGGCCGCTAAAACAGCGATAATGGGCTTGATAATATGCTCTACGGATTTCCAATTGAAGCCCATGTTAGATGTGAAGGATATCTAACCTGAGCTTCAATTGGAATTCCATAGAGCATATTATCAAGCCCATTATCGCCGTTTTAGCGGCTGTTTTCTGCCGTTAAAGCGGCGATAATTTTATCGCCTGGCTTGATAATATGCCCCTATGTTGGTCTACACTTTTGGCGGCTGCTACATTTAGTGAAGGCTGCAGGATGGGACTGCTGTCCTGCAGAGGGCAGTGAAGTCCTGTCCGACCCGAGCTGAAGAGTGCCCTTGTATCGGCCGCTCCAGCCAACTGCACGATGGTGAAACTATGATATCGGGGGGCTGCGGCACCAGGTGGTCCAAGATGTTGCAGGTTAGCAGTCCTGTTGTTGTGGCAGCAGGGCCACCAAATGTAGACGCACTCACCCTCGGGCCAGGCGTGGTCCGAGGTTATATAATAAAGGGGTGGAGACCGCTCGTGTTCTTCCAACTCAACCATAACACGGTGTGTGTGTGTGCCATTTCATTTAGGAGGCTAACGTGAGGCCTACCTGTGTCGCCCAACACAACACTGGTGATGAGGGTGGGGGCCAGACCACTCGTTCCCCCCGCATTGCCGCTTGGCATACCTGCATGGCCACCGACGCAGGACCGGACAGCCTACGTGACTTCCATTCAGCGGAGGACGGGCGAAGAGCAGCCAACCACGCACACGCGCATCCTTGACATCAGGGCCCCTCACACGTCAGGACTGCAGACGGATGAAATAACCACAGACTCGGGAAAGTTTTAAGGCTTTATCTAAATTAAATGCATTTCAAAGTACAGTACAGTCTCTGATTAGTCAATTAAACAATCAAATTTATCATTACTTTGCAATGACGTTGCATGGAGAGGAGAGGAGAGGAGAGAGAGAGAAAAGTACATTTGCACATTCACGAAGATATAATTACCTAGGATGATGTGAAATCCAACCCCCTGGCCAAGGAGCTGGGAAGGGTCCCCCGGGAAAGATCAGGCGACAAAGGCTTGAGGACAGGATAGATGACCTCTATAACACCCACGCTGGCGTCGCACCCCTCTCTGACACTCTCTTCCTCCTCGAGATTCTTCTGTGATCTTCTTCTAATTTAAGTTAGTCTAAAAGGGATGTACTGTAATATTCTTTATCAGCATTCGCTCGTAACTCCGACAGCATCCCGAGCTCTGCAGCATTCAGCATCTCTCGCGCTATCTAACTAAGACTTCTTCAATTATACCTTTCTATGCTCAGGTACCACCCATTAATGTTTCAATATCATGTCATTTCTAACTCTGATTGGACAGGCAAGGGGAATGATCATCACACCATGCTTATTTTCCAAATTTGTCTTTCACTTCATTGTTCAATGATCCCACCCCTTAATTTTTATTCATAATTCTTTATTCCCACCCGTATTCACATCTTATTAGAAACAATAGTATAAAGTTTATAGGTTCCCATCCATTTCTCTCGGCTTCGGGGCTGGTTCCCAGGGTATGTATCATTTTCGTCCTTGGACTGTTTTCAAGAGTCACATCATCTTTTCCGGCTCGCTCATACCACGCATGTGCAAAGGCCACGTGGATTATAGACTCCAGAATCTCATAAAAGGCCCAAATGCGGAAATAAAATGGTTTCACTGTATACCACCTATCTGTACTCTAATCTAATTTAATTATAAATGCTCTCCCCGTGTTAGCATTTGTAAATTAGCTGGTTTTAGTTTCAGCAAAGCAGATGCTTAGCATGTGAGCTTTCAAGCAGCCATTTTAAGAGCGTCTGCGCAGGGGCAAGAAATTCCCTCCAAACAACAGCTCGTAGATGCAGTTGACGCATGCGCAATAAAGTTTCCATCATTAGCAGCCATTTTAGATCTCACTCGAGTTACTGGTTAGTAAGACACATAGGTAAGCTTCTTCTCTCTATTATATCGAGTGTGGTGCGTATTATTAGTATACACAATACACAGTTAATACAGGGTTATGAGTTATATGAGGGTTTTGCTTCCGAGCAAGTCTCTTTTCTACAAGTCCTTGCTTCATAAATCCCCTCTCTGATGGCATTTTGAGCCATCACAAAATTACCCTTCCAAACCAGATGCTAACTTTAACACATCTCAATTCCTTTTCCAGTCTTTTCGTTCTTATCTTTATCTTGGGTCTGAAAGAGACAAAGCCGCCACCAGTTTAGCTCTCAAACCTCCGCTAAAAACCACCAGATCCAACTCAAACTGGCCCGCTGGGCTCGTTGATCATCAAAAAATTACGGCCCTAGCAAAGAATAGCAACCGGGAGCCCACCCCGCAGGAAACTGGGCAAGTCTCTACTGTCCCTCCAGCTGGAAATGACCAAGCAACATCGAGAATGATTTATACAACCCAGACAGTGGCAACCTCAATGGAAGAGAAGCAAGTGAGGACAGCCCCGGACCAATGGCCTCAGGCTTCTCACCCCTGGCAACAACAGAGCCAACCCGGAACTTCAACTTCAATAATAAATATGGAAAGAGATCTAAATTCCAGCCGAGCAGTTGCGCAATTGGATCAGAATGAGCCTAATCGGCTAAACCAACAAAACCCCACTGCCAAACGGACGGGGCCACTCTAAAGCACTACTTATCCCCTAAAAGACTTGCCATCTGCCCTGAGATACACATCGCTCAAACCAGAGTATATTTCCCCACGAAAACTTTCTGTGTGCCTGGCGCTTACCTGGGGGCGAAGTGGAGATGCGCTGGTTGCTGGCAGAGCGGGCAGACGGGACGCTTGTGTCCGGGCTCGTTGTTTCTCGCCGCCGCTGCCGCCACCGGAGTCCTTGCGGTAGCTAAGCGGACTTCATCTCCCACAATTACCGGCGAGGTCAACGCCCCCTGACAACACCCGCTTCCACGCCCGGAGGCGCTTAAATCGAGGAGGCTTCCTCCGCGTCGCGGGACGCGCACGGGCGGCGCCGGGCTAAGCCCCGGCAAAGGGCAGGCCCTCTGTGGCCCTCAGAGGCCAGAGGAGGCTGGGCCGGGCCTCAGACTCTGTCCTAATTAAGCTGCCGGACTAAACGTAGCCGTGCACAGTGAGACTCTTCCTTCTATATTGTGTTTGAACTGAGTTTATTGTTTTGTATTTGTTTGTTTTTAAATTTGCTATCTCAGCAGTTGATGGTGTGTAATAAGTAGCATAATTCTGTAAGCTTTATTCTGGATTATTATATCCTTACTACCCTGCTACCATGTCGAAACTGAAGGCCCCTTCTGGGCCGCGTACCATGGATAATTATTTGGTGCAAGTGGTGAGCAAAATAAATACTGATAGGCGGCAGTCACTAGGGATAAGCACATCTCCACCGCCGGCAACCCCTACCCAGTTCCCGTTAGTCCTTTCACTACTGGATGATAATAGTTGTATTAATGCTACTAATTTGGATGTTTCTGCAAGGGAACTGTCCGAGTTTGAGCAGGTTCCCCCCATTTTAGTGGATTTAGATGATCATACCGATAAGGTAGTACAATGCTCTCCGACACCAGTAGCGCGGCTAGTTAGAGCATGTAGAAAAACCCAAAACAAAAGGGGGGGAACACGTACTGTAAGGAAACGAGTAGCCTCACCATTAAAACACTTTGAAATAGATGAGGCTGCCAAGTCTAATGAAGCCAGATTAGATGCTGATTTGACGAAGAACTTAGCGGATATTATCGATTTAAAGATCAGAGATATCATACACCCACTTGTGTCAAAAATTGAACAACTTACTGCAGAAGTTGTTAGACTGGGCGGACTTCTTAAAAAGGCCATCGAAGAACCAAGAAGAGTAACTACTGCCACAACCAACAGTAAATGTAATACCCAGGACGTTCACTCTACGAAGATTATCGACAGTAGGGAGAATGTTATAGCTAACTCCATTGCCCCCAAAGTGCCAATTCGTAGTGACAGTCAGACACCCACTATTACTAAAAATAGCGAGGGCTGGAAAGAAATAATTAAAGGGCACGTTACTAACCTCCCGCCCGAATGTGCACCATACATGGTAGTATTAACGAATGTACCGCCACTAGAAAGTGGGGGTCATCAAGAAACACATGACTCTTTAAAGAATAAAAGTATATCCTGGTTGAATAGGCAATGCGGTTTCCCGTTAAATTTTTCTGACCAAGTCCTGACTACCAAGAGAGTTAAATGGATAGGCAATTCTAGGAAAAGCTCAAGGGGGGATTGTGTGATTATAAACTTTAAACATCCACAACATGTTGCCACTGTCCTCCTAAGAGCTGCGTCTCTCCCGACCTCTGATGTTAATGTTTGTTCTGGATCATTAGGTTTCTTTTACAGTTACTTTAATATTAATCACTGTGAGACTAGGGGAAACATTACCTATCCGGCTACCTATAGACCTCACCTTGGTATTCCAACTCAAAATAGATTTCATGCCCTCAGCTCCCTGGACTCTAATGATTGACTTATACAGGGGGGAGAGTTGAACTCAGAGAAGGCTAAAGGTATTGGCGTAGATGATTGTGTTAACAAAACTATAGCCTTGGCCACACAACCTATATCCTTTTTGACCAAGGTAGAGACTGTTGTTGAGGATCATGAGGATCTGTGTAATATAGGTCAGCCTATTGGGGGGGCCTCTGTTACTGGACATGTAACTACGAATGCTACTAGAAGAGGAATATGTACTAGATTGGTCTGTTGGAATGTGGCCGGTTTAAAATCCAAGGGTAGTGATCCAGGCTGGAAAACTTTTATTTGCAAGTATGACATTTTATGTTTTCAGGAAACCTGGTGCAAAGGGGATGTTAATTATGAGGGATTTGTGTCCTATAATTTACCTGCAGGGGGAGAGGGACCTGGTAGAGCAAAAGGAGGTTTACTTATACTTATATCGGTCCATCGCCAGATAGTGGTAAAAAAGCATATACCAGTAGGTGATCTTGTACAGATGCTCTGGATCTCTGAAGGTAAAGGCCGCAATATCCTTTTGATTAACTATTACAATAATATCTTTGACGGCACCAGGAGTAAAATAGTAACAGACCTGGCCAATACCATTGATACTCTGAGCTTGGAATCTAACGTTGCATTTGATATTATCTGGTGTGGGGACTTTAACACTATGTTATGTGAACTGTCACCATTAAAGGTTTGTGGGGTTACTAATAATGCTGGATGTGAAGTACTGCACTTTGGTCATGATGCCTATGGGGAAACCTTGCATAAATTAATGGGTTGTCATGACCTGGAAATATTGGAATGCTGTAAGGATGGAAATGGCCTGCCCGTCCCAACATTCAAAAACTGGCGTACTGATTCAGTGATTGATCATGTGATAGTATCTTCCAGTATTATAGATTGCTTTGCCCCACCGGAAATTGAAATATCAGCTATAAGTGACCACAATTGTATAATTATGGCCACCCCTTTGTGGGAGGATAGTGATGCAGAGGCGGGGATTACAATTGATAATGTAGAAGCTCATAGGGTTAACGGGGTAAGGCTTAGATGGGTAGGGGAAAAAGCCTCAGAACTGATTACATCTATAATAAAGGGGAATTTGGTAGACATTGTTTTTATCTTGGAAAACAGATTCGACCATGAGCGGGTCTTATCTACTTTTAAGGGAATCAACACTGCCATTGATGCAAAGTTTACTGGTCGTAACAGGGGTCGTTCAAGGATTGGACCTGGTTGGTTTGACCACTCCTGTTCGATAGCTCTAACTAGCCTTAAGCAGGCCTTAGTAATGAAGCCCAGGGATAAAAACTTAGTAATAAATTTAAGGACAAATTATAAAAATGCTCTTAAAAATAGGAAGGGGGATTTACAGCAGCAAGCTTGGGATTCACTTAACCAAGCTGCAGAACTATCTAACTGCACACTGTTTTGGGCGACGGTTAACTCACCATTTCTTAAAGAGGCCAATGTACCCGAGTTAACTGCAAATGTTTCCAGCGAAGGGTGGATTACCCACTTTTCGATTATTTTTGACTCTGGTAAAATTACTGATGCTTGTTCATAAAATTGGCCTATTTTGCCACTTGATATCTCTGTTAGGGAGGTCGAAAGTGGCATCCGGGCGAGTAAGGGCGGGAAAGCCCAAGGCCCTGATGGGGTCCCGATTGACGTTTATAAAGCTGCACCTGAAGTCTGGGGACCCCTGTTGGCCGTAGTTTTTAATGCTGCTGTTTGTACTGAGTCCCCTCCAACCTGGGGTGAGTCTATTATTGTCGCAATTTATAAAAAAGGAAGTAGGTCTGATACAAAGAATTATCGTCCCGTCTCTCTATTGGACTCCTCTATAAAGGTTATGAGTAGAGTTATGCTCGTAAGACTGGAGGAATGGGTGGAACAGGATTGCATTCTGGCTGACAGCCAGTACGAATTTAGGAAAGGCAGGGGTACGCTTGATCAATGTGTTAATTTAGAATTGTTGATCGGGAAGTACACTGATGCAAAACCAGGCCTTATGTAGCTATGCTTCACAGACTTAAGTAGCGCTTTCGACATGGTGGACCACTCGATTTTGTGGCCAACCTTGTTGAAAATGGGAACACCAGAGGGTATAATATTCTTTCTTGCCAGGATGTACGAGAAATTAAAAACCTGTGTGCGTTTCGGGAGTAAGGGAGAATGTACCCCAAACTTTAGCGTCAAACGTGGTATAAGACAGGGTTGTGTTTTAGCTCCTCTTTTATTTATTTTATTTATTAATGGAATTGATGCTATTTTAAAGGAAGTTAACGCAGATGCTCCCATAATCAATGGTGTTTCACTGCCAGTGTTATTATACGCCGATGACGCTGTTTTGTTATCTAGAACTTCCGTGGGACTGCAGCGGTTGATGGATAGTTTTGCGTCCTTTATAAAAGATGAGAAACTAGTTATTAACAAAGGAAAAACGCACACCATGATCTGTGGTTCAAAGAATTCAAAACATACTATTAAAGGATACTTTATTGCTAATGTAAAGGTGCAACAGGTGGATACATTTTGTTACCTAGGTATTACCTTTTCTTGTGATAAGAAGCGGATTTATGAATTTAATAATATATGTAATAAAATGGCTAGAAATGCCCACGGCATTTTTAAATTTGCTGCCAAAATTGGGGACCGTAGGACTGGGGACTTGCTGAAAATTTACCAGGCCAGATGTGTAACTATTGCACTATATGGGGCAGGAATTTGGGGATACTGCTGTGCCCATAATTTGCAGCTGGAAGAAAATCTTTTTCTTAAAAAACTTTTATGCTTGCCCACCTCGGCCTCTAACGTTCTGAGTCACCAGGAATTATCTGTCAACTACCTACTCGACTTTTTATCCCTTAGGCCTTTGATGATCTGGCGGTCTATCTGGCTGAAGGATGAGAAGTCCTTTACTAGGTCTATTATCCAGGACTGTTTGCGATTAGACAAATTTGTAGCAATACCCTGGATCAAATACATTATTGTATGTTTTTCAGATATTTTTAACCTGAATATTGTAAAAGATCCCAAAGTAGTTCTATTGATCCCCAAAACTGAGTTGAAAAGGGCTTTTCTGGATTTTGCAGAGAGAAAGAGGGCAGTTGCTGCCGGAACTCTGTCAACTGCCGTGTTTTATAATAGGTATCTATCAACGGAAGGATTTCCTGTCTATCTAACCTTGGTCACAAGGCCCTCGCATAAATTTGTGTTAACAAGACTCAGATTTGGAATGGTACACCATTTGGTGGCCCATCCGACAGCAAATAAACATCCATTTGGGCCTTGTAGATGCGATGGGACTTCAACACAAAGCACACTGCACTTTATCTTGTTCTGTAAACTGTACTCTAATTTTCGAATTGCTTTCCTTAAACCAATGTTTTTTAAATATGGAATACGTACAGTTGAGCATGCAATGAAATGAATATTTAATTTGCAATCTGCGGACATTTGTTTTTACACTGCAACTTTTTTAAACAAATGCATCAATTCCAGGAAAAGTATGTGTTTTTAACAGAGTGTGTAATTGTGTTTTAACATTTTAATCAGTTTTTAATTAATTTATTGTGATTCTTAATGTATTGTCAATGTTTACTGTAACTTGCCCTTTGTTTTTTTTAAGTCTGTCCGTGTGCTTTTATGGTCATTAATTTGTACCGAATAAAGCTTAATTGAATTGAATTGAATTTCAAAAGGACATCACAATTTGCTGAACAGGGGTAACGTTCTAAAATTACTTCGGTCCATACCCACTCTAGCAGACCTGAACACAACAGACTTACTCGCAATAGAGTTTCTCACACCAGATAATACAGCCGAGCCAGAAATAACAAGGGCATCGTAGAAAACAGATGCAACAGCCCAGAAAGTATTAAATCACGACCTTACCTTCAAAGACTGGTGCATCCAAGTCACCCCCTACAATCCTCCAGCCTACCCAGATCTGCTATCAAACTTGAGCCCAAGGTCAGGTACCAAGGATTGTTCAAGGCCCTCAACTTCTGTTTTAAGAGGGGCACTTGGCCACTCTGCGCCACAAAGGGTTTTCAATCAAGGCGCACAGCATGGATCTCCTGGGCTGAAATGACACGTGGACGCAACTCCTGGTATGCTGATCCAATTATAAGAACTATAAAACTTGTAACAGCAACTCAATTATATCATAACCATCTAGACCCTGGCAACAACAGACAAAAAGAACCTGCGATAAGTCTCTGCTCTTGGAACGTTAACGGCTTAGCTTAAAAAATGTAAGACCCAGAATTCCTGCAATATCTTAACAACTTTGATATTATTATGCTACAGGAAACATGGCTCATGGAACCACTACACATACGCGGGTTTCTTTGCTTTGATCGTCTAGCCGTTAGAGGTAGCAAAACAGGCCTTTCTTCAGGGGGCCTGGCAACCTACATCTCAACAATATCCATATCAACAGCGGTGGTAACCGGTCCGGAAAACAGATGTAGCTTTAGCAGTGAAACTTACACTTTTCCTGGCAGGGGCACAAAACGAAGTAAGTCTTTTTAATGTATACATCCACACAAAACGGAAAGCAAGTGATTCAGCAAAGTTCACCTATCAAATAACTTCTTATCTAGGCAGCGCCGAAATTCCAAACCTTATATTATTGGGGGACTTAAATCAATATCTAATGGGATCATCTAAAGTAAAGGAAGTTTGCCTCCAATCCTCAAACTACAACATACCAACACAAGGAACCTTTACGCATGCGAGGCCTAACAGGGAAAACAGATACCTTTTGGAAGAATTAGAACATCTAAATCTTAGGGCCCTCAATGGAAGAACGGCTGGCGATACTCCTCCAGTGGCAAGCTACTACACTGAACTAACAAGCTCGCTTTTAGATTATACGTTTGTTAGTCTCTCGATGTTTTCACATGTCACAGGCTTTAGAATGGGCGACAAGGGGGACAGTGATCACCGTCCACAAGAGACTATTTTAGCGGCAACTGCTCCGTCTAGCATTCATCCTGCCCACCATTTAGGCTCAAGCTATACGATAAACTATAAGAGGATCAAGTATACGGCAGAAAGCATAGCGTCCATAACAGACACAGCAATCAATCTTTTACTCGCACAACCGCTTGAAAAGAATCTGATACAAACCTGGGAAAGCTTCAACATTAACCTCAGCAACTTAAAGGCTACGGACATAAAAATGAGGAGTTTTCCAGTGCCTACACAAGAGAAAAAGATAACTAATGCACAAAGAGCGCAAATAAAAGCCCTTCAGAGAATTATAAATGGCTCCATGATCTCTGCATCACGATCCAGGGAATATACTGCTCCTTTCATCCCTGCGGCAACAAAGAACTCAACTAAAGAAGTTGAAATGGAACATTAACAATAACTATGAACAGGACATCTGGGCAAATCTCTTGCATAATATAAAGCATAACGAAATCAGTAAATACATTTATCCACCCATATCATGGGGGACTTCCTTCCTACATTTTGGAGGCAACCTGGGCAAGCTACTTAAACTCCCACTTTAACAGTCAAAGCAATAATCTGCCCAAACTGGAGAAGAGTAGACCAGACTCGGAAGGACATTATACCAACACCGAAGAAGGGAAAGTGGCATCAATAATTTCCCTGACTGCTCCGCTGCTACCCGACCAATGGCAAGTGACACATCCAAATCTCCTGTCTTAATCCACCATCAGGAGGAAAGGTCAATCGGCACTGAGTATCTAACAATCAGGAAACAGATCAGGAAGGGAAGAAAGGAAGGAGCGCCGGGCCCGAATGGAATCCCACCTGCAGTGTTTAAACAAAGGCAGGAAGAATGGGCAAAAATACTCCATCCACTATTTCTGGACGTAAGACGACTGCGCACCATTCCAGATTCCTGGAAAGGTTCAATGAATATTCCGATCCACAAAAGCGGCAGCAAGACCTTGCCAGCCAATTATTGGTTAGTAGCACTGATCGATAAAGAGGCCAAATATTTTGCGGGATCACTTTTAGACGAACAAACAACCTGGGCAGAAAATAATGCAAAAATCCCGCTAAATCAGGCAGGCTTCCGAAAAAACTCTGGCATGATATTCAACATCCTGGCAAACTCGTTGATAATGGACACAACAAAATTGAGGAAAACACAGCTGCATGTCTGTTTTATCGACTTCAGCACCGCATTTGACAACGTGGAGAGGTCTAAACTGTGGAATAAGCTCACCCTTTTATCAATGATAATGCTTTTACATACCGATACCTGGGTACAGGTGAAATTAGGATGGGGATCTCATCTCTCAAGAAAAGTAAAAACAACGAAAGGACTTAAACAGGGCTGCGTGCTGGCCCTAATTTTATTTAATTTATTCATGGCAAATTTACCGCAGACACTTAACATCTGTAACTCCCACGCGCCCAGACTTGGAGGTACCACATTGTCCAACTTACTATACGCGGACGACGTAGTCCTGCTTAGCCAGATGGTAGTTGGCTTGCAACATCTTCTGAACGGTCTGCAGGTCTACGCAGCAGAAAATAGCCTGTAAATAAACTTAAATAAAACCAGGACCATGACAATTAACAGCAAACGAAAAAAAGAGGTACCTATGGCATCTGGCCGACACACATATTGAACCAGCGGAGACCTATAAATATCTGGGTGTCTACTTAGATAAAGAAGGATCATTTACCCGCCAACAAGAAGAGATCAAAAGGAAAGGGATGATCCTTGCCTTAACCATAAAAAGTTTATCAGCTAAAATTCTACCTACAATCACCTATGGTAGTGAAGCTCTGCGAGGGAGAGATACCAATCTTTTGGATAAAACACTTGTAAAAGCATACAGAACTACGTTTGGCCTCCCGAACTGTACCCCCCCGGCGCAACTTAGACTGGATTTTGGCCTGTTAAAGCAAACTTGGGCCAGATATGGAGCATACATCAACGGTTGGAATAAAATCAGAACATCAACCCCTAACTCATTAAACTATCTTCTGTGGCAAGATCTCCAACAGAGGCAGAATTCACCCGCAAGGTTGTACAATCAGGAGGCACTGCCAAACACAGGCCTATCGCCCTTATGGACCACCCAGTGCCATCATTCAACTTTGAAGAAATTAGTCTGGAAGTCGCTGAAAAAATGGTCACTGGTGGAGGATAAATCTGCTTTTTCAACCAGAGCGCATGCCTGGATGACGCTGAATTCTTACAAGACCCACAACAATATTTTAACCTGGGCTATCCAAAAGCACAGAAATTAAAATTCCTAAAGCTATGGCTCCGAGTAATACCATGAATGCAGCATCTTCCACCATGGAAAAGGGTGCAGTTTTTCACAGTATGCTGTTTGTGCAAAAACGGCCAGGGTGACATCATCCATACCATTTGTTCCTGCACAGAGATGCTTCAAGAAAGGAGGCAATTGCTAAAAATCCCCTTTAATCACAGGGGAATATGGACAAGGAGGCAAGCAGTTTTGGCCAGCTTCGACCCAGCGTCACCACAATTGAACTCCAGACTAGTTCCAGCCACATTTTCTATCACACCGGCACTGGCTGCTCCTGACCCCTCCCCCCCGCTTGCTGACGACACCGGGAGATGCTACTTTAGGACGCTGGACGCCCGGCCGTGCGGTTTAAACAGACAGCGCGTTGCTTTCTGGCAAGGCTGCTCCTTTTAATCTTTTAATTTAGGGTGCTTGGCATTTTATTATTTGTTGAGGCATTAATAAAACAAGGCTTACCCCATGCACGGCTCCTCATGGTGCCGATCTAATTCCAGCCGCATTTTCTATCACACCGGCACTGGCTGCTCCTGACCCCTCCCCCCTGCTTGCTGAGGACACCGGGAGACGCTACTTTAGGACGCTGGATGACCGGCCGCGCAGCGGCCGCGTGCAGCTGGCGCGCCAAAGGCGCGCCAAAGGCAAGCCTGTCTGCGCCCGCCTGCGCCCGAAAGTCGTCCAGCGCCAGAAACCTTACACCTTTTGTTATAAAATACACTAGGAGTGAGCTGCTCGCCCTAAACACCAGTGAGTGCATTCCCCCTGTTAAAATGGTATGTAGTGACACCTATAAACTAAATGGGTGTAGGGTCTGTCCCTTGAAATTTCTTGACTACCCGGTCAGACGCCTTCAGCGGTATGAAGATGGAAACACAGTGGGACACAGGGGATATATGCTTAATAATGACCGTGTGGGGAGAGGTTTGCAAGGACAGTACACCTATCCGGACTCACTTCCTCATTACCCCCTAGCTCATAATACGTATTCCTCATTTCCCAGTGGTGAGGCAATTTAGGGTGTCTTACTAAACACCAGATCTATGGGGAAACATAAATATGAGCTAGAATATTTGATTCACACAGCTAGTCCGGACCTGGTGTTCCTTACGGAAACCTGGGCCAGCAAGACCTCTGACCCCGACTGGAATGTAGTGGTTCCCGCAGACTATTCAGTGGTTCACGTAGACAGGGCTGATACCAAAGGTAGAGGGATCGCTATTATATATCGATCCTGTCTCTCTGTTCGGATGCTGCCCCAGCCCTCGGTAGAGGCGGAGGCTTTAACCTTTGATATTAAGTATAAAAACCTGGATTTTTTTAATGGGCTACTAATATATCGACCACCGGGGGCAAGAGCCCTGTTTATAAGTTCACTCCAGGCATTTTTAGAATCCTGTTTGGATTCTCCCACTTTCACTATTGTGGGTGATTTTAATTTTCACTTAGAGGCCAACAACAACTCTGACACATCTAATTTGCTGGATAACCTGGCAAGTTACGGCCTGAAACAACTTGTAGAAGAGCCTACACATATAGCCGGACACATATTGGACGGCATTTTTACCAATAATGAGCAGCTCCAAGTAGAGAGCGTTCAACCCACTCTATGGTCTGACCACTCCACAATTCATTTTAGTATAAAGCTCCCGTTATTAACGAGAGGCCGTAGTCGTAGGTCAGCGGTATCCAAGTCTCGTTCCTGGAAAGCAATTAAGAAGAGTGAGTTGCTAACTACCTTGGAGACTGAGCCACCCAAGGTGACTTCTGATATCAACATCTCAGCCTCTAATTTTGAAGAATGGCTGAGATCAGCTGTCAATTTGCATGCTCCGGAAGTCACTAAATCCTCTCGCAATAAAAGGGTTACTTCACCCTGGTACACGTTGGAGCTGCGGCAAATAAAAACAATGTGCAGACGTAAGGAGCGAATCTGGAGGTCTGATTATAGTGCCGAGCATAAGAAAGGGTATAATAGTATACTGGAAGACTATAAGGTGCGATAAAACGGGCCAAATCTGTCTATTTCACCACAAAGATTATGGAGGCAACTAGCTCCTCTAAGGAGCTATTTAAAATAGTAGCAGAGTTAGCTAAAGGTACGGGCGATGAGAGGTTTCAGCCGGATCAAAGTTTTGTGGAACAACTGTCTCTTTTTCCAGAATAAAGTACGGATGGTATACAACACACTTATGACTACCGCAGGTGTTCAACAACATAACACTGCGGTATCCCCGAATCACCGGGATACCCCACATAGGCTGTCCTGCTTTTCAACCCTGGAAGAGGACCAAGTGGCCAATCTGTTGCTCCAAACGAAGTCGGGATCCCCATTGGACCCATGTCCGCCTTACATATTACATCTACTACCCCACAAGATTAGCTCTTCTTTGACACCCCTTATGAACGCCGTTATTGCTTCTGGGGTTTTTCCCACGCCGTGGAAATAAGCTTGCATAAGGCCCATTTTGAAGAAACCCTCTCTAGATCCTTTGGACGTAAAACATCATCGTCCAATTTCTTGTCTTCCATTACCATCTAAGATCTTGGAAAAAGCTGTGAACTTACAACTAACGGATTATTTGGACAGGAATAATTTGTTGGATCCCACACAGCATGGATGGGTGAGGCAGAGCCACACTTATCTTATTAGATCTGACCGCGGCCTTCGATACCGTGAACCATGCGGTGTTGGTGCAGCGGCTGAAGGATGCGGGTATTGCAGATATCGCCTTGACCCTACTCACCTCCTTTTTAACATCTCGTGAGCAACAGATTCACTGGAATGGCCTACAATCTGGATTATTCCATCTTCCTTGTGGAGTCCCGTAGGGCTCTGCATTGTCTCCTACTCTTTTTAATTTGTATGTCAGACCTCTGGCACAGGTAATCATGGAACATGGCTTACTGCTGGTGTCTTATGCTGACAACACTCAATTAGTGATCTCCCTGTCTCAAAGTGTCGGGCGAACAGCCGAGATGTTCCGTAACTGTCTTACGAATGTAATGGCGTGGATGACTAGGAACCTCCTGAAGATAAACACGGATAAGACTGAGATTCTAGAGTTTGGCAAACTCCCCTCTATCTGGAGCCAAACTTGGTGGCCCCCAGAGGCAGGATCCTGTCCAGTCCCTATAACTAGGGCGAGGAACCTGGGAGTGGTGTTCGATAAAGATCTTAAATACGCCTCTCAAGTTAATCAAGTCACCTCAGCCTGTTTCTTTACATGGAAAATCTTACGGAAGATTTTACCTTTTATCCCGCTGTCTCTCCGGAAAACTGTAGGTGGAGCTCTTGTCCATTCTAAAATCGATTATTGCAATGCACTCTATCTTGGTATAGGTAAGGGACAGATTAAAAAACTCCAATCCCTCCAGAATGCGGCAGCGCGAATACTCTATGACCTGCACAAACATCATCCGACTTCGGCAGTAATTAAAGAACTACACTGGCTTCCAGTGTGCCAGAGAGTACATTTTAAAGCTCTCTGCCTGGTGCACAAGGCAATCTACGGAGGTGGAGCTTTGGATATTCAATCGCTGTTTCAAGTGTACCAACCCTTACGTACGCTTAGGTCTGCTAACACAGGGCTGGTCTGTGTCCCCAGAATTAAAAGAGCTAGATGGGGAGGAGCTGGTTTCTCTTATCAAGCTTCTATTTTGTGGAATTTTCTTCCGGAAACAGTCAGGCTGGAACCCAACAGGTTCCAGCCTTGGACAAAGACCTGGCTTTGTCCAAGACCCTAGGATCTCTCGTTGTCTGTTTTAATTCCCCCAGCGCCATGACGCCACGGCATAAGTGCGCTTTATAAATGTTTCAGTCAGTCAGTCAGTCAGTCACTAGTTAGATTTCTTGAAGCAGCCAGGGCAAAAATGCCAAACTGTCACTAAAGTTTTTTGGGGCAAAGGAGACTTTGGATAATTAATTTGTTCAGGGGGAGTAACAATCGCTGCATTGACTGGGCAACTTATATTGGTTGCTCTTGCATGTTTAAATCTGAATTTTTTTAAACTTGTAAGCAACAAAAGTGTTTTATATATTAATCATGATGACATTTTATTATTGCGAATTAATATTTTAAATATGGTTTTATTACTTGCACTCATTGCAATCGTTTTACGTAACTCTGCAAAAATACAAAAATTAATCATCTTTCATTTTCAGATTTTTCATCTTTTTGTACAACTCTCCTTTCATTTCTTCTAACTGTATCTCCTCATACGTTCTTTTCTGTCCCTTAACATTCATTTCATACTTCCTTCTCTTTTGACCGCATTTGCACCATATTATTATCATTAAGACTATTATTGTTATACCAACTAATGGTAGTATTATTTGACCTATAATTCCTTTCCCTATATTAGTAAACCAAGTCCCTATTGAAGAAATACTCTTTATTAGTCTTTTCTATACACTGTCAGCCTCCAGTGGCTTCAATTCTTCTTCAAGTTTTGTAATATTCTTAATATATCCTCTAATTTCTGTGCTTTTATCCGGTATATAAGTGCAACAATGTTGTACCTTCAACATTTTACAGACTCCGCCCTCTTTTGCCAATAATATATCAAACGCAAGTCGATTTTGTAAAACCCTAGACATAATTGCAACCATTTCTGTATTATAATTAAGAAACCTCCAGCAGTATCAGCCGATAGACGGTCAACTACTGTAAATAATTGACGGATTCTGTGTGAATTCAGAATGACTCCCACTGAAGGTATCAATGCACCAAATATGTCACCTATTATTTCTGAAAAACTAGCTCTTCTTCTTCATATTAGTTCTTTAGAGTTTTCATTGCTTCCAGTGATTCCTTTTACTTGGTATACTTTCGGAAAGACTTTTCCAAAGTAACAGCTCCTGTACCACCGGTATACAACCTTTACAACGCAACTTTTACAACGCACTACACTTACAACGCATTTTTTACAACGCAACATCCACTACAACGCATTCCATTACAACGCAGGACACTACAACGCATTTTTAAAAACTACCTTTACAACGCATTCCATTACAACGCATACTACCTTTACAACGCATACCATTACAACGCATAATATTACATTAAAACCCCTACACTATCCAACACTTACCCTACTGTTGCACCCCCTGGAGTTAGAATAGTAATTTTTACCCCTATACTATCCAACAGTTGCCCTACTGTTGCACCCCCTGGAGTTAGAATAGTAATTTTTACCCCTATACTATCCAACACTTGCCCTACTGTTGCACCCCCTGGAGTTAGAATAGTAATTTTTACCCCTATACTATCCAACACTTGCCCTACTGTTGCACCCCCTGGAGTTAGAATAGTAATTTTTACCCCTATACTATCCAACACTTACCCTACTGTTGCACCCCCTGGAGTTAGAATAGTAATTTTTACCCCTATACTATCCAACACTTGCCCTACTGTTGCACCCCCTGGTGTTAGAATAGTATTTTTTACCCCTATACTATCCAACACTTGCCCTACTGTTGCACCCCCTGGAGTTAGAATAGTAATTTTTACCCCTATACTATCCAACACTTGCCCTACTGTTGCACCCCCTGGAGTTAGAATAGTAATTTTTACCCCTATACTATCCAACACTTGCCCTACTGTTGCACCCCCTGGAGTTAGAATAGTAATTTTTACCCCTATACTATCCAACACTTGCCCTACTGTTGCACCCCCTGGAGTTAGAATAGTAATTTTTACCCCTATACTATCCAACACTTGCCCTACTGTTGCACCCCCTGGAGTTAGAAATAGTAATTTTTACCCCTATACTATCCAACACTTGCCCTACTGTTGCACCCCCTGGAGTTAGAATAGTAATTTTTACCCCTATACTATCCAACACTTACCCTACTGTTGCACCCCCTGGAGTAAGAATAGTAATTTTTACCCCTATACTATCCAATACTTACCTTAAATGCAATGTAATATTATGCGTTGTAATGGTATGCGTTGTAAAGGTAGTATGCGTTGTAATGGAATGCGTTGTAAAGGTAGTTTTTAAAAATGCATTGTAGTGTCCTGCATTGTAATGGAATGCGTTGTAGTGGATGTTGCGTTGTAAAAAATGCGTTGTAAAGGTATGCGTTGTAATAGCATGCGTTGTAACGTCATACATCCGTACCACCGCGCAGGCAGCTTGTAATAGGCATTATTCCCACACATGTAGTAAACACCAGGAAATACTGGATTTGGTCCCCCTTTTAACCCCCAACCTCCAAGAATTAAGAAATTATGTTCACACTCACTGGAACCAATAAATACATTGTTATAGTCCATTTTTAGGTCTCGCCTTGCTATTGCGTAAGTGATCGCAAAGCAAGACTATTGTTAAGGGGCTTTTAAAAGTGCTCCCAAAAAGCGGATTGCATGGCTAGCACGCACACAATCACGCGCATCGTGCCGCCATGCAATCCGCTTTTTGGGAGCACTTCAAAGGGTCCGCTCGCCCGCCTGGAATGCGCTCCCCCATGCGCGCGCGTGCCACGCTCTGCCGGGCTTGTTATACACAGTCAGACAGCTTTTATGTTCGCGGCCAAAATGAGTTTCACTTTCATTTTTATTAGCATGACGCAGCTAACTCGAAGGTACCGCCCAAACTGTTTTCTGGTTGAACTTATAACAAAACGACTTACCATGAGGCTCGCGATGTACAGCAAACACATTCTTCATGGTAATGACGCGGAGGCACAAAATGGCAATCGTAGGTAAACTGTTCGCTGTTTGCGTGAATTAGTCTCCGATGGTTTACTTGCTAACAGTCTTCATGGCACAGCGGGTTAGTTTATTTATTCACAATGAATAACGCGTTTGCCCTGCCTCTCCATTTCGACTTGTGGTGCCGGAGAGGCACCCTTGTATCCACAAAGAAAAAATCCCCTGGCTGACTTTCGCTTCCAAGTCGAAATTCGAAAATGGAGGAAGTAGGGCGTGTTTCTATTTCAGGGCGTGTTCACTGCCTTTTTTTTGTTGCAGATTTATATAGCGCGAACTTGACCAGAAGCGAAGATATAGGAGTGCTTTACATGAGCACAGGTTACGTTACACAAGGACACATCCAGGCTCAACCATGGTTTTCATCACCCAAGTCGGCAGCTCTAGCGTCAGACCACATCCTCTCCCGTTTTGTTCGTGAGTGTTTGATGGCTGAAATCTATAACTCGTAGGGGCTTATTTACAAACCCTTTGCGCTGCCCGTGCGTCACTTCTAATATGTGACGCACAGGTGGCTCGAAACTTGTAAATAAGCGGATTGCCGCCATGCAATCCGCTTTTTGGGAGCACTTTAAAGGGTCTGCTCCCCCGCCTGGAATGCGCTCCTCTGCCCCCAAGCGCGCGCTCGCCACGCTCCGCCGGGCTTGTCTTGTTTTCTTTCCCTTCACCTTTCTCTTTCGTTTCTCATTACATTGTTCTCCCCGCCACATTCCCTACTCTACCTCCATCCCACCTTCTCCCTGCACTCTCCTCCTATCTTTCTTTGGTCTTTACCGGGCAACCTCTCTCTCTAACTTCCTTCCATGACTTCGTTATTTCTTCTCTTCCGTTTCCCCCGTCCCGCCTCTTTCTCGCGTGGCGGTGTCCTCTTGAAACCTAGTCCCAGAGCATTGAGACTGTGCTTCCTGTGCGCGGGCCCTTTGTCGATCTCACTGGTCAATGCCGGCGCAGGACACGCCGCGCAGTAATGCGGCCTGGCGAATTCCTAGATCTCTGGATAATAATAAGTAGCCTCTCCGGGGATGGCTGCCGAGATATCCTGTTTCCGCTGCATGGAGAAATGTTTCACATAATACAATGCAGAGCATAGAATATGAGCAGCGCCCCAAAAAAGTTCCAAGATGGGAACAGGCAGCTCTTAATGGCAGCTGCCCAGCATTAAGCCAGCTGTGGCCAGAAACCCGTTTCCGTTCGAATCTTGAAAATTGTTCAAAATAATTAGAATTAGATTGTGAGCGGCTGCTGAAGAAAAACATATTAATGCAAAAACAACGTTAAGATGTTTCTTAGAAATTCTGTTTTCTTCGGAGACTAGTCTTTGGAGATTTTGGTATTCTGCTAAACGCTGAGCAAGAAAGTGCCGGGGACAGAAGGAATGTTGAAGAAATCTCGCCGGCTCTTCTTTTGACATTTTGTGATAAGGACCTCAGGCGCCACGAGAAACGCTACACCAGATAGGAAGAAAATGCGGTCGAGCGCGGGAACAAAAAAAACAAGGCATGCGAGCTCTAAAGTTAAATATGTCGTTGTGCATTTTTCTATTTATTTTTTTTAATCTTCTGAGTTGTACACTGCATAAATGTGAACATCCCGGGTTATTTTATCAGAAAGTATATTTATCAATTTGTGTGTGTTTTTTTTTTTTAGCTTAATGAGCCATTCTTGACACTTCAGAGCTCGGAATGATAGGTGCACGACGGGCAGGTGGGGGATGGGGCCGAACACTGGAGTCTTCTCAGCGACGTACGACTAGCACCAAGACAAGTCACAGAACAAGCATTGGCATAGCCAATAGGTCTCGCTTTTGGGACCTTATAAGTATTTAGTTATGCAGCACAATATCCTTTTTGCCACAACATCAACTGTTGCATGGCTAAACACTTATAAGGTCCCAAAAGCGAGACCTATTGGCTATTCCAATGCTTGTTAATCTATGAAGGCAGGACTTTCCTATCTTTACAAAATCTAGGGACATTGCAGCATGTGTCTTGCCAGCTGTATAAATTCCCTCTGTCTCAGCCCATGGTGGAATATGGGTTCTCTGTTCAGAAGCCTTTCTTTGGAAGTCCTGTCTCCTTTCTTCAACTAAATTCAAAAACACCTTTTCTTCTTCACGTAATAAGCATGTTAAATTATGTTTATGTGCTTTTTGCTATATCTATTGTTTTCATAGCCAAGACAAATTCTCCCATAAACTGTGCATCTAAACTACTAAGCACTGGATTCATATTCTTTCTAATAGGAATTTCTGAAAATACTACATCTAAATTGGAATAATAATAGTAAAGTTTTCCTGTTCTGTAAAATAAACTTGTCAATTTACTACATGAAATGCCATATGTCAGAGGTAAGTGATGGTAGGTGACTCCCTCTGCTAGGCTGGGTCCAGGTTTGGGTTCAAGTTGGTGGGAGTCTTTTATGTCCCTGAGGGTCTGATAAAGAGACCAGCAAACTAGCCCTTGGAGTCATGCTCGTAGTCCTTGGTTCTAGTGATGAGGTAAGGCTCCAGCATTAGAGCAGGCCTTTGAAGGTTCAAGGCAGTCTCCAGGTAGCAAAACATTCCTTCGGATGCAGCACAGCAGCCTTGTGGAGAATACAGCAGGCCGTAGCAGCAGGCAGTGCTATGAGAGTCCTTCAAGAAAGCAAACTGAAGAGTGGGTCTGAGGGCCCCTTTCATATACCTGGTTCCTTCTTTGAAGAAGTAAACGTTTCTAGAAGTTGGCCTTTGAAGTGCTTGGAATTTCCTGACCCCCCTTCCCTGGCTCAAAGCTGGCTGCAGAGATAATACAGTAGTGACACGTGCTTTGTATGCAGGCAGAGCACAGCATAATCAGTTGCAAGTGGGGCTGTGCCTAGCTCCACCCCCATCCTGTCAGTTTATGGCTCATCCAGACACACTTAATCCTTCTATTGTGTGTTGGCCTCAGAAGAATAAACAAAGTCCAACTGCCACCTACTCCCAGTCATTTGACTTAGGACGGCTGCAGGCATCAAATAGCAAGGGCAGGAAAATGCCAACTTTCTAAAAGTAATATGAACAACAGAGGTACCACTACTATAAGTCACCTCACTGTAATAGTACACCCTATAAATATCACCACACACATTGTGGTAAATTATAAGAGTCTCCAAAGGAGCTGAATATCAATGCGCCTTGCTAACTTTAGGAAGGTGTGGACCTCATAGTCCGCACAGACTATTGTGCTCTATATGGCGCTACTGTATGATGTAATAGGCTGGTTATTATTACTGTTCCTGTGCACGCTATCATCTATTATGATCACAACATTGATAGTGCCTGCCCACTTGGGTTACATTTATTTGGCTCAAGTGCATATTGAGATGAATTTGAACATAATTCTGAAATATGTTTTATAAGTTACACTGCGCATTTGATTTTTCAATTTAACATGAAATTTTCAAAATGGCGCTGCTTTGTGACATCATATAATGGTCCTTTGTTATTGATTACTGTGCATGTTTTAATTGCTTTTTCACGTTGTACATATTGCACTCTGAAACCGATGGTCGACGTCGTGACAAAGGCGTTATGAACACTGAAATGCATTGATGTTTTCTTTTGCCGTGGAAGGAATAAACGTTTGCAACCAAACTCTGCCTTGGAGTGATGTAATTGTCTTCCGTTCCTGTGGAGGGTTCTGCTCTTCATATTTCAGTTCTAGGCACACCGTTTCACATGGGAACTCCTGATGGTCTGAAACCTGCAGGCATGCGCCTCTTTGTGAAATTTATATATGTATATGTATTCTATATATATATATATATTCACTGAAAAAACCATAGGTTTCAGGGACGTTATAGTTAGAAATTAGTATTTAAAAACCTTAGAAATTCACTGAAAAAACCATTGGTTTCAGGGACATTATAGTTAGTTGGACGTTTCACGCGTAGAAAACCAGAGAAATTCGAACGTTATAGTTAGTAGAGCTAACTAAAACTTGTGCCCCCGCAATGCACTGCTGACGATGTCACATATTATATCACTCATGACATGGTCAGTGACATCACTGATGACATCTCAAATGACATCACTGATGACATCATCCAGTGAATGTGTGTTTCTGTAAAGTTTAAATATATTTTATATATGTTAATGCAAAGGTGTATTGAAGAATGAGTTGGTGTATAAGTGTGTGGGTGGATGGTTTGATAGGTGTGTGACTGACTGTATAAGTTAGTGATTAAATGTGTCTTACTGAATGCATGGGTTAGTGACTAAACTGTGTGAATGTTTGTATCAGTCTCTCAGTTGTGTAAGCTGCTGCATGGGTTGTTGATTAGGTACATGACTGTCTATATGGGTTACTTATTAGTTGCATGAGTATCTGTATGGGTACCTCACTGTTTGTGTGCGTGGGTGGGTGTTGTGTGACTTTCTGCCTACATTTGTGAGTGGATAATTTACTGGGTGTATAAGTTTAATAGTGCATGTGGAAATATCTGTATAGGTGAGTGAGTGTGTGTATCAGTGTGTTGGTGAGTGAATGTATGTCTCATTGGTATATGTGAGAGTAACTACATATGTGAAAGGCAGTATATGTGAGTGTTAGAGTATATAAATGACTATATGTGAGAGTGAGTAATTGTGAGAGTGGCTGTATAAATGAGTATCTGCTTGTGTCAGTGATTGTATAAGAGAGTAAGTATATGTTAGTATCTGTACGAATAGGTTAGATGGTGAATGTATAACTGTATAGGTGAGTATATGGCAGTGTTATTGATTCTTTACATGACTAGCTAGGTGTGTCAATAACTCTATGGCTGAGTGACGGTGTATGAGTGTTTGTATAGGTGTATGAGTACATATAATAGTGCTGTATTGATGAGTGACTGCATGTATGAGTAACTGTATGGGTGAATGAATGAATGTGTGTGTGTGTATAGCTAGGAATTAGTCAGTGGGTATATAGTAACTGCTATTGATTTGTCTATGGTTTCGAAAATGGTAGTCTGTATTTTAGACTGGGTGTATCAAAGGTTATATTAGGGTGTGAGGAGGTGCATCAGATTATCACGTGGATGATGTTATCAGTGATGTCATCAGTGATGTCATTTGAGATGTCATCAGTGATGTCATCAGTGATGTCACTGACCATGTCATGAGTGATGTAATATGTGACGTCATCAGCAGTGCATTGCGGGGGCGCAAGTTATAGTTAGCTCTACTAACTATAACGTTCGAATGTCTCTGGTTTTGTAAGAGTGAAATGTCCAACTAACTATAACGTCCCTGAAACCTATGGTTTTTTCAGTGAATTTCTAAGGTTTATTAAATGCTAATTTCTAACTATAATGTTCATTAACCCTATAGTTTTTTCAGTGATTTTAAATTATCATTCCATTCTCAACCTGGTGAAAACAGCCGATATCGCCAGGTTTCCAGCAATAGCTTCCGCAAAAAAAAATCGCCACAAATGAGAGCAACAACTAACGCTAATAATATGCAGAGTAGGCGTTCCTATGTTAAAATAGCACGAAAACACCACCTCCCGATATTTTCAACAAGCAGCCAAATCTGTGGTGCGATCCAAAAACAGGCAATAAGCTGCGTTAGCAGTAGGAATGTAACATCTGCCTTTTACTGGTGTAAAGGAGGACGACTACCTACAGTGTGAAAGGGAGCTCAGCCCAGAATCACATCTGAAGACCAACACATGTCATAGAGCTACTGATCATGCACCTCCCACACCCAAGAAGGCCACAAAACCCACTGCCACCACCCTCAGGACCTCCCCCAGACCACCCCCCTACTACCACTGAGGCAGCGCACAACAGGACAGCAAACCTTCTAAAAATGGCATGGCCCCTCAGCCACACAATAGCTGAATCTTGAGAGATGTGGCAACCAAACATGTGTGAAGGACGCAAGTCACCCACCAATAATAATGCACACAATACAAAGTGTAGCGGTGATGTGCTGGACAAACCTCACTATGCAGAGGTCAAACCTCTCCATGTGTACATATACTGCTGGTGCTTGTAGTGTTGTGGACAGTGGACGCAACCATGTAACGTCCGGCAGTGGGGAAGACCTCGGTCATGTACCTGTGTCGTCGTCCCCTGTAAGCGGAAGCGCAGTGGGCTGGTCCAACGTACGCCACTCCAGCGTAGAAGTGTGAATAAATAGTTCGGGGCTCTGGGCGTGGTTCACTTGTGTGAATGCCAACACGTCTGCCAGAGTGGCGGCCCTCACCCGGCCACGTGGCTACCGCCATGACAACGGGCCACCTCGACACAGGCCCCTGCAAACACAGCTGCACAGCACCGCAGAGTAATGACTGTACACACTACTGCCTTCAATCTGCACTGCGGACAGCACAGCTCACAATTCAGATGGAGTCGCAATTGCAGACCACGCATCATCGCAGGCTGCGTAGCAGGCTGAGCACCAGAGGTACCACTAACTCAGTGCACCACAAGTCAACGCCACGTGGCCTTATTAAGGCAAAATTAATTAGACAAAAGACGTTGCTACCAGTGCAGCCAGCCCGGACCACTTATCACCACAGGGTGCGCACATGCTGAGTGCTTCAGGTGCCACTAACTCAGTGCACCACAAGTCACCACCACGTGGCCTTACTGAGGCAGAATTCATTAGACAAAAGACATTGCTACCTGTGCGGCCCGTCCGGAACACGCATCATCGCAGGGTGTGCACTCGCTGGTTGCTTCAGGTGCCACTAACTCACTACACCACAAGTCATCGCCACATAGCCTTACTAAGGCAGAATTCATTAGACAAAAGACATTGCTACCAGTGCGGCCCGCCCGGACCACACATCATCGCAGACTCCGCACATGCTGGTAGCTTCAGGTGCTACTAACTGTGTAGCTCAACTCAACACCACATGGCTGTGGGCCCTTGCTGACCGCTGCCTCTGGCCTACACTGCGGTCAGCACGGCTCACAATTAAAATTGAGTCTTGATTCATTAATTACAGAGTCCAGTAGACAACTAACTACAACGTCTTAGAAACCTACACAATATCCTTTTAGTATCCTTGCTTCATTAACTTTTTTGATATCAATTATAGCTTTAGTACAATTACCAAATTTATCTTGCAAGTCCAAAGGAACACTGAATGGCAGTCTACACGGCCAGCAGAGCTCACAGTTCGATTTCAGTCTTGATTCATTAATTGCAGAGTCCAGTTGGCAACTAAATATACCGTCCCCGAAACCTACACATTTCGACAATGTATTCCATACAGATTTCATCTTTTGTTACCTACACTGCAATCAGCAGAGCTCACAATTTACATTGAGGCATGATTTATTATATGCAGACAGAATTGTACTCTATGTCCTCGAATCTTGTCTAGAGGAAGTGACAAAAAGCATTCCTTGATGTCTGTGCTGACTACTGCCTTCCATCTACATTGCGGACTGCAGGGCTCACAATTCAGATCACGTTGCAATTGCAGATGACGCAGTCCAGTAGGCAACAGACATTGCTACCAGTGCACCCCCCCTGGACCACGCATCATCGCTAGCTGTGCACACGCAGAGCGCTTCTGATGCCACTACCTCAGTGTACCACAAGTCATAAACCCTTTACGATAGACTCTTTTGTGTATTATTTCACATCTGGTGCCCCTACCTTAGTGCAGCACAAGTCATGGACCCTTTAAGATTGAATCTCTGTGTGTGATCCGATGGTTACTATTGTACTTGCTGCCAGCAACAACCATTCCCTGAGGGCTGGCTTACACTCTCCCCACACGTATCCAGCACAGACGTCACTGGACATGTGACCCAGGTAATAAAAAGGGGCCGAGCACACGTGCCCGTGCCCAGTTTCACTGCATTGCATCTGTAGTCATTCAGGTGTGGCTCTGGGCTAGGCTCCCTTTCATGTTGCAGGTTGTAGTCCGACTTTACACCAGCTCAGAGCAGGTGTAAACTTCCTACTACTAACACAACTTATCGCCTGTTTTGTACTCTCTTCGACGATCTTGCTGGTGGTTGAGAAACTTGCGAAGTGATGTGTTTGCTGCATTTTGCACGGGTACGCCTACTCTACATCTAATTTGCAATATTTGCCAGGCTCATCTGTGACGTTGCTTTTTGAGGCTGCTATTGCTGGTAAACTGGTGATATGGGCTATTTGTTCCAGCTTGTGAATGGTGTGTTTATTTATCACCATTTCGGTTGCGATAAAGTGCCCCTCGGTGTTTGAAAGACTTAAGAAGTACTCGAGTGCCGCGCTGAGAACTGCACAAAAATTCAACGAGAAGAGGGCCGCGTCGGCCCCCCTCCCGTGGTCAATTCCGGCCCCGAGGACCCCATACCCTGGGGCCTGGCCTCACCGTTGGAGACCTTGGGGGGAGCCCCAATGCCCCCATGGTCCCTCCTGCTCCCCGTGTCCTGCGGGATCCGGCATTGCTTTTCCACACGGGGAGCTGCTGACATGCACCTCCCCGTGTGGAAAAGCAATCAGCTTTGGATTTTGGAAGCGAGAGCAGGTTTCCCAGCTCTCGCTTCCAAAATCCAAAGCAAGTTTGCTATGAGAGGGCAGGAGCCGCGCGGCTCCCGCCCTGTCATAGCAAACAGCAGTGTCCCGGGGGTGGGGACACTGCAGGAGCCGGCCCTGGGGGGTGTCGTCCCCAGAGCCATCATAGGCTCCAGGAGGAGGGCCGCGTGCCCCCCCTCCCAACATGAGTGAAGCCCCGCGGACGTGGTGGTCCCCAGGGCTGCGGGGGGCCCCACGGGCCCCCGCTATTATTTTTTAAGAAATGCCAGGGGCCTCATTAAAATAAAATGCGGGAACCCGCGCTTCATTGTCTTTTCACAATTTCAGCAGAATTCGCGACCCCAACATGAATTGTGCCGTAATTCTTTTTTTTTAAATGCTTTTTTTGGCCCTGGGAGTCCTTCTGGAACCCCCCGAGCAGGCCTAGGGGGTCAGGGGGTTTCTACTCTATCCTCTTCTCTTGTTTTGTATCTTTCTTTCTCTGATCGAAAGGGTTTGCGAATCCACCGTTGCCCTAGATATCGAAACTTTTATTTTTTTGAATTTCTCAACAACTAATCAACGGATTTACACCATTTTAAAAAAAGGTCGCTTTCTGAACCAAGCACTGCCTTTTGCCAAATTTGGGGTAATTCCGTTCAGCAGTTTCGGCTGTAGCCTTGCCCAAAGTTTCCTATGGGAAATTGATTTTTGACTCTTATTTTTTGAATTTCTCAAAAACTACTGAACTGATTTACACCATTTAAAAAAAAAGGTTACTTTCTGAACCAAGCTACACCTTTTTGCCAAGTTTGGGGTAATTCCGTTCAGCAGTTTGGGCTGTAGCCCGTCTCAAAATTACCTATAGAAATTAACATGGTGAAAACGCGTTTTGGGACCCCCCTTTTTTCTCACTCAGCCTCCTCTTGACAAATCACCCCCGAACTTCCAGGATAGGAGCTGACCTGGATAGACTTTTTTCTGGGAGAATTTCGCGAAGATTCGTCAAACAACGCCAACGTTATTAGCAAATCAAAAAATGCTTTTCCTATGGAAACTAGGTTCTAACTATAACTACCTACTGGCGACGATAGATAGATAGATAGATGGATAGATAGATAGATAGATAGATAGATAGATAGATAGATAGATAGATAGATAGATAGACAGACAGACAGACAGACAGACAGACAGACAGACAGACAGACAGACAGACAGACAGACAGACAGACAGACAGACAGACAGACAGACAGACAGACAGACAGACAGACAGACAGACAGATAGATAGATAGATAGATAGATAGATAGATAGATAGATAGATAGATAGATAGATAGATAGATAGATATGAGAAAAAGTACCCCCCTATTGCATCAAAAACATTTAGCAATTTGTTGCAAATAGATATTTGAATCAGTTTAATGCGTTTAATGTGTCAGGTGAAAAAACTGTGAAGGTCATAGTATGTTGCTGTTTACTACAGCTGCAGTTCTGCTCTCTTACTCGTGTTCCACCTTGGCTGATGGCCCTGGCAGCAGGCATTATGATGTCACAACTCATCTGTAATAACTGATTGAACACTACGCCATTTCTTTATTACAGCTGACTAGAGACTTCACAAGCCGCCTCTGTTAAGGAAATTAGAGATGGCCTTTAAAACTGGGGTGGTAGGCTCCCATGTACTTCTTTTTCCCATATGTTGTCTTGCTGTAGCTTTGTATGAAACGTTTGAGTCTTGTACCACTCATGCTACAAAGAGTTCTTTCTTGGTGTTGGGGCAAGCAAAGAATGTGGATGGGATGTTCGTGATAAGGCACAATGCAGAGCTCTTTAACTGAGGCTGAAGGCAGTGGGGTTTCTCATAAGCAAAAAGCCATGGATTGTTCATGTACAGAAAGGTCCCCCTTCCTGCATGTAAACAATCTTTTAAAAAAAGAAGACATTTTGTGACTTCCATGTGTACTGCATTAAGCAGCACACATAGAAGTGACAAAATGGCATTTAAAGATTGTTTATGTACTGGAAGGGGGACCTTCCTGCACATAAACAATCTTTCTCCTGCACGCAGACACCCTTGCACTATGGTTACGGTTACGGCAGGCGTTATTTCTTCAGTGGATCAACCCTCACTTGGTGGCTTAGACTGAACAGCCTGATCATGTATATAAAGGAACTTAACCAGTATGCAGTTCATCTGCGGGTCAGATGGATCAAGCCCTGGAATCATAGTGGAGCTGCAGGATCGTATTCCTCTAATCCCGAAAGCTTCCTTTAGTAAAGTGACATATGCTGGATGAAGTTTCTGGCAGATACGTATAAGGTGGATAAGGTCTTCCTTTTAACTACCACACAGGCGACACGTTTTTAAGCCAATGTTTTTCCACCTTGGCGTATCTGATAGTGAGGGATAATTTCCAAGGCGTAATGCCATTAGCTTTCTTTTTAAGTGGACTGAAAAAGTTTGATCTAAATAGGCCGCTGTTTTGCGGACTTTATAGTTGTTGAGTAGTGTTCAGGAATGAGATCTTTGGCTAAAAGTACTTTTGTCCAATAATAGAGAATGGAGTTTTGCGGCTTAGTTAAGTGCTAACTTAAATGTTAAAAATAATAGATTTTTATTCCAGAGGTCCAAAGTGCAAGTGGATTTAAGTGCATTGTGCAAAAACAGTGTATGGTGATTTCTTCCCGTAGACTTATAAGCAAAAGTTAGTGCACTTGCCCGTTGAGCCATATAATTCTTCTGTTCGCGATGAGTCAGTTTATTGTCAATGTAATATCCCAGGTAGCTGACACATTTTCTAAGGATTTTCCTTTTAGCCAGATGTTATGCGGATGGTCTGCCCGATTACTAATAAGCATGTTTTTTGTTTTTGTTGTGTTGAGTTCTAACTTGTTTGTTGTTAGAAATTCTGCAAGTACAATTAATATTCTGGTTAGGCCAACTGATTAAGACAATATCATCGGCACAAGCAAGGTGCGATAGGGCTAAGGTACCAAGAGGTGGGCAATGAGAGATAATTGTAACTGTCTAAGTGGCACCTGGTGTGGGTCATCTGTTCTCCCTCTTTGGCACATAAATGTTAATTTTAACTAGGCTGCCCACCAATTGGCTTCCTGTGCAGTTGAAACTCAGTTACAAAGCATAATTATGAAAAGCTGTAAATATCTTTCCGTTGTCTTCAAGATTGTTCCTAATTTTAGATTTTAAAATCTAGCAGGTATAAGGTAGGGAACATGATGGACAGGAAAAGCATACAGATGTGGAAAGAAGAGGATGCAGACACACACACACACACTTGCGTATCATTTTCATGCAATAACTAATTTCCTGCAGGTAGATTCATAGGAAATGCAGTGAACTCTGAGTACGCTCCACAGTGGGTGTCTCGTTCTTTTTTGTCACCCACACCAAATGTTAGCACTCTCACTCTCTCTCTTTATTGGAATGCCATCAGACAGCTACAACGTGTAGTGTACGTTTCTCAGCATTCCACTAAATCCACTGTCACCCATCAAAAAATCTAAATGTACTCTTATGGATTATTAGTAATGTTATTTCTGTAAATCCTATAGATTTTTGACATGCTGACATTTTCTGTCCTTCTTGCATGTTTTAAAATTGGGTATCTGGATAATGCTAAGTTACAGCTCATTAAGGGATCACACAACTGTAACTCCAGGCCATAAAATCCAAATACAGAAAATAGGAGGGAGGCTCTTCAGAAAACATCCTCATGACAGCGAGCAGAGAATCATGAAACAAGACATCACCAGAGCACAGCACACCAGCTCCTTGCAAGAGTACTTATTGTAAAAAACCCAATATACTGACATCGATGAAGGAATTACCATAGGGACAACATAGAAATATTTCTCACAATTTTACTTGAAATGTTATAGCCAGTGTTTTACTCAATTATTATATTTTATTTTACAATCAAAATTGCAGGCCTCTCCAAATTCTGTGTTTTAGTTTGCAATCAAAAATCTAATTAGTTTACTGTACATATTATGTTTTTCTAAGTACCAGAATTTTGACCACAGTTTTTTTTAAATAGTTCAGGAATTCAATCCCAAGGTGACATTTTCCTACGTGAATTTCTCTTTGGTGATATTTGCTATAATATTCAATGAATTTGTTGAATAGCTGTCACTCATTCCCCACTAGGGATCTATTTTCAGACGTACCTGCCGACTGCTGCCATTCCACAAAATGGCGCTGTGGTTCAGAAGGAGATCTTGGCCTGGTAGTGCGGCAGCCTCGAACCGGCCTACTGTGACAAACTCCATCTTGCCCCCTCCAGCCTGCTGCCAATTAACTATGTCGTAAACTGCTGGTGGATTGCCCAGAACATCAAAAAAGTGCTCTTCTCCACCCTTCCTAAAGTGAACTCTTTCCAGGTAATAGAGAAGCTGAAGAAACAAAAAAAGTGAAGATGGTTAGTTAAAAGAAGCGAATGGTTGTATGTGTTTTAGTAGATGTAAGTGCTGCAGTGACATCAGGGTCTTTATTTCAGGAAATTGGTCATTGAGACATTCTGTCTGGACACTGGAGTCCCTAATACATACTGTCTTTTTGCACCGCCCAGGACTTCAATCATTGCAGTTCTGTGAAAGACCACTGGGTGTCACTGCTGAAAGTGCATCTTTTTGCACCTACCATAACTTTAGCTTATTACCACTGGAAACTTGGAGTTGCTACTACTCCTCCGTATGGACCTACTTACAAGTAATTTATTATCTCTAGTTGGACAGACAATTGTTGTTACCAGGCCCACTATGATTACACATATTTGTGGAAACCTTCAGGCCAGTCCAGTTTTGACTGTGGTTCCAGGTGCTCAAACAGCTGTAGTCAAATTTTCCAAGTGGAAATTAGACAAGGAATGAGTAATAAGCCCGGGGCTTGAATGCTTTAAATCAGATAGCCCCCAGTTGTCCCATGTTCCTTAGAGCACTCTCATGGCCTGATACACAAAGGGCCTCCACACTCATGGTGAAGGACCCACAGGTCTCCTCGCTCGGGTCAGAATCTCCACAATAATTCAATTTGCGGAGATTCCACCCCGACTGCAGAGGATCACCCACGACTGTGGGGCATATGCCACAAGTGCTGAGGCCCTTTGTGTATTAGGCCCTCAGTGTCCAACTTGCAATGGGCTGATTATTCTGGCCTACATAGATACAGTTCTAGCCGGTAACAGTCTCTCCAGGGGTCAGAATTATTTGGCTCATTATTGGCCATCTCATAAGGAGGTTCTGTGTCTGCTCCCATCAGTACCTCTGCCAATGTTATAATGCAGCTGATGAGAAAGTTGTTGTTACCGCCTGTCTGTCTGTATGCTTCTATAAGGATCTCAGTTAAAGTCCTTTTATGATGAGTCACTGTCACTGCTGCATAGGGAGCTATGTACTCTCACAAGGAACTCATCAGAAGTCACATTAATATTGGTCACTGAGTATCCCTATTGTACTGGGGCCTCTCTTCTGCCTCTAGGAACTCTACCAATGCAATATTATGGGGCCCACAGGGTGTCACTACTGCACCACTTTCTTTGTGCTTCCCCACCAGGACCTAAAAACTTTGAGTGATCACTGACACTCACCAGTGTACCTGTGCCTGTTGGATCCCTCTTTAGGTCCTTAGATAATACTACTTCTTAGTTTCTTGTGGGTGTCGGTGCTAAAAATTTGACTTTTTACTGTCAGGAGGCCCAAGGTCAAAGCCATACTCTGGCTGATCATTGGGCACTGGGCCAATTCTGATTCTTCCACAGGACGTCTACTAATACTATACTGTGATAGGCCACTCGCCGTCACTACAGAACTGGTCTCATTCTACGTCCTCCACTGGACCTCTACATATGCCATAGTGTGGCTGGCCACTGATTGTCACTGCTGCACTGCTTTCTTCTGCTCCCTACATAAGTTACTTAGCATTGCCATATGGTGACTGGCCACTGGGCAGCATTCCTTGCTCTGGAAAAGGCTTCAGAAAATGTGATACTCTGAAAAGTGTGTGCCGCTGGAATACTGGTATATGTCTGTAGGACTTCACCCAGTGCCATATTGTGACTTCCAATAGGTATCACTTCAACTATACAGACTGCTTGTTCCGCTGGTAGCCCTGAACTTCAGCCAAAGCAATACTTTGACTAACCATTCTTTGGGTGTCAGACTAAGTGCATGCTCAGCACATTTGTAAAGGGTATAATATTTGTAAATTTGCAACCATAATCAAAAGTTTTTTCTTACCTGCCAGGGCTCAAAATTATTCCTTTGGGCACAGGCTCTATTTGCAAAAGGTCCTTCTCCAGGTTGACATGAAACGAGGTCATGCAAAGCATGTGCAAGTGCATACACAGCATTGTGGACATTGTACGTTATCCGGATTTCTGAGGCATCTGTATAAGGTGTGTGAATAGACTTCAGATTCTCTGTGCCCGTACAGAATTGTTTTGTGGGTGTGTAGTCATTTGTTTCTAGTTCCTGATTCTCAACTGGAGGGGGCCACAGGCAATCAAAAGCCAGACCCCAAAACTCCTTGATGAAAATGTCCATGGGAGAGGAAGATGGGTGGACGGAAGTCAGAAACTTGTTTAGTTCAGGAATTTCTCCCCTACGGATGGCAAAGCCAATGGTGCCCTCCAGAGTGTTTTGATGGTTCATCCCAGTTAGGCTGGAGGCCATGGACCATGCCTCAGTGGCCACCCATACTTTCCCAGTGATATTTTGCCTTGAAGCTTCCACCATAACTGGCATCAAATACGAGTCGAAGGAGATCACCAAAATAGCTTTGGCCGATGAGCTTCTGATCACCTCAATAATCTGCTGAGTTCTGCCCTCTGAGAAGGTTGTTGGGAAGAACTCTGAGAATGCCACACAGCCTCCAGCCTTCTCAATTTCCTTTTTCAGGTTCTGGCTCCCCAGCTGACCATAGTCGTCTTCCACAGCTATGATGCCAATCCAGGTCCAACCAAAGTGGATCACAAGTCGAGCAAGGCCACGGTGCTGAAATTCATCACTGGGTATAGTCCTGAAGAAGGAAGGGAATTGACTGCGATCGCTCAGAAGAGGAAGTGTGGAAAAGTAGCTGATCTGCAAAGAGTTACAAAACATAGTGAACTGCTGCAGCACTTTGTCCTGCAAGATTGTGCTTGTTGTCCTCTTCCTGAGATATAAAAATGGCAAAAATCAATGATTAGTACTTTTCTCTTAGCTTCCTCAAAACATATGCTCATTCATGTAGCATAATAGCCACATCAGCAGCATACGTATGGTTACCTCATCGGCCATAGTAGTAATTTATTGGTTAGAGAAGGCCACATAATCAGGACCCAGTAGCAATTTAATGCTTCTGGCTACACATAGACACTTCTCCAAACTACAGTCAGAAATGAACGCTCACCTTTGTCCACGTCATCAGCATAAAGTAATAGTTAAATGAAAGATATGGCCACATCATCCTAATGGTTGAGTCCTGGCTTCCAATCAACATTCTGTGATTCTGGGCAAATCACTTACTGGGCACACTAACACCCTTGGGCCAACCTCTTGCTTTATAAAACTGCAAAACAAAATCAATGAATAAAAAGGACATTAGTTCTATTATGTGGCCACGTCTTCACAAAATAGTAGTCATTTAATTCTTATATATGGTCCCGTCTTCAGCAAATAATACTGATGTAATGTGTATGGTTACATATGGCCATGTCTCCTGCGTGTACTAATATTTTAATTCTTATACAGGGCTACATGATCAGGCCATGGTAGTAATTTAAAAATGACATATGTCCACATTATCATCACCAGACAGTAAATATTTAATGGTTGTTAAGGTCATGTTACCAGAACACATTAGTAATTTAATGATTACATCTAACCATTATATCATCAGGATATCATAGTAATTTAATGCAGATGTTTAAATATGGCCATGGCATAGTTTTCTTGTAGTAATTATGGGTCTGATGTATCAATCATTTTGTTAGCCACGAACACTGAATCGTGGTTTGTAACCACAAAAACGTTATTTTTTGCAATTTAGGAACCCTATTTTTGGAGTAGGTAAAGTTGTACTGACTTCTAAAATTGGATTTTGACTGAATATTTCTTCTTTATTTGGAAGAGAATTGTTGTGGCCATTAATTACAAATAGTGAATAAGCATGAAATGCATCAATGGCATGCCACCATAATTCGCAGTTCATCGACACAGATACTCTTGGTTCAACACCAGCCTGCTGACATGCAATGGCTTCATGGTTCCTTGATGGAGTACCCCACCATGTAGGCATCCACAGCAGGGGCTGTGTTCTCATGGTTAGGGTCCCTACTCCTCTCCTCACAGCAGGCACTATACTTCCTTTCTTTTGGAGTTACAGCAGGCTTGTTTAAAGTTGCAGGCTTATTCCTGACTTTCAGGGAAAAAGCAATAAGCAGGGTACTGTTTCTAATACATCTCTTTCTGAGCACACGCGTGGGTCTCTTGGTGAAGTCCAGATGAAGTTACACTATATGCTGGAAAGGGTCAGTATGCTTTGGGGGCACTCTTCTCAGGCTTTCTGGGGGGCAATTCTACTGAAATTAGATGTTTTTAGCCAATGCCCTTTATTGGTTGGAGATGGCATGCACAGCTCAATAGATGGAATTGGAACCTGAGTTAGGGTGCTAGACAGACACTGCTGGCAGAGAAGCAAGTATCTGTTTCCCCAGCCTCCTACATATGCTCAGATGAGGGTCCAAGACCTATGCACATGCATTGTCGGATCCATAGATAAGAATGAAGGCAACCGGGATGGGGAAATCATCATTTGGTCCATGGGTGTCTTGTGAACTCTGTTGGACGCCATTTACACTGCACACACTGATATAACCTGTATCAGTTCAGGGTGATGGCATCTTGCTTTAAAGAATGCCAGAGCTATATTCAAGAGGCTGGTTGACCAATGTCTAAGTGTACTGAACTACTTCTGTGTTACCTGCTTAGATGACAAAGCTTCCTTCAGGAATAGCTGGCAAAAGCATTTGGGACACCTCCAATAGTGTTTTCCAAGAATAGCAGAAGGCAGAACTATAGTGGATATCAGGAGCCATAATACACAAAGCACACAAGGGATGTAACAGATGTTTTCCCCTTTATTAGAGCTTCCCAGATCTTTGGTGTTCCAGAAGGGACAATGGTGCTTGTGAGACCCCTCCTATAATGTGAATCGTACCAATGCACATGGGGGCATTTCTTCATTTGTTGTGGGGGTAATGCCCCGTGCATAGTGAAAGAACACCTGTGCCTCTGTGCCTGCTTCGTCTTACAAAAGTATGTTCAGGCACAAATAGACCATTGGTAGACACACTGATTGTACATCACATATGAAGTGGTGCACAGTCAGTGTGCACCAGAATGAGCTCAGCCAGGAGTCCCAAGGATCCCCACGGGCCTCTCCTAAGTCATACACCACACCCTCCTGAGGGTAATACCTCTCCATCCTTATAGTGCTGCTGGCCCCTCTGCATTGAAAGGTGGACCACCAGATACAAACCATTGCACAGCCTTTTAAGGGTGTTCGGTCCCAGTGCAGATGAAGTTTGGGACAGTACATGTTATTTCCCTAAAATGGCTTCAGGAGTGGAAGGTGAACATCAGACCTCCTGAAGTTCCAACAGTCCAACTGGGAAGTCCCCACTTTCCAAACTCGGACTTATTGAAAGAGTGTTGTCAATAAATCTTAATATCAATGGCCTGAGGCACTTTGTGACTTCTCAACAGAGGGACAGTAAATGAACTTCCAATAGCCACACAAAATATCCAATGTGGCTCCTAAAGATATTTCACTGCACCCATGTGGGTTACATTCTCTCCCAATATTGTTACTGCTGCTACAAGCAGTTGCAAACATCCTGGGAAGTATAGTTACTGTTACTGGCATCTGTTACATATGTAAACAAATAAAAGTGTTATATTATTATGTTAATAACATCAAAACTTCCATCACAATAGATGAAGAATCAGTTTTCACCATTTCATATGCCTTATAGTTAAAAACATTCTGGACCATAAACTCAAAGGGTGGTCTTCACCAGACACCATCATCTCCAGAGCACACTGAAAAATCAAGGCTGCTGAGCACCTTTACAAATATGTCTTGTATTTCTGTAGACGTGGGCAGCAACCTTCTGGAGCAGAGGGAGATAGAAGAACTCTCTTGAGACTACAGAAAACCTTCAGAAGGGCTTGAAGATTTGTTCCATGGCAAAAAAGAGAATAGCGAGAGCATAGAGTGCAATAGTTCAAAATAAATAATTCCAACAGAGTAAAGTCAAGAGGGAGGATAGTAGGGGGACACAGGAAGAAGTGTGATGATGAGCTAAGAGGTCTGCCATGAGAAGAGCAAGAAACCAGAGAGCATAGCTATGGAAATGTTAAGGGATGCATCAATTTGAAAATCAAGCATTAAAAAAAGTGCAAGCCAAGGATCGTGGAGCAAATGAAGTGAGCCCAGTGGAATACATGGGAAGCATGTGGTAAGAGATGAAGAAGAGAAAGAATGCATGTATCACCTGCTGGCATATTGGTAGACAGAGGACTTTCTGGAGCTACAAGCTCTGAACACTAGTCATGAAGAAGAGTATGAATTTGGGAGCACACGAGGCGATAACAGTATATTTTTTGCGAATGACAAATATTTGGTAGTGACAGATGTATAATATGGAGGAGATATGAATACAGTGCTAACATCGCATTGCCTACTCCCTCATGTTTGGTCTTCATGATGATTGCCCAATCCTTGATCCTACCCTCTGCTGTAAGTGGATGTCTGACGCGGGTAGCCAGAGTTCGTACCTGTGGATACCTGTACAGCCCCAGCATCCGTGCCATTGGGATGGACATGGAGGAAGACGCGTCCCCAATGACACCAGCCAGCGGCCGAGGTGAGGAGCACTGGTAATTGGGAATGGATGACTCTCTTCCAGACAGCAGCCAGGTAACACCCTCCAGGACCGTGTGCGCTGATTCGCCGCTGTCAAGAATGGCGAAGCCAAGTGTGATGTTAGGCAACAGCTCCGGGTCCGCGTTAATCTCTTTAATGGCTAATTGGAAAGTCTGCAACCAGCGGTAAGCCCATAAGCGGAACCTAAGAAGAACAAGGACAGAGATGGGCTGAGTATTTATGGCACTGCTTGGGTGGATAAAATTAGTAGGATGGTGGGAATGGTAACAGGCGAATGAACCACAACACACGACATTATATCCCTCAATCTTTCATTTACATATTTATAGAGAGACATTATTGAAAAGAGGAGGGTGGGTTTAGGACACAGTGGTGGTCAATCTTTCTTTCCTTTCTGAGAAGGTAGTGGAAGTGAGGAGTGAGGAGATGTAACGTAAATTAATTGGGTGGGAGTGTCAGAGCTGAGGGCCAAACAAGCCCAATGACAGGAACGTTGAGGGCACGCAAGGAGGTGTCTGTATGGCGGGAAGGTTTTGCTCTGAATATTGCAGGAGGGGTAAATAACTAAGAATAATTTCAGTCAGCCGGGGAACAGTCTGTTCAAAGTTTTGAAGACAATAATTAATGACATACATAGGCCTGAGTTTTGGCAGATACCTGTATGGTCTGGTGATGGTAGTGTGAGGAAGGAGTGAGTCTAGGAGCTTGTAGAGAGTGCTTGTAGTGAGGTGTGTCCAATGATTAAAGACCATTAAGGCAGTCGGGATTCAGGTGAACCGAGAGGACTATACTGCAATGCCTCATGACAGACTCACTGGCCACAGTCCCAGCTCTCGGACGGTAAAAACGTCCTTTCCTACGCAGTCAGAGCCATGTCCAACCTTAACAGGGAAGTCACTCCCCCGACTGTGACGTTGCCACACGTTCCTTTACCCCGCAAGTATTTTCAACGACTTGCTTTAGGGGGTGTGTTATTGGATTTTAAGTCTGACACCTACCCTACTGTTGCATAGACTGGAGTTGGAATAGTAGTTTATACTATTCCAGAGTCCAGCGCCCCCCTGAGGAAAGTCATTGTAACGACTTGGGTGGTAAAGTAACGTATGGTAACGTCGCATTCGTGGAACTGACTGACTTGTATAGGCATGCGTGGTAAATGCATGCAGGGTTCAGTCCTACTTCCCTCTCATACTCCCCCACAGCTCCCTTGCATCCTTCCTCCTTGAAGCTCTCTCACAGCTCTCTCCAGGCTGTCTTTAATTCAAACACCAAAGCGGGAAGTATACAAACCCATTCCCTCAGCTGAGTAGTCAGTCACATACTTGTGTCACGACTACTAACAGAACCCTTCCTCGGCGTGCTTCCAGGACACTCTCTTAGGGCAAGGGGAAACAAACACTTGTCACTCTAGGACTCACGTGAGGGAGCAGGTCACAGCCTACATTCAACCACTCACTCTTAAAATATTGAGTCAAGGCGTGTGTAAAAACAAAGAAACCCACAGCTTCCTAAAACGGACACAACTACAATTTTGTAAAAAAACTGAATAGAGAGAAAGATACACATTTACAAAAATAAACACAAAGACGACCAGAACTCAACAAAATCTACAAGACCACACAACATAATAAAAGGCACAAAAGCAACTACAACGCCCTCATTGTTTGGCCAAATACCCCTACATGTCCCTGCAACTGACAGAACCACAAATGATCCCTCAAACGTTAACCATGAATCTCCCGTCTATTTCGATCTCATAAACCTCCATGAAATACTAGAAATAACAACAAAGCCTCAAAAAGGGCCAATTAGAAAGATGACATCCTTCTATAACAGACACAGCCACCCCTTCCCACAAAATGAGAAGAACAATCCCAGGTCTCCCTCTGATATCATAAATACAAACATCTAGCGCCAAGGTACCCTTCAGCGCTTTTACAAACTAACTTTATGTCACACCACGTCATGTTACGTTATATTCGATATCGCGTTTTCATAACTGAAAGAACATGAATGACTTTTGGTGTTTTTACCCGATTGAACATTGACCCCACAGCTACACCTGCGAGGAACACATAACAATCTCTAGAAAATAAAAACTAGATCGTCGTGCAAAGAAATGTTCATGCGGCATATTAAAATACCGTGGGCAACCTGCACACGATTGTGGTTATTGTTGCATGAATGAGATGAAATGTCTTGACTTGATTTGCAAATTTTTGAAAGACGGTGTATCTTTTCTGCAGACGATTCGAGGACTGTGTATAATTCAAATACATACAGTTGGGTACAAAACGCGTGTTATGAACCGGATACAAAATGTATTGTAACTTTCTACAAATATTAGGCATGCTGGGCATGCTGCATGGCGCATTTAGATTGTCCATTTGAGCTGGACTTTTGAATACATGGGCACTTGATATATTTATATATCTTTTTTCTTTCTTTATAATCTTTATTTCGACCGTTTTAGATCATAAAAGATATACAACAATAAAAACATTTAAAATAGAGTTAACATTCGAATAAAAAGCACATGACATTTTGAGAAGGAGCATAAATAACAACATGGTGCAAAATACAATTCATTCAATAGTTCTATTATCCCCAGCCTCAACCTGCTTTATATGTCTTGCTCGAATGTGCCACATTGCTCTTAAAAATTTAGCTACCGCAAACACAACCGGGGGCGAAAGATCTGTTTTTAACACTCTGTATGCATGTAGATAATGCCTAAGACCCAGGTTCTTAAGAAGGGGAACAAGCCAATAATTTCTGGGTCTACGGTATGCTTTACAGAAAAAGATCATATGTAGGACATCCTCCCGGGTTTGGGTGCATAGTGAGCATTGCTCTGATGAGGGGGGATTGGACCACTGCTTCGTAAATGACCCAAGTGGGAGTGAGCTATGTCTCCACTGAAGGAACAATTTTCTGGTGAAGACCGGGCTGATATTGTCAAGAACACTCTCTTGGTGGTACACATCTTTCATTTTAATAAATAAGTTAGTAAGAGACCCCTCCTTTGTAGCCCCTATAAGTTTTGATAATTTAAATTCATAAAATTCCTTTACCAGGAGTTTCCTAGGGATCCTACAGCACGCACTCCCTGGGTTTCGCCAAAGCTCCGGCCGTCCCAGATTCTCACATGTCTTTTTCACATAGGATAACCATGGGATAAGAGCGGCTTTTGGCAGAGTTAAAATCTCTTGTAGTTCGGACCTATATGTTGCAAGTTCTGGCCTAGCCCACAATCGACGCCAGAAAGTCAGCAGTTTGAGTGCCAGCTCTTCACTAATGGGTCTCACTCCCAGGTCCAGCCTCAATGGCAAAAGAGGTGTACTTGTTGGAAGGGCTGCCAGCTGCCTAATAAAATGGTTTTCAGTGACTAGTAAGTTCTGTGTAGAAGTGTGGCCCCACAGTTCCCCGCCGTATACTACTGCCCCACGCGCTTGCATTTTATAAATTTGTAGGGCTGGGGTCAAAGGTTTAAAGGACGAAGTATTCCTCAACCTACAGATACCTCCAGTTAATTGAACAAGTCTCAAATTGGCCTTGTTACGATGGGTGTCCCAGGACATTGTTTGATTAATGGTGACTCCCAAATACTCAAATGTACATACTCTCTCCAACTTCTGAGTGCCTATGATGGGATTAGGCCGTTTGGAATTTGGGGGGTTGAGAATCATGTATTTCGTCTTCATTGCATTGATCTCTAGACCCCGCTCAGTACAAAAGGTCGAAAATCCATCTAAAATTCGTTGAATTCCCATGGGGGACTTAGACAGCAGCAGGGTGTCACCCGCAAACATAATAGCGGGCACCCTGCTGCCATTGAGTTTTGGTGCGTCGGAGTCGGCCACCCTCAGCAGGTGGTCGATAACCCCGTTGACAAAGAGGCAAAACAGGGTCGGAGCGAGGACACAGCCCTGTCTTACCCCCCTGTCAACCGGAAATCTATCCGTAAGTACCCCATTCCTACTGCACCTCACACGTGCAAAATTTCCCATGTGCAGTCTTATCAAAATGGAAAGGATATCTTGCGGTATGGCCAGGTCCGCCAAGACGGACCAGAGTCTTGCTCTTGGGAATAAGTCGAAGGCAGCACGCAGGTCCACGAAAACCGTGTACAAGCTGCCACCCTCGATTATTGCGGTCTTCCAGTAAATAAGGTTCAAGCGGAACACCTGGTCCGTAGTCGAAACCCCCTTCCTAAATCCTGCCTGATAGGGGCTAAGGATGGAAAATTCATCAATCCAAGTTTGGAGGCGATGAAGAATCAGCCTACCAAACAACTTCTGGGAGACATCTATAAGGCTAATGGGCCTGTAGTTGGCTGGGAGCAGAGGTGACCCCTTTTTAAAGACCGGCACAATCTCTGCGCCCAGCCAAGTACTAGGCACCTCCATGCCCCCCAGAATAGCATTAAACATAGACAATAGATATGGTGCCCAAACATATCAGAGTTTACACGGCCATTACAGGCCCGCAAACCATGCTTAAGTGTTAGGGCAGTGACCTGGACCGCAAGGGGTGTCCAAGCTCTAGGTGGGATAGCATATGTGGGAGGAACCAACCAAACGGCGTCCTTGTCTCGAGAGGGTCCATCCACTAAGCCCACTAAGAGGCTCAAATTGTGAATTCAGATCTCCCCCCACCACGAAGGGTATGTCCGGGGAAATGCTATCGAGAAAGGCTGAGAGTTCATCCATCGTCCTCGATTCTTGGGTGATATTATCAGGCCGTGAATAGACATTGACCAGGGCTAGCCTGGAAGAATTTGACCATTCCAGTATCACGCCGAGGATGTCCTCTGAATGGGTGAGGATTCGTGTAGCAGAGCACCCCAGATCAGTTGCCACCCAGATGATAAGGCCTCCCGATGGCCTCCCACGACCCCCCCACCTAGCTGCCACTGAGAATGCTGCGAAACCTGGGTGAGAGTACTCCTCTCTCGCCCAGGTTTCTTGGAACATACAGATATCATTACCTTCCACAAAGGAGGCCCATTCTGGGGAATCCAGCTTGTTCCCCAGACCGGCCACGTGCCAAGACAGTATCTTTAGATGTGGAGGGCTGCTTATTTCATAGGGAACTGTGGGGGCATTTTCACCCAGGGTGGCCATAGATCTGATGTTTTGTCGGGGTTCCTCCCTATCAGCTATAGGAACGTTAATACTAGTTGGGGGGACTATTGCCCAAGACTCGGGGTCCTTAACAACACTAAGCGCCTCAGACTGAGCTACCTTGGGGGAGTTTGACGTTAGACCAACTGGGGTGTCATTTCTCCTCTTGGGACCCTTAGATGAACTGGTGGCCACCCCTCCACTCTCCTTGTGTTGTCAATCCACCATGTCCAGCGAACTAAACCTGTTAAATGTCGGAAAATAAACAGGCTGCTGGACACCATGAGAGTAAGGATCCCCACACTCTCTAGCACCCCATCCCCTACCCCTCCTAGGAACAGTTTGCCATCCATCCCCCTCACCCCCGAAAGTCTGCGGTGGATAATGATTGATTGATTGATGTACTTATAGAGAGCAGCTATCACCCTACGGGCATCTTGGCGCTTGCATTGGGAACCCGTCCTGGTTTTTCCCTGTAAGATAACCCGTACTGGGCATCCCCAAGGTGAAAGCCAGGCATCCCGCCGCGGGGGGCCGTTGTGGAAATTAAGCAGGCTTGTTGCCCAGAGCTGCATAGTGTGAACTCGTGCTTAGAGTGGGCACCGAAGCGAGAATTATCGAGTCCGTGGACGATTTGGCTCTGGACCCTGCCGCGTCGGGAATCGAACCCAGGTCCCGGGTCTGATCTCTGCTTCAGGGTATGCCTCCTCTAACCAGTGAGCTACACTTCTCCATGATAATGAATGATAATGGTAGCGGCTGGATAGATGTGCCTTGGTCATAATGTGGCCAGGAGCATATGTGAGAAACTGACCTAGGTTCCCTAAAGTTAATCAGCACACAATCACCATTAATGGTTTTTCTTGAGTTGCCCAGCCATGGAACCCTTCCTACCATGAGTACCTCAGCAGATACTCCTCGCGGGAGAGGTCTATTAGTGGTAAGCCAATTAACAACCTTGTTTCTTAGTGCAGCAACAGCATCTTTAGAATCCTGCTTAAGCTCTGGCACCCCTGCTAAGATGACTGCGTAAGGGGCCGCCTCTGGGGGTAGATGCACCGGCCTAGGCCTTTTGGTTTTCGGGGGGAGAAGTTGTGTGGGTGTACTTTTGGTCTCTACCAGAGTAATGGAAGGTATCCCCACGGTGGACAGTGAGGCTACCGGACGTGTGACCACCGGCTGCGATATATTTATATAAGAAGAGGTGGAAGCTGCTACTCACGATTCCCATGGCGGCCTCTTCGGCGCAGTCTGGAAGGACAATCCTGGAGACATCTTGGGGAAGTGAAGCGGAAAGAGTCCGGCAACCACAATGTCACCTTCCGAGGTGAAGCCATGGACGCTAAGGTTCCGCAGGTGACAAGCGACGGCTGCCCGCCCAGGAACATTGCTCAGGAACAGGAGAAGCCCCTCTAACAGTAACCTTTGCCGCATCCCGAGAGATGACACGGGGGCAGAGGCCGGTTACCACAGGGGCAAAGGGAGCAGGCAGTTTCCTGTGGGTCAGGAGTCGGTCCTCGTGCCCATGGGCCAATCTCTGCTCCTGAGCGCTTGTCTGACTTAAGTAGTGGTGGTAGTATACCCATGCGTAGGTGAGTTTACGCCGCTTAGTGCAATGCAGAGGAAATGCATGCTTTATGCATAAATAGAGCAGCTTGGAAAAACTACAACGTGGGTTACACCTTTGTTGACCTGACCTGCACTTGTATCCGTCACCAGCATATGTAAGTAGAGGTGGTGTTTTTGAACTCAAAGATACTTTGTTTACGTTGCACAAGGTCAGTGTTGATTTAAAAAATTGGCAAAAGAAATTGTTTCAGGGTGAGATTCCTTCATAGAAGGTGTATGTACACTTGCTGCGCCCCTAAACAGCAGACGCGCCTTGTTCACTTCTTGTAAAAACAGCTCCATGCGCCTTAAGTAGTTGCTGACCCCCTTGGTTGGAAAGTTCTCGCAGGATGTGATTTTTCCACGGAATTCTGTGGCTGCCTCTTCTTCCTTCTTGTTCACACGTGTGTCCGTTTTTTGTCGGTGTCCGTTTTCGTGGTCATCCGCTCACAGTTCATCTATGTGCTCAGCAGTCGTCTGTGTGGGGGGGTCCGCGCTGAGCGTCTGTCTCTCTGTGGAGCATTTTGCTTGTGTTGTGTGTGCTTTTTTTGGGTGCTTAGATGATGGTCGCCTTCGAAAATGTTCCTCGTCCTATATATCTCCTGAGTTTTGTCCTCTGTTTGTCTCTTTCCAGCACACTGATGTCTGCACTCTCTCTCTCTTCCCTTCTAGCTCTCTTCTCTCTCTCTCTCTCTCTCTCTCTCTCTCGCTCTCTCTCTCTCTCTCTCTTCCCTTCTCTCTTTATCTCTGGCTCTCTCTTCCCTTCAATTCTCTATCTCCCTCTCCCTCTGTCTCTCTCTCTCTCTCTCTTTTCCTTCTCTCTCTCTCTCTCTTTCTCACTTCCTTTCCTTCTCTCTCTCTCACTTCCTTTCCTGCTCTCTCTTCCTTCCCTTCTCTCTCTCTCTCTTCCCTTCTTTCTCTCTCTCTCACCTTCTCTCTCTCTCACTTACTTTCCTTCTCTCTCTTCCTTTCCTTCTCTCTCTTCCCTTCTATATCTATCTCCTCTCTCTCTCTCTCTCTCGCTCTCTCTCTCTCTTTCCTTCTATATCTCTCTCAGTTTCTCACTCTCTGTCTCCTCTCTCTCATCCCCTCTGTCTCTCTCTCTTTCGGTCTTTCTCTCTCTGACTTTGGTCCCACTCTTTCACTTGAACTTGTCTCGCTGTTTCACTTGAACTTGTCTCGCTGTTTTTCTCGGATCTCAACTTACAGACTTTGCCTCTTAAGTTTCTCGCTTCCGTTCCCTACCCTCACATCTTTTTACCCCCCTCCTGACCGGGCTTCATTACGCTCGATGGATCTCGCTTTAGATTCTCTCTCTCGCCCTGTCTTCTCGCCCTGTCTTCTTTCTGTCACTATCCCCCCCTGCTGATCCAAACCCCTCTCCCCTCTCACTGCTCCAGATCTCAAGCTCACATTCCCTCATTTAAAGACCTGTCTTCAACGCCCCAGGGAAGCCATTCCTCATAAAGATTACGTTTTAATTACAGACATTAACAAATTAGCCCCTCTTGGGTCTTTTCTCCTTTCAATGAAACACAATCCAGAGAGGAGGGGGTCAGAAAAGTGGGGTGTGTCTGCTACGTCACATACACACTGCCAACTGAGGGCCTTCTGGAGGATGGGAACCCTGATTTAACGGCAGCGGTGTGCCACAGGTGTGATATTTTACATGCATACCTGTACTCTGTGAGAGCACAAGGCCCACGTATGGACACAAATGTGCCAACACTGTGCACTCCCATAAGAAAGCCATACACCAGCTACAGCAGGAGATGGTGTGCTCAGGTCATCACTGGGCGCACTGAGCAACGAGTGCGTGTTGTTTAGGTGCCAAATTCTGACAGAAAATAGTGTTCGGAGACAGGAAAAAGTGCAAGACATTTAGGGGCATATTTACAAAAAAATGTCGGAGTAAGGAGCTATGCCAAATTTGGCAGCATCGCACCCCGCCATTTTTAAAACCTGGGGATGCGCTGTATCCACAAGAATACGGTGGACCGCTAGTGCTAGGCAGCTTTTTTTGCACCAGGGGAAACACAGGGCTGCATTGTATACTTGTGAATACGACGCATCCCTGCATTTTTAAAATGTCGCAGGGCAGTGCTGCCAAATTTGCCATAGCGCCGCACTCCAACATTTTTTGTAAATATGCCCCTTTGTTTTTATACATTCATGGATTTTTTTTATTTTTGCAATTATATATAGTGCTGACATGGCCCGAAGGCGTTAGAGCGCTTTGCAACAGTAGCAGGATGCAAGTGTACAGCGAGTTACAGTTACAATTCAGACATTTGCATCGGTAGATGCGACCCGGTCAGTTGCAGCAGATTCGTCCTACCAACTGCTTGCTGTGTAATGCATCACAAATATGTGTTCACATTTCGTGGCCCATATTTTTAGGTCAAGCCTAGAGTCAGGGCGCATGCGCCGCTCTTGGAGACTTGTTGTAGTGGAGTATGTCATAGAAGCCCAAGCCACTCTCTGCCCATATTTGTCATTGGCTTGTGTCAGTGTCCTACGTAAATGCTGGCGTCTGATTCGTACCCGCCCACTCTCTGCCCATATTTGTCATTGGCTTGTGTCAGTGTCCTACGTAAATGCTGGTGTCTGATTCGTACCCGACCACTCTCTGCCCATATTTGTCATTGGCTTGTGTCAGTGTCCCACGTAAATGCTGGCGTCAGATTCGTAAAGAGGTTTGTTAGTCCCTCCCTAGTACCGCCTTGTCTTCATCTGTAACCTCCCGTGGCCACTGGCCCCTTTACTTCGGATATTACATGGTACGTCTTTTTTTGTCTGTGAGCACTATTTTCTTTAACGAGTTTCTCTTGCTGTAGGCACGGCATGCGCTGCTTACATTTAGCGCGCCATGCGCACTTTCTCTTTTGAAGCAACCAGCATAGGTGATGGAGCTCAGATTTCACCTATAAAATGTATGCATTATTATATGACTAAAAGCTGCAAACAGGCACGCAGATTTTGGCGCAAGCTAAATGAAAACATGAAACAATAACTGAAAATTATCAAGAGCTAAAGAGAAAAGAATCTTTGAATGATGAAAGAAAAAGAAGAAAAGTAAATAGAAAAGAGAACTGTCCTGTTGAATTTTCCTTTTATTATTTAGTTACTTATTTTAGAAGAAACTAACTGTTCCAAGAAGCTACTTACAGAAATCTGCACTAAAACTTCTGAGCTTGGCTATATATGATCTGATTATAGACCAAACTTGTGTTGCCTTAGAAATAGAGGTAAAATTGTTATATGCTCAGCTTTTGTAATAACAAGAGATAAAAAAAACATACTAATTTAGTAGGGTTTTTCCTTGTATACTTGTGTGAAATAAGTGTGCTAATGAATAGTAATATTTTAAGTAGAGAAAGACATATTTGACTCAACTAATGATGAGTGTTTAAACAAATGTAACATGTGAAATTAAATAAGTGTGATACATTTAGAAATCATTTGAGGTACTATGATTTGATATTTATCAAAGGGTGAATTGATGGAGCTCAGAATTCACCTATAAAATGTATGCATTATTATATGACAAAAAGCTGCAGACAGGCACGCAGATTTTAGCGCAAGCAAAATGAAAACATGAAAAGAGTCAAATGTATTCTTTTTTAAGTGGCAGATTTTGGTGCATGTAAAGTGAAAACATGAATCAGATGCTTTTAAAGGGTAACACTTTTGGTGCCTACAAGTGAAAATATGAAATAAGGCCTGGTCAGAATGCTTTCAGCAAAAAAAAAAATGCTTTCATGTAAAAACATTCTCAGTTAATTAAATAGCCATGTCTAAATGTGATTAATCAATATGTAATCTCACTAAAGAATGCACATTAATTTAGAAAATATATTTGCACTTTCAAAATGGCATATAATTGTACTGAATTAACATGTATTTTTGCAAGAGTAGAACTGGGCTGAAATGTGTTTTACAGTGTAGAAAACCACGTGATTTCAGATTGATTTAGTAGACTCAGCTTACTGCAGTTTTTGCCCTTGAAGATTAGAATAGAATGTGCTCCTCTTCCCTACCAACTTTCAATGAAAGGGCTTTGTTAATAAATCACGCCCTCATGTTTCCGTCTCTTCGACCTTCACTATGTTGCATACTTTTGTTATAGAAAGATGTAGTTGTTGTTAAAGTATAGGGATGTGAAGTCATCTAGCATCTAGCACAAGACTAAAATTTGAACAGGAACACGCCTGATTAATGACGTACCCAGTCAGCCCATGGGGAGATGATGTGTCTTGAAGTTCTGATTGGACCAGCTACGAGGACCAAGCACGTGGACTTTTGCTTGAAATATGGCTTAGAAGTGGGAGGGGTGGCTTTTAACTCATTTTTCCTGAGGGCCAGGCCCAACTTCTGTGCTGGACACAGAGACGGGAGGAGAGAGAAGGAGGGGCTGCGTCTGTGGGGGCTATTTTGCAACCTGAGACAGAGAGACAGACCAGCACAGCGAGGAAGAGAGAGAGAGAGTTGAGAGGATCAGAACAGGTTTAGATTTAGGTGCTAAGCTTTAAATTTCATGTTTTGACTAACTGCTTTTGAAAAGATGTATTTGTCCTATGCATTTATTTCTCTTTATGGGAGATTTTTGACATTATTAATTATTGATTAGCCTTGCAAGACACGCTCTTTTTTTTAGAAACTCTTTAATGGTTTTGACTGACATTTTGCGCCACTTTTCTTTTCTACATGTGATGCTTATATGCAGACTATAAAATGTTCTGTATTAATGCTATTTTCCTAATTTCCAAATTCTGTAACCTGATTAATATTTGACTAATGAATAAAGGGTCAGAAAAACTTCACTTTTAACTAAGAAAATAAAACCCTTTGAAAATACTCACAACTCCCTTTATTGGCTTAAATATTAAATGCATTTTTGATTTTTCATGTCTATGTAAAGTCTCCTGAAGGTAATACATGGTGTCAAGGGCCCAACACCTTTTCAGCGGTAAATAGAGGTAAATGAGGTTTTGCATTAAGAAATTACCGTGAAATTACCGCTGCATCACAGGTCTCACATTTAAATGCTCCCCCCATCTTTTTAAAAACAAATTATTTAACTAGCACGGCAAGCCTCAGTTGGATTACTGGCAGCCGTACCTTTCGTTTGTTAGTTGTAGACAGAGGCATTCCCAGGCGCCTGTTCTGTGTACACCCCCCTCCTCTTCCACTTGTTTCTATTTTGGTCTTGCATGGTTTGGCGGCACACAGCATGTTAAATATTGATGTTGAGTGCCACTTTTGAGTTTATATTTTATTTGAAAGTATTTTGTTTGAAACAACTAGTTGCAATCAGAGGCATTCCGAGGGCGTCTCTTCCATTCTGTGCACTCCCCCACCCCTCCCGCTTGTTGAGATCTGTATTCTAGTGTGCCTTTCCTGTGTCGGGCCGCCTCCACGTCCCCAATAGAGTGACGCTGGATTAAAAAACAACACTTAATAAAAAACCAAGTAGGAAACCGCAACCTTGCTATTAATGTTACCTATCAAAGGACGGAAGTTCAACACTGTCAAGAGCCAAAGGGAATGCCAAGGATGTGCCACATTTAGCACTAGCCCGCATATAACAGCCATCAGTCCTTCTTCTTTGCGGCTGTCCGAGGCCCCCGCATGGGCCACTGAAGCTATGAACATTCCTGTGCGTCATGATTTAGCAAGCAAAGGGACTGTGCAAATGTTAATTATAATCCTTCTCGCCTTAATAGCCAAAGTACGCAGGCGGGTGAAGGAGCGATCTCCTAAAAAGTGGGCTGCTGTCTCAGAGATGGGAGACACAGGTGTCCAGGCACACAAGGTGTTAGAAGGGCGGCAGCTAGGTGAGATCAGCAAATAGATGGTGAAAGGTGTGCCATAGTGTCTGAATTGTTCCGCCCAGAGTTAACACGGGTGGAGTCATGTGAGGCAGTGGAACTTTCACGCAGAAGGGTGATTAGTTAATTGCACAAGTCCCAGGCCAAAGGGGCTTTGGTTTCACCAAACACTAGCTGATCCAGGCTAACGTCAAGGGCTATCGTGAGATAGATGGGGTTCATTTATCACTGATAGGGAGGTATCCCTTGCTTGTAGATTTGCGGGAGGCTATAGAGATGAGAGGTTGCAGGTAAGACCATAGCTGTTTGGTGGGGGGCTCTGGCGGTGACGTTGGCCAACTCCAGCGCTGTGGCGGAGTTACAGGGCGATCTGGAAGCAAAGGGGTACAGAAGGGTACCTCTGCGCGGGACCATAGGGGGTGCCAGAGCCAAATCCTAGGAGCCTCATGGGAGGTTCCTGGAAAACCGTGTTGGCACCCCGTTAGTCATTTGGGCGTTTGTGGGCCTGAACAACCGGGGGTTTGCTATGCTACGCTCCGCCCTGAAAGGGACGTGAGTAATAAGGGACCATGTGTCACGTAATCCGGGAAGAGGATCACCAGAAGTGGCAGCACAGATGGGGTTCGTCCCAGTGCTGCTTGACTCATCAGGCGGGCAGGCGGCCCAGAAGGTTGTCTGCCCTTGGATCGCCCGTAAGATAACCCACCATATTACTTAACGGTGTAGGTAATAAACCTTCAGCAATTTTACCCAAACAAGAAATGTGTTGTGTGTTTATTTATTAGCATGCATGTTACGTTGGAGGGGTGGGGAAGGTTGCCAATGGTGGTACTATCCCTATGACGCCCATAAAGTGAATGTTTCTCCTGACACCGACAACTTCTCCACATGTGTTACCTTATATTTCCTAACCACATTAAAATCCTGCTCAACTCACTATATATTTACATGCTTGCACAGAACTACTAGTTGCATAGAGTTTTCAAACTATATATATACTAGCGTATGATACGATATAAAGTTTGAGAGTTAATAAAGTGGAGGCATAGTTACACATTTGGCCATATGGGATTTCTACTGTTACAAATTGTTTATATGACATTTCTTTGACCGGAAACATTTTTTGTTGTGAGCTGATTTGTACAAAAGAACTACAGTTCCCACCGTGCAACCTGCTGTTAGCTAAAAACACTCGCCTGACTACAGAATTCGTATTTGTCTTGGACTAAATGACTACGATGGATGTGTACCGTATGAACCCCGAAGCAAGAGACTTCTGTATGACAAGCGCAATCAAGTGTTTCTTTCACAAAGTGCTTCTTGCACATTCTTTGAAATAAATACGCACGCGCTCCTGAGCTGGCAAGGACCCAATATTGCTCTCTATGTTTTCGCCTGACATTGGTATCTTCCAGCACAATGCTGGCCTGAATCCTATTTCTAACCTGTGTGGTGACCTCTTTAACAATAAGGCCTCACTGTTTACATGCAGTGGACCAACTCCTTTTGGGACATTTATCAGCTGACTGATATTTTTAAAGCAGGCCTGGGACACATTTCAACTGTCTGTCAGCCCCGTGAAAGGCCCCCTCGCACCAAGATGGCGCTGGTCTTATTTTCAGTTCTATGGAATCCCAGAAGGGACTAAACAAATCTGCCCAGTTATTTTGGAACATTATAAAAGGCACATAGAGTGTTAGGGATGTGCATTAAGTATGGCATTTGTTGTTTTTTCAAAGTGCACTTGCTCTTTGTCCTTCCTTTCCAGCGATGACAATATTTTAGGTGCTGCATTCTTGCTGAGACCTGCCAGGATTCTTCCATTATCATTGTGCATTAAATACTACTGAGAATTGGTGGAGAAGTTCCAGGATGACAAAGCAGTCCTGCAGTAGTGCTACTCGATTCTAGTGAATGCTTATGTCTGTGCATGTCTTTCCGCAATATGCTTAAAATAGAAAATAAATAAATACAGCAAAGGGACAGATCTTGTGTTTGGTTCAGACCTCTTATAGAAAGAAGGGCCCCAAAGCACCAGTTGATTTCTTCAGTCTTGCAGTTGTATTTGATTGTACGACTGCCCAGAGCCAGTGCACAGCCTAGGAGCCGTTGCAAATGATTGAATAATTCCCAGAAATCATTTTTAGGACTGCCATTACCCAACACCTTTTGATTTTACTTAAATAATCTATATAATATACATATAGGGACTTTCAGCAAGCTATCTTCATTCATTGGCCTGCTGTTCTGTCAGTCACCTTTTTGTTCCCTCCACTACAGCATACAACATGACCTTTATCAAGAACAAAATCCACTCCAATGCAAGTAACGCAGAAGAACTCTTCAACGTCATACAGCAGTTCACCAACCCGCCAGCGAAGCCACGGACAAGCTCAACTCCTACTTCCACCTGAAAGTCAAGGCCCTCTACGACAACTTCAGTGAACAGACTCCTGACACCAACCCCCTCTCCACCACCAAAACAACCAGCCGACCATCAACACCTGGAAACTCGCTACCACTGAATACCCACTCAGGAGCCCCGACGGACCCCTGCCCACCGCACATCTACCACAGTGCCTTCGCCGCCATAGCACCCGAACTAGGCTGGACCATCTTCCTCGATGACTGGAAGCGGGCAGAGGTCAAACCCCTCCTCAAGACACCCTCGGCTGACCCGACGGACCTGAAAAACTACCGGCCCATCTCTCTCCTACCCTTCGTAACCAAAGTCACCGAGAGACTCATCAACGCCCAGCTGACCACCTTCATCAAAGAGAACATCCATCCTCGACTCCTCCCAGTCCGGATTTCGCAGCAACCACAGCACCGAGACCGCCCTCTTCGCCACCACCAATGACATTGGCATGCTACTCGATCTGGGATACTGCGGCCCTCATCCTACTAGACCTCTCCTTAGCCTTCGACGCCATCTCACACTGCACTCTCGCAGCCAGACTCCACGACATCGGTATACGAGGAACCGCCCTCGACTGGACCCGCTCCTTTCTCTCCGGCAGAACCCAAAGGATCAGACTCCCTCCCTTCCTCTCCGAACCTACAGAGATCAACTGTGGAGTACCCCAAGGATCCTCGCTCAGCCCCACGCTTTTCAACATCTACATGGCCCCCCTCGCCACCATCGTCAGACAGCATGGGCTCAGCATAGTATCTTACACCAAAGACACCCAGCTCATCCTCTTTCTCACGAGTAATCCTGAAGACACCAGACTCAGCATCCAAGAAGGAATGAAAGACGTTGCAGCCTGGATGAGCAACAGCTGCCTAAAACTGAACTCAGAGAAGACCGTGGTCCTCGTCCTTGGACCCTTCCCTATGCAATGGGACAGCTCCTGGTGGCCCCCTGCCCTCAGAAACCCACCCACCCTGACGGACCACGCCCAGAACTTCGGCATCATCCTAGACTCTACCCTCACCATGACCCGCCAGATCAACGCCGTCACCTCGACCTGCTTCAACTCCTTCCGCATCTTCCGCAAGACCTTCAAGTGGATCCCCCCGAATGCAGAAAGATCGTCACCCACGCACTCGTTACCAGCAGACTGGACTACGGTAATGCCCTCTACGCCGGAATCAACAAAATCCTGCTACACAAGCTCCATGCCATTCAGAACACTGCAGCCAGACTCGTCCTAGAAACCGCACAACACGAGCACATGACCCGGCACCTAAGAGACCTCCACTGGCTCCCCATCGAGAAGAGAGTAACCTTCAAGCTACTCACCCACGCCTATAAATCCCTCCATAACATCGGACCCAAATACCTCAACGAAAGAGTCTCCTTCCACATACCCAGAAGGAACCTCCGCTCCGCCGACCTCGCCCTGGCAGAGACCCCATACATCCACAGAACCAGAGCAGGTGGAAGAGCCTTCTACTACATCGCAGCAAAGACCTGGAACGAGCTCCCAGTCAACATCAGACACTCCCCCATTCAGCACACCTTCAGGAAAAGCCTCAAGACCTGGCTCTTCGACTGATCCGGAGCTGCACCCCCACACCCCCAGCGCCATGAGACCCTCACGGGTGAGTAGCGCGCTTTATAAACCCCTGATTGATTGATTGATTGGTTCATGGGGCAATGGGTCTCCCCACTACAGCCATTGGCTAACACAACTGTGAGCGATGGCATTCTGCTGGTTCACAAGAGCACATCCTCACATAAATAGTTTCCTTAAGTGCCAAGAACCTCTCTGACAATCTGTGCTTTTTGAGACCCAAACATTTGTTTGCTTTTATTAGTTTAATGAGGGCCCACCAGCTTCCCTAATAAAGTGTGGCGTAAATCATAACAAATCAAGCACTGATAAAGCCAAAAGGCTGGCAGCCAATGACATACCGAATTGCTTTGCCAATGCTTGTTTGCCATCTATCTGGGTCCTTGTAAATGGTTTGTGCAGGCTTTGATGTGGGCCTTGAGCTCCACTTGTTCAAGGGACTCAAGCAAAACTCTCACTGATGAAGTCCAGTGAAAGAGAAATACATATAGGGATTCCAGTGTTCTGATTCTGGAGGAACATGAAGTAGCTTTTTTTCTGCTGGACTGTTAACCTTGGTGTGGGGCCAGAGTGATTTGCATATGATTACTCCTCTTCTCTAATGCCACATACCAACAAACAGGATGACATTGGATACTACCTAGAGGAATGCCCAGTGGTTTCAAATTAATTCCATTATTTGTTATGGTTTATTTTTGGGTTACATCTGCCAAGTGACATAAGTGTCACAGGTACATGCAAACATGGGTCAGACTTAATCATTGCAAAATGTGTTTCTATTGCACCCGTTCAATAAGGATGTTGCTTAGCAGTTTGGGCGGAGAAGACCCTAGTTGTTATTATTCTCTCGTGGCACCGATGAGCTAAAATCGTGGAATGGAATGCATATCTGAGGAATTCTCTTTGGTTAAGGTTGTTGATTCATTTATTTCCATCCCTCGCTTGCATGAGTTGGCTGTTGGCTCAGTGTGCAGTATGGATTCAAGGTGCAGTCCACCCATGAGGCTCAATAAGGTCGAAATGTTTCCGTGTTGTTTGTGTTCAAGTTGCACTTCATTGATAAATACAAAGTTGACATATTTTGCGGACAAGGGCCTCAAATAGCCCTTTATGGTACCAAAATCATTAATTTATTTAGCCCTCTAAACACAGCCCCTTTTAGCAATTTATGCTATAACGCACTGTTGAGGAATACCCTTTCTGCAATCTCACTGGCCAGAAACCTAAGCCGTCCCGTTAGGTCAAGCCGTGGCAGCGCATGCCTTGCTCTGCGAGGCATGCTGTATTGAGGTAGGGACTTGAAGCTCTTCCCACTCTCGCCCACATTTTTCATTGGCTTGTGTCTTTGTCCGCTGTAAACTGTGGCTGTTCATTGGTCTAAAGGCTTTGTAGTCCCTCATTACTACCTCCTTGTCTCATTGTGTAACCTCCCATGGAGACACCTCCTGTTACGTGTGTTGTTGCTCGGTAGGCTTTAATTACAGCCTCTAAGAACTATTTTCTCAAAGAGCTTTGTCCTGCCTGCTGTTACAGGCAGGACACGCTCTCGCCTAAAGCTTATTTTATTTTTATAGCACGCATTTACAAGGCAATACGTCTCATTTTTGCGAGAGATGAAGCTATTGGCATTGTAAATGACAATGCCTTTCATGTATCTGTTTTAAAAGCAACACATAAATAAAAGGCATTGTCATTTACAATGCCAATAGCTCAAACCCGCGTAAAAATGCGAGACCTAATGCATTGTAAATGCTTGTTCCATTGGCAATTCATGATCTTTGTGCTCTGGAGTCCAAAGAAACATCCGCCAAATCCGTATTATCAGGAATTCAGAATCCCGTGGATATTTGAACAGCTCAGAATGGGCAGACATTTTGCATACATTTTGCATATATTTCCAGAGTTCAGTGGCGTAGCTAGAGATTTTGCTGCCCGGGGCGATCCCTGAGTTTGCCACCCTGTGACGGCCGGGCAGGTAAAAACAGGGGGGTGGAGGCAACAGACGACAACAAGCGGGGGAAGGCGACAGATGACGAGGGAAAATAAACTTTAAGAAAAAGAAAACTTGCCTTGCGCCCTCCACCACCCCCATCCCGGCCCCTCTCCCCCTCCCCTCCTCTCCCCCCAAGCTATCCACCTGCTAGAGTCAGACTGGCCTACATGGCACTCTGGCACCGCCCAAAGGCCTGTTTTGGCAGTTTGTGTCTAAAATTCACACAGTTTCTTGTTCCTTGCAGAACACCGATCTACTGTGTCTTTACAGGTTCAAAACTGCCCTGATTTGCATTTGTGGCCCAATTTTTACCTATTTTATTCATTAGGATGGGACACTTTTATTTTGGTTCTAGGGCCTATTTTGTGTCCCAGTCCTACCCAGTGTGTCTCCATTTTTAATGTAGGGATTCGTCCACTCCATCCAACTAGGGAGGGGAGAAAGGTGGGTTTGATCCACATTTTACCAGATAAGATTAAAAATTATTTATCTAAATGTTACCTATTCCAAAGTATTATCAGATTGTCAAATCTTCTGTCATTGGTATTGCAGTAGGGGTACAGGAGTGCACTGGATATTTGAATAGCTCAGAATGGGACAGTTTTTAGCTGCCCCAGCCTAGCCAGTCATTTCATTTGTCTGCCCCAACCTGTCTCACTTCTCTTTTTTGTTGCTTTTATGTTTCTCTGTTTTTAAGCCCCCTACCACAGTTCCAGCATTGCTCCCCTGCCCGTCCATGTTGGGTTTTCTTACTCAGTGGTCAGATGAAACTCCCAGTGCTCCTCCATTCCTCCACTGCACCCCAGCCTTTTACTTGTTTTTAATTTTTGTATTTCCTTTCTGGAGGGCCCAGTACCTGCAGTTTGCTGCCAGGATGCTCCTTACTTTAGAATTCTCTTTTACACACCATTAGCTGTCTTTATTTAATTTGCAGCTCCAAGATAAATGTCTGTCACCTTGGAACAATAAATAAAAATACAAAAATAGCTGCCATAGCATCTTAACCTGTGCGCCCATATGTCTGGTGATACATGCCCGCGTATACACAAGACACTGGCAGGAATATGGGGTTCTTTTTGGTGGTGCTGTTCAGCATCAGCACAAAGCATTTTTTCATTTTGAAAATGTTGTTCAGCATCAGTAACTAGCATTTGCAAAGCCAAAAGCTCGGCCATTGCCTTTCAAAGGAGAGACCTACCGGCACTGGAAGTGTCTGTTTACATCAGGGTTAGATCACCCACCCTACATAGGTAAAGGAGAAAGGTGAAAAGATTTTGCTTTTGAAAACTTTTTTCAGTACTTTGCAATCTAACTGTAGGCTACAAAGTTTTCTAACAAAAAGTTTGGCAAAAAAAATGCAAAAGTAGGATTTGGTAGAAAACAATACCAACCTGTGAAAACAAAACCCGGGAATCTCAATCTTCTGATGCAACTAATGTGTCCTTGAAGAGGACAACATTAAAATGACACGCAACAAACTCTCAAACACATGCACACACAAGCACAATCATTTGACCATTTTAAGATGCAAAACAGAACGTCAGAAGTTCTTCAGTTTTGGGATTGCTTACTGCTACCCAGTCCAAATCAACAACTATTATTAGATGCAGGAGACCGTTCATTTGGAGGTGTTGTTTAGGCAAATAATAGGGGGGCATATTAGCAAGGGCCAGATCGCCGCTTTATCGGCACTTTTTGCCGATAAAGCGGCGATTTTTTTATCCCCCAATTACCAAGCTGTCGCTAACAGCAGTTAGCGACAGCTTCCAGGCGGTAGTGACCGGTTTGGGGCCCGTTTTGCATGTCAGCGATATTTATCGCTAATGACATGCAAAGTGCGCGTACCCAAATTGGTAGCGACTGAAAGCAGTTGCTAACACAGCTATCGCCTATTAGCAATACCCACGACGCGATAAAAAAACCCGCGCTAACTGCGATTAGCGCCAGGATTTTACACCTGGTAAAATTCTGACTTAGCCATAATAGTCAATGGGAGGTGGATTCTACGGCTAGGTCCCCACCTGCCTGCGAGATTTTCCTAAGCGTTAAGTTTTTTATCTCTGGAAATATCACGTTAAAGATGGGATTCGCCGCTATCGCTGGATTCTTTATCGCCGTGGAGATAGACATTGGTAATACTGTGTTATCTCCGCGATAGAATCCAGCGATAGGAGGCGATATAAAAAATTGCTCTAAGCGCGGTTTGCGATATTTATAGCAAGTTGTTGCTAATATGCCCCAAAGTCTGGATTTATTAAGATTCTGCGTCACACTTGCACCATGCAATGGGATGCACGGTGACACAAAAACTATGGGTATATTTACTAAGATTTTACGCAGTGTTTACGTCACAAAAGTGATGCAAATCGATGCAAAATCTTTTTTTTTAACAATTTACTTTCCAGCACAAAACCTATTTTGCACTGGAAAATGACTTGGAAGTAATGGAAAGCAGCTCACAGCATTTCTTAGTGCCAAGGGGGCATTCCATGGGTGGTGCATTGGTGCTCCCATGCAACCAACCAAGGTTTTTGATGCAAAACCCTATTTACCTAAAAAAGTAAACAGGGTTTTGTGGCAAAAAACTGCACCCATTTCAGATAGGCGCTATGAAGGAGAAATGCTTTCGCTTCTCCTTTCTTTTCTGACTTTGCATGTGTGCTGCACTGTACAGCATACATACAAAGAGGGAAAAGGTATAAAGTTAGTCTAAGCATAGTATTTTGTACTGGAAGGGTATCCTCCCAGTACAAAACCTGTGCTAGACTCACAGAGACACCCTTGCTCTATGCTGCTAAGGTGTGTCAGTGTCGCACGCCAGAACATATCTGTACCAGCAGTCAGGAGAGGGGAGGAGAGTGCCTTATTTCTATAAATATGGTGATCTCCTGCTCTCTCCTTCTCACGCAGCGCAGCATTTGTGGCTGCTGCACTGCGCTGCATGATAAGCTAGTACATATGGGCCCTAGAATAAGATTCACCAAGCCATGCAAGGCCACTAGGCATTGCCCTGCATGTTTTTGTAAATCTGGAGTAACATAAGGCAGCCCAAGTTGCTGCCTTGATTTACTCTGCATGGTGGGGGCGTTATATGGGTGGATCGTGGGTTTTCCAACACACCCACCCATGTATTCTGAAGCATGCTCAGATTTACCAATACTAGTAGACTTGGGAATGTTACAGAATTTTGTGTATTCCCACCAAAGGTGAAATGGGGAGAAATATGTTTCTTTCTTCCTCTTTCTACGTGTGCTGAATTCTGCAGCACCCTTAAAAAGGGAAAAATGCCTTTAAGGATTGTTTTTGGGCAGGAGGGTGTCTTTTCCTGCACAAAAACAATCCTGCCTATAATGCAGGCAGCCTTGTTCCATGGTGCCTCAAGGGTGCCTATGTTGATGCTAGACTGCAGATTGTGCGCCAGGGCAGGCAGAGGACAGGAATGCACCATATCTATATAGATATAGGGCTTTCCTGCCCTTTCACGCAGCTCAGGACAGAGAATCAAGTTGTCTTGCTGCATTGTGTTGTGTGAACTTTTTTTTAAATCTTGCCCTGGATTTAAATTACTTAGAATGATAATCATAACTGTTGCTGCTGTTTTTAACACCTAGAACATATTGAACTAATCCAGAAACATATCATACCAACATATAAGGTAGACCATGCCCTATATTTAGATTTTCCACTCAGGGTTTGTTACAACTGTTGGAGTGCTCCTCATATTGAGAAAGAGTTGTTGAAACTGAGTTAACCAACATTTCAGAATAGATTCTTATGATCAGATGGGTCGTTGGTGCCTGCTATATAAGTGTGGAGGGGAGAGAAAAAAATTACCAATTATACATTATCCTTGCCCAAGATGCTAAAGGAACACAGACCCCTAATCCAAATTTTATTACAAAGTCAAGAAAAGTTGGGCATACAAACACCTCAAAACGAATGTGTAAATGTACATAGGCACTAATACAAAACCAAATCTATGAATAACATTAAGTCTGTGCAAAATGCACAGAATAACCAATTACTGAATTAAAACACAAATGATTATAGAAACTACATCAAAAGACTTATTCATTTGGGATTGGAATTTAAAAGCATTAATCTGTCCCTACTCTACCTCTAGTATTGTTAGACGGCGACCTCAGAGGAGCCCGGAAAGGGGGTCCTGACTACCCTGAGACCCACCCTCCAAGTATCGTAGCCGGGCACTGGCGGGAGATTCCCCAGGGGGAGGACTCTCGCAACTAGGATCGTACTTCTGGCACCACACGACACAGAGGGACCACACTGGGTATTCTCAGAACAAGTTTTATCAAACAGGTATCACTGCAAATATGTACAAGGTGAGCACGGGCTCAAGAGTCTCGGAAAGGTAGGGGGTAGCGGGACTGTCTCTGGTAACGGTTCAAAGGAGGGACGTACCCGGCGCACAGCTCACAATCCTCGAGCTGGGGGGTAGGTTGGTTGTCGTGGGGTCCGGCGGGACCGGTGGAGTCTGTGGAAGCCGCGAGTCACTCAGCGGGCTCAGGTACAAGTTCGGAGGTCTTACGATCTTCAGGGAGCCGCGAGTCACTCAGCAGGGCTCAGGTACAAGTTCGGAGGTCTTACGATCTTCAGGGAGCCGCGAGTCACTCAGCAGGGCTCAGGTACAAGTTCGGAGGTCTTACGATCTTCTGGGAGCCGCGAGTCACTCAGCAGGGCTCAGGTGAGTTCCAGTTCCAGGAGCCGCGACCACGTCAGCAGGCTCTCGTTGTTCCAGCGTCAAATCTGCCGGACAGCCCCAGAGCACCCCTTGTTATAGTTCGACCCCTCTTTGATGTCCGGAGTCTGTGCAGGCAGGGGTCTTGTCACCTGGGGGTCGCTTGTCGGGATTTCCTGCTATAGTCTTTTGATTCTTTCAGGGCCGGGTCGGGAGGAGTCCCAGACACCCAGCAGGCGTGGAGCCAGCCCTCAGGGAGGCCGGAGGGCCGATCGAAACCCATCGTCCCGGGGGAGTTCAGAGGTGCGATAGAAACTGCTCCTCCCTCTCTCATCCCCTGGAAGCGGGATGTCCTCCAGCCGGAGTGGCGCCTCTATGCCCGGGTCGCGCTGGGGCCGGGCGGCCATCTTGGTGCATGAAGTGGGCACGCGGGCCCGGGGTGGCCGAAAGGGGAGAGGCCAGGGACGGGGATGTCCGGGTCGGTGCGTGTGTCCTGGTGGGGAGGTTCGGCGGGGCCGGGGGCTTGGGCTGTATGTACCCGGTTTCGGTGGTGCGGGGGCACGGAGGGCCATTCTACGAGGCCGGGTCCAACAAGTATGAAATCCCTATTTAGCATTTTCCAGGCAAGTTCCCTCATGGCGTCTTCCTAAGAAGTACACCCACGTTAAATGGGTCAAATATCGTAAAGCTACAGAGCTCGTTCTAGGATGCTCCCTTCTCTCCAGGTAAGGCAGTAATATCGGACTCTGTACCTAACCCGATACAAAAATCGAATATCACACCCCCAAGTGCATCCCAAGACCACCTCATTCAGTTAGACACCTCCCCGTAGGTAATTTTACATGGAGAAATAGAACTTTCAAACTCTTGCTCAGTGACCTTGGTTCCCAGGCCTTTCAGACACGAAAGACATCATCCTACATTATGAGCTCCGCTTGTTCAAAGGCATTGTTAGATTTGGGGGTCTCTAGTTGGAAGAGGTAGGTACCTTTGACCAAACAGGGACCCTTGCGTCTAGTCAGGGTAAGGGGGTACACTCCTAAAATATCCCATGCTCACCCCCTTGGTAGCTTGGCCAGAGCAGACAGGCTTATCTCAGAGGCAGTGTGTAAAGCATTTGTGAACACATACAGTAATCCAGTGACAATACTACAGATGGACACCACACAGATTGTATATTAAAAATAAGTATTTTTATATAGACTTAACACAAGACCACAAGCAACAAAAATCCACAATACTGTACTTTAAAAATGGTAGAAATAGCTTAGTTCTCTTAGATGGTAAATGCGACACTTATTGTTCAATGTACCTTAGGATGCGTAACGCTATACAACAAAAGTGTTGCAGGGAAGGTGATGCTGCTAGAGCAGAGTTTTCAGTTTGAAAATCAACTGGGTTTTGAAGCTCTGGCATGTCTATTTGTTATATTAATTTACTAATTATTAATTATTAATTATTTGTCTTGAGTAAGTGTTTATACTTACTAATCAACTCGTTTGTTTTAACAAGAGAGAATTACACATGGGAATGCATAAGTGTGCTGTTTAACAATAATGTGCATGTTTTCATGTTTTAACGTTGCTGAGTGCTGTTTATTTTTTAAGCACAAAACGCATTTCGAATTAATGCTTTTCTATGTTGCAAGAGCTAGATAATTGCATACACATAAGGGTATTAGTGGGGTTAACACTGTTCAATCACTATGCTGTGGTAACGTTGTTTTTGTCTCTTTTAATTAAGATGGTCTATTGTGGCCTATTGTGGCCTAAACAAAGATGGCCGATACGTAAAGCCTGGCCTCAAGTAGAATTTGTGACGAGAGAGAGCCTTGCTGAATATGGTCCTGAAGTCAGCTGACCACAGTCCTTGCTTTGCCTGGTTGAAATTTTCCGTGAGGACAGCAGCAGTTTTGGGCGATCTCCAAGTGAAATGAAGCGTCCTTGGCAGCTTTGGGAAAACAAAGGAGCTTTAAAGAAAGACTCTGAACTGTGATCTTATTGCCGAGGAGACGTGGAACTACACGATACAAATGTATTTTTTGGTTCCTGTTCCGTTATGTTTATTTTGTGATTTTTCCTGAGCGGAGATTTTCAAATGTAGCGATGCTACATCCTTTCCTTCTCGCTTTGCTCAGAGGTTTGACGGAAGAAGTTAATACAAATTATATTTTCCTTTGTTTGATTTGCTATAAGAATTGTTAGCCTAGAGAGGGCTTTGCCACTTGCCATTTGCCTTTTGCCGCGTTCCGAATCTGCGTTGGTGAGGATCGTTGCTGAGAGGACTTCGTCTTGAGAGACTTTACTGAGAGACTTGTCCTGACCCGTTCTGACATTTAGCTAGAATAGGTAACTATGAGAAAAATGATTTATTCTGATTGATTTCCTTTGACTAATTTAGATAAAGCAATATAATTTTGAATATGGTGTTGGTTTTTATTTCTTGTCAATTATTGAGTGTCATATTTTGATTATTATTGTATAGATTGTTTAGATTATGTTTAAGGGCAGTCTCAATAACCAGATCTTATCGACCCTGATATAGATGCAGGGGGTTTAGGAGTTTTCCTTCCACAGGTTATTGCTGGTAGAGTATTTGAGCGTATGTTAGTGAAATGGGCCCTAGTGTATGAAGAATGTATGTGCGTGTAACTGTGATATTACTCTATCTGTGGAAGTAGGGATATTATATACACCCTGATCTCTATCAATTTCCTGGTAGCAGAAGATGGTTATTGATGATTGTCTTGATCTGATTAGATTACATATTGATTATTGATTATATGTACTAATACTATATGTTGGAGTTGTCATGTTGAGTTATATGTAGTGCTTCTGGAATTTGGAAGCTGGTAGCAGTTCCGTAGTAGGGCAGAGGGAAGTATATGCTGCTCTCGGGAAAGACGGGATTGTTGGTCCTGTATGTATGCAGGAAAATTCACATTGTCTGGGTTCGGAATCAGTGACATTATTGTATGTTACTATTAGAATATATTTCTGGTATATAAGGAGTGTGTATGGTAGTGAAGGTTATCTGTGAAACTCTGGTCTTAAGTCCCAGGGATCCGTAAGGTTTGCCGTTAAAGCTTATCGCGGGAGGAGTAATAGGTATTCTCTGAGCTTGTTTGAAGAACTGGGCAGGGTAGACTGCTTGTTTAATGTGTGTTATAATTCTGTAGTGGAGCAGATTGTTCGCTGTTCTCGGGAAGCAGGATTCTGTGTGTATGTACTATATTTTCTTGTATGAATGTGCGTGAATGCATATACATTTAGTTGATTGTAAAACTCTTTGGACAAGTCCTAGAGGAAACAGTTAATGAATGTATGTTAGAAGGGCAGAGTAGAGGGAAGTGCTACTGTGTCAACGAGAGGTTCTTGTGAAATAGATTTCTTTTACTATTCTGTGGTTAGCGAAGCAGACAATGGAGATGTTTATATGTTGTAACTAATAGATTTTGTAAAAATTTTGACACGAAGTCTACTGAAAAGATTTTGTAAAGGAGGGGTAGACGAGTGACAGGAGACAGGAGACAAGCGACTGCAGCGACTGCTGACGTCAGGAAGACCGCGCTCTGATTGGATATTAGATCAGAATAGTGTTCGCGCTGGGATTGGTGCGTTGGTGTGAGTCGCGCAAGGATTGGAAGAGCTATTCTAGTGACAGTGTGAGTCGCGCTGCTATTGGTTGAAAATCTGTATTGAATATTTATAATACGGAAAAGAGTAGAGAGCTTTGGTAAAAACTAAAATGTATTACCAAGAAGAGAAAAAGAAGAAAACATTCTTTGGAAAAATTAAAAAGTGGTTTAACAAGGATAAAGATGTTAAGACGAGAGAGGGTGAATTGTTACCTCCACCGAAAACACCTGCATCCTACATGGCTGCAAGATATGGGTATCATACCTGTATATGGTTGGAGAATTGGGTTAGTTATACTAAAGAGGATGGTGTTCTAGCATTTCCAGAACATGGTTCATTTAATTTGGCCGTGTTGAGAAATTTACGGGAAAAGATGTTATGTCTTGACCCGAAACCAAGACCTACACAGTTTGAGGCTTTAGTGGAATGGGAAGAGGAAGTACATGAGCGAGAAAAACAGAGATCTGGAGGACAGTACAGGTATATGTTTGGGAGGAGACATGATCGTGAGACTCATCATGATCGAATGAAAAGGTGGTGAGATGCTAGTATGTCAGAGGGATTATATCCAATGAGAACAGTAGAAGAAGGAGCAGAGAGGGTTCCTGAGACAGAAATGAGAAGATATGGAGTTAAGGAATATGAGGATGAAGTCTTGAATGACATGATTTACAAAAGACCACCTCCATATAGACCAGAACCAGATGAGAGTACACCAGTTGTTTCTCCAATAAGAGATACAGTTTGTATCATTGAGACAGAAAATGTGACATCTGAATCAAGAAGTGGTAATTCTTTCAGGGAGAAAGTGAATCGAAGTGGTGACGAAAATGCAAGAGAGTTAGCTAGAACCACAACAGAGCTGACTGAAAAGATTAGGGAGTTAACGAAAAATCTAGAAGCTGTTACGGTGCCTGTAACAATAGGTTCGGTTATGCCTGTGTTTGACAAGCAGAGAATAGGTGAAAATGGTTTGGTGATTCCATATGTTGGGAATAATTTGATAAGTTCAGTTGGTCCTTCAGGAGATTCAGGAAAAAGGACAGAAAATAGTGACCTGAGACAATCCAGACATGACACATGTAGTGAAATATTAGATGCTAGTGAAGCTAGTTGTTCAGGGATGCCAATTTTAGATCCGCAAAAGAGAGTGGTTCCAGTGAGAAAAACTACTGCAATAACAGCTGAAGATTTGAATGATTGGATGAAAGTTCTTCAGAAAAAGGATAAAGATTCACAAGCAATTGATGTGGCTAGGTTACGGGTAGAATTAGAAGAGCTTGTTACAGGGACAGTTCCAACAGAGATTCTTAAAAGTCATCATGATGGTGAACTAATGTTTATGTGTAAAAATATTACCTGGAGAGCGAGAAATACACATGACAGGTTAAGAGCAATAGCGAATGAACAGGGAGTTGACATTGATAAGGTTAAAGCTTTGCAAAAAACCTACAGGATGGATTTTTCAGAAAAAGATATTGAAAATCTGAATGCAACTGGTAGAACAGGACAGATTAAAGAGATGGTTGCATTATTGCGAAGATGGGGAGATGTAGAAAAATGGAAGGATAGGTGGTATAAGAAAAGAGAGGAATCTGAAGATAGAACAACTTATTCAGCTTTTCCAGTGAGAGAAAAAGAGAAACCAGTGGATAATTATCCTATGAGAGAAATACCTGGAGGAGGATATGTACATGTTCCATGGACCAGACAGGATATTTTATCATTTACGAATGATTTCCCTCGATTGAGAGAAAAGCCCGTCGAGTGGTATAGGCAGGTAGATAGGTTTGTAAAATTGTCAAAAGTGCTGTGGATTGACCTGAATAGTCTGTTTGATATAATTGTTCCAGCAGACTTGTGGACTGAGTGTAAAATAGTTGTAAGTTGGCCTACTGAGGAATATCCAAGAGATCCAAGAACAGGAGCACCAGATCCAGAGGTAATGAGAAAGTACGAACAGGTGATGGTATACCTGAAGAGTAAAGTACCTGCAAAAGAGACAGATTGGGTGAAAATAGATAGAACACAACAGGAAGCAAAAGAATCAGTTCATGCTTTTTACGAGAGGCTGATACTGGCGTTTAAACAATTCAGTGGAGATGAACACCTGGGTGACAAAGATTTGAGTCATTTTGTATACAGATTTGTATATGGTCTCAGACCTGAAATTGGTGAGAGAATTCGTGAACATACAGTGGATTGGCAGAGTAAGAAAATAGATGAGATTCTGAGACATGCTAAATACTTCAGTGATGAAATTGAAGCAAAACAAAGAAAGCTGAAAGAGAAAGCAATGTGGGCACAAGTGAAAGTTGCAGAAAGACAGGAAGCACAGTTGATGGAACAGGCGAATAATCCAGGAAATAATGCAGGGAATAGACCTAGATATGCAGGAAAAGGAAAGGGGAATCTTGAGGAAGCGAAAAAAAAGTTTCCTTGTCACAACTGTGGCCAATTGGGACATTGGAGGAATGATTGTACGAATCCACCATTAGTAAATAATGAGGGTAAAACCTTAAATCAACAGGTGCAGAACGAGGGGAATAATCAACAGCAGCAACAGCAGAAAGTTGTGAGACAGCAGAGTCAAGAGCCAAAACCGCCCTTGCCGCAGAATAGAGGAGCACAAAAGTATAATCAGGATTCGGGATTCTACAATGATGAGCAGGTAAACAAACCAAGGCGTTCTAATCAGGTACAACAGTACTTGTTAAAGAATGAAGGGAGTGAATCTGAGGGTGATTATTGACGGTGCCGAAGAGAGGAGGAAGAGTGCATACTTGGTGCAACTCTAGAAATAGACCAGGCAGGACCATTTGTAGATGGGAAAATAAATGAAGAGAGTGTTACTTTTTTAGTAGACACAGGTGCGACAAGATCAACTGTCAGGTCAACAGATATTAGAAATCTTCCTCTCTCGGATGAAGCAATCCAAGTAGTTGGTGTAGCCAATACACAAATCAGAACACGTCTTACGGAACCAGTAAGAGTACAGCTAGGGAAATTTTCAGACATGCACAGATTTATTGTCTGTGACACGAGTCCAGTGAACCTGTTAGGTAGGGATCTGTTATGCAAAATGAATTGCACAATTTTCTGTACACCGGATGGAATAGCTTTTGAAACACCAGATGAGGATGTTTTGTACCGAGTGACTCTAGAAAATAGGGAAAGTGAGTTAATTGGTGCATTTGCTGTGTTTGATCCAGAGGATTTGCCTCGAGAACTAAGGGACACAGTGAAAAGGACAGTTTGGGATTTTACTGGAGAGGATGTGGGATTGATGAATAATGTAGATCCAGTGAAAATTGCAGTGAAAGAGGGAATTACATATCCTAACATTCCTCAGTACAAAATGACACCAGAAATAATTGAGGGAATAACTCCTATAATTGAGAAAATGATTCAGCAGGGAGTCCTGAGAGAACTACTGAGTAGTCCGTGTAATTCACCGATAATGGGGCTAAAGAAGCCTAATGGGAAATTTAGGATCGTACAGGATTTGAGAAAAGTTAATCAAATTGTGGTGGCATGTTGTCCTATTGTGCCAAATCCATCAGTGATCCTGTATCAGATTCCACATGATGCTGAGTGGTATACAGTGATTGATTTGTGTCATGCGTTCTTTTCAATTCCATTGCATCATGACAGCCAGCCGATTTTTGCATTTAGGTTTGGCCAGCGTATTTTAGCATGGTGTCGAATCCCACAGGGGTATACAGAGAGTCCTTCGATATTCAATCAGTTGTTGAAAAAATCGTTGGAGAGTTTGATCATGCCTGAAAGTTCAGTACTAGTACAATATATTGATGACCTACTTGTGGCATCAAAGACACGAGAAGCTTGTGAAGTAGATACCATAGCTTTACTGAATCATCTGGCAGATGGAGGGTTAAAGGTATCTCCAGCCAAATTGCAATTTTGCAAGAAAGAGGTGCATTATCTTGGACATAATATTGAAAAAGGTCTGAGAAAAGTGACTGATGACAGAATCAGAATTATCAGGGAAATGAAAGCTCCAAAGACCCAGAGAGAAGTGAGGATGTTTCTGGGGATGGTGGGTTATTGTCGTCAGTGGATAATTAATTTTTCGCTGATAGCAAAGCCACTGATTAAACTGACAAAAAGTGAGATGACAGACCCATTGGAACTAGATGGGGAACAAATGGCAGCATTTGAAGAGCTTAAAAATAAAATGTGTGAGGCTCCAGCTTTGGGTATGCCTGACTACGAAAAGGAGTTTGAATTGTACTGCAGTGAGAGAAATGGATGTGCACTTTCAGTGTTAATTCAGAAGCATGGATTACTGAGAAGGCCTATTGCGTACTTCTCATCGACACTTGACCCTGTAGCTGTGGGTTTACCAGGTTGTCTGAAATCTGTGGCTGCAACATGCAGGAGTCTAGAACAGAGTGAGGGAATCATAATGGGATATCCTGTAAGGGTATTCGTACCTCACAATGTGGCAATTCTTTTGACAAGAAGCAGAACTCAGTACATGTCACATAGTCGGTTGACTAAATATGAGAAAGTGATTCTAGGAGCATCAAATGTGACTCTTGAGAGATGTGTAAATGTGAATCCAGCGACACTTTTGCCGGATATTGAAAATGTGGGTGTGAAAACAGAAGATGATCATGATTGTTTGGATGTACTTGAGTACTGTACAAAACCGAGACCAGACATAAGGGATCTTCCCTTACATGAGAGTGATCATGTGTTGTTTGTGGATGGTTCATGCCTGAGAAATGATGATGGTGTGCTATGTGCAGCATATGCGGTGTGCAAAGTTTCAGAGGTTATGGAAGCATCACCATTGAAAGGAGTGAAATCTGCACAGGTTGCTGAATTGGTGGCATTGACAAGATCTTGTGAAATTGGGAAAGATTTGAGGACGACTGTGATGACTGATAGTCAGTATGGATTTGGAGTGGTGCATGATTTTGGCCAGCTTTGGCTACAAAGAGGTTTCTTGACATCGAGTGGAACTCCAATAAAGAATGCTGAAGCAATTGGGAAATTACTTGAGGCGATACAGCTGCCTAAGGAGTTAGCAGTTGTAAAGTGTGCTGCCCATGGACAAGGGGAGGATTTTATCACGGTTGGAAACCGGTATGCAAATGACATTACTCAATACTGTGCAGAATCAAATCAGTCAATTAATAGGGAACGAGAGGGGGAAATGTCTTTTAATCTGTGATGTTTACTAATGCCTTAGAGACATGGGATGAAGTGAAGCAGTTGCAGGATGAGGCAGGAGAGGAAGAGAAAAAAGATTGGATTAAGGCAGGATGTGCCCCAAGAGAAAAAGACCATGTTTGGGTCTATAGGGATGGCAGACCAGTAATGCCCAACTCCATTTTGTCGTCAATGGCAAGGATGTATCATGGCCAGGGACATTTGGGGAGGGATGCGATGATAAGGTCGTTCAAGCAGACCTGGTACAATGCAAAGTTCAGGACAATTGCAGAGAGCATCTGTCAAAGGTGTTTGATTTGTCAGCAATTTAACACTGGGAAAAAGACAGTGGTGAGTCTGGGAACAATAGGCAGAGAAGGAGGTCCTTTTACAAGAATGCAGATTGATTTCATTGAAATGCCCCAAGTGAACAGACTGAGGTATGTTCTAGTGGTAGTCTGTTTGTTTTCAAGATGGGTTGAGGCCTATCCGACTAGGAGAAATGATGGAGTGACAGTGGCAAAATTACTGTTAAGGGAGTTGATTCCTAGGTACGGGTTTCCAGTAACGATTGAGTCTGATAGAGGTGGACACTTCTATAATGAACTCATGAGTTTGATTTGTGAAGCATTAAGCATACAGCAGAAGCTACATTGTGCATACAGACCAGAGGCTTCTGGTGTGGTTGAGCAGATAAACGGCACAATCAAGAACAGGATTGGTAAGATGTGCTTAGCCACTGGCATGAAATGGCCGGACGTCTTGCCTCTAGTGCTAATGACTATTAGATCTACTCCAGATAGAACTACTGGTTTAAGTCCGCACGAGATAATCATGGGACGTGCAATGCGCCATGCATTTGTACCTGTCAATAAGATGATGACAATAACTGATGACATGATTTTGGATTACTGTAAAGGCCTGGCTGACACAGTTCATTCTGTGTTTCACCAGGTTGGAGAAGAAGCTACCACACTTGAGAAGAAGCAAGCTCATGATCTGAGTCCAGGAGACTGGGTGAGGATTAAGGTGCACAGAAGAAGAAATTGCTTAGTTCCAAGGTGGGGAAGGCCGAGACAAGTCATTCTAACTACGACAACTGCAGTGAAGTGTGCTGGTGTGAAAAACTGGGTGCATGCGAGTCATACTCTGAGAGTTCTAAACCCAAAAGAGGGAACTGGTAAAGAGTACTTTGAAGAATCAGATTCCAGTGATGATGAAGACCCAGAACCAGTGAGAAAAGAAGCAGAAAAAACTCCAAGAGAACCATTGGGAGTCTCAGAAAGGAGATCAGATTCTGTAAGAGAGCCTGAGATTTCAAAAAGCAGTGAAGAAAAAAGAAGAGAAAAGAGCAATTCCACAGAGATTACTCCTGAATTAGAAGAGGAGGAGACTGAAGAACCACTTGAGATTATACTTGAAGAAGCAGGGTCAGAAGAAGATAGAGAGGGACAGATTGCGGAAGACCCCCGAGGAGGTGTAGGGAACTCTTCTAATAAGCTAGGTGAAGGGACAAGTAGACAGCAAGAAGATTGCGTGTCGGAGACCCGAGGAAGGACAGAAATAGGGAAGTCTCAAATAGTGGTGAAAGAAACTGTGGAGGAGAAGAAAACTGCTAGAAAACGAAAACAGAAGGCACTTGAAACAGAATTGGATGAGAGTGAAAAGGAACAAACAGAAGGTCGAGTTCTGAGAAAGAGAACTTGGATTGGAGAAAGAAACAATAAAGAAATTAGGCCGAAAAAGGTGATAAAAGGAGATCGTTGGCCTAACAACAGAGTAAAGAGATTGAGATACAGAGTAATAAGAACAAATACATCAAATGCTGAACAAGTGAATGAAGTATCGAGTCAAAATGAAGTAAAAAGAAAGGAGCAAGAAGAATCAGGAGAACCTGAGGAAATAAAAAGAATAAGAAGACCCAACCAAAAGTACAGATCACCGGAATGGTCTTATGTGGCACTGTCTGAAGAAGGAGAAGAAGAAACAGTGACTCGAGATAATCCGGAGGGGATCTTGAGAAAAGTGGTTGAGGAAAAAGAAGGAATCTTAAAAGTTATCTTGACTGACATTGGAGAAGAGTCAGATGCACAAGATGTTGTTGATGATCTGATACAATTTGATGTTACTGAAGAAGAAGGAGTGAAAACTGATGAATATCCAAATTGAGTGAACTGAGAAATCACTTGGAGGAAAAGTGAAAAGAGAAAGTCTGAAATTCAGTTGTCTGAAGTAATCCAAAGCATAATAGTAGTGGAGTAGTAGAGGCTAAGTCAAAAGACAAGGTCAAAGTAATAAAATGGCTAACATAGAGGATAATAAAAGTAGATGTGCCTTCTTTAAAAGATGGTGTAGAATGTGCTGCTGCTGTACTGGATTATTAATGCTACTGTGGGGAGTTTTAGTTTTATTAGTTACTTTTAAAGTTACATTTGAGATGCATACAGAAAACATGACAAATATAGAGAAGAATTCGCAAAAAGTAGTTTTGAATAGAATTAGTAATACTTACATACACAAAGATAGGTCAATTAATAATTTTTCTAGTAATGTTTTTTCGAAATTATTGTACGAATATGTGAAAACAATGGAAGTAAGGGATTGCTACGTTTGTATGCAATTACCTGCATCCGTTTCAGAGGGTGTTACTTATCATCATTTGCCAGCTACATATGGTATTTCATGTAGTATATTAAGTAGTGTTTTTTATTTGTTAGGGAGAGTAGATTATAAAATGTCTAACAGAGATAGTATTTTTGGGCATTTGCCAATGAATAAAGAGCTGAATCCAGCTAAAGAAGCTAACACTTTTGGTGAAATTTTTATTGACGAGAAAGGATTGACATTAGATTACATTTTTAAGAATAATTTAACTTGCAGTCTGAAAGAAGAGGAGAAAGCTTTCCTGGATATGGTAGAGGAAAGGAGATTGAACATGCATGAGAAAGCAGGGAAATATGAAGTGAGTGAGACAATTTGGGACATTGAGATGGGGAAAGAATTGAGAAATGGGGCTAGTCCAACTTTAGCTCTAGATGTACCACAGAAGGGTAAGCTTTGTATTACAAGAAGAAAATCCCAATATGATACATATTTTGTTGGGACTAGTGAGTGCCATGATACATACTTCATTGCAACAGGTTGGGGTTTCAGAGGTGGAGAAGATACAGTTTTCCCAGGAGTGTATTATGTTTGTGGGAACAAGGCTTATTACAAGTTGCCTGACCATTGGTATGGCACGTGTTATGTGGGTTTGGTTTTTCCAAAGATTTTTCATATAGATAAAATAACAGATGTAGAACATATTAATTTACTAATGCGTTTCAAGAGAGACACCTGGTCTGAAATAGTGGGTGATATTTTTGGGGTTTTAATTCCAGCAGTGGGAATTTCTTTAAATGCTTATGGAATTCGGAAATTGTCAACAGTGGTGGATCGCTTATCGACAAATACCGCTGGAGGGTTTCTTTTAGTGAATACGGAATTAAGTGCCGTACGTGCCATGTCAATGCAAAATCGACTTGCCCTTGATATTTTATTGGCCATGGAGGGTGGACTTTGTGGAATGCTGAAAGTTCAACATTGTTGCACTTACATTCCAGACGAAAGCAAAGACCTGAAGGTCTATATCAAAAATATTACTGATTTGCATGAAGAATTAGTACCACTTGAAGCTGAGAGTTTATGGACTAAAATAGCTAATAAAATGATAGCTGTTAAAGATTTTATTGCAAAAATAGGTAGTACTATTATAGGTAGAATATTGTTTCCTTTAACTTGCATAATTATTGCTTTACTGATACTGAGATTAGTGTGTGTGTGTTGTAAAAACAGGGGAGGGAAAAAGAAACTGAATAAAGAGAAGAAAAACAAAAGGTTGAAAAGAGAACCACAAGAAATTGAATTAGAAGAATTGAGGGAGAGTGTTTATTTAGAAACAAAGAGGGATGATGAAACAGTGACTGGTGTGTAGTGTTGTGTAAGGAGAAAAAGACATTTCCGATTTCTCCTAAAATGGGACTAAATTTTCACTAATTTTTTTTTTTTTTTTTTTTGGGTTTATTTGGTGATAAAATCACCAAAGGGGGGATTGCTAGAGCAGAGTTTTCAGTTTGAAAATCAACTGGGTTTTGAAGCTCTGGCATGTCTATTTGTTATATTAATTTACTAATTATTAATTATTAATTATTTGTCTTGAGTAAGTGTTTATACTTACTAATCAACTCGTTTGTTTTAACAAGAGAGAATTACACATGGGAATGCATAAGTGTGCTGTTTAACAATAATGTGCATGTTTTCATGTTTTAACGTTGCTGAGTGCTGTTTATTTTTTAAGCACAAAACGCTTTTCGAATTAATGCTTTTCTATGTTGCAAGAGCTAGATAATTGCATACACATAAGGGTATTAGTGGGGTTAACACTGTTCAATCACTATGCTGTGGTAACGTTGTTTTTGTCTCTTTTAATTAAGATGGTCTATTGTGGCCTATTGTGGCCTAAACAAAGATGACCGATACGTAAAGCCTGGCCTCAAGTAGAATTTGTGACGAGAGAGAGCCTTGCTGAATATGGTCCTGAAGTCAGCTGACCACAGTCCTTGCTTTGCCTGGTTGAAATTTTCCGTGAGGACAGCAGCAGTTTTGGGCGATCTCCAAGTGAAATGAAGCGTCCTTGGCAGCTTTGGGAAAACAAAGGAGCTTTAAAGAAAGACTCTGAACTGTGATCTTATTGCCGAGGAGACGTGGAACTACACGATACAAATGTATTTTTTGGTTCCTGTTCCGTTATGTTTATTTTGTGATTTTTCCTGAGCGGAGATTTTCAAATGTAGCGATGCTACATCCTTTCCTTCTCGCTTTGCTCAGAGGTTTGACGGAAGAAGTTAATACAAATTATATTTTCCTTTGTTTGATTTGCTATAAGAATTGTTAGCCTAGAGAGGGCTTTGCCACTTGCCATTTGCCTTTTGCCGCGTTCCGAATCTGCGTTGGTGAGGATCGTTGCTGAGAGGACTTCGTCTTGAGAGACTTTACTGAGAGACTTGTCCTGACCCGTTCTGACATTTAGCTAGAATAGGTAACTATGAGAAAAATGATTTATTCTGATTGATTTCCTTTGACTAATTTAGATAAAGCAATATAATTTTGAATATGGTGTTGGTTATTATTTCTTGTCAATTATTGAGTGTCATATTTTGATTATTATTGTATAGATTGTTTAGATTATGTTTAAGGGCAGTCTCAATAACCAGATCTTATCGACCCTGATATAGATGCAGGGGGTTTAGGAGTTTTCCTTCCACAGGTTATTGCTGGTAGAGTATTTGAGCGTATGTTAGTGAAATGGGCCCTAGTGTATGAAGAATGTATGTGCGTGTAACTGTGATATTACTCTATCTGTGGAAGTAGGGATATTATATACACCCTGATCTCTATCAATGCGTCGGGTCCTTACACGCAAGAATGGTGATGCGTCGGTTCCCTACTGCTGCGTAGGGGACGGTGATGCGTTGGTTCTTCTCGGCGTGGGGAGGTGATGCGTCGGTTTCTTACTGCGCTTCCGTGGCAATGGGACCAGCAGCGCCGTGATGCGATGAAGATCCAGTGCAATGCAACAAAAATGGCATCTTCTCCTTGATGTGACAACTACAAGGCTATGCGTGCATGCCCGATGGCCGTGTGGCGACTCCGCGAATCTTCTTGAGCCTCGACAGGCCCGGCGACACGCTTCTCCGGTGATGCAACGGCGTCTGCTGCGACGGCGACACTCCAGTTGTGCAAGGCGCTTTGGCGATGCGATAGCGGCGACACCCTTCTTCAGTGATGCGACAACAGCGGCTGCAGTGGCGACACGCTTCTCTGGTGATGCGACGGCATCTGTTGCGACATGCTTCACCAGAGATGCGAGGTGCTTCAGCGTTTGCGAGGCGACAGTGGCACTGGCGGTACCCTTCTTCAGTGATGTGACGACAGCGGCTGCGGCGGCGACATGCTTCTTCTTCGTAAATCGCGCTTCCAGCTCCCTGCGACACGCAGTCTCTCAGATGGCCCAACACAACAGCACGCACTTCAAATTCCCAGCAAGGGAATGCAGGGAAGCTGGTTGGTGAAGTCTGTTGTACCTGAGACTTCAGCAGGAGGCAAGCTCTATCTTCAAGCCCTTCGAGATCCTTTACAAGTTTATGAAAAGCACAAAGTCCATTTCTCCTTTCTTTGGCAGTCAGGCAACCACTGCAGGCCAATCTCCCAAACAGCACTCAGATGAGGGATAGTCTCTTCCTCAGTTTCTTTGGTTCCTCTCCTCAGCAAAGGTTCTTCTTGTTTCCCAAAAGTGATCTAAAGTTCTGGGGTCTGGGTCCCCCCTTTTATATCCATATTCTCTTTGTTCTCTGAAGGCAGAGAGGCCTTTGCCTAGTCCAAGCTAGTTCTGGTCAGTCCTGGAGCACTCTGTTTACATGACTCCTTCTTTCCTTTGACAGTGTAGGCCAGGTACATCAGACGCACCACAGGAGGTGAGCCAGCATCGTGGAGGGAAGGCACAGCCCTATTCAGACCCAGGTGCAACTCCTCCCACCACTCTCCATGTAGATCTCTCTATTCAGCCTTGTGCTGACTCACCCTGTCTCCTGGAATCCCCAAGCCCCTGTCACTCACAAACCAGACATGGAATACACAACCGAAGCAGAGGCAGGCTTGGATGGTTAGGCAAGAAAAGCCTACTTTCTAAAAGTGGTATTTTCAAATACAGAATGTTAAAACCAACTTCACTAAAAGATGTATTTCATCATTCGGAGTTCAGGCATACTAAACTCAAATTTCTACCATGTTCCCTGGGTCAGTTAGGATTAAAAGATATTATAATCCAACTGCCCATTCTGGCCTATGGGGAACAGGTAGCCATGCAATAGTGAAAAACGAAAATGGCTATAATTCACTTTTAGGACATGCCTCAAACATCAGGGCATGTCCTACCTTATACTTACAATGCACCCTGCCCTTGGGCCTACCATAGGGGTGTCTGATATGAAGAAAAGTGAAGGTTTAGAGACTGGCAAGTGGGTGCACTTGCCCAGTCAGCATGGAAGTACCAGACTGCACACAGGCCCTGCAATGGCAGGCCTGAGGCACACTTTACAGGCTGCTTCTGTGGGTGGCATAACCAGTGCTGCAAGCCCACCAGCAGCATTTGATTTACAAGCCCTGGACACACGCAGTGCACTATACCAGGGTGTGACAAGTAAACCAAAAAGGCCAATCATGGAGTCACTGATTCATACATTAATTTATCATAGGGAGAGCATATGCACTTTAGCACTGATCAGCAGTGGTAAGGTGCCCAGAGTCATAAAACCAACAAAAATAGGTCAGAGAAAATACTGGAAGAAGGCAAAAAGTTCCGGGATGACCCTGCAAAAAGGGCCAAGTCCAACAGGCATCTTCTTCTCTCCAGGTCCGTCTAACTCCTAAAACAAAGGTGTTATTCTAACTAACGAGGATGAATTCTTGCAACTGCAATTGAAACATGAAAGGAAAAATTCCACAAGCACATAAGTCTTAATTAACAACCTTCAACTTGAGAGCGACCAGGGAGAAACAAAACTTAGGCCTATCAACTTTGGCTAAAGTAGGAACAGTACACACATTAAAATGCAAACATATATAAACCATTAATATGCACACTGCACACACAATATGAACATCAACAGGAACCCTTCATTAGTCATGAATTAATTTTACATGCATATGATTTCCTCTAAATATATACATTTACTGCATGAATTCTTTAGTTTCATGAAGAAAATACCCATCACCTCACTTATACGTTATTACAGTCATGTCCTAATAACCTAATATCAATACGCCAAAGAGATTATAAACAGATGCGGACTAATCATGATTATAATGCACCCCTACTAAATAAAAGAGCAAACCACGCTCTAGCATAAGTGTTGGATCAATAGTAGTTATACTAAAGGTAGGGATAATAATAGAATTAGTAAATTGTAAAGGTTGAGTGCTAGTGCTAGCGAGACTATTTGGTGCACTACTACTAGTGGGAGGATGTGGAGTACTTGTAACAGAACTCGTAGTAGTTTTTGTTTTGTAATAAACCTTATGAAGCTGATTCATGTTCATTTACAGCTGAAAATACCTTAGTTTATGCCTTCCAGAAATTCTCAAAAGGATTCCCGGCAGACATAAATGGATGTATTGCTTTGGACTTTTCCAGCCCTAGCATAAAGAAAACCAAATAAATGCTGCCCAATTCGTGGTAAGAGGGCGGTACAAGGCATGATTAGCCATGTAAACTTGTTGAAGCCGACAAACTTGGGCATTTGTTCCTAGTCAGAAATGGTTGGAAATTTGATCCAGCCAAAGGCTAGAGTAACTCCCCTTCCAGAATAGGAAGGGTATAAGAAATAATGTATGCTATGTATATTTCTGCAGGGGGGACTTGAAGTCTGTGGGGTAGTCGTGAGATTCCTAGAATTACGCCTTGAAACCTGCCCCTGGTGAAGCTTTCCATGCATACGACAGGGAATGTTTGTGAATTCCCAAAATGTAGTACATCTACATCTCTATGTTGGAATACTTTTATGGCTGCACATTTACTATTTTCTTTGTGACTCATAACAATATTGCTGTTAGTAGTAGCATGTGGTATACTACAACCAGCAGCAATGCCAGTATCACTACTAGTAATATTGGTACTAACAGTAGTAGTTGCAGAATGTATGATATCTGGGGGAAAGTAGCACTAGCAGCAACAGTCGACTTACTAGTAGCAGAAAAAAGTACTATGCGATTTTCCACGTTTTATTTTAAAAACAAGATGCAATGGGCTCAATGGAATTGGGTGTTCAGGGCCTTCTAAAGTCAATGAGGCAGATTTACAAGCCCCTTGCGACATATTTACACCGCCTTTGCGTCACTTCTGTGAGATGCGTCACGTTGTAAAGCCCTGCGCTACATTAAACCTGCATCAGGTTTAATGTATGCAGGGTGGGCGTTCCGCCGGAAAAAGTCTCGGAAAAGTGACGCAGTGAAATCTACATTTTTCCGACGCTGCTGCGTCAAAACCCTGCGCCTGCCTGAAGCAGGCGTAAGGGGTGACGCAGCATGTTCGGTATGGGCAGCCCCTGAGTATTGCTGGAGTTGCGTCGCACTTGCGACACGATTCCAGCAATGCGCCGCCCTTACGCCATCAGATGCGTCACGCATTTGTTTATCCTTGCGCCACAATGCACCGCATTGTAAATGCGGCGTATCTGTGGTGGCGCAAGGATAAACTTGCGTGACGCATCTTACCTGGCGCATCCCTAATGATATGCAGGGATGCGCCAGTCCTTGTAAATCTGCCCCATAGTACTTTCCGGATGAAAGACAGCAAAAGAAATGGACTCAGATGCTGGAGGTAGATGAAACTGAATTTGCTGAAATGAAATATAGCCCCAGCACTCAAGTAGCCTGCAGACTGGCGCAGGTCAGCTCAGCACCATGTGACTCTGGGCAATAGCTCGCTTAATCTTCTCAATGGCCCCAGCGCCTTGACGACCTTGGGCAATTGTTCGCGCTTTAAAAATACAGGATTTACTGGAGGTCGTTCTGGGAAGATGCTGTTGAGCCTGGGTGACCAGCATGGAGGTGCTCCTCTTCCATGAGTTTAGAGGAAGTGGTGGTGGATCCTCAGAGATGGTTTTGTACTAAATATTGGTGAAATGAACTAAGAAAGAAAAGCAAATATCAAGCACCAAGGCTGTGAGGGGGAAGAGCCGAGGTACACATACAATGTTCCACTGTCTGTCGCCATACTGCACAGGCCCACTAGGTGGCACTGCAGTCTACCGTCTTTAAGGAGAGTATAATATTAATGTAATCACAGATTTTGGGGTCTCGCCTACTAAAAAGATCATGCATGATGTGTTGCTAGCTTGCAGTGGGCTTCTAACCCCCTGCTCCCCCCGCCCCTCCCCTATTGCTTACTATTGGTTGGCTTTACTGCTTCTCATTTGCTTGCTTTTTGCTTGTCAGCTTGTGTGAGCTTCCCTTCCTCCTCGCGGGCTTGTCCCTCTCCTGGTGCATGGAGGACGTATTATTTCTGTCCTTTCACTGCTCACTTTCCAAGCACTACTTGTATCTTCCACTAGAGTGCATTGTTTTCAAGATGTCTCCGCCGCACTCCTTGTTCCTATCTCTCGCTCGGTGCTTGTATCCATTAGCACCACGTTGCTCTCTCTCTCCTGTTTGCTTTTATCCTAACCCCACCCTCTGTGTTTCCTCCATCCTGCACCTGTACCCTCCACCACCCCCCCCCCCCCACCCGCCCTGTGCTGTTTCCCCCACCAGCACCCTCCTTGTTCAAACACACCATTTTTCTTCTTCTTTTGAGTTTTAAGTCGAACTCAGATCAGAGTAACTAAAATAAAAAAAGTGGTTGCATCATTTTGTAGGGTTGTGCATTTGTAGTACGTGCACCTATTAAATCATAGGGCCGGATGGTTCAAAACTCAATGGCAAAGCCAATAGGTTTCCAAGGAGAATTCTATTGGCTTGCCAGGGCTTGCTTTTTTTGTACCTATTTTTTACAGTGTCTAGTATGGTGCCACAGGCTTCAAGACCACTAAGTAGTCTGTAGTTTCTACGACCTAAAGTGGGTATGTAAAGAGTGATGACGCTTTTTTCATATATTAAAAATGTTTGCATTTACGTGTCATTACCGCATAGAGAGGCAACTATATTTATAGGGAAAAATTATGGGGCATATTTACAAGGAAGTGGCTGAGCAGGGCGATAGCCTCCTTGGATTAACGCCGCCACTTCTGAAACGCAGGGCTGCACTGTATTTTCAAGAATAGAGTGCAGCCTTGCGTTTTCCCTGCACTGGAGCCAATTTAGCTGTCTAGCGCCAACGCAGGCACCCTTGCACCATAGTCCAAGGTTGCCTGTGTCGAGCGGATTGATTGTTCATGTGCTGGAAGGTGTCCCTTCCTTCTTATAAAGAATCTGAAATGGCGTTGTGAAACTTCTATGTGTGCTGCTTAATGCAGCACACATAGAAGTTGCAAAACATCATTTCTTTTCAATGAATGTTTATGTGCAGGAGGAGACACCTTCCTGCACATAAACCATCAATGGCTTTTTGCTGTTTCTGATTGTGCTGCACAAGGCAGCACACACAGAAACAGCAAAAACGCCAGAGTAACACCAGGTTTTCCCTGGTCTTAATTTTGGCGCTGCCCCATATATACGCCACCCTTGTAAATATGGGGAAGCGTCAAAATCAATGGGTGTTGCGGTGGATCGCCCTACACAACACCCATTGCCCGCCCCTTTCACACTAAGTATAGTGTGAAAGAGTGCCTTATTCACATGGCGGCGTTAAGCCGCGTTAAGGGACTTAACGCCACCTTGTCACCACAATGTTGAGAAAAGTGATGGTGTGGTGGCGATAGGGGCTTTTAAATATGCCCCTATGTTTATTAACGTTTAGATTGATTATAGTTTATGTAGGCCTGAATTTTAAAATTGCTGCAACATGCTTTGTAACAAATTAACATTATAGTTATGTGGCCATATTCTCAAGGAGCTATCGCCGAGTTAAGGGCACTTTACTACAGCAAAACTCGCAATAAATTCATCACCACATTCACAAGCTGGTGTTAACAGCCCATAACACCTGTTTATCTGCGAAAACCGACGCAAAAAACATCGCCACAGATGACTCCCGCAACTATCGCTAATGAGATGCAGAGTAGGTGCTCCCGAGCAAAAACCCGCAACAACACCACTCCGCAACATTCTCAACGACCAGCCACATCTGCGATAAGAACACAAAACAGGCGATAAGGCGCGTTGGCACCAGGAAACTAACACCTGCTCAGACCTGGTGCAAAGTCGGATGAACGCCTGCACCACAAAAGGGAGCCCAGACCACTGCCACACCTGAAGACCAACAGATGCCATGGAGCTACTCATCATGCAGCCAGGACACCCAAGAGGGCCACAACACCCACTGCCACCACCCCCAGAACCCCAACCTGAACCCCTTTTCCCCCCCCGGGCCACCACAGAGGCAGTGCAGACAAAGACAGCGGACCCCCTGGAAACGAACTAGCCTCACGGACCCAACACCTGACAATCTCATTGCCCACCACAGGCCCAAAAGGACAACCATCCTACGCATCCTGACCATCATCGCCCAACAGGCTGATGGCACCAACACAGCGGACAACCAACATACCACCCCACACAAAGCTGCTGGCTGTGCTGCACATGTTGGTCTCTGCTACCCCCCAAACAACACCCACCAGAGTCGGAGTCTCACAGCCAGCCACATCCAAGTCAATCACACCTGTCCTGGATGCCATCATCAGCCTGGTACCCCAGTACCTATATGTCCACCACAATGCGCAGGATCCGCTGGAGACCAAGCAATGACCACACACCGTGGCTGAATGCATGCACGTGTTGGGGGCAATCCACAGCACACATGTCCTACCTGTGCCCCCTGGTGACACAGCACACAATCACCGCAACAGAAAGCACACGTCTCACATAAATGTGCAGGCAACATCCGACCACTGTTGAATCTCCACCAATGTCGTCTCCAAATACCCAGCCAGTGTGCATGATTCCTTCATCCTCCGACAGTCCATCATCAACCAGTGTTCAGAGGATGGCACCAAGGGAAATGCACAGCCCCTTGGCAAGTTCCAAATGAACACCCCACACACCTCAACTCCCCAACCATGCAACTCACAACTCTGGCAATGCACATGTCACAAAATCACAACCAACATGCAAAACAACATGCCCACCCACCAGACACGACAGAACAACTTACAATGGTAACCTGGGCAAGCCGTGAACATGAGCCATCAACGGCATGGCACCTCAGCCTCACAATAGCGGAATGTGGGGAGAGGTAGGAACCAAGCATGTGTGAAGGAGGCAGGAGAACCATGATTGGGAAAGTACACAATGCCAAGAGTGCCGGAGATGTGCTGGACAGACCGCAGTATGCACAACACACCCAGATCCATGGCGACATACACCGCTGGTGTATGGAGTGTAGTGGACAGTGGATGCAACCATGTCACCCCAGCCAGTGAGGGAGTTCGCGGAAATGTTGCCTGTTACGTCCCTCCCGTAAGTGTGAGCGGAGTGGGATGGCCCGGCATACGCCAGGCCAGCTTAGGGGTGTGAATAAAAAGCACGTAGCCCTGGGCATGGTCCTCTTTTAGAATGCCCAATGTCTCTGCCAGGGCGGCGACTCTCACCCCACCATGAGGCCGATGCTGTCCTTGAGCGGAGTTGCCTGCGATCCTGTGTGCCTGCCGTACCCCGGCCAGCTGGTCCCCGAACCCGTCAGGCCCGATCCTGCGCAGCCAGGCCACACTGATCACCTGCCTACACCGGCGTGTGTCAAGAAGGGCCCACCACGTGCCGATGCAACCTCCAAGCCGGAGGCCCGCGACCTTGGCAGCCTCCTCAGACCATCACGGCCTCCACGACACAGTGCCGCATTACTCCTTTCTCGTTGACGTACTCTACTGCTGCATCCGGCCTACACTACGGTCCAGTAGGTCACACATTTGGAACTGAGTCTTGATTACACGATGGCAGAGTACATATGTTCATTGCAGATTTTATATCAGTTTACTCCCTTTGATGTGGTGCCACCAACTCTGTGCATGGCATTCTTATGGCACATGTCTGTTGTCCCCTGCTGACTATAGAGCACCCCCGTGTTTTCCCTTGCGCCAGCACCGAAAAAAGCTGCCTAGCACCAGTGCGGACACCCTTGCACCATTTTGCAAGGGTGCCTGCATTGCAGGGATTTTTGTTTATGTGCAGGAAGGTGTCCCTTCCTGCAGATAAACAATCGATAATGGTGATTTGGCACTTATACCTGTTAATGTTAATGTTAAATATATCTTGTAAAGTGCACATACACCGGGCGGTTTCATGGCGCTGTAGGAAAGAAGGCAGCGATTGATACCCAGGAGAACATCAATTGTAGGCTTGCTCAAAAAGCCAGGTTTTGAGGGATCTTCTGAATTTCATCAGAACAACACAGGCTCGGATCTCCAAGGGGAAGGAGTTCCAAAGTCTGGGGGCGAGAGTATCAAATCTGCAACCACCTAGGCGTTTCCGTCTCAATGAGTGGGTGTGGAGAAGTGAGAGGTGAGCTGAGCATAAATTGCGGGAAGGGGTGTGCCTAGATATCAAGGTGCCGATTCCGATCCGTTAAAAATATTCCCCGTACGAATCGTATCCGGATTTTTTTACGTACGAATCGTACAAGTCCCGTACAAACTGGCAAGTACGATTTGTATGTGAAAAAGTACGTACGAATCGCATTGGGAAAATTCCCCGACACGTCCTCGGGTCGGGAAAAGTGTCCGACACGTCCCCGGACATTTTTACATACGAATCGGAAAACTGAAGTCCGAGCGCGCAAGTACGATCCGTCCCGTCCGTCCAAATGCACATCCGTATGGAAAAAAGACCGTACGGAGCGAACAGCAATAGCAACCATGGAGACGTCCAAACATGTGCCCGGTACGCGCCGAACACCCCCCCAGGCCCCCCCCCCGTATGTACGCGCCGTACCCCCAGCCCCCCGCGGATGGACGCGCCGTACCCCCAGCCCCCCTGTATGTTCGCGCCGTACCCCCAGCCCCCCGTGGATGGACACGCCGTACCCCCACCGTGTATGTACGGTGCGGACCCCCACCCCCGTATGTATGGAGCGTACCCCCACCCCACCCGTGTATGTACGGAGCGTACCCCCACCCCCGTATGTACGGAGCGTACCCCCACCCCACCCGTGTATGTACGGTGCGGACCCCCACCCGTGTATGTACAGAGCATACCCCACCCCACCCGTGTATGTACGGTGCGGCCCCCAACCCCGTATGTACGGAGCATAGCCCCACCCCACCCGTGTATGCACGGAGCGTACCCCCACCCCACCCACTCCGTACATACACGGGTGGGGTGGGGGTACGCTCCGTACATACGGGGGTGGGGGTACGCTCCGTACATACACGGGTGGGGTGGGGGTACGCTCTGTACATACAGGGGTGGGGGTACGCTCCGTACATACACGGGTGGGGTGAGGGTACGCTCCGTACATACAGGGGTGGGGGTACGCTCCGTACATAGACAGGTGGGGTGGGGGTACGCTCCGTACATACACGGGTGGGGTGGGGGTACGCTCTGTACATACGGGGTTGGGGTACGCTCCGTACATACACGGGTGGGGTGGGGGTACGCTCCGTACATAGGGGGGTGGGGGTACGCTCCGTACATATGGGGGTGGGGGTATGGCACGTCCATCCGCGGGGGTCTGGGGGTACGGCGCGAACATACGGGGGGCTGGGGGGGTGTTCGGCACGTACCAGGCCCCCTTTTCCTCACGCTTCGCGGCGTACTTAGTTTTTCCGGCACTTTTTGGGTGCCGTAAAAAATTGCCGTCCGGAGTGCTGTCGGTACGAATCGTACTTGCTGGTCCGTAAAAAGCTGCCTAACTCCGTGCGAATGTCGCATATGCGCTGTCCCGGATCACATTCGTATGTATTTTGTAGTCGGTCGGTGTTTTTTCCGATTCGTACGGAAATGGTGTTTCCGTACGAATCGTACTTGCATGTTTGTACGGTATTTTTCCCGGGCACGAGTCGGACGGAGAAAACGCTCCGTCCGACGATTCGTACACGGTTTTTCCAGGATCGGAATCGGCACCCAAGTTGTTAATAAATTTTGGACTTTTGCCGTGCAGAGATTTAAATATCAGGCATCCAGTCTTGAAGGTGCAGCGTTGAGACATGGGCAGCCAGTGTAGTTTCCTTAGCAGGGGAGTAACTGGCTGCCATCTGGGTTGATGTAGAATCAGTATGGCTGCATGGTTCTGGACCAGCTGCAACCGTTTTAGCAAGTAGAGAGGCATGCCCAGGTAGACGGAATTGGCGTCATCCAGGTGTGATAAGACGGTAGCTATCACAACCTGGGTCAGGGCTTCCTGCGTAAGGAGGCGGCGGATCTTCCTGATTTTTCGTAGTTGGAAGAAACGTTTGGATACTACCAGACCCACTTGTGTTTTGAGTGAGAGATCGCTGTTTAGTGTGACTCCGAGTGTTTTTGCCGAGGAAGAGGGAGAGGGCGGGGGACCCATCTCTGAAGGCCAATAATGCGGGCCCCAGAACTTATAGCTATCTCCTGTAAGTACCAGCTCAGTCTTTCCAAGATTCAGCTTAAGGTGGTTTTGGTCCATCCATAGTTGAATGTGCCTCATGGTGGTCTGAAAGTCGGTGATTGATCTGTCAGTGCTATCAATCGTGAAGACCAGTTGAAGGTCATCTGCATAATTGAAGACAGTCACCTTCCTGTCTCTGAGGGACTGAATCAGGGGGAGGATATAGAGATTGAACAAGTGGGGGGACAGGGAGGAGCCTTGCGGGACACCGCAGGTGATTCTCTGTTTGGGGGCCAACATCTTATTTAAACGGACGGCCTGAGACCTGTCCTCCAGGAAGGAGCTTATCCAGCTGGCCGCTGTTCCTTGAATGCCAGTTTGTCTGACACGGTCAACCAGAATAGAATAGTCGACCGTGTCAAACGCGGCGGAAAAATCCAGAAGTACCAGAGCAAGTGGAGAGCTACTGTCTGCGCAGTCACGGAGGGTGTCCAGTACAGCTAGTATTACTGTTTCAGTCAAATGGGCAGGCCGGAAACCTGCCTGTTGAGGCTCAAGATGATTGGACTCTTCCAAGAAGTTAGATAAGCATCTAGCCACGTGTGCCTCTAAAACTTTCGCTAAAAAGGGGAGCAAGGAAATAGGGCGGTAATTAGACATACAGGTGGGGTCGGCTCCAGGTTTTTTCAGAAGAGGGACCACGGTGGCCTCTTTAAAAGCTGTAGGGACGTAGCCAGATGAAAGAGAGACATTGAGGAGGGTGAGGGCAGGATCTGGGAGAACAGAGAGGCAATTCTTTAGTGTGTGAGGAGGACAGCTGCCAGTGGGGGCTCCTGACTTGACCTTGGCTAGGAGCTCCTGGAAGGTCTCCGTGCTAATGGTAGGAAAACTATTAATTGTACATTTGTTTTTATAGAGAGCGGGAGGAATTGTGTTGGAGTGTTTGGGGATACTAGCTTTAATGGTCGAGATTTTGTCAATGAAATAATCATTAAATGAGTCGCATTCTGCAGCACACATAGAAGTAGCAAATCGGCATTAATTAATGGTTGTCTTTGTGCAGGAAGGGACACCTTCCTGTACAAAAACAATCATTAAAGGCAGCACACATAGAAATAGCAAACAAGGAGGAGAAGTAAAAGTACTTTTTCTTGTTGCGCCACTCTAACGCCTGCTTTTCACTCGCGTTTTTGGCGCTGCATCAGATTTACAGATTCTTTCACGCAAAGTGATGCATCAAAAGGGGCCGTATTTACAAGGCGGCGTTAAGCCACTCAAAGTGGTTTAATGCCGCTGTGTATATATGGAGCAGGGCATAGCACCACCAGATCTTCGGTAAAAGTGATGCTCCTGTGGCGCTATGACCTTGTAAATATGCCCCCTGCAGTGTACAGTCTCCATGCACCTGATCTTGTTACAGTGGGAAGAAGGCAGAGAGAAAACCAAGAGAACCTAACAGTCTGTAATTGTATCATCCTGATTAACCTGATTTGACAGTCTAGTGTGAACTGCGCGAGGGTGTGTTAAATTTTAGAGTTGTGGTCTTTTAATTTGTGCTGAGCTGTTTAGAGCAGTAGGTTTTGATTTAGAATTGGAATAGAGCAGAGCAGGAGAGTTAGAATACTGTCTCAGAGAGAGAACTGACTTCCCTTTTATTCTTTCCTTCGAGGCGACGCTATGTTGGTTCATCCTCTGAATTAAATACATTTTGATTTAATTGAATTGCATGTTAAAAGGAACATATGCATTTTGATTAATTCTAAGATTTGTGTGCCTTCTGTAAATGAGTAACTTTTAAGACACCTTTATGGTTTGAAACCTAAATATCCTCTGTCCTTTTTGTGGAGCATAATGTGTTTCACAAAATTATTGAATATATTTTGATTTGTTCACCAAGCTTAAGTCTGGAAATTCAATTCATCCAATGGCGCTTTATGGTCCTGATTTTGCAGGTTCTGGTGTCAAGGACATCAAACCTGGGCTTCTATTGGCGCAACCCCCCAGCGCCTTGAGACCCTCACGGGTGAGTAGCGCACTTTACAAATCCATGATTGATTGATTGATTGAGAACTAATGGCTTTTACATGATTTGTTGGAGAGAACACTTTTAAATTTAACACCATTCTTCTGATGGTTTCAGCTCTAAAATACTATAGTGGCTCATAAACAATGACAAAATATATGTGATGTGATGGGGAAGAGTAGGGTAATGAACAATGGACATCTCTTTGGCAGCTCTTCTTATTTCTTAGGGAAGTGGAGTGGAGAACAAGACAAAAGTATCAGTGGATTAACAGTCTACATATCTCTAAAATGCAATGTCTTCATGCCTAGGCGTGAACATTTTATAAATGTTAATGGCTAGAAAATTACTAATCTGATATACAGAAAACCAAACAGAGGGACTCCCTTGAATAAAGTTATACTTACATGCCAAGTCTGCTGCAATTCCATCCAACCATTTTTTTTATATATTAAATTGCAAACAGTCCTATCAATTAATCAATTAATCAATCAAACAGGATTTATATAGTGCTGCTAATTACCCATGAGGGTATCCAGGTGCTAGGTTGCTGGGCTCATTTGAAAAAAACAGGTCTTGATTCTCGTCCTGAATTCCACCAGCAAGGGTGAGGTAGAGGGGAAGGCCGTTCAAGGACTTGGCGGTGAGGTAGGAGAAGCAACAGCCTCCGCTGTGGCTTCGGCAGATGCACGGTGTCTCTGCGAGGGCCAGGAAGGCAGAGCGAAGGTCTCTGTATGGCTGGTGGAAGTTCAGACGGCGGTTGATGTATACTGGTCCTAGGTCGTGGAGGGATTTTTAAGGTGTGTGTCCGTAAATTGAATTGGCATATAATCTGGAAGGGGAGTCTGCGGAGGTTCCTAAGGTGTGGAGTGTGTGGTTCCATTTGGGAAGACTGAGGATGAGTCTGGCAGCTGAGTTCTGGATCATCTGCAGTCTCCTCATGGTTCTGTGGTGCTTCCTGCATACAGTGCATTGCCGTACTCCAGCGGGCTGGTGACTAGGGCTTGAGTGACGGTTTGCCTCGTACTGATGTGGAGCCATTTCAAGAGTCTTTGTAGCATGAGGAGAGTGTGGAATCAGGCAAAGGAGACTGCATTGATCTGTCGTTTCATAGTGAGTTTGCTGTCCAGGATAAAGTGGAGGTTGCAGGTGTGGTCTCTCTGTGTCAGAGTAGGTCTGATTTCGGCAGACCACCGGGTGTCATTCCAAGGGGAAGTGCTGTTGCCAAAGACCAGCACTTCGGTCTTATCAATGTTGATCTTTAGACAGTTGGTCTTCTTTCAGCCAGCGACGTCTTCATGAAGTTGTGGAAATTGGTTTTCATAGTGGAGGTGTCTGCTGAGAGTGAGAGAATGAGCCAGGTGTCGTTGGTGTAGGATATGATGTTGAGGTTGTGGATGCTGACAATATCGGTTAGAGGTATCATATAGGTGTCCAAGGGATGAGCTTTGAGGGACACCGCAGATGGTGCTCTTGGGTTTCGAGGCAAAGGGTGGTAGGCGGATTCTCTGAGTTTGTCTCGTGTGAAACGATGCAATCCATCTGAGGGCATCTCCCTGGACCCCAATCTGGTGCAGTCTCATGATGAGTGTATGGTGGGATATGGTGTTGAACGCTATGGAGAGGTTGAGGGGAATCAGGGCTCCCGATTCTCCTCTGTTGAGGAGGGTGAGGATGTCATCAGTGGCAGAGATCGGGGTATTTTCGGTGTTGTGGTTGGCACGGAAACCAGATTAGGAGGCGTTGAGCAGGTTGCTTCTCTCTAGGTGGTCAGTGAGCTGCTGGTTGATTGCCTTCTCAAGACCTTTGGCGGGGTAAGGGAGCAGTGAGATGGGAGGGTAGTTCAGGAGTTCACTGGGATTGGCGAAGGGCTTCTTGTGGAGAGGTCAGACATTTGCATGTTTCCATGCATCAGGAAAGGCGGCTGTGGTGACGGATGCATTGAGGATGGTGGTGAGTTGGCTGGTGATATCCTTGCCTCTGGGGTTGAAGAGGCAGTGGGGGTATGGGACCGTGGGTGCTCTCAAGATGATGGAGTTCATGATGGCTGTGGTATTCATCGTGGTTAGCTGTTTCCATGCTTTGAGTGGCTGGTCAGGGGATGTTTCCGTTGGAGTAAGATGGCTGTAGAGGTTGGGGCTTGACGTTCCTGTAGATGGTGGATATTGTGTTGTGGAAATGGTTGGCTAGAGCGTTCCTGTGAATGAGGGACAGTATTCTCGGTGGCTGTGGGGCAGGAGAACTCTCTGGTGATGCTGAAGAGTTCCTTGGTGTGGTTGGCGCATACTGCGATATGGTTTGCTAGTCGTTGGTGGCATTTGTTGTGGGCTGATTTGACGATGGCTCAGACTGTGGTGTCTTTGCTGGTGCGCCATCTTCTCTCCAGTTAATTTGCAGCTGGGTTTCATTGCCCTGAGTTCTGGTGTGTACCAGCTGACTTGTTTGGTGGATCTGCGGGTCTTGGCTTGTTTGATGGGGGCAACTAGGTTGGCGGCGTTTGTGATCCAGGTGGCAAAGTTATGGACTGCTTGTTCCAGGTTGGTTGTGGGGTTGGGCTGGGTGGTGGTGAGGGCATCCATCCATTGGGCCTGTGTCACTTTGTTCCAGCCACAAAAAGAGGCATTGTGGAGGCTGGTGGCGATGCATGCTGATCCGGTGATGGTGAAGTGAATGATTGAGTGAACGGTCCAGGTAAATTATGTGGCATGGCTGTATTTGACCCTGTCACTGGCCATGAAGTTCAGGTCCAGTGTGTACTATCATTCTCTTTGTGTGGGGTCAGTGACCAGCTGGGTTAGGCCGATGTTGCCCATGTGTTCCATGAGGTTGGCAGAGTTTGTGTCCCTGGGGTTGTCGAGGTGGAAATGAAGGTCTTCGAGGAAGATTAAATGCTTGGATTTAGAGGCAAGTGGGGTGATGAAGTTGGTTGTGTGTGGTCCTTGGGGTCTGTAGGCGTGGGTGCCTCTGATGGTCGGTCTGTCATCAGTGTGGAGTTGGAAGTTGAGATGTTCCATGATCGGTGTGGTGTCGTCTTCGGTGGTGGTGCAGTGGATTGTTTCTTTGTGGATGCTGACGATGCCTCCTCTGTGTTTGCTGGCACTGTACATGTGTGTCATCTTGTAGGCATTGTAATGGTGATGTATGGAGCAGAGGAGGGGTTGAGCCAGGTCTCTGTGATGAAGATCACTTTTGGGGGAGGGTTGAGATGGCGTTGCAGACTTTGGTGGCGTGCTTGCAGAGAGATCTGGTGTTGAGCAGGAGGCATCAGAGTGGTTCTCGTGCAGTCGCGGACAGTGGTGTGGGAGTGGTGCAGGTTTCAATGAGGGCAAAAGGTCCTGAGTTGCAGGTGAAGAGTCAGCGGTGGAAGGTGAACGGTTGTGCCATTGATCGTGGAGATGCGAGGCTGCAGTTGTTGCGGCATCAGGGGTCCAGGGCTATGAGTTCTGTGGATGAGTATCTGTGGGTGACCAGAGGGCCTCATGGTGCCGTGCTGCGTCCTCCATTAAGTATGGTCTAGGAGGGGGTTAGGACCCTGAGTGGTGGGATGCAGCAGGGCAGACGGGGTGGAAAGGAGCGGGTGGCTCCTGCATGGCACAGTCAACACTGACCCAGAAAGCAGAAAAACAGAAGTGTGCAGAACTGCAAAATCAAGGCACGAGAACCTGAAGGCTAAACGGCAATACAATTGCTAGATGCAACAGGCAGCACAGCTATAGAGAATAACAGGCAAAACGGCAATACCATGCAATCTTGAATGCAGGCAGCGTCAGGGGACCGGCTACAGTCAGAGCTGATTGGGGATCTGCTCAATAGGGTCGCTACGGCCTCCATTAGGTAGGTCCTAGGAGGGAGGCAGGGAGCTGGGTTGCAGGAAGTGGGAGGGTGAATGGGTGGGAAATGTGTTGCCGCTCCTGCATGGCACGGTCAGTCCTGAACCAGAAAACCGAAAAACAGAAGTGCACAGAACTACAAAACCAAGGCGAGAGTACATGAAGGCTAACAGGCAACACAATTGATAGAGGCAACAGGCAGCATAGCTATAGAGAATAACAGGTAAAATGGCAATACCAGGCAACCTTAAATGTAGACAGTGTCAGGCGACCTGCTACGGTTGGAGCTGATTAGGGTTCTAGGTCCTATGGGAGTTAAAATGGGAAATGACACTTTGGGGGTCCCCAACATCCAACACTTTGTTTTGGCCCTCTTGAAGGATCTCCACAAAACTTGCCATGGAAAACCCAAAGTGTTTGAAGTTTTCTTTTTTGGAAAGTCACAAATTTAGTGACAAAGTTATTTACAAAATAAGAAATGCCTTTTCACTGTAAAGCCTGACATAACCATACTTACGCAGGCACTTTCCTCACCTAAAGATAGATAGATAGATAGATAGATAGATAGATAGATAGATAGATAGATAGATAGATAGATAGATAGATAGATAGATAGATAGATAGAGAGAGAGAGAGAGAGAGAGAGAGAGAGATAGATAGATAGATAGATAGATAGATAGATAGATAGATAGATAGATAGATAGATAGATAGATAGATAGATAGAGATAGATAGATAGATAGATAGATAGATAGATAGATAGATAGATAGATAGATAGATAGATAGATAGATAGATAGATAGATAGAGAGAGAGAGAGAGAGAGAGATAGATAGATAGATAGATAGATAGATAGATAGATAGATAGATAGATAGATAGATAGATAGATAGATAGATAGATAGATAGAGAGAGAGAGAGATAGATAGATAGATAGATAGATAGATAGATAGATAGATAGATAGATAGATAGATAGATAGATAGATAGATAGATAGAGAGAGATAGATAGATAGATAGATAGATAGATAGATAGATAGATAGATAGATAGATAGATAGATAGATAGATAGAGAGAGAGAGAGAGATAGATAGATAGATAGATAGATAGATAGATAGATAGATAGATAGATAGATAGATAGATAGATAGATAGATAGAGAGAGAGAGATAGATAGATAGATAGATAGATAGATAGATAGATAGATAGATAGATAGATAGATAGATAGATAGATAGATAGATAGATAGATAGATAGATAGATAGATATAGATGGATGGATGGATGGATGGATGGATGGATGGATGGATGGATGGATGGATGGGTGGATGGGTGGGTGGGTGGGTGTATGGATGGATGGATGGATGGATGGATAGCCTCCCACATCAGTAACCCTGCAGGTATATTTCCTAATACAATATAAAGTAATGAATATAATAAATGGAGGCAAACAAAAGATATATAATGATTAGGCCAGTCTAGTATTTGTGTTTCTCCAGCAAGAGTCTTTTTTCATGTGAAGTTTCGGTTATCTTCATAGCAATCCACTTATGATTCTTAAAAGAAAAGAACCTTCGAATTTCCAATATAGTGAAAAAAGGTACAGCCTTTATCTTATCTTTCTTCCTGAAAATCGATTCCACCAAGTATTGCAAGTTAAGTTTTACTACTGTGGGAGAGCAAAAGAGTGGGCCATGGAGCATGCTAATTCCCCACTGTCTCCTTTGTCTTACCAATGACATGCTCCTCTCCCCCACCTCTTCTTCACATTTTTTGTTTTTTTGTAGTCTGATTTCAAACACCGACCAAACGCAGACTTCTGTCCTAAGTACCACAAAGCATCGGTGGTTCCTGCTGATATAAAAATGCTCTTGCCATAGTGCTGTGCAGCTCTTCTGAGGGGACTTCAAACTATTTCAAATACAAATATAACACAGCCATAACTTTGAGGTCTCGTACATTTTATGCAAACACAAGGACCCCCCACAAGTCCATTAGCCCTTAAAATTATCTCACTAGCATTAGACTCTCTGACCTCCAGGCATCATACAGATCTCTGTAGCAGGCACTGAACCTCCAGGACTATCTCAATAAACCTGGAGCTTTTAACCTGTATTTTGGACGGTTTCCGTGCCATGTGCTCAACTCGCCAGTCTTCTGGCAGCTTTTCCAAGTCCTTTACCATCTTTTCCAAGGTTTTGATGGGACAATTCACAGACACCTTCATCGATATTTAGGTACAATCAAAGTAAACACAGATGGTTTTCCCTGCTACTCGCTCAAAGTAATCTAGAGGTTTATGGAGTGGTGTGGTTGTGGAGACAAGGCTAGGATCCTAGGAGTAAGGTTCTGCTTCACACCTAACAGTACATAAGGCTGTAAAAGCGGTGCACTACTGTGAGCAGATCAACTACACATCCTGCACTGCTAAATAACTGTCTAAAATCATTACTGGGTTAAAATGGGGCTCAAGGCAGCTCAGCAAGCCTGTCTTCCACTTAAAGAACTCAGCAATGACTCATCATTTTTTTCCAAGAAGCTAACATATGACAAGTATTTTACTCTAGAGGCTGTTGGTAAATTGCAGAACCTCGGCCAGAGAGAAGACAGTTCTGTCCTGGAAACTTTCAGAGTTTGAGTTACTTATCGAATCAGATCTCTCTGCCTGTATGGAAGCTAGGCATCCATCCAAATCTCCCAAAGAAGGTTGTCAAGCTAGAATTTTCAAACTCAGCTCCTGCCCTGCTGGAAGATTGTATGGTCATAATCAATTGTTCATGGGAAAGGGGATGCATTCCCTGTTGGATGGAAAGTCATAATAGTAAACCCTCTCTTAATAGATACACTTCTATTTGAGTCTTGAAGAAGACCTGGCTATTTGGTTAATCAGCTGGAACCTGCCAGTGCCTGGATACCGGCATGGGTTACAAGAAGTGCTCTACAAATCTGCTGATTGATTGATTGATTGATTGATTGATTGAGTCTTAGTTAAACTTCAGACCAATCTCTCCTACTACTACACATAAAGGCTTTTGGCAAACATCATTAAATATGGGGTCTCAGGGTTCACCAAGTCCAATTAATTGGTTGGCCCTATCTAGGTGGCCGTTCACTCTCTAAATACTACAAACATGTGGACCATCATAGAAGATCTGTGAGGGAGGATGTCTACAAAGGTATTGGAGTGCTTTTTCTATTGAATTCATCAGCAGCCTTTGATACCAATGTCCATGCCCTCCTGCTCATCCGTCTAGATTAGTTCTCTCAAAAGTTGGTCCTGAAGGGTCGGTTCAATGTCAGATTTTTAGCCTATCCCCATTTAGATAAATGTAGTTCACTTGAAAATCTGGCATGGATCCGGCACTCCAGGACGACTCTGGAGAACCCTGGTCTAGACCATACTGGATTTAGACATGAGGCATTAGAATGGTTTAAAACATCCCTTATGGACCATTCTTAGTTAGTATATATAGTGGTTAAAGAGGGATGTCCCTGTAGGGTTCTAGTTTGTCCCCATGTTAATATCTCCATGCGACCTCTGGCCTCCTTGTTATTCAGCATAGGGGCTAACTTGTACATGCATCCAGATGAAACACCACTTATCACTAGAATGACAAGCAGGCTTTCAGGTGCTGTTCCTGAGTTTGGAGCCTAGAGAGCTAGCTTCCTGTTTGTCTCTTATTCAGTGATATTTATCAACAAGATGCTTACAATTAAACCATATAAAACATAGGTTTTGTTGACAATTAGGGGTATCTCCTTTATGAATAGTTCTGTCTGACTGTTGTCAATGGGTTTACTGCCCCACTTCATCTGCTCAAGCGAATAACATGACCATCGACAGGAGGCTGTCTGGATAAACAGTTTGCAGAAGTCACCAGCGCATGTTGCCACCACATTAACCCCTTCGGTGCTCATGACGGAACGGTTCCGTCATGAGCCACGGTTGAGCTGTGCTCATGACGGAACCGTTCCGTCATGACCACGCCCGCGCAAGATTCCGTCAGCACAGCGGCGGAATCTGCGCAGCATGGAAGGGGTTAAGACACTACATGCAATGTTGCCTTAGTAAAAGCCACATCTACATGGGACAGTGGTGAATGTACTTATACAGTCTCGCTGACAGCAACAATTAGAGACAGGCAGGCTTCTGGAAGGACTGTGTAAGGGTATCTAGACACCGTCACAGTCTTTTTTTATCTTCTTGATATTGACTATATGACCATTTTCTCTAATTAGCCTCTTTCTTGACATCTGCATTCAAGATACACTCTACTTCACGCTCGCAAGATCCTTACATCACAGTCTACTAGGAGTCCCCTTTCCAGCCCAGATGTGTGGGATTAGAGTGTAGAGCTTTCTTTGTGACTGCGGATAAGCTATGGAACACCTCGCATCAAAAGCTGGACACTGAAGGAAACAATTTAAAAACATAATGTTTTACCTTATAGGGGGTAAATGGGATCAGGATTGGAGTGTTATGTTTGTTTAGCGCTACGAAGCTTAAACATTAGTGCACTCTCATACATCTAAAATATAGCCTACCTCAGTTCTTGAGTAGATTTGAAGGGCTTCAAGAATGTTACTTTTTACAAATAATGAGCACCTTTCATATAACTAGTATCCCTTACATCTCCCAGCCTTTATCTTTATAATTTGATTATGTGTCAATCTTCTATCCCCCCACCACCGGTCAACACATCATCCTTTCCACTGGATACAATGTGTGATGTTTGAGAAAGCTCTGTTCCACAACCCTTGACTCTAAAGGGCTAAGGGGCATATTAGCAAGACCGGTGATAAAATTATTGCTGTTTTAGCTGCAGTTTCCTGCCGCTAAGACAGCGATAATGGGCTTGCTAATATGCGGTTTAGAATTCCAATAGAAGCCCAGGTTAGATGTGCCACTGCCCCAGAGTTCCTAAACCGTCTAAATTTAGGTAACCCCAAAAAGGTCTAAGTAAACTTTATAATATCCTCCCCATACCAAATAAGGGGCATATTATCAAGCACGGCGTTAAAATTATCACCACTTTAGCGGCAGAAAAGTGACGCTAAAGCGGCGATAATGGGCTTGATAATATGCCGCAGAAAATTCCAATAGAAGCCCATGTTGACACCAGAACATGGGCTTCTATGGGAATTCTCAAGGGCATATTATCAAGCCCATTATCACCGGTTTAGCTGTAGTTTTCTGCCGCTAACGTGGCGATAATTTTAACGCCGTGTCTTGATAACATGCCCCTTATTTCTTTGAGTGGAGGCCACAATTTCTACCCAAATTAGCCCTTCAAAGTAGGATATGTAAAATGCCATAATCCACTAGTAGTTTTTTATTTTTCTTGACATTTTTAAGATCCTTGTGTGGGGTGACTTGTAGTCAGATTAGATTATCAAATATTAACTAATTTTCAGGTCAAACTGAATGTGAATTCTCTGCCAATACATTGCCATTTTGGTCATTGGAAAAGCGTTAATCTGTAGATACATTTGGCATATTAGCTACTGATAATTGCATGTACTATTGCCCTGAAATCAATTTCAGGGGACTCAGTATCTTTGCTAAAAATGCCATCCTCTGTGTTGAGTTAGACTTGGGTGGGGAGGTTATGGTGCAGCTCATGATAAAGCTTATGCATATGATAGAGCACAATTTGCTTTGTCATTTGTAGGGGTGTATTATAATCATGAGTAGTGTGTGCCTGCATATTACATTTGTGTCATTAGATCGTGCACTCTAATAATGTGAAAAGTGAAGTGTAAGAGGTATTTCAGTGTAAACGTGAAGAAAACCAACGTTAAAATTATATGCGACTAGACAAAATCGTTAATTGTAGAACTGTACATTTGGCTAACGAGAATCTCCATGATTAGTGTGCTTATGTAATGTATTGATTTAAAAGTGCACCATAAAGATGTCCACCCATGCGTGTGCCTAATGAAGTAAATGTGCTGTTTCTTATGTTGGCCGAATTCTGTAGGTCTAACGTGTAATTCTCCCTGGTCGCTCTCATATTAAGATTTGCTGGTAAAATTCATGTGTATGTAGAATTTGTCTTTCTCACGTTTCTGTTGCAGGTGGAAAAATTCATCCTTTTTAGTTAGAATAATGCCTTTGTTTTAGGAGTTAGGCTTAGGGAGGAGAAGATACATGTGAGTGGCGATGCTGATAATGTGGGACGGTGCTCTTTGTCACCGGAAAGAGTCTGGGAATCAAGGTCATTGTGCCAAGGCCTGGAAGGATTGTTGCCGCATGGAGATAGTTACCTACAGGTAGGTGGCTTGCGTGAATGGGGCGATGTTGTGTAGCATTGTGGAACGTCTTTTACAGGTTCATCTATTGGAGTTAGGGACGGAGTCTGGCGGACTTCTGCTTTGCCATGAGGAAGTGAGCATCTTAGTACGAGCTCTGTAGCTTTATGCTACTTGACCTAGGATGCCTTCACGAGCTGACATCTTTACAGAACTTGCCTGGGGAATGCTAAGTAGGGATGTCACGTTAGTAGTAGTCAAAGGACAGATTAATGCTTTTCACCTACGAACCGCCAATGAAGGAGACTCTTGATATCGGAGCAGTCATCTTTTGTGTCCTGAATCTGGAATTGGGTATTCTGTGCAGCTGCACCATCTTAATTTTCATAGGTGTGGCTTTGTATTAGTTACAATGTATTTTTATACTCTCGTTTTGAGGTGTTTGTATGTCAAACTGTTCTTGGCTTCGTAATAAACCTACTAAACTTTGGATCTGGAGTCTGCAGTCCTTTGGAGTCATGGTTCATTGGAATGGTAATGCATAATTGGCTAATGATTTTTCTCCCCTCCACACTTACAAGCAGACAAAAAGATACATCGGCCAGGGTTCCAGAATATATTTAGAACGTGGAACCCAGCTCCTTCACATATGAGGCTAAGAAAGCCCTTAGTAATCAAGGAGATACTCAGAGGTAATACTGACTACCCTTGTAAGTATGGTTAGCGCCCCATGAGAAAGTGCAGCACTGGATGTTAAGGGAGATACTACTATCTTGTTTATTGCAACAAGGAATTCTTTCATTCCTAAAGAAACTCAAATTCAAATGACACTTGGTACGTTAAATGCAAAAAAGAACAATTGATGGATGGAATGCTGAACAATGTCAAACATTTACCCCGGTACAGAGATCTGGGCCTAAGTCCATAGATATTTTGCTCACCACGCCATCCCAGTTTGGACCCAGTCATATGCAAATCAGTCTTGATCATGCTACCCATGGGAATAGCCCAGCCCAAACCTCCAGGCCAGATCCTCTCTGGATCAGAAACAATCCTCCGCGGACTGGTTTTGGAGTATCACCCCTCATCAGCCAGGCTAGCTTGACTCCATTGGCACTGTGAGCACCATCGTCTGGGCATACTCCTCCCACTTAGAGCGAAAAATGCTCTTGATGGGTGCAATGCTGAACAATGTCACCCCACGTGGGACAGGGAAGCCCAGACGTGGGTCCAGTGCCCGTCATGCCACTAGCTTCAAGCAATCCTGGCTGATGAGGAGTGATTCCTCGAAACCAGTACTAGGATGCCTGTTTCCAATCCAGAGAGGATTTGGCTTGGTAGTTTGGGCTGGACTGTTCCCGTGCAAACTGAGGTGGAGTGGTGAATAAAAAAACAATGGATTTAGGCCCAGATCTCTGTTCTGGGGGTGAGCGTTTGACATGGTTCAGCATTCCATCCATCACTTGTTCTTTTTGCACTTGGTAAGTTAATGCTCGCTCTCCAATGGTTTGAGAGAAAATTAAGTAGGACTTTAGCTTCTCATTATAGGAAGATGGTTTAGATGAGAATATAAGGACAGACAATGTGATTGGCTATTTTGGAGTAGGACTGAACTTCGCCCCTAAGTGACAGGCACCGGAATAGATCAGAAGGAGACGGGCAGGCCTTCTCTTCCAGCGAAGCACTTGGGTTGGAAGAAAAGGGGAAAGGGAGGACTTTAAGTCCAATTACTGAAATCTAGGGCTGGATTGTGTTGGGGGCGGGGGCAGTAGGATTTTACCTGCAGCAACAAATATTAGATTTGAAAGAGGAGGAGCTACACAAGCCTTCACTCCCAGTGACAAACAATGGGACTGAATGTTCAAGGCAGACTGACCATGACCCCAGAGTCCATAGGGACAGGCAATGCGATTGGTTGATGTGGAGAGGGGCAGACCTAAAGGATGGGCCTTCACATCCAGAGACAGGCATTGGGACTGGGTGAAGCCAAGAGGAGCATGCTGTTTCCTGTATCTGTTTCCCATACTTTTCTCTATATTTATTTATTCCAGTAACCATGCTTAGAGTTGTGCTATACTGACCTGCTCGCACCAGTGGTATGAAACTAAGGGCCCACTGAAAATTTGGCGAGGGGCCCTAGAGGTTTCTGCATTTCTCAGATGTACAAAAACTTTGGGTTAAACAAATGACCCCCACAGGTTGACGATTCCCCATACCGCACAGCTTTCAGACTGAGGAAACTACAATACGCATCGAATAATATACATTTTACTAACAGCCAAGCTTAATCCTTGAAGATTTTTGTAAATACCTCAATTTCTGGGATGCATGTTCAAAAATGCCCTTGGAAGGCTGCTCAGAAAGCGTCTCGAGGCACTTTCTAAGGTGCAGAAACCTCAATGCTACCACATAGGCACACCACGACCCGAAATAATGTGTAATGACCACATTGGCATCTTTAAAACGTTTGCGAAATGTGCCCTGCCAACATGTCAATGTCCATTGGTAACAAGGCATTACATAGGTGAAACTGAACATTGTAATCTATTTTATGAGCCATGAAGAGCCTGGAGGTTAGCCTAGCCAATATCAGCAGCTCCAGTCTGGATCTGGTTTTGTCTGCCCAGTTGTCAAAGTTCTGTCACCACAACAGCTGTACATCCTTTGTATTCATTTCTTACCTTCCACTTTCGCACCTTCATCTGCGTGTGCGACATTGCATTGACGAGGACACAAAAACATCATTAGATGAAGTTGTGACCCATTCTCTAGGCAATTGCAACCAAGATCTACGCTAGTATGAGCAACCTCTTTACGTGTGTGTATGAATTCAATCCCAAAGAGTGTCAGGCAGGTGATGGAAGCAGCCTGAGCAGCGTTCCACACAGATGCTATCACCCATGACGTCTTCATATGCTGGGCATTGGCCAGCATCCGGGTGCTGTGAAGGCTGAGTGGTTCACTAGCTGAGAAAGGCTACAGGACATTCTGGGAAAGTATGAGAGCATATTCTAGGTGTCTCAAGTGATACCAGGTCAAGCTGCGCAAAGACACACTCCTCAAACTACATCTCTTAAAATCATAGCGGACAAAGCGGATTTTGCTCGACCTGTCGGCTGCTTTTGATACCATCTCACATAGTATTCTCCTTGCAAGGCTCAAATCCAGTGGCATCTCCAATACCGTATTGGCATGAATTGAGTCCTTCCTCACCAATCGCAGGCAAGCAGTGTGTCTCGGAACGTTCCTTTCTACTGAAGGTCCCAACAAAACTGGAGTGCCACAGGGCTCTTCCCTTAGCGCGCTGTTGTTCAACATATACATGACCCCGCTAATTTCCCTGATAACTTCATTCGGTATAGAAGTAACGTCCTACACAGACGACACACAACTAATTCTATCCCTGGACAAAGACTCCACTGATGCTGAACTCAATTTTAACCGCTGCCTAGCCACGGTCTTACGCTGGATGAGGAACAACCACCTCAGATGTAACACCGACAAAACAGAGATTCTACTAATGGGGAAAGACAATCCCTTTCAGCCGAATGTTTGGTGGCCAGAGGGTACGACACCACAACCCACCACTGTTAAGGTAGCAAAAAACCTAGGAGTACTGTTCGACACTGATCTCTCCTTTCGACCACGCGCACTGACAGTGGCGGGGACCTGCTTTAACCTCATTAAATCATTAAGAAAATTCTTTGACTTCATTCTCCTAATGGCCAGGAAAACAGTGGCAGTGACACTGATCCTATCACACCTGGATTACTGCAACAGCCTCCTGGCGGGAGCCAACAAACAAACACTGAAAAGACTACAGGTGGTACAACACGCTGCGGCCCGTCTAGTCCTGAAACTTCCACGAAGGTCCTCAGCATCTGCAGCACTTAAAACCCTCCACTGGCTCCCACTGCACAAGAGAATCCTATTTATGATTCTCTTAATCACTTTCAGAGCCGCACAAAACCTAGGCCCAACGTATCTCTAAGCCAGATTCACCCCATACAACACACCCAGAACTCTGAGATCATCATCAGCGAACCTCCTCAAACCTACCAACTTTAACTACAAAACAAAGGGAGGTGAAACAGAAGCCGCACTAGGAACTACAGCTTGGAACCTTTAGCCAACGCACCGGAGGATGTTAAAAACTGAGACACATTTCAGGAATGCACTGAAAACCTGGATCTTTGTAGCCCCAGAGGAACTCTGCCTATCCCTTATGTAGGGTCCCCATGGCTTCATCTCATTCTCTCCTCCGCCTAGCGCCAGGTTGCTCCTTCTGGAGTGAAAGCTTGCGCTCTATAAATACAAAAATCAAATCAAATCAAACCTGCCTCCTCTGTCATCAGTGCACCATGTTTCACCTGAGTGTCACTGTTGAGATTGAGCTGAGGGATCTGGAAGACGTTGGCTTGATGCAAAAAGTGGAGAGGCCTGAGCTCTGAGTGCGCGACAACATTGTGACAGCCAGCAAAGTCTGTGTCCATGTGGACATGAGGCTGCCCAACAAAGCCACCAGAGGTATGCAGCCTCCCCCAGCATGAGATGAAAGAACCGCCAACATGGTGGGCACAATCTATGCTCCTAACCGGGTCAGTGAATGGGTATCACCAACTAGCGCTCCATCTGGATTCCAGATTCATACAACTTTCATTAAACATACTGGCTAAGGAGGTGGAAAAACCTCTGTTGTGTTTTGTGGATGATGAGGTGTTTCGAGAAGTTGTGTGGGATGTATGAACATGTGAAGCAGCACCTGGTCTATGCCAACAATGAAATAGAGCAGAATGAGAGAGTGAACGCCATGTTTGCAGTACAATATAAAAGTGATCTGGTGCTTAATTAATTAAAATCTGCATTCATAGGGGTGAACCTGGACTTCTATGGGGGCACATGCATCAAGATACATTTGTCAACGTTGCTCCATTCCCAGTAAAGGGCTCGGAACCGAGCAACATCTTGGAATTGGTCAATTAATAAAGGAGCTTCACCAGGAACTTGGCCACTCACATGCAGCAACTGTGGGAACTATTGAGATCAGGGTGCACTGTGTGTGGCCCCAGATGCAGGAACCTGCTTCTGGAGCCATCAAGAGTGGCTAGGTGGAAGAAGGGGCAATGCACGTCTAAGATCAAGACCACTAAATGGAGCAATCCATGAATGCTGACCCGGTAGATCAAAGCACAGCACTGATGAAGACACGCTTTGATGCTGAAAAGCGGGGGAAGTTTGTTAACCATTATACAGCGTGTAAATTATATTTGCAAAGTGTTTTTACTAAGAAAAATTGTGAAATCATAATGTGAATATTGAAATGTTGACAGCTCCATTGAAGACAATGGAGTAGATCCGAACTTCTAATGGCTGGTGTAAGCCATGCCCTCACCAGAAACACCAACTGCAACGAGGGTCCTCCCTCGCGACCAGATGGACGAGTCAGTCACTATGCTACTGGGTGTCCCGTGACTCCGGAGCCTTCAGCTCTTCCAACGTTTCATCCCTGGACCCTACTTGGGAGGACCCTCATTTCTGTTGGGGCATGGTTTCCATATTCTTACACCTAGATGTGAACCACAACCCTATGAGTAGTTAGTAGGTTCTTTTTGGTCCTGATGAAATGCCATGATCTTTAAGGCAACATAGGGCATGAAACATATCAACCACTATTTTTCCTTAAATGCTTGACGAGACTATTAGACTCTAGCAAGGTTTTTAATCATGACATGGAACCCGCTAATTAAAGCTAGTTCAGCTGGTCCCCATAGTTATTTTTAATCTCACACACCTCATACACACTACTCACACTTGTATATACACCACACGCCCTACACACCTGCTTTATCTACGGCCAGGAAAACAGGTAAAAAGACCTCTGGCAAAGAGCCCTCCTGCGGGGCCCGTTGGGCATTGCAGCGCCAGCCCAACGAGAGATGACCTATGATGAATCATGACACTCCTCAGGGTGTGTGAGGGCCCTTGCTCCTTATAGGAGCAATTCCACCCCTGTCTCTTTCTGGGAACAGCACACCTCACTAATAGCCTTATAGCCCTTCTGCCTCAGGCTATACCGGTTGTTAAAGGCCGTCGACCTTATTATAGGCCCTCGTCCGGTTGAGGGCTATTAACAAACGGTATGGTCCTCAGCAGTGGGTAATAATCAATCAATCAATCAATCAATCAATCAATACACTTATAAAGGGCACTACCCACCCGTTAGGGTCTCAAGGTGCTGGGGAGAGGGGATGCTACTGGTCGAAAAGCCATGTTTTGAGGCGTTTCCTGAAAGTTAGGAGGTCCTGGGTCTGGCGTAGCTGGAGTGGTAGAGAGTTCCAGGTTTTGGCGGCGAGGTGTGAGAAGGATCTTCCTCCGACGGTGGTGCGGCGGATGCAGGGGATGGTGGCGAGAGCATGGTTGGCGGAGCGGAGATGGCGTGTGGGAGCGTGGAAGGAAAGTCTGTCGTTGAGGTAGGCTGGACTGGTGTTGTAGAGAGCCTTGTGTGCGTGGGTCAGTAGCTTGAAGGTGATTTTTTTCGGTACAGGTAGCCAGTGTAGGTCTCTGAGGTGGGGGGAGATGTGGCTGCGGCGTGGGACGTCAAGGATGAGGCGGGCGGATGCGTTCTGGATACGTTGTAGCTTGGCCGTTGTTCCTGCATATAGGGCGTTGCCGTAATCCAATCTGCTGTTGACCAGGGCGTGGGTGACGGTTTTCCTGGTCTCGAAGGGGATCCATTTGACGATCTTGCGGAGCATGCGGAGAATGTTGCAGCAGGAGGAGAAGATTGCGTTGACCTTCTGAGTCATGCTGAGAGTGGAGTCCAAGATGAAGCCCAGGTTGCGAGCGTGGGTGGTGGGTGAGGGTGCGGTGCCTAGGGAGTTGGGCCACCAGGAGTCGTTCCATGCTGAGGGGTTGGAGCCGAAGATGACGATCTCTGTTTTATCGGTGTTTAGCTTGAGGCGGCTTGATTCCATCCAGTTAGAGATGGCGTGTAGTCCGCTGTGTAGGTTGTTTTTGGCAGTAGTGGGGTCTTTCGTGAGGGAGAGGATCAGCTGGGTGTCGTCTGCGTATGATACTATGTTGATGTGGTGTGTCCAAGCGATGTTGGCGAGAGGAGCCATGTAGACATTGAAGAGCGTTGGGCGGAGGGAGGATCCTTGAGGGACGCCACAGATGATCTTGGAGGCCTCAGACAGGAATGGCGGAAGGCGGACTCTCTGGCTATAATATAGACAGATCATGAACAATGCTTGTCTGTACGTAACATTCACAATTTAAGAGGTAAGAGAGGAGCTTCAGATGGGACTGAGTTGAAGGAATACTGATTTAAATAGATGATTACAAAGATATTCAGCACTACAATATTCCCTGGGCACTAGTATATTTTGAAGTCATTGCTCCAAGGTAAATATCTCCCACAAGTTAAACTCCTCCCTCTCCAGCTGATACTGTGCATTTGCTTCTCCTCAGACACCTCTTGGCAGCTTGTCCTGACCTCTCTTACACAGTGGTTAACTCGATGTCAGTGATCATAGGCACCGTCTCTTGCTACCCTAGTCTTGTCCCTATGATTCTCTTGTATACTCTTATTTGTAGGATCTCTCTGGAAAGTTTAATTTGCTGAGACAACTCCACCAGTGGCGGCAGCCGCCTATCTGAAGTGGTAGGGTGGCCGCAGGATGAGGGTAGGGGGTTGGGTTGGGGCAGAAGAAATAATATAACCTTTAAAAAATCCTCTCATCAGGCCGGAAGGGGATGGACCCTCAGGGCACATGCTCAGCACCCAATCCAGACGCTGCTCTCATTGTATGAAAGCAGCACTAGGTCTGAGGAGCCATGTTTGCTGCTCAGACAGTGAATTGGAGCCTGTGGCTTTTCTCCAACCCGGCTTTGTAACACAGCCGGGTTACAGAAGCATAAGTGCGCATGTGTGTTTGGTTGGCCTAGGACGGCTGACCAAACACACGTGCGCACTTATAAAAGCTCACTACTCCTCCTCCCTGACATGTCCTGCCTGGCCTGGCCTATACCTATTGCGGGGCTCAGACAAACAGCATAAATGAAATGATAATAACATTGTGTTATTATCACTCTATTTATCATCTTCTTGCTTGGGCTGTGGCGGGACGCTCCACTGCCATTATGGAGGAGCCGCGCCAGAACGCCACTAATATCTGGAACGCTCTCCTGGCACACATTGTTCCTGCGTCTCCCTCTACCTTTTCAAATGTATCTCAGATCCACCCAGTGGTCGAAGTGGGCGGGATCGGCAGGGCACGGCGCGCCCCTACTTCTTTAATTTAGTGTTATCCGTTCCCCTACTTTTTATTTTTAAGAACTCGTCTCAGGACGGCAAAAATAGCAACGGTTTATAGATGGGGCTTGGCGTTTGTGGTCGTCAGAGGACGGGCGGATGGACAGACATGGAAAAGGACTCTGTTTTTAACTTTTTGCTCTGAGAAGTCGAGGACAGTGTCCACTTCTCCTGCTCTGATGCTGGCAGCTGCTCCCTCTCTTTCTTTCTCTTCTTCCCTCTCTTTCTGTCTTTCTGAAACTCTTCTTACCCTCTTTTTTCCTCTACTTCCGTTTATTTGTTCCCCTGTGAAATGGATCCAAAAACAGAAAAACACTTTTACTTGAAATATCGTTCTATTCCAAAGTGCAGCCTCAGGACAGAGAGAAATAACATGTTCAATATTCACACCCATATTCATTAGCGCCACTCTACAGAGTATGCCAGTGAAGCTTTACTTTTGTTTTCTTGTCTCCTTTTTGACCATCATTGTTTTCCCTGAGATACTGCAATACCTGGTTGATGGGTGGATTGGAAAACAAAATGTGTAACGCACCTATGTGTTCATGGAAGTGGTCTTTTTAAACCATACTCCTTACGTTTTGTAAGGATATATGCAATGGACACACAAACCGGTACCTTCTAGGCCCTGTATCCATGTACTTGACTTTTCAGGCAAAATCACTCACTGATTTCTGAATGAGTGTAAAAGCTTTAAGGTAACCATGGGGCATATCAACAACACCTGGCGATAATTATCTCTAAGCGCACTTAGCGCTAGGATAATTATCGCCGGCTAGCGTGAATTTTTATCGCTAAGATAGCGTGCTATTAGCAACGCTTATCTCAATAGCGATAAAAATCCTCACGCTAACAGGCTAACGTGAGATTATCGCTGGAAACCCAGCGATAATCTCACGTTACCTTGTTGATAGGGACAGGCAAACTTAGCTATGATATCCTCCTTCCATAGGATATCATGGCTAAGTCAGAAAAATACCAGACGTAAAAAAGCAGCGTTAACCGCGGTTAGCGCTGCTTTTTTTTCTCTAACAGGGTTAGCGACATTCTTGATAATAGGAGAAATGTCGCTTAGCGACATTTCTCCTATTATTGTACTCTGGAACGCCCCCTTTGCATCTCATTAGAGATGCAAGGGGAAGCGTAGAGTAAAAGGCTGCTAACATGCAAATTTGCATGTTAGCACCCTGTTGTTGATAGGGCGCTAGTTTTATCTCTCCTTTTTTGGCTTTTAAAGCCAAAAAAGCAGAGATAAAGCCCTTGTTGATATGCCCCCATGTTGTTTGTTGTACGTGCTTGCATTTCACATACTTTACCTAATTTTGCATTCCCTTTGAGTGTTTGCTTTTTCCAGGATGTTGTTACTTTTTTTTTCCCGGCAGCATATTACTGTCGTCTAGTGCATAATTTGAATTGAGTCGCATCCAGGTGTTTATAGCGGGGCACAATTGGGTTGTAGCTGAGCTGAAGGAAGTGTGAGTTTTTCTCAGTGGGGCAGTAACGTGTTCAGTGTGGGAGAGGATGTGGCACTACGGCCTGAGCTGCTGAATTTGGAACTGGGGAACCAGGTTCAGCCTTCATGACCAGTCCACCAGACCCCTCTCCTGAGGAAGCACATTCCCATGCTAGACCTGAGAAGGCCTTGCTAGACCTTAGAAGCCCTGGTGTCTTAGCACCTGCAGGTGGATCCTAGACCCTAGCGGAGGCAAGTGTGGGTTAACCTTGAAGGCCTGTCCACCACAATCCATTCCGAAGTTCGCCTCCTGTCTTGCGGGCAGGCCTATTAAGCAGCACATCCTAGAGCGGCAGTGACTCCGTCACTGAGGTCACAGGACCATTGAGGCCAGTCCACCTCACTCTTTGGTACCTCCATTGGCCTTGTTTCAGCAGTAGTAGTGTAACTCACCAGGGATCGGCAATGCAAGATTTTGCACGCACACCAAACTTAGTTTGCAAACTTCACGGTCTCTCTGCTTAATGAACAAGCACTTTTACATGTGCTACCTGCTTTGGGCCCTGGAATTATGCAGCAGTGGAGGAAAAAATTATGCCGCAGTGTTGACGAAATTATGGTGCAAAAAAAAGGCTGCAGCGTAATGAAGTATATTATCTAATACTTTATTATTTTGACATTTTTACATACTAACAGTCTCTGCAAAGATGTTGTCTTATTAGTACCAGTTTAACATACAAATGCATTGGTTAGATAATGTAATAAGCTATAACTGGTCACTAAAATGCCAAACAAATACAAAAAATTGGGATGTTTTGCCCACAGTTCCCCTACTTTTTACTCCCCACTTCGACCACTGGACCCACCAACTTAGTAAAAGTAAACATTAGTAAACCTATTTGTCGATCTATTTTACTTCCTTCTCTTTGTCTTCCAATTGCATAGTCTTTGTCTAAAGTAATCTGCTCTGCACAATCCCTTGGGCACATTAACTGACATCCTTCTGGACACTGTATCCCCAGAGTTTCAATGACAGGGAAAGCTCCATGACGCCCACCCTGCTGCATTCAGAGCTGATTTTATTAAATAAATGAGCGTAGACCACTACACAGTGCAGCACTCTACTGCACAGCCCCCATCGGTGCGGGGTCTCCTGCCAGATGTGGAGAGGGGCCCTTGAGATAAACAAATGCTTAGGCTGTAGGGTGAAGGGCCCCAGATGCTAGGTCTACAGTACCCCGGATGCAAGGTCTACAGTACCCAATTAAGCTTCTTAAGGCTACAAACAGCCGCGATTTATGGTAAATAAAGCAAGTCTTAAAATGTCATATTCCACAATAGAGCTTCCCGGCATAAACACCTGATGCCAAACAGTGTATGTGCCAGCCAGCCGCCTTGGCATTCTCTGAGGTACAATGGGCCTGGCATTATGCCTATAGGCTGCAAAGTATTACAGAAAACTGAGAACTATAGAATTGTTGTCTGCTTTATGAGTCACCAGGAGCCTGGGAGCTGAGCCCAGGCATGACGTCACTTCTGCTCTTCCCGCCTGGTGTCCGGTTGCCTGGTCACGAAAGAGGGTGCAGTCACCACAACTATTGTGACACCCTCCCTCGTGATTCATCTTCCTGCTCAGCAGCTGGATCAGCGCCATTCGCCCTCGGTGTTTTTACCACATTCCTCTTTCAAAACTTGAAGCCATCATTTCTGCAACGACACTGCAGACCTTTGTGCGCCTCAGCTGAGGCTGGGCCAACAATGGCGTGGGAAGGCGGAGTTTATCTGCAAGTAAGGCAGAAGGGCTGTACAGTTAGTGGCAGTGCCAGTCAACAAGTTATCAATGGGTCCTGACCACACATGACCTACTCCTGTAGAGAGACCGCTCCTCGACTCACCATTTAAACCTTGGACTTAACTTGTCTGGATGATATAGTGACGGAAAAATCTCAAAGCTGTCTGGATGCATTATTGACACAGCCTCAATTCATATCATTACATTTTATGTAAACATGACCCCACAGCACTGCCCACAGTGCCTCGCCCACTATTGTCTGCAAAATACCTCACCACCACCTACTTTATAGCGCCTCCCACTCGCTCACTGTCTGCACAGTACCTCAGCCACTACTCTCTGCACAGTGCCTCTTCCCACCTACTTTATAATGCCTCTCCCCCACTCACTGTCTAAGCAGTGCCTCTCCCCCACTCTTCTTCTGGACAGCCCCTCTCCCCCACTATTGTCTGTACAGTACTTCTCACCCATCTACTTTATACTACCCCTCCCCCATTCACTGTCTGGACAGTGCCTCTCACCCACTATTGTCTTCAAAGTACCTCTCCCCAACTTACTTTATAGTGCCTCTCCCTTACTCACTTTATAGTGCCTCTCTCCCACTCACTGTCTGGACAGTGCCCCTCCCCCACTATTTTCTTCAGAGTACCTCTTCCCCACTCACTTTATAGTGCCTCTCTCCCACTCACTTTATAGTGCCTCTCCCCCACTCACTTTATAGTGCCTCTCTCTCACTCACTTTATAGTGCCTCTCCCCCACTCAGTTTATTGTGCCTCTGTCCCTCTCACTTTATAGGGCCTCTCCCCACACTCATTGTATAGTGCCTCTCCCTAACTCACTGTCTGGGCAGTGCCTCTCCCCCACTATTGTCTTTAAAGTACCTCTCCCCCGCTCACTTTACAGTGTCTCTCCCCCACTCACTGTCTGAACAGTGCCTCGCCAACTATTTTCTGCACAGTACCTCTCCATCATTCACTTTAAATGGCCTCTCCCCACTCACTGTCTGGACAGTGCCCCTCCCCCACTATTGTCTTCAGAGTGCCCCTCCCCCACTATTGTCTTCAGAGTACCTCTCCCCCACTCACTTTATAGTGCCTCTCCCCCACTCACTTTATAGTGCCTCTCCCCCACTCAGCTTATTGTGCCTCTCTCCCTCTCACTTTATAGTACCTCTCCCCCGCTCATTTTATACTGCCTCTTCCCCACTCACTGTCTGGGCAGTGCCTCTCCCCCACTATTGTCTTTAAAGCACCTCTCCCCCGCTCACTTTACGGTGTCTCTCCCCCACTCACTGTCTAGACAGTGCGTCACCCTTCCCCACTCACTTTACAGTGCCAAGGGCCAGCCTTGAAATCAAGCCAGCCTTGGCAAAAATGTTCAATCAAGACCCACACCGCAAGAGGCCCTGACTGGAATGTTATTTTATGTTATGTTAAGGGTATTTCTAAAGCACAATCTGTTAACTGAAGGTGTCCTGGGGACATCTACAATTCTACCACTGAAGCATACATATAAAAACCAGGGATTAGATGCCAAAGAGCCAGGTTTTTAAAGCTCTCCTGAATGCCAATAAATCAGTACTATTTCTCAGATGGAATGGGAGGGCAATCCATGCCTTGGCTGCCCCAACCAAAAAACTCCTATTCCCCAGCTGGTTTTTTTTGATAAAGGAACAATTACTAACTTTGTTCCAAGGGAGCGTAGTA